>NC_133228.1:5867500-7275000 GCF_040436345.1 Pagrus major
CCCCAATGGTCTGATAAAACCTGAGTTGTGACTGACAGGGTGGAAAATTTTAACTGACAGGGGTATTTCAGGATTGCTATGTCATCTCTTCTTTCTCTTTATGACTCAGAGACCTCAGTACCACTATGAAGCAAACCTTTGTTCTTACCATATTACTTTTAAGGATCTAAAAGTAGCAAAACAATCAGTCTGTTGCTTGTTCTGTCCAACAGTTTGGTGAAGTGTAATTGACATTGTGTCGGCTTTAGAACGAAGTGTTAAAGAATATATAAATATGTAATCAAAAATAGTTTTGCTCAGAAGAAACCAAAATAAATGCTATGTCATGGAGAATGGATTTTAAGGAGATGGACTCAAGAAATGGACTGTATGTTCAGAAACTGAGCAGGATGGAGGAGGTGACTTATTATACTTTGCCATTTCCTGCAAGTGCTTTACAAATAAATATATTATAATGTCATTGCAGTGATGGGCCTTTACAGTGAAACTGAAAGTGTCGACAATAAGACATGACTTTTTGTTTTGTAGCTTAATTCTAATCCTATATTCTAATAAACATGTAATTGTCTCTGCACAGAGTTCCATCTCTAATATCGATGCAGGTTAGTCATCAGGCCTGTTGATAGTCTCACATAGCCATGATATACGGTGCAGCCAGATCTTTGACCTTCTCTACAGCACTGTGTCAGTGCAGGAGAAAGATCTGGCTGCACCGTTTGTCATTCTGGTATAGGGGAAACACGCCCTGGCTTGTTTGTGTGTGTTGGGTTGGGGGACTCAAGCTGCCAGTTTGATAATGTTTGTGTCATTAGCAACCAGGTTAGGGTAACTTGACATTTTCAGCGTGTAGGCTGCTAGCGTGGAGATTATTGCTGTTATTTCCCGTAGCAACAGAGACTTTGAAAATGGTAACACGCAGAAGGGAAGGAAAACGCTGACTGAAATAGTAGCGAATGGCAGACTTATACCAACACTGTAAGTCCGATGAGTCAGACTGGCTCTGCTGAGTGTTCATGGATTCACAGGTAGAGCCCGACCGACAGTCATTTTATCACTCACACGTTTTTGGGGGCATGCCACATGCTGTTAATATTGACTTTCTAGTGTTTGCTCACCACAGTGAACAGTGAACACTGCCACAGCATTGATTATGCCGTTAACATTTCATGTTTTGCAAGAAAGTATTTGAAAAAAGACGTACTGTAACGTCAGTTACAGTACTTCTTTTCTAACGTCAGTTTCTAATGTGATTAGAAATGAGAGCAGAATATACTTCCACCTTTTTTCACATGGTTCAGTCAGAGTTTTGGTGGCGTCGTCATATTATAAAAGCAGACGGAAATTTTTCAAAACCTGTTTTGTTGCGTTAATGATAGCCCTGCCCAGGATGAATCACCCTGAGGTGCTGAAAGAACATGTGACTTACTGCTATCTGATATGTCACCCAGTTTGGTACGTACACTAATCTTTCCATTATTATTTTTTTTTTATTCCCTTCTTTCCCATCAACCCATGTCCCCGTTTGCCTCTGGCCCTAAATTTGCCGTCACCTTTCACCTCCTTCACTTCTTCCACCTCCTCTCTAGTTCTGTCAGCCCAGCGGTTGGCAGCTAGTTCCTGAGCGACAGCCTGCCTCCTTCTTTGTAGCGGTTTTGACTGACATCAACTCAGAGCGTCACTCCTGTGCCTGCTTTACCTTCTGGGAGGGCCTGGACAACTCACAGGTGAGACAGATGTCACCTGTTCAATGTCTTGATTGTTGTTGGTGCAACAATGATGACATGATCCCTCACTGGTGTCCCATCTAGACCGCAGGACCGGTGCTACGCTGTGTGGCTACTTTTGCAAAGTGGTTATGTGACATCTAAGAAATTACTTAAACTGAAGAAAACATCCTGAGAGCCACACATATTTTGAAAATGGTCTTTGCCTAAGCACACTACATAATATTCGGTGCAGTAAATGTGTTTTACAAACTATTAAGAGCCATATCAAGATGCTATTTGTGCATTCATAGGAAGTAGGAGTAACTTTTTGTGGCATGTGTTTAATACAGGTGTGCATCTATAACTGTGTGCATCTGTAACATCTATACTTTGGAGTGTTTGTCTCAGTCTGATGTGACTGCAGTTATACATCTTCTTTTCTGTGTTCAGCTGCAGAAGGCCAAGCCAAGCGAGGTTGATGAGGTGGATGAGGAGCCTGCTGTCGTCCAATCAGCTCAGATCTTCGCCCCCAAGAGCCTGGTGCTGGTGTCCCGACTGGACTACACCGATGTATTCAGGGTACGACACACACCCCAATTCGGAATATGCTTCCTTTTCTGCATTGATAGATTTTCTAACACAATATTGATCATACACATATATATTGTTCTACTAAAATGAATGTTGCGACATTGTTTTTCTTTTGAGATAAACAGGTATTTAATAGAAATAGCATAATGATAAAAACTATGACCTATAGATATTGTGTTATAACTGTCTCTGTCTGGCCTTGTGGCATGTTGACCTTTGACCTCTGTGTCCCTCCCTCTTGATTGAACAGAACTGTCTAGGTCTGATCTACACCGTCCATGTAGATGGCCTGCCTGTCCCTTTGGAAACAGTTATTGGAAATCTCCTCACCTGTGTCATCCCAATTGCTGGAGGCTCCCAGGTAACTACTGACCATCATCTCTTTCTCACACAGACACCTGCACAAACTACACTGCCCTCCAAAGGCAAAAGTCAGAGATCATGATGTGATGTCATATAGATTAAAGCATAGTCTTGCTTCTTATGCTCCAGCTCTTTGGCTTTGCTGGGTGGTAACACTCCTTATGTTACCCCACACCTTGCTCAGCAGTGTAGCTTATTCAGGCAGTAAGCAGTATAGAGAGGTAGAGCTTGGCACATCCTGCACGTAAAGCACATCTAGCTCTGACTGCTGGCGTTGCTAAACATGCATCCATGTTAGCCTGGTGCAACAGAGAAATGTTGTTGGAGAGGTTTTGACCTTGTTTCATGTATATACTGTATGTATGCGTGTTAATTAGAATATGCACATGCAGAAGGGCCCATAATGTGACTGTACATTTCTTTGTGCATGCATAATTGAATCATTTATGGATTACTATCTACAGAGAGTCATGAGGTTCTAAATGCCACTAATCTTCTTCATAGAGCTGGTTTTACAGTAGATCTCTGTCCCTGGGGGGTGGGGGGTGGGGGCTCAGCTCATGTAAACACACTTTAGTGTTGATCTTTTAACATCATTTCAGTTCAATTGTATTGTTATGGGCTTACTGGGAGACATTAATTCCAAAGCTTTGCGAAACATAGCCCTCTTTGTGGATGATCAGCGGCACTTAACAGATGTAGACGGAATCATTCCAATTTGCAAGCAGTGTTGGCCATGGACGAGAACAACAGTGCTTTCATTTATAGTCAGATAAACAAAACAAACATGTTTGTGATTTCGAGTTAATTTCAACAGTTTATTTCTCATTACATTTTCTGGATTTATGTTGTTGTTTGTGTATGTTTGTCTTTTTTTGTTACTATTTTACTCATTATTTATTATATTTTGTAAGAACCATGTTTTTTCTTTATCTCCCCTCAAGAAAAAAAAATGGCTTTTTTCTGTTTTTTCAATCATTTTTGTGCGTATAAAGTAAAAAGGTGTAATTTCAATGTTATTACACTTACTCATGCACATGGTGCACATACGGTAGGAAGTGTCTATTTTCTCTAAATGCACATCAGCTGAACCCTCTCGCTGTGGTTTCCAGATGTTATAACCCATGTGTGTCATTTTTGTGCACTCTACTGTACACTGGTTCCTCTGTGTTACAGATAAATGAGTCCCCAGTTTGTAGTTTAGAAAAGGTTCCACAGGCCTGTGACTGGTTCCTGGCCTGTCTCCAGGTAACTTTACCGTTCTGCAAGCTTCACCAATCAACAACCAGCTCGATGTTATTGATTCTGTTAATCAAACAGACCGAAGTTGTTTTCTTTTCTTTAAGGAATGTGTTCCTTCTTGCACTCATTTCAAATCATGTGTGATTGATGGTGCTTGAGCTCTTTTTGACCTGCTTTTTTGTGTGTTTTGTGATCAAACAGGATCATGTTAATCATTTCAAACATTTCCTTTCTTTTATTCTTCTGTTACATTTGTTATCAACTTTATTTGTTGCAGCCATTAAGCATTTTGGAACATTGATTATTTGTTTCCTCAGTTTCTCAGCAGCCACACAAACACATTCAAAGCCGTTGCTGTGCAGGTCGTAGTTCAGTTGCTTGGTGACCATATGGGATGGCAGATGGCCTCCTACCGGGCAGCACAGCGTCTGAATGAGAGAATCAGATCTAATCGGTATTAACACACATGTAGACCCAAACAGCAGAGGCTAATGCTTAGCTCTCCTCACACACTAACACACATCTGAAAACACAAACATACCAAACTTAAAGCTTAGTCCTTTATCATCCTCTATCATGCTGATGGATTCTGACTAAAATTATACCAATGGTTTCATTATAGAGCTGGATAATACCCAGAACGCAATGTAAAGTTAAGACTTAGTAGTACATTTACACACACTGTTTGTCTCACTCTGACAAACACCCATATACAGTAATGCACATAGCTCCTTGAGGCTCTTACAAATGAGTTTGTACTGCTGCTACCCAGCCAAGCACAAACAGTTCTGTTCTTCCGACTCAAGAGGAAGATAGGCCACTTGGTAAAGAGTAACACACACTTACACACATTCCTAGAACTGTTAAATCACACAGGACTCTTCTATCAGCCACACTAAATGTCTATCATTACCACAGAGTGTGTCTCTTAAAGTCAGCCTCTATTCAAACACACACAACAGAACGACTCCAGCAATGTGACACAGAAATCATCCCTGCCATTAGACATATTGTTGTCGCAACACTGTCACACACCAAACAGACAATCTTCTAACCTTGTGCAAAGCTCTCATGAGACTGGTATTTTATATATTTGTAAGTGTGTGTTGGTGAAATAGTTAGCATTACCTACTTATACAGGTTAGAGTACCAGTAATACTTGCGTCTGGTATGTTGACATTGCATAATACATTTTTATTGTTGCATGATCAGCCACACAGATTTAAATCAAAACAAGTTGCACATCACTAAAAATGTTAAAATAATAGCCTATTGTGATGTATAATGTAAGTGTTGGGCAGTGCTTTCTAAACAATAACACTGGCATAACATGGTAAAAAAGGTCATAGCGTCCCTGTTATGAGATGGATGATCTCATCGTCTGCTAAGAGGTTTACCTGCTCCTGGTCCTTGTTGTCTCCCTAACTTACCGACATTTTTGGTTGCTGTTCTTCTTCAGCGAGTTCAATACTCACTGCTGCTAGCTGCTTCTTAAATCCCCCAGTGGTGGATCCCACACATAACACTTTATCAACATGGTTCGCCTGCTCAATCTTTTAACACAGACATCGATTTGATTCGATTTGGCACCGGTACTACCTCCACTGCCGAATCAGAGGCAGATCAATAATGCACCGTCATTCTGTCTTTGCACCTTTTTTTTTTACAGAACAGGAAGGCGGAATAACAATGAAACATTCCTAACTTGCAGAGGCTGTGTTAAAGGAGCTATTGGTTATTCCTCATCCTTAAAGTCCTTTTTCTTGTCACATTAAATGTTATGATTGTAAACTGCATTTGCACAGTTAGAGAATGAAAAGCTTGAAAGGCATAGCAACAGTAACTAAGAGCTGTGTTACATGCTCTAATAATGGGGCAGGTTGTCAGTGACTGAAACAGGTCTGAGGTGCTGCCATGTAATGCTGGGCTGCCTTTTTATTTAGAGAGAACTGTCCACATTTATCTTAAACGATGTAATTGTTTCAGTGCACTGCTGTACGTCTTGTGAAATAACTAAACACATTTTACAAGTGAGTGACTGGGACAGGTTGACCTGCAGGATGTTACAACACTTAAGTCATTTATACAACCCTAATGTGAAGTGAACTACAGGCTGTTGGCCTGAAGTGAGAAATGGTGAATTACAGCAGCAGAGCAGTAGGGTGGCCTTGTGGTCAGGAAGACCATCCTTAACACCGAGAAGTGACAAGCCACTGAGTTTTATCCTTTCTCGTCACAATCTGTACACGACACTGACCCATCACCTGTGTGTATATTTGGTAGTGTCAGATGACTTGTATTTATTATGGAAGAGAGTCAAGTGCTCATCTTACCACCCATTAGTGATTGAGCTGTTACAGGAACATGTTTTAATCTGTCTCTATTATGAATTCATGTGACACAGGGAATTTTAGTCCATGTTTCTGGAAACTGTCTGTCACCCTGCCAAGTGCTGCTGTCAGTATTTGATTTAGGAGCAACAAATCAGAACTTTAAGGCATAACCCCCACCTCAAACTGAAAGTTGCACAAGTTGCTGTAGGCCATGGCCACTCTCTGCTAGTTATGACGCGTTTGTTCTCACGTAGCCCTTGAACTTGAGTTTTCCCCTTTACCTCTTGCCATTGCAGTGTGTCAATGAGTTTGAGGTAGGAAGGTGATTTGAGGACAGGATCGCTGCAGTTTCAGTTTGAGTAACTTAAAAACGGTCATATCTTGTTGGATTAACCAGAATATGGTCAGATATTTTCAGTTTTGAAATGAAAGTTGTGATTCAAGTGCAATTTCAAAACCATATGCGGATGTAGGAGTTCTTGTAGCTTATTGAACAACTTCCTTTAGATCCCCATTTTAATATTGTGCTCTTTGAGGCTCATCCTTGAGTGTGTGTTAGGGCTGCATGATATTGGAGAAACTGACATTGCCATATTTTGGTTTTCTGCGATATATATACTGCAATATGAAAAAAATACAGGACTTTTTAGCAGTTAACTTGAGTAGCTCAATAGAGGCTATGCACGTGATGTCACAGTATGCGGAAGTCAGCATGGTCACAACCCCATAGTCTCAGAAAGAGCACTGAATGGCAACATTGTCAATATTTATTTAAGTGCTGCAATCTTAATGTTCAGCTTACATGCTGCAAAAACACAAGAAACACATCTAACATGTGAAAGAACTGAATTAAGTTGCCACACTTGACACTGCACATGCTGCAATGAGACTACTGCGCATGTGTACACTGTGATGTCGATACTGAAACGATATATTGTGCAGCCCTAGTATGTGTGAGACCTACAATGAACTGCACTGGTTAAAGAAATGTCATCTGCATACTGCATACCATCTATTACTATTGCATATATTCCTGTTATATATGAGGTGTGTTTATTTGGAGTTTGGACTAAAGTGACGTAATGAATCACCTGTTGTGCTGCTGAATGCTAAAGGATCGCTTCACTTTGTTTTGCACGTGTCTCTCATATCTGATGTTGCACTCATCTTTTATTTTTCACAGCAGTCATCTTGCAGTTCATGTTTATGATGTTCTCGTTTGTGCAGCTTACTTGTTTTGCCATGCTGTCATTACTGTCATATTGTTGTCAAGTGTGGGCATTCTGTGCCCTCACTCCTGTTGTTTCTAACCTGTGTCTTATCCTGCGGGGTGTGTGTGTGTGTGTGTGCGTGCGTGCGTGTGTGCGTGCGTGTGTCTCTGCTGGGTGCTTGTGTAGCCGGGCCAAGAGGAGAGAGAGGAGAGTTTGGTACGCCAACCTGACTTCATTCTCCCCTCGCCACCAATCAGTTCTGAGCTTTCCAGCTGCCTTTTCTCCACCCATTTCTCTCAGCCAATCCACGCACACCTCCTGTGGCAGGAGAACCAATCAAAATGCTTTGATACAGACTCAATATGTGACCCACAACTGATCATTCATTTCACATTAAGTACACATTTGCTACAAGCCTCTCAACTTCACAATACCAAGTATTTTGCCTTAAATTCTGGTGTTTTATCCATGTAACCACTGCAGTTCTGTTGAGGATCTGAAATTGAAACTACAACAGAAGGAACACTTTCAGATCACTGTGAATACATCCGTCAAGATAGATTCGTAGAACTACTGCAGTGTAATGAGGATGAACAAGACAAAGTCATTTATGTATTTTTATAGATTTAGATAATTGTATAAGTAAGATATGTCCCAGCAACCTGGAGTTCTTTTTCATAACTGGCTGGTACAATGTGGTCCATCCCACTGATGATATCTGCCTGCCCAGGACACTGTTCTGACATTTCCTTGGTCCCCTGGTTCAAAGAGTGCATTCCTGTAAAAACCACACAGCTTCAATGTAGCATCCTCATAACTGGTCTAACTGAATCGCCATGGCTGAAAGGCAACAGCCTCTCCTGTTTGTTAAAGCTAAAATGTTGACAAAGTTAGTGCGGACAAAGAAATTAAAGCTATGGTTTAAACATAATTCTGATTTTTGCAGAAGTACAATGTTTCAATCCCAAATTGGCTCTTTGTCAGGTATAAGGGTATCGAAAGCAAGTTTGATGCCTCTGAGAGATATCACTTTTAAGAGAGTATTTTGAGATTTGAGAGTTCTTGGTTTGCACACAAAATAACACTGTTGGACAAGAACCTGCTGAGAACATGTGCCTATTATTAGTAACAGTAACAGTAAACATGTCACAAATGCTTTATAACATACTACAATGTAGCTTTATGCAGCTGTAAGGATGTTTTAGGTCTTTATTAACTTATTTGTCAGTAATTGTAAGTTCACATATGAACACATTTTATATTCATTCATTTTGTGTTTATACGGCAGCCTCCACATCTGGGTATCTCACAGAGGAGTTATACTTATTGACAAATACATTAATAAACATTTACATCTGCTTACAACTCCTTGAGAGTGTGTTAAAACCTTTATTACTGCCTATATACTGCTTAGTAATGTTGAATCAGGGTCTAAGAGGAAAATGTTGCCCCCAGTGATT
The DNA here is from genome assembly GCF_040436345.1 of Pagrus major. Classification (NCBI taxonomy): domain Eukaryota; kingdom Metazoa; phylum Chordata; class Actinopteri; order Spariformes; family Sparidae; genus Pagrus; species Pagrus major. The sequence continues at coordinate 5,876,407 of NC_133228.1, forward strand.
AAAACTATTGACTTTGTGTTGGTACCTCCTCAGGTAGTTTACTACTCCAGTAAGCATTAGAGGCCTGTAGGCTTCTCCCTATGAGACATCATTTAGAACAGTGATGAAGATGCTACATCATTGCTATGTGGTTATAAATTAAAATGATGTAGACCTCAGGGCCTATCAGAATTCAGTATTTTCTTCAACCATGTAAATCAACATTTTGCATATCTGCCCTTATTATCAAACCTCATCAACCAAACAATGAATTTAAATCACGTGATGATCAGATGTTGGATCACAGTATTGAATCACTAACGGCTCGCCTATGGTTGCTGATGCTACTGCTGCTGCTGTATAGAGCATGAAAATAATGCTGCACCTTTCCCTCCCAGCTAACCCAGTACACACACAGCTTTACTGACTGGGGTACATTTGAAAAACTTACAGTTGCTTATTCAAACTGGTTTGTGAAGCTTTAAAGCCCTCTGGCAAGATTAAATACACCTTGGGTGTCTGCTGTTACATCATAGTCCAGGTGTTGATACAAGTGCTTTCATGTCATTTTGCTTTCCCAAAAGGTCACAGCATTGTGATTCTGTGAGAAAATAACTGGATTTTCATCTTGGCCATAGTTGTGTAGCCCAAATGAACAAGTACATATAATGAGTACTATATGTTTCATGTACATCAAAAAATGATGTCCCCAAAGTATTCTGTGTTCAGTAGTCATGTGATCTTGCCTGAAATGCTGTAACTGTATTGATTTATCTTTTTGCAGTCTAAATCAAACCTCTTTCCACTCCCGAATACGCTTGTTATCCAAACCACACATAAATCAATATTTATTGGCTCTGTCTGGAGCACAGTAGACTTCCTGTTTTACAAATTCAATTCGGTTATCTGTAATTAGACTTCGTTATTAGACACAGTGTAGTGATTATCATAAATCTTGAATATCCAGTGGAAAACAGTTTCTTTTCTGCTAAAACCTCTTGAAGAAAGACACCTTGTACATATCAGATAAGTGTGTCCACAGTGTCAAATGTTGCAGAATTTAATCTCTCAACAAATGATTCGTAAAGATTCACCCAGTCAATCTCCCTTCCCTTTGTGCTCACATTAGTCTGCAGTGGAAAAACGCCCGCGCATGACACCTGCCATGTGTGCTGGGAATTCTCTCTCCCACAAAGGCTCATTGACACGGTGGTGCCGGTGTTGTTTTGCAGTAAGGTCGTTGGCATGGAGTCCTGCCAAGCTCCATTCACGTCCTGATCAGCTGGAATGGCTTGTGTTTTATTTGTGATGTACCTGCTAAGCTTCTGGGATTCTCCATCTCTCTGTGGCTGACTCACGCTGCTCTGTGGACACTGATTAAACCACGCTGTCACAGCCTGATTTTCTGAGAAACTGCATTCGTTCATTGGTTTTTCTCACCTCCCTCTTCAATCTTTCTGTTCTCTCCTTCTCTCTCTTAATCTATAGAGGACTATAACGTTAGGTGCTGGCGACCGGCAAGTTATCCAAACCCCCATCGATGACTCACTTCCTGTCAGTGGCAGCACTGTGGCTCAGCTCTTCAGACAGCTTGGTATGGCCCATCACTCTATGGGGTTCATTCTACACCTGTCCCGTTTCCAAATAGCATTTTATGTGAATTTAACTCATGGTTTTGCTAAATGTTGATAAATGCAATGAAACAGTCAAAGTTAGTCAAATATATTCTATAGCTACAGATTTTTTACCCATAAGATCAGTTTTGTTAGTCATACTTGAGTTAAAGTAAAGATATCGTGTAAAATATCAATTTGGTAAAAGTGGAAGTCACCCATATGAATAGTACTTAAGTAAATGTCCTTAAGTATCTGATTTTAAATGTTCTAAGTATCCAAAGTACAAGTCAAAGTAAATTATACATACATTTACATATAGATGTATGTGCAGAATAGAAAAAATAATTTCAAAGCATGCTACTTTGGCCATGGTGCAAAAATACAATGTTTGCCTCGAGTATTTGGTAGAGTGGCGATATAAAGTAGCAGAAAATGTAAATACTCAAAGTACATGTACCTCAAAATTGTACTTAAAAGTATAGAACTCATTAGAGTAAATGTACTTAGTTACATTTCATCACTGTATAAGATATAGCAGATTTTAACACGATATAATTGTGTAATATGTGTTATTGTTTGATTTTCCAGTGCTATACTTGAACAATCTAGAAATGATTGAAAACGTTTTTTATCATTCTAAAGAATTTTCAGAAGTGCATAGAAAACCTGTTACTTGCCCTATCAGTAGTGGAGGAATTGAAACCTGTATCAAAACCTCTGAATGTCTTGTTTCAGTCTCAGTCACAGCAGATTTTATTTTTAGATCATTAGTAGAACGGATAACTAATTTAAATTTTCTTGTGGTAGAACATATGGTTATGAATTTGGTCTCTGACTTGGACTCTGTGTGATGCCTCGTCTGTACTCTCTTCTTCCTCAGGTATAGTGAACGTCTTGTATCTGTTCTGTGCTGCCCTGACGGAACATAAGATCCTGTTCCTGTCCAGCAGCTACCAGAGACTAACAGATGCCTGCCGAGGGTTGCTGGCCATCATGTTCCCCCTAAAATACAGGTGTGATTCCACTCCTCAGTCTCTCCATGCTGTCATTTTAGATCTTTCTCTGGGTATTCACTTTCTTGACAGGTCACTTTTGACTAATATTAAATGGATAAATCAAAGTAAATTATGGATATAGTTCTAACAGCAGATGTGTTAAATCTCTTCCTGTGTGTGTCCCCTTCAGCTTCACCTTCGTTCCCATCCTGCCAGGGAAACTACTAGAGGTCCTCAGCACCCCCACACCCTTCATCATTGGCGTCAATTCATTCTTTCGATCGGAGACGCAAGAATTGGTGAGTTGTCGTCACTACAATACAACAGAATGATGCTACTGTATATACAAAAGATGCCAGAGACAATCAAATATTTACACATAAAGCTAAAATGACGCAGGGAGTTTGTTGTCTCTCATGAGCCCAAAGCTTGAGGTTATCCTCTTTTTTGGCAAGTCATGGTACCCCATTAAAGTTATATCATGCAGATTTGAAGTGCATTTTTGCAGAGGACAAAGAGTTTGCTGCACAGATCAGTCATGTACTTTAAAAACAAGGTTGGGGGGGATTTCTTTCACTGCCAGTATGGACAGGAAGAGCATCCAGTAACTCTTGAAAATGTATGTATGAACCTGTAAATATTGTTTTAAGATGGAAATGAAAAATGTGACCTTACCTTTAAGTCTGTATGTGTAATCTAAGTGTAAAACTGATGACGACCAAACTGCTCCGACCACAGTACTTTACAGTATCAGTACTCTATACAAATGTTTAAGACAGCTTCTTTAAAGAATGTTAGATCTTGATATTTCCTGACCAAGGCCCACCTTGTCCCTAACTAGCCACCATAGTTGTTTTATGGGAGTTGGTTCGTCCTGAAGGAGGAAATAAAAAAGCTTTTGAACAGAAAACAACAGAGGATGCAGTCTGAAGCAGCAGAAAATATTGGCACCACATAGCCAGCTGGAGGACAAAGTGCCAACTACACACAGCCCACTCCATCAACGATAAACAAACAAACCAGTATCATTAAAAAACCCAGCATGCACCGCGTGGAAGATGAGACTTTGCAGGAACACCTGCTGCCAGTTTGCAGCTGTGGGAGAGAAATGCGATATAAGAAAAGCAACCTTAGTGTTAAAAGTTGAATGTGTTGTTCCTTAGTTTAATAAACCTGCTCCCAAAAAGGACCAGAGGAGGAACCCCTACTGTGTCAGCTACTCTGACATGGAGTTTTGATTATGAGAATGTTTAATGTAAACTCTCACTGACCCAATAAGCAATGGTTCATCTGTCTTTTAATAAACTGCCAGCTGGTTACTTACTACCTGCATACCTTTGTAGGTTCTAATACAATAGTCTTCACAAACCTGGCCAAGAATTATACCAATATAAATGACAATAATTACAGCCTAGATGTCATGATCGAAGGAAATAATTAGCTGCTGTCTTATTAAAGCCTGATGAGAGTGTAATAACGATCCTTTTGGACATGTCTGACCGTATGCTGCTGCATGCACCGCCCTGATGGAGCCATTGTGTCACATCACAACGGAGCACTGTATTTGGTACAGTAGTCACACGCCCATTATCAGTGTTAGAGTAGTGGTCAGGGTCAGAGGTCAGAGGTTATTGTTTGGGCAGCTGTCTGCAGGGAAATGTGAATGTGTGTTTTGTTGTTTGATATTGCGCTTCCTGTAATGAGCAGCTGTTGAAGGAGAAGACTGTCTGTCTCGACTGTAATCAGCTCATGTCTAGTGCTGCTGTACTTTTATCAACCGTGTCAGAGGCAGACATGAAAAGCGTGTTTATGTGTGTTTTCAGTTGGACGTGATCATCGCCGACCTGGATGGAGGCACGGTGACCATCCCTGAGTGCGTCCACATCTCCCTCCTGCCTGAACCGATCCTTCAGCAGACCCAGACTGCTCTGTCCATGGTAAGAGCCACAGCCCAAAGCCTGAACACACCCTAATACACACCACTACTGAGGGCTAGGGAATCTCATTAACATCCAGTGGGTGGTTTCTACCAAGCAATAAATTCCCCACTGGTGCTTTATGGGCTAAGATGCCAGGAAGCTCTTTAAGGTTTGTTTTTCTCCTGTTACTTTGGATGACTGCTTTTAAGTTTCATTTTTACTCTGGTGAAGTATTTTTTTTCTTTTTTAATTTAAATGGTGGTTTTATTTTTGTTTTAGCTCACACTGGTATTTTTAACACACACCAAGAGAAGTTTAGTGCAATGAAGCAGATATAAATTAGATCCTCCCAAGGCAGCTCGTCTGTTTCATTCACCTGCCACATACAACATGTGTATTGATTGATGACTGATTGATTACTTGTTTTTCTTCTACAAAATGTCAGAATATGGTGAGAAATATCAATCATAAGCCCGCAACCCAAAGATACACACAGTTTACTGTCATAGTGGAGTAAATAACCCAGAAAAAGTACATTTAAGACTGTTCATTTTGTTTTCACTTTAAAATAATGACTCCAACCGATTAATAGAGTATCAGTTGGCAAATAAAGTTAAAGGGGCTCTGTGGAACTTCTGTGTTGTGCTGGAAGCCAGTCATTAGTTGATGTTAGCGTACTCCATTTCTAAAGTAACATTAGAAGCTCTTGCTCTCTGTTAGCAGAGCGGAGAGAGGCACTGAGACAAGGCACTCAAGAACATGCATTAAGTCACACCCTCCCTTGTCTCTCTTGGTTGTCCATACGAGCCTGTTTGTTGAAGTTGTTTAATGCTGCTGGACTGTGGATTTCTTTGTGAAGGACTCGAGTCAGATTTTCCACGGCAGTCCATAGGATGTGACTTTGTGCATGTTCTTGAGTGCCTCATCTCAGTGCCTCTTTCTGCTCCACTGACAGAGAGCAAGAGTAGCTAATGTTGGTTTAGAAATGGAATCACTAACATAAACTAACCCAGTCGTTAGTTTCTCTCTTCCAGCACAACACAGAAGATCCACAGAGCCCCTTTAATAGTTGACACCTAAATGATTAATTGATGTCCCTTATTGTGTTCAGGGCTGAATCACTCATTAAGAAAGACATGTCGTTACCTTCTCTTTAATTTATTTCCATACATTTTTCCATACATTTTGGTTGTGTTTTTTGGAGTTTAGTTTCATTTTATTTGGAGCTTGTTGTGATGATGCTGCCAACTCTGATGCAATTATAACCATATCACCCTCACAAACAAAGTAATGCATGCCCTGTCAAGTACTATTCCAGCACTCCACTATTGTGTTCATATCAAGCACTTCAAATAATGCCATCTTGCATTAAGCACTTTAGCCTCTTCCAGTACTCCAGTGCCAGCTACTTCTGAGAAATGACTTTTATCTCTTTACGTGTGTAAACAAATGATTTCCCAGCTTCCTTATTCTCTTACTGACATCTGCAGAATGAGTGAATTCCTTTCCCGCTTCCCAGTAGGATTTGTGTTTTATAATGTGTCAGGAATGTGAATCACAAAACAACATTTGCACGAACTGTGTTTTGATTGCAGGCACGTGGAAAACGTAATGAGGAATGATGGTTAAACAGAATATATTTTTACACGCTTGTCTGGAACTTTGTCATGTTTGATTAAATGTCTCAGATACATGCCTGTCACATGCTCAGTTTCAGGGATCTGACAGCTCACGTGCTGCAGAGTCATAAACTACTACTGAAAACAGTGTTTAAACCACCCAAGTGTGTGTTTTACTGAATTATACAGAGCTCATAAGAAGTATTTATTCCCTGGAACTTGTTCAGGTTTTATTGTTTTACTGTGTTGAATAACAGCGGCTGTCATTTGGATTTATGACACTTGTAACCGAAAAACAAGACCAGTAGTCTACAGCCATGCAGGAGACTCTTTGTGGTTGTGTGTGAGTTCATAAAATACATGACATTGCTTTGGATAAATCAGTGGTTCCTAGATGTTCTGGCTTGTGAGCCCTTATAAGAAAGCAGTGCTTAGTTGGGGCCCCTCGTCATGTTTCAGATGTCTTTTGTTCTTTGCAGACACCGAAGAGACATTTCCCCATTTTAAACTTATCACATGGTTTCATTTCAAGAATTGTTTGTGACCCAAGGAGGTCAGATGATTCAGTAGTTCTTTATAAAGCAATGATTAGAGAAATTTCCCAAAAATTGAGGTTTGTTGCAGGTGATAACCCTTTGGAATCACAAGCTACAACATCAGAGTGTACCAATATATTATGTAATATGTAAGCAAAAGACAAAATATGTATGCAAAGACAAGTAGGATTTTAAATGCAGGACTTTTAGTGGTAATAGAGTATTTTCACATGGATGAATTGGTACTTTAACTTAAGTACTTCTTCCACCACTGTTGCTCTTCATCAGGCTTGTGAAATGACACATAAGCCTTTTCACAAACCAGATGAAGAGCAACTTATTTTGAATCTTAAAATTAAGATTTAATGACAAACATTGTTAATCCATCTCTGTGACGTGGCTTCTTCCAGTTCTCTTGATGGCAGCGAGTCAGTGGTGGGAAAATCCTCCCGATGTGTGTTCTGATGCCAAGTCATCCTGGATGGTCTGTTTACTGTTGTGATTGCAGTCACGTATAAGACATGATGATAAACTTTATTAGATTATTGTCTTTGATGAGTTTCTGGTAAATTTTTGATAGACTTGCCATAAACCAGATGGTGGCTTTCCCTCTGCTGGCTGCACAGAGTTTTTGAAGATGTGATGTCACTGAGACCGAGGGCAGGATGTGTTTATTTGGTAGAGGCTGGAGCTGATGTGTCTCAACGCAGATATGCCAAGTTTGTATTTGGATGCTGTGAGGAGCCTAAATTTTGGGAATCCATCATACTCTTCCCACGGACCCTCACAGTATTTGTAATATAAGAAATGTGTTACCAAAATAGAAGCTGAAGATACAGTCTCCCTCTGCAGACGTCAAGTAAAACTTTGCAGTTGGATGATATTCTGCATGGTCTGCATAAAAGAGCTGCACATTTTATTTTATGTCACAGTTTCTGCCTCGACACAAGTAATTAACAACATCTAAACAATTACGGTATTGTGACATTACCCAGAAGTGTTGCTTTTTTATAACCAGGCTCTAGAAAAATGTGTGTAGCACGATCTTTATGACACGGGGGTCGATCTTTGAATAATAGTCGGATAGCTTTTTTTTTTTTTTTTTCTTGCAATGTCCATCCCAACTGTTTACGTACGTACCTGCCTGCCTGCACTCTGGTGGCTGTGCACTCATTGCACAGAGTCTTCCACAGGGCTAGGTAGATGTATTGTGAAAGCTATTAGACAGCAAGTGGCACAAGAATGGCAGAGAAAGTGCAGCCAAATTTCCCCAACACTAACATAACAGCCTGACAGCAGTGAGTACTAACAATGACATTATGGTAATGTTAGATGTTTTCTTACATGTGAGTGAGACAGGAAGTACTTGGATACAGCTAGCGATGACAATGATGTGCTGCGCTGAAAGTACACAGCCATTGAGCCTGTCGTTCAGCAGCTAACTCAGTAGTACAAAGCACACAGACAGTGAGCCAAAGGACTGTGCTGCTGTGGCATTAACAGCCTCGTTCAGCAGCTAACCCAGTGTGCACAAAGCACACACCAATAGCAGTGAACAATAATTGCCGTGCCAGTTAACCTTTTTGGATCGAGGTACGTTTGTGACGGCTATTTTGCTTGTTGTTTATATGATTGAAGCATTTAACAGTGTTGTTTATTCTTGTATTTATTAGACAGAAAAGAGAGAGAGTTGAGTGACTTGGATACTTTCAAAGTTAGTTGCTCTTCCTGGTTTCTACCATCTTTACCAATCCCCAAAAAAGGGAATTAAAAGTGATATTAAATTCCTACTTGTGGATGAATTTGAAAAGGCTTCAGTTGTTCTCCTCAGCTTTGTCTCTCCATCCACAGGAAGCCAATGAAAGATTCAGCCTGGATACATTTAAAAATTTCATTCCTCAAACCAAAACAACATCTTTGTCATAATTCATTTTACCATCTGTCATCATCTTTTGTTATGCTGGATCAATAGTTTATGTTCTGAGAATCCTTCAGACGACAATCTGCTTCATTGTATGAGTCATTATTACTGTCTCTACCTCTGCCTTCCTGCAGTCACTCACTCTGCCCTCTTATCTAACACACAGACACACAAGACAAAGTCATAACATTTACTAGTGCACACCCTTGTGATGTGCTTCTTTTATCTTAATTATACTCTTTTAATTGTTTTATTATCTTAAGTTGTATCTATGCTGATGTCCTTTGTTTCTTGCAACAAAAAAGTAGCTAATTAAAAGTGTGAATCAAGGTGACTTAGCGCAAGGAAATCAACCACAGACCCATTTGATGTAATTTTGTTCCATGGATCTGATAAGAATGTTGTTTTGTGTTTGTAATTGCTTCATGTTAAGAGAGATGACAGTGGTCAGATTGAACCTTGTCTTACATACAGTTTACCCCAAAGGAATCCTGTTCCTACCAACATCTGTGTGTCAAAGTGTCCCCAAGCAAAACACTGACCCTGGACCCACTGACTGGGTGGCTGCTAAATGCCTAAGATGACAAGGCTCAAAATAAACTGAGCTAATAAAAAATGAAAGTGTTTTTATGGTGTCATCCCACATGTTTTTGTGTTTTTGTCGCTGGTTGCTCTGTGTGCTTTATGGCTTACAACCTGGAGACTCTTGTGTATCATGGTTTTTGCTCTGCAGTAATGAATTTAGAGGTGGAAAACAGTGAAATAGAAGTTCACTGGGTTATAGGCCTGAGTCAGGCCGCAGAGCTGTGTGTACAGACACAGATTTTTGCTTAAGTTGAGCAGGTTCTGGCTAATGAACTAATGACCCAGACAGACCCCAAAGTGTATTAGCCGGTCAGATCAGCTCACATAGGAAGGACTGACCTCCCTCATTGAAACAAGACACAAGGAAAGATCACTGCAGAGCTGGAAAACTGATCAGGTGGTTTGTGTAGCAGGTCTGTGTTTTTATTAATTTGAATTGTCAGAAATATTCCCTGAGAAAGGAAGAAGCTGCTTTGGGTGAAGGTTACAGGAACGATGATGGTGTAGATTGTTGGGCAGCAACGTGAAGCGGGGCTTAGCTGCTATGCTCTCATTACAGTTAGCTGGATGAATTTTCATGAAATGGCCTGATTCTGAGGGCTGTTTCCAAGGTAGTATGTGTTGATGGTAATTTGGGCTCTGGATACTGGTACTGGATACTTGCAGCTGCTACTATGTGTCTCCACACTGACAAACAAAGAGTTTATTTCAAATGATTTTATTTCCTTAAAGCTGCACAAAAACAAAAACACTTTTCTACTAACTGTTGACCTTAAAGTGACTGAAGATTTGTCTCAGGACTTGACTCAGTTACCAAGAACAATGAACAGAACAAACCCAGGTTAATGGTGATTTCATTTTTGTTGTAGGTTTTGGATCCAGAGCTGGAAATTGCTGATCATGCCTTCCCTCCTCTCTCCACGCAACCCTCTGCACTCAAAATCCAGGTAAGAAAAACGCCACTGAGCTCTGAAAGGTCTCAAAATTACATTGAGGTTTTAATAATGTTTAAGTCTCTTGACTATATTTCTTGTGAGAAATTAACCTAATGAAAAAGTGTTTTATTTGCTCCTGCCCTCTTTGTACAGCACTTTTCCTAAATGTAGCCAGTAACTTCAACACAATGACACATTCTGGGCGCAGCATTAAGCTCAAGAGACTTTTTGATAGACAGCTGAATGAATCACTGCACTCTAAGAAGTCACCAAAGTAAGCTGTTGGTAGAGCCAAATTGCTCATACCCTCAACCAAAAATGATGTCTAAAGTGGTCAGAATTAATCCAAAGCCTGTGTTCTCTGCTGCTCCGAGAGGCCTGATGTCTTACAGTAATGTAGTAGTTTTAAAAAGCCAAAAATGTATCTGGATTAAATCTGCATTCTATCTCCAGGATAATTGAAGTTCTCCAGACTCTGTGTCCAGTTCGGTTCCTCATTCCATTAGTCCTTCAGTTTTGTGTGTGTGTGTGTGTGTGTGTGTGTGTGTGTGTGTGTGTGTGTGTGTGTGTGTGTGTGTGTGTGTGTGTGTTGGCTTCAACTTGACTGCTGTGTGTGTTTCAGGATAAGGAGATCCGGGCGGTCTTCCTGTGGCTGTTTGCTCGGCTCTTCCAGGGCTATCGCTGGTGTTTACACATCATCCGCATTCACCCAGAGCCAGTGATCCGCTTCCACAAGGTGTGTGAACAATACTGCCCATGATTACAACTCTGACCAATCATCTCTGTGTTCTAAAGAGAACAAGTCAGGAGCCAGGAGAGCGGCCATCATTGTTTATGCTGAGTTTCCTGAACGAGGATCAGATTAGTGTAACACGTGTTTCCACAGGCTGCCTTCCTGGGTCAGAGGGCGCTGACAGAGGACGACTTCCTCATGAAGGTGTTGGATGGTATGGCATTTGCAGGCTTCGTGTCAGAGAGAGGGCCTCCTTACAGAGCCACTGACCTGTTTGATGACGTGAGTCTGTCAGCACACTGCACCACTAAATGTTTTGGGATAGTGTTGATTTTTTTTTTCATTTACAAATCAGAACTGTGCCCCAAACATTATTGTCCAAATTCTGAATTTCTGCTCCAGTCCCATGATGTAAATGAAAAAGTGACAGTCAGAATGAATCAAAACGACGATGGCGTGTGTTCAAAATCTCCATTTACTGCTCACTTTAGTGTAAACTATAGTGTGTAATGTTATATAGGGCAGTGGTCCTCAAACTTTTTCACATCAAGCTTCTTAACTGATGCAAATTAGACCACGACCCCCATCTGATAAGAATTTTGCTTTTAAATGTTTTATGACAGAAATTGTATGGAAACCAGAATAGTCATACAATCTGTCATAGTTTTACTTATGTACAGAATTATAATGAAAATTAATTATTCCTATTTTTGCTGGGACCCCCTAGAACCCTCTCAAGGACTCCTGAGGTCTCCACTTTTAGACGCACAGCCATTGAGGCCCATAACTTAAATTCACCAGAATTGGCTGAGTTGGCCTTCATGAATTTATGAAAAGAGACCACAGTAAGACTAGTTTCCACATTTGACTTTGACTCAGCTGCCAAGGGCTGGTGACACTATCTGAAAATAAATGTCTTTATATATTTATTTTTTGTTTTGTGTAGAAGGGATCCAGTAGTCTGCAAAAATAATAAACAAGTAGATTTCAAAGGGTGCCCTGAGTTTCTCCCCAAAGGACGTTGTGCGCTTCCTTCAGTGCATTCCCTTTCTCATTAAACATTCGTAAAGCTGACTTTTCTTTTCAATGTGCTGATTTTTGGAACACATGTTTATGAAAGATTAATCGTCACTGTTAAACTCTGGGTAATTGTTAAAGTCGAAACAACGATGCTGAAATTTAAGGTAAACTTGCTTCTTTGTCCTGTGTCCACAGCTGGTGGCCAATCATGTGGAGCGGATACGACAAGAGGAGGCCTGTCCACACAAAGTCATGAACCATGTCAAGGAGCTGGCGGAGCAGCTCTTCAAAAATGTACGTTGTCTCATGAAATTGACAAGGAATACCTATTAGTCAAGCTGTATTCTGCTGTTTTCCTGTCAGCCCTGTTATGTCCTCTTTCTTTCTCAAGTTTTCTCTTGTGAGACTCTGTGCTCCTTCACTTTTTTCGCCTAGTGTATGTCTTATGTCTCTCTTGTAGCTTTGTTTTTATTCTGTTGCTTCTTTATTTTCCGTCTCTCACCAGTTTTCCTTTTTGTCCCCTCTTTACTCTTCCCTTCCTCTAGGAGAATCCTTACCCCGCTGTGGCAATGCACAAAGTCACACGACCGTCAGAAAACAGCCAGAACAATGCACACAATCAGAAGCCTTTTCCTGGGCTGGATGACGTCGCAGTTCAGCTCTTTATCGACCACGCTGCCGCCAAGCTCAAGACTGCACCTCCTGTAGTCAAGGCGGAGCTCAAGAGCATGGTGCCATCTGGGCCCCCACTGGGTGAGCTGAGGGGAGGAATAAATGGCTGAAACTGTGTTGATGTCAATTGGTAATGTGGTAGATATAGAGTCTTAAGAATGTTTGGATCAGATTAATTACAAAAGAGATCAAGTAATGTGGAGCAGTAAACACCAGAAAAGGAAAGGTATAAACACTTGACTAAAGTTCAGCCTCTCCACTTGTACCCCAAACTTCCTGCGTGAACTTTAACAGACAGCCTGTCTCACAGTGTGTGTTTAATGAGGTTGAGTTTGGTGCTGCAGTGATGAATGAGCGTCTGATCACTGCTCCCCACCTCCACAGGAGACATCGTGGACAGGAATGGCAACGTAATGGCTAACAGCGCCCGCAGGCTGGAGGTGGTCAGGAACTGCATCACGTACATCTTTGAGAACAAGATGCTGGAGGCCAAGAAGGTAAGAGTGATCTATTTCTGCATGAGCAGACTGACTGAGGAGAGTTTAGTGAACTCTATCACAAAACACTGAATACCAACAAGCAGAAACAAAACCCTCTTCATTGGTTCTAAACTTTTAAGTGTCTTGTCCCTCCTATTTCTTTTCAAAGGTGTTATTTGCCCTCATTTTTAGTTGTTGGTCTAATGTTTGTGAAGCAGTCGTGTTTGTGACTCAGCTGTTGTTGTTGTTTCTATGTTCTCTCTCCAGTTAATGCCAGCTGTATTGCGGGCGTTGAAGGGTCGGGCAGCCCGGATTTGTCTGACCCAGGAGCTCAATCAGCACGTCCTGCAGAACCGGGCAGTGCTGGACGACCAGCAGTTTGACTACATTGTCCGAATGATGAACTGCACCCTACAGGTGAGCCTGCAAATACAGGAATATCACTATAATCAATATTATAGCCAAACAATTTGAGATACACAGTAGTTATTAGTAAAATTGAACATCTGAACTAAATTTAATGGCAATCCATTGGGTGGCTCTTGCGATATTTCAGTGGTAGACCAACCAACATTGTCATCCTTCAGGTGACACTGCTAGCATGGCTAAAAAAGATAAAAGAAGAAATTACTTTGACTTGTTTTTTGACTGCAGGGGAAAATAATTTTGAATATCTAACATGCTTGTTACAGCTTTACAAATATGTTTAAAGCATGATCCCCCTGGATTATATATTTTGAATACAGTTCAGTTTTATGGTTTCAAGTTGTCACATCATTAATTGCTTATCTGTTCTTGTTCAGGACTGCTCACATATAGATGAACACGGTATTGCAGCTGCGCTCCTTCCACTGGTCACAGCCTTCTGCAGAGTAAGTTTATAACCAGCATCACCAAAGTCTCTCCACATTGGCTTAATTAAGCCTTAGTAAGAACCCATTTAAAGGTCCCATATTACTTACCTTACTTTAATTTTGGGTGTCCACCAGAATATGTTAAAATGCTTTGATATTCAAAAAACACATTATTTTTCTCATACTGTCCATTGCTGCAGCACCTCTATTCGCCCTCTGTCTGAATGCTCCGTTTTAGTGCCTGTCTCTTTAAGGCCCCCACCTCCAAAAAGTCCAGTTTGCTCTCATTGGTCAGTTCTCACAGCCCGCGTTAGCTCTGTCTGCTGGGGGCATGGCTGAAGGTGGGGATTGTACAGTTTTGACATCACGTCCTTATGAAAGTCCTGATGGCTCGTTTAAATGTGCAATATGTACAAATTTCAGTTCAAAGCAGTAAGAAAAAAATCAACTGAAGAAAAAATGCAGTTTTGACATTATGTTATGGTTTCCAGCATCCTGTGCTAGCAGAGTAAACAACACCAACACTCCTTCGCTGCTCCACTAATGAGCTAACTAGCTAAAGGCAGCTACAGTTAGCAGCTGTAAGTGGTTACTTTGGCGATATGCTGCCCCCTGTTTGTTTGGAGAACGAGTACAACAGGTGGACAGTTCTTACATATAACTTTTAAAGGCACAGTTTCTGCATACAGGCTGCATGCATATCTCTGTTAATTGAGTGTTTTCATACATTCACTGTATTTGTATAGCACCTAGACCTGCTTTATAATCCATATGGGACCTTTAAATCACTCCTCAGGGTTTTACAATTCAATGAGTGAGGGGATTCTGAAGTACTAAACATGTTCCCCAAGTTTCAATGCTCAGAAATTTAAAGTGTATTTTCTCCCTCATAAAAGTCTCTTTCCGTGTTTGTCTGACAGAAACTGGGCGCAGGCATCACTCAGTTTGCCTACAGCTGTGTACAGGAGCACATGGTGTGGACCACGATGCAGTTCTGGGAGTCCATGTTCTACAGCGACGTCCAGAGCCACATCAGAGCTCTCTATCTGGAGACAGAGGAGGGGGGGCAGCAGAACAACTCTGTGAGCACCTATCTGGCACTCAATATAAAACCAGAGTGAACAAAGAAATGATGATTGATAGTGCTGTACATTGTAAAAGGTTCTCTGTGAATTTTTGGGAAAAAAACCTCTACCACAGCTAACACGCTAATGAGTCAATCTCCCAACCTGCTGAGCTTAGTGTCATTTTTATCTCGAGATGATTAATCATTAATGAACCTCCTTTGATGTCTTGTCAGGAGCAGCAGGACGGGTCAGGCAGTGGGAGGGAAATCAGCGCCTTGGATCTGGCATCAGAGCAGAACCGGCTGTGGCCCACGCTCAGCAAGGAAATGCAGGCGGAGCGTGTGCAGAAGGAGGAGAGCACGGTGTTCAGCCAGGCCATCCACTACGCCAACAGGATGAGCTACCTGCTGCTGCCACTGGACACCAGCAAGAACCGCCTACTGAGGAGCTCCGGCCTCGGAGACGTGGAGAGTGTCAGCAACAGCTACGTCACAAACAGGTACCAACAGCTGTCAGAGTGGAATGTAAAAATAAAAGATGAAAAATATTCAAGTTGGCCTGTAAAGTCTTTAGCACTTTAACAAAGTGGCTGCTAGTCTTCCAATGGTCCTAATTAACTTAACAACCACAAAAAGTACAAATTTAAATTGTGCAGTACCAATCAATGAAAGTCTACAGACAAAACAATCAACAAAATTGAATACCTACGCACAAACAACAACAATCCATAGTGACATCTAAAAGAAAATGTCAAAAACACACAGCACAAAAAATAAAGAATGCTCTGTCTTTGTCTCGTACAGTTCATGTTGTGAAAAGTATCATAATGTGGCAAATATAAAATTGATGTTCGGACAGTTATGAATTACAACAGTTCAACTCATCTTCTAAGTTTATAAATTGGAAATTTTGCTGAGAATCATTCATTTGGACAAAAAAGTTTTGTAAACAATGTTAATATCTTCCTAATTCACACAATTCCACTTAAAGTTTGTAAATGCTAATATTAAACTTTGGCCAGGCCCAAAATAATGTCCTGTTTTATGATGTATGTAAAGTAAACTTTGATCTCATCCTGGTGGGTGAAGATTACAAAATAGTTCCTGCCTGGAAACATCTTTTACGATTTGCTGTCTGTAATCTGTTAATCTGTCTGTAGTCTGTTAGTAAGTAAATATTATTTCATCCAGTATTTATTTTTCATTAAAAATAGAATTGAAGTCAAAGTCAAACACAAAACGTTGCAGACACAATATGTGATGCTGACATTTCTCTAGAATTAAGCAGAATGAGGAAGTAATGTCATTGTGTCACAGCCAAGCACACTGACTTAACTGTAAATACCACAGTATTGCTTGTAATACTGATAATGATAACACTGAATACATAATGAGTCAGAGTAAGTCTGGTGATTGAGTTCAATGATAAGGGATCCAACGTGTGAAGACATAAAAACCTAAAAATTCCCACTAGGTGAATACACTGTACACAGAACACAAACCCAGAACAATATACAAATATTCTCATATGTGTGTAGCTTACATCCAGTATAAGAACTTAAGTTTGTTTCAGCCCCTAAAGATTAAAACTCTGCTAAGCTCCACTTGTCAAAAGGGACTGGAGTGTGTCATTAAACATTTAGTCTTCATTATCAAGGATGCTCAGCTCAGATGCTGTTTTGTTTTGTCCTGTAGCACTTTTCTCAAGCTGGTAGTTTTTAGTTAGAATTTAGAACCATAAATGTTGAAAGCAGTTTTTCTTGTCTTGTAGTATTGCAGGCAGCATGGCGGAAAGTTACGACACAGAGAGCGGCTTTGAAGACGCTGAGAGTTCTGATGTGGCCAACTCTGTTGTGCGCTTTATCAACCGCTTTGTAGATAAAGTGTGTAATGAGAGCGGCGTGACCAACGAACACCTAAAGGCTCTCCACACCATGATACCAGGTACGGAGGCACCACACTCCCTGATCTCTCTTTGAACCACAGAGTGTCAAACCAAACCTAATGATAAAAATGTGTCACTTCTGTCCGTTCCCTCACAGATATTGTTCAGATGCACATCGAGACGTTAGACGCAGTCCACAGGGAGAGTAAGAGACTGCCTCCGATCCAAAAGGTAACCAATTCCTATTTTTACGTTCCAATGGACAAAGGCCTCGCAGTACCCCAGCCAGCCCCGCCCACTCCCCTGTCCACCAATCCCTACAGCTCACAGTGTCACGGCAGGTACGCCAGAGACAGAACAGTGTGACTCACAGCACGCCTGAGCAGTGCATGCTGGGTGATTGCTCGCCCTTGTCGTGCCGTTTGGTCTCGGTGGAGCTCAGCCTGGCTGCTGCAGCTCCCCGAGGTCCTGCAGAGCTGAGTGCCTTCAGTCCGAAGGGTGCTGTTAGTCGTGCGTGCAGTGTGTTGGAAAGGGACAGTGGCTATGCGCAGCCTGATATAACATGTTTGGTCATTTCACCAAAGACTTGTGAGTGGAACATGTAACTGCTCAGCCTCCTGGTGAGGTCCTCCTCCATCATCTTCCTGCTTCTGCCCTGACTATGTCCCGTCAGCGTTTTCTTTTGTTGCATGTAAGTTCATGTCCGAGTGGATATGAGACTGTGGGCTGAGCTTAAACACAAAAACTATTGTGTGAAGTTTACAGCTATCGAGGCTTCAACAGTTAAATGGCGACAGAGGAAACTCAGCCCTTTTTCCGCTGTGTGAATGCAGCTGGAGTGTTTGGCATTAGGTGTTGTGCAACAGATTATAAAACAGGTTAGCAGAGTTATAATTCTTTTCCTATTCTAAGTGGAGTTCGTTAGGAAGTCCAGGCCTCACTGAAGGACAGGAAGTGATGTAAGAGGCCAGAGGACAAAGCCAGCGTCATATTTCATATTGTTGGTATTCAGAACAGCTCAGCAACGTCCAGAGGCCTGTAATCAAGCTTTGGATCCTCAGGGACTGTCCAAAGCACGACAGTCCTTGTATTTTTTAAGAAATATGAAATAAACACACCCAAGTGAATATTATTATACATTTGTTTTTGTGTATTTATCTTTTTGTTTGTAACGTCGTCTTTGCCAAGATCCCACCACTCCAGATCAACTATATGTGTGTTATGCAACTTTAATACATTTATTTCAACATTAGCCTGTCTAATCTTTCCAAACAGTGCAGGTCATCCTGTAACCTCAGCATGGTTGTGGAAGCATGAGACTGTGAAGAGTGGAGTGTTTGTTTGGTCTTGTTACTCATGTGTTATTGTATATTACAAGTGTAAGTGCCACATTTAATTAGAGCAGCGTGTGTTAAAATTTCATAGATGAACAATACAAATTTAAACTGTGCAGGAACTCTTCAATTCTGTAGTGGCATTTTACTCTGGTGCCACTATCAGATTCCTCCTTTTTCATATCTTATCATATTCTTCCTCCTCTCCTCCTCTCGTCCTGTCTCTGTACAGCCCAAGCTGCTGAGGCCAACACTATTACCCGGTGAGGAGCTGGTGATGGATGCCATGCGAGTCCACCTGATCCCCGACGGTCGCGAGGAGGCCACAGGGCTGATGGGAGGTCCGCCTCTGCTGCCTGCTGAGGGCGCCATCTTCCTCACCACCTACCGGCTCATCTTCAAGGGCACACCCACCGACCCGCTGGGTGAGAAATGATACATTTTGAAAGGCCTGAGCTTATCCCTGTTCCTGTGTCTAAACCCTGCTCTTTGTCTGTGGCTCTTCCTCCTGCAGTGGGTGAACAGGTAGTGACTCGCTCGTTCCCCATCGCCTCTCTGACCAAGGAGAAGAGGATCTCGGTCACTTTACCCATGGACCAGTTTGTCCAGGAGGGGCTCCAGCTCCGCTCCAGCACCTTCCAGGTACTCTTAGATTCTAAACTTGTATCACAAAGAACCAGTTCCTCTTAGCTTGCGGTTCTTTTCTCTGATTTCATTGTTTTTCTGCCCATCTGTAGCTGATGAAGATCGCGTTTGACGAGGAGGTCGCATCAGACCTGGCCGAGGTTTTCAGGAAGCACATGCACAAGCTGCGCTATCCTCAACACGTCCAGGGCACCTTCGCCTTCACTGTGGGTCAGTGTGGGAAGATGGTGGTGGAGCACAAGACCAAGGACAAGAACCAGTCGCTCAAGTAAGGACACATCTGTGTAGAATGAGTTTGTCAGTGCAAAAATCGCTTTTATGCAAGAAGAAACGGAACTACTTTCAGTTTTGCTCCAAGTAACCATTAATCAGAAACACAAGCACGATGTCTCTCAAGAACCTGACAAGCTGTTAAGTTACTCATAACTTTGGGCCCTGTCACATCCTGTGGGTCAAACACAGTGTCCATTACAGTGTAGTAACTCACCTGGTGACACAGATGAGGCTGTAACAGCTGAATTTAGAACTGTTCCAGCTGTTGCTCTCATGTTTGCCCCATTTACCGAGTTATACATTCACACCTGCAGCTCAAGAATTTTCACCTCGTATTTCACCTAGCTAAAGGTCATAAGCTGTTATAGTGTATTGTGTAACCAAGGTGGTAAAACCAAGAGCTTCTTTCCATCATGACTTGAATTTGAATTATAGCAGTAAGTATAGCAGAGTAACTACATTAACTGAACATAAATGACATGAAAAGTCAACTGATTGGCTTTCTGAAATAAAAAACCTGCATTGTTATTACGGGCTGCAGAAGTATTTAGTCAGTATTTTGTTGGACAAATGTGATCTGGTCTTGTTCTCTTTTGCTGGTTGTGTAATGTGAGCAGCGTTACCTTCGCCACAAGCAGAGCTGATGCTATGTAGGTTGCAATCTTGAGGCAGTGAGTTTCCTCTTTTTTAGTCGTGTGAAACTCTAGTTTTCCCTCACTTTGACCAGTAGAAAGGTGCTCCCTAGTGGCTAGTTAAAATAAAACAACAAAAGAAGTGATGGCCTTCTGAAAATTGCTCCAAAAATTATGAAAAATGTTATCCACAGCCCAAAGTGTCCTCAAATTGCTTCTTTTGTCCAACCAACAGTCAAAAACCCAGAGACTCTTCATTTATTGTCATAAATGACGAAGAAAAGCAGCAAATCCTAACATTTAAGGAGCTGGAACCAGCTCATGTTTGACATTTTTGCTTAAAAATGATTTTTTGATTCATCAACTAATTGTTGCAGCTCTACATGGCCATTTAACTAAAACAATGGCTCTCAACTTCTGTCTGTCCCTAACTTGTTCTTTGGAGGTCGAAAAAGTTAGAGACTGGTCAGCATGATAGCATCAGCAAACCCTTGTTTGCTATTTTTTTAAATTTTTTTTTTAAAATAATGTTCATTCAACTTTGTTTCACTCCATATTTTGACCAGGGTAAAAATATGTAGTGAAATACGCTTTTGCTGCAGGAGTGACTGGACCTTAGGAGCATTAGGAGCTGCCTTTTATTAAGTGTTTCATGTAATGCAATGTATCTGCATGCATTTATAGTCACCTCTGTCATGACGCTGTGCATTAAGCCTTGAGTGTGAAAACATGCTCTGAGGTCAGGTGTCCCGCTCTGCTTTTATTGCACCAGGAGAACTGGTTGGAGCTCTCAAAGCATCAACATAGAGGAGATCATGAATATGATGCATTGAGAAAAGATTGCTGTAATCTTTTGCTTTTGGTTTTGAATTATCATTTCAGTCAAAGTGACCGCAGGAGTGATCTTTACGTCACCTCACGTTAGTGTTTTTATAAATGTATTGGTAAATGCTCCAGTGTGGCCACTATGTGAATTTGTCTTCTCTTTATTCAAAGTCTCAGCAGCCAACCCCTCAGTCCCTTCCCACCCCTCTGACCACACACACACCCACACACACACACACACACACACACACACACACACACACACACACACAGACAAAGTTCTCCCCTCTTTCTTTTCTGGAGAATGAATGGAGCACGAGAGAAGCCTTTGAATAATTCATTAGTGGAAAATGTGTCAGCCCTTTTATCGGCCCTGTTGTTTCCATCTCTGCACTGTGCGTGTGTGTGTGTGCGTGTGCATGTGTGTGCTTGTTTGTGCTAAATCTCCATTCAGACATATTAAGTCAGACTCAGGCCGTGTGGCATGCTAAACCAGCAACACACCAGTGAATTCATGGCTGTCGATTATGCACTGAGTTGAACATTGAATCAAATCAGCTCATTGTCAGCTGGAGTCGGGACACTGCTCAAGTCTAAAGGCACATTTGTGTGCTAAAAGAACCAACAGGAAGTGGATACCAAGTGACTTTGAATGGTGTAGAATCAGCCCAGCGATGTATTTTAAAATGTTCAACTTTCTCTTTTCTTCCCTCCTTCTTGTCTTTTTCAGGACGCTCTCCAAAAACCTAGTGAAGAGTGCAAAGAAGACCATCGGCCGGCAGTATGTGACCAGGAAGAAGTACTCTCCCCCCACCTGGGAGAACAGGAGCAGCTTGCAGTCAGAGCTGGATGAGGATGAAATCTCAGGTAATCACAGTTTTATTTATTTCCCTCTCACATTTTAACATTGTCGTATATCACCAAGAGTTCATGTGTCATTTTTCACACTAATTATATTTCATTAAAGTTTCCAGCTCGTCACAGTCACATGTTAGTTCTGGAAATGAAACTGTTTTTAACATTTTCCTTCACAGTTTCAGAGGAAGTGGACCAGAGCTCCCTCACCCTTTCCTCCACCATTCGCTCATCTGACAGACAGACCATGAGCAACGTCGTGGAGCGGGCCTGTTGCCGCGACTACCAGCGCCTGGGTCTGGGCACGCTCAGTAACAGCCTGACTCGTTCAAAGAACGAGCCTTTCAGGATTTCAACTGTCAACCGCATGTACACTGTCTGCAGGAGGTGAGAAGACACATAGAAATGAAGGGTGAGAGGTGGGAGTGATATACGGACAGCATCTCTACAGTGCTTAATACAATGTGTGTGTGTGTCACAGCTACCCTGGCCTGCTGATTGTGCCTCAGAGCATCCCAGACACGACCATCCACAGAATATGCCGCTGCTACCGGCAAAATCGCTTCCCCGTGGTTTGCTGGAGGAATTCAAGAACCAAGGCCGTCCTGCTGCGATCTGCAGGCCTCCACGCCAAGGGGGTGGTGGGCTTCTTCAAGTCCCCCAATGCTCCAACTGCAGGTATATAACAAAGATCTCATTTAGGCATCTAGTTGATAATTTGCGTAATGTACCAAGGTCAGAGGTCAACGAACTCTTGGTCTGACCCGAGTGATCAGGATATTACATGTAAACCGTATGAGATTAAGGGATAAGAGCTTAGAAGAACTGTTATCTAGCGCAGCTCGTATGCTAATGACCTGTACCTGTAAGTAATCGGTTACCTGAAACCTAAAGGTCTGTTCATGTGTTTTCTCTCTGTGCAGTGCCCTCCCAGGCAGACTCCACCAGTCTGGAGCAGGAGAAATACCTGCAGGCCATCATTAGCTCCATGCCTTCTTACAGTGAGAACAGCGGCAGGAACACACTCAGCGGCTTCACCTCCACACACATGAGCACCTCTGGTGGGTGGACTAGCACACAGTGACACAACACGCTACTGTCAGTAGAGCCTCATTGATCACTAATGCTTTCTTCTGTCCACAGACTCCTCAGACAAACTGAGGCAGCCCAAGATTGGCGCTCTGATGAAGCAGGTGATGGGCACCAAGGAGGATGTTCCAGGAACCTTCAGTAGAGGAGGTGAGACACGTGTGTCTGTGTGTCCCCATGTTGTAGTTTCTCTGTTAGCTTTCTTACAGTCCTGGTTTCAAAACAAAATGTTTGAATTGTGTTTCAAGTCTTAAATCTGTCAGTGAAACTGGGACTGGACCAGGAGGATAATGAATGAGTTGATTGTAGCTCATTAGGGTGTGTGAGTGTGTGAAACCATCCTCCACTGTGTGGTGTTGTTGTTAACGGGCCGTCTTTGTCGTTTGACCTCAGCTCTGGGTCAAAGGGCGAAAGTCATCTCCCTCTCTCAGCCCAAAGTGTCTGGCAAGGCCAGGAACCCTCCTAGAGGTACAGTAGGCCCCGCCCCCTCCCCTACCTCCACAACTGTCTAACCAATCAGATCTCTTTCCCAGTAGCGTCAGTGTGTTTGCCGTGGTTCCTGATAGTGTGCTGTCTCTGCGGACTAATGATCTGTTGTTCCTGCTTGTGTTTCCCAGATAGCCTCTGTGTGTGTGTGTGTGTGTGCGTGTGCGTGTGCGTGTGCGCGTGTGCATGCTGCTGCTGCAGCTCTACCGTCTGACGTCATGTTTGTTTCCTGTTTGATTCTTCTTCTCTCTGTTGAATGTCAGCAGCAATCAGAGTCATCTCATCATAATGTAGCTGTCATTGAGTCAGAAGTAGTAAACTGGACTGAGTAGTTCTCAATCGTTCTTGCTTGTTTACCAGCATGGCTGTAGCTGTGGACCTTACACACACCAGTGTGTTTTAAAGGATCATTCCGGTTTATTGGGCTCGTGATAAACCGATATGATCCTTTAATGGCTGTTTAACATGAGAACGGTTTCGACAAGATGTTTGGTGATTCAGTCTGTCATGATTCCTTTGAAGACTCTAGCTCGTCTGTTTGTGTTACTCACAGGTAAATGGGGCAGTATCAGGGGCAGCGGGCGTCTAAGTGCCTACAACCCAGACGTGGGGACGCGTCTGGCAGGGAAAGAGTCTCCGCAGCCCAACGGAGGGCCGAGCGAGGCGCTGTTTCTCCGCCAGCAGAAGGCTTACCTCTACATCATCGGAGACAAGGCCCAGCTCAAGGTAAACAGTGAGACACTCAATAACGTGATGTGTAGAATGTTAAAAAAATAAAATAAACATAAAGAAGGTTAGCAGAGAACAAAGAGTTTCTTGGTCTTGGTCGGTATTTATTACAGTTCTAACTTGTTGTTGTGTTCAGGGAGGGAAGCAGGACTCGTTCCAGCAGTGGGAAGTGGTCCCCATCGAGGTGTGTGACGTGCGGCAGGTGAAGAACAGCTTCAAGAAGCTGATGAAGGCCTGCGTGCCGAGCTCCTCGACCTCTGATCCCAACATGAGTTTCCAGCGCTGCCTGGAGGACTCCGAGTGGATGGGTCTGGTAAGTGCTCTCAGTGGAACATTTACTGTCCACGCGCCTTTTGTGACCTTCAGCGTTCTTTTTTACTCACCCTGTGTGTGTGTGTGTGTGTTTGTATACGTGTGTCCAGCTACACAGGGTGCTGCAGGTCTCTGTTCTGGTAGTGGAGCTTCTGGAAGCAGGCTCGTCGGTCATGGTCAGCCTGGAGGACGGCTGGGACGTCACCACGCAGGTTTGACTGACACCTAAAGGCTTTAGTGCTGACAGCTGTTCTTTGACTGAGGCGTAGCGTTGACGTGCTGTGTGGGTGTGTGTGTGTGCAGGTGGTGTCACTGGTGCAGCTGCTGTCTGATCCATACTACAGAACCTTTGACGGCTTCAGGCTGCTGGTGGAGAAGGAGTGGCTGTCGTTCGGCCACAGGTTCAGCCACCGCGGGGCACAGACGCTGGGCAGCCAGAGCAGCGGCTTCACCCCCGTCTTCCTGCAGTTCCTCGACTGCGTACACCAGGTGGGTCTGCAGCTGCGTGTGAGGCTTTATTCACAAGAGGAATGCAGCAGAAAGACAGTGTTGAAAGGATGTTTTTGCTTTTCAACTAAAGATCAGATTTATGCAAATAAAGCACAAATTGCTTTGATTTATCTGTCCATGCACAAGGACTTGGACAGAATATTAGTACCAGCTGAGACGAGAAGCAGTGTATAATGATGTATATGTCTCAGCCTTCTGTTCTCTGTCCTCTTACTATATATACTGTATATTATACCCTGTGAGTCTGTGACTGTATTTCCTGTTTTGCTCATCAGTGACGTATGTCCTGCCCTCTTATCATATGCAGGATGTTTGGTTTAGACTTAGCGTCAGTGGCCCACAGTTCTGACCTCGCCCGCTGTCTGCGACACTTAAAATATTCTGCCGTCCGACGCATCAGATGTTGATTAACGATGACCATGTTGTATTATTTTCCGCTTTCTGCTCACACTCTGTGCTGTATGATAACCTAAAGAAAGACCAGGAAGGGACAAGGTGTACCTAAAAGCACGCACTAACAGCTGCCATTGAAAGCAGTTGTTACTGTACATAAATCTATGAGATAATAACAAGATGACATACAGCAGAATGTAAACAAGAATGAATGATTGTTTAATGTGTACAAGCTTTAGCAGTGATGCAACTTTTCTCCTCAAAGATTAACAGACAGACTGAGGGTTCATTTATCTGACTTCAAACTGAAGAAGGAGACTAAAACCACCTGTTTCCCAGCCCACAGTGTCTTCATAAGTAGTTAAATATCACCTAACAGCCCCCTCATATTTTTCAGTGTGTTTTTAGACCAAAGAAAAATTGTAGGTGCCATCAGACTTGCAGGAAATCTCCATCTTGAAGGGATAGTTTGGGTTTTTTGAGGTAGGATGTATGAGGTACTTCACCATAGTCAGTGTATAACTAAAGTAGATGGCAGTCAGCACACCTCCTGTTTGGAAACGTGGCAGGAAGTACCGGTGTTTGAAGGTCAGCAATGTACTGCTGCAAAAAATCCGTTTGAAATGTACGCTACGCTTCCAGTGTTTTCACCACTTTACCTACATGTAGCTGTCAAATGAAGCTGTTACATCACTCTCCCACGTCACCAGACTCCTTTGACAAAAACAGTAATTTTACCTCCCAGAACTTGGGAGTTACTGATCTACCGCTGCCTCGATCGGTTAGTTTGTTTGTGTTATTATGCGACTTTGGTGAATCTGAACTAACCCATTAAAACACCGCCATCTACTGTAGGTGATAAACTGATAATAGAGAAAGACCTCATTCAACCCCATTTCAGATAATCCTAGCTATCCCTCTAAAGCTAATTTATATTGTCCATGAAGGTCTGTGTGACGTACATTAGGGTCCACATGGATCATCTTTAATGACCGTGACTTAATCCATGTATGCAGACACGCTATGTAATATAAACAGAGCCATGTGCACGCCTGGCTGTCAGCATCCCTTTATGGACCATATCCTCCCCTTCAAACTGTAACCCTGACCTGTGTCTCTCTGTGCCTCCACCCTCAGATACACCTCCAGTTCCCCATGGAGTTTGAGTTCAGTCAGTACTACCTGAAGTTCTTGGCCTACCACTACGTCTCCAACCGCTTCCGCACCTTCCTGCTCGACTCCGACTACGAACGCATAGAGCTGGGTAAGAACATGTCCGAGTCTACAGGGTGTCATGTTGTGATGGATGTCCACTACTTGTAACATTGCTTCAGTAACACGTAGCTATAGGGGCAGTGTGTGTGTGTGTGTTCCTGACGAGTCCTTTATGTGTGCAGGAGTGCTGTATGAAGAGAAAGGTGACAGGAAAACCCCCCAGGTGTGTAAGTCTGTGTGGGACTACATCGACAGACTCAACAAGAAGACGCCCATCTTCTACAACTACATGTTCTCTCCTGAAGACGAGGAGGTGAGACCACTGAAACATTCACACACATTTACCTGCCAATATTTAATATATTCAAGTTAGATAATGAATGATCATAGACACATTGAAACAACAGAGTCACTGTGTGTCACAGGTACTGCGGCCATACACCTTCATCTCCAACCTGAAGGTGTGGGACTTCTACATGGAGGAGACTCTGTCAGAGGGGCCCGGCTACGACTGGGAGCTGAGGGGCCGGCAGGAGCGCGTAGCGGAGGAGACGCCTGAAAAACCCGACACCAGCGGGCCGAAGTCGCAGCGGCGCATCGTGTGGCCGTGCTACGACAGCCTGAGCAAGGCGGTACCTGACGCCATCACCAAGCTGCTGCAGGACATGCAGAGTCTGGAGGCGGAGCTCGGCCAGACGTCAGAGAAGTGGAAGGACACGTGGGATAAAATCAAGACCACGCAGAGAACTGAGACCAAACTGGAAAGCAAGGTGAGGCCGACGGCTTCTCTTTCACTGCCCAAAAGATCGCTCTGGTCATGTACTAATGCTGTTCTAAGATTAAGTTGTGAATGCAGCACAGTTTTGCTACACACCCTTTAGTCTAGGATTTGAGAGCAAACACAGTGTACGCTGTTTTCCTCTGACATCTGCTGGTGAAAAAGCAGAATGCAGCATATGGAAGTTTTTAGATCATCATTAGATCATTTTTAAAGGTGATTTAAGTCGGTTGTAAACTTTTGTTATTCTCCTGGAGTAGACTGTCACCTGAATCTGCTCCTCCTCCCTCCTCAGCCGTCGTTTTCCAGCTCCTTGCTGATGTCGTCCAACCTGAGCCACCAGCGCCGTTCTCAGGGCGTCTACCTGCAGGAGAGCGGCGTGGGCTCCTCCATCAACCTGGCTCTGGACTGTGAGGCCAGCGCCACCTCCACGCCTGTGGCTGGTCGGACCAGCACCAGTACGCTCTACAGCCAGTTCCAGAGCACGGAGAGCGAGAACAGGTCCGTACCCATCACTCTGTATACTGATTATTCCCACAATGTCTTACGCTGTCTGGGATATCCATTTGAATATATGTCGAATGTCTCATAATTAAAACACTTTGTTACCTTCTACCATCAGGAGTTTTGAAGGCATCCTGTATAAGAAAGGGGCGTTGTTGAAACCATGGAAACCACGGTGGTTTGTGCTGGACAAGACCAAACATCAGGTAAGAACGAGGGCTGCTGGAAATGAAGAGTTTCCGTCATGAAACAAAATAATACATAAAGTGTTTGCTTAAACTATTTAGACATTGTAATTGCATCAGTGTCTAACAATCGTCCCTGTCCCCAGCTGAGATACTACGAGACCAGGCAGGACAAGGACTGTAAAGGTGTGATCGAGCTGGCCGACGTAGAGTCCGTCATTCCAGGAACGCCTGCCATGGGAGCACCGAAAAACATCGACGAGAAAGCCTTCTTTGATGTAAGTTCACCTGCACCGGCTACCTCTGTTGATAACATTGTAGTCACACCACCAGATAAACAGACACGAAACCTACAATATTGTTCTACATAAAGCAGTTAACAAGTGAGACCAGATACAAACAAAAGTGCCCTTTTTAATTAGCCAAGTGTAACTGCCAGCTTACAGCCATGTTGTCTCTGGTTTGTTGACGCCTCTGTAGTTCTCTTCATCAAGCAGATATTCCTAATTGACAGCTGGAATTAATTTCTCTTCTGTCGTCTTTCAGCTCAAGACGACCAAACGAGTGTACAACTTCTGTGCCCAGGACAGCCTGAACGCACAGCTGTGGATGGACAGTGTTCAGAGCTGCCTGTCAGACGCCTAAAGAGGAGGCGGGACTCTTTAAGGAGCAATGCAACCAGGAACGAATGAGCTGTGCTGCGGCACCTGACGGACATCTCTGCCCACCAATCCCAACGAAACAGGGAGGGGAAGGGGCCTTTCACCACTTAAGCTCTGTTCTGTTTGCTAGTGTTGAACTAATAACCTCGCGTCACAACGTTTCAGTGTTTTTGTTATAAAAATGAGAAAAAGAAAAAAAAAAAGTCCCTGAAGAACCACTCGCTGTCGTCTCACCAAGTAGCCGCAGCCTCTCACCCCCCCCTCCGACGGTCTGACCACTATGTGCGCTGGATGTGTGTGCGTGCACTAAAACAATGCATATTAAAGCATGTTGTCGCATTTCTGTGAGGCGTCCTGCAGCTCGGACCAGCATGAAGATCTTTCCAGACCCTCCACCTGTAAACCAGAACCCCGCTCTCCCTCCTACTAACCCTGTTCGCCCTTTGAGACACTCCGGGGAGGAATGACGGAGGAGCTGCAGTCGGCCCGGCCACGCACAGGACTCGTTAGACTGCTCTGGAGAAGGATAAAAAAAAGATGGACTGGTGGGTTGACGGACCAAAACGACCCCGAGGAACACACACGCTGACAGTTAACGCTCTTCCCTCCGGTCCTCAGTCCTCTCTTTGCCTCTCACTGCCTGATGTAGCCCATTCGCATCAATATTCAGAAGTTTTAGAGGAAGTCAAGTGTGTCGCTGTGAGGGGGAGGTGGGGGGGCTCCTCAACGGTTCATGAAGGATTTCCTTACATTTTTTTGTTTTCCAAAATCTAAATTTGTACCAGAAAGAGATCAATGCTCATCACCTGTGGTCAGCAGGCGACGCTGATGCTGATATACTGTGAAAGCCATGAATCAGTCGTAGAGATCAAACCAGGAGAGCCAGTTGGAGATGGGAGTCTGTCAGGTATTGAGTGTGTCGGTGAACTTTCACTGAGAGTGTTTACAAAATAGATAAAAAACCTCCCTCACTAAGCTAAACTCTGCTCTTCACCTGTGTGTTTTTAATCCGTACAACCACTATTAACATTCAGATTTTTTTAAGGGATGCTGAAGGAAAAAGGAGGGATTTATTTTCTTGTGATGTCTTAAATACAATCTATAGAAGGAGATCTGGAAGGTAGGAGATTAAGGAGGGATACTAATGAACAGAGTGATATTATGGGATGCTTTGGAGAGAATACAGTTTTTAGAGATGGATATTGACTCGCCACAGTGCTCACAAAGTGTCAGAAACTGGATGTTTGTTAAAGGAAAATTCAGGTATTTTTCAACCTATGTCTCATAAATGTGTCCATTATGATTATGCTGACGTTGTACTCACCACCTGTGATGTTTGCTGGAGCTGCGTTTTATGACTCCAGAAAACCACATAATACTTTAATATTAACTGAAATTATTTTAAATGCTTGTCTCCAAGTCTGACTGAAAGTAAACACAGAAATTTGCCCTCTAGATTAGCGATTGTAGCAAATCGCAAGCTAGTTTGGTTAGCAAACTAGCATACTACCCGTTCATCTGCAGCAATACCGAACATTTACTACTGCTTATTGTTTCATATAGCAAGATTCTACTAAAAACAGGTAAATGGATGCTAAAAAATATTCTTAAAGCTGGAATTTCCTTCAATCCAGCCAGCTGGAAGTAGATCCCTACGCAGATGCTAATCCAGAGGGCTACTCTCTGTGTTTACTTTTGTCTGGACGCTTAGAAATAATGAATGTAACATTTAATTCATTTGGAAAGTTTTAGGAGGCTCACGCTGCTTCGTGAGATTTATTGTTGCTGTCATAGAAAAAATCTCCAAAACATTAACCTTTCAATAAGCTAAGCTAAACGACCTTGTTTTTAGCTATGTGACAATGATTTCTTAAAAACATTATTTAGCTTAAAATGTAAGAGAATTTCCTCAACCAACACGTGATTGTTTAGTTTTTTAGAAAATTTCCAAGATAACAAAATTCAGATATGCTGGAGTCGTTTTTCTCATATTTTTTACAAATGGAGGTGGTGAGTGCAAATCACTCTTTGGTCAGAAAGGCCACAACTATGGACATAAGAAAAATATCAGAATTTTCCTTTAATGATGCTGGGACAGGGGAACGTCTGAGAGCTGGTCACGTACATACAAGCCTCCATCACATTCACTCGTACTCGGCGTGTGCGACGTGATGCTGTTCAGACTCACTGTACCTGCAGCTGCATCAACACAGCCCAGTGTTAAACTTGTACATAGACGAGTCTACATCTGTTACAGTTATAGAGGAGCCGTACGTTTAGCTGGAAGGTTTCAAACATCAAGTCACTTTTGTTTTTAACGTCAATGGTTTGTCTGACCGCCCCCGCCCCCCACCCCCATCACCTCTCTCCTCCACACACACACAAACCACTCTGACCCACACGTGTTAACACAAACCCTGCTATGTAAAATACGCTTCTACTGCTGTCTTTGTTGAACATAAAATTTGAAATTGTAGATTTTTTTTGTGTCTAATAACTCCTTTGTATATACTACTCCAGATTTGTATGTAACGTTTATGGTAGTAATTTATTTAACTTGTCTCCTCAGTAAGAAAGTTCCTCAAGCACCACTTTATTTTTAAATTAGGAATTCAATGTGCCATTTGTTTATTTCTGTATTAATGTGACTAATGCTTTTTTTTTTTTAAATGTTCAAGTAAACCCTCAATGTCTTTTTTTTTTTGTAAACATGGTCGTCCTTACTCAATACCAACCGTTATTGAAAGAGTGGACATGGTGTGTTAGTGGAAGAGGAAGCCTCTGGGCTGGTTTTTGAAAGGCTGGTTGGATTTTACTGTGTTGCTCACCCACAGTGGTGGGATGTTCTGGACGAAAGGTTACAGTCACAATAAATTTCACACGTATGAAGTCTTCCTGGTGCTGGGTTCTGCTGGCTGGCCTGCTGCGAGCTTAATGGACTGCTTTTGTGTTCATTAAATAGTCAGTGACAAGGTGGGTGCCTAAATGTGCTGGATGTCAGAAGTCTCCATATTTAACTGAAGGACACTGGCATGACCATTTAAAATGCACGGTGTTTAGTTTATGATATAAAATGAGAAATAAGATGCCAACATCATTTAAATGATAAGCTCACCTGTTTCCCATTAAATCTACTCACCTACATGCTGATGGAAATTTTCAATCAGCATGTGGATGAGAAGATATAAGTACATTTTCATTTTTGGCTGAACTTATCCTTTAATACAGTAATATTATTACATTTATTACATTTTGGGGGAAAATGATGTGTTCACAAACCTCACAGAATAACTTCAAACCACGCTGAAAAGCAAGATTCAATGCCCTCTACACCTGCAACCACAACCAACTGCTGTCACGGTGTTCTGGTAATTCTGAGTTTATCTTAATTTAACTGTAATTTAACGATATTCAATTCACTATTATGAAGACAGAAAACTCCAGCACATATTCACATTTGAGAGAATTTTAAAAGTGACGCAAATGATTCAAACTGATCTTCAGCTGCTCCTAAAGCTCTGTAGAACATCACAGGATGTATTTAAAATGTTCCTGTGAATCATGTTTCCAGACATTGTAGCGCTGGACAATTGGCACGTTCTCACGAAATATTTAACGACACCCAGTTTAAGGGAAAACAGACTGTTGTGATTCCTGGATTGAAGGCGCCTCATCTCTTGTACTAGCAAGCATGATAAAAAAAAAAGTTTACAAACTAGCACTATAGTTGAAGTTTCTGTAGCTTCCTTTGGTGGTTTTAACTATATCAAACTAAGACTTCAGCATCCATTCAGTTTGCTGGAGGTCTAGCATCATGATACAGTGTTGAGTTTGAGGTGCCCTTGCACATCTTTAAATAATCTCGCCCCCGAGGAACAGATGGACCACAGTGGCAGCAGGAACCCGCCCGTGGGAAGACTCAGTGTGTCCTTGTGTTGTGACTGCGGTCTTCATCCAGTCAGCCCCAGCTCATCTTTTCACTCTAGTTTACTCATCTCTCTGTGGTAACGCTCTACAACAAACAGCTGTATTAACCACAACAGCATGACATAATCCTTTTTATTTATTTTTGTTCTTTTTATTTTTTATTAGAAATGACTTTTCTGAGCCGGGTTATGTTGTCAATCATGTCAATATAGTTTTTAGAATCCAAATAAAAACTGTGGGTTTAAATGTTCACCTGTGTTTTGTGTGTTGACTCATTTAACCAAGTTTGACCTCAAATATCAAACCACATACTTATATATATATTTGTTAGCCAGCAGTTGTCCCTTTGGACATCCCGCAGGCACAAATCAATATTAACATTCACCTCATGGAGTCCAATATTCTCTCTTTAGCTGATAAATGCTGCACTATGTTCACCAGCTGGTCCCTAACTCCGTCTGTCTGCAGTTTGCTGAAGAGCAAAGGCCTGCACTACTGAGCAGGATCTGTGGTTAGCGAGGTAACTTCAGGGTTAACTCTGGGTTTTTCTTTTTAAAACAGCTTCTTACTTGGGGACATCGTCATGGTAACTTGTGCTGCTTCAGAGCAGGTTGTATTCCAGATAACGGAACAGCACATATAAAAGCACCACCTTCTGACCAATCCATCATTCACAGAAGATCCTGTGAAGCTCACTGAGCAGATCGTGACAGGTGTACTCATGTAGGATGACCCCTCCTGTCCACATCTCATTTTTACCTTGTTTGCTGCAAACAATGCCGAAGCCTTTTTATCATGCTTTTTTATACTGATGTCATCTTACAACAGGGAAAGATTGAAGCACTACAGCCTTGTATCTGTTATAAGACAGATGGTACCGCTCTGAATGATATTTATTTACACCACGAGGGCTGCAGGTGAGAGAATAAAGCTAAAACTGTCACACACGCCATAAGAATAAGTCTAATCCACACATTAATTTAATGGAATACACAAATGTAACTGTGGTCAGATCTACTTGTAAAGCCCTGATAATGGGTCAGTGACATTACAGGACTAAACTTGGGTTGACCTATCGACGTGTGACCACGCGCGTGACTGCAACTGTTAGTTTTATTGAAGTCAGATAACAGAAACGTGCCTGGTAATGCTGGAAGTGCTTCGTAGTACAGGCCTCTGGTTTTGTACATTGTGCTGTTTATCTGAGCTTGTTTGATGAAAACAGCTTCCTGCTGCTGCTGTAAATGACGAGTGGTGACACTGAACCAAAGCAGCAAAGTTGCAGGCTGTAAAAAAGCACAACAATAAGCTGAAAGATGCTTTGACAATGGGAGACTGATTTACTGTTACTGATTTACTGACTGTTTATCCACCACTGTCAACACTTGTTGCCTTTGAGTTTTTGAGCAAAGTTATATTTTTGCTGTGAGGATCTGGAGCTGCATTTTAAGTCTCTTCAGCGGTGCATTCAAAGACACTCCGACACTATGTTTAACTTCCCAAATAGTGCAGTTACTTGTCAGCTAGAAAGGACACTCCATCTCAGGTGAGTTCCAATTCTGTTGATTGAAGTTGATTTTCATATCAGGTTTTTGAAGCAAACTGCTGCCTTAAATTAAAAAGATAATGTGTATAAAAACTAGAGATTTTGTAGTAATTTAATCTGACTTTCATTCTACAAATGTCAGTTAGTTTGTATGATAAAAGACCTGACAGACATTGGTATTGGGTTTAGCAGCTGCTGCTCTAAAGCTGACCCTGACCTCTGACCTCCCTGCAGATCTCCTCTCAGGATTCAGTGAGCTTGTGCAGACTGACTGACATCTCCCTCACTCTCCCGACAGCTTTGCTGCACCTGTTGGGGCGGGAGAAAAGACACCTTTATCATCCTTATGTGGAGTCCAGTGACCTCAGGTAATCGCGCGCAGGTCTAACCCCCAGAAGAGCTGAAAACACCTGCGGGGGTGCTGCGGTGTCTTTAAACTGAACATCATTCACATGAACAGCTGGACAGACAACAACCAGACGGTGAGAGCCAAAGCTTTTGGTATTAATGTGGTCAACCAGACACTTTAATTTCAAATTTCTTTTAACAATGATCGTAAAACCTGATCGCTGTCAAATGATTTAAGTAAGTACACCAAAGAGGCCTGGAGCTCTGCAGAACCCAGACCTGCCCTATTTCCAATCCTGCTGCTCAGAGAGAAATAAAATTAAACTTTAAAAAAGAAAAAAAAACAAAAAAAAAAAAACATACAGCGTCACTCCAGATGCCACTCTCGTCCTGTGAGTAAGTGCTTGGTGGAGAGAGAGAGAGAAAAAAAAGGAACAGACAACAATAGTAATCTCAAGATTGCTTGTAAAATTACTTTTAAATGTAGATAATATTTGTATATAGGTAGATAATGTTTGGTTGATTTAAGGGGAATAGCAATAAGAACTTAAAAGTCAATACAATCAGAAGGTCTTAGCTCACTAGCTAGGTCAACAGAGAACCGGTTATACATGCACTAAAAAGAAAAAAACAAAACAAAAAGAAAATAAAAATTTAAAAATCTGAAAGATCAAGTTGAGATTATATCCAAATTTGTTTGCCCAAACCTACATCAAATGAGTCTAGATTGATTCTTTTTAAAAAGAGATAATGTTGAATTTCTTTTTTTTCCTTTTAAATAAAATGGCTAATTGACATTATTGCACATGAGCAAAAGACAGTAATACTATTAGAGCTCTGTTCATCGACCTCCTCCTCCTCGGCGGACCTTCCTGAAGCACTTTAAAACATTCAGAAACCTGGTGATGTACGACAACAAGAGATGTTTCATCAACAGCAACCAAAGAGAAAAAAAACAACGGATAAAAACGTTGATCTGGGTGAGAGGACAGATAAGACAGCCAGCAGAGATGAGGGTAGAACACTTACATTGTGCTATAATGTACAGTAAATGGCTGCATAAGTGCTTTTTCTTAAGCTTGAAGAAAAAAAATGTTTTCAAAAAAAGGTATTTATTGTTGAGGCATCGTTAAAAGTTAGCCTGTGCTATCCATTCAGGGGTGACCATGTAAAATCCCTAACAACGGGACTCCAACAGCTTTGACCAAGTAGGAGACAAATCTTTAAAAAAATAACGATGATGATGATGTTACCCCTCGGATTCTGTCATTTCAAAGATCGCTGCTACATTAAAACCGCACGTAATTATGTGCAACATCAGAAAAAAGGCTTTGAAGATGATTCCTCTACACTCCGTTCTGTCTGTTGGATTTGTTGGTTTTTTTTGTTATTTTTCTGTTTTTTTTGTTTTGTTTTTTACATGTTCCGCCGCCTCATTATTGGTGTTGATTGGCAGTGTCCAGGTCCAATAACATGGCAGAGTGATTCAGTAAAAACACCGTAGTTGCAGTGAGGTTATTTAGGGGAGTCACTCTGGAGGAGGCTGACAGTCAGCGGCACCGTCACCAATGGATTCAGCTCGCTGCGCTCACACCGGCCCGTTGACCGACACTTCCTGGGGTGGAGGAGTTTCCTCTCTGTGATGATGACAGAGGAAACGGTCACATACACACAAACTGAGAGGATGAGCAGCTACTAAAATCACTATTGTCACTATTTGTGATTTTTCATTTTGTCGCCCATTCCTAACATTTAAGAAGTGCTGTAGAGGAGATTTCAAAACATTGAGATATATAGTATATATACCCTAACCCTCTTCATAAATGTATCCAAGAAACCGTCTGCACAGAGTGAAAAGGCGCCCACTTACTTCCTGTCAGTGTGTGTGGTTACAGGTGAATCCCCAGCAGGGCGCGGCTCTGACACTTTAGGAGGATCTGACAGAGAGAGTTTCTCCAGAGACACCGGACTCTCCTCACTGCAGGACACACACACACAGACAGACAGACATCCTCAGTGACAGTGCAGTTAAACATCATGTATTACTCAGCAGTCTTTGCAAGATAACTTACAACACAACTTGGACTGTGTGAATGATCAGAGGAACTAAAAAGTGTTACTTATATTTCTGTTATAGTGTGTGTGTGTGTGTGTATGTGTGTGTGTGTGTGTGTGTGTGTGTGTGTGTGTGCGTGCGTGCGTGCGTGTGCGTGTATGCGTTGACCTGTTTTGACCTTACAATTAAGGTGGGGTGATAATAATTACTGTAACTTAACTAATTCTTCAGACTCCTGGAAAAAGTCAACGCATTTGCTACCCAGTAACTTCTCAACCTTTCTTAACTTGAGAATCTCACTGTAACTGTGTTCAGAGTACCATAGAAGCTCCCAGGATATACTTTACTTAGAAAAGGAAATACTGAATGAATCCAGTAATTTCAAATCCCAGTCCAGTCTATAATTACCTCAATGTGGTGATTATGTTTCAAATATAGATGTCTATACACACACAGACCAGCCTTTTGTGTATGGCTGCAGAGTGGACTGGTCAACAGGGGAATAAAACACTCAGCATCTGACAGCAAGGCTTTCTAAAAGATTCAAACCTTTTGAGGTCAGCTGTCTTGTTGCCGGGGACGTGGGGTGCATTGGTGGCAGCGGGAGGGGCACCGGCGTTTTTGTCATCCTCCTCGCTGTCGGATCCACCGGAGGAGCTGCTGTCTGAGGCCACGAGAGGAGCCTTCCTCCCTTCTCCCGCCTGCCAAGCACCAGAGGAGGCACTAACATCTGCTGACATAAACAAAAGACCCAAGAAATGAGTGTGTTGTGTTTGTCAGGCAATTAAAACGTGTGTTTAGAGGATGGAATGTGCATTCCAACAGACACAGGTTGTTCAGTTGTATTCAGTGAGTCAGCTGAGCTCTAAGGACGGAGGTAAAGGCTCACCACTCTTGTCGTGGTTTTGTTTGGCTTGTTTATCTGCATCACTGCTGCTTGTGTCTGCAGGAGAGCTGCACCTGGGCTCAGTCTCTGTACTGTGGAAACAGAAAACCGTGTTAAGAAGTTGTGAACGATGACAGTTGTTTTCACAGAATCTCCCATTGTGTGACTGTATTTCTTGTAATTTTGAAGAATGGTCTGTGTCATTTTTCTGCCAGTATTGAAACTAAAACCATTTATAGATCCTCTCTAACAGACTAATGTTCTGTTGGTTTTAATGCTTCTTTATTTTATTTTTTGCAATTTTATAACTTTCAGACCCAGAACTTGTCAGTTGCCCTTTTGCAAAAGTTATGAGGTGTGTCAGAAGAATCGCTCTCTAACAAAGACACTTTTCAACCACTTTTTCCCGCTCCTTGATGCCTGCTGCATCAATTAAACCTATAAACTATCGCACCTAGAAAATCTAAAATTAATTTGTTGTTCAATTCATCCTGGGAAACTTTCTTATTGGGGTCAACAGATGTTCTCCTCACCCGGAGAAAGGCTGGAACTCAGTGAAGTTGGCCCAGCCAGTTCCCTGCGTCTCTGCTCCGCTCCCACCTGAGCTCTCCCACCCTGCTGGGGTTTGGGAGGCTGCAGTCCCTCTAGAGTCCCTGAAATTTGCTGTCCAGCCTGGACCTGGAAACAAAACAGAAAAAAAGAAGACTCTTTCAGACAAAAACAAAAGCCGATTCTGAAACGCTGTTCCTGGGTTTACATGACATCTGATTGAGTTCTGTCCTCTCATCTACCTGAATCTGATGTGTTCTGCTCATCAGATTCGTCCTCATCAGATTCAGATCCGCGGTCCCGCTCCCTGCCTCCGTTCTCCATGCTGCTCCTGGAGCTTCCCTCTGAGGTTTGAGAGACCCCGAACCTGGAAAAGAATGACAATGGATACAAGTTGAGGAAAGATGGAAGGATTTACAGGCAGAACACAGAAATGCTTGCAGTGAGGAAAACAAAAACTAGAAATCACTCTGAGGTTTACCTTGTTCTGGATTTAGCTTGTGTTGCATAGTTCATCTCCTTCTCCTCCCAAATGTCCTCTTCTTCTTCAGCATCATCAAATTGGCGTATCCTCTCTTTACAGCAGGCCTCAAAAGCAGCCGCATTGGCCTGTGTACAAACAGACATATAGATTAAGTCATATTTCTTTCTGTGACAGGGACAGATTACCAAGTATGTTATTGAAGTAGCTATAAACAACAATATTACTGAGAGGAACCGCAGATTGAGTTTGATTATTACACATTTTTTATGACACAGACACATGCAAAACACTTACACTATTATCATCAGCATCTAGATTGAAGTTTATTTCTGCAATTCTGTCAAATGTGGCACTGTGGAAAGAGAACAAGAAACATGTTAAACAATTAGCCGACACAAGGAAGTATTCACTTACAACTGACATAACATCAAGTAGTGTAACTAAGAATCAATAAAAATGTCTCTGAGCACTGGTGTGGAGGACATTTTGCTCTGTTGACTGGGGATGGGATGCAGAAACGTGTTATACTTGAACTACTTACTTGATATTTTCATCATGCTCGCTGAACTCTTCATCATTGAACCCAAACTGATCCACAAAGTTGGCGGTCATCTGTTGGATCTGATAGTCGGAGAAGGCCTGAGAGGGTCAAAGGAAACGTTTTAAGGTGATATCATTATGGACAAAAGAGGCCAACAGACATGGACATTGATATTTCTTTACTAATACAAGCATCATTGGTGTGAGGTGACATTTTGTTTCCATGGTAATGTCCGTCTGTCCTACCTGCTGGAGAGACAGGTCGTTGGGGAAGGGGCTCTCCATGTCGTCATCCTCACTGGATGAGTGCATGTTGTGGGTGCTTACCTGCAGGACACAGTGCAGAGGTTTTGTGAACTTTTTACAGTTCAAATGCAAGTTACAATTTTCGATATCATGCTGCAATTTTAATGACAAATGCTTGTCAATTCTTAGTAACTGTGCTGGGCAATATATGGATATCATATTGTCATCAGGATATTAGATTATATATTGTCTTAGATTTTGGATGTGACATAAGTGTTGTTCTGCTTGATTTCAAAGGCTGCATACAGTAAGTGATGTAATTTCCTGAACATATAGACTGTTCTACTTGTTCTAATGTGACTACGTCTTTACATGCTTAGTCATTATATACACATTACTGATATTTACTTAGAAAAAATCTCATCATGTAAATATTTAATGAAAGTAACTATAATCCTCCTGACAGTATTGTCGCCGTATTAATAGAGGTATTTGGTCAAAAATATTGTGATATTTGATTTTGTCGGCCTGTCCTAGTATTTTAAGTGCTTTTGATGAGATTTCAAAATATCAAGATATACATCATGCCTAAAAATATTGCAATTTTATTTTAAGGCCACATCACCCGGCCTTACTGTAACATAACAATTTAATAATCTTTTTGTTTTGATGTTGTGGAAAACAGGGAGACTAGACTTTGTCTTTCTGCAGTATACCACTGAGCTTTTGTCACACTATGTAGGTTTTACCTGAGGTGCACACAGACTTTAATAGTATTGTAAGCACTAATGGAGGTACAGATGAAGACGACAAAGCCAAAACTGGAAAATCCAGAGAAGCATTTACCATCTTACAGAATATATGGAAGGCCAGGGACATAACAACATTGATTAACTGTAAATCTTTAACTCCAATGTCTTTAACTGCCTTGCTTTATGGATCTGAAACTCTGTGCACTACAAAGACCATGTCAAGGAAAAGTCCAAGTGTTAATCAACAAATGTCTAAGAAGCATCCTGAGAATTTGGTAGCTGTAACCATCAGAAATGAGGACCTATGTCAAAGTTGTATATCAGCAGAAGAAAATGGTCATGAATCGGTCACACTCGAAGAAAACTGAAGGACAGTATCAGAAAAACGCTGTCATGGAAACACGAGGCATACGTGGATGAGAGAGATGGAGACAGATATGAGGGCAGGTTACACCTGTACAGACTCAATGAGATGGCCCACCGAAACGAGCAATTGTGGCCTATGCTCCACCTTGGAGTGAAACAGCGATGACTGAGTGAGTGAGTCCATACAGACTTGCAGTCTTTTTGAATGCTACTGTATACAATGTAGCAAATGCATTTTCTTGCAGTGCAAACGTGAGTGTGCAGTGTGACCTCACTTAGCAGATGTTGTCACACTTTAAGTCCATCATCTGGGCCACCACTGTTGTGAATTGATTAAAACAACACTTCTGACTCATGTTTATGCTTATATTTCTAAATTTATTAAATTAAATCCCAATAGAAAAAACTAGTTTGCTGGCTGCTCTGACTTTCAGATGGGCTGCTGCTCATTTCTGGGTGCCCTCCTGGGCTTAACTGGGAAAGAGGAAATAAGTGGAAGTTAAAAGCAAGCTATTGATACAGAGGAGACTGAGTGCTACTGAATGATATCTCACCAGTTCTACCGTGTTCCTCCTGTTAGTCTCTCTCAGGGTCTCGTCCACAAAGCTCTCCCAGCGACCTCTACAGTCTTCTGGAAGCTCTGCAAAAGCAGAGGTTTTCATTATCACTGATCTTTCAGTTAAAATGTTAACTTATCTGGCATCAGGACTAACCAAATATGAGATTACCTTTGATGAGGTCAGTGATCTGGGCCTGTACAGGTCCTTTCTCCAGGTTCTGGACCACCATGTTGGAAATTCTGGTCAGATGACCCATGTTGCCTCTCCTGGTGCCACCCTCAGCCCTGAGATTGGTAGGGACACACTTATTATTACCTTCAATTTGCAAAGTAACTTCACTGCAGCAGCACAACTGCAACTGTCAAAAGCAATCTGTAATGCATTGATGTTACAGCATCAGAAACCGTTACCAATGTTAACATTGCAGCATATATAGTCTCTTTACTTTAATTGCAAACATTAAAAAAATTAAAATACAGAAACATTTTGTAAGACAATACATTTCAACAATACATGACATCCATAATGCAGAAAAATGCAGCTGCAGAAGTACTATGATGCACATAGCTATGATGTGGATATATTAACATTCTTACTGTATTTTATCATTCTCCTCCCAGGCGTCAAGGATCTTCTGTACCAGTTGACACTTCTGGAAGAGCTGAGGGTGCAACAGAAACACAGAATGAAGCCGAGTGAAGAATTAATTGAGAAAGAGCATTAAAACCCAGCAAACAAAACTGCAGAGACACTCAAGTTCTGCCAAAGCCACCTACATGTGCCACAAGGGCATTGTGGATGGAGGTCTGTGGGTCACTGGTCCTGCCTGTCTCCACTGCCTCCCCCTGCACCTCTGGGTTGGATGCTGCAGGCTTCCCATCGTGGTTCTGCAGGCCTGGACTGGGCCTCTCCTCTGAGGAAGGATGGTTCAGGATAGCTGCCACACACAGCTCCACTTGGAAGTGCAAAAAGTTGTTCCAAGAGTATTTGAAGAAGAGATCCTTTTCAGAAAGATGAAGAGCAAAGTTACTGACATGCTGGAAAAGAGTGTAAGAAGACATAATAACTGAGTGGACCTGAACAGCATGCACTTGTCAAGAGGTACCAATAACACCTTTTAGTTTGTAGGCATGTTAACCAATGACCATGTGCCCAGTGTGCCCTTTTAAAAAGGATCTAAAAAAGTACAGTGGTACCAACTTGATCTCCAGTACCCCCATATTGTGTAACCAGGGTGACAATGGAGGGACTAAATCCCCTGTGTGCTGAACTACACTCGAATTTTCATGGTCTTCTATGAACCAGATCCAAATAAGTCACACCCACTGCCCTTTGGTCAGGTGGTGTGATATGGTAATCAGTGTTCCCGGCCTCATGACCAACCTTGTGTAAACCTGATGAAACTTTTTCAGATATCATAGACAAACACAATCAGGAAAAGGCATCTTTCTAAAGACATACGATATCTCAAACACATATCAACTCAGTATGTGTGCAATGACAACTAGGAGCCACAGTTTCAATATCCAGAGTCAAGCCAGGCTGAGCCTACCAGTAGTATGTTAATGGTGGAAAGATTGCAGAGCTCCTGGCAGATACTGGGGGAATTGGTCTGCAGCAGAGCGGCCACAAGCCGGGCCACGTGAAGGCGGGCGTTCCCCAGTGGCTGCTCTAGAACGCCAACGGTCGTCAATATTGCACTTTTCTACAGACAGAATGAGAAAAGGATATCAAATAGTATTATAGTAATATAGTCACAAATTGTCGTTTTGACACCAGCAAACAAGAACCCTGAGTTTCAGTGCTAGTGCTACACCACAGAGGAAAAACAAGGTTGTATAACAGCAACAATTAATATGAATCACCTAATATGCATTCCATTTTGCTTCACTTGGCACTGTTCTATGGATTTACCTTGGGGGGATCCAGAAGAATCTGCTGGAAGTCCTTTAAATGGGGCTCAATGGCATTTAAAATACTGCTGTTGACAGTGTAAGACCTTTCATAACCCTGAGAATACAGATCCATCAGCCCTTCCAACCTGGGAGACATAAGCAGAAGAAACCATTAGCACATTACACTTGAAGTCTAGTTAAGTCCCACCTGTTCAGAGTTGCCTTTGGGATATTTTCTACTGTGTCAGCAGTATTTTGAAATATAAGCAGAAGGAAGCATTTTCTTTACTTTCCTGAACCCTTACAGGAGTAAATACAATAGGCTTGTGCCGACTGACAACTGGATCACATATCTACAATCAAAGGGGTTGTCCATGATTGTATTTCTTTATATCAGAACTAAGATATTCTAAAAATAACTCTATAATGTGCTCCATATTGTGCATTTAGAGAGGCTATCTGGTGGGTCCATGTGTAATCACCCAATCCCCCCCCTACACCTGACACC
The DNA here is from genome assembly GCF_040436345.1 of Pagrus major. Lineage (NCBI taxonomy): Eukaryota > Metazoa > Chordata > Actinopteri > Spariformes > Sparidae > Pagrus > Pagrus major. The sequence continues at coordinate 5,919,311 of NC_133228.1, forward strand.
CTCGAGCTATTGGATCATGTATCAGCAATCTCCTTTAACCAAAACATATCAAATTGGAAACAATTGCCCAACCCTTAACTGCAATAAACATTTACCATTGGGATGACCGTGATCCAGAGGAACCAAAACTAACTATGCTCCTAACATTAAGAAATTGACAGAAAACACTTAGACTCACCCAGACCTCCTGGTCTCCAGTAAGGTAAGTAGCACTTGAGTTCCGTTAACGATGGAGGCCTCACTCCTCTCACCCTCAAACATGTTCTTGATGAGCCCTGCTACACTCTCCTGCCTGATAAAGGTTCACAAAGTGGCCAATTAATCAAACAAAACAGATGATGGTGACATGCTTACGAGAGAACGTGTTCTCCTCTTAAAGCCAACAAGACGGTTGTCCAGTTTGTCTGCTATTGTTGTGGAAATTCAATGGTGGGATGTTGAACACCAAGGAAGCACAAAGTCAAACTTGCACAAATTTTGGATTGTTTTGAAAAATAGTCCAATAGCGATATATAATGTTTTAGTGTATTTAGAATGCCTGCTTGTGTGGACATTTAAGACCAAACATCGATCAATAATATGACAGCATTAACGAACAGTAGATGGGACAAAGGTTTCAACTTACGACTCTAGTACAGCCAATAGCGGGTCGGCCTCCATATTCTCCTGCATCTGATTGGCCTGGTCTCGACTAAGGCGGATGATGTCACAAAGCGTTTGGGATGCATTTGATTGTCTCTGAAACGTAAATCATTGAAACAAACTCTAAATTAACAAATGAACCCTTACAGTTGACTGTACTTTTCTGACAAAGTGACAGGTCAATTCCCAGCAGGCCAGACACTCACCTCCTCATCTTTGCCAGTATGGATGAGCTCTGTGAGTCTTTGTACCAACTTCTCCTCATTCAGCCACTTGGGGAAAAATGGAAGGTGTTAGATACTTTTAAGGCTTTTAAAGGCTGTTGTTTACTTGTGGAAAGTACACAAAGACATATTTAGAGAGCTTACATGAAGGACCTCCTGCCTCAAGGGGGCAGGCTCCACACAACTGATGAGGCGAAGCAGTAGGTCCATCATGGCAGAGGCGTCGATGTGTTTCAGCACCAGACCAATAAAGCCTTCCTTTTTCTTTAGAAAAGTAATCACCTGGAAAACAAAACTAAGTGCTCAGTACTTCTGGTTCCAAATAGCAGACCGAAGCAGGATGAATGTGTGCTATTTCACATCTTTGGTTTGCAAAATACCAAACCTCTGTTTTGTAATGTATGTCACTTTTATCTATACAGTAACACTGGTCAACAGTCCTATTTATTGCTTATTTGCATGCTCTACCCAAGAAACTGTTGGTCAACAATGATCTTTTTCAGCGTACCTGTTCGGTTTTCCTGGCAATCAGATTGCCAATGGTTTTGCTGAAGAAGCTGGCCAGTAGCGGGTTGAGGGGTGGGTCCTGCTCCAGGAAGTTATACAGCATCTCAAGGAGAGACTCTTCCGCCCCCAGCTTATCATTTATAATGGACACATCGGATGTCAGGAGCTCACAAGCTATATTAGGAAACCTAGAAAAACAAAATGACCATGAAAAAGGCTCTCTGCCATTAAAGACACTCAAGTTGCATTACTGAAATTTTTTCTGATGATCTCAGAGAGTCAAAACAAATGTGATTACATGAAATTTAATTTAAATTCAACAAATCCTGTGGGAAATTTCCTTTCAGAGTGACCAGAGCATAAATATATCGGAATATATCAAATCATAACAGAAAGGGGTACTAAACTAAACTAATATCTAATATTCTATAATAAGTTATCTTAGCATTTTCTCCTTTCAAAACAAAATATGAATTTAAAAAAATGAATGACAATACATAATTTTAATTCATGTTAATCCAAATAAATTATACTAGGTGTGACAATATTGCAGAGAAAAAGAACAGTAGTTAAGTAGGGAATTATGCATTTATTAAATTTACTTTAATAATTAAAAAAAAAATCCTATATTCAATATTTATCTGTACCATCTATTTGGTTATCTGACACTAGAACTGAACTAAGAAACTGAAATAACAACTTAACAAGAACTACATTAGAACAAGAACTGAGCTAAGTACATACTGCGCCTTGATGCTTCAGTCTAATGAAATCATGGACAAAATTTAGATTGAAAAAAGTTGGTCCATCGCTTAACTAAAATTGTGGAAAGTTCTGTGTTTTTTGCAGCTGCTGCTCTGAGGGGAACAAAACAGATCGCGTTTTCACATTTTTACTGACAGCAGTGCCAATAATAATACCACTTAGACAACATGGTGGGTAGTCTGTTTCCACATTGCAGCATTCACTCAAGACATAAAGCTTATGTTTTATCAGAAACTGTTATAGGTAACAATTTTCTACACTATATAGTAATTTCATATAATCTGTTGCATTTCTTGCATGAGAACTCTTTTTAGTTGCCTGGTAAAGGGTGACAATAAAATACAAAATAAATTGTACCTTTTTAGTAGTTTATGATGTTTGCACTGACTATACCCATATGCTGTGGAGCATCCTGAAACCCATCACTATTCCCTATCACTGTGAGGACTCACTTAAAGCGGCTCCTCTCCTCCAGGTCGGCGGGCGGCTCTGTGGTGATGAGGCTGACCAGCTCCTGCATGCAGTGGTCCTGGGAGAGGAAGAGGAGTAGCCGACGGTTTTGGGCCTTGCACTCCTGCAGGACATCATCCTCCTCCATCAGCTCTCTCAGCGTCACGTCCTCCCTGTCCAGCAGCTGGTCGATGTGGGAGGTGGTGTGCAAGTCAAACTTCCAAAACATGGTGGCCGCTGGGACAGGGGACACAGCCCTGGGCCATGGGAAGAAGAGTGACGAGGAGGGAAAGTTAAGGAAGAGAAACACAGAGGTGGAATAGGATGAGGGGACACAGAGGCCCAGCAGTGACCAGAACAATGAAAGAAAGGGTTAGGAAGGGGAAGAGTGGATGCGTAGGTGGGGAAGGAAGCAGGGGAGAGAACTGATGTAAACAAAGATGTAAACTAGAGGATTAAACCAATAATAGCAGGAACAACAACACAGCACTATCACTCGCAGTACATCCTTACAGGAAGTACAATGTTCTTGTATTAACTTGAAAAATTGGCTTGTAAACAGTATTTTCATATTACATTAGTCTAATCACATTAACACAGAGTATTCCAGTTTATGCTGCATTAATGTAGGGCCTTTTGGCCATGTATAGACTTTGATAAAAGTAAGTTGCAGTAAATTTTGCAGTAGGAACAACAGACGCTCTTCTGCTTGGATGTTTCATGTAAAACCATAAAAGGAACACCCACGTTTCGGCTAAATTTGCATGTTGATGCCCACAAAAGGTGGGCATCAACATTATGAAAATGACAGTAAGGTTGAGCCCGAGATTAAATACTGGATGGTTGTGACAAAATGTGAAGGTGATCACTTCAGTCACTAATCAAGCTTGCATTATTGTGGTAGAGGTAAGTTTAGCCATACATCACAAATAAAATTACAAAAAGACGGAAATGCCACAAAATAAACCACTCACACGTACCAGTGGATGAAATGTGGATATCTTTAATCAGACCTCCCCCACGGGCAGGCAGGCATTTGTGTTTGTGCAGACGACAGAGAGTGTGGTGAGGCCTGGCATTTATCAGCATGGGTCTCCTCTTAAAACGCAGGCCTCTTTAGGAGATGAGACACTGAGAGGCTCACCATAACCTGCACGACACGAAAAACAGCAGAGATTATTCATCGACGGTGCAACAAGATTTTAGGAAATTTGACATTGTGTTAACATACCATTCAGACACACTTTTATGTCTGCACAAATACTGTATGTGAATGTATACATGATGAGTCATGTGCTCAATTCTGATTTCTTGCTCACATAAAAAAAAAAGTGTTTAGCTGTGCACGTAATTTTTAAGTCTGGCCAACGTGATCTGGTCCAAGTCCTGAACTGACGTGCTTGCCCAAAAGAAATCATATGTAGCACATAGGGAAACATGGGGGCCACTGAAGCCAGCATTTACAGTTTAATTTATAAGTTGATGTGCAGTTGAATCCAGTAAATTTGTGAGCACATGATAACAAGGATGAGGAGTAAGAGAGCCAAATTTTTAATTATGGTGTCTTGCGGAGTAATGGCTGCTACTTCTGTACAGAAGTGTGTGTGGATGAGGAGTCAGTGTCAGGAGAGGTGGGATCGTGATGTGAGTGGCTTCACAAAAACTGCCAGCACAGAGTTGTGACAAATGTCGATCCAGAGTCATGTAAAAGTTTTTAGACTGATGTTGTGCAGGAAAAAAAAATCAGATGTGTATCTGATTTAGGACCATGAAAGTGGCCCAAAACAGAATTGAAAAGATCAGATTCCATGTGATTTATGCTGTTTACACTGTTGTGGGAAAAAAGTCTGGAGAACTGCTGACATTTGTGTTATTTATTTTTGTTACTCTTGTTTCCTTATTGAAAAAATGCCAGTATTTGAGGTCCATTAGTCTTACAGTAAGAATTATGGCTTTTTACATATTTTTGTTTTCCCTGCTGTGATGGAAAATGACCACATATGCGCCGATATGAAACTTGTTTAGGGTTTATAAATAGAAAAGGATGTTTGGGGTAATATATAATTTAATTACCCAGTGAAGTTTACTGTTTCAGTGCACTGATGTCAATTTAGACCAAAAAGTTTATTGTTTGACTGGAACATTTTCTTCCTCAGTTATATATTTTTTGCCACAAGTGTGGCACAAATAATCAGTGGACATATTGATATTGGAATTTTATACTCCCTAATATTGGCATCGGCCCAAAAAAAATCAAGTATTGGTCGGGCTTTACTTACAAAAACACCCTAAAGAGCTCAAACCAACAAATGTAATTATGATGTGCACACCATCACCATGACGCATCGACTAAACACAATGGAAATATTCAATAGCAATTAAGAAGGCTAAAATAGCAAAGATGGCCTATAAGACATTCTAACAAGGAAATTGCAAGCTTCAGGCACTACCTTTTTTGTCAACTTCTTCTATTTTATTTTACACCGTCGCTGTGTTCATGCTCATCACTCTATACTTGGACAACATCTAGTCAACATCTACTTTGGCACCTCAACGGAGGATTTTTAATGCCCACTATCAGAGGAGGTAAATGGAGAATGCATCTTAAATGAGGGAGAGCAAGTATTTGATGCTTTTGTGGCTACCCAAGTATGTTTAGTTTGTTTTTCCTCATGCGGTTACTGTGGCAGCTAATCTAGTCAACCTAACCCCCCAGAAGTGACAGAAAACAATTAGAGCTTGTAGCTACGTCAAAGATAATGTTTGTCTCTGAGCAACTGTTGGTCATGGAAGTAAAACTGAAGGAGGAAATCAAAGTGCTTCCTCCTTTTTCTTTTCCTTTTTTCCTGGGGAGGACCCTACCCTGCACATGCAGCAGCAACAGCAGCAGTGTCCATCTGGCATACATTTACAGAGTACACAAGTGCAATAATAACCCACTGAACGCTCCCTGTGGACACTGAGCAGGAAAGCAAATGCTTGACTTTACATCCAAAATAGAACCCACCAGAGGCAACCTCAACAAAAACAGTCTACTGGCACATATAACACACGATGAAAAGAGGAACAATGGCACACATAAAGGGCATACGTGTGGATGTTGTGAGCCAACAATAGTCTGTAATTAGGCAAGTTAAAAAGGAGTGAAATCAAGTGAAAGGAAATTCAACCAGCAGTTTTACACGAGTTCTGCTTATTTATTGAATGTAGGTAAAGATGCAACTGGTAGCGACTGGATGTTTATCATATCGTACTGGACACTTTGTACAACATGCACTACAAATGATCAACCCATCTGCAACAGTGCACTTCAGAGGACAAACAAAAGCTGCAGTTTTCCTCAGCCTGTTGCTGCTTACTTGCACTTAGATGCACTGAAGTTGTAAAATTAGGTGAATAGGCCTTCATCTCATGTTTGACACACAGATGATGGGCCCAAAATATTGATAAGAGTTCATTGCGAGAATAAAGGCCATGGTGCTTATTCAATTCACATTATTGATTACCTTTGGTTTGTTGGCTGTCAAACAAAATAAGCCATTGCTTTAGACTTTGAATTGCACCATGTTTTTAAAAATAACAGAACAACCAATTACAATAATGATGCATGTGTATACCTAGTTTGTAATGTTTTGTTAGGTAAGGCGGTCCCCATTTTGTTGAGACTGTCCAACAATGACAAACACACTGGTGTGTAGCTACAGAAATGTAGACTGAGCTGCCATAGACTTGGCATGAAGTGCACATCAACTGACTTGCGGTAGGAGCTCAGATTTCTGTTTACTTCAACTCCAGTGGAGGCACCACTTCCAAATAATACAGGATTAAAAAATAGAGAATTATTTTACAAAAATTAGTCGTCACGGTTGGTCAGATTGCGTCGTTTCATCACAGGGTCCCTTTCTTTTTTTATCCACCGGTTACTAATGTACAAATTACCGTAGACAGTGTGTAAGGTTACTTGATTTGTGCAACTCAGCGAGGCTTCTTGCTGTTGGCCTTTTAGCCAACTCCGAATGGCTGCATCAAAGAACACTACTCAGGTTATCGTTAGTTATTTCGTTAAGTACTAGACGGTATCAAACATTTGAGGAAATATGCAGTAATATAAGGAACATATTAGCCGGTAAATAAGTTACGTTAATCTCGATGGCACCCGAATATAAATGTTAAAGTTAACTAAGCGGCTGTGTTGCGTTAAGTAGCGTTAACAGTTAAGTGATCTATTTGGCAAAGTTAGCCGATTAGCCAACGTTAATGTCTTAATCAACGTTAACTGGCCATTGTAGGCACTAAGTTATCAAGTTAGCATTCAGTTAAGCTAACGTTAACGTTAGTTCCTCCTTTCCTCTGATTAGCACGTAAGCTAATTAGCTACCAACAGTTAACGTGTACTGAGCTGAGTTAGCCAACTTAAATAGCTCTCCAACTTAGGTTCAACTTTGTCGATGCAGCAGCAGAGTAAACGTTAGCTAGTTGCACAAACTCATGACGATCTTTCCGTCCGAAACTTACCTTTGATTGAAAGTCCGCTGCTATTCCTCCCGTCTGTTTTAGACTGTTGGTGGAGTTTTTCGTCAAGCAGCCAGCCACTAAGTCACTAGCTATCCAGCTAACTACTAGCTAGCTGTGTTAGCTAACATACATTAGCCCGTGAGCGAATAGTGATTTGTTTTGAAGAAGGGTCAGTCTGCGACAGCACAGGCTACAGTTAGCTAGCTCAACTTAGCTAACGTTAGTCAAATGTGCCCTCAAAGTCTATCAAATGAACAGTTCCCCAACATTAATGGTTACTTGACATTAATAGCAATACATATTATTATAGATAGAGAGTGTATGGTTCGTACTCACGCACAAAGTAATTCAAACGCGGGGCTAAGTTTAGCATGCAAAGCAGGAAAAACTCAGTCATATTTTTCGAATCAAAATGGCGACATGGTTACGATGGTTACGAGAGCGCGCATTAGACCTACACGGGGGCGCGCATTGACTCCGGGCTGTGCACTGAGCTCAGGAAAGCATTTAGGAGTACTGACTGATGCGACAGTGCGACACGGCTGTCTAACTACATTATATACAATTATTAAGGTCTCTACAGAGATAGATATCACTTCTTTTATGCACTTATGGGGGCCTACCCTTTTGTGTTATTGTAAAGGCGTAACTACACTAAAACGTATGTATTTTGTGTAAATAGGAGAAGTATTTTGTATGTACTTTTTGCTTCATTTCATTGTTTGGTCCCATTTAAATAGACATAATAAATGTTCCATACAGGGCGAGCACTGAGTGGCTTCATCGAGGGTGTAGCTGAGCCTCATGTCAGCCCTGAAGTGTGGCAAATAGAAAAACACAACGGAAAATAGGAACACAGCAAATAAGAACACAACAAAACACAACAGCAAATAACAAAACAAAACAGCAAACAACAAAACACAACAGCAAATAACAAAACAAAACAGCAAACAACAAAACACAACAGCAAATAACAAAACACAACAAATTGGACATTAAATTAACAAGGTTGTGTTTTCCCATTTGCTGTTGCGATTTGCACTTGAGGGCCACCGTACCTTACCTCTAATATTATACATGTATATTATACTGTCTAAATTGTATACATTAGCACATCATGTATAGGCTAGAAAACCACATGGTCACATTCTCAATATTTCATTTTATGTAACAAGTAGCCTAGTTTAGCACAGCGGACTACATTTGGCAGGTTATCAGGACAGACAGTCACAAAATATTTTTTCTAGGTGAAGTGGATTTCAAGGTGAGGTGTTTCAATGGCAGCACTCACCATTTATTTTCTGTATTGATAAATTTTTTTTTTTTTTAATTCAAGAAAATGTCAATAATGACAAATATCCATAAAAAGACTTTTGAGGCCCAGGAGGCCTGTAATTATTTGGATTTTATGAGAAACCAAATACCTAATTGTGAAATTTAAACCAAATGTTAAAATGTATATCACTGAATTAATAGCACTGAACTAAACTCAGAAGGATGGTTTTCAAAGTAAAAGATTTGAAAGTATTTAAAAGTGATTAAATGTCACATTTAAGAATTAAATGGCATATAAAATATAAACTCCCTTGCTTCATAGGCCTATATCAGAGTTTAAAGTGATTTATTACAATAGCCTATTTTTGATCCACAGCTGAGAAATTATTAGTGATGTGTTATGTGATGTTTTTATGTGTTATATGAATGCAGAAAAACTCCTTCACTTGTAACACTGTCAAAAAGTCATGTCTGTGTGATTTTTCATTCTTTTAGAAAGTAATTTATTACCAGCAGCATCTGTAAATATTACACTAACTGAGCCTAAACTATTACATATTTATATTAGCAATGATTGATAAATTACCTCTTATTCTGAAATCTGTGATTTTTCTATTGTTTTTTCTTGTTCCTGAACTTTTCTCTTCACTCACTCTTAGCGACCTTCTCCCCATTTATTTACTTCCTTCCTCTCTTTCCTTTCCTCTCTCTTCACCTCCTTTTTCCCACAATGCATTGTGTTCACTCGTTGGATCATGGACCAAAGCGGTAAGCAAATTGCCCAGCAGGGCCGACATCAGCAAACTACTTTTATGGGATATATTTGTTCACCACGAAGTTCTGGTTGTTGTTGTACCAGCCTCTCAGATAACGACATAACACATTCTCACTAGACGGGTTATCTACGGCGCCCTGTTATCTTGTACAGCACCGTCAAAGCTAGCATGGTCTAGGCTACTGTTAGCTAAAAACAGGCGAGTGACTTAGTAACGCTAGAGCACTTGTGTTCACCAAAAGTTAACGTTAAGTTCAAAGTAAATCTATAAGTTCACATGCAATGTGGCAAATGATTTTACTCAGTCGCGATATTAAATGGCAAACATTATATTTTCCACTTGTTAGGAGGCGTGACTGGCCGCAAGCTGCTATTCGGTTGGGGCGCGAATGCTAGCTAGCTACATGATAAACGTTAGCACAGTGCTAACTAAGCTAGTTAAGATGTTCTAAATGCTGGAATAACTAATGGCCGTCATTCTCAATATTTGCTGGAGTGTTTGAGTTTTTCTTAGCATTTTGGCTCGTAGTCTTAAAGGCCTGACAGCTAAGATGACAGATGACTTTCGATTTGATAACATTAAGCTAACTGGTCACTCAAAGTTATCAGACGTGACCAACTTTGAATGTGTCATTCTTGGCTACCACAACCGTGAGGGTTTTGTCAGTGAATATTTTCTTAACGTGTCCCCTCTGTAACATTTCCAGCAAAATAAGGAGTTGATGATCTATGATGTAATTTAACCATTGTTGACAGGGCAGGGGCCACCATTGCATGCCCTGTCACGGTGCACATCCTGGCTTCTAGCATCTTTTTTAACGCAAGTCTGCCTCCATATAAGGCTGTTTTTCAGTCATTTTTACACCAAACATCACAAGAAACCACACATTCAGTCCAATTTCACCCTTTCTGCTATTCATCTAAGTTATGTACTCATCATTTAAAAAAATATATCAACTGGGTTCAGCAACATGTTGGCGTCTCCTTGTTGTATAGTTTTGTGGGATATTTATATGAAAGCATTTAGATGTTTTAGACTATCAGCACTATAGTCCCTAAAAAGCACAGTGAGTTTTTCTACATTGCCTTTGTTCCCAGCAGACAATGATCTTCAAGGAAGCGACGGCTCTGGGAGTTTGGGTGGCCCAGATGTTCGCAGACGAATCCCCATCAAGCTCATATCCAAGCAGCCCCTAAGGAGCAAACCTCAGCCGCGCACCCAGAGGCCGAGCAGCAGGCCATCTAAAAGTGAGGCTGGCGAAGATGGTAGGCACAGTCTGCAGTACACCGTGCCTCTTAGCACTGCGTTTTAAGGACCCTAAAAGAAAGCACTCTAATTGGGATTCAAACATGTTCGTATTTAAAGTTTACAGGAACTTTCCAGATTTTCAACCAGCATTGTACCACTACAATGTTGGTAGTATATGCAAATGAACAATGTTAAACAATTCTCTATTTTGCCTGCACCAAGCGCACCCTACTCAAGACGCATCATCTGGTCAATTTTAGGCTGTTGTAACAACTATGCCTGAGTTCAAAACATACTCTGAGCCTAAACCAAGCATCACTCAACCTGCACCCATCAGCATGGGTGTATATTGGTCCAACTCAGCGCAGTGCAGTGCATTGTGGTTGTTGTAGATTTTCTACCTTTTAGAAAGGGCTATACCACAGCCCCTTTTCCTCTGTTTTCTCTGGTTATGCAGCACCAAATTCAGAACTATAATTATCTATAAATTGACAATTGGTCCCAGCCCTATTGAAGGCCTTGGTCACTGCTTCAAGGAGAATTGAATTAGACTGCTTAATTGCCACTTATCTGGGTTTTAAAGCGGTCTGTTTTTCTGCACTGCATCATTAATACTTGTCTTTTATGTGTGACAGATAACTTTGGCTTCAAGCAGGAGGAGCGGTTCGACTGTGGCGCTAAATCTGGTGATGTGTTTGGCAGTCAGAGGAGATTCCCCCAGCCACTGTTTTGGGACTATAAGGTACATAAGCTGTAGGGAGTGAAACAACTGAACAGCACATACAGTGTTTCAGATGGATATTAATGACAAACACTCTCTTCCTCACTGATATCTGACACACAGTGCAGGATATGTCTCCTCCAGACAATCAGAAAAGTCTGATGACTCATCAGTTATCAGAGCACCATATTAAGTAATATAAGTATAGAAGTGTGTTTTAATGGTAGTTAACTTTTTTTTTGTTGCTTTTTTCAACAGTTAAATTTGATTGGAGAACGGGATGAAGTACCAATTCACTTTTGTGATAAATGTGGTCTTCCTATCCAGCTATATGGACGGATGGTATGTAATGTATGTAATATGTACTGATTCCCTCCTCTGGGGATCAATATTTAGGATTATTAATATGTTGTCCTTTTTTGAACTGACCTTTCTCTGCAGGCAGCCACAGAGAAAATGTTCATATGTAACTTTAATTACTTCTCCTCCTAACTTTTTAGATCCCATGCAAACATGTTTTCTGCTACGACTGTGCTTTTCTTCATGAGAAGAAAGGAGAGAAGATGTGCCCTGGGTGAGCTCTCGACATTTAACTGCTGAAATGTATTGTATTGAATATTGAAATCCTCAGTTTTAACAGCCTTAATTATTAGTACAAGATAACAAGTATTTTTAAAATATTCACTGAACCTAATGTGGCTGTATTTTGCATAAAAGAATATGTAGCATTTCGTAAAGTGGCTCCTCAGAGGTTTGTTACTGCTGTGTGTTCTGAGCTTTTGTCCCTGTGTTTACAGCCTCACCTTGTACAACTGCACAGACCCGGTGCAGCGCATCGAGCAGTGCCAGCGTGGATCTCTCTACATGTGCAGTGTTGTGCCGGGATGCAAGCGCACCTACCTGTCTCAGCGTGACCTGCAGGCCCATGTCAACCACCGCCACATGAGGCAAGCCAAGTCTTCCACTGGCCGCCAGGAGCCCGTGCACCTGCCCCCTGCGTCCGATGTCCCTGACCGGTTCCGTGTGCCTCCCCCTCACTTACCCAAGAACCATGTTCACCTCCCCAACCCACTTCAGCACAGCAGTCATGACCCCTATAGTCAGCCGCCCCCACCCTCCGGTCATGAAGCCCCGCCACCAGCCTCCGCTCTTGGCCCTGAGACATTCCGCATTGCCACGGTAACAACCCGTAAACACAGCAATCTCATCACTGTGCCCATTCAAGATGACTCCTCTTCGTCTCGGGACTCCCACTCTGGTGGGCCAGGCCCTGGTCAGCCCCCCCACCACCACCCCGGGGAATATCCTGGCCAGCCACCCGTAGTGTCCCACTCTCACCACATGATGGCACCACCGCAGCAGCACTTTGGCCCCCCACCTCCACCGCCGCCTCCTATCAGCCACCCCATGCAGCATCCTCCCCAGGGCTCTGGGACACCACACATGGTGTACAACCAGGCCCCACCTCCCCCCATGTCCACAGCTCCCCCACCAATCACTCCACCACCAGGGCACATCATGGGCCAGATGCCCCCCTATATGAACCATCCGCCCCCAGGTCCTCCACCACAACACAGTGGCCCCCCTGTCAACCAACCCCCACCTCATCATTACAACCCCAACTCCATGCAGCAGTTCCCTGAAGACCAGGGCACACTCAGTCCCCCTTTCAGCCAGCCAGGAGGGCTCAGTCCTGGGATGTGGCCCGCTCCGAGAGGGCCCCCACCGCCACGAATGCAGGGTCCTCCTCCCCAGGGCCAGATGCCTGGACCGCACCACCCAGATCAGGGCCGCTACCGACCTTATTACCAGTAAACTGCCAACTGAATGAACGGGCAACAGTCAGTCATTCTGTTCCACACCACTTGTCTGCATAATGTGATAGTAAACCTCAGGGTTACAGGATGTAGGACTTTCATTTTGATAAAACTGCCCCAAAGCAAATGTGTATGTGCTGCACATTTTAGTTACGTGTTCTGAACCTCCTGCTGAACAAACAATAGACTTGGTAAAGAGCAGGAATGTCCCTTTTTTTTTTTTTTTAATAGCGTATGGTAAATATTTCTGTATATATGTCAGCTAATTTCATGCATATGTACTGTACATTGAAAGACGCCAACTATGTCTCAATAAATTTTTAACAGCAGAGTTGCATCTCATCTTTGTTTAACTTGACTGATGAATGATAACTAGCTATTTGTTTGCTTTGTAGGTTCTGAAGAACAACAGTTAGTGATAAAACCGCTTAAGCTTTTTAAGAAGACATTTTACTTTTGGTGATTAAAACAGGTTTTTAGGAAGGAAGACACTTGGCAATAACCAAATGTGTGTTACTTTTGAAGTCACTTTGCTGTGTCTGGTTCATTCGAAGCTCTTGTCCTCAGGTTGCGGTAGTAATTCCTCTCAAGCTCTCTGTTTTCTCCAGTTTGGTGTAGTAAACACTAAGGCCATTTTTCCTGTTTATCAGGGATTATGATACTTGCTGTTTATCTTTGGGTCATTTTATCCCGTACAAACTTTCAATATTAAGTTATTCTCTTTTCAATCGGACACTGATCTCTCATTACACACCCTCAATATTGGAGGTGCAGTGACACCTTAGTTTTTCCAGTTTTGTTTATCTAAATGTAGCTTGGGTTCAGGGGCTGTGAAAAAATAAAATCTTGCAGATACTCTGAATGAGGGCTGGTTTTTAACCATCTAGATGCCACAGATTTTCAAAGATGATATAAGATGCATTTGATAGACATAATGAACACATAACACCATTTGTTACCCTTAATGATTTCATTATTTAATCTTTAAAAATATATTGTATTTATCAAACAGTATGAAAAAGGGCACTACAGTAGAGTGTAACAAGTCCTGTGACAACAAATTCTGGATATAAAAATCACATGGTGAACTTTAATAGAATTTTACCAAAACAGCTTTTCAAAACAAAACTCAAGATGTCTTTATGGCTGTAAATCTAAATATACAAAATATTACGTTGTGGTATATTTAACAGAAATTCTGTGATCTGTGGTTGAATGGTTTTGTTGAAGGAATCTTCCTGGAGACCGTTGCTTTTCTAGAGTTTGGTATCAGTTAACTGCAAAAAAGCAAAAAAAAGTAAATACATTTCAGCGTTGAAATAGCGGTGAAGTACCAGGTTTCTGAACAGGAAGAAGAATGCATAGTCTAAATGAGGTGAAATCTCTGGTCCTGCTGTATGTATTTTGATCATTTGATTACCCTTTAATTTTGTTTTTGTTGTTTGTTAAAGTTTTTGGTGTGACGACATGAATGGCCCCGATATACCCAGCTTAGATATGTTGTTTCAAGAAGTTTCCATGGGGATTTTATTCTATTTCTATGTATAATGCAATAGAGTTATAACTGTACAAGAGATATCTTTAATATCCATTCCTTTTTACAACAAGTTATTGTAAAAATCAACATTGAAGTAACTTTATTCTGCACAGTGAAAAAGCAGATGAGAATCAGGGTCAAAGTTCTGCTTTTCAGAAGAACTGTTGTGCTGTCTGTAACAACTAATGTAACATTCTAAACACTATACAACAATCACCCACAACATCCAAATGACTAACAGGTGAAGTGAATAATATTGATTATCTGGCATTAGCCGTTGCCATGAGGGGGTGTAATGTACTGCAGTGTTGTTTGGGTGGGTGGTTACATTCACATTAATGACAGGACTCAGCAGAAAATTATTGTAAAGAAATGAACAATGTTATTCACTTCACCTGTCAGTGGTTTCAATACTGTGGCTAATCAGTGTACGTTAGTGTTGCTTCTGCATTGCTTAAGGACGGCAGTGTTCAGACCATCGGCCCTTTTACACTGGTCTAACGCAGGACATCTGTGGAAATTCATGGTCCTCAGCGGATTAGTCATAATGTTTTTGATGACCTCCTGACCCTTCCTTTAGCTTTGCCATATAGAAGGAAGACATCTGTACAAGAAGTAACTGCAAGAACTGAACTTTTTTTAGCACGTTCATGTTCCACAGAGATAAGCCATTCAGTTTTGGCAGGTCTTTACTGCCCTCTGCTGGACAATATTGAATATATATAAATATATTATAAATGTTATATAAAATATTTTTAATTGTTTTCTGTTCACGCCACAATCAAAAACAATTGAATCAGATATTTAAGACAGAAAGCTAAATAATAGTGCTTTTATCATGATTATCATTTAATTATGCATGCATTAAACAAAATACATATTACAATATGAATTTCACTTTATTTCTTTAAATTGTTTTTATTTAAAATCTTCCATACCTCTCATCTAATTGAGGGAATGAGATTTTGATTATAATGACCTTTCCTCTGATATTTTATGTCCCATGATTCATAACACTTTTGTACTGTGGGTCATTATGAACACTGAGGCTTCTCTTGGCCAATATTTGAATAATGTATTTTTGTCTTGTCAAGAGAACTAAGCACATATACACAGAAGCACAGTGCAGAAAGAATAATAGTTTTCATTACCACCGTGCCTTTATGTTTGCCCTCCCCGTGTTGTTCCAGAACATGCAGCATGGCATCATGAAGGGTTGGGAAGAAAATGGAGGTCTGAATCTCATCATCGAAGAACATACAGCTGTGTAGTTTCTCCAGGATGTACACTGTCAACACGTGAGTGGCATGTTATGGGTTTTTACAGGCAATATTTCATTACTGATTGTAGGATGTTCTGCTTTAAAGAAATACTAATGAAACTCACCATCACAAGAAACAATGTAAACATCCACATCGATACGGGTGAAGTCTTTGAGTACCTGTAGAGAATACAGTCAGTTTTATATGAGAATTTTTATTATAATGAACACATGAAGCTCACATGTGTCCTTAACAACTCTGTAAGGACACTCCCACACAGAGTTTAAAAGCCCGCAACTCCCCTCCAGTTAGGTAGAACTGAAGAAGCCTCTTGGATGAGAGGTGAAACGTCTTCAACAAACTGAAACGTCCAGTTGCCTACTATACAGCACTTAGATTTACCATGACCTGGATGACTATATATATATATATATATATATATATATATATATATATATATATATATATATATATATATATATATATATATTTACATATATATATTCTCAGTTTCACTAGCACAAGCATGTATTAAGTGACTGTATTGAGTGACTGCTTACCATTTTGAGCCCCTTCAGAGCAGAGATGTCCAGGAAGGAGACGGCAGCGAAGTCCAGGATCAGGCTGTGGATGTCCACTCTGGGAACACTCATGTTCGCTGCAAGCTCAGCGTTCCAGTCCATCCGGAAAGGAAGGTCCTTGAGGTCGATGGACAGATCCAGCTCATCCGTCTTCATTTCAGATTCATCAGTCGGCTGGCTGAATAAATCCCTCAGGCCTTTCTGTTTGACAGATGTAGGAAAGGCAGCTTAAGGCTTTTCTCCAAAAAACTTTGAATCACTCACTGATGCAGCCATTTTTAGTATATCTGAGGTCTCACCTCAGTAATATCATCACTGTTTTTCTGCAGCAGTTTCTTGATCTTTCTGAAAGCTTTGTTCCTTTTCCTCAAAACCCTCAGAGGGTTAAACCCAACCTGGAAAACCAATTGTTGGCATTATGTTCATGCACATCTATTTTCTGGGAAAAGCAAACTGAAGCAGAGTGGATGTGTCGCACGTACAGCTTCTACAAGTTTGTCCTTGAAGAACTCAATATTGGCGAAGAAGAGAGGCGAGGGTATCCTGAAGATCTTTACTCCCTTTGGTTCGAAAATCTGAGAGGGGAAGCGTCATCATGAAACAAATGTGATTTGGTTGTGTTAAGTTTATTTGATTTCATTGAAGATACTCACGTTCAGGTAATCTTTACGATCTCTGTAGAGGTCGGTCCCTGGGATGTTAGCCAGGACAGAACAGCGAGGGCTAGAAATAAATGAATGATAATCTTTAAAAATATATTTTAAACTTTTTATTATTTGAGGTCAATTTTGTTACTTAAGTGCCTTTTGTGTCTAGCCACCATAGTCCTAGAAGTCCTAGTAGATTTGGAAAGACGTTATTTACACCCTCGCCATGTTGCCGGGCTGGTGCGCCCACTTCTGATGGGCTGCTGAACACTATGAGCTTAGCAGCTATAGTGAACATTTTGGCTTTAAAAAGGGTGTAAATTATGTATTTTCAAGTCCATTTTGGATCTCTGGGCTACAGGAGACTTGGAATACACCGGACAAGCTGTATAGAGCCATTTAATGTTTGGAGAATGCTCCAGGAATGTTTTGTGGACTACGAAACTTCACCCAACTTGAGTGAGTAGATGATTACTGAATTGACATTTTTCGGTAGTTGTCCTTTTTTAGTGCTGCTGCAACACTTGAAGTTCCCCTCTGGTGATCAATAAAGGATTATCTTATCTTATCTTTTCTTATCTTAAATCCATAACTTTCTCAATATATCCTCAGTCACTTTGCATATTACGAAAATTACATCAGATGTCATAAAATATAAGTATTATTACAATTGAGTCCTGAAGATGACAGTGAGCAGCTCCACCCCCAAGCCCACCGCCAGACCGATATCCAGTCCCAGCAGGGTGGCACCCAGACATGTTCCCACCCACACTACCTGCAGACAAACACCTGAGGTCAAACACGGAAAGAGAATATACTGGGCCAAGTAAACACAGTACATCTTAGTTTTGGCAGTGAAAAACAAGACATTTTGAACACCTACACATTCTGGTTTGTCCCGCCTCCACAAGTATGGGATTTCTCTGAACTGCATCAGCATTCCCTTCAGGTTGACGATGACCAATGCCCCCAAGACAGACTGGAGTGAAGTCAAATATATAGAATATGTATAAGAAATACAGCTTTTTTTAAGACTACAAGATGTAAATCACAACTGAGCTTTCCTCATATGAGAATCAACATGACAGAAACATTTCAAACACTCTCTCTCCAGATGAGGAACATTAACATACTGGCAGGAGTTGTTACATTACAGAGATGAGTCTCACCGTTGGAAGCGGCTCCAGCAGGAAGCCGAGTGCCACAGTTACAATCATTGCCATCATGGCCGAGATCAGCCCTGCAATCTGCATGTGGAAGTAAGTTAATGTTTCATTTTAACATGCCATAGGTGTAATAGAAACTAGATTGTAAAGCGATATTACAATAAATCTTTTTGGAGACAAAAATATCTGCGTCTAGTAAAAGTTTGTGATCCAGGAAACGGATGCTGTCGATGTTGAGATTTGTTTTTCTGACCTGTGTTTTGCCTCCTGAGCTCTCCTGCACAGCCGACCTGGAGAGTGCAGTGCTGGCTGCAAACGACCTGAAGCTTGCACCAAATATGTTGCTAACCCCAAATGCAATGAGCTCCTGGGAAGGAATTAATGGAAAGTTAAGTTTTTGACTTGAATGATTCTGTTTGACCTGCCTTTTTACACAGCCGACCATGAAATAAAAGCAATATTTACTGTAACTTTATATCTTCATAACAAAATTACGAGGAGCCGCAAACACGCACTCCCTTTATATCAGTAACCGATTAACTGTTTTTCCTCTGAGAGTCAGGCGAAGACAGACAGTGTTGCCTGTGTTAACTCACCTGGTTCCCATCGATGGTGTAATCATGTTTGATAGAGTAGACTTTGGCCACAGAGAACGCAACTGCAAACCCCACTATGGCTATAGGAAAGGCCTCCACAGCACTCTCCTGGAACACTTGCATATCAGGCGCAATGGGAGCCTCATACCTGAAAGATGATTGAGTTTTAATGGTGCATTTAAAGGACATGATGTTATGTGTATGTTACATGTTGGGGTATTTCCATTTTATGCTACTTGTACTTCTGCTCAACTGCTTTTCATGTGAAGATCGTACATAAAAAGCATACAGTATAACAAGCTTATAAAATATATGACCCTGTGAATGATTAAACCAGTGCTTTCTAGCCTTTTTAGCTTCTGACTCCAGCAGTGACTAGTTGGGGCCCCTTATTGAAGTAAGGTCAGGGTAAAGGAGTTTTTTCCATCACTGGATCTAAATTACTGTACCTGACAAAACAGCAGCCAGCTTGATTTGGTCCTTTAATCTACTGATATACATGCAGAACTTGAAACTTACCCACTGACCATTTTGCCGACAATGTCAATACCGTATCTTTCCTTGAAGTTTAAGCCATAGGACACCCCACAAGCTATGATAGTCTGTGAATAGAAGATACACATGACAGTTGTACATGTTACACTGTAAGCATGGGCACCTTTTGGTTTCAATTATGGTTTAAAATTAACTTGCACGGGTGTGAATAATACGGAAGCCCTAAAGGGCCATGCATTCATACATTTTATTTCCTCCGTTTTCCCGTGATAACTAGTTAATTTCATTTGTTTTCTCGAGATCTCGAGTTATTATCTCGAAATAACAACTGCCGTTTCCCGAGATAACGGGATAATTTTTTCAAGATCTTGAAATAAACGATAGTGTAGTATATTAAATCATTGCAGGAAACATCATTCAGTGTAGCAATGTCAGAGGAGCAGGAGCATATCGATCACCACGTCACATATGTTTTCAATCAAGGCCTGACACAGGCTGAAATAGCATTATGCCTTGCTATTACAGATAATATACACATTAGTGTGCGTAATCTAAAAAGACGGTTAGCAAGGTTCAGCTATATTGGCGGCGCAATCTAAGTGAGCCTGATGTCGTCATTAACTACATAGCCAACCAGCTATGTAGTTAATGAGGAGATCTCAAATTAATTATATCGTTATCTCGGGAAAACAAAGTTTCGTTATCTCGAGAAAATTATCTCGTTATCTCGAGAAAACAAAGTTTTGTTATCTCGAGAAAATTATCTCGTTATCTCGAGAAAACAAAGCGAGATAATTTTCTCGAGATCTCGAGATAACGAAACTTTGTTTTCTCGAGATAACGAGATAATTATCTCGAGATCTCGAGAAAATTATCTCGTTATCTCTTGTTATTTCGAGATAATAATTTGAGATCTCGAGAAAACAAATGAAATTAACTCGTTATCTCGGAAAAACGGAGGAAATAAAATGTATGAATGCATGGCCCTTTAGGGCTTCCGTAGCATAATGAAATGAGGCCAACTTCTAACATCTAAGACTTGAGGGTTGGCTGATCAACAGCACAGTTTAAATGAACGAAACTCACAGGACAATTTATCTGATCTAGGTTTGATTCTTAAAGAACACTTGATGACAAACAACTCAAATCCCTGGTTTTAGAGCTTCCTTGAATGCTACAATAGGCAAGGGTTTTGACCACGTCACCACACACTGGTGGTTTATCAAACAGGTTTATCTCACCATGATAACCTCTATGGGGATGGGAACAGGCAGCTTGGCTTTGTACATGTCATTCATCTCTTTCACAATGAACACTATCACCATGATGACGATGGACATCACCAGGTCGCAGATGTTGGTGGAGGTGATCTGGACAAAGATCTTCTCGAGGGTCTGTGCAAAAGAAGCAAATGCACTACTTCGAGCATGATTAAGTCATATTAAGTTTTATGTCACACTTCAAGTAAGGCAAAATTCCAAGGCAAACTGTATGAAGACAGGACAGAAATCATAAAAAAGGCCACATAAATAAAAATAAATGTACGCATATCCAGTCCCGATTGACAATAATTCATGTTCTTCTGAATTACTCATGAAATAATTGTCTCATAAATACTAAGGCTACTGCTGTACAGTCAGCTCACTGGTTGAGTTACACCTCTGCAGGCAATGCCAAAGAACTGTGTGCATCTATAATGTTGCTTAAGTCAAGCGGTAAGAGAGGAGGACATAAATATCGTAAAGCTTATGAAAAAAAGAAAAAGAAAATCAGTAATTTTAGAAAAAAATGACAAATGAAATTGAAAAATGTAGAACTCATCTACGTTACATTGTCTTACTATGGGTAAACTGACCATTTAAAAGTTTAAGCTAACAGCTAACTAGCTAACTGCCAGTCTAAGCTAGCTACATTGTTATGCTTGCACTATGAAAAAGTGTTACCACCTGTTTCTCGAGGAGAGAAACTACTGCTCAACAAACGCTTTTTCAGAGGATGGAGACAAATGCCATGAAAGTTTGCGTTCTAAAACATAAGCCTAGTTTCCTACTTTTAAAGGAATAATTCAATATTTAGGGAAGTATAGAATATGCTAATTCACTTTCTTGCCCTGAGTTAGAAGATCGACACCATTTTCACGTCTACAAGGTAAACAGCCAGTTAGCTTAGCTTAGCATTAAAACCACAGATTAAACAAACAAGATATAAGATGTTAGTGAATTTTAGAGGTTAATGTCATTTTCTGTCTTTTTGTTTTGTTTCCTGTTTATTTTGAAGATTTCTCTGTCATGTGCCTTGATGTTCCTGTCTTTGTACATATATCTTTTGTAGTTTTCTTGGAAACCTTTATTTAACTAAGAACATATCCTTGACAGGTAGGTAGATTTTGTTACCTTAAAACAGAGTCAGGCTAGCTTTTTCCCATTTCCAGTCCTTGTGCTAAGCTAAGCTAACTAGCTGGCAGTAGCTTTAGACAGTATTTAACACACATTTTTAAAGGTGGTATCGATCTTCTTATCTAATTCTTGACAAGAAAATGTCTAAATAAATTTCCCTGAATGTAGGCCCAAACTCATCCTTTAAAAAAGATCCTGCTAACCTCAAAATTGACAGTATAACTATAGACAATAACAACTTTCAGATCCATCCTGGACTTACATATATGATAGACAGTGGTCCACTGATGCCTGGGACAACCAGCCCTAATACAAACTTGAGCTGGGACACCAGGATGTGGACAGCAGCTGCAGTGGTGAAGCCAGATACCAGAGTGTCAGACAGGTACATGACAATAAAGCCCACCTGCAGAAGACCCATGGCAAGCTGCATGGGACAGAAAAATGAGAGAAAGGAAGCTTGGTTGGAAATCCCTTCCTAGAATATGCAGAATCGCTCGCATGGTATGGCACGGTACGGCACGATATGGTAAGGAGACAGGGTCATTTACCTGGAAAATCCCTGTGAGGAAGGTCACAGAGGAGGCCACTAGGACTCTCTGCTGGGTCATGTTCAGGCCCTCGAAGCCAGTGATGTTGGCAGATGGTCCGCCGTCTGGGACCAGACGGGTCACCACAGCTCCTATCATCAGGCTCAGGACCGGGAAGGAGCCTACATGAAGGTGGGTGTGAAGGGGTGGGTAGACTGTTAAGCTGTATCATATCAAATCTAATCTTCTCATGTTAAAATAATAACATCCATAAATTCCAAACAGGCCTCTTTAAGCTATATGTTTATGTATATGTTTGTACAGAAAAATATGTAGAAATTGTGTTTTTTCATTTTCATTGCATGACATACCTACAGATATGTGTCTTGAAGTACCCAGGAAGAAATATGTTAGCATGGGGAAGAAAGCTGTGTAGAGGCCGTAGCTCGGAGGCAGCGAGGCCAGCAGAGAGAAGGCCAGTCCTGATGAGACCACAATGAAACAAACTGAATGAATATTCATCCCAATGGATACTTTTTATCAGGGTTGAGCTTGACTAAGACTCGTATCTCGTACAGACAATGTGCTTTTTACAAGTACGAGTATGAAAATATGTCAGTATCTGTACTTGTGATGAAGGACAATACAGAAATGTGTTCATTTAAGCTTATAAAAAACTTGTTGTGTAAATAATGGTTTTACTTTTGTGATCTGGAGCTCAATTCTGAGGCTGTTTTGTAAATCATCTTCAAATAAATATTTAAGATAGCAACTTCTGACAACCCATACCAATTTCAGGCTCAAATGAATAATTTCATCACTGTTCTGCTCCTCTGCTGTGTTACTCTGCTCCTCCACACACTGACTGATCCTCCACACCTGTCTCACATCAGTCTTGTTAGCGCTGCCTGGTTTCCAGAGTCTCTCCAGCTGCACCTCATCCCCATGTTAGTTTAGTTTGTATTCAAGCCTGTGTTGTTCACTTAGTCTCTGTTGGTTCGTCTGTTCAGTTCTCGTCCTCACGTCACTCCTGTTGTCATCTTATCTTCATCCTGTGTTCCTGTGTCTTTTCTCAGTCCTCGTGTGCTCCCTGTGTTCTGCATTTGTTCCCCTTGGATTTATGGTTTGTTATCTGGATCACTTCATTGCCAGCTTTTTACCTGCCTTTTTGTTTTATCTCATCTAAGATTTTGGTTTGGCTGGGTTTCAGCTTTCATTAAAGCTCACTTTTTGTTGTGGGTCTGTCTGCTTCCCTGTCTGCATTTGGGTCCTGTTTCTGTATACCTACTGTATACGCTGCTAGCATTGCTAAAATACTGTATACAGGTTATGGCATAAACTTCAAAATTAGGCTTTCTTAAGATAAGGAGTGTCTGGTTACCATCTACACATCAGTATGCAATCTGACAAACGTCATATCGTATAAATCGTCATTGTTTAAAATTGATACTATAGGCAGTAATCATTTAAAATACTGATCTAAGAAGAGAAGTAAGAGAGTACCAATAGAAAAAAAATTTAATAAATAAAGGTAAAAATAAAATCATTTTTTCTGTCTCAATATTGTTATTACTTATGCATAGTTTATATTGTATTTAGCACCTTTTTGTCATATTTAGTAGGTGCTCATAATGAACACACGTTTGCTCTTATATTTTCTGCAAGTCCCTTTAAGTTACATTCATATGCAGTGTTTCTAAGTCAGCAATTTACTTTCTTAGACAGTATTCTGACAATGCAAATCCTGTGATGATCACAACAGATGTATCTAACTGGATGATAGATGCACGGATAAGTCTGTGGTCCGTACCATCATTTTTCTCATGGAACTATGGCCACAATATCTTCATAAAGTTAGTCAGTGGTATTGGTTGCTTTGGATGTAACGATTAGACTCTGCAGCCTCACACTCAGGCCCTCGTTCTCCTGCTCCTCACCTTGCATAATGGCCACCAGTCCGGTGCTGATTCCAGACACCACATCACCCAGCAGCCACTCTTTAACTCTGTAGATCCTCATCCAGCCAATGATGGGCAGAAAAGAGAGCACTGCATTCTTGGCACGTTTTGAATCACAGCTGGATTTCAAAGAAATAAAAAGGCTCTTGCACTTTGTCTACAAAAACATTCAAGAACTTACCTGTGACACAATTTCATCGAACCCCTTTCAGACATTTATTTTGTAAATTCAAATCGAAGACCACAATCCTGATGTCTTCACTTACGTCAAATAATCTTTCAGGTGGTCAAGCATGGTTTTGCGCACTCTGTAGACTTTCTCATGATCTTCAGCAAAGCTGTCCTCAGAGTACACAGGTCTGGCCACCGCATATTGTTTCCTCAAAGTTGCCATCCTCACGCCGAGGAATCCAATCCCAGTACAATATGAAAGGTTCTGGAGAAAGATCCCTAAAAGAACCTTTGTCCGTTGCTTCCTTATACACTGCTGTGCATCCGGTTATCTTATCTGTGATCTGAGATCAATGTCATCACAATGTCCGTTATGTCTTAACTCTGTTCAATCATTAACACAAGCATACTTATGATTCATTGTGTTTATATGCCGTTATATATTTATTTTTTTCTCACCTTCAAGATGTGTTTCTGGATGAGAGGCATAGTAAAATATTGAGGTTATTTTAGTTTCAGTGAGCAGTTTCAATTTGACATGTTTGCATTAAAGGAGCTTAATGTCAGAATTGTATTTTAAGAGATTAAATATTATTACTGTTAGCCCTGAAGCAGCACCAAACAGGACACAGCGGCTTCAGGAAGGGACAGGAGATGCACATAGGGGGAGAGGAGTGAAAGGGTGGTTGGGCATCAGTCAGCGCCCACCTCTGGAAACCTGAGCAGGGATTATGGTGGGGTCAGCCACAGGGCAGGCAGGAACCAAACCCAGCAAGAAAACTACCTTTGTACTGTATTCCCTGTCTTCAAACTGGCCTCTGTCGGCCTCTGAGGCTGTGTTTGTATACACAGTCCATGATAATTCTTCCTCAGGTGGCCAATTCTTATATATACCTCCTTTAAAGATTATCGAGGGAGCAACACATATTTTCTCCTTTCCCCGGCAGCATATTTTATCAATGAAGAGAAATGTGGACTCATTCAATCATTATCAGTGTGAAATCACATGAAAGGGGACACAACCAGTTGTTTCACACAGTTTAAAAAAAAAAAAAAAAACTGAGTAAAAAAGCAGCAGTGAAGCTTGACATCCTGACATCAAATAAGGTGCAACAGCTTCCTTTAATAAATATGAGTGTACCAACCAAACAAAGTTTAAGGAAATTTGTTTTCTGAATATTTTGATGAAGCACTTCATTATTCAATATTTAGAGTGATAAAATATTTATTTCAACATTTCAGCCACAGCACATTCAGTCTTTTTCACATTGCTTTGGTCTCAAACAGAGAACATTACTTTGAGAACAGTGTGCCAAACCATTCACTCTCATAATAATAATAACAACTATACAACCTGTAAAATATATTGCATCTACATTTCTACAAATTCACTATATACAGTATAAAAAACAACAATAGCATGAAATTTGCTTTCTTACATTACAGCAAACACTGTATATGTAAACTTTGATTGTCAGATGTATAAAGTCTCATTATTCCTTCCATCAGTGTATTGTACAGCGTGATCTGTAAAACATTAACTCTTTTTTTGTCTTTGGTCTTTTTGGTGTTTTCTCCCAGAAATCAACATCAAGTTAGAACTTGGTTTCTGGATCTGGAGCCTGTGGGAGCAGAAGGAGGTGTGTTTCAGTCAGTTTCATCTCAGAAGCATGTGGCGCCATTAAAAATGTGATTTCACAAAAGACAAAACGTAACCTACACAGATAATAGAAAGGAGATGTAGCTCACAAATAAAAAACAGTTACATACATTTCTGTCCCTGCTCCTCAAATTGCCTCCAGGGTGGTGCACTGTGACTGTTGTTATAATCTGCAGAACAACATGAACAGTTAAGTATTCTGTACATATTCACAGCACTAACATATCGAATGTATTCAGATGGAAGCCTCCAAATATTGTGTCATGTTTCACCAGGTAAAAGTTGTAAGCCTGGCCTTTTTTACCTTGTCATTCTCAAATTTCTTCTCTGTAGACTCTGGATGTTTCTCAAGGATGTGCAGCATGGCGTCATGCAGCGTCAGGAAGAACATTGATGGCTGAACTTCATCATCAAAGAAGCAGCAGTCATGCAGCTTCTCCAGGATATAAGCTACAGGTGAGGAGAAGAAGTTGGTCAAATTACTTTATGCAGAGGTATATGAAGGGTTGGAGACAAACAATCTTAATTAAGCAGTGGTGTGTACTTTGATACAGAAATACTGATATAGTTTGTTAGGAACTACTTTTCCTTCCGCCTGTGATCGTCATATGCGAACATGTGTGGAACCTTTTCAGTTCTCAGAAGTGCAACGACACTATGTGATGTGTTTAGCATCTTCAATTTAATCACAATGCAGAATGTGATAAGGTCATGCAGCACCACTCTAAAGAAGAGGAGAACAAAGGTCCTGAAAGGGCAAGAGAGATTTCCTTTGGCACTGGCAGGCATCCTCCAGGTACAAAGACAGGCCTGTCGGAGTGTGTCAGGACATAAACACACAGTATGTAACTTCTGTCACTCAGGGTCTCTCAGTCAAGACAAAAGACATCAGTAGCGTGGGATCATGGGAGTTGTTATCTTCATTGTTAAACATCCAACATTGCTAATCAAATCTAGTTTCATTCATGTTAAGTTTAGTCTCATTCACTGACATCCTTCCTCACTCTCTGAGGGAGCACTCACACTAGGCAATCTGTAACGTGCCCAAGCACATTTGACCCCCAAAGTCCAGTTTGTTTGACTAGTGTGAGCGCTCTATACGGTGCTCAAGCACGGTACACTTCCTTGGCCCTGGCATGATTAGAAGAGGTGCGCTTCGGCATGGTACGGTTGCTCATGCACGAGCACAAGCATGGGTGCGCAAAGTGGACATGAAGTATAATCATGTGTAAATCTAGCTGCTGTATCGTAGGCAATTGGACATGTTTCAGTTTCTTGAAGACGTTTCACCTCTCATCCAAGAGGCTTCTTCAGTTCTAGCTAACTGGAGGGGAGTTGCAGGCTTTTAAACTCTGTGTGAGAGTGTCCTTACAGAGTCGTTAAGGACACGTGTGACCTCTTAGTTTCAGAGTCGTTAGGGCCACTTGTGGGTCGTTGATCCAACCGGCCAGACAAGGAAACTGAAACAAGTCCAGTTGCCTATGATACAGCACCTACATTTACCATGACCTGGATGACTGAGAACCTTCATCAACTATCATTATCATATGTACAAGACGTAACCGTGCTCAGGCCCGGTTGCCTGAGCAATGTGAGTGCAGGCCAGCAGGAGACTGAGGAGGAGAGACCATCATGCTTTGGCACGGTACGGGGCAACTGTGAGTGTGAGTGCGCCCTAACTCTCTCCAGAACTTATAGTGACAGACGACCAAATAAAAGACACTGTTACCTTGAACAACATCACAGATTTGACACATTGTAAGTACACCATTCAAATTAAATTTAGATCTAACTGTTAAATAGACATTTTAATGCAGAAATGCTTCATATTATGTCTTTAAAAACTGCAGATTCATACTTACGATCACAAGCCACAATGTAGACTTCAACTTCAACCCGGATCAGCTCTCTCAGCGCCTGCATAAAAAAAGTTAAAGATGATTAAAGAAAAAAAAACAGCATTAGTAAAGATAACATCTTCTGTTGCTGCTGTGAGGGAAACACTCACCATTTTGAGTCCCTTCAGAGCGGAGATGTCCAGGAAGGAGACAGCAGCAAAGTCCAGGACCAGGCTGTGGAGGTCCACTCTGGGGACAGTGATGTTGGCAGGAAGCTCGCCGTTCCAGTCGATCCGGACGGGAAGGTCTTTGAAGTCAGTCGGCTGGTCCAGCTCCTCCATGTTGCTCTCATCCTCTGACTCCTTGATGGGTTGAAATGATGTGTTCACGAAGCCTTTCTGTAAACGTAAAAAATACTGTTAATATATTTCCTGTGAGTTTTTAACTAAAGAATCAGCTTCAGTGTATCAGTTTTCATAATTGAGTCACTTTCAAGTATGGTATTAAAATGATATTAATGTTAATGATTTAGTACTGACCTGAATAGAATTATCAAACCAAAACAAGAAGAGACAACAGTGACTCAGAGTTGAGTGACTCAGACTTTTATGGCAGTGTGAAAGTTGCCATAAAAATGAGAGCGTGATGTTGTTGTTGTTGTAGCAGCTGAGTGAGGTCAAAGTTACTACTTACTGATGTCCACTGCAGGTCTCCCTTCTTTAGCAGTTTCCGGATCATCCTCAGTGCTTTATTCCTCTTCCTCAACACTCTCAACGGGTTAAATCCAACCTGAGAAGACATTTCAGAAACGGAATGAGGTCAAAATTAAAGATTTGTAAAGCAATATTTTCCATTTAGATGATTTGATTATACCCTTAATGGTATTTTCCATTGAATGACACACTGTGCCACAGTTGTACTTACAGCTTCCACCAGCTTGCTCCTGAAGAACTCAATGTTGGCAAAGAAGATTGGAGATGGTATCCTGAACATCTTCACTCCCTCTGGCTCATATATCTGGAGAGAGTCACGACAATTATACCCAGGTTAGACCCAAAATCATGGTAAACTATAACTAGACTCTTGAAAGCGAGATGCAAACATAAAACAGAGGACGAGGAAGCAGGAAGCATTCCTATCACCGCTCTGGTTCCCATAAGAACTATAAAGACAGGTGAAATTAAACTTTCAGCACGGAAACCCATCCTTCAGCTCACTCCAAATGAGTGAAATAACAGTAAAATAAAACAACTCCTGACACTCAAGAGCAGATGGGAATTACTCAAGGAGCCTGGTGCACTATATATACTAGTTTTGGAACCCCTTCTCAAAACAATACCATACATTAAATTCTTTGAAGGAGAGTTATATGACAAGATTTATACCACTCCAATATCTTTCCATTAAATATGTAGCTGGTTAGCTTAGCTTACCACAAAGACTGGAAACAGGGGAAACTGATCTGATCTGACTGTAAAAAAAACAACCTTACCTTACATAGTTCCTAACCCTACCAGCACCTTTAAAGCTTGCTGATTAACATATTTTTACATCTCGTTTTTTTTGTCTGTTCAAATGAAAGTGTAAAAATCACCAGCCTGGTCTCATTCTCAAGGCGTGAGTAGCAACACATGTTGTGTCACGTGTGTCACGTCCTTAGGTGTCTCATACAGATGCAGAAGGAACCTTGTATGTAAAGCACCAGTCTTTAAACTAACTCCAGTGTAGTCCCAACAGCAGCAATATGAGACGAACAGAGCATCTGCTCGGCCTGATGTAGTATACGGAGCTACAAAGTACCCAAGATAGTCAGAAGTCAGACTTGAGTGATAGGTCACGCAGATTCTTCTCTCAAAAGACCTGGGTGTGTGTACTGTATGAAACCAAACCTAACCACGTAGTTTCTGTGTCTAAACCTGCCATTTCAAGTGTATCTTGTGTTAGGCCTTGAAACTGAGGGGAAAGCTTTGGGCCTCCCACACAGACACTGAAGGCACCTTTTGCGTCTGTATGAGACACAGAAGGGACAAAGTGGTGTAGGTATCTGACAACCTGCGATGAGAGTGTGTTGAAATGACAATAAGTTACGTGGGGTTATGTGCTTAACAGTTTCAGAATAAACAAACAATAAAGTTTTAATTAAGCTGTAATTAATAAGAAAGTTAAGTGCTGGTAAGTGGATTTTTTAACCTTTGGTTTCCTGTCTTTATGCTAAGGCAACCTGCATAAACAAGTATTGGAGTGGTATCTTCAGATATCATCAATATAAGTTGCAGTAGACATTTGATAGAGCACACGTCAACTTACATCAATATAGTCCTTTCTGTCTTTGTAGATCTCAGTTCCTTTGATATTGGCCAGCACACTGCAGCGAGGGCTGAAAAAATAAATACAAATAAACATTTCTGAAACAATGCTGCCTTCAAATGGGGTTGTGGTTTTTGGTTCATGAGGAGTCCATATGAATGCCCACCTAATAGACTCTACATTTCCTGAAGCTCTAAGTTCACGAGTTGTGACGTGTTTGCTGATGTTTTCAGAAATCAGGCCATGGAAGTTGTAATTTTTCAGTGCATGTCAAGATAATCAACTGTAATATTGTCGTATAATGTTTTTTCTCCACATGGCATTGAAATACAAAGTTAATGTTAATGAGCAGGGAGTCTTTTTGCATCCATTTTACCGTCGCCTGGCAGCATCAGGCCCAGAGGTGCTTTGAGCGAAATGCTAATGTCAGCGTGCTAACATGCGCAATGTCAACACAACTGATAGGCGGATGCTTAGCAGGTAATATCTACTATGTTCACCAATTTACATTAGGATGTTAGCATGCTGACATTTGCTGATTAGCACTAACCACAAGTTACAGCTCAGACACATGGGAATATCATTAGTTGCCATAGTATTTGGTCATAAACCAAACTACTGTACCAATGGTGTCTATACCAAACTATACCAAAAAAAAGAAAAGTCAGCTATCCAAAAAGCCTCACTGCTAGCATGGCTATATATTGGGGCACTAAGGAGTTCAGCAGTTCTGGAAACAGTTCAGACTTTCCATTTACCAAAAGGAAAACAGCATGCTGCCAAGACTTGAAAGAAATTTACAAGCTAAGACAAAAGGAAAATAGTGAGTGATTATTGTGTGCAGAAAAAGTAAAGAATTGGTGGCCAGGTACTTACAACTGAGCCCTGAGGACAACACTGATCAGCTCCACACCGAGACCTGCAGCCAATCCAAGATCCAGCCCCAGCAAGATGGATGCAATGCAGGTACCCAACCACACCACCTGGACAAAGGTGGTACGAAACAGAAGAGTTATTATTATGTAATCTTTTAGTAGAATAATAAAAAAAGACCATTAAAATGTCTTCAAATAAAGAGATTTCTGGCTTATTAAACTTTCTTCAGAACTACTCTTAGTGTGTGAGAACTTACACAGTCGGGTCTGTCCCTCCTCCACAGGTATGGGATGTCTTTAAACTGCATTAGCATGCCCTTCAGGTTGACGATGACCACGGCACCCAGCACAGACTGTTGAAATAATGGGTCAGAGGTCAGATTTCAGCCTGTCCAGATTCCAAAGACTTGTACGTTGGTGGAGATTGAGGTTTACCTTTGGGAGGGGATCTAGTAGGAATCCAATGGCCAATGTGACGATCATCACTATGATAGCTGACAGTAACCCCGCTACCTGAGAAGGACAGAACAGGTATGTTTAATTACAGAGATGAGGCATGGTGCCACATGTCTTAACTGAAGTAAGGTATATATAGGTATATATAACTGTACAAGACACAGTTTGCTCCCTTTGCTGCAACGTGTTGACCCCACTTTATAATGCTTCAAAATAAAAGTCTGTTTTATTTCACTATATCGACGTAAAGAATCATGTAACAAAACTGAAGTGTTAAAAACTCAGGCAGGAAAAGCTTTCAGATTGATAGCCTTGTTACCTTGAGCAATTTTCAGTCTCTTTAACCCAAGTTATAGTTCATCTGATATCCCACTGTGTAACTTGGTAGAGGAATATCATCCCCCTTCCCCAAACACTAGAGGTCGATGTTGATTAGAGTTTTTATTGGTCCCACAGTGTGACTTCAATTATTTGTCTGTACTCTAGTCTCAAGAACAATTTTTAAGGCCTTAAAATAATTTTTAAATGTTGGAAAACACTTTAAGGTTTGTTTCTTTCACGGAGCACTATGGTTTTAGGAATTTCTATCATTCTATGAACATTAGACCTGTATGTGATCATTAATCACTTCAAATTAGACTTCTTGGAAAATTCAGACAATAATTAAATAAAATTAATGCAAAAATTCTGCAGTCAAACTCACTGAAATGCACAGTATTTAATGTCTGCTGCAAGGGGTCTGTCAATCAAAACAAAAGACGTAAGTAACTTACTAACTTAATGAACTTTGTTGGAAACATTTATGATGATGTAAGTACACAACTCAACAAACTTTGTAACAAAGTACAAGTCGTTTTAATACATTTTAATACAGAACGCTTAAAAATTAAATTTGTATTTGCAAAATGTGCTCAAAGTGTCACAGTAGAAGTATTTATGCAGCAAAATGGCCCCTTCAAGAGTTAAACTGTAAGAACATTCAAATGGTATCTCTTAATATTTTACTACTTGATGTAGTGTTAGATATTTGAATCTATAAAAATGCGCTGTATTTTCTAAACTTGTGACACATTTATGTGAAATGTACATCTGTAGAGCTGATAAATGGAATAAATATTCCAATTTAAAGTATAAATGAAGAAAATGGAGACTTGTACTTGGCTCGACCCTGGCCCTGCTCTAGTCAACACGTTGTATCGTGTTGGTTAAGCTGTACAAAATGAAAGTGTAAAAACAACACGTTGTGGTTTTACAGGTGAGCTGTTTCTCTCTGTGTCCAGGGCTAAGCTAAGCTGACCAAAATGTTGAACTCTTCTACTAATACTATACTTGAGTAAACGTACTTAGTTATATTTTACCACTGGTAATTCAATACAACATGGCACTGTTTTATGTCTCACTCTTACGGTACCCTTGACGGTCTCCTACCTGGCTTAAACTCACCACTTCTAGGGTGAGAATTAAGTTAAGGATTAACACTTATTTGAATACATATTAAAAAACATATAATATTAGTTAACCTGAGTCTTGCCCCCTGTGCTCTCCTGCACTGCACTCCTGGAAAGAGCTGTACTCGCAGCGAAGGACTTGAAGGAAGCTCCAAAGATGTTGCTGACTCCAAAAGCAATCAGCTCCTACAGTCGGGTCAGAGAGAACACGTCTTAGTATTTACCATAAATCCTGATTAAACCTGTACAGCAGCTTTAACTTCATGTAAATCTTAGTGCACCGTTCCATACCTGGTTTCCATCGATGGTGTAATCGTGTTTTACAGAGTAGACTTTTGCCACGGAGAAGGCAACAGCGAAGCCCACTATGGCCATGGGAAACGCTTCCACTGCTGTCTCCTGGAAGATGTGCAGGTTTGGGGCCATCGGGGGCTCGTACCTGAGAACAGATATTGGTGTGTTATGTTGAAACATCTCAGGAATATTTAACATAGAAACTTCAATTTAAATTCTACCTGAGATAGCATTATACATTTTGGTTATGGGCCATCATATTCTATACAAAGACAAGTGTGTTGTGAGTGTTATGGACTACACAACTCTATATTTTGTTGATTACACTTTTAAGTATTGACAGGTTTTCATTTATCATAGATGTTAACTATGCACATATCATACTAAGTTCCTTACTTTCCACTATATGTCTTACCCTTTTGGAATATGGCCGACGACATCAATGCCAAATCTCGTCCTGAAGTCAAATGCGTATGAAACTCCACATGCAATGATGGTCTGGAGAAGAGATGTCACAAAGGACAGAAGTGTGACTCACAGAATCAATTTCACAATGACAGATAGTTATTAACTCCTGCTTTGTAGATTGCTAGCTGTTTCTTTGGATTGACATGAATGCTATCTTTTAATGATCCCATAAATCGATTGATATTGACGGCACTCCGGTTCAGCACAGTCATAAAAAGTCACAACCAAAACATGTGTTATCATCATTTATATTTGGGACAAGCTTTGGAAACATTGATAAGGATTGTGTTGCACAATGTTCCTCACCATGATAACCTCTATGGGTATTGGTACTGGCAGCTTGGATTTGAATCTGTCATTCAGCTCCTTCACGATGAACACCACCACCATGATCACCAGGGAGATCACAATGTCACACACATTGCTGGAGGTTATTTTATTGAAGATGATCTCCAGGGTCTGAAAGAGACAAAAACGTCAGGTCTAATAGATGAAAAGACCCACAGTCGCTGACTGAAAGCTTTAAACCGTTGTGTACTTACATATATAATAGCGAGTGGTCCACTGATGCCTGGGACTACCAGTCCCAACACAAACTTGAGCTGGGACACCAGGATGTGGACGGCAGCTGCGGTGGTGAAGCCGGACACCAGAGTGTCAGACAGGTACATGACAACAAAGCCAACCTGCAGGACACCCATTGCCAGCTGGAGGAGAAAAGAGAGATCATGATGAGGATGTGATTGTGTATGAAACCCACGGTATTGTCCCTCCACGCACAGAGAGGTCAGAGGTCAGGGTACAGTAACAACACATGTGGATGTGGAGGAGATTCAGATTCAGATGTGCTAAAACTACAGGGAGGAGTGTACCGCAAAGTGATGCCTTCCAACTGTCATGTTTGTACGGCATACAAATTTACTTTACTTACTAGTTGATTGGTAGACAGCCGTGTCATTTTTCCTGCTTTACAATCACTGGCTCATTCACCAGCTGTGTGGTGATCACCTGCCTTCTATTCATATTCAATGGGGTGTACGGTGTAGCCATCAGTCTTTCTGACAGTTCTTACTTTTTCTCTGCTGATACACAAATCCCAACATCCTCCTTAAGTTTTTTGGTGATGTCAACTTAAATATGTTCATTTGTTTTATGAAATATTTTGGGTGATTTACTCTCTAAGTGTGTCCCAACTGAATTTGAAGCATCTCTGTGCAGTGTAGATGGTCTCTGTGTCACTTAGTGTGGCAAAGGACCAAAGGGCACCACAAATGAAGAGAAAAGAAAACTACATTTTGTAAACATAATATCGAAAATGTTAAAGCTGCTGTAAGCGTTGTCATCATTTTTTCCGTCCGTTCTGCAGTCAGAAACCTCTTCCCTCCTCTCTCGTGACCACTAGAAAAATGGACAGGACCACCTCTTTATGGAGTTCCTTTCCTGATTAGATAAAGTGTGCAGAGATACCAGAACATGTATTTTCTCCTTTACTACATGCACAGGAATATACTGAACACATATTTTGATAAAAATACATCACTTACAGCAGCTTTAAACTCTTCATTTAAGCAGGACACATTAAGTAAGACAGCTAGCTGCTTGATTTCAGTAAAGGATTGTTATTTTGAATTGAGGTTATGAACGGTCTTTTAGAAGTTAAACTTAATGAGTCCTTTAACATAGCAGGATCATGCAAATTGTTCTTGCATGTGGTTTTGAAAAGATGACTGAAGATGGCTGTCTAATGTCACTTAGTTCAAACACATTTTTAGAGCTTTGGTTTGTGTGTATAATAACTGTGACCTCATAAAGATAGCACACTATCATGCTAAACAACTCAGATGTTGGAGGAGGAGCTGACTTAAAGGTTATAATATGTTATCAGTAATCAGTTAAGAGTTTACAAAAGGCACGTCTGCTTCTGATACACATATTTACCAGATTTTTTGCAATAACTCGTGTATCAGAGGCACAAGTGAGATTTACAGCAGCTAATTTTGTGCTTGGCTTTGTGCAGAAGTAAAAACACTGCGTGTCTGTAAAGCACACTTCAAAATCCATGAATAACATATGAAGAAGCAGACAGCACTGCCTTGTTATTGTGTTCTCTGCCCTCATTAGATAAAGTGGGCAGGGATACCAGAAAATTTCTCTTCCCTTTTACTGCATGAGCAGGAAGAGGAGAGACACGGGTTGATGACCTAACATTTTATAACTGTGACTACTGTAAGCAGCTTCAAACTCTTCATTTAAGCAGGACACACTAAGTGACAGCTGCTTAATTTCAGTAAAGGATTGGTATTTTTGAATTGAGATTATAAATCAGTATTGGGCTCAACAGCTACTCCACATGGTGCCTGGAAACTCAGATCAGACCATTTATGAAGGGTCTTTGAGAAGTTAAACTTCATTAGCACTTTTCGTCTTCTGCTCTCGCGTGTGGTTATGAAAAGATGACTGAAGATGGCTGTCTGCAAAATCTGCACAAATTGTTCTCGTCTTCCTCAAGGACATTGAAACAGACCAGATGCCTGCTGAAACAGGGCTTTGAAGCTGGGTTTTCCTGTCACAGGAGCATTTCCTAGCCCCTGTGTTTCCCTACCACCACAACACAAACGAGAAGACTTTTTATTTTTATGCTGAGAGGATAAAAGTCATTTGCCGCAACAGTGTTTATTAGCTGTTGAAGCCTGGGGCAATCTGAGTGGTTGTGGTGAGTGTGTTTCACCTGCATGATACCAGCGAGGAAGGTCACAGAAGAAGCCACCAACACTCTCTGATCATCTTTACTGAGGCCTTCAAACGCCGTGATGTTGGCTGCCGGACCCTCGTCTGGGACCAGCCTGGTGACCACTGAGCCGATCATCAGACACAAGACTGGGAACGGACCTTCAGAGAGGGGGGGAGAGAGCATTTAAGGACACGGATACAAACACACACATTCACAACACACTGTGTACACTGGCCTTACCCACTGAGATGTGTCGAGAGGTGCCCAGGAAAAAGTAAATGACGACAGGGAAGAAGGCGGAGAAGAGTCCGTACCAGGGTGGCAGAGAGGCCAGCAGACAGTAGGCCAGACCTGAAAACACAAGACCATGCACGTTATACAGATTTACAGTATAATGCTCATGTTTCCTTCACTTCACGGATAAAACAGACTACATTTTATACTGAGGATCCTCTCTTTAAAATCTCTTTAAAGCTTGACTGAGAACTACAAAAATGAAAACTACTACTGCGATTACTACATTATATAGGACCAAAATGATCAAATAGAAATGACAAATCTGCACTAGAAAAAAAACAAAAACCAAACAACTATTTACCTAAAACTTTTTTCTATCATGTTGAGTTATTTTGTATCAACTTGATGTGGGATTTATGAGACAGAATACATTTGAAATAATTACTTTATTTATAATACTTGGATAATAAACACTTGAAAAACACATCATGTTTATGTAGTGGTTTATATGTAATAATAAATGTATTCATACTGACTCAACATGATCAAAAATATGTGACATATTGAAATCATGTAATAACATCAGCTGGAAAATATACATGTGATTAAAATACTAAAGTCAAATATTAAACTCATTGTTTTAGTAAAATAAAAGCGTCGGTTTGTGTGTATAATTACTGTGACCTCCTCCTGAAGAAAGTCATATTATCATTCTAACCAACTGAGATAGCAGAGGTGGGGCTGACTAAGGTTATCTTATGTTATCAGTTATCATGTTGTAAAATGTATCTTTTTACATTCTTGTTTCATTTTCTTTGCTAAGTATCTCGTGTGGCCTGCCGTCTTCCAGGTTACCAGTAGAGTGGAGGCCGTGTGGCTCGGGCACCGAGCTGCTCAGCCGTGCTCCTAGATCCACACTCTTCACATATATTTTATATAATTTACTTGTATTGGACATTCTGTCAATGAAATTTGTAAACTGTGATTTTGTTGTTCTGTTTCTGTACACACAACATCTTTTACATGTCTGTCAGTCTAAGTTTTTCACTGCACACATTGTAAAGCCCACTGAGGCAATGTGATTGTGATTTTAGGCTATATAAATAAAAACTAATATGATTTTAAGATTTAATGAAAGAAATGTCTGACACATTTTTACCAGATTTATTTGTTACAGCCCATGTTCAGAGGCACAGGTGAGCTCTACAGCGGCTAATCTTTGTTCAGAAGTAAAAACACTGCTTGTCTATAAAACTCATCAAAAGCTATGAATAATATAGGAAGCCTTCAGGCAAATCAGTAACATGACTCATCTCCCACGTGAGGAATGTTCTTTCTACCGATAACACTGTGATTGAAGACACACTTATCTTCTCCCTTCAGTTAGGTCATGAAATGGGAATGAGGCTACTGAAGTGTCATCGTTAATTCTCACTCTGGCCTGTTAGTGTGTTTCTACACAGCATAAGAGTGTGAAAATGCATCTTTTCTCTGTAAGGTTTTATTGAAATCTGTATTTTCTGATCACTTCACTTTACCTGAGTATTTCCATGTTCTGTTACTTTATACCTCCTCTCCACTACATTTTTGGAGGCAAATATTGTACTTTTCACTCCACTACATTTATTTGATCACTTTAGTTACTAGTTAACTCAAATTTAAAGCAAAAATGATGAATATTGGATCTGATAATCAGCCATATTTTTACTTGTACTTTGGATATATTTAAGTACATTTCTTGCCAAAAAATTACTTTTGATACTTAAGTACATGTAATATCAGATACTTTAAGACTTTTGTCTAAGTACTATTTGTATGGGTGGCTTTCACTTTGACAAAAGTCATATGTAAGCATAATATCTTTACTTTTACTCCAGAATGTATTTTGGGTACTTTTTAAAAACAGTGATTAAATCAAATCAAATCCAGTTTATTCATTAAGCAGGTTGGAAAATGACCAGAGCTGCTGTTAGTCTTTGGAGGGCTGCAGACCTCTGTGACACAAGATTTTAACAGGAGCCAAAGGTGAGTTTAACAATGACCTCATAATAAATGGAAAGACAATTACACTACCCTGACCAATAAAAAGGAGGATGAGAAAATGGTATTACATCTGTGAACACACCCACTTGTACTAGTACTGGTACTGGTAATCAAAGTCTGGGCCTCTGCTGTTTGGGACAGTGTTGTAAAAGTACCCAAAGTCATACTTAAGTAAAAGTAAAGATATCAAGCTAAAATGTTACTTTGGTATGGATATACTGTATACTATGGGTCGATGGATGTAATCAGGTTTTTTATACGACTGCCTATAAAATATTCAAAAATATGCTACACTGACTCTGATGCAGCATGCATCTGCAAAGTAACTATAGTAACTAAAGTTATCAGGCATATTTATTAGAGAAAAAATACAATATTTGCCTCCAAAAATGTAGAAGAGTGGAAGTGTAAATTAGCAGAAAATAGAAGCCCTCAAGTATCTCAAAATTGTACCCATACACAGTACTTGAGTAAATGTACTTAAAAATGAGTTTAGTATGCAGGTGGAGTTACAAATAACACACCTTTTAGATCTTTCTGACACTAAAATGCATCATTCATGCAGGTTTTGTCAAAATGTGACTTGTGGTGTCAAATTCTATTAGATAGAATTTGTACCTCTTGTTTTCCATATTTGCCTGAGGAGACATGAGGAAATGGTAAATTCCTCTATTATGTTTGTTTTGAAAATTAAATGAAATGTTCACTTTACTGTACACTGTAAAAAGAAAGACAGTTTACCTTGAAGGACAGCTACCAGTCCAGTGCTGACACCAGACACGATGTCACTGAGCAGCCACTCTTTGAGCCTGTAGATTCTGATCCAGCCGATGACTGGCAGAAAGGAGAGCGCTGCATTCTTGGCTCGTTTGGCATCACATCTGCAATAACACAATTTAAATTTATGAAGCGATGGAAGGAACAGCTCTACTGTAGGTATGTTTAGCTGATAAAATATTTAAAAGATGTTAAAATGAGAGTAATTGCAGTAGTAGTACTCAGGATGCTTTAGGATATTTCTTGTACCCATCTGTCCATATGTAAGTCAGAGACAGGGTAAAGGGGGTACACACTTAAAGTATCACCAAGTACTATGTAAGTGTATAGATAACACATTTGTACAGACAACTAAATCCACCAAAGCTATAAGAAACACAAATAAAAGGCTGAATATTGGTGAGTGTGAAGAAGAGGAAATCTAGAGGAAGGACTAGGCTCAAGTGAAGCATCTTTTAGTTGAGAGCAGATTAAAAATTAACCACTTTTTCAACTTTCTGCTACTGTTGCAGAATTAATTGTGTATTTGTTTTTATATAAGAAATTCTTGCACAACAGATTTGCACAACAGACTTAAATTACCTCCATGTCTATATCAAATAAGAAGATCAAAATGTTATAGGTAAAGTGAATACATGTGATTGACAGTGTGCTGGATTTCTTTGGTTCTTTTACTTTACAGGAACAGAAATGACATGCTGTGTTTAATATACAGGACTGGATCTTATCACTGTAAACAACTTAAAAATCAAAGTTAAGCTGCTGCCTTAAATATTTAAGTTTCTCCTTTGTTTGTGTGTGAAACCAATTATTTAGTTAACATAACTCGAGAAAATGCTGTTCAATAACCTGAAGATGTTAAGTTGAATCAACAATTGTTCAACCACACTGAAAAATTACAATTCCGTTTTTCGTTCACATTTCCTCTGTTTGAAGAGTCAGTTCTTCTTTTTTTTTTACAAAAATAACAGCTGCAGCTGTTTTGTATTACAGTACATTGTATTGACATTGGTACCACAATAACATGTTAGGTGGTTCCTAGGTAATGAATATATAGGTTCATAAGTGTACGGGGTAGACACTGAATTCAACAGAAGCCTTCATTATGGTTCACAGTGTTTTCATTATTATGAGAACAAACAACCATGACAATTCTAAAATGTATGACAGACACACATAAAGTTTCTATCACACATTTCTTTCTTCAAACCTGGATGCTGGATGTCTGCTAATATCTGATCATGTCTCTTTAGAAACGTATTTTAATGACTTGATTGAACTCTTTACAGTATATTAATTTAACTCATTTCAGGTCAAAAGACTTCAAGTTAGAAGATCTCGTGTTTATAAGTTCTGAAGCTGTCAGAAAATACAAACTGTGAGTGTAATTATCTTGAAATAAACAAAACTTGTATATTTACATTAAGTTAATGAGAGAAGAGTAGTTGAATTCACTTAATTCCTGTATGATTTGTTTTACAGTGATACTATTATTTTTTATACTAAAGTAAGTGGAGCAAGACGCAAAGTTTTAACTTTTCAACACTTGAAATGTAAATTTAAAGTGTAAAAACTGAGTAAAAATATAACAAAGCCAAGACTATGATACTATATTAAAAGTTGTGGATATGTGTTTTGCATATATTGTATGTTATGCTTGAAGTTAAACCAGTAGTCAGTATAGTTGTAGAAGAATCAGAAAAGACTCATTTTAACTAAAAGCTCAACTTTTCTCACCCTCACCTTTAACTTTATCATCTTAACATCAATGAAAGACAGACTTCAAGGATTAGTTGTGCAATGATTACGTTATAAACAAAAAGAAACAAAAGCCAAAACACATTGCATGTTCCTTACGTGAAGTACTGCTTGACGTGATCCAGCATGGTCTTGCGCTGCCTATAGACCTTCTCGTGCTCCTCGGCGAAGGACTCCTCCGAGTACAGCGGCCTGGCCACCACATACTGCTGAGCTCCCGGTCGCATCATCTCGCCTCTGCTGCCTGGAGGACTGCTGCTTCGTCTCTATGTGGTTCTGAGATCCATTAATCACATTAGGTTAGGAAGAGGATCCTGTCTTGCCTTTGAACATCACTCATCAAAGAACATTAACCTCAAACAACAAAGGTCCAGACCCTCAAATACAGGCAGAGCACACGGGCCAGGTCAGGACCTGCAATGTCCTGGAGGGGGACATTTTTCGGACTGTATTTGAGCTTTAGACACAGATTAACACCGGGGAGGCTTGTTGTGAATTTTACCATTGAAATGTCTCCCTGACCTTTCCAAGATTTTATCAGCACCTCTAACATTCCAGCTGGTTATGAAG
Source organism: Pagrus major (assembly GCF_040436345.1). Taxonomy (NCBI): domain Eukaryota; kingdom Metazoa; phylum Chordata; class Actinopteri; order Spariformes; family Sparidae; genus Pagrus; species Pagrus major. The sequence goes on from NC_133228.1 coordinate 5,961,052, forward strand.
ATCCTCCAATGTTTAGAGATTTCACACACAAAAGCTTAAGAAAGGAATATTTTCGCTAACACTTTATATAACCATCATTAATAAATGTAAATGTATAGATAATTAAACATTAGTTAATAGTTAGTTTACTACTAACAAACAATGAAATGCTTTATAAACCATTTTTCAAGCAATTTAAATTTTTACAAACATCACTTGCAACTATTGATTAACTATACAGTTACCATCTATTAATGATAGTTATTATAATGCGTTACCATTTTCTTTTAATTCTCATATCCTCCTGAAATGTACAGCAGCTGGTCCCACATACCTGACAGCGTCCTAATCTGTCTCAAATCCAAACTGTCCACTCTGTCTTCCTCCTCCTCCGGCTCCTGGAGATCAACTGGGAGCTCAGACGACTTTGCCATCAATAAATGCCACCTCTGCCGCTTATCACGACTGTAATTATTAACAGCAATTATGTCCAACAGTTGTGTGTTTCGCACAACTGCTGGACGCCTGCCTTATCCTTGACCATTGTTCTTACTGATATCTGTAACCCGCAACTTTCAGCGGAGGCTTTCCGCCCCCAGAAGAACGTTGGGAAGATATTGTACCGATTGGGCAGGATAGGGAGGATGTGGACGGGACAGACAGGACAGGACAGGACGGGTCATTGTTATGAAGTGGAAATCAAGTAGCTTTTCAGGATGGGAAACGCTGCTTAAGGTTGGCTGCAGTGCTCTGTCGTGCACTTCAAGGGTAAAAATAGTCAGTGTGTTGCAGCAACCAAGATTGTATGAAGAGAAAACTGCTGAATTCAGTCCAAAATGTATTTATCCAGCGTGTGATAAGACCCAGTTATTCTGATAATAAGATTCCTGAACCGTAGTATTAAAATTAAACAGGTTAACATGAGTCATCTACTCAAAGCTCAACTGACCTCTAATGTTTTTCCTCAACAAAGAAGACGGAACAGAGAGCTTATGGGAAGGAAGTTTTCTTTCAAATTTAAGCCAACACCAACCAAACTGATAAGAAAGAGCAGAAACTGGAGGAGCGTGAAGTGTGTGTGTGTTTGTGTGTGTGTGTAGCGTGACGGGGGGTCTGTTGCTCACTGGTTTCGTTGAATATTATCGAAGTGTCCACTCAGAATTAAGTGGAAGAAATGCCTGCTCCCACCGTTTGTAGAGGACCAAACACAGTTCAGGCCAGGTTTATGGGAAATGTGTGTGTTTGTGTGTGTGTGTGTGTGTGTGTGTGTGTGCGTGTGTTCTCTATGATAGGTGGATGTTGCTGAAGGATGCAAGTCCCCTCTTGGCAATTTCTTTAAAAGAATGAAAAGATCACATTTGATGTAATATTACAGTAAAAGACCTTAAAAGAAGCCTTTCTATTCTATTCTATATTGTTTTTTCAAAATGACCAGAAACAGAGGTCCCCTCTTCGACAGTGGAGAAATTTAGTGCCCTGTTAGCAATATTGACGTGTTTGTGTGTGTGTGTGTTTGTGGACTCATGATGTGGAATACATCTCTTTGTGAAAATCCAGGCTCCAGTTTCATGAGGTTTAATGGACACACTCTATATGTTTTCAACCTGGCAGTGATAGTGCCTTGCTGTGAATCCACTGGAGCTTACTCATTGGAACAGTAACTCCCAGCTCGTACAAATTACTCAAATAAACTGGTGTGATCTGATTGTATGGCTGTGATCAAGTATCGGCCAGCCTTTGTTCTGTCACCCCATGGTTGGTAATAAATGACCTCACAATGATTGATAACTGAGGACTGCTGGAACAATGATCTGCTGTTGATAACACCAAGGCCAGCGACTTTCCACTTGGTATGCATTCTATCTTGTCAGCACATGAGCCACCTGGCTTGCTGCCTACAGTAGTAGCTTAGCAATACATCAAAAGTTAGCCAACCGTTGATGTAGAGTTAGCCAACCACATTTATATGAGGGGTTGATGGATGTAATTTCACAATGAGAGCATCCTCTCTGTAGTATTGTTTGGAAGCCAGTCTGTCTTCGACACTGGTTAAACGGACAGTTGTATTATTTGACAATCACTGACCACCAAACCAGCAGCTTCCAAAGGACAGAAAGTTTCTTACAGTCAAACAAACAAGATTATACTACTAGAAGAGTATAGGGCCCAGCTGGTTCCTCTCGAGACTTTCGGCTAGCCTACTTAGGCACAGCAAAGCTTTGAGCTAAATGCCAACGTCAGCATGCTAACATGGTCACAGTGACATTTCTAACATCTTGGTAATGAAATAGCAAGTGTTATATGGACTATGTTCACCATCATAATTAAGCAAGCAAACATGTGCTACTTAGCACTAGAATCAAAGTACAGCTGAGGTTGATGTGAATATCAGCAGACTGTATAAAACTGGTTTCTGAAGAGCTGCTGTGTAGCTCAGTGTGCGGCGCTCCTGGCAGAAAAATGCTTACAGGCCAGCCCAACCTACATAAAAATATTTTAAAAAAAACATGTAAATTTAGGGGAAAATGCCCAATGTCTGCTTCTTGGACAATAAATCAATAAACAAATGCCTCTTCTGGGTATAACAAACAAATGCCTCCTACAAGCCCCAGGGAAATAAAATGTCAAACTGAAGGTTTATTGGGGCTTGGGTTTCAAGGATTTCCCGAATAAACCCAGATTCCTCACTAGAATGATGTGGGCAGCCAAGAAGACACAATAGGGGCCTAAAGAGACCAGAGTTTCAGGCTGGCAATCTAAGGGGGAATGAGGTTCTCAGTGATTCAGGGACAGATTCAGAATAGGTCAGGGACAGATTGAGCATGAGGGTGAGAGCCACCGGTGTGCAGTTTCCCACCTTTTTTAAGCCTTTACAAAAAGGGTGTCATCACACCATGATTGTCTGGGAGGGGAATGCCCCGAGCTGCTTCCACTCCTCAATCAGGAGTCAGTCTCCCCACCCTGGGCACAGGTGATCTGAATCCGTGGTGGTGGTTCCAGCCAGCGGCATCTTGGCAGTGCCTGGCTCTGCCTAACTACTCACTACTACTTTTGTAACTGTAAAGAAATATATCTCTTTTAGCGGGAACGGAGTAATATAACTCGTTACTAACAATATTTCAGTAATATATTACTACAGTTATGTCATGTAATGCGTTACAATCCATGTTACCGACCGAAGTGAAGCGTTTTTTGTTGTTTTTCTAAGAACCCCTCCACACCAACATGACCATATTAATAAAGGCTCTGTGTGTTTAATACAGCCGAGCCTGTAAGTTCTTTGTTCAGTCTCTGTGTGACTGAAATGAGCCTAATGATGAAGCCTAATCCTCTGAGTGCGCTCTAATTTACATTCTTGGATCACATATGAACATGCATTCCTTGTTCTGTGGACTAAAATAAAAAGGCATAGAGATGTTTGTCTTGTCACGTCATTATAGGCTTCATTATAGAAGGTATAGGTCTATTGTGTTTCATATGACTAAGCCTACAATTAAAAATATTTATTCCTATCTCATAATATATCAGACTGTGATCCTTTGTCTGCCTGCTCGTCCCTGTGTCCAAGGCCATTCATTTATTTAAAAAGATCTAGGCTATTTAATTGTTCTTTATAGATTATTTGGGCTTTTTGTCGAAAGTAACTAAAAAGTAGTTTAATAAGTAGTATATTACTCTACGCAGACAGTAATATTGTAATGTAACATATTACTTTAAAATGAAGGTAACTAGTAGTATGTAATATATTGCATTTTGAAAGTAACTTGCCCGACACTGGCTATAGAGACCAAAACCATTTTTCATACCAGTTTCTGCTGTAAAGTTTGGTATTTTAACATGGGCTCTTATGGGGTTTGACCTGATTTTGGAGCCAGTATGAAGGGGCCATCCGTGGAGAGTAAAATGGCCGTTGCCCTGCTGTTTGTTGCACTTAAATTACTCTTCGTCAGCCCCAAATATCCTTTACTGTACCTGTTGTGTTTAATGCCAGAGGAAAACATCTAGTTGATTTATGACTGAGTTTGCAGACCTGATATAACAAAGAAATGTGTGCATCAGTGGATCATCAGGTATGATTCTCCTAGTACATTTGTGCCCTATGCTTATCAGGCAGGAGAGAATATTACAAAAGAAACGGCAATAAACCCCCCAAAAGACATAGCAAATGCCAAGGACAGACACAAGTTGCAACTGCAGCGCACAGAATGTCCTGGACTGTCCTGCTGGTGTGAACAGGATGTGACGAGACAGACAGAGGGATGTGCTGGCTTTGCAACACTGTAACAGTCATAATGGCTGGAGTAACAGTCATGACTGTGTAGGGTACAGCCTTCCAAAGTCTGTACAAGGCTTAGGTATTACACATTTTTGATAGAAAAGCCACATTATAGACTGGGACATGGAGTTTAAAAGATGTGGGCTTTCACCAGGCAGGGGCAGTCTGAAGAAATACACTTTTGAGTTGCATTTTGAGAAATGTAGGATTCTGGGTTTTTGAACTGTTCATATATTGATGTGCGTCTTCCAAGTGTGGAAGTGGAATATGGAAGTGCAACACAAAATTACTGGTGTAACTCTCTAAAAAAATGCCATATAAAGAGTCTACTTGTCAAAATACAATCAGCTTTATAACTTTTATGCTCTTTACTGAGAACCAAAGTGCATTTCACCGATGAAAGTGAAATAAAAGATGTCAAGCTTAAAAGCTCTTCATCAGGGAACCACAGGAAAGGTTTTTTATTAAAGTGGAAACAGACAACTTCCGCCCCCCTATCGTTTCCAAGTGGTATTATTGTTGGCGCCACTGTCGCAACAACACAGGCCAAAGCCTGACTTTATTCATTCATTTAGCTCATAATGGGGACGTGGAAGCAGATTGATGTGGTGCCAGGCTGCCAACATGGCTGGATTGCTAGTCAGCCTTCATTTTTGTTCACAGTGGCAGACAGAATAGCATAGTTAAAGTGAGATTTATGTGCAATCAATCTAAATCTGATAGTCATTATTTTAAAGCCATTACAATTTGCAGTCAACATTTACTTCTGATCAGGCTTGTGACAAATCTCAGCACAATGACAGTGAATTATCTTGAATTGTGCATCAGTGAGTACGTCCATTGTTTATTTGTGGAGCATGTATTTTAAGATTGTCTCTTTATTGTATGTAGCGCTAACATTAGCCAGCAACAGATAATTCGGTATTATGTATTCTTAAAACACATAAAAAGTTAAACAATGTCTATTTGTAGAAATGTAATCTCATGCAGTTTACATTTGATTTGTTATGTGTTTTTTCACTCTTTCTTATCTGAACTCTCAATGCTAAAATGTGCGAGTTAATATTAATCCACTCTAGACAATTAATTAACAGTTCATTGTTATTCACTCAATGTTGGTGCACAACCTATCTTTAATATAGTACAGCTGGTGTAGCCAGCCCAAACTTTACAAAGGATTAAAGCTGGCTTAAACTTGACACCATTAGATCCCCACTGGATCTAACTCATTGATAGCACCACTGCAAGACTAAATACACAATGTGTAATAACATATTTTAGGAGGCGCACCTCAGCACCGGTGTAGCCTAATGATGTACAATCATAGATACAGAGTAACTCATTAACACTAAAGTATAAATCCATCTTAATGTTACAGCAGTGCCAGTTTGGGCCATATAAATAAATTAAATAAATGTATGTTTAAACCTTTGTTTAAAAATGTGATTGTCAGTGCATGTAGATGCTGTAAAAGACTTTCTTCACAGAAGGAAAAGCACAGGTATCATAAAATTAATTATGGTTTTGTTCGATTGAAGTGTCCCTGTACGCCATGAAAGTTTGATAGAGGGCCTGCACCAAACATACCAGTACCCTGAAACTGATGCAGCTAAATGGAATCCAGCCATCATTGAATTACACCGCTGCTTGTCCTGCTGTGACGTGTCAAAATGTGGGACTATTGACAGTTTTGTGCCACGTGTAGCCCCATCGTACCTTTTCTGATAGTACTAAACAGTTGGTGTAATTTATGATACAGATCATATTGAGAGACATTACAAGATACAGTAAAACCTAATCAGATTTGATTTATGAGTATTAACACCACTTATTACTTTTCTGACACGTGGATGAAACTATCACACATTCAAGATAGTTTAGACAGATGGAAAAGTTGAGAGAGATATGATATAAAGCAGAGAAGTGTGAGACTTGTCACATGAAAGGTGTTTTTTATGACACAGACTTTAAACCCATCACAGGCAATAAATATGACAACCACAGGTGAAGATAATGCCGACTGTGTACAAATATAACACAAGCATTTAAAGATTAATGACATCGGACTGATAATAAAATCAGCAGCAGATTCTGGCTCTGGAAACAAACTCATCAAACTCACTATAGTGCCCTAAAAATTCATAGTATTTTCAACCAAAACGCTCTGATCCAACAGATTCAGGTTCACATGAAGATTTAGAGAAAGTGTAAATACTGAGTAGTTGAAATGCCACTTACTGATGCAGACAGGTCACTCAGCTCATGATCAGGCTCAAGTGTCTTTAAAGTTGTTGCTCTAATACTTCTCCTCCTCTAGACTTTATATCTTTGCTGACTAACTACAAAAAAATCTGTTTACACCAAAATGAGTATTCAAAATGGGACCACAGACTGCTGGGGTGTACATTTAAAGGGCCTTCGCTTGGGGTTGGTGTGTGGGGAGAAAAAGTTGTGTATGTGAGCATGTTTGCTTACGTGACTAATGTTTCTAGCCAGGCAGTGTCCTCTCACAGTGGTTGTAGCAATCATGGTCAAGGACAGAGTAAACATTGTTAGTGAAACAATGTTGATGTCCGGGACCTTCAGAGCTTTCCAACCAGGAATGAATACCAACAAGGGGTACAAAGTTTACAGGTTCACATGGGCCAAAATCAATAATGACAGTAAAGAAGTATAGTAGGGTTATTTTAAGGTTTTTATCCAAAATGGTAACCGCAAACCCACAGAATTTTGTTGAAGAATTATGGTCCAAAATTTGTAATCTAGTCAAGTGTCAAGGTGGATTATAGAGAAATGTCTATGAAAGAAATCCAGAAGCTATACAGAATCTTTGTGCAGCTATAAAACAGCTACATCTTTGATGACGCAACACAGCAAGGAGACACGTTGTGAAATTAATGTTTAATCATTATCATTGTTTTATAATCCAGTGAGCAATCTCCCTAAAAGTCAGAGTAGACCTTTAACCACCTCAGTTTTTCAATTACATTTATCTTGCTTTAAAGTAAGATAAGATGACTTTGTGCCACAGATCTGTAAAGATGAATAATTTGTTAGAAATTTCCAAGAACTTTCCTGGAAAGAACTGTAGTGAGAGCTTCCAGTGAACAGCTAATGTTTTAGTCAGTTGAACACACTGCTGAACGTGCAAAAAACTGAAATTTGTGATTATGCAAGCGCACATTTCAGCAAATACAAAGGATTTCCCAATGATACATTAATGATTACTGAAAAAAATATTATAAAAACACAGAGAAACACATAGAAATTGTACAGTGAATGGTGAAACACAGTAAATATGAATGAATGAATGAATGAATGAATGCAAATGTATTTCAGACATGTGAAAAGAAAAGAAAAAGTGAAATTAGTTCAACAAATAAGCGTAATAAAATGTAAAGCATGTTACAAAGTATATTCCATTAACAAGCATTGACATGCCCGAAAAGAAGCAGGAAGAAGTATACACTCATTAATCCTACCCCTTCTCCACAACTCAGTAATTAATCATAATCGACTTACTTCCATTCCTGAACCTGTGTACCTTTGTACGCTCCCATCTAACTATATACTATATGTACATTTAATATATAACATATTATATATCAATGTATTTACATACACACCTATATATGCATATACATATGTGCTGAACACACATACATATACATACATACACTCACACATACATACAAATATACATACATAACCTATAATATAATATACATAATATATATACATTGACCACATTTCTATATCTTATTATGGAAGTTAAGTTATTACCACATATTTATATTTTATACACACAAACACATGCATACATCTAGGAAAACACCCAGTGATTTTTAAAGCCCTCCCTCATCCCTGTACTTTGTGAAAATCATCTCCTTGTACCTTTTCTTTTCTAAGGGCTGGATCATGCGTGGACATTGCTTTAGCTCCATGCTTACGCCATTCCACAGTTTCACCCTAGTGTGATCCAGTACATGCCGTGCCTTACGCATGACTGAGATGCATCGTGACGGTTTAGATTGTACGTTTTATGAGAGGTTTCTAGCAGATTTTGTGGTCTATCATCACACCTAGAAATGTATTTACAAACACTCTTTCAATATTCACACCATCTTTTTTAACCTGTACGTGATTCACAATTTCCAAACAACATTATCTTTGTTTTACTTAAATGTAATGATAATTTATTACTGTCAAACCACCTTTTTAAGTTGCTCATTAACATATATACATAACAGGGGCACAAGTAGTAATGTCAATTACACAGCAATATCTATTCAAGAATTTGCTAACATAAGCTAACATGAGCCAAAACAATGATAACAGACCAAGACCAATCTGACACTCAAATGCATGGTTGTTCAAATTAGTGGGGTGTGTGCCGTCTGTACGAATTAACAACTGTCAGAAAATGGATTACATGTTTTTCCTATAACACAAAATGTAGCGTGTCTTGCATACAAGCTTGTTAACAGTGAGGAGGCTAACAGTGTAGCCTAACAGATAATGAGACATTCTAACACTATGCCTATGAAGATAAGTGTTGGAGACACAGGCTACTAGCTAGTTAGCTAACGTTACACATACAACCAGCTCACTCTTCTCTGCTCATGTGTGTTGCATTATTTAAGTTAATTCCATTGCTACATTTAGCTAGCACTGCCGTTTCAGCCCAGCCCCACGGAAGACTGCCAGGCTTTGAAACCAGTTTCTGTAGTGGCCAAACATTGTATGTTGTGAAAGAAACATCTGTGAAATGGTTGATACATTTTTTTAATGTCTTAAGCCCCGCAAAATGACTTGTTTCAATTTCCAAACGCACACCAAGTGAGGCTTTAGCAGCAAAAGCTCTGAGTGTATTTCATCGAGCAAAGGAACACTTTTTGCTTGTGAATTAGTTTGCCTACTGACGAACATGCTTTTGGTAACTTTGGACAAACCTAGGCTAACTGCTGCTAACTTAGCAAACTATCTTTTGCCTCCGGCTTCATATAGAACGAACATATATGAGAGTGGTGTCAATCTTCTCACCTTACCCCCGACAACAAAGTGTATTTCCCACTGTCTCGTTTACTTATTCCAATAATTTTTAGTTGTTTTGTTTAAAAAATTGTGAATTAAGTTGTTTTGAAACCAAAAGTGTGCAAGCTCTTTATTTTTTCCAATCATGGCACCAAAAACCTGATCTGATACATTAATTCTGAACTATTCACTGCTCAAGGACAAAGATAACTCTTAACTCAATCCAACTCAATCTGTCTCTCTCCTCTGGGTCAGTGGTGTTTTTCAGATGTCCGGTAGCCCGGCAGAAGGAGGAAACAAAGTGTTTATGATTCAGATCAACCACAGCCACATGCTGAGCAGTCCGCACCCACAGATGAATGGTGTTCCATGTTTAGGCTTTTGTTCCTGTCCAAGCCCTCAGCTCACACTCAGACAAGTGTTGGTGGACATTTGCTGGAGGAAATAAACATTGCGCTTGTGCCAGAAGATGTGGGATGGCCTAACAGAGATTGATTGATCTTAAAAATAACTGCAATTTTGTTTCACTGCTGCAGAAGCCACTGGACTGATTAAAGATGCTTTATTTGGAAGGAAGGAAGAATCTTTATTTGATCACATATCATACAATGTACAACATAGTGAAACTGGTACTTACCCTTAAATAAATCACTTCAATATTCATTATGTGAAAGAACTGCCAAAAAGACTCTGAGTCTGTGTACCAATATGTTGGATCTGGACGAAGGCTGCTCTGTTGGTCTTATGGAACAAAAAATGTGGGCTTCAGATTCTTAAAGACAGATCCACCTGACAAAACATTTTTTTTGAAAATCCAAGAGGGTGCTAGACGGGGAAAAGCAGCATATTTGTAATTCTCACAATTCATGTGGCTGCAATGATGTTTAAGAAAGCTCTCGCACTAAACATAGAAATGTTACGTTTAGTAAAATTAGTTGAGCTTCTCCAAATTCTGTGACAAATGAAAGATACCAAGTGTGAGAGCTTTTGATCTGAGGTCTACTTTCCTTTTTCATTTGTTGGAAATTCTATAAAATGACTATGAATTTAATTAGCTTTCTTTTAGTTATTGTGAGACTGGCAACACTAACATCGTGGCTCTCTGGATGGCAATGTCCCTCTATGGTACAAACACTCATGGTTCCCCAAAGGATGCCTCAGCTTCCATTGTGTTCAGTACCAGGCTCACTTAGCAAATGTTGCATGTGTATGCTAACATGCTAACGTAACATGGTGAACATGGTAAACATACCTGCTTAGTATCAGCATGTTAGCATTAGCATTCAGCTCAAAACACATGATGTGCCGAATAATAGCCTCACAATTTTAACTTTTAGGGAGATTGTTGGATACATTGTATACTGTGCCACAAGACGTTAGCATAAAAATAAATTAGCTAACTGACTGGTGAATATTATACAGCCCCTTTCTATGTATTTATGAGTTATATATATATATGTATATATATATGTATGTATATATATATATATATATATATATATATATATATATATATATATATATATATATATATATATATGTATACAGAGAAAAGACACAAAACTTGTGTTTTGTGCCAGGCATTAGTGATTTTATCTGACTTATAAAATGCCAAGTATGTAACAATAAGCAAGTTTAATACGAAGATAAAATGACTCAATTCACAGGTACTGTATAAATAGTAAGGATGTAAGAAAGAGGTGTGACCTGTGACAAAAGATACTGTGATTACAAATAATTTATCTCAGCTGAGTCCGGAAAATCTCTGCACACGCTCATATTTGCTCATTTTTTTTCACTAGTTCCTCCTTATGTTAATCATTCTGGTTGATTCAGCTTGTTTTTGCCACATCATGGTGACAGTTTGGAAAGTTAATATCCTGTGGCACGCTAACATGTGGGTAGAAACCTTTACCTTGCAAACTAATGTCAAAGTTCATTTCAGGTACTATGTTTTCCAAGTGTAAAGCATACAGGACAATGGATGGATGAACTCTATAACATTTCATAACTCACTCAAGTGATACAGCTGTAATGCTCTAATAACACAGCACAGAAACGTCCTTCCTGAATTCTTTAAGGCCGACTGCGTTGCTGTTAGCGGACATGGAAACCGAAGGCTATCAACCATTGTATTTCACAATGACTTTTGAAACACGTGATTCATACTGAGATTGTAACATTTTATAGACTTGGGGTTTTCATCTGGTGCCAATGGTCATTGGTATTGAACCATAAAATCATATCAAGGAACATATTGCCTACCGGTTAATAAATGTCTCAGATTAGTAACTTCAATATACAAATCTTTGTATACAGTTTTGAAAGGCTTCTCTTGTCCTTTATTTTCTTGATTTTTCTAATCCTCCCAAATAGGTTACACAGGTTGGTGCAATATGAGGATTGCAGATAGAAATCAATAAAAATGTCATTCTTGACACAGCTTTGCATTGTATTATTTATATGGATGGCCATACATTACGCAATGTATGTGCTGTTTAATGGATTTGTCTGAATTAAGTGTATTGAGCATGCACATCAAAACTGTGCCTCTTCTGAGTGGTGGCATAAATGTCACACTGTTGTGTGTGTTGTAAGGTTCCACATTACCAATGACTTTCAATTGACCAAATTTTAAAGAGGCACTCAGAATAGTTGTAAATGATGAATGTGGCTGACACCACTCAAATGAAAGTACATAGTGTTTATACGTCCTGCAATCATTGTGCTGTATAATGCTGTTTCTCCACCAAAATTAGCGGCTCTACACTGTTTTTTTAAACATGCGTACACTGTGTATTGACCACATTCCCACTTCCTGCAGGTAAGGCAGCCCATTTATGATTTTTGTCTGAAGTGGCATGTTGTACGTCACTGACATCATGTTTCACGTCATAAATGCGCCAGAAGCAGTTGCAACAGAAGAGAAAACGCAATAGACCCATTGTGAAAGAAGTGTCTGTAAAACGGAGGATGAAATCTTTTGAGCGTCACAACCCCCCCCCGATATCACTCGTTTCACAATCATAATCTGAGCCATTCGGTCCAATAACATTTGGAAAGTCTAGAAGAGCTGCGTGATTAAATTTTTTATCCCCATTCAAGTTAGCCGGGCACTAAACTGGAAGTTAGCCGTCTTGGTTGGCGATCCAGGTATTTTCATAGCTGGGAAGTCGAGCTTTTTTGGCTTCAAAACACCACTGAGCAGCTTTCATAGGAATGAACGGGGCTCCACCTCCAACACTGTGTCCAGTAATAAAACGTCCTTAATAGACCGCATCCCAAATTCCTTCCTTATCTAAGCGCCACCACTGGATGTTGATAACGCGTCGTCACTTTGCATGGCAGAATTTAGCGTTTTCACCAGGGTCTTACGTTTAGATCAAAGCCGAGTGGAGCCAGGGTGATAAAAACCCAGTTCTACTGCAGGGTCAGGTCAATTGACCCGGGTGTAAATGCAGAGTTTATATATTTCCATTGCACACAAAAGCCTGATCTAAGCAGGTTTAAGTGGGGTTTTTGATCCGTGGGTGTAATATGTCACCTTTAACCCAGAAGTGTTGCAGTGAAAAGCACCACAGCAGACTGTCAACTGAAGTCTTCTTTGATTTGACTTGTCTTCACTCATTAGTCCTGTATCTCCCCCTTGAGGACTGTGTTTTGTTACCTCCACTGGGACATCCAGTCACACATGCTGACTGTGCACCTGGGCAATATGCAGTGCACAGACTGAGCTCAAACTCCAATGCAGAGTAATTTCGTGGGGAAATTTTGGGAAAGAATTCAGTTTAGGTTCAGTTTAAGATTAGGGTTATGAATTTGGCTGTAATGATTAAAGACTTCCTCTACACATATATTAAGGCATATATAAAAATGATCTAATGTGTGTCTGACATGTTTTTTTCAGGAAAAAAAAGTATAATTACCACATTAAAATGTGGAATATTGGACCAAGATTTGCTTCCAAACTATTTGTGATGCTTGTAGGTAACAAATGTGAAAACCGCCCTGAAGTGTCACACTCTTTCTACACAGTAGAGCTCAAACATTCAACAGTAGGAACAAAAAGAAAAATGTTTTTTTTTACTGGAAGGGGACTTCAGGATTAGGGTCAGGGGCTAGGGGACATTTTTCATAAAATGATCACATGATAAAAGTTTCGGACACACTTGCTTCACTACATACACTTGTGTGTGAGTGTGTGTGTGTATGGATTACTCACGTTGTGGGGACATAAGGCTCTTAATGCAGTCAGTTTGTGGGGACCTGCCTTCCTTATGGGGACAAAATGCAAGTCAAAAATAGTAAATCCTTAAATTTTAGGGTGAAGACTTGGTTTAAGGTTAGGGTATTGGTTAGGCTTAAGCAAGTTGTGGTTTGCTGTGTCTGTGTGTGTTTGCGACCATTTGAGTATGTGTGCAACTGTAGATCGCCCACATATTCTTTTGAAACATCAGAAAATAACTGTTTTGGGAAATGGTATGTAAAGTGGTACAACAAATTCTAGGATATAAGGTCTCTACGACTTTTATGGTACTTTATAGTTTTTTCTGAAGAAAGTGTTGTGGAAACCAACAGATTTTGGTTGTAATGCCCTTAATATAAATATAAAATCTGTTCCAAGGAAGTGGAGGCAGGTAGTACCCCCAACAAAGTACCAATGTCTAATGATTTAAGAAACCGTCCTTGTGGAAAATTGATTTGTTGTTTATTGTTGCAGATCTTTTACTAAAAAAAAGTTCTGTGGGGGAAAAAAGATGCATTTGGGTAAGAAATAAACACCTCTCCTCTGCTGCCATTCCTTCCATCCAAGGAAAGATAAGGAACATTGGTTATCAAGATTTATAGATTTATCAAATCTATAAATGACACTGAGTTAAAGGCTAAATGTCACACTGTATTTTCCATCCTGTTTATCGGACTTTATAATTCCTCTTTAGCTCCTCTGTAACGCAAGTGGATGAAAGTTTCATGAGCGTTTTTTCCTGTGTTTGAATCAATCAAACAAAAGGAGAGGAAGCAGTGGGATATTTTTATTGGCTGAGCAACCTGAGCCTGAAAGGAACAGTAGTCCTCTCTGCTTCAATCACAGGAGAGTGAGAAACACTTTCGATATCAGGAGAGGAAGACTTATGTATACCTTGCTTACTGTGGAATAAAGTTCAGACCATTTTGCAGAGGACAGTTGTAAGCTCTGTATAATCAGACATGCAGCGTCATGTGTGCCACCATTATAGACGGATGCAGATGCTCAGTGTTACTGTGGTGTGTAAACACGCTGTTAGACTGTGCTTTGAATGGATCCCTCATGTCCTAAGGCAATTCTAGATTTTACATACAGAACATGATGATCATATGATCAGTTTATAACTTATGATGTATCGCTACAACTTAAAGTAACATTATGTAATTATTTTAGTAAGTAGTTAATTACTTAACATAAGAATAAAATTAGCTTAAAATAACAGCTTCAAAATCACTCAGACGATACACTGACTTGTTATAGGGTGAATGGTGTATGTGTATGTACATGTGTATGTATCTTGGGTGGGCGGGTAGGATTTCCGAGAGAAGGGCGCAACAGCACTTTACAATCACCTGGAACCAAGAACATTTGTGTTTACCTTACCTTAATTTCTCAAAATTAGCCTTTTATATCTACTAGATGGCACTCAGGTTCTGGCTTTGGGATGCAATAACTACATTCAGTCATGTCACTTACGTAACTTATGTTACGTCATTTAAGTAACGTAACAAACATAACAAAAGCATTTTGACACTTTGTCACACACAGGACATAAACCTCAGTCTCCAGAGGTGACTCAGACTTCTCCCACTCTTTATACTACTGCATAGAGGGACTGTTATAGAAATAATGTTCGAGGGCTACCTACAGCGTCTAACAGGGCAACTGACAAGGCTGCTGTGCGATGTATTTATTTAATACCTCAAGAAAATCGTCAAGACGACTGTAATAATGACCACAGGTGCAGCAGGAGGGGTCTCTCTGGTGGGTTCTGGTATCTTTTCTAGGTCGGGAACTTCATCCAGGCTGGGTTCCTCATTTATATCCACACTGCCCTTTCAGTGCGGGAATCATGCGCCGATTCTCGCTGTCTGTTTGAAAGTTTCAGATACGGAAAGGGGGGACAGTTCCAGCTCCGATCTGCCTCCGGAGGCAGTATTAGAGCCGCAGAGGTGTGTTGTTCTGATGGTGTTCACAGTCTGACAGCTAAACAGATCCTTCACTCATCAAATAAATGAGAAATGTCCCACACTTCAACCCGCAAAGCAACGTTACAGGACCAAACAACAGTAACATAGTAACTGGTAGTGTCTTTGGCAACTTATGAGGAAAAAAAAAATATCGCATCTATACGTGGAAAAGTGTCTGTCATCCTTTTCTGTCATCCCATCTGTTCTACTGACTCTTCATCACATTTCTGCCTCATCAACAGCTTCTGTCCCCGGCAGCAGAGCCAGATGGCTCCCGCAATTGAATGGCGGTGATTATGTGACGTGATTCAGAGCAAAACACTTGAACTAACCATGTCTTTGTCGCTTCCACTATTGTGTTGTTGTAGTTACTGTCTCTGGCACCTTATATAGAAAAAAAATCACTGCAACCTTAAGCCCTCCTGACCGAGACTTCAGTGAACTTTCCCCCAGAAAACAGGATCCCTCCCCACGAGTGAGAGTCAGACAGGGTCCACTGTTTACTGATGGTGATTATGTAATTATGTAATTTAGAGCAAAAAACACAACTTTGGTGGGTCAGGATCTCAATCACAACACATTATAACAGCATCCTTATCATTATAAATGGTCGGCTGATACATGTTTAGATTAATGGGTGGATACCGGAGGAAACATGTTGTAAAAAATCATTCAGACGTCAATGTCAAACAAAGGTGGAGAAAAGGCAAGCCTTCGCTGCGGCAATAATGCGGAGTCTCTGTGTGAAAAGGGCTAATGTTAGATTGGAGACCTAATTTACCTGTTGGGCCACAGACTACAGAAAATGACAGCTTGAATGAACCCAAACTAGCAGTTAGACAGAGATGCACTGTTGAGTTGATGTCAAAAACACTAGCAAAGCAACTGAGTACTTAATATGGATTCAGCAAGTGGCCAACTCTTATATATTGGACATTTACATTAAATTAAACCCAGAAATAAGTGCTTAATATTAGTTCCCTTTTGATTGGCTACAATATTAAAATGCTGCTTACATGGTAATGTCTGTTAACAGTAATCAAATAATGTAATGCATATATATAACACCTACAGGAGCTATTGTAATAGAGTATTTTGCATATTGTGGTATTTTACCAGAAGATATGAATGCCTCTTCCCACACTGGTTAGAAGTCAAGGATAATGTAATAATGAAATCTAATAGCTGCGGTCTTTAATGATGAAACTTCATATTACAGAAAATGTAATAAATATTTTGCAGTCAAACATTTTATAACTTTGATGCTGACATCTACATACAGAGGTTGTTGATGTACTTTTTTGTAGCATTTCGTTTCAATGCACTGACCATTGTTACTTGTAGCAGCACATTTCAACCATGTCTGCTGTATTACTTAAGTATGACAATGCAATTAGGCCAATAAGTGAATCCAAGCGAGGACAAGGAACAGGAAGTGCTCCCACCCGGACATTGCTGGCGCCGTTCTGAGCCTTTATGGTGCAAGTTATAACTGCTGCAGACAGAAACATGGAGAAGTGAATGCATATTAATAAGACAATACATTTCTATTTGATTAACTCTGAGACACAATGAAAACATAATCCCTGGAACTTGTTTGACCTGCCCAGACCTCCATCATGCATGATTCACTAATACCAACACTTTCACTGCTCCACCAACACACCAACCATCTGGAGGGAGCAGGAAGTGGTCATCAGGCTGGAGGCTGAAAGAGGCAGGGAAAAACCAGCGTGATAACAATGTTCATTCATTTCTAATTATATATAGCCATAGCAATAAACAATGTTTTTACTGCCCCGCAGAACAAAACAGCACTGTAAAATATTCCATGCTTTGATATCATTGTTGATCAACACCAATGACTCACTAAGTAATTCATCACATGTTCAGAACTCATTCACCTGGAGGTTTTGTTTTGGAAGTTTCCAGAAGCTCATAATCCTCCAAAAAAACAGGCAAGGCTAGTAAAACACAATAAAACAACACACACATTTTTGTTGATGCAGGTCCTTCTGATCACAAACAACAGGCTGATAAATATAAAAGTAATTTATTACAAAATCCTACACAACACAGGCACTGAGACTCCAATGTACTGCAATTTAAGAAGACACATGCAAAGGGACGAAACACAAACAAATAAAAAAAACACACATTTAGAAAAAAAGCTGCAAAATGAAAACAACCAAATACAGAAACAAACCAATACTCTTCAGTATAATCCTCTGTGATCGAGGCAAAGTTTACTGAAGGCTTAAGCTAAATTCAACAAGACTGTTTACTTACTGTTACTTACTATTTATCAGTGAGGCTGAGGTCACTGACACCATCCAGCAAACAGCCTCTACTGATTCTACACTGAACAAAAATATAAACACAACACTTTTGTTTTTGCTCCCATTTTTCATGAGCTGAACTTAAAGATCTAAAACTTTTTTTATATACACAAAAGATCCATTTCTCTCAACTATTGTTCATAAATCTGTCTAAATCTGTGTTAGTGAGCACTTCTCCTTTGCCGAGATAATCCATCTCACCTCACAGGTGTGGTTGACCCCGTTGCTAGGTATGAGTCATCATTTCAAAAGCTGTGATTGGTGGATCCTAAAAGCTAGATAAAAAATATACTTTTGGTGATAATGGGCAAAGGATGAACCCTCAAATCGATAAACTTAATCATAGAATCTAATCTTATGAAGACTGTGTAATTGTAAATAATATTTCACATAAAAGAAAATATCTGTTAAATAAATAGTAAGCTATACTTCAAAATTATCCTACAAAATGTGTGAAAACTTAGGCCCACTTGCACAGTATTCACATAGTGATAGTTATATTTATTTGCTTATATTAATTGCCATGCTGGTAATTTTTGAACTTTCAACATTTCAACTCAATTTGGTATTAACAAGGGTAAAATGGCTCAGCTTTCATCAATGTCTGTGATTGCTGACCGGCCTATAAGAAGCAGTGTTGGTTGGCTTTCAAATCTACCACAAACCAGTGAACAGCAATGGAGAAGAAAAGAACAAGGGAACCCAGCTGGACAGAGGAACAGTGTTTGCTTCTGGCTCGATTGGTCAATGAGCATAAAAGTGAAACTATAGCACAACAGATAAATGCCTCCTTTCTGCTGGTTGTGCGGACAAGTGAGGATTGCGAGAAGTGGTGGTATGTGTTGCAGTCAAAAGCAAAAGAGGAGATTGCAGCACACAAACGTGAATCTTCACGCACAGGTGAGCGATATACCACTTACTTACACCTGCTGGCAAAGTTCATTTAAATGCCTAATTATTGTGTACATATTGGTTACTGGATTTCTTTTTAGGGGGTGGACCACCTGCTAGGCAGCTGTCCCAGGTTGCAGAAACGGTGTTTGATATACTGGGGCAGTCAGAAGTTAGTATCACCGGGCTGAGGGAAGGCATTGACTCTTCAATGATGCAGGCCATTGAAATGCAACAAAGGACAAATGAGTTTTCATATATAAACAGGCAGGTAAACAAAATATCAAGAACAGTGTTTATTCATT
Source organism: Pagrus major (assembly GCF_040436345.1). NCBI lineage: Eukaryota > Metazoa > Chordata > Actinopteri > Spariformes > Sparidae > Pagrus > Pagrus major. The sequence continues at coordinate 5,980,092 of NC_133228.1, forward strand.
GCATAAGCCATTTCTCATATCTCTTGTGCATGCTCATTCTACTAAATCAATTAAAACAAAACAATAATTAAACTAAATGTATTTCCCTTTCTGTAGCATGGAGCCATCAGAGGAACCGGGCCCCTCAACATTGCAGGTGTACGACCCTCAGATATTGTGTCTTTGTGAGTAATATGTGTCGTGTATTTAACTATTGTAGGTGATGTGTAGTAAAACTGTGTGGTACATTAGTTCAATGCAGTCACAAGTTTTCAAATTACATATACTGTAACTTGCCTGAAATGTAAATTTGTAAAGTGGGCTCTGTAAGGCAGTCCACTTTGGGCCAAGTTCCCCTGTGGAAAGTGAATATTTTCTTCACCACCATCATCATCATCATTGCTGTCTTCATCACCATCACCCTCAAGAGGTTCTGCAATCTGTCTAGCCTTGCAAGTGTTGTGTAGTATTGCACAGGCTATGATGACTTTGCAGACTTTAAGCGCCTCTTCAGTTGGCCAATGCCACGCTCCACTACTGCTCTTGTTGTCTTATGGGCCCTACAAGTTAAAACAGACATAATCAAAATGTACATTATTTGAGGGAAATATTTAAACTATTAGGATACTCCAACATGCTGTTTACATTTTATTTCCATGTATAATTCTATGTTGTTTGGGTTACCTGTTGTAGTTTAGTTGCGGCCCTTGGCGTGGCTGGAGGTAAGGCGTTAGGAGCTATGGTTTGCATGGGTAGCCACTGTCTCCTAACAAGTGGCAACTGGCTGGCACATAATGTCCCTCAAAAAGCTGTCTGAGGCCACTCTCAGAGAGCATTCTGGCATCATGTGTTGAGCCTGGCCATTTAGCAACAATGTCCAAAATCTTATAGTCAGCATTGAAAACAAGTTGAACATTGATGCTGTGAAATCTCTTCGTGTTCACGAAGACGGCTTCATCTTCTGACGGTGCAATTATTCGGACATGTGTCCCATCGATTACACCCACAACACCGGGGAATCCTGCGATGTCCATAAATGCCCTTTTGTGAGCTTGTAAAGTGCGGGCATCCAGCGGAAATGAAACAAATTGTGTCACAATATGAGGTTGTGACAATGCTGTCAGTGTTTGGTTGATGACCCTGCTGATGGAGGGTTGTGACAGACCCAAGTCATCGCTGCTGCATTGTTGCATTTTCCCTGTTGCCAAATACCTCAGTGTTGTGATGACTTTCATTTTCGGGTGGTATTGCATTGTGGCGTTGGGTTGGAGAAGTAAGTGCATTTCTAATGAGATCAACCACAAACATGATTCCTGCATGATCCAATCTGTAGCGTTTCATTAATTCACTGTCATCCAGTGTTTGGAGAATATCTCTTCTGCCTCTTCCGTCTGCCATTTTGTCCTCTGCTTAGGGAACTCCTAAACCGCTTAAAAGTCCTCTTCCCTGCTCTTAACAGATCTCACCTTAGGAGCTCTCTTAAGAGCTAGGATTCTTTAGGAATAGCTTTTATCTTTACTAGGATCTACTCTTCACTTTTAACGGAAATTCTAAGAAAACATCATGATTCTAAGAATTTTCTTAGAATTTGGCCACTAGGAGCAACTCTTTGCACTAAGAATCTTTAGGAATACGGCCCCAGGAGTGTAACAGCTCTGTGGTAGAAGGTGATTTTTAGTCTTGTTGTGCGGGCGCTCAGTGTTCTGTAGCGCCTTCCTGAGGGCAGGGGGGCAAAGAAGCAGTGACCAGGGTGTGTGCTGTCTCTGGTAATGCTCTGGTATTTGTTTACCTTTTGACTATTGCTGCCGCCTAATGGTAACAAACTGCTAATACAGAGGGGTAGACTGAATCAATACATCTAAAACTGTATTTACTTATCAATTCACATTCAACCTTAATTTTTTTTGCTGTTTCTGTAGTATGTACTCAATGCATGTATTGTCATATTCTGTTAACCTTATCAAGTGACAAGAAATCAAGTGACGTTGTGGGTGTGGAGCTGGACACTTTGAGAGCAGTGTCAGACAGGAGGATGCTGTCGAAGTTGCGGGCGATACTGCAGTATGGCTCTCACCCTCTCCAAAACGCTCTGGTCAAACAGAGGAGCACTTTCAGCGAAAGACTAATTGCTCGCAAATGCATCACTGAGCGCCACAGGAAGTCATTCCTAACTGTGGCCATTAAACTTTACAACTCCTCCCTCTGATGATAAATGGCTATATATATATATATATATATTTATATGTGTATATATATGTGTATCTATGTATATTTCCCATATACCATATTTATATTGCACTGTATATCTGTAAATACTTAGATTGTCTACTTTATTATTTTATTGTCTACTTTACTATTTTATTTATATCTTTATCTCTTGTTTCCATTCATACCATATTTCTTTTTCTGCTTTGCATGGAGCATCTGGAACAAAAACTATTTCCCCCCGGGATTATTAAAGTATTCTGATTCTGATTCTGACTCTGAAGTCACCTGTTGCATCGAGTTATGTCTTGTGTCACCTGCTTCGTGCTGCTTTACTTAAAAAGGATCATTTCTGCTTATTACCTCAAGCCATACGATAGAACACTAAATGGCATACACACAGTACATGAACAATGTGCCCTGATGTCCCCTTTTTTGTAGTTTTTTGTACTTTTTGTGACTGTGATATTTTGTTGGTTGGGAGTTTGCTGAGTTTGAGGATTTTCTCAAAAGTAATCCAGCAGTGGTGGAAGAAGTACTCAGGTCCTTTACTTAAAGGTACAGTATGTAAGAATTTTAGTGAAAAAGAAAGTCTATTTGTTTTCAGTATACATTGGAGGTGGCCAGTTCTTACATATTAAACATTTTAAGTAAGTAAATGGATGTGAGTATTTCCTGCCAAATTTAGGCTACTTAAGTATTAAAGTGAAAGTACTTACTGTGCAGTTAAAAGGTTTGCATTAATTAACTTACTTAACTTATTAACTTACTTTCGGGTAGCGGAGTGGAAGTTTAAAGTTGCATAAAATGGTAACACTCAGGTCCAAGTATCTAGAATTTGTAGTTAAGTACAGTACTTAAGGAAATGTACTTAGTTACATTCCATCTCCTGCAAAGCACCTTCCGAGCAGATATCAAATATTAAACAGCACACCAGTAACTGAGAAACAAGTGGTGTGACATGTTCTTACATCATCATTTTAATCATTGTCATTATGTGTCGGGAAATTGATTTTGAGTGTGTTACGTGAGGGGACGGGTGAGACCGTTGTTAATTATCATTATATAAATGTGCTACATTTACACAATGAATGAGTACAGTGGCAAACAAAATCTTAATTTGGACCGTGAGAAGACAAACAGCACAAGAGGGAGCCCCGTGACCACCTCACGTCACAGCTCTGCAGAGAGGTGCTGCTGTCATCATCACCCAGCTCCCTGCCCCACACAGCAGAGATCCACAGGAGACAAAGAGCTCTCACTCTGACACTAGGTTTGAGTATGACAAACTACAGGCTCACACCATAGATTTCATATAGCTACAAAATCCCTAAAATTTGATCATAACATTTTTCATGTAATCCAACCGCACTTTTATTTATTTATTTATTTTACCAAACTAACTACCACTATCAGTGGCTGTTTATATGGGGTGGAAGTGTCTGTTTGGATTTTTTCAACGACTGTTTAAATATCTGTAGGCCTATTTAAAGTTGACAATCATATCAATATCTGTGCCTGAGTCTTAAAAATAGGATTGAAAGGTTTCATGATTTACCAGAAATGTAGATACTGATTTTATACTGTGTATTGTGTCTAACACATTTCAGTTGGTACTCAAAATGTACTGAGGTTTGATACTTACCAGATAAGGACTTTCAGGTGGAGTAAAGTTATTTCTTCACCAAATATTATCATAGGCGACCTAGAAGGCTTTGAATAGCTAAAATCTTCACGTCTGGAAAGAAAATATACTCAAGATAAAATTGAACTGTTGATTGAAATACATAAAATATGAAAATCCATGCAATTCTAAATAAAGGAGGGGCTGTCAGGCTATCCCTCTCAGTGCAGTTACCATTTTGTCTGTGCCAAGAGACTCTGTGTCTCACAACTGGCAATGAATGCAGATATACAATAAAGGGTTTTGATAAAACAAACATATGATATGCACACACTTGCTCAATAAGCCTATCTCCACAGCTGCTCAGTATACATTTTAACCTAATTTAAGCATGCACCTGAACAACACATAGCCTACATATGACATACGACAGTCAAAAATAATAATAGTAATGCTCAAAAACCAACTTCATTTGGGACTACAAACTGGCCTGAGTGCAAGAGGAGAGCGCATGCGTGAGGCTCAACACCCATCTTTGCAGACCGGAAGGTGAGAGGGAATTCCACTGTAGAGTAATCCATCCTTTCAGCGTAACCTATCTCTGGTCTATCATAAGCGGCTGTTGCTGTCCGCGAAGGACGTTGTGTCTGTTAAACTTTAACTCAGGAGGTCGCTTTATAAAACCACATCCTCCTTCAGCCGGCAGCATCCCCAGGAGCTGGAGGAGTACTGAGGTAAGAGCCATGTCTTTACTAGCATCTTTAGGTTAGCTTAAACGCTGAACTGTGGAGAGCCAGGGGGGAAAAAATCCTCTCGTGTGCTGTCACAGCGAGGACACGCTAGCTGCCTACAGTTAGACACCGGTTCGGTCTTGTACCGCGAACATTACTGTCCTCACGTTTGTAGTTTATGAAGTCACCGTTCGTCCTTTATCAATATCATGTTAGCTAGCTAACGTTAGGGAGAGGAAACGGGAAGAGGCTCGAGGCGCTCAACTGTTTGTACGTCAGAGAGTTGAGTGAGTGAGGAGAACTGATGAGTCCGGTGTCATCATGAATCAACAAGAAGTGATTCATTTAAAAAAATCCTACCATAAGATAGCTGGTTTAGTTTCTGTGTCATTATGACAAAATTGTTACAGTTAAAATGATAAAAGTGTCTGCTTTAGCATCTTTTACAGCATTAGCTATCAGCATATAATATTCCACTTTATTTAACACTAACCCACATTACAATACGTTTTCTGACTTGGACACAACACAGTTACATAGGACACTCAACACACACTGGCACTACGTGAATTCTTATGTTACATACTTGTATACCTTAAAAGAGAAGCATGGCCGTTAAAAGGTTTTTAGCATCACCAGTTCATTTATCAGCAGATCTGCTAATACCTACAGTATGTTCTGTATGTGCAGCAGGCAGGATGAGGCAGGATGAGAGGGGATGCCGTCCCTTCTGTTAGCAAAAAGACCAAAATGCATCCCCCCCTCTCCATCCATTAGAAGCAGAGTTCAGTGGCAGAGGGGGCTGTTTAAGTTGAATATGTTTAGTCTGCCTGACTCACTGATCCTATATCTAACCTAGCTTTGAGACAGTAAGAATCTATGGCCCCTGAAAACTAAAGAACCAAAAGAGTCAGTTTGCTAGTCGTGGGTGAATGAAACAAACTGGGTCCAACCTCCTGTGTGCTGAACTTTCATACCTGAATAAAAGCTTTTTCAGTGACGGGAGAGAAGCTTTCTGTAAATTCACCAGGAAGTCATGCGTAGACACCACCTGTGTTGGTGTCCCAGTTATTGTCTGACTGAGAGTCCAACTGACAAACTGTGTACAGTAAAAAACACAAAAATAAACAACATATGCATACATTTTGCATACTTTCCTGGTTTCAAAGATGTTGAAACACAAAGGCATGTGACAGCAGTGTTGTTCAGAGAAATGACTCTGACGTACACAGTGGAACCTTCACCCATTTGATTTTGGCTAACAGCAGACTTTGTCCCAACAATACATCGCACGTAATACAACCCATTCAGTTTCATGCACTAGCCAAACACCAAATATTTGCTAAAAATCTGATAAAACATCCTAGGTAGTAGCCTTGCAAATTCAACTGCAGTCTCTCTTATCTGCGCCAAAATGCACAAACTCAAATTCCTGGTTGGTTATCATCATTCCCACTCCTGTTATCATTTAAAAGTAGTGAGCCAAAAGGCAAATGGTTAGTGTTGGAATAACGTCCATCTTGTTTTCTCTTTCCCCCTGAGCAGAAAGAGGAAGTGCTGACCGACAGGTTAACGTTGGAGCGGACAGAACCAGACAGAACAATGACCGAGAAGAAAAAGCAGGAGAGATAAACGACACCAGAGACCTACACCTAATACTTCAGCCCTGCTGCCATTGTCATGGAGCCAGAAGAAGCTGCAGACTCGCAGCTGATGTACAGGATAGATCGCCCGGTCTACGATGAAGCCTTCCTCCGGTCGCAGCTTCTCCATCGCAAAGAAAACTCCACCACCCTCCGACAGAGGCTGGCAAACCATTTCCGGTAAGTTTAGATTTAGGAATTTACCTCTGGAGTTGTCCTGCTAAAGTTCTGTTCAGCAAATCATTGAATAAGTGTAGGTATATTGATACAAATCAAAAGTGATTTATCAGTTAATCATAAAAAATGAGCTTATACAGCATATATGTTGTGGGTGCAATAACTGATAATTGTTAAGTCTTTAAAATGTGAGAAAACGTGGAAATGCTTATCGCAGTTCCCCAGAGTGCAAAGTGACATATTCAAACTTATTGTTTCATGTTCATATCAGTCCAAAGATATTTAATGAACGATTAACTCTCATGCAAAATGCTTCTCTTCCTGCCTCTGGCTTGTTCATTGGAAGGGAATCCAGCTCTGTCACAGGGCAAACTGTCTGACACTGTATGATTAACTAAATGAACGTGCATCAACAGTTGGTGACTGTCCCTCCTGACCTCCGTGAATGATGGTAGCATGTGGTGACAGATTACAGCATCATGTTAACAATGAGCTGGAAACACTTTGGGTGCAGCTTTATTCATTTTAAGAATGTGCCTTTGCTCACCTGTCCTGTGTTTTATGGGTATTTGAACAGTGAGTCAAAACGCCTGGCTCGGTATTCGGATGTGAAATGACACAATTCCTGATAAGGTTTATTTGAGGGTTTGTCCCGTCACAAAGTAGAAGAACATTAGAAGTTTTGTAATACAGTCACATTTCCTCCTCCCAGTGTACAAACAGACAAAAGACAGATGATATATGTGGCAGACTACTAGTGTACTTCTGCATTGGTATGTGACCTTTACATTATAGTGCAGTGTTTCCCCTAGGCTGATGGGTTTGGGGAGTGGGCGGGCGGTGGTACTGGAGCAGCAGGCCAAACAGGCTGACAGTTAACAAACAGGAATCATTTTAACAACAATACTTTAGAACACTCTTTGACAATATTTTTCTCTTTTCTCTCCAACAATTACAACTACTTTTGCAATATCTTTCTTTTTTGTACAAATTACAGATACAATTACTTACAACTATTAATCTACTTTTGTTTATTTATCCATCTGTCTGTGATTTATTTGTTTCTCTTTTTTTGCGTACTTACCAATATCAGTTTTGTACAGCCAGGAGGAATATTTCCTCTCTGACAGCCACGTTGGGTCGAACCCTGTCAACCTATGGTGACTGGACTTGTGCTGCTTGTCGGGGGGAGGGGGTGAAGCAGGTGGGCTGCTGCTCTGCTCCATGGATGTACTCTGCTCTGTGCTTGAACCAGCAGCGGCAGAGATACTCTCGCTACTACTAGCAGCAGAGCTAACGTTTGCCTCGCCACAATCACTTTGAGTGCGCTTAAAAAACGTGGATATACCATCGGTGTACGCTGGTGCGAAGCTCCACCCACCGTAAAACAGAGAGCGGAGGAGAAGCGTAGATGTGTGACGATGAAGAAAATGAAATGAAATATCCTCGCTGCTTAGATAACATCAATAACATCATTATTTATTAAAAGAACACGGTCCAGACCTGTTCTATAGGAAAAGTGACCTGAATCTATCTGATCTATTTTATAGTTCTTCTTGTTGAGTTGAACTCATTGTTAAACGTACCCGTCCCATCTCTCTCATGGTGATTATCTGTTTTTTGTAGGATGTGAGAATTAACAAGTGTTTACCCATAATGATGTGCTGACTTTATGGGTACACAGGTGATTAGGAGTCAGGTGAGCGGAGCAAAAATATTTGCCGTTAGTAAGGAAAAGGAACATGTTGTATCATGATCTGACTAAGTGTGGCCTTTTGGGGCGCGAGGAACTGCAGCTGAAAAACAACATGGATACCAGGAAAGACTTCTGTAGTTGAAAAGATGCATTTTCTGTGGTACAAAAATCTGTCTTTTTTATTACAAACTCATAAATTCATCCACTTGTTTTCTTTCATAGGTGTTCATCAGAGAAGGCCAAGGCGGCGGTTTTGACCTTCCTGCCGATTCTAACATGGCTGCCATCCTATCCAGTCAAGCAGTACCTGTTATCCGATGTGGTCTCAGGTCTCAGCACAGGAGTTGTGCAACTCCCTCAAGGTCAGTGCCCTGCAGACCCTGCTGCACTACTGCTTGAGGTCCTGTTCAGACATGCACTCAATTCAAAACATCCAATGAGGGAATATCTTTTAGAAGATTGGAGTTGATCTCTTGAATCTATGAAAGCTGTTGTGGAGTACTGTGTTGGAAAAACACTAAGACACTTTGTCACCCATCTGTATATTTGAAGCCTGTTAAACATTACCCTTACAGAATAATTAAACCAACAATGTTATGTATTCCAGTGCTTACAGTAACCACACGCTAACTTTGTCAGGCTAGTCATCTGGAATGCATACATAAAGATTAAACATGAGAAGGGCCAGCTGCCAACTCCAGAGGGGTTGCTTTCAGCGTCACGCTGTCTCTGTTTTGGTATCTCTGCAGCTCTGAGGTTGTGATGCAATCACTTGGCTTCTGGGACTGTGGAGTTTTTTTTACATCTGTCCCTTTCCTTTACTCTGCAGGTCTGGCCTATGCTATGTTGGCTGCTGTGCCTCCAGTTTATGGCCTCTACTCCTCATTCTATCCAGTCCTGCTCTACACCTTCTTTGGCACTTCCAGACATATATCCATAGGTGAGAAACTGACTTAAAGCTGCCTGTCGAGGCTTTGGGTCATAAATATCCTCCTACAAGCTGTGGCTGGAGCCAAGATGGAGATTCAGTAGAAGGAACAAGGCAGCAAAAAGACATTGCACGACTGCCATAGAAGAATACGATAAACATTAACAAACTTTTGTACCATTTTTGTGGCATAATATTTCAGGGAAAGAGTGTCCTGATCCTGTGTTTGTTGTAATCCACCATGTTCCAACATAATAATGGTGGATATGCTTTTAAGAAGTGATCAGTCAGTGGCCTTTCAAACATCTAGGTTGCCCCTCACAGTCACATGATCAGCTAAAACTGCCAGCTGTCTCTGTCCCATGCACACAGGGGCTACAGCAGTGTTCTTGGTATCAGCTCAATTAAATATCTGAACAAGTTACAGACTGATCCAGATTATGAGATGAAAGATAAAGTTTTCTTTGAGATTGCATGTGGAGGAAATGTTTTCAATCCAATGTGATAACTGTCCTCAGCTGACATGAGCAGCAGGATTGTGAAATTTCCGTGACCCCACCCCTGACATCTCACTCATCTGGGTACTTTCGTTCCTAGAAAGGGTGCCAAGTCATCTCAAATGTCAGCTCTAAGTTATCTCCACATGGTGAATGGGCACATCAAACTAAACCCGCTCAACTTTTTGAAACAAAGGATCTGATCTGAAATGAACAACAGGAAGCAGTTGGCTTCACTGCCTCTGCCACAAATCTAGTCAGAAAACAGGTTGCTTTGGAAATGATGATCCCTTAACTTCTGGCAGAGAGCGAGAGGGAATAACTGGGCTGCTGTTCAAGTGCTGGGCAACATGGCCTTTTCAACCAGAGGGATACACATACACACACTTATCATACTGGACAGCACCTAGCCTGTAAATAAGTGGGGCTAAGGTGAAATCTGTCCATGGTTCAGACATGATGATATTGACAGAGGACTGCTGTGTTTGTTTTGGTATTACTTTGCCCCATTTTCCTGTAGTGAAGGCCTAAACTGATAAGAGACTGTGAAACTGATAAAGATAAAACATTTGACGTAATGTTCCAATGCAATGATCTATAGTTATCTACTGTATGTACAGCACTACTCCAAATGCTTTTTTTGTTATGAATTTTCAAAGTTTGGCCTTTACTCAACTAATTTCCAACATCATCAACTCAGCCAAACTTGTAAAAAAACAAACTTTTCTGTTAGTGTAGTCTGTGTTGTGACAATTGCCCTCTTCTAGTAGGCTTTTTCCAATCAAGCACGGCTCTGTGATCTCACTATCACGTCAAACTGCTTAATAAGGAAATGAATCACGTTTGCCCTCTTTTATCTTCTACTGAGAATGTTGCAATCCATTTTGCAATCCGGCCAAACCCGTGTCTGGTGGGATTAGCCCAGACTTGCTTTATTGTCAAATGCTACTAGTTGTGTCAGTTATGTGTAGTTATGTCAGAAATCAGTTCAGAAAAGTTTGAAATTGTGAAATAATATATGTGTATTGAGCTAGACTAGAGTGGAGCAACTGGAGTAACTAGAGCAACTAGAATGGCACTCAGTAGAGTGCATACCTTTGCCAAGGCCCAACAGTCCCCTTTTATTCAAACAAACCTGATCAAATATAGAATAAAACATTTAAATCTGTTACATCCAGATTTTTATTTGAATCTGCATGAAATTGTATTTTTTCAGCAGGATCAATGAATTATTCCCTGAATCAAATTAACAAAAATGTGGAAAAACACCCGATATTGCAATGTTAAAGAAAGTGAGAATAAAATTCCTGGATTCGTCCCTTTTATGTGGATCTGCACCAAAAGTTAATGGGGTCTATTCTGGGCCGAGATGCATCCTCCATCCAAGTTTGGTGGAAATGTGTTAAGTAGTTTTTGTGTGATGCTGCTGACAAACCAACCAACCAACCAACGGACACAGCAGAATACTTAAAAGTTATTAAGAGTAGAATTTAGGATTTTGCTATGTCCCATGAATAGAAGTTTATATATGAACTTTTTGCAAGAAAGTCCATGAGGTCTGAGGTGAATTGGTATGGAATGATACTCTCCTTACATTTTTTGTTCTCTCCTGCTGCTTGCTCTCTCAAGTGGCTGTATTTTAAGCACTAGTGGTGGAGAAACTCTCATCAATGTCAGTATGGCTCCATCATTTCGTCATACAATCAATCTTTGAAACAATATTTCAAGAAAATGTATTCTTGTGGTGTTCTAATCCCATTCCCATGTTGTTATGTTAATCCTGGCTAAGTAATTGGTGGTCTTTAAGACAGTCACTGGCCTTTTCAGGCAGCCAGGTTGCATTCCACAGTCAGCGCCAAGAACAGTATGATGAGCTCCAAATGCCAACAGTCTCTGTCCCACACACAGGGGGTCAGCTTTATTAACTCTCTGAAGATTCACAATTTGCTTCAGAAGGTGGTTTGATATGCTGTCTATGTCCATAATTGACATGAGCAGCAGGATTGTAAAATGTCACTGACCCTTCTCCCCTCATCTGATCTGACTTCCTGGTCATCTCAAAGTCCAGCAGACAAATGGGTACAATAAACCAAACCATCTCAACCTTTAAAACAAAAGACTTGATCTTAAATTAACAACAGGAAGCAGTTAGTGTGACTAAAATGGCCTCTTCCCAAACTTTAGTCTGATATCAAGTTGCTTTGGGAATTACGATCTCTTAACTTGTGGCAGAGAGCGAGAGTGAATAACTGGGCTGCTGTTCAAGTGAGGGACAAGATGGCCTTTTCCTTCAAAAGGATACTGCACTAAATGTGGGCACAAACCCCCCCCCACACAGTTTAGGTACATGATTCTACAGTTACAGTGGACATCAGAATACTGTAGAACCAAACCTGGATAGATGAAGAACTCCATGATTCAGACAAAGTTTGATAAACTGTCTTGTGTGTGTGATCTGCAGGCACCTTTGCTGTAATAAGTCTGATGATTGGGGGTGTAGCAGTGAGGGAGGCCCCGGACTCCATGTTTATGTTGCCTGCGAACGGATCCAACATGTCTGCCATCGTGGACGTGGCGGCTCGTGATGCCAAGCGGGTGCAAGTTGCCGTTGTGCTCACGACCCTGGTGGGAATCATCCAGGTCAGCATTAAAAAAAACAACCGCCACACTCACACACCTCCCACAGAGAATCTGTAACTTGGTTAAACCATTTCAGTAAAGTGATACAGCTTTCTGAAATCTTCTCACGCTCAAAATCACTGTTTACCCAAAGGATGTCTGATTCACTGTTGATGTATCCACACCTTGAATGATGTTTTTATTTGAAACAAAACTAGCTCATTCTTATCGCCTTACCTCTTTCTTATTTCAGGCTTTCAATTTTTTTTCTCTTTCTTTCAGTTTGTCTTCGGCCTTCTCAGATTTGGCTTTGTGGCGATCTACCTCACGGAGCCCCTGGTGCGAGGCTTCACCACAGCAGCAGCTGTGCACGTCGTTGTTTCTCAGCTTAAGTACCTGCTGGGGGTGAAAACACAGCGCTTCAGTGGACCCCTCTCTGTTATTTTTGTGAGTTTTAATAGCAATGGAGGGTTTGTAGGTAGGAGTGACAGAGGAGTCAGCCCATAATAGACCCCATTTACTTTTGGTGCAGATCTGAATAAAGGAATGGATCCAGGGTTTTTTTCTCATTTTTTTTACATTGCGAGATCAACGTTTTTGTTAATTTCTCAGGGAATAATGCGGGGATCTTTATGAAAATAATCAGGTGTGTTTAGGTGGCTGATTTTGATGAGGATCCTGATTAAAAAATCAAGATCTTTTAATATGTAGTCATAGAGGCTAGTCTTTTTTCAGCTGCTATACAGTAGCAAATAGGCATAGAGACCTGCAACTACCACTAATGTAAAACTGAGATAATGGGGATTCAGAGAGGTACAAACGGTGATTAGGACTGATTGAATAAAAGGGAACTATTGGGCTTTAGCAGAGGTTTGCACTCTGAGTGAGCGTTTTTTGTCCTTTTTCCCTGGCTGCAGAGCGTCAAGGCGGTAATCAGTGACATCACCAGCACCAATGTCACCACTCTCATCCTGGGCCTAGTCTGCCTGGTCTTCCTATATGTGATCAAAGACCTCAACGAGCGGTTCAAGAAGAAACTGCCCATTCCCATTCCTGGAGAAATTATCGTGGTCATTGTGTCGACCGGCGTATCGTACGGCCTGTCGTTATCAAAAGACTACAGTGTGGGTGTGGTTGGGGAGATACCAACAGGGTAGGTTGCTATGTTAACACTTTTTCAGGTGAATTTCTGGAATGTCTCTGAAGATGTCTTATAGGGTTGTACTTTAGTCAGTGGATTTTAGAACTTGGTTTTGTTTCCTCATTATGTTGAATTTGTGGTTTTAGATTCTTGTGCTGGATGTACTACAAGCGTTATCTTATGTGTTCTCAGGCTTCTTCCTCCTTCCCTCCCGGATTTCTCTCTGTTACCCAATTTGGTCACAGATTCCTTTGCCGTAGCGATTGTAGGATTCTCAATGGGTGCTTCACTTGCCAAGATCTTTGCCCTAAAGCACGGCTACAGCGTGGACGGCAACCAGGTGAGTCTGGACGTGTGAGACGAGCAGAGATGTATCTGAGATAGGGGTTTTGAGAAACCTGATTTCCCGGCTAGACTTGTCCTGGTTAAAGCTGACCTTTTTCCATGAATGAAAATAAACCGGTTTCTGTTCTGCTTTTTTAAAGACGTCACACGGTGAAAATATTGCTGACACAAGTGCAGTGGAATGAGACACTTGCCCTCTAAAAGTTTAAATAAATCAGTTTCCAGTGCTGATCAATGAACTTTCTGTAAAGTTGAGAATTTGTGTTGAGGAAAAGCAGTGCGCTGTCTCAGTCCACAACACATGCACACAAAAAAGTTAGGTTGCATGGTCTAGACATCCTTTAATGTTCAAAAAACACATTATTTTTCTCATACTGTCCATTGCTGCAGTACCTCTATTCAGTCTATATCTGAACACTCAGTTTCACTTAACAGTTTTAGTGTCTGTTTGACAAGCCCAGTCTGCTCTGATTGGTCAGATCTCACAGGCCTGAGTAGGCACCACCCACCATGTTTTCATCTAAAGCTTGATTTATGCCTCTATGTTAAAATCGATGCCGCACCTCCCCAGAAATGTAACTGCACATCGCAGCGACTGTGATTGTTCTGCTTGGAAGCGTCTCCTCCGGTGCTTAGCCGCGGTGCTAATACAGGGGATTGTGACCTGTAGTTTCCCCAATAAACACACTGCTTTTCGCAGTGTCTCTGGCCGAGAGAGATGGGACAGGCTGAATGTCCAAAGGGCAAATGCCAGCTTGCCGAAACCCGGTCGTTCAAGCTGAGTTTGTATGGAGAGGCAGCCCTCCCTGCAGACACTGTGCCTGTCCACTCTCTTTAGCCCAGAGACACAGCTGTGAGATGAACGGGTCGCTGTATTTAAAGGGGAAAATACAGCCGGACAATATGTGTAAATGCTCACTACAGCATTGGCCAATTACATTGGTTACAGCGTTGGCTCAGCGTAGAGCTTACATGCAGCCATAAATCAGCCTTGAGCTCTATGGCCCTAAGATGTACCTGCTTTTAACAATGTCTCCTGGTATGCATGAGGGCTGGTTCGCGTATCCTGCTTCCGTTTGGAGTATCGGTTGTGCACATCCCCATACATTAACTTTACACATACGCAAGATGCATAAGCAGATGGACGGTAGGAACAGTGTCGGCCAGTATGGGGATGTGACAGGGTCAGGAGTTAGAAAGTCTGAGCCATGGTGGAAAGGACCTTGTGTTTTTGTATTAGGTTTGTTGTGCTTTACAATGCTGGAGCATGTGAACACAAGTCAAAAGGATTCACAAGCAGAATCCCAGTAGTTAACTAAATAATGACACGACCATAATTCACTGTATATGTTGCATTTGACAATATCAGTTAGGTATGGAAAGTCATGTCAGTCTGTGACACTACTGTGTTTCAGGAGCTGATTGCCCTCGGTCTGTGTAACTTCATCAGCTCTTTTTTCCAAACCTTCGCCATCACATGCTCCATGTCAAGGAGCCTGGTGCAGGAGAGCACTGGTGGAAAAACACAGGTGACACACAATAACATACACACACTTCCTCTACAGCAGAGATTACAATGACAATGAGAGGTGACGCAGTTATCACTTTCTGTGTGTTCAGATCGCAGGGCTGCTGTCGTCTCTCGTGGTGCTGCTGGTGGTGGTTGCCATCGGTTTCGTCTTCCAGCCGCTCCCTCAGGTGGGTGGAGCTGATGACACTGAGCCACAAGCTTCCTGACTGGCAGCTCAGCATCACAGATGCAGCTGCAGACATTTTTTATTTTTATTTGTGGTCTGTTAACAAAAACTAGTTTAATTTTTCAGATCAGATCACTGCCAATAGCTTTTTTTAATGTATAGTTCTGTTCTCATGTTGTATTCTCCTCTGTTGTGTATCCCAGACTGCACTGGCTGCTATCATCATGGTGAATCTGTTGGGGATGTTCAAACAGTTCAGAGACATTCCTTCTCTGTGGAGGACCAGCAAGATTGAACTGGTCAGTTTGTCAAATCTTATCAGGGTGTTGCTCTGCACTTTTTTGTCCACTTTAGTTTTTGGTAATCTGATTTAAACTGATGGGTAGCTCTTCTCTCAGAATAGTCTGTTACCATGAGCTACACATGCTGCTTCTTTAGAGCAGAACACCTGAACACAACAAATTACTGACTTGAATGTGTCTTCATAATGTTCCAGACTGTGCCTGTTAATTTAAGTTTGTTTGCAGGTCTTGTACTATGTAGTATGTGAAAAAAGTAAAACCTGGAGCCTGCATTACCAACAATACAAGCCACTGAGTGACATCACTAGAGGCAATCAGATTACATGGAGCCGTAAAGGCTTTATACTACTTTCTTTACATATGCAGTAGTGCTCCCCAAGAACTGTAAAGTTACACCATTTGTCCAGGCGTTTTGTCCTGGTGTTTTTCACTCATGAGTTAGCCAGTCCCAGTGACTAACAAGGTCAACTTATTCATGGGCCTTTTGGGTTAACCACTGCCATAGCAGAAAAAGTGAAGGATTGTGTCCCAAGAGAGACATGTTAGTGTTGAATGAACTGTCCAACTGAAGTTTTGAATGCAATGATTAACAGCTAACTTGTTTTTATTCAGGAGTCTAACTGTGAGCTGGGGCTGGATGATGTGGCTTTAGAATAATATCTCAGTATTTTTAGGCTATATTGCGACACATGATATATACCTCGATGTTTTAAAATCTCCTCAAAAGCACTTAATAAATGCTGGGACTTCAAATCAATCACATATCATGATATTTTTGGTCAGACAGAACAATACTGATGTTGTGACAATATTGTAGGGATGACAATTGGTACTTTGACAAAATATTGACACAATGAGGTTTTTCACAAGTAATTGGTACAATTCCACTAGAGCTAGGTACCAGAGGCATTTTACATGAGTTTAGTGCTGATTCAAGGCAGCTGAACAGTACTGAACAGTGACTTTCCTTACAATTTGTGTGGGCTGAGGTCCAGCTGCAGATTAAGCTATTTGTGTCTGTGTTTGTGTGTGTGTGTGTGTGTGTGTGTGTGTGTGTGTGTGTGTTTTAATGGACCAGTCCACCTCAACACTGGGAGAGATACTTGCAGGCTTATTTTGTTCAGTTTTGTTCTGTACAGCACAAACAAGATAAACTGCTTATTTTTCTGTTTTATAGATTAGACCTTAAAACTCAATCTGCGAGTTGGATTGTGATGCCACACAAATTTCAGAAGGAATCTGACAGGATAGAGCAATTTAATCTAATCACTGTTCAGTTAGACGTCATAGTCCACCTTGGAAAGAGAACAATGCAGAGGAATGATCTTATAAACATGATGCGACTGTAGATTTTGAATCTTTACTTTGTGATTTTAGCTGATGTAAAGGTTTCAACAATGTTAAAGGGATACAAACTATTGTTTTAAGGTTGTTCATGCATGATTTTGAAATAAAAAAAGGTCAATATTAGATTAAATGTGACTTGTCTCTTGTTACTGAAGGCACATGAGATAATGTTGCCTGAGAGATGATGATACCAGCGATGTTAGCGTGACCAATAAACATAAAAACACCTTGTTTTTCTCCATCTGATGAAGAAAATAGGATGCAGCTGTAACACTTTCTGTCTGTTTATTTCTGTTTCTTCCCTTTTTCTCTCTCAGGCCATCTGGCTGATAGCCTTTGTGGCGTCTGTGCTGTTGGGTCTGGATTACGGCCTCCTGGTGGCCGTCGCGTTCGCCATAATAACAGTCATCTACAGAACACAGAGGTGCTGAAAATAGACAGATGCTTGTTGTTAGTCCAAATGTGTTTGTATTTTGTTTCCATCACATTATATTCACTATTTTCTCTGAATAAACATGATGCCACATATCATAGAATGCAAAGACATTTGTATGAACGGGTATGGACGCTGCTCCAGGCCTGCTAACAGAAGAATTTCATGTAAAAGTTATTTAACTGACTAAGTGTTTCTGACCTTTGTATGTCTCTTTCAGCCCCAAAAGTGCTGTCCTGGGTCATGTTCCCGGCACAGGGCTGTACTGTGATGTGGACGAGTATGAAGAGGTGAGTCTGTTAGAGTAGAAAACACTACAGTCTGAATGCAGGCTGGAAATGGTGCACTAAGTCTGTTGGCCTGAATTCTGAACACCTGCAATTGGTGTTTTTGTTCCCAGGCGGCTGAATACGAGGGGATTAAGATTTTCCACTCCAACTCTTCAATCTACTTTGCTAACAGTGACCTTTATGTGAACACCCTCAAGGAGAAGGTAATCCTAACCATTGTGTGTGTGTTTATGGAGTACTGTACTAAATGTTTAAGAAATGTGCTGTATGTAAATTGCTTCTTCAGAGCAGAGGACTACTAGAAACATTTGTAGTCATGGAGTTAAACTGGTTTTGACCAGGTTGTGCACTGAAGTCTAGAATTAACGGACATTGTTGGCGCTATGTGGTATTCACTACTGGTACAAAGAGACATGTAATTAAATGAATGTGAAGCCAACTTGGCTGTGAGCACACAGTTGGAATGTGACATTAACAGACATCCTCTGATGTGTGTTGTCTATGTCAATCAAGCGGTTGTCGACGCAACAAGTACTTAAACCCAAACCTGCAGAAGTTCAGGCTTTTACATTATAATAAAATAAAAAAATACATATGTAGAGAACACCCATATGCATTTTGGATACAATTGACTCAGTTTCCTAGATGCATAATGATTTTAGGTGAGAACATGTAGATAAATGAGAAACCATTATAATCTGTTGGTGTGATACACACAGAAAAAAAAACGGTTCACTTAAAAAAACAGCCAAGCCTAAAAAGAAAGATATGACCTCAATTAAATAATAAAAACAACTGACTGTTAAAAGGCAGATGGAACTAGAAAACATGGTATTTAAGTATCACACAGCAACAGCAGCTCATATTAGCTTAGAAATGGAGTCCGCTAACATCGACTAATGACCGGCTTCCAGCACAACGCAAAGTTACACAGAGCCCCTTTAAGTCCATGTGTAAAAGTAAGGTTGACAGTATGACTGCACTTCTGTGTGGGATGAGGTGAAAATCTCAGATCCGTGTAGTAAAATATGAAGCTACAGCTTTATGGATATGGGTATGTATCACCTTTGGACAGAGCAAGGCTAGCACACTGGCTCTGCTTCCACTCTTTATGCTAAGCTAAGCTAACTTGCTGTTGGCAGTTGCTCTCATATTTAGCATACGGACATGAGTGTGACATCAGTCTTCTCTTATCATCAACATGAATGCTAACAAAGATTTCTGGCATATCTTCATAGAGCAATAAATGGCAACACAGATTATTAGTGATAAGATAATAATCTGTTTTGACTGTATAAGATTAAAACTGATTCAACTTAACTGTGGTGATTTTTAAAATGACTTTTGAAAAGATACTGGTGAGTCTACTGCAGCCTGGAAGAAATAAAAAAACTCAAAATCATGGCTGTAGTTTTCCTGTCTTTACTTTCACCTCAAAAAAGTTAAAAGACAAAATAATACCACTAGATTTCAAGATAATTTGTTGGAAATGACCCATTACGCAAAAAAATGTGAAAGAAGCAGTTGGTGGTTATTATGCAGGACATTAGAATGTGTTCAATTAAAGTATGTTGTATCGCTCTCTCTTGTTGTCTTGTATATACAAGTTATTATTAGATGTACTTTGTGGCCATCAGTCATTGGCCCTAAAGTCAGTGTTTGTTTTGTTCTGTAAGTTTTTTTTTTAAAGAATGCACCTTTCTAAATGGGCTACAAACATAATAAAGATACAGGAATCTATATTTTTTTCCTTATCAGATTATTTTCAGAGCCATATAAGCATGAACAGGAAGTGCATGTTGGAACAATGCTGTAATTTACAAAGTGTTTGACCTGTCTGCTGCTACTGATGACGTGTTTACAGACGGGAGTAAACCCCGAGGACTTACAAGCTGCTCGAAAAGCCAGAAAGAAACAGAAGGAGAAGGCCAACGGCAACAACAGCACTCCACTGAAGATCTGTGCCAAGGTGAGGCTGTGTTCTCTGCCATGTGGCTTGTTGTGTATATGCACAGTCAGCTTTGTTGATGGTGTAAATATGCAGCATGCTGCCATATGTGTGTTCAGGGGCTTGTGTAACTTTTGGAGGGATTGGAAAACATGTCACTCAGGCTGACGTACAAGAGCAGGGAGTGACTGAACCCTTGGGAGGTTTAATGGGCGATGTTTCTTCACCTCAGTGGCACTGAAAGGCTGTGATTGAATTTTGTCAAGACAAGCTTTCACATGTATATCTGTGTGTAGAATTTGCACTTTTCTGACTCCAGCTCTCTGCAGTTGGATCAAAAAATACACAAAAATGACAACCTGATATACCTTGTGGCTTGTTGAATTCCCGTCATGAAGAATCCTTCTCTTTGTTTGGCTCCAGTATGAAGAGCAGGGAGTGACCCATGAGGTTTTGTCCCATAACAATGTGGTGGAGGAGCAGAGGAACGGCCAGCTGGAGGACAGACACAGCGAGTCAGACCTGGAGGAGGCTGTCTTCATTGAACCTCTCTGCACCGTTCACACCATCATCCTGGACTGGACGTCAGCCAGCTTCATTGATTCAGTGGGAGCCAAAGCCATCAAACAGGTTCTTCCCCCCCTTTTTCCTCTCAACTGAGGACATTTTCAACACCTGGTTCACTATAACAACAAGCGTAGATGTTAATGCTCTGAAGTTTCCTTCTTGTGCTGCCACAGTGTCAGTTCAGGAATGCTTGTATGTTGCATCCTGATGTTGAGGATTTGACCTCAGTGAGTAAGTCACTCTCTGTCTCTGCAGATTATGAAGGAATATGCAGCTGTGGATGTCAGAGTGGTCGTAGCCGGCTGCAACAGTGAGTTATCATTACCACTTTTCTCTATTGGTTACAAGCTTAACTGTAGTAATTGCTCCTGTAACTGTGTGAATCTGGAAGAATGTCACTGGTCATATTTACATGCAGACTAACCTGGATCATTTTGTGATTAACAGGATCCTAGTTCAGATGCAAACGCATTTATAAAACAGATCTATCAATTATTGTTTTGTCATATTTTTATTAGAGCTGGAACAATTAATTGATTAGTTGTCACTGATTTAATTAATAGTCAACCATTTGATAATTCATTAATTGAATCATTTTCTAAGAAAAAAACAGTCAAAATTCTGGGATTCGAGCTTTTTAAAGATACAATATGTAATATTTCTGCATGAAAATGTCTAAAAACAACTGGACCTTTGTCATATATTTTGTCTAGTTGTGTAATTACATTATCCCAAATGAGAGAGTCAGAGAGGGAGGAAGGAAGTCGGAGAACAAGACTAAATGTAATATGATTAAAACTTTAAAACGTCACCTCGTCCATGAACAGCCAGATTACTTCACTTGACACCAGCTCTAAGCTCGCAAGCAGTGGCACGAGCCACATGTGTTTAAATTCAGGTCAACCTCTTTACTGAAGTCAGTACTTACCAGAAACTCCGGTTCTCTCCTCTTTCTCATCTCTGATGGGTGGGCTGTGATAAGGTTCCTTAATATGATGGTACAGCAAAGACTCATGGGAATAGCTTCACATAATACTGGAGTATGAGAACACAGTGCTCATCTGGTCCGACTGATCTTGTATTTCTGCTTTGATCTACAAGGAACCCTTCTGTCTGAGCTGGACGCCCTACAGTTTTTCACCGGGATCATGACTCCAGAGATGGTGTTCCCCACCGTCCACGATGCTGTGCTACGCTGTCAACACTCAATCTCCCACTCGCAAGCTTCTCCGACCAATGGAACGACCTGACGGGAGATGTCACCTCGCACCCACCTGTAGGAGCCATGAACTCCACTGATGTGAACATCGAGCTGAACAATCATTCATATTGAATAGACTCAGGTGGATGTTTTCCCTTTACAACAGTCTGACAACCTTGGTAACCCCAAAGTGCTCAGAGAAGCGAGAGACAGGGCAGGTTTGAGGCTTTTATCCAACCAGAAATTCAGGATTTCCAGGTGACATTCCTACAGCCTTACTCCTCTGCATCCTCGAGTGGATTGTCTAGAGTTGCATTTTTTAAGTATTTTTGTAGTTCTGTTCAAGCTCTCACCACTCTTCTGGGAGATAAATTTCACAGTAAACTGCTGCTCTGGTCCAAATGACCTTGTTAGAATGACTTCTGTAAGAGTCCAATTTGTGGACACTATGCTGTGTGAAACTGATTAGTAGCTGCCTGTCATTATCATGCTGTATGAGATGTTTATGGTTACTGAGACATGTGCTGATGGATTAGAGTGTATTTTCAGCTGTACGTTTGTGTAATTGTGTATTTAAACCAGCAAAAGTGCTACAGTTTAGTTTGCATTGCCATATTTGTCAAAGTTCATTTTACGTACTGTTTGAGTGCAACACTAACGTAGTATTGTATGTTCTGTCAGTGCACATTTTAGCATAACAAATGTTCTATTTTTTGAAAGTTATTTTTTGTGTCGTATATACAGGAGGCCTTAGAAGTTTCCATGTGGTTATTTTACAACATTTAAAAGAAAGCAGTGAGACTCAATTCTGGAATAAACTTTATTTATAAGTGAACAAGAATGACAACAAAAGGACAAGATTTTTTGACTCAGTTCTCTGCTTCTTTTGACAGTAAAAAGCCAAAGAGTTAACTCTCTCTCACTCACACACTCTTAGTTGTAGGTCATGTATCTGGGGGTGGCGCTAAACTTGGCGTAGGACTTGATGACCTTGTTAACGGCCTCCAGGAAGTCTTTCTCTGTGGCGATCTTCCTGCGAGCTCTGATGGCGAACATGCCTGCCTCTGTGCACACACTGCGGATCTCAGCGCCTAACAGGAAACACAAATCAAATTGTGCTTACAGAACATCTTTCAGGACCAGCAGGAAATAATGTGGACAAGCTCAGCCAGTCATGTAGCAATACCCTCAAGTTTTTGTGTTTCTATGGTCATACAGGAAAGTAAAAATGAAAGTGAAATTATGGCTTCACAATATGGTAAAAGAAATGGTGAATATTTTTATTTTCATTGAAGAAAATTAAAATGATGATTTGACATTGTACAGTACTTGATTATAGCACTATTTTGTCACATTTTACCTGTATCAAAAAAGCTTCTGCAATTGTGATTGGCCATTATAAGATTTCGATAATATTTCAATTCATTTTGCTGCCTTGGTTGACATTAAGAGGAGTTCACAGCTGAGATAATCTGTTGGCTGAAGTAAAATAAGATTTCTCCTGAATCATAATCTGTCCTGTGAAAACCATGCAGCTCCAGAACATCAACTTCTCAGGACAAAAACGGGTCTATTTTAAGCTCCGACAGTGTAACATTCGCTGGGATTTCACATAACTTGTTTAGCTGAAGAATGAGAATTCTATCAACCCGTAAAGATAGAAGTGAGATGGCAACAATGTGTTACAGTGCAGCCTTGTGGCCAGACATGAGTACTACACAGGTGAACAAATGGGGGAAAATTTGTAACTGTTGACTGGAGTAACTAGGAGGTTGACCATTGACCCTGGAGTGATCATTTCAGAACAGGAAAGAGGATAAACTCATGTAAAATGGAGGGGAAGAAGAAAAGAGGCAGTTTTAAGATGGATATAGATGAGGAGGAAGATGTTGAAGAAGGAAAATGAAGAGAGAATGTGTGTCTTTAGAGAACAAATGACAGAATGCTCCATGAGTCTTACCGGTGCTGTTGGGACAGAGGCGAGCCAGCAGCTCAAAACGAATGTCTCTCTCCACACTCATAGAGCGGGCATGGATCTTAAAGATGTGTGTGCGACCCTGAAACACAGAACACATAGGGGTTAGACTATGGGTTCATAAACAGAAGGAAGACGATCCCTAATCACGTTGTGAAGTTTCATGGCGGATTTAAGAGAATATGTCTTCGTATCTTGAGAACACTCACCTCCAGGTCAGGCAGGCTGAACTCGATCTTCCTATCCAGACGTCCAGGTCTCATCAGGGCCGGGTCCAGTGTGTCCGGTCTGTTGGTGGCCATCAGCACTTTGATGTTGCCTCGAGGGTCGAAGCCATCCAGCTGGTTGATGAGCTCCAGCATAGTCCTCTGGACCTCATTGTCTCCACCAGCACCATCATCAAAACGAGCACCTGGCAGGTTCAAGATGACAAGTTTTCATGTTATTGACCTCGTGCACTCGTCCTCGGTTTACTGTCATCAGCTTCAGTTCGAACAGGCTGCTTGAAATACTCTCCT
Source organism: Pagrus major (assembly GCF_040436345.1). Classification (NCBI taxonomy): domain Eukaryota; kingdom Metazoa; phylum Chordata; class Actinopteri; order Spariformes; family Sparidae; genus Pagrus; species Pagrus major. The sequence goes on from NC_133228.1 coordinate 6,003,955, forward strand.
CCTGCTCCACACTTCTCTTCCCTGTTTTTAGTGTTTTTGAACATTTAATTTACCTTCACGTACTATCTTGCCATCATTTTTTGAGTTTAGCTTGTAACTAATCGTGGATGACGTGTGCGCACGTTCACGTAACACCAGTGGTACTCATACCACAGTTTGAGAATAGTGGGTTTGCACCATTCTAAAAGGAACTGTACTGTGAATATCCTTACCTCCAATGGCATCAATTTCATCAAAGAAGATCAGACAAGCCTTCTTAGTCCTGGCCATCTCAAACAGTTCTCTCACCATCCTGGCTCCCTACAAAATGGATGTTTACATTCATCAGGACTCAGAATCTAAACAGCTGCTATTTTTGCCCGGTGTGTTTCTCAAACTCTTCCCACACTCACCTCTCCAACATATTTCTGCACCAGCTCGGAGCCGATGACCCTGATGAAGCAGGCGTCCGTCCTGTTGGCCACGGCACGGGCGCACAGGGTCTTTCCTGTGCCGGGCGGCCCGAACAGCAGCACGCCTTTAGGAGGCTCAATGCCCAGATTGACAAACCTCTCAGGCTGGTGAGCAGAGGACAAAGAAAATGATCAGAATGGAGGCATGGCAGGGAAGAGCTGTTAGATCCATCCATGTTCATCTGAGTCTGGGTGAATGTTGTGATCATGAAAAACTCTGGCAGTGATTTAGATGTGGGATTTTCTTCATTTGTGAACACTCACATGGAGCAGGGGGGTCTCGACCACTTCTCTCAGCTTCTCAATCTGCTCCTTACATCCACCAACATCACTGTAGGTCACATCAGGCTTCTCCTCCACCTACAACATGAGGAAAAAAATAAGGACTCGTACTGCAGCTTTGCAAGAAATTGCAAGAGGCCACACTTAAGTTTTAATGCAATTTTAGTGAAAAGCTGTTGATTCTCAAAAATCAAACTAGAAAAAGTCAGATAATTCCACAGATTTCTTGACAACATTGTTGCTCTCAGAATTCGATCCCCTAGTGGATTCATACCTGCATCATGGTGACAGTTGGGTCAATCTTAGGTGGCAGAGGAATGTGGATCTGATACTTGTTTCTGTCGACACTGGAAGAACAGAAGAGACACTACATTTAGCAGATTGTTTCACTAGACATCACACATAAATGTGAGACCTTTTAATAAAACTTCTGCCTCACCCGACTCTCATGCCCTCCTCGATGTCAGTCGGGGCCACTTGGTCGCTCAGGTCCACCACGAACTTGGCAAACTGTTTGACATTGATAATGTATTTGGGGTCCTCGGAGTCGGCGTTGATGATCTTTGTGCATCTGTTTAAATAATACACAGAAACGGAGGGGATTACAAAACGGTCACACATTGTTCATGAAAATCATTGCAGAATATTCAGCAACACTATAATAACCATCATTAATCAATGGAAACTAGTAGGTAAACAAACTTAAGTTGATAATTATTTCACTGTTAAACAATGGAATGTTTTTTAAACCATTTATTAAGCAATTGTTATTTTTAAAACTGATTGATCCTTATAATATTTTGTAAATGTTAATACATACTGTGAATCTATAAACATTATTTGGATGGCCATTATAAAGTTGCAACTGATGTCTATAAACTTTGCTAAGAAGAATTGCTAAATAAATAGTTTATAAAGCATTTTATTGTTTGTTTAGAGTGAAATAACTATTAAACAATTAACGACAGATTCACCAAATATTAATGATGGTTATTATTAAGTGTTACCAGTTAAATACTTTCTAAAGCCAGGACAGGCGGTGTTTTTCTTCACAAAAAGCAAAAACAGTCTTATTCAAAAATACTGCCACAGTATCTTGATCATTCCCACACAGACTCAAAAACACACATGTATCAGTTTGCTTTACCTTGCTACCTGGAGCGGCTGTTCGCTCTGCAGAGTCTGTTTGTCAGCAGCCAGATCCCAGAGTGCTGGTGGAGCCAGGCCTGTGTCCGACTCCTTAATGCCTGTCAAAGCCAAAAAAACATCCAGTCAGGACATTTGAAGCCACTGGTTAACCGAGAAAATCTGAGTAAGGCCAATAAATGTGTCAATTAAACCCATCTATGGTTTTCTCACCGACCTGTGAGCTCGTTGATCTTTTTGAGCAGCTGCTGGATGTCATCTTCCACTTGTTTGATCTGTCTGGAGTAGGTGCTTTGACCCTGGCGATGAACAGACAAGCACCACATTAGAACAACCTTGAATTAATACTAATGCTAATGTAAGCAATCCCACCGCTTTCACAGGTGGATCTCAACCTATATTACTCAGGTCATACTTACATATGTTTTCAGCAGAGCGATGTCCCCTTCATCCAAAGCTGTAAAGATGAAAACAACATGAATGAGTCTGCACTCTGAGTGTCAGTGGGCCGCTAGCATTGTTGTCGAACTGAACAATGCGGTTTATTTCATCATGGTAACGCATATTATAGTTACTGCTTTCACTGCAAACACCTTAAATGTTACATTTACCAAACCATTACAGTTTGCTGAGCAGGTGCTAAATACTAGCAGTTTGTTCAAAGAACAGAGCTAACGTTTAGTTAGCTAGGTAAGCTAATGTCGACGTTCCTTTTAGCAAAGAACATTGAAGAGAAGTTCATTTGCAGTTTCAGATAAAGCGGTTACCTCTGATAGGTGCGTCATCCTTTTCCTCTTCTTTAGTTTTCCTTTGGTCATCTCCCAAATAGTCCGGCATTTTAAATCAGGGAATAAACTGTTTCTCACAAATAGCCCGAGCTGCTTCGGCAACCAGACTGTACCATTACACAGCAGCTTTGAGTTTCCGCCGCTGTGCGCCAGTCACCGGAAATACAGGTCGGAACTTTATTGAGGCTGTACCACCAATAAAACTTAGATTTTGTCACATTAACGCTCGTATAATTATTTAAGTCTCAGTTGTAAATATGAGTCAAATGTTGCGAATGTTCAATTAATATGAGTGGGGCTCCAGCGAGGAGGCGCCACCTAATGAAACGCGTATTGCGGACGTGCGGAACGAAAGTGAGGAAGCGTAACACGGAGCGGTTTGCGGCGTGACAGTAGAACTCGTTTTCGGATTGGCACTTGGAAAGGGAGGCCCATGTGGTGTGTTAATGAGCGGCCCACAAACTTCAGCACTTTAGAAAGCTTTCACCTGATAATTTCGGCGCTTGAATGTCCGTGTAGCCCGTTCTTCTAAGATGTTGTTAGAAGCGCTGGACGGCGAAGAAACTGTTGTCTTCACAACCGCTGCCGGTAAGCACTGAAAGAGGCCACAGGAAGGTAGCTAGCTAAGCTACAGATGTATATGCTGAGTGCTGCTGTACTCGTTAGCATGCAGCTAAAAAGCAGACAGCAAGAACTAAGCTAATATCAGCTAATTTTAGAACTAGGAAGAGTATTGTTGTTTCTCGGTTTATTTAAGCTGGTTGTATCCTGCGTTGCATAATATAAGCAAGCTGCTGCCCGCTCATGGTTGCACTTGCTGCACTGATTTAGAGCTCTTGACATTAGCTGAACACTTGCTAGTTGGCAGCTCTTGATATGTAACCCACTTTCTCATCCCTCCGGGTTTCAGGCGTTCATTACCAGGGTGTTACATAATGTCTGGACACCTGTTGTACCTCCAGACAGTCTGACCTGTCACCATTTTCAATGAGGACAAAAACATCTATAGTTTTTCCTTTTTAACTGACAGGGTTAAAGGCTCAACAAACCAGAACAATACATACAATTCATGTTACCTGAATGGGGGGCCTTGACATCCAGGTAGTTTTGGTGCAATATGTCGAGGATTGTCAGTAATGACTGTTGCCAACCCCAAATACATATTGCTGTAGCTCAGGGAATTAATTTTGGTGCTCAAAGTCAAGAAAAATAATTCTGTGCAAGTCTTTCACAGTTTTCCAAGTAGATAAACTATTAATATAACACCTTTCAAGAGAAAATGTCTCAAATTGTGTCTCACAACAGGGTTCCAGACTAACTTTTTACACTGGTGCACCTACATTTTACATATAGGTGCACCCAATAATACTGTACATTTTGACTTGATTTCTTAACACATTTTGGAAATAATTGTGAACAGGAATGAAGGTGCAAATGTTTTTCTTCATTTAAATCACAGCACACGCAACAAGAAATTGAAATGTTCAGGTGCACTGGTCGCACTTGACAGACGTGCAACCAAAATAGTAGCCACCTTATTTAGAAGTACACACTCTGAGCAGGATCTTTGGGCCTGTTTGAGCACCATGATGGTGGAAGAAAATCTTTTCACTTAGAGACAGAAGGAGTACTCTGGTGTGTGTAACTATAGTCAAAAATAATATTTGAAAATACTCCTGAAGTACATTTTTAAAGCTGCTAGTAACGTTTACTTTTATTGTAGATATATTTGTAGATTATTTTCCCGGTTAGTTGTTTGGTCTATAACATGGTGAAAAATGTCTCTGTGTTTCCTAAAGCACAAGATGATGTCCTCTAATGTCTTGTTTTGTCTACTACTCAAAGATATTTAGTCATAGAGGAGGAAAGAAGCAAGAAAATATTCACAGTTAAGATGGTGGAATCAGAGAATTTTGACTTCTTAAAAAAATAACTGATTAATTGATTATCGAAAAAGGTGCACATTAATTTAAAAGTTTACAAATAATCAATGAATCAGTTAATCATTGCACCCCTATTTTTTTAATTAATTCTCGGAAAAGGTACTTTCCCTTTAATTTCTGAAACATCGGCAAATTTGATAGCTTAGCAGAAATATATTGGTATAAGCATATATGATGGCTTATTAATAAAACTTCAGAAGGGAAATACCTTTTTATATGTCTAAAGTGATTCAGGACCAGTTTTGGCTTTAGTTAGTTCACCAGAGAGCACTGACAAGTTTTATTTTGCTCCTGTGAAATGTCCCACTCAGTTTATATCTCAGTCACAATTTGTAAAAAACAAAACAAATTAAATGGATATTTATGTGTTTAACCAAAAAAATGTTAATGAAAAACTGCCAAATGCCACTATCTACTATCCAGTCAGGCTCCATGTTGTTGTCTCGATGAGAAACAGTAGTATTTCTAACCCGTCTGTCCCCCCTCAGCCTCTGTGCAGGTCCAGGTGGAGCCTGTGGGACGATGGTTCGAGGCCTACATAAAGAGGAGGAACAGAAGCACATCTGCCTCCTTCCAGGAGCTCGAGGAGGAAGAGGTGTCCTCAGAGGAGTCAGATGATGAGGAGTTCCAGCTGGAGGAGTACCCCATGCTCCGGACACTTGACCCCAAAGACTGGAAGGTATCAGTCAAAATCTGAAAATAATTTTACATGAAGAAATGGTTCTCCTTCCATTTCAGAGCTGAATGTGATGCAGGAGATGCTCAGCAAACATCTGGTTCTTCATGTCATCCTGGATTTTGGATTAGTTCAGGACTTATGTGTTATTCAATGTTGATCACTGTTGACAGCAGCTTCAGCTTTTTACCTGCTAAATCTTCCTCCTGTCCTCCTGTCACATTTGTGACAACTATTACTGAAGAAGCGCTAGTGCTGAACTGTTAATCCCCACACTGTCTAACAGAGGAGCTCAAACAAATTGGTAGCAGACAGAGAAACAATAATTATTTTCCACCACAGATTTACCAGTTGATCATTGCTTCTTCATTATTTAGATATTTTTCATATCTATTAAACAAATGGTGACAATTGTTTTGTCTGACCAGTGGTTCAAAACTCAAACATTTAATTGACAACAAGATAAAACGGCAACAAACCCTCACATTGTGGAGGCTGGAATCAGAAAAGGATTACCAAATTGAATAACAAATGACTTAAACTACTGTGCAAATGTCAAAATGTTTTCAGTCGTTCAACTGAAGGATCGATCTATCATTAGTTTTGGTTATATCTATAAGGAAGTGTTCACAACTGTAGCTGAGATCTTATGCAGCCAAGTGATGGTAGAAGCAGACAAACTTATGTAATATTTGTGTTGAATCAAATATAAAGTCATGATCCTTTTTAGAGTTAAAATGTGATCCTTGACAACTGATAGTGGGTTTCCATTGTGATTAAATCCTGCGTTAAAGTACAAATAATCTCTGATACCAGTACGAATCTGATGCTTCACAGAAGATTAATCAACTATTTTAATAATCAATTAATCATTTCAGTCATTGTTTAAAGCTAAAATGGCAATAATTCTCTGGGTCCAGCTTCTCAAATGTGGGGATTTTCTTGTTCTCTATGATAGTAAACTGAATACTTCTGGGTTTTCGACTTAAAAAACAAGGCAACACCATCCCACACTCCTTTAACACTGAGACTGTTAATGTGTGACACGCAGCTCATTTCATTTTGGAATTTTAACTCATTTTTTGTGATATTTGATCAATTTATGTATTATTAATTAGCTGGAAACTCTTCCCTTACCTCTTACTTGTTTGTCAGAATCAAGATCACTATGCTGTCCTCGGCCTCGTAAACTTGAGGTACAAAGCCACACAGAAACAGATCAAAGCTGCCCGTGAGTATTCCTCTTCCTCCTGCTTTCATGGATCATTTCTGTAATTGTTGGAAATACATTTTTCAAATCACATTCTCTGCTGCTTCTCAACAGACAAAGCGATCGTGTTGAAGCACCATCCTGACAAGAGGAAAGCTGCAGGAGAGCAGATTGTGGAGGGAGACAACGACTACTTCACCTGTATAACTAAAGGTATGTAACTCTGCTTTTAATGGTTATCAGCACCGAGGGTCCTGAACTCACTGTCACTGTTGTCACTGTTTGAACCTCAGCTATAGAAATCTTGTCGGACCCTGTGAAGAGGAGAGCCTTCGACAGCGTAGATCCAACCTTCGACAACGCTTCGCCTTCAAAGGGCGAAGGCAAAGAAAACTTCTTTCAGGTGTTCGCTCCCGTTTTTGACAGAAATGCCAGATGGTCTTCCAAAAAGCACGTCCCCAAACTCGGCACCATGGAGTCCTCTTTCGAAGATGTTGATAATTTTTACTCTTTTTGGTGAGTTGTTTCCGAGAGATGTTGATTTGACTACAGAAAGATGGCATTTGGCTGTCAAAACACAACTTAGAGAAGTGTTTTAACTTTTGTACCTTTTTCATTTTTGTTAAAGGTATAACTTTGATTCATGGAGGGAATTCTCATACTTGGATGAAGAGGAAAAGGAAAAGGCTGAATGGTAAGCTACCATGTGTGCGAGAGCAGTTGGTTGTACTGAAACACAGTTCAGGTACTGGTGACTGAATTATCCGACTGACGTGTTTTCACTGTCCCTTGCAGTCGAGACGAGAGGAGATGGATTGAGAAGCAGAATCGAGCTTCCAGAGCTCAGAGGAAGAAGGAGGAGATGAACAGAATACGAACACTAGTCGGTAAAGTCTCAGCACACACCGCAAGATGAAGGAAACATTGTGATGGAGCGACTAAAAATATCACAAAGCTACTTAGGCTATTGAATATTTCATAAAAATCTCCTCTGTATCCTGGTGCGTGGTCCAGGAAATCTGCTGAACAATGAGTGAGATTGATACGTTTTTCTCCTTCACTGCAGATACTGCCTACAGCTGCGACCCTAGAATAAAGAAGTTCAAAGAAGAAGAAAAGGCCAGGAAGGAGTCCGAGAAGAAGGCTAAAGCTGACGCCAAGAAGAGAGAGCAGGAGGAGAGGGAGAGAGTAAGTCTCACTTTAAACAAAACACCCTCCTGACTACACGTGCATTAACTTTGTCATCATGTTTACCATCCAGTATTATGTTGATATGGACTAAAATGTTGGAAATGTGTAGAGAGTTTTATTGTTATGACACTGAAAATGAAGAATAGAAAGATGAACAGTCTGGTTAATCTCAAACGTTTACCAGTCAGTGTGCACTCTCTTTAACAGGCCCGGCAGGCGGAGCTGGATGCAGCTCGACTGCAGAAGGAGAAGGAGGAAGAGGAGGCCAAGCAGGCTGCCCAGCAGGCCAAGAAAGAGAAAGAGATCCAGAAGAAGGCCATCAAGAAGGAGAGGCAGAAACTCAGGACTACCTGCAAGGTTCATTCTCATTGAAGCGCTCTTTGACTTTGACCTGCATTAGTCACAGTCGTTTAGTTAATGTTGTTCCTTCTCCATATCTGTCCTCACTCCACAGAACTGGAATTACTTTGCTGACGATGAAGCTGACAGTGTGAAAATGATGGAGGAGGTGGAGAAGCTCTGTGATCGACTGGAACTGACAAGGTAAGGTCAACAAGATTCTCATTTGATGAAATGTAATGCTTTTAAAACTGTTTGACTCTTGTTTGTAGATCACATCTTCAGTCTCAGATGTTGTTAGTCCTGACGTAATAATTATAAGCTAGGATCATCTCAGCCTTGCAGTGCTTTCAGGAAGCAGAGCCCTGAGATGGGAATCAGTGTTTTATTGTACTTGTGTGTTTCCAGTCTGCAGTCCCTGAATGAGATCCTGGCCTCAGGCTCAAAAGATGACAGTAAGGTAGCCGTGGAGAAGCAGGTAAAAAGGCACTGTGTCTGCAAAGACCACCAGGAGACCCCTCACATACCATCCGTGTGAAGTCCTCACAAGTGTACAAACATGTTGGTGTTCCTCCGTTCAGGTGCAGGAGGTGAACGCCCAGCTGCAGAGGGAGAGGGACGCTGAGGTCCAGGCAAGGCAGGCGGCCCGCAGTGCCGACCAGGCCAGTGGCGGGGGAGGAGGAGGAGGCGGGGGGAAGGGCTGGAACGAGGAGGACCTCCAGCTGCTCATCAAAGCTGTCAATCTGTTCCCTGCTGGAACCAATGCTAGGTAGACACGATGTGTTCAGGCACAGTATTGAGTGAAGGTCACCTGCATTCGGTAGCACTCAGAGCCCAACATGCAATCAGTTATACACTTAATAGTCTTGAAGCTTAAAAATATGCTTCAGGTAGAGTTTACTAGGCATTGCGCAGCCTGTGTAGACAGCTGAAACGACTAAAACTGTTCCATCAGGAGGGTGTGACACGATTTTAAAAAAATTGGCTGAAATACCTTCCCATGTTTATATGCTGTCAGCTAAGCCAACTAGATATACATGTTAAGTTGGAGTCAGGAGAAATTCTCCTGTAAGAAAAGTGACCTCAGCCTTGGTCATGGCGATGTGTCAGTATGTGTTCTGTGGTGATGTCTTTGTATCTGAAAAGATTGCAGCTAACACAATGTGTCTTTGCTGTCAGTACAGCAGGTCTGTCCCCTGGTGTAACACAGTCTTACTATGTTATCTGTGTTTGGTTTGTTGCTCCATATCTCCCAAAGCTGAGGCCGAATTGTTGATGAATATTTTGTTTATTTTTCCCTTGCAGATGGGAAGTTATTGCCAACTACATGAACATACACTCCACCAGTGGCATGAAAAGAACCGCCAAAGACGTCATCAACAAGGCCAAGAATCTGCAGCGGCTAGGTAAGCTCACATTTGAACAAACTATGATTTACACAACTGGAACCAACATTCCTTCTTTTATACCAGGGAAAACTAAGGAAAATTGAAATTGTCAAAGTATTAAAACATTTTTAGTACTTTAATAATTAATGACAGAAATATCTATATAGTACCTTTAAAACATTTTTCTACTGTAACATACCATTTGCCATTCTGTTTTTGACTTTTTTTATCATTGATTTGTCATCTCAACAGATCCAGTACAGAAAGACGAGATCAACAGAAAAGCCTTTGAGAAATTCAAGAAGGAACACTCTCAAGTACCGCCCACCATAGACAATGCTGTGCCCTCTGAGAGATTTGATGGTGAGTGTGTCTGTCTGTCAGTCTGACTTAACGGATGCAGACTGTTGGTATAAGGCCTGTCCTCTATACCAGAATGAGAAATGGTGCCGCCAGACCTCTCCAGCGATAACAGAGTGCTGTGGAGATGAGTCTGGCGATGTGAGACTGGGTGTTGTGTAACATTTTTGTACCCTGACTTAAAACGATTTTTCACTTGGTGTGTTCTCATCGAGTTGTTAATTTGTACATTGGAAGCAGGGAAATTTCTCAGGAAATTCATAGTGAGGGAACTGTTGAACAAATGACCGATAGTCTGTAACATGAGCCACATTGACCTGCTATGTCTTCCCTCAGCCTCTGGTACCGATGCCAACGCTGCTGCGTGGACCACGGAGGAACAGAAACTTCTGGAACAAGCCCTGAAGACCTACCCAGTGAGCACACCTGAGCGCTGGGAGAAGATCGCAGCTGCCGTCCCAGGACGGAGCAAGAAAGACTGTATGAAGAGGTACAAGGTAAGATGACGCGCTGCTCTGTTCCTTTCTCAGCATGAGTTGACAGTTTATTTGGTTCGCCTAGATAAAGTTATTGGCAGCCCAATAGAGGAGGACAAAGTGATGTTGTACTGAGGTGTCTCAAATCTAGTCAATTAATGTCAACCGGTGTAGGCTAAATATTAGAAACGTCTTTGTGTGCAATGTGGTACATTTCAACAGCACCACAATCTACTTCCTCCAAACCACTTGTGGTATCCTAACAGATGTTTTCCTGTGTCTTTTACAGGAGCTGGTGGAGATGGTTAAAGCCAAGAAAGCTGCACAGGAACAGGTGGCAGCCAAAAGTAAAAAATGACAAGAACCACAAAGAATAGTATCTGTGTTATTTTAACATTATTGTGTTGGTCTTTATTTTATAATAAAAATTAAAGAAGGAAAAATACTACAGACAAGACTTAAATACTGTGTTTTTTTATGAGCTGTACAGTTGAAGGGTAATGTGTCCTGATCAGGTTCTCATCCAGAACATTCCACTTCGGATCTGGTTGTAGTCTGGCAGCTGTTCAATTGGACCTGAGACAAAAAACAATCGGAGTTAATGTCATTAAAACTGTATCGTACTGCTTTTAAAGAAAAACTACAGTTTATCACAGCATGGGTTTTATTATTGCTGCTCTGGCCATTGTTCATGATAACACTGTACTCAAAGACATTGCTGGCAACAGTGATATCCTAGAAACTCTCTACCTACCATAATTGTGTGGGCTCCTGTGTTTACAGAGGGATAAGTAGGAATATTACAGTTTAATGTGGAAAACACTGCCGGCTTGTTTTACAGCCAGGATCCCAGCTGTCATGTACAGTGTTATCATACTTTGCCGGTTGCCAGAACTACAAATAGAAAACCTAAGTTTAGTTTTCCTATAAATCCATTCAGAGCACCATACCAGACTAATAGTAGCATGCAAGGATCAATTGTCCTCTTGAACAAAAAAAATGGCTGCTAAATCATGTTACATTAAGCTTCCTGGCCATGATGCAAGTCCAAATATTTACTCATGGTTAAATTTTTTGTAACAAACTCTCTCTGCTTGTTGCATAGTAGAAGCGGTCCCAAATTATATACTGTACATACATAGGGAAATTATGATAAATAAATGTATGAGGTATATCAGTAAATGACATTATGCAATAACAGACTTATTTTGGTGGTGGAACGGCCTTTGATTTGACACCTGTGTTTAGGGGTGCATGATAGTGGACTTTTGCTTATATGGCATATTTTCCTACTCATTTTGGCCAATTACCAATGCCTTTAACAATACATGCACATATCGACCTAATTTACAGAGAATATAAAGTCTCATGTAGCGGAATCATGACATTGTCAGGCCCACTCTTACCTACCGGCAGATGTAGACATACAATCATTTTCAGAACAACCCCATTCACAGGGAAAAATAAAACTGCCAAGCATAATAAAGTGTCATCTTAATAACCTGTTATTTTGGCCAATGCCAACATTTTATTGTAAAGCCTTTTTTGGCTGATACGGATGATATTATATGATATTATCCTGCATCCCTACCTGTGTTATCATGCAATGAGAGCATATATATTTTCAAATTTCTTGCCACAGAGCACAGGAGCCACTTTCAAAGACAACAGACAGTATTTGGACATTATGGCCAGGAGAGAATAACGCTGCTTTTGGGAATAAACGGACAAACTGGAGTAGAGCATCTGGTCTAGCAGTCCTTCATCCATAGAAAAAGACTAATCAAACTTAAATACAAACTGTCTCTGAAATGTTACAGCTTCACAAGCTCAGGGACTGTCAGTTACTATATACAGTATCAGGCAGGTGTGTCTGCACCAAAGTGTACATGTTGTACTAAAACGTGTTACTCTGAATCCACTCTAAAAAATTAGCAACATACCAACTGCTGCGATGGCAGGAGCCTTGTTGAAGATATATTTGGTGCACACGTCCTTGATGGTCTTGGCATCAATAGCCTGTTGAAAGGCAGAAAAAACAGAAAATTACATTAGAGCTGCAATGACTTATCAATTAGTCACCAACTATTAATACTAAATTACTATTTTGATAATAGATTCAGTTGAAAAACCAAATTAGGGAAAAATAGTCAAAACTCATTCCATTTTCTTAAATGTGAATATTTCCTGTTTTGTCTGACAGTAAACTGAATATCTTTGGGTTGTGAACAAAACAAGATATTTGAGGAAGTCATCTTGGTCTTTCAGACACGATGATCCTGATATATTTACCATTTTCGTACCAACAACTATTTGACAAATCTAGAAAATAATCAACAGATTGATAAACAATGAAAATAGTTGCAGCCCTACATTACATCGTCTTTTATAGCTTTATGCTGCAAGTTTCGATTAACCTTAAAAGTTTATCAACTGGAGCAAAGGCCCCTTTAAATTGTATATTTGTACTTTGTGATACATTTGTCATTGAAACAAAATGATGGTATGGGGCATGATGATGATCATTCTCAACAGTTAACCAGTGAGCTATCAGCTAGGGAGAGAGAGACAGGGTGATGTATCAGTAAGGTTAGAGTTGTTATTGATGTCTGTAGGGGCAGCAACAAGGTCATCAATACAGATTCAACACTTTCCAGAAGAAAAAGTTCCATTTCATTGGGTTTTAAAAGGCCATCCATATTTTGTCAAAATTACTATCCTCCACGTTAGTCCATCAATACTCCTCAGCTGTTTGGAGCTGTCTGAGGAACAATACAAGATCATGAGTTTATATTTAGGTATTAATGATTTCAATCATATTTGGAATAGTGACAAAACACACCACGGCTGACTTCTTGAATTCCACTAAAAAGTCTCTAAATTCACTAGAAATGTGGGAGGCTATGTACATTCCTGGTGAGTGAGATTTGACTATCTACTCACATCAATTCTGGCCTCCAGCTCATGCAGAGGGATCCTGCGACTGTAGCACAGCATCTGTCTGCCGATGTCCTCACAGATAGGGGTGGATCCTGGAGACAACAGATAAACAAGCTGACGTCAGTAAGATGTCTTGCGTTGTGCTTCCGTGATGATCACGGAAGCACAACGCAAGACATCTGTGACGCAGCCTGATGTGACGCAGCCCGATGTCACGCAGCCTTACCGTCCAGATGCAGGAGCATGTTGGTCTTGAGCAGATTTTTGGCCCGTGCCACCTCACTCTCCGTCACACTCGTACAAAGAGACATCCTAACAGAGAGCACAAGACAAGGTTTTATATTTAGAGCTGTGAGTGGACTGTAGTACCATTTCTACAGTATGTCTGATCTGTCCTGTGTGTGTGTGTGTGTGTGTGTGTGTGTATATACTCACCATTCCATCTGAGTGAAGTGCATCATTTCGTTGATGGTGCCGGGCTCACACACCATGTAGAGCCCCCACAGGCCTGTGTCCGTGTAGCAGGTGTTGAAGGACTGGAAGCTGTGGCACAGGTTGCCCTGACAGGCCATCTGAGCCAGTTTACTGGACAGATTCTGGGTTCACAGAGGACACAGTCCAACAGGAGGGGTTATGCACTTCATTACCACGTACAGACCGCTATGTGTGCTATGAAAGTTGCCTGGTGCAGCTTGGTGTGAGAAATCTAAACTGAAGTTAATTGAGCATTGTGCAAATTAACTTGACTTCGAGGTTTCAGCCGTACTCACCACACCTCCGCCAAAGGAGCGGTCCCAGTTTCCAATAAGAGTGTTGGCCACCATGAGGGGGATGGTGTCGGGGTGTGACCATCCAACCGCCTCCACTGCAATGGCAATATGAGCCAGAGGCATCTTGTCGTCACGTACACGGATCTAAAGAGGGAGCAGGACAGACTCACTGGAATCATTTCTCCACTGTCTGTAATTCAAAACTTTCCTATTCTAAGATATATTCTCTTTAAAAAAACAGCTGTTTATTAATGGGGCTCTGTGTAACGACTTACATGTATTTATCACTTTTTTTTATTATTGTTTTACAGATTGTAGCTTCTTAATTATAAGGATTTTCTGCTTTTCCTTGTCATTTATGATAGTAAATAAACAGTCTTTGGGTTGGGGGCTGTTGGTTGGACATAATAAACAAGTGAGACAACAAGACATCAGTTTAGGCTCTGCGAAATTATGATGAGCATTTTTCATAGTTTTATGACATTTTATAGACTAAACGATAAATTGCGAAAAAATTATCAGCAGATTAATCAATAATCAAAATGATGGTTGCTTGCAGCCCTAATAACCATTAACCTGAACTTTCCTGGTTTAAGTTCATCTGGGGACCTTTTGCATGACAAAAATGTAGTAAAATAGCAAAACAAGAAAACTAAAACACAATAACAATATGCAGTATTAGCCTTCAACCTTACCTCACTTCCTGTGAAGTGGCATAGAGGAAGTGCCGGAGCTTCACCCTTATATCTGAGAGGAAGTTTTCCAAAGTGATACTTGGCCAAATCAATGAGCTCATCATGAGAAACTCCTGATCAGAAACACATGAAACAAAGTCCCCAAGGTCAGAACAACCTCAATATTTCACTCTGATATAAATTCATGACTTTGGTTTGGTGTAGATGCAGAATCAACATTGATGTCAACTTACTTTAGCCTATAATTATGACTTCAGGTATTAAAAACAAGTAACACATCAACTGAGATAAACCAAACAAGAGAGGAGTTGTTCTGACCTCCAGCAGCAGCCAGCACTATTCTGGGGCCTTTGTAGTGAGTAGTGATGTACTCCACCAGGTCACCTCTGTTGATGGTCCTGCAATCCAATACAACTGACTTAAAGTATGACAGGGAGAGCATTTCTAAAGTAAGCCGAGTTAAAGCAGAGCCATGTGAGACCACTGCATCAACCACACTGTTACAGGTATTTCAGAAACACAATATACAGAGATAGGGTCTTACTTGATGTTCTCAGTGGGCCCAAGGATGGTCCGGCCCAGAGCTGTGGACTGATAAGCAGTAGCATGCAGGTAATCAAACACCACTTCCTGCAGATTCGTCTCCACTTCCTGCATCTCTCTGAGGATCACCCCTCGCTCCCTCTCGATCTCTGCCTCACCCAGCGTGCTGTTCTGGATGATGTCAGCCAGGATCTCCACAGCTTGGGAAGAAGGAACAGAAAGTTTTATTTGCATGTATAAAATTATAGAAATGTTTTCATTTTACAAACCAGTTTCCACACCTTCCTAAACATCAAGTTCAAGTTCTTTTCAGGCCAAATGACCTCAAATTCAAGTAGCCTGAGACATTATGGTCATTTATATACAAAACAACACCAACTCCAGTAACATGAATTAATTGACTTTAGATGACATAATTGAAGACATTTTAGGATTTTTCCAGGACTTGCATACAGTCCTTCACTCTGTATCACTCAGCTCTTCTGCCCTAGTGTACCGTACCTCGTGGGAGATCTTTAGAGAAAGCTTTGGCGTAATACACAGTTTGCTCTCTGGATGTGTAGGCGTTCAGGTGAGCCCCCATGTTCTCGATCTCCAACTCCAGATCCAGCTGGGAGCGCTTCCTGGTGCCCTGTCACACACATACACACAGGTGAATGAGCCTTGGAATATTTTTTTAGCATTGTTGAAGACAAGACATAGACCATCGTTTCTTTTATAAATATTACATTATGAAATGATTTTTGCATGATACTACCATGAAGAATTCCACTGTCTTTATTTTGCTAACTTATAAACTGTGTATGTTAAAATAAGAAATATTAGGAGACAAACCAATAAGTCCAGTTAGTCAAAGTAAAACTTTACTGCTCTGTCACCATCTTACCTTAAAGGCCATATGTTCCAAGAAATGTGCTGTGCCATTATTTCTCTCGTTCTCATAGCGACTGCCGGCGTCTATCCAGAGGCCCACCTGGAAGTAGGCAGTAACGAATATGCAGTTATTATCATACTCTCACTCTGTGGTCATTGGACTATTGTAGATCTCCAGACAAATACGGGTGGTGAGGCTGCCTTCTCTAGTGATGGCACTAAACTGTTTTTTACACATTTAAATTAAACTTTTAAACCCACACCCAACTTTGTAAATGGACTTGATATAATATTCTGTATGACTGTTTCAATATTTAGTGTAGCACATATGGTGAATAAAACAGCTGAATTCTTTTTTAACTGGTTGAATTATTTCATATTGCAGACCTGCAACTCGACCCCAAAATGAAAGAGGAATCACCACCTGGAAATCCAATTATTCTGTACAAACTCTAAAAGATAACATTATTTTACATTGCAGAACGTCTTAAGAGTAAATTTAGTTTTTTCGATTTGTTCCCCTGCAACCCACAATAAATACATATAAATAAAACAACATTTAGATTTCAACAAGTACAAAGTTGGTCATAGTTGTGGCATTTAAAAAAAAAAAACATTGTGTGTCTTTATCAAGTTTGGGCGTGAGTAGGTCACTGAGTTGAACACTAAACAGTGTGACAATAACCCCAAAATGGATTTTCTCATATTCTTGTATACTGAATAATTATTGTAAATACGTCACAGTAGCCAGGCAAACAAACAGCAAGTATGTGTGTGTGTGTGTGTGTGTGTGTGTGTGTGATTAGGGGGATAACTTTCGACTTACTGTGCAGGTAGTAAGCCCAGCGTCCTCTGAGGCCACCCTCAGTCCGTTTTCTAAAGTGGTCACCTTGGTCTCAGGGACATTTAGAGCCACCTGCTGAGCAGCCTGAGTGGCCAAGAGTCTGTGCTGTCCAGCTGTGAGCTGTAGGTGGAGGACAGGCAGAAACTAAGTCAGTCATGGTG
Source organism: Pagrus major (assembly GCF_040436345.1). Lineage (NCBI taxonomy): Eukaryota > Metazoa > Chordata > Actinopteri > Spariformes > Sparidae > Pagrus > Pagrus major. The sequence continues at coordinate 6,021,032 of NC_133228.1, forward strand.
ATACAACAAATTTAGGACAGTGACGTCAGCTGTTACGAGTCACTTGTCAGCGATGATGAAATTAACTAACCTATGTCGTCGACAGTTTTACTGAATGACACTGGGTAAACTTCAACATTACTTTAAGAATTTATCTTGGAACAGCCGAGCTTGTCGCAGCTTTTAGCTAACTTTAACTGTTAGCAAACAGTGAGCCTGACGGAACATACAGAGGCTTTCCTACGTTAGACTGTAAACTGAGAACTGTCAAGGAACTTTAAAAGGAGAGACATATCAAAAAATGTCTATAAACACATTGTTCTTACCCGGCTTAAAGAATTTGTCTTCAGTAAATGTCTTTGTAGGAGAAATCTCCCAGCAAGTGTGAGGCGCTGTACGGACGCCGCCATGTTGTTTATCTGTCACACAGCGCATGTGCGGTATTTACTGACGCAATCAGTACGTAACATCCGCCGGGGATGGCGAGAATATATTTAAAAAAATAAAAACATTAAAACAAAAAAGTAACATTAGGTGAAAATACTATGATTGAGTTCCAATTATCATATTAATCGATTAGTTGTTAACTAATAAATCAATCGTTTTGAGTAATTCTTTAAATGAATTACTCAAAACGATTGATTTATTATTAAAATGACAAAATTCTCTGATTTTAGCTCCCTAAATGTTAATATTTAATGTTTTTTACTCCTCTATGACAGTTATCTCAATATCTTTGGGTTGTGGGTAAAAAAACAGACATTTGACTTGGGCTTTGAGGAACAGTGATCAACATTTTTTTTCATTATTTTCTGACATTTGATGGACCAAACAACAAAGCAATTACTCCAGAAAATAAGAGACTGATTAATCAATAATGAAAATAATTGTTAGTCGGAGCACTACAATATAAACAAAAGTTATAATGTCAAAGAAATAAACCTGAAATAATGGTGTTTTAATGGATAGATAGATAGAAACTTTTGTACGTATTATTTTGTACACTTTGCTCATTTTCTTCTTATCTCACACCTTTGCATGTTCCTAAAAACGCTGCAATACAAGATGATTTCTTCAACTTTGAATATGACTATATTAAATTGCAAATAAGGCTTCTATTTTCTTCTATTGTTGTGATATTGCCAAATTATTCCATAGTATTACAAAATGCAACCACAATGAAAAAAACTTTAATTTTGCTTATTGTCGACATGACTTTATTTGTGATTTAAATCTAAAAAGCCAGTGTGCAATAAATTGTTCCCCATTTCTGTGTCGTCTCAGTCTCGTCAAGTCACAACAAAACATGTATTTAAAACTCATTTTGATGATATCAAATATACTTTGTTGATGTTATCTATAATGAAATAAACGTTTGAATTTTGAATGAGTAGAATATATAAATTAGTAAATGAACGAATAAATAAATATACAGAAAGTGTAAATAAATAAATACACTTTACATTATATTTAATTTGTGATTTAATTTATGATGTATTCATTTATTTTGGGAATTAATTAAACATTGACTTTTTTAAACATTAACAATTAGTTAATTATTAAATTATTTAAGAATTTTCTTGTGTACTTATATATTCATTCATTTATCTAGGCATTTAATTATACAATTAATCATGTATTTACACATTTAGTTTTGGTATTCAATGATTCGGTCTATTATGACGTAATCATTTCAACGCCTCCGATACTTGTGTATTGTCTCGTTACCTTTATTTTGAAAGGGCCTGACAGTTGGAGGCCGGAAGTGTGGCTTTAGCCTAGCGCGAAATTTTCTTCCGAGGGTCTCAAGTTTGTCCTGAGACTGACTGACAACCTCAACACGGCGGTTTACAGTCATTGGAAAAGCCATGCAGTGCTAAAATACTATTCCATAAGGATCAGAGAGTCGGCTGCTGTGTCACATATTTGAAGGTATTTCTCTTTTAACACAGAGTTTTTTGATTCTCTGCCAGCTTTAATATTAACTCCAGCGGTATTGTTAGCTGCTAATTGTGTGGAGTTAGCTGTTGTCGCTAATGACAGGCTCATAACTTTAGCCGATGCATTGAAACGTCAGTGAACAGCCATTATCTTTGCTGTGTCTCCAGTCAAGAAATGGCGGATGGTGGAGAGATAATGGACGGTGATCTGGAAGATGGAGAGCTCTCCGGGTCCGGCTCGGATACTGAGATGGGAACCGCTGCAGCAGCACAAACTCGACCCCAGGTTCCTCCAGCTTTTAGCGGCCAGTCCTTCCACAGCAGAGCCGCTGCCCAGCCCCCCGCCGCCGCCTACCGCAGCGCTGGTAGGACGGCGGAGTCCAGCGACAGTGACCCGGACTCGTCGGACGAGGAGGCGGCTGTTTGGCGCAAGAAGCGCCAAAAAGTGTCAAACGCTCCTCAGCCGCCTGCCTACACCACCCGGCCAGGGCCGACCCGCATGCCCGTCCCCGGCGCACTGGGAAGCCGCAAGGTGAACAACATATGGGGCTCTGTGGTCCAGGAGCAGTGCCAGGATGCCGTAGCTGCAGAGCTGGGCATATTTGGCATGGAAGGCGATGTTAGCATGTCCAGCAGGAATGTGGAGACTTATAACTATGTCCTGGCACGCAAGATAATGGAGAAGGAGAGGGAGCTCGAGAAGCAGAATGAAGAGGAAGGAGAAGTGAATATGTTGGACACCCAGCTGGAGGAGTACATGAAGAGCAAGGATTTAGAGGAGCGGGCAGGAGGGGATGCCAAGAGGAAGAGGTCAGCTAAAGAGAGACTGGGCCCCAGGGCGGAGATGGACATCAAGGGCAGGTATGAGATCACAGAGGACGACCCTGACGATAAGGTGGCGGAAGAGATTGCACACAGGCTGCAAGAGCCTAAAACAGACCTGATAGAGCGCGTTGTTAAAGTCATCGGGAAGAAGAAAGCCATAGAACTGCTCGGAGAGACTGCCACGCTGGAGGAAAGCGGCGGCGTGTACACCATGGATGGCAGCAGGCGACGAACACCCGGTGGAGTGTATCTCAACCTGCTGAAGAACACACCCAGCATCACCAGGAACCAGTGCAAGAAGATTTTCTTAGAGGAGCAACAGAAAGAGAACAAGAGCAAGAAGGCCGCCCAGAAGAGGAGGCGGCACGTGGTGGCCAAGAAGATGAAGCAGGCCATCGGCACGCTGAACCTGCAGGAGCACGACGACGTCTCCAGGGAGACTTTCGCCAGTGATACCAATGAGGCCTTGGAGTCATTGGAGGAGGCTGCAGAGGAGGAAGAGGAGGGTCAGGAGGAAGCTGCGGTGGGCATTGAGGAGACACCAGTGGTGTACAACTCTGCAGACCTGGAGGTCTTCTGAGGGCTCGCTGCTGTTTGAACTCTGGGATGTTTAACCAGGATGGAACATTTTGTATTGAAATGAAAGTGAATCACTTAAAACACTGTATAAGTAGTCTCTGCTGAGTGCAGAATCAAACCTGAGTGTCCTTTTTGTTGTTTTGTTTTTTACCATAGCAATTAAAGGAGATCTTATGTTGACTAAATACTGTTGATAACGTGCTCAAGTTGTTGCAGTTCATTGGAGTAAAAGTGCAGCACTCGTTGATTTTCAAATCTAGTAACTTTCTTTGTTATAATTTTCGTTGTGAGATAACAAGGTCTTGATTTATTAAATTAATTTGTGTGACTATCTGGAATATAAATAAAGGTGACTCGGGTAAAATGACTTAAACAGTAACTGGGTTGCACAATGTGCTTCAGTGCTGCACGCGATAAGAGAATAGTCCTCTCTGGTGTATTTTAGCATCGTGATACAGATTCAGTCCCTGATATCCAGGCAGTTTCAGTAGGTTGGGACCTGGTGTATCAGGTTTTTTCAAAGTAGAGGAGCCAGAAGAGCAGAAAACTTAAAGCTATTGTAGAGCAGAAATTCATCCACTAGATGGCGGAATCATTAGTTCCCATAATGACTACTAAAATGTAACAGAAATTTGTGATCCCATACACGAAAAAGGATACAAAAAGTAGTTGTTAGAAAAATTATACCAAAAGACACATGTGATGGACAGTGCTATTTACAATATGTACTGTAATATGAAGAAAAAAAATACACTGACCCTGGAGTTAAACAAAGTAAGAAAGATAATAAACCCACATAAGAAATACAAAAATGGCAATAATGAAATTAATTGTCTATAGATAGCAGTATGTGCAGTTGTATGGCTTTGACTGATCTTAAAACAGCAGCACAATTCGGCATCTGTGGCAGCAGATCGTGTGCTGCTAATGGAAAAAGATATCAGAAAAAACGTCTGTTGCTTTGCATTAAAGGAACAGGTCACCCAGAAATGAAAATTCAGTCATTATCTCCTCACCCCCATGCTGATGGAAAGTTGGGTGAAGTTTCATAGTCAAAACATTTCTGGTGCTTCAAAGCAAAACAGTGGTGCACCTAAACAACTGAAGTAGATGAGGACTTGTTGACTGAACTTTCACTTTTGGGCGAACTTATCCTTGAACCACACACCAAAGAAATGTTTTTTGTGGAGTAACTGGGGCATTGATCCAGCTGCAGTTCAGTTCATTTAATTAAATTGTTCAATGTTGTGAGAAGAAAAATATAAATTCCTTCTGACTTAGTTGTATTGGAGTGGAGGCAGACGAGAGCAAATGAAACCAAAACTTCTTGCTACAGATACACTACTAGAGTAAGTGAGGAAATATGTCATTTATTGATTTATTTATTTTTGCACTTGGGTGAAGCCCAGCTCCTTAAAGGTGCACTGTGTAGTTTTGGGGAAAAAAATGTTTATCAGAAGACAAAGTTCTTCACTGACTGTTTATTTTGACTATTTGTTTTCATTACTGAGGAAACAAACTGACCTTAAAGGACAAAACAATTTTAGTTATACTTTGTTTATATTTGGCGGACCCTGCCAGTGCCACCTTTCTCGCTTCAAACAGTGTTCTGGGACCTTATTTTCCTCTGATAACAGCTTGTTTATGGGATAAATAAATATAATCAGTTTGTTTTATTACCTCATTAATATTATAAATATAACAATTCTGAGTTTACATTCCTTCTCCAAAACTACACAGTGCCCCTTTAACACCGACCAGAAATGAGTATTATTTTGAAGGCAGACTGGTGGTGATGAGGTCTCGTGTGCATATACTGTCAGCAGACAGGAGGAGACTTTCCTCTCATCCCCATCCACAGCTCAAACACTTCTGCATTGATCAAATCTATCAACTCCTTAGTGAGTTCCTGTCTCACCAATCAGCTGTGATAAACCTTCACCAATAAATCTGCTTTTAAGGCATGCGTGTACCAGACACAACAAGTGGGTGGCAGCAGAGGTCTGATGATGGTGTTAGTTCACAGTACGTGACTGTCGTGTTCTTTTGTTAAAGCATCGAGTCAAATATGGGATGAATGCTTTGTCCTTGAGGGTGTACTAAAACGTGTTCAGTGTTTCATTTTGACTGAAGTCTAAAAACCTGCATTTTGTCTGGAAATTGTGTTTGTGTTAATCCCACCACAAAGCAGAAATGGCCCATAAGACATCCTTATATCAGAAAGAATGATTCAGAACCCTTTAGTTTACTGGACTGTTACTTCCAAATAATTTCCCCAAAACTTACTGCATAATTCACTACAAATGATAGAGAAAACGAATGATGTTATTTTTAGTTAGTTGAGCTAGTTATACTGAGTTCAAAAGCAACTGAATTTGTGAACAGAAGAACTGAAATAAGTATTTTCATTCAATTTCCATATTTATATTATATTGTGGAAACTTTATTCTTCATTTACAGTTTGTTGAATTTGTTTGTATGTGCAATGACCAAAAGACTTTATAGCAGGTTATGGTAGCTTAGCATTTAATTGTAATTAAATAATTGTAAAAGTTCCAGCTGAAGCTTCGAAGCTTTCATCAACCTTCCAAGGAAATTAAAAGGAATTTACAAACCTATGAAATAGAGTGCTTCTGAATAAAACAAATAAATAAATTTTAAAAAAGTGTTGGTATTATTTAAAGCTGCATAATTAACATATTTATTGGCCACCTGACACACCAACGGCCAACGTCGGGGCTGTCAGTGAGCGTCTGTGGCTCTAGTTACAGATTGACATTGACACTTGTCTGCCAATGTCAGTGCCTTTTGGACCGATTGAGCATGTAGAACAAGCAGCAAAGCCTGTCGGTGAGAGAAATCACTCAGATTGGCTGTTCAGCTAAACGAATCAGTGTACAATAACACAAAAACACAAAGAGAGGGAAAGCCCCTTGAGCTTGTTGCTATAGCATCCATGATTTCATCCATATAGTGCGTTTTCTCCTCATTTTTCACCTTCGCCTCTTCACCGGTGCCATTTGCATGTGCAACTATTCATTGGACAATTTCTCAATAATTAGAAGTCTACATTAGAGAGAGTGGTGTCACAAAGCGCTGCTTTATCATATAATAATCTACCAGTTTCCCTTTTAAAATAGCAAATACAGACAACTGCTACCTGGAGGAGACACAGACAACTTCATTGCCACTAGTTCTTTGATGTTGGTTTGGTGTGTTGGGGCCCTCAGGGGCCATGGAACAACTTCAAACAGTAAACAAAACTCCGGCACTCCCAGAGAACAAATCTGTGTTTCATTGTGGCCAAAAAATGAAAAACCTTTCAGCACTTAACCCTCATCAGCATGAAAATACAGAGCACACATGATACTCAATAGGCGAGGAGCCAACAAACAAAGATGATGGAATCCTCAAAGAGAGACAGACAGACAAAGGGGTGTGACCACAATACAAAGACAAACTATCAGAAAATAATTAAGACTGGAAAAAATAGGACAAAACTATAACTTTCAGATACATCCAATACAAATCTCAACAAATAAGGGAACAGTTATCACAAATAAATATAATCAAATATAAATGTTCATAAATAAGAGAACACTTGTCACCAAACTAATCCACAGATTTTAATATATATTTAATATGAGCATATACTAACACTGTCCTTTAATTCATTTGTGATAAAAACTGTCCAGTCAATAAATAAATACATATTCTATATTCTATGGCAAAAAAGAAGGGCTCAAACTGCTCATATGATGGGGACAGATAGCAGGGATACAAATATTTAGAATTCATCTAGGAGCTGAGCTTTATAAGCACAAAAATAATGCAGAAAAATGTAATAAAAAATATACAAGAAAGAAATATAAGAAAAACATGGATACTCAAACTTGGTATTAAAGAATCCAAATGTAACAAATGGACAAATAACATGAGAAAATAGAAATAAGAACTATTAAGACCCCGTTGTGCAGTTTGAACCCTTTGCAGAGCATCAAAAGTATAACAAAGTACAACCTGAAACACAACATCTGTTGTTACGTCTAATGTGTTCGCAAACAGTTGTCCATTTACACGTCCAAAAGACACACAGCAACATTAGCATTCATTTGGAGTTGTGTCAACCTCGGAGAAGAAAAATGTTTTCTTTCTTCACCAGCCAGTCGTCCATCTTGTCTTTCTCTTCCTTGGTGCTGGGCAGCTGGCATACAGCTGGTTTATCGCAGCTGTTTTGTTTGTTTGTTTGTTTTTTCTGAAATGAAAGTGAAGTGAACAGGTAATAAAAACCAAAAGAAAGAGCTCAAACAGGCTAAAACGGCCCGTAGAGCCGAGGGGAAGTGCAGAATCAGGTGATTATCCTGTGAGGCTTACCGACTACGAGGCCCAATTTTCACATTACACATACTTGCGTGATCCTTTGTCTTAATTGATTAGTGCAGCTTTAATGTCTCATATACATCTGGAACAGTAAACTGCATTCAGACTATTTATTCTACAAATCTGAGATTTTACTTGAGCTAAACCTCAGTAAACAGATGCTCCCCTGCTAAAGCAGCTGCATCTGAATCAAAGTAAAAGTATAGTCGCCCCACACAGCTCCGGGGGAGAATGAAAGCCTTTAATGGTGGCGGTGGATTTGTCAGCTGAAGCGCCTTGGAAAATGATCATTATCTCCGCTCATGGCTGCCACATGAAAGGCCCGGCGCTGTGGCAGAAACATGTTTGATAATCCCACCACTTATGGCTGTTTTCATATTTGCTGGCGGATATGTCTTCTCTGATAAGCTGTCAGTGTGTACATCATGATTCCATGCGGCAATTAGGCGAGCTGATTAAGGTTTGCATGAGGTGCGGAGATCCGTTTCCTGCAATTGGGTTTTACTGTCAGTTCGCTTGGTCGTGGGCAGGGTTTATTGCATTCGTTACCACAGAAGAAGAAGGGAGTTCAGTGCTCGCATGATGACGAACAGATGTGCAGTGTTTGCGTTAATGGTAAAGGCGATGAAAGCAGGGTTATCAAAGACGTGTGAGTCGCAGGAGGTGACTGATGTTCTGCCTTGTCTTATTCATGTGGAACTGTTGCACGCAGTCTCTGGTCTCAGGACCTCTGTATCTGTCACCTGGCAACGAACTTGTTGCCTGGATACAACACGCTGTTTCTTATTTCCATTGGATCAAACAGGACCAGGGTTGAAAGACTTGTATCTTTGGACAGGGGAGGTGCTGCATGATGTCAGCATTCTGAAAGGTTGTCAACAAATATCGCTCCAGCAAATCAATTGCTGTGTGTGTGTGTGTGTGTGTTTTGTGCAGGGGATTAGCATTATTTTGACAGACACCACATCTCTTTGAGCATCTGCTCTTTGAGATCTGTCCACAATCATCGTGCTGTGTCATGGATGAACGGCTCACCGCTGGCATGTCACAAATCAGGAATTCAGAGGAAGCTGTTCAAAGACTTTTTTTCCTCCGTCCTTTAATGATCACACAAACACAAGCAAAATGCAATCTAAGTTTATCGACGCACCCCTGCTGACCCATCTGAGCTAATCTTGGAGACGGTGACGGAGAGGCAAGAATGCAACCACCACAATTAGATGATGAATCGACGCTCCAGCAGAGGGGTTGCAATTTCCAACGTGCCTTTCCCTCGCAGAAAACATGTTCTCCGAGGCCACAGCAAGTGGCCAGAAGTACATCAGTAAAGGCGAGTTAGATAACATAATCAGATGACTATTGAGAGCAGGCGGTGACTCATCACTTTCACCTAAACAAAGGTGACCCAGTTGGGAGGAGAACAGAGACGGTGCATCACGTTCATAAAGTGTGTCAGCTCAGGGATGATGTTACTTCAGTCCAAAGACTCTCCACGTTCCACTTATTGTCAATGAGGAACATTTTGCACGTGGCTCATGCACAACTCAACTTATCAAAGTTTTCCATTAGCTGCAATGTTAGCTCAGGTGCATGTCAGTGCCTCTTATTGTAAATGGTAACAGAGACCAAAGGAAGCAGGAGGCAGTAATCTGAATAATCGTTTTGCAAAGGCTTTAAACTGAGACCTAAAACTATCATGTACCCTTGTCTTGAAGACCTGACCCAAAGTAAACCCAACTGATGATGCCATTATGGATGGTTTTCAATAGCCAGGTCCAATTTGGATCCAGTTCCAGGTGCTTAAACAGCAGGATTTGTTAATGAACCCTTTATCGAATCTTTCATTTACAATCTCTCTATGACAGCGTCTTTCTGACACTACAGGCTTCTTGCAAAGAAAACAAAAACTGGTGACATTTTGCTAAGTCACCTGTTTATATTTTCATTTTAAATTTGCGCTCAGAAAACTTGAGAGGAAACGCAGAAAATAAAAATAAAAAACCAGCCAACAGACTTGGCAAATGAATCATGATGTATATGAAGCGTGTCACTTTAACAGTGGTGGAAAGTATATTGAAAAGCTGTACTCAAGTACAAAGACAGTTACTGAAATATTACTCAATTAGAAGTAAAACTACATGTATTAAAATAATACTTAAGTAAAAACGCAAAGTATTCTTCTCAAATACTACTCAGAGTATTAGTTACTTTTTAACCGTTGCTGTTTAATCCTGTTTGAATGCACAAAGGATCAACATTTTTAAACTCTTGTGTTTTAAAAAAACAATAATAAATTCACCTTGTAACCTTGTTAATGGCAGGCACTCAACTCAAAGGTGTTTCTTGTTTCTCCAGACCTGCGCCTGCTGCTGAGTTGTGTTTTTTTGTCTGTATGTCAGAGTTTTCATTGGCCCAGTTGTGAGCCTTATTGGCTACAAAAATGCAGATGAAAGGTTGTACTGTACTACTTATGATTTTAAAAGTAACTGAGTAGATGACCTGGTGTAATGCATACTTACTGTAAGTACTGTGAGTAAAATAACTGACTTGAAAAAATGACTTAATCACAGTAATTTTAGTAGATGTAATTAGTTACTTCCAACCCTGGACTTAAACGTCTGCTGAAGCATCCGCTCCACTGGAGAGACAAAAAATGGCGGCATACAAAAACATCAGATCTATATCAAGAGATGAGAAAACTGTAACCTGTTACTCTAATTTCTGTCCCACAATTTGACTGGTGCTCTTTTAATTATTCCACCTCGTTGTGCCCTCTTCTTCTGGTTAATGGTTTGATGGCACCTGACTGGAGCGCTGCCTGCTGTTTATCTTAATGAACCAACTCCCAGTATTCACATCATAATATAGAAATGTGTGTAAAATTTCAGCTACATTTGATGGAAACATTGCTTCAGTGAAAGTTTTTGACCGCCTCATCTTACCGCAGACATTACACCATATTGTAGGACCTGTTTCAGCACAGCAATGTAAAGTAACAATCACATTTACACACAAACTCTGAAAACTTTCATCTGTCGTCAAAGTTTCTGGAACAGGTTTGATTTTCTGCATCTTTCACATTTGTCAGAAGCTTTTACGAAGCTGTTTTTTTCTGAAACAGACAATCCAACATTCACACCGACTTCACGCTGTACTGGGTCAGCTGTGTGGAGGTGAGAAAGTAGCCACGGTTTGAACTTCTTTCTCAAGTCTGGACCAACGTGTCAGACTGACACACCTATGGACGAGAGCATCACCACCAGCGTGGTTATAAACTGCAATAAAAAAAGAAATGTTTTTATAGAAATGCTTTGTGTCATTGCACTTGTTGTTGGTCCTTGTATATGAGACAAATGAAACACTTTTTTTAAATATTCCTCTCTTGCATTGTAGTGATGCAGCAGCCCAAACGACATGACAATCTGGGCAAACGAAGCATGAAATTGATCATAGCCTGACAAGAAATCCACACATTGAGTTAAAATTAAGTGCTATCCTTTCAAACCAAGCATGAAATTAATCATAGTGGCCAGAAATAAAGGAAAGAGGGAAATAATAATGTAAAATTGATGGCTTCCTCGCTGACAATAACAGCACTGGAGCTGAAATAATGATAGATCTCCCAAAAAACAAAAGCAATAAGTACGGTCCTTCGCCTTCATTTTTAGACAATATCACAAAAACAATTTAGAAAAAATTTAGGTGGTCAATATCGGGGGGAATGTGTGGCATGTCCAGAAAAAAAAACTGATATAAGTTTTTAGTGAAAGTTTAAGAGATATATTTCTATTTACAGTAAAGAGTGGAGGGAGAAGATGGACTTAATGACAGCATATCAAACATGTTTTGGGATACCAATCTTAAAGCCACAAAAATCAGTATGTTTATATTAACAGTGGACTGAATGATGATCTGTACTGTGAATGGTGCCAGTCAGACAAACCCACTGAGAATTATCACCAGACTCATTTTTTTGGTTTTACACCTCACAGCTTTACTGTTGGGTTGACTCTCACAGCTCTCGTCAACCTCGTTTCTGACTGCAGCAGGCAGGTTTTTTTTTTCATTAAAATCCATGCATTTTCCCTGAGAAATTAACAAAAATGTCAAAAAACACCCTATCTCACAATGTTAAAGCAAGTGAGAAAAAAAATCCTGGGTCTGTCCCTTTATCCAGATAAACAGCAAAAGTGAAAAGGGTCTGTTCTGGGCCGAGACCCATCCTCCATCCAAATTTTGTGGAAATCTGTTCAGTAGTTTTTGTGTTATCCTGCTGACAAACCAACAAATAACAAAGGGACAGAGGTGAAAACAACCTTGTTGGAGGAGGTACTGCCATAACGACTTTGTAAGGTTCCCCCTGATGGCTAAAAAATAAATTAACACAGGTTAATACAAATACTATCTTTTATTCTACTTTACTCTTATATGACCCTCATTATTGGTCTCATTATTAGTTGCCTGCCAGCCCCTCCTCATTTAAAAAATAACTATATAGGTCAACTGTGAAAGCGGCTTCTCACCACCCATATTTACATTTGTTGTTAAGCAGTGACCTCTAGTGGCCATAGTAATGATTACAGCAGCTCAGGAGGAAGTCAGCTGAAGTAGTATAAAGAGTTCTTGTTAAACAAGCACACCGCTTTCATTCAGGAGACCGCCAGTTGTGTACAGTGTGAAACCCGAAGTCAGCGATGAGTTATTGTACTTTAGTAAGTAGTAGTTAAGTTACATCATGTACATAACGTAACGTAACGTAATGTGACGTAACGTGACGTAACGTAACAAAACATAAAGCAACGTAACGTAACGTAACGTAATGTAGCATAGCATAGCATAGCATAGCACAACATAACATAACATAACATAACATAACATAACATAACATAACATGATATAACTTGAAGTACTAATGTAGTTATTTTAGTGCCCAAACCCAACCAGACTGTGAGTATATGACAAAGGTCTGGTACGATCATGTTGTTCTGGGAGTCACTGGCAATCAACCTATTCAGACATTTAGGTATGAGGATGTCTTGGCCTGCTTTTTTGTCTTGCTTATCTTAGCTGTAAGTGTAACTAGAAGAATCCTACTTAAAAAAAAAGTATAAGTAAAAGAAGAAAATTGTGTCCAGAGTCGGCTGTGCTGTAGAGGAATGGGTTTTGTGTGAGTGAGTCTTTGTGTAGTTTAAGTGTTAAGCAGGAACCAATAAAAAAATGTAAATCATAATTACGCTTCCATACCCAGGTGAGTGATGGTTTCGAAGTTAAATTGTCAGCGGGTACAAAGCTACTCTTTGAATTATATCCAATGCCACTGGTTTCCTTTCATACAGCCCTTGATGAACTATAAGTAGCTTCTTTTGAAGTGTTCCCTTTTCAGCGATGTTCCTCATGGCTTGACGTGGGTGGCCTTTTTTAGTCGCGGTTAAGCAGCCAACTATGCCAGCGCTATTTATGACTACTTCCTTACAAAGCACCAAGCGTATGTGACGTAACAAAATAAAAAGCTCCCTCTTGTAATTCAGACACAGAGTGGGTTAACACTTCTGCTGTGATGTGGGACGACCTTGATTAGAATTTCATTAAAAAAAAAACGCTTCAAATATGACAAATCAAATATAAGTGGGTGGTGTTGGTAGGTGTAGCTCAGTGGGAAGAACAAGGCATTAACAGAGATTTGAATCTGCTGCTGGCGATACTTACTGGCTGTTTTTCAGACCTGCTTAATAGAAAACATTGCAACAATCTCATTTGGGTGTAATTATTATAATTATCATTTTCCATAGGGAAAATGGTTATTTAGATGAAAATCAAAGCTGATGTTATCACCTTTACATTTACCTAATTTGGACAAACAGTTGAATGAGTTGAGATGTTTTTCAATAAAGGCAAATAAAACTGAGAACTACTTCCAAAAACCAGCCCATTCTCACTCCCAACACATCAAATGCAGAAGCCTGGTTGCTGGCCATAGACCTCTCAGTTTGACCCTGTTTTTACCACCCAAAGGACACGTATTAAAGCACCCCTCTAGTGCAGTAGTATAAAGAGGGAGAAAAAACCACGTTGGGGGATGGTTGGGGTAGCTGAATGGGTCATACACTGAAATTTCCCTCAGGAGACCAGAATTCACGTCTTGAGGTGGACAGAGTTAAGACCGATTTGTTTTAAAGTTACGTAACGTCAGTAGCTTAATGTATGTAAATGACACAACGTACATTTTTATATCTTAACCCAAAGTATGATCTTTCTTTTTTTCAATTGTTTGCCAGCAAGCCTTATTTTTAACAGTCTAACTGGAGGGGGAAACAGAGTGTCATAGTTTGACGCTTGAGACCAGTTTGAAGCTGCTGTATTTGACGAGTTGGGAGTGAGAAGGTGTTGCAAACACACATCAGAAGATATATATATAGGCCCTATATCCTCTTCATCTAATCACTTTTTTTCATCATTATTATTAAACTCTTTAAAATGTCCAAAATTAGAAAATGAAATCCAATTTAATGAAATTAAACCCAATTTAATTATATTTATGGTCTGCATTTTTTCAGCAGAAGCCATTCAATGTATTTGCAGTCACTCTATATATCATTTTTTATTGTTAGTGGCGGAGTCCGCCATCCCCTCGCTGGATTCAGATTTCCTGCCAGTGTACAGAGGACTCATTTTCAGCATTTTTTAAAATCGGCAGATTCATTTTCACAAATAATGGAATGAAAAGGAGCGGCAGAGTGAAAAACTCCTCTTAACGTTTGCAGCATGAAATCAGATAATGGTTGCAATTATTTTTGACTGCTTTCCTCATCAAAACATCCGCTTTGGTTATAAACAAACACACCTGCTTCTCTTTGGTCTGTATTTCTGACTATCAACTATATCAAACCTTTAACACGAAACAATACAAACACACAAGACTAAATGATTCGAGGAGAAACATCAATTTGAGTAAAAACATTCATTAATGATCAGTAAATCATGTATAATTGTCAATTCTGAGGTGGAGGTTTGGTGGTGTCAGGGAGGCGTTAGTTCAAATAATTGCTTTAGTAATTTCTAAAGCTGCAGTGTGTCACGGTTTTGGACTGGATTATACAGAAAAGTGCTTCTAATATTTACTCCAATCAAGCATAGAAATATTCTCTCGATTTCCAGTCGCACCTGTTGCACATCAGCCATTCTGCAGCAGGCTGGTCGTATCTGCTAGTTTGCTTTTTTATGCTCTTATCATGTGTGTGGGGTCGGCGGGGAGTGTGTGTGAATGATTTTGTGAGTGAGCTTCTCGCAGTTATCTGAGACCACTTATAGCGTTCAGCGCTCCAACACACAGCACTTCTCTCTGCAAGATGAGGCACGTGGATGCGACAGGCATGTCAATGAATGAGAAAGCCTTGTCAAGCACACAGAATGACGGATTGCCCCGAGAACGCCATTAACTGCCCAATTCAGAGCCAAATGAGGGATCATTTGCATACAAATAGTGTGCCTATATGAATCGATGATGGATGAGCACACCAATATACTGTAGACTCCATCACTGTTTTCACTTTTTTTTTTTCGTTTTGAAGGACACAGCCTCAAATTCCAAAGGAATAGGCAGATTGATACAAGTATTTCTCTGAGGCTGAAATTATTCTAGCGGTTGAGTGACAGGTTAAAGAGCTACATGTTACCTGGAGAAGTAATCATAACTCAATAAAAAATGAATCCATGCTCCTTCATAGCCAACGAGCTGCGATAGCATTTCTATATTGAACAAATCAGAAAAATGTTTGGGGTTTTGACAAATTGTTTTTTTTTATGAAATGACAGTAATCCTGCCTCCACACCAACTCTGCTTCTTATAAATTGTGTACTTGTCCAAGTTTAAGTCCTCCAAATTGCCTGGTCATACAAGATGGGGCTCAGCAAAATAAGCAGTGTTGGAACCCAGTGACTACCTGTGGTAGTAGGGGAGACCGGGGGCAATCGTAACGGTTTTTAGTTTTGATATCATTGCAAAAAAATCTCTTAAACTGTTTGGATATATTTTTTATGGAGGTAACTTATGGAAGTATGCTAAGGAAGTCAAATGTTACATCTGCCCCCACGTGCAGGGACGATTGTAACAACACATGTAACACCTACATATAAATACCAAGGGCCATAATACACTCCCAAGACTGTAGATATAACTAAAACAACGTAATATCCATGAAATAATTAGTCTAAACATTATAGTTTGGTTGGAAAAACGTGAGACATCAGTTTGTCCGTTGAACACAAAACACGTTTCTTACATTCTCAGAAAAAATGTATTTATCTATCTATTTTGATGTTGTTACTAGGTGGACATTATTTTAATGGTGTTGGGGTCAATTGTAACAAAGCCTTACAACTGCTCCCAACCGTACCACTCGTGACACAAGCTACCCCACTGACTAGAAACTACAAAGCTAACCTTTGATAAAGATATCAAATGTAAGACAGCAGAATGGTCATCAAAGCTAGAGAAATTTAAATTAACATTAAAAGTTAAGATTGTATATGGAAAATACTAAGGAAGAAAAAATGTTATTTACACCTCAAAAATGAGTTTTGGCTGAAAAACGTGGACAGGTATGAGACAGTGTGTCCTCTGGCAGGGAGAGAGGAATTAACGGTAACACCCAGACAGCAAAAGGGCGGAGAATGCCCCTGAAAAGGTCCGCCAATGGCAGGCTTATATCCACAGTCTACGTACAGGTCTATAGCAAGCCTGCTTGCTATAGACCTGTTAGCTTGGTCACAACACAGTGGCATCTTCTTCCATTTTTAACTCCTCAAAGATCAGCAATGTCAAAAAGGTTCGCAATAGGGCAACGGTGGTAATTCACATTTTAAAGCTTAAATCTCTAAAAGCTCAGCACAGATTTACTTTACCACTTCAATCACAACAGATGTTTTTACATGCTTGTTAATGATTTTTCAAAGCCAAAAACAGAACAGCAATCTTCTTCAAACAGAATTCCATATACTCTGTTTGAGTCTGCCTATGTTCGCCTGTCTTATTCGTTTGACTTTTCAGTCCTTCAGAGCCTCCCAGACAGCCTGCTGCGAACACTTGAACACACCAACCTGGAAAACTTTTAAAATCGATTCACCTCCTAAACTGGATTACCAGAGCTTTTATAGATTTCTTATCTGAAGCATGTTTCAAGTCTGAGCAAGTTAATTTTCTCACGAGAAAATGGCCTCCTGGACTCTAGCAGATCAATCTGAAATCTCAGAAAATTACCAGCAGAACATCTGATTATAAAGAACTGGATAAATACAGTATTGTTATGTAAAAACAGTTTTACATTTTCTATTTTTCAATTTGATAAAAGTACCTTGACGTTCTGACAGCATCCAAATGTTTTGCTTAAGCATGCTGAAATCATATCACTTTATTGCTCTGAGGTCTTCCCTCTCCAGTCCACTGGCATCTCTTTACAGGTCGCTCTCTGCTAAATGATTTGGCTTCGACCAAGCGGTGGCGTCCTGGAACTGGATGGCAATCTCATTAATCTGTCAGGTGACTTCGCCACCCCTGTCATTCCTCTCTGGCCCTCAGATAATGGGCTTCTATTATGTGGACCACTGTGTAATCGCCCAGACTCACAGACCACTAGGTGCTTTTTTCCCCCCGTAATGGCCCTGTGATGCTCTATGCACTGCACATGCCTCACATTTGTCTCACACATCATAGAGAATATAGTTTGCTGGTGATCAGTGAGGACAGAGATGGAGTAGAAAAGTTTTGGGTTTCCGATGTGTCTGGAGCTGACTGCAACCTGTAAAAGGGAGTCTGTAGTTGGGGTTCTTCAGTCTTATCAATACTTTCAATACTCTACAATAGATTGTTTGTAATGTGCCAAAATTAATGGACCAGTCAAACATTTGAGGAAGAAGACTGCAGACACTCCTGACAAAAAAGGGAAAATATGAATTATCATTAAATTATGGGTGTCTTTCACAAGCCAGGGCAGAGAAATGCTCGTCCTCACTCTCTACAGAGAGATTCAGAGAACAGAGGCTGAGAGGAGAGAAGGTAATGGAAGGGAAATCTTGTCCAGCATGTCAGAGGGCTGTGATTGGTCAGTAGTTACTGGGACACCGAGGGATATCAGAGACACATGTTTACTCCTTTAGATCGATCATGTAGATTCCATTATACTAATTGAGTTTACAGCTTGAGGGTGTGTGTGTGTGTGTGTCTGTGTGTGGGTGTGTGTGTGTGTCGTCATTCAATGACAATGAATTGTAAGGCATCAGAAGACATTGAGTCTTTCTTCACCTTGAGAGTGACTCCATGCTACAACTGGACAGTGGTTGAACCCTGACCTACCTTATATGACACATATGAATATCCTTTATTTAAGAATTAACTCAAACAGTGGATGTGTGGAGAAATTGACAACAAGACCTTATGAAGTGATGGGCAACATATTGATTGGTTTTGAGTCTGTAACAGGATTCTCCCATGAGCCTTTGGTTCAAGTTTCAAGGTGATTTATTTGTCATAATACAACAGGTTGCATCAGAAATAAAGTCTGTAAACTCCTTTATGCTACACAGACATAGAACATACATACAGTAACTTAAACATTCATCCATAAAACATAAAGATTTAAACACCCAGGAAATAATTCTTTAATACATTATTCAAATCTGAGTTTAAGTGAATGTAAACAGCCGCAACAAGATGGTGATGATAATATCGTGGGCATCTCCACATTAAATATTAACATCAGGTAAACACTGCCCATCCACTTTGACCGCGTCTGAGCACCCAGCATCAATGCTCAACCTCGGGGTGGTCCGACTGGTGAGGCTGAATTGTTAAAAGATGCCACGGGCAGTGATCGTCTCAAAGTCTGCTGCTCCTAATCCAAAACACACACTTTCTTCTCCAATGCTGGTGAATTTATTATGCCTTTGGCAATAACTGTTTTGGCAACAAAGCCGAAAAAATGGACAGTTACAAAGACAAAAATGTGTGTTTCAGAGGTGCAGCGGAGGCTTTGTGTGGTCTTTTTTCACTGTTATTTCAGTATAAGTATATACATGTTATTCATCTAACATGCATGTTTGATGCTTTCATATCTCATTACCAACAACACTTTCACTAACCTGTTAAAGAAACGGACAGCTTGAGTTTACCCAAAACCAGCAGTTAGTCTGAGATGTCACTGGTCAAGTAAGTTGAACCAAAATTCTTAACTATATATCTTTACATGTTACAGTTCCAAGTTTACAAGGTGCGGCCTATTGCAGATGACAAAATCAAGATTTGGTGATTCTGCAAATTACATTCAATGCTAAGGTTTTTTAATTTTTAATTCTTATTTTTTGCAATATCTACACAGGCCATCCTGACTCCTGGAAATTAGGAGACTAATTTGAAACAGCAAATACGGAAACAGCAAATTTGAAACAGCAAATACACTTTGTAAGATGTCATGTGGGAGGTATTAAGATTTTCATTAACAAAATGAGGAAATGATAATGACAAGGTATCTGGCAAGTCACAAGAAAGTGATACTGAAGGTATCAGTAAGCTGTACAACTGACAACCTATTCAAATTTGTTTCATGCCAAAATATCCAATATCTGTATCTGTAACTTTTTAGCTCACATTTAGGCAACAGCAGCACTTGGTTTAATGAGGAAAACTCTTGTATTTTTAAAACTGGACATGTTTTGGTGTGTAAATGATTCATACATACCAAAAGTTCTGAAATCAGCCCAGTAAATCGCCTCAGCTGTCAGCTGCGACATGGCTGTAATGGCTACAGTTAAAAATCTTTTGGTGCAACTCCGACCATCAAATGGAAACGATTCCATCAGAGACAGACCTTTTAGTTAAATAGTAAGTGTAACTGGTGTGTAACCAGAGAAACTGAAATCTCAAGAGGTGAGTCGTTGCAGGAAGACGACGGTTGAAAGTTGAGTCTTACTTGGAGAGAGGAGTCTGGTGCTCACCTCGAGAGACAAAAAGTTGTTCAATCAGTCAGTCATGTCTGAATATTTCACTCATTTTTGACAATCTAGATAACGCAACAACTGTCACAACTTACAGGTTTCAGAGCGAGACTTCTCCGTGAGTGAGACTTGTGTTTCTGGTTACAAAAATGATTTTATGATGTAACAGAAAGCTCCATGTCCGTATGAATTAATTGTCAGACACCTAGAATAACATCCTCTGTATGTCAGTGGCAGAAACAAGCACTTTGTAGCGGACGTAACTTTGATGATCTAAATAGCCCGTAGGGATTAACGCTGCAGCCATTAGAGCCGTGTTGCAGCTGCCAGCCGAGGCGATCTGCTGGACCGAATCCAACACTTTGAGTAGGGATAAATCATTTATAGCCTACACCAAAACATGTAAATACAAGCCCCAGATTTAAAAATGCTGGAATTCTCTTTCAAGGTTAAAGAATTTCAGTTGAAAAAGTTAAAAAAGAAAAACTAAACTCATCAACAGAATGTGAAGTAATTGCAGTTTTGACATTAGGATGTGTGTTTATTGTGTTGCAGAGATTTACTGAAATTAGCATGCCAACCTGGCCCATCCCAGTCCAAGGCTCCTGTGCCTGCAGTGTAAAAACTAATGATCCCTGAGCTCCCAGTCCGAATTGCTGCATGGCTAACTGCTCTAACTAGCTAAGAGCAGCTACAGTATGAGTATGAATTTGACAGGTGGCCAATTCCTACATATTGCACCTTTGAAGGATTGGGTTTAATACAGGTTTTATCATCTTCTGATTTAAAACTTCTTATGCATTTTCTCTTTGTGTGCTCTGAACCTTCATCCTGTCCCAGTTATTATTCTTTTTAACACAGGATACAGTTCTGCCATTCCAGATTTAGTCTGAAAAAAGTAACGCTAGTTACAGTAATATATTACTTTTAGCTGTAACGGAGTAATATAATGCGTTACTAATAGTATTTCAGTCATATTACCACAGTTATGTCACGTAATGCGTTGTAATCCATGTTACCAACCGAAGTGAAGTGTTTCTTGTTGTTTTTCTAAGAACCCCTCCACACCAACATGACCATATTAATAAAGGCTCTGTGTGTTTAATACAGCCGAGCCTGTAAGTTCTTTGTTCAGTCTCTGTGTGACTGAAATGAGCCTAATGATGAAGCCTGATCCTCCGAGTGCACCTTAATTTACATTCTTGGATCACATATGAACATGCATTCCTTGTTCTGTGGACTAAAATAAAAAGGCATAGAGATTTTTGTCTTGTCACGTCATTATAGGCTTCATTATAGAAGGTATAGGTCTATTGTGTTTCATATGACTAAGCCTACAATTACAAATATTTATTCCTATCTCATAATATATCAGACTTTGATCCTTTGTCTGCCTGCTCGTCCCTGTGTCCAAGGCCATTCATTTATTTAAAAAGATCTAGGCTATTTAATTGTTCTTTATAGATTATTTGGGCATTTTGTTGAAAGTAACTAAAAAGTAGTTTAATAAGTAGTATATTACTATACGCAGACAGTAATATTGTAATGTAATATACTACTTTAAAATTAAGGTAACTAGTAACATGTAATATATTGCATTTTTCCCAACACTGATTGCAACAACCCCATAAGGCCTGTTAGTATTTTTTCACTTGCTTGAACACAGTGCCAAGATGCATCATCTCTGCAGGTCTCACAGTTTATAGATGGTCGAGTGGTCTTCATCCAAAATGACCTCTCCCTATTAATTCCAGTGAAGGACAGGAGTGCACAGGGAACATCTACATGTTCAACACGATTAAGGATTCATTTTTCATACGAATTGCTCCTAATCTGCGCGACTCCTCTGTTTAACATTAATTGGCTCATTAAATCACTGCCAGCAGGCTGACACCAGTGCGAGATTAATAAGCTCCATGTCTGTGGTGTGGAGAAATCCTCACAGCGTCGGCACAGCTGCTGCCTGGCCGTCGCGAGGGGTCGGGAGAAAAGATGAGCGCAGGTGAGAACGCCTCCAAATTAAACAAACTTTTAGGCACGCTCACACACTTTAATTAATCTGGAATAGGAGTTCTGAAAGTGTGAGGTCTGAGAAATAAAGTTCTTTTGAACAAATGAATCCCTGGTCTGTCCTATAAATAGCCTGTAGAGCAAGCACATCAGTCTACAAGGAGGCCAGATTAACTGCTATATTAGTCACTGGGTCTCCACTACATCACACAAGTACCTCTGATTGCTTTGTTTCCTCCCCCGGAAAAATACTGAAAGCTCATAACAGTGAGTAGAAACGCTGTGTTACTTCACAGGGCTGAGAGAGCACTGTGTTAGTATCTTAGTTGAACTGTCACTCTTTCCATACTGAGGGTAGAATATCAATTTCAAGATCCAAATTTCCAAAAATCTGTCAAGATTGTGAGTACATTTATAAATTACATTATAAAGGGTGGTTTTATTTTATTATTAGTATTTTGACAAATGAAACCCGAGCAACAGCTTTCTTAGCTGGAGAGTTTGATCGTACTGCAGGTGTTACTACAGGTGTGTGAAGTTTGAAAGATGAGTAATTGTTTGAATGTATACAGTTAAGAGTCTCTAAAAATATTAAAATCCAGATTAAAAGAGTCTCTAAAAACCTGCAGTCCAGTGTAGCAGAGAAAAGGTGGCGGCTTGTCAGTATCGCTCTCGCCACCAGCCTGGTATACCACCCTCCTTGCTATGCAGGTCTCTTTGTCTCTCCACACCACTGCCCCTCTTTTTCTCTCTTGTTCTGTGCCAGTCTCCTCATCTTTAACCTTTCGACCAGGTGGTTGGTCCCACCCGTCGAACCATGCCATTGGTCCCTCGTGCCATTCTCAGAAACCCAATTGGCGGTTGCCAGTGCCCGTTACAAAATCAAGCAGGTCTCCAGGTGCAGGTTATCAGGCAATCAAGTGAGTTAAGGGGGAGTGCAGACATCAAGCAGTGACAAGTGCAGACACATCAATTTGTAACAATAAAACCATGCAATAAACCAAACGAACTCATGCAAATAAAAACACAGCACGCAACAATATAAAATACTTAAAAACAGTCACTTCTGCCCTTTGACATAATTATGACAAAAATAATACCCCCCATATATCAATGTAGACACAAGTATTTAATTTCAATAATATTAATAATATGCGGTGAAACCACATGTACTGATTATAGACACACAAAAGCTTGTTTTTAGGTTTTAAAGAGTCTGTCGTTGTAAGACATTTATTCACTTCTACCACACAACACAGTTGAACACTTTGGCATAGCCACCAATCTTCATTTTCACTGCGTTGAATTACCTGTCACTTTTTATGCTAGCTATCGGTTAGCTGACATTTGCCAGCTAGCCACATCGACAAGCTGTTTGCAGCTGTTTGAATTTGAGCATCTTGCAAATAGTCTGCCCTTCAAACTTCACACCCTCAGCTCATGATGCAGGTATTCCTTTTAAAAAAAGTATCTCACTCAATCTGTGAGAATTTTCTTCTCTTAGACTCCACAAAGAATCTTCAGAGCTCTATGTTTTTGAATACTGAGTAGTTCCTATTGTGACTAGTGAGCTCAGCTGATATTATGTAAATTCAGCAGTGCCCCTTTAAATTGTAATGTGACACAAAGGTAAAACAAAGATCAGCCTCCTTGAAAAAACATGGCATTAGAACTACAGTTATGTGGTCATTCCCTGCAGATCTCAGCTTTTTTAACACATTGTAGATGCTTTTTGTCCGACAGGGACTCACAGCTGGTGACCTGACAGCCAACACTGCTTGAACGTCAGTGACCAAAGCAGAATGCATCGTGTTTGGTCAGACATTAAGTGTTCCTGCACAGTCACAGTGGATTCACACTGGTAGAACGGTCACATAATTACTGTTGTGCTCATAACCAATCAGTTTACTGTGATTACATTTGCATATTTCCATAATGGAGGATGATTTACAAAAACAAGACCATTCCCCATCCAGGAATAATGTGGAATAAAACACATCTGCATTTCTACTTTAGCGTGAAGCACAAACATGTTTTTGGCTCATGTGCAAATAATCTCTGACCAAAATCAGCAGAAAACTACCTCTTTAGTCACATTTAAGATCTTCTTCCTGTGGTTCAGTAGTTTGTACTGCACGCTCCACATATTTTTCAGCTTGCCAAATACATAACGCAGTGTATTTTGTATCAGCATATTCATAATGCATAAATTAGCATCAAAACACACATCCTGAGGCAAGAAGAGAGGAAGTTGGGAAGTGAGAAAGTGAGAGTGCCTGCTCCTTACATCAAACAAGCGTGACATTTACCATTTCCATTCAGATTTTTTTTTTACTCTGAAGAAACAATCAGACAAAATGATTTCAGGGATGCATGTAAAACTGTGCATATCAATATTTCATATAATATAAACACTGTTTTTTTTATTTAAAGGTCAAGTACTTATAGACGCACAGCCTCTCCACATTTTACTAGATATGGAAGACTTCACTGACTTTAGATGCATATTCCTGAAGTCATTAGATAAATGTCTGAATTTTTTTTTCTGATGGTAATTGAAACAAAGTGGCGGTGAGGACCTGTGACAGGAAGGACTGTGCCAAAATATTCACTTGCACTCCAGACTTTAACGTCAAGCTCGAGACGCCCTTCAGGAAAATGTAGTGCTGTCAATGCTGCTTGAGTAAAACGAGCGTGTGTGGTGGCGTGAGAGCTTTTAATCAGACAGGGACGGAAACACTTTCTTTAAGGGTTCCCCGGCCAACTGCATGTCATTTATCATACTTTCCATTTTAGTGTGCTGCCATTGTGAATTCAATATCGTTTTAAGTATAACTTCTCAATCACAATGTTATTAATGTTAAGAAGGTGCTGCCTCTCCAATGCCAGTGCGACTGTTATTAAAGATTGAGTCTGTTGAATTAACACACTAATGATTATTCAGGTTTAAGGACTTCAAGTGAGCGCTCTAATTCTGACTGATTTGTAAGATGGTTCCTGATTGGTGGCTTTAAAATAGTAATTGCAGCAGAGGTATTTTTAGTTGTGTTAGTGGTGTGTCTCTACTGGTGACAATGCTGGGCAGCTCAGAGTGGAAACGAACTTAATAACACATCAGCTTCTTGAGTAGGAGACTGCGTGGCGGAAAGCGATGCACAGCACAACGCAAGCGCCATTGCTAGTTTCAGACTGACGCAGTTGTCATTTTAACGCCCAGCGCGCACGTTGTGTAAATAACAAATGTACTTGATCTTACCTGTGCGCCCCTGGGTGTGTCGGTCTTAAAATGAGGTGTGGTCATGCGCACTGATGCCGCATTGCTATCTTTAGGCAGCAGAAAGCGACTGCGCCATAGACCAATGAAAAGCTGGTGTAAAGTCAAAGGCGCTGTATTTTTCCTGCTATATAAAGAGTGCATTATTCAGATAGTAAGATGGGCCTACACAGGTGGTGTCACAAACAAATGTCGTGGCACATTTAAGCATCAAAACTTGAAGCTGTAGTCAAGTCAATAAAACTGACAGGACAGAGGAAACTCTCCAGAGGAAAGAGAATAAGACTCTTAGCTTCTTAAATTAATTTAAGACAGTATCTCAGGATTTATCAGGAGGCCGGCTGCTGACCCCCACACATAACTGACACACATGGAGGGACACGCAGCATTAT
This sequence comes from Pagrus major, assembly GCF_040436345.1. Classification (NCBI taxonomy): domain Eukaryota; kingdom Metazoa; phylum Chordata; class Actinopteri; order Spariformes; family Sparidae; genus Pagrus; species Pagrus major. Next base: position 6,046,396 of record NC_133228.1, read on the forward strand.
TCCTCCCCCCCTCAGTTATATATCAGTGTATTGTCTCATATGCTGTCAAATAGAGTTATTGATGGGACAGGTGATTGTGAAATGGTGAGGGTAGAGGGTGCAGCAGCCACGGACAACATACCTGTCCCTTGGTGAAGACGAACACCACTGTTTAATATCAGTGTGCCGTGTGTGCCAGTGGGTCCTGGCACACCTGGCTCTGAAAAGGAATTGGAGATGACACTTGGATTGGTTTCATTGATGTTACACCCAGAAAAACTCCCACGACTAATGCAGAGTCTAAATACAACCCTTTTGCGCCGTGTGCCTTACTTTCTGTCCAGATTATCCTCCGTTTCACACTTGCCTCTTAGCCAATTTAAATAGTACCCATAGTCTTACACAGTTATTTAAAACCAGTTAGCTCTTGATCCATCCCATTTACACTTTGTGTACCATCAGCTTGTTACATAGAGTAGCTATATCTAAAAGTTAAAAAGCCAGCGGATGAATGTATAGTCACACTGTGCAATTGTTGATGGTTTCTTCTTACTGCTGCTCAGGGCAGACGGCCTTCAATCCAATATCTCCCTGTAGTCTGAGCGCCAAAGACTTGCTGACAAGACTCTTCAGCACATATCTTCTGCTGTAATAAACATTTTCTTTACTTCATTCACTAGTCTCTCTCGACTGAAATCAAACCTCATAACATTGCCACAAGTGTTCACCCCCACATCACCCCCAAGGATCTAGAATGAAGCCTTTATATTAAGACATATCTCCAAGGTAATGTAGCTGGAAGGTGGGGGACGGATGCAGTTCCATTCCTGCCTATCTGGTAATGAAATACTGGTGTGGCCATGTGTGAATATGGTGAGACCTGGTGTAAAACCCGTCCTTGACAAGAGTGTTGAATTGAAAGAGAAATGTCTGGATACGTCTGGAAGAGCCGCCACACAACACTTTGACGATCTGCAGTAAAGTTGAAGTTCAGCCTTGGTTAGGGCTGTGTCTGCTGTCATCTCCCATCAATGACATCGAGATAAAAAGACCCTGGATCTGGAGATGACATGCCTGCGTCGTGTCGAGCTGCAGGTCTGAAGTGACAGTGAGGATCTGCTGGCACTGCGGCGCAGCGATTGGACGTGCCTCCTTAAACCTGCTTCAGTAATGTTGCTCCCTTAGTCTCGAGGAGCAGAGTGGAAAATCCAAAGTGACTGGAATTATGTAAAGTAACACACTACTGGCTTTTTATAGAAAGGGACCGCCTCCCGTCGGCATGGTAACTGGCCGCCGTAATTGGCCCCCCATTTCTGGTGGTGTGAACCGAGGCATTCCTCCTGTCACCGTTCTCTGTGCGTGGTTCTGGATAATCGAGGTGGTGACAGAGAGGTGAACAAATTTGACTTTGGCTACGCAGGCTAATCAACACACACGCACACATTCTGCTTTCACCCACTTGTTGTTAATGGCAGCCTCTCCTTTATCCTCTCTGTCAGCAGCTTTGACACTCCATGCAGCTGTAGCATTCGGCCTGCTTGTCTGATGGCATCAGCTGTACAATGCCTGGGCCCTCTTATCAACCTGTGACATGTTTATATGCCTCCTCAAAGTGTCCCAAATTTCATTTTTTGCCTTCACATGCGACACAGATCTGATGTTTTCCAACTGGCATGAGCATCAAAAAAGCAGCCATGTCCCTTTTTATGTGTTGATATGTGACACATCTCGATAATCCCCACGTCGAAGCAAGTGACCCACATGCGACTTGTATTTTTAACACCAGCATCACAATGCGTTGGCGTTGCCATGACGAGAAATAATTCTTTATTCACCTGAGACAGCTGTCGTAATTTTTGGCTCCACGGGGGACGATGAGACACACGAATTGGAAGAAAGACAAACAGCGGTTTGATTGGTATTTGGGGAGACGTATCAGCTCAGTTAAACGCAAACTGGAATGTGATGGAGACAGGAGGGTGAGGCTGAGCTGCAGAAACAGATGTGATGTCTTCTGTTATTGTCACTCGCCTTTAGAACGCTGCTGTCAGGTCGGATTGTCACCAGATATGGATTTCAACAGGGAATACTGATGAATAAGGTGTGATCGCAGCCTTGTTCACACTCATTCTCCTTCTGAACGTCTGTTTCTAACTTTGATTTGAACAAAAAGGGAAAAAAAAACTACTTATACACACACACACACACACACACACAGTATACACACACATGTGCAAGTGAAGGATCTTGCTCCTTGTACATCATGTACCTGAAAATCTCACACGAACGATGCCGCGAAAAACCTTCACAGTCTCATCAGTCCCATCTGCCAGCGGCCCAGCACACATTCATTACAGCTGCATAGAGCACTTGATAACTCAACACTGATCCACAGTCTATTTATTTGCACTGACAAGATAATATGCAGGCCTGTGTGAGTGTGAGTGTCATTCAACATTAAAAAACAAAAGCGTGTAAATTGAGATTTCAGCCACTTATAAATCATTGTGCTCCATCACTGACAGGTGTAGTCCTCCATGACTGTGTAAAAACCTTCACTATCATTCATGCCATGCACAATTCTTTATCATTTAATTGCAGACATTTTTGTATTTTGTGCGTAAACTTCCCACTCTGAGTTCAAGTTAAAACAGTAAAATGCACTTGAAAATATGGAGAGATTTCTTCCTTTCAAATGAGTCCTGTCTCAACCTGAAGACTGGAAAGTGTGTGTTTTGGTCAGGTTCAGCAATATCCCAAACACCATTTCGAAGCTGGATAAAAAAGAAATAGAATGAAAGCCGTCGTGAAAATAAAATGCAAATTAAATATGCAAGAAAAACAAAAACACCACCTACAACAAATCACCTTAGTAGGCTGCAGCCCAGTGCTCCATAATACTGAATTATTCTTAGCAGGTGTTAAGCAGTGTTGTCAAAATACTAACTTAACTGTCAAGATTATTTCACACTTCAAATGAAGACCTTGTTCAGTCTTCATTAAATCACTGGCTGGTTGTTGAGCCATCACGCTGTATCAAATAAGCGAGAGCGGGCACCACAGACATCTTTAACAGTGACAGGAGAGCCTGTGAATTACTGCAGCAACTCACGCTTTAAAAAGTCTAAAGAGTCTGTTCGTCTAGGTTGAGGTTAATGTGTGACTTCAGAGTGCAGTTACAAGTTATTATTCAGACACAGCAATGTCTTTATAGTTGATTTTTAATTGTCAAGTGAATGTGTTTTTGTTGGAAGGAGAGTCAGATATAGAGGCTAGCTTAAAGGTGCATGATGTAGTTTTGGGGAAGAAACAAACTAAATAAACAAACTCTCTTCATTTTCATGAATAAACTGAATAACCAACTGACCTTAAAGGGCAACGCAATTTCATACTGTTTATATTTGGCGGACCCTGCCACCACCGGGGGACCTTATTTTCCTCTGAGAACAGCTTGTTTATTCACTCATGGAAAAAAATATTTCTTACTTTAAACATTAAAATTCTGAGTTTGAATTTCTTCTCAAAAACTACATATGTCCCCTTTAAGGAAAAGATTGTAGCTTAAGATACACATACACATAAGTATGTGACTTATGTAACTTAAGTGAGGTTATGTATGTGATGCAAGTTAACTACGTTTCTAAGATCAGATAACTCACTGTTGACTTCTGGTTTTACATGAGACATGGACAGTGGTATCCTGTGTTTGTTTAACCCAACCGTCCACCGTCCTCCCCCCTCATGGGGACTTTGCATAGATTTATGATAGAATTAGACAGTGAATGCAAAAATATTGAAATATCGATACATATCGATTCTGAATATTTGAGTTGAGTTGTGCCCACAAAGTCACACATCCTCCATTAGTAAATAAACTTAGATGCTGTTGTGCTTAACACACAGTACACAAGCTGTGTGCACAACAACAGTCACTTCTGGGTAGAAAGCTGGCAACTGATCTATAATATAGATATGTAAAATCTGAAATCTGTAACTTGTTTATTTCTGGTGTCATTTTCAGCCCTAACATTTACAGATATGTAGTAAAACAAGGTGGTCTGACCTATTTGATGTTTCTGATGTCTTTGGTTTTGGTGAAGGTCATTAAAATTGATAAATATAGAGAATGTACAGGTTTGCATTACATTGTAGAACACATTTCTTATGTACGGAGGAACTTAGTGCCTGAGCTGTCTGCTTAAGGTCATTTCAAGGCCACCAGAGTTTGAATTAGATTTTCTATACCAAAGAACGTTAGCTCCAGTCCCAGTAAATGTCACTTCCTTCAAGGTGTCTGATAATGGCTCATCTCTCTGGCTCTTCTTCCCTTTTCATTATTACTTTTTTCAGACATCCTGAGTGTGACGGAGGGGCTGATGGTGTACAGCAGCAGCAGCAGCAGCAGCTGACGCTTGTTGAATAGAGCTCTGTGATAGTGGGAGTCATTTGGAGTTTAGCAGAGACAGTGTCGTCACAGTTGACAAGCTCGCCGCCGATCATCCGGGAGACGTCAAAGGCAGAAATGAACTGAGTCGACAAGCTGCTGGCTGTCTTCGGAGGAGGGTGAAGAACATTACGGCTTCGATTTTTTATCTGCACCGCTGGCAATCTGGAAAGTTTAGCGATAGACAAAAACTGTTTTACACTCCCACTCCTACCAAACAAAGGTCAGATGTCAGGTTGGTTTGGTTTAATGATCTGATAACCAGTAACCTTCTTAACAAACCTTTTCTAAGATAAATGCAGCAAAAATGACTCAAACTTTTTTTCAACCCTTGTGTTTTAAAATGTTTTACCTTATAACCTTGTAGAAATCATTACACAGCTTGTGAGCATATCTTTAAGTTAGCAGTGCTACAGTTCCCCCCCCCCCCCCCCCTCAGCTTTGTCACACAGGGCCACCTTGTTGCTAGGAAACATCCAAATAGATTTTTGACCCTGTTCATCACTTGGCTGCTGTGAGCGTTTCTTATCTGTATTGTCCAAAATGTGTCTGTCTGCTTTCGTTAGGCCTGTCTCGAACACTTCCTGCATCAGTGATAACTTATGTGTTGCTGCTGCATCAAGATTACCGACCGCACGTCCAAGTCCACTGTGTGTCAGGTGGTTTGTGATAATATTACCAACTGCAAAACGTGCATCAATAAAAGCTAAAATGACCACAGGGAAGGTCTCTCATGATCTGGGACCTGTTCTTTATCTAGAAATCTAGTTTTAAGACTATTATTATTTCACTCTCTGTTCAAAAGCTGCATAGGAGGTTTCTCTGGGGCTCTATGAACAATGTATTTCATATAATTAATGCTGATGCCATGTGAATTCTGTTGTGTACACTGCACCTGATAGAATTGTATTTGTGCTGCACAGCTTATTTTTACCCCCAGGCCCCTGAGCACGTTAATCTGGCCACGGTTCTATATATTCCTTCTTACTCACACACAAAACTCGTTTAATTCTGTCACTGTATAATTAACCTGCCTTTATCTGTGTTTATAGTGTTAGTTCTACGGCAACGATACACAACAAACAGTACATCTGTGTTAAACACCCTTATCTACATGCAGTAATTGCATTAACTGAATGCTGATGTATAAACTGTGCATTTGCATTTCCATTTCCTACACATTTAATGGGACTTAAAAGAAGAACACATGGTCAGAATGTACACAACTCACACTTACCGTACCAGGCACACACACACGGCTATATTTTCAACAATATTTTAAAGATTGTTGTGTGATCAGTAGGGGTATAATGGTACACTGAAGTCATTTTTAAGAACGTACCTCACTTTTGGCTCACGGTTCAATACAAGCTGGAAAAAAAGCAACAGAAAATTCCCAAATTCATTTACTTTCAGCAGACAGCAGTGTAACCCCAAGTTTCCACTGGGACCCGTCATGGCCATGATACGGTCGTTGGAGCGAATCGCAGCGGTTCTAGACAGTGCTTCCACCGGCTGCGCCATGCCACGTTTCAGCGGCGTCCCAGAAGCGGCTCTTCGCTCTGCTCCATGGAGAATAAGCACTGAGTCCCTTTTTTACAGAAGCCGACTGCAGCATCAATCTGCACAGAGCAGATCTACCCAGACAGGAAGTCAGGCAGCGAAACTACAGAGTCCAATTTAAAAAAATAAAACACCCAGTGGCGACCTGAGCTCTACAGGGCAACAAAGTTGGAATTATTAACAACGAACACACTCAAATCAGACAGATCAAATGATATAACTACGTGGCCTACTCAACCACAGTAGAAGCAGGAACATCAAGGAGAAACGACGAAATAAACACCATCTGTCAACAACATCAGGCAGGCATGACGGTCCACTACTGAAATGCTTCCAGTGGGATATGAAGCTGTGTGGAGGACAGATCAAAACAGCGGCGGACACGCCAGGTAACAAAGACGTACCCAGTGGAATCAAGGGGTAAGTTACAGTTCATAATAATAATAATAATTTTATAATTTTTATATATACATTATTTATTTATTTACTTTTCTTCCTTAAAGCTACTGTAAGTGAGATTGTAATACTAAGCTTTGGATTTCCCAACTTGTCAAATGCTGACGCTCTGGGATAGTAGTTTGGGTCGGCTGCCACCCTCCTCCTCCATCATTAACTATTGAGTTTAAATCCAACATATTGTCAAATAGGACTTATTGTTTTCACTTTGACAACAAATCCTCTGCCATCGTCTTATCAGTCAGCTCTTTTAACTCTCTCCATTCTAAAAGTTAAATGTGACTCCTGTTACTCTGCTACTGGCCCCGCTGCTCTGGCAGTTTGTAATGATAGTGTCCGTCATTGGCACTGATCTTTTAAAAAGCAAAAATGACACTAACTGTTAAAAATTAATCATATAAAAGTGTATACAAACTGCTGTTTGCATTTTTGTATTATTATGTTAATAATGGATATAAAGCACTACATTTTCAGAAATATTGAACTTTCTTGTAGTACTTGAACACTGAAGTGGCCCTCCTACGAGATGACAATACCAGCAAAGAAATAATGAAGCTGTCGTACGGGGGTTCGATAGAGGCAAAAACTAAACATTTTTGCCCCAGGGCCTCTTAATAAATTATTCTGGCCATGTTTCCTGGTAAATTTTGTGATTAATAAAATACTGACAATCATATCAATAGTATATTGAAAAGTAATGGCTCTGACAGTACCATCACCAACTCACTCTATAAATTTGCTGAAAATGTTGAGCATGTAGATGCCTATGCCTACCTTTGTGTGTATTTTCGTTACGAGTTTTATGTCTTTTCACCAAGAAAAAAAACAATACAATAAGTAGTCTAACTTACTGGTATCTTATTTCCTGTGTGTCTTTGTAAAAACCCACCAGAGCAACAATAAACCAACACTTCCACCTACAAACACGAGCACACGTTAGGATGGTGACCTTGCTTCCCCTTCCCTCCTCCTCAATCCTCTCCTCTCCAGATTGTTTACCTCCTATCAGCGCCTTGCAAAACTCGGTTGTAATCTCACTTTTTTTCATTTCCTTTTTTGCTTGAAGCCTGCTGTTGCATGACTGATGTACACGACTTGGAGCAGCGCAATAAAGATGCATGATGCAAATGACACGGCTCCTCTGTAATGTTGTGACGTCTTAATGTCTTTACCCTATCCATTCTAACCTGTTTTTGTCAGTCTGCGTGTATGCCTTAACAGCTGTATATTAATGGGTTTCTGAAGTAATGGATTGCATTCAGGAACAGAGACACTTTCACTGCGACAGATTCTTCACTGGGATCATTTGTGTGGTTTCACGGTTGACCTTGTGGAGTAGGTATGATGTGTTCAGCAGATCCACCTCAGGCTTTGGATGGGGTTCCATCCCAGACAAGCCCATAATTATGGTAAACACTCTCTGGTGCAATATCACAACATGACACTGAGTCACACAAGTGGCAGATGTGTTATATTCACATGATGTATGACTTCTCAGCCTGCAGCCTCCAGCATGAACACATAGAGGCATGTTTAATGCTTTCACTGATGAATTCACCACTGGAGCTGTCATCACCCTCTGTGTCAGGGTCCAGCCAGCAGGCTGATACTGGACCTGTAATTTGGAAATGAAGCAGGAAATAACAGCTGCAAATCTTATTGTCAAAATTTAGAAAACCAGTGATGGAATGTGACTATTGTAAGTGCAGTCAGCTCAAATACAATTATAAGGTACTTGTACTTCACTTCAGTATTTCCCTTTACTGCTTAATACTTCCACTTCACTATATTTTGGAGGTAGCTGTTGTGCCTTTAATCCCACTATATTTATCTGATAATTGAAGCTACTAGTTACTTTGCAGATTCAAATTATTTTTTGTTTACAGGCTATTGCTCATAATATGTAACCAATCAGATCAGGGACATTGAGCTAGTGTTAAGAGGCTGCTGCCTTTTCTTTCTGTCTTAATTCTGTGTCTCCACTTTATTGTCTTATGTTATTCTTAAATAAGCTTTTATTAAAATCATAATTTGTTTGTATTCTGTAGTGACATCTCTAAAGAAGATAGAGTCTGGGTTGAGGATGCTGCTCCCCATACTCCCCTGCTCCCATTACACTTTGCAACAAGGATAAATTAAATCTATCAGATCTGTAGATCATTGTGCAAGGAATGAGTAACAACAGTCTGCATGTTGACATCAACCCTGTAGACGTCCTGCTGTGCTCCTAAACATAATGGTTGGCCTGAGTCACCATACTCCAGCTGTAATGTGAGAGCAGCGAGTGGAGTAATAGTAGAGGCAGCCACTGGAACGGAGCGGCTGCTAAATGTTGTGGAGCGAACTGTTAGGGCTAATAATGATCTATCGGGCTCGGTCGTCACATGGAAGCTCCAGGTAATGAAGTAGAGAGATTTAAAGAAGACCTTCAGATGACTTCCACAGCAGGAGACACGCTGTAATGGAGCTAGATTGAGTAATAAAACAAAGCTTGTGTGGTGCGTGTGTGTGTTGATTGTTCTTTGGCGTAATAGCAGCTACAACACTTGAAGCCACAGTAGCTACAGTACATTATCAACACTGCCATTATCTGGGGGGTTAAGATTGTCTTTAACCCTGCGCAGGGTGCTGAAGGTGTCTCACACTGGTTGCATGCATGTATATACAGGCAATAAAGAAAGGTAGTGATCATAAAAACCAAAATCATTCATATGATTGATAAAAGGGGGGAGATGCACTCTAAAGACAAAAGGGGCCAGTGGATGTGTGCACATGTCCAGGGCTGTTTCAACAAGAAAGGAGTGGTTGGTTTGGTTGATAGTAAGTCACAGGTGGATTTCTAAATGAATCAAATGTATCTTGCAATTGTATGTCAAAGGAGAGCCCGGTGACAAATCTAGTGCCTTTTTGTGCAGACTAGTCACTGAGCGGCACATCCAACCAGCCAATCAGCAGCAATACAGGGACTTGATCAAGCTATGTGTTAGGTGTCTGTTCTCAAAGTCAGTGGGTTTTTTGCATGGGTTTTTGCTTAGATCCCTGAATTACTGTCTGTGGTTAACACAAGTTTAAGGGATTTAAATTTAAGGGACATAAAATATGTTAGGAAATATCTTATTCCTGAATTTTGAAGCTTTCATGTGTGCTAAAAAACAGGCTAAATCAGACATGTTTTTGGACAAACGTCATCATGTCGAACACATAAACTCAACTCACCACTGCTTTAACGGCCTTTTCGTGCTCATACTCCAACTATTGCAAATTATTCGAAGCTTAGTGGTGATGGCGTTGAAGTGTTGCGACCAGGTTGTAGTTTGTTAAAGCCTAACGTTAGCTTTTTACTTCTGACGAATATATTTACATTAGAAAATCATTAAAGTGGTGTTCATCTGTGAAGATTATCTTGCCGAACAAAATGTGTCAGTATCATAGTCTTATATTTATTTGCCATAGAGTTTATATTCTGCAATAAACAAAAATCCCATTGGCTTTTGTCGGGGGTACCAGGGCGATGCTGGCTAAAATGGCTAGACTGGCTAGAACTTGTATTCCAACTTGTACTGGAGTGTGGTCGGGTATGACATCATTGCCAGCTCTGTCATCCCTGCCACAATCTATTCCACCCAATTTTATCTTTCCACTTGATTTACAAGTGTTGGATTATTCCAGTAGCCTATATAAAACATTTGTGAAATTACAGCTACAACTGAATTTAAAGTGATAGTTGGGGTCTTCTGATGCAGGGTTGTATGAGGTACTTATCCCTCGTCAGTGTATTACCTGCAGTAGATGCTCTCCCCCTGTGTGGAGAAGCAGCGCGTAGCACCGACAGGGAAGCAGAGCTTTGTACTGCGAAACGATACGGTCAGTAACACACATTTTAGCCACCTAAAATATATATATATAGCTGTGTGTACGCTATATTTTGAACATTTTTGGCACATTACATTGCTGTATTAGCTAATGCTAAAGCTAGTTAGAGGCCTTTCACCTTAGTTATCTTATACAGAGTACAGCTTTTGCACACCTTAAGATTGACAGGTGCGTAGGAGAAGACCAAAGGCCAACAAAATCAGGAAAAAGACTCCTGCACGCTGTCCAACTTCACTTGCAATTAAGTTTAATGACAATGTTTCGGTACTATAACCTGATGAAGGTCTAAGTACCGAAACGTTGTCATTAAACTTAATTGCTGCATGTCATCTCCACCCTGCTTCCTGTCACTTTTTGCCCATCCTTTCATTAAATTCAAGAAAATGTATATATTTAAAAAAAAAAAAAAAAAAGATAAGTAGCTAGCAGTAACCTGGCAGTTGTCCAGTGTACATGACAGTTTGCGAACACAGTTGTCAGAATCGTTCTAGCTAATCTACTCAAATGTCCTTGGTCAGAGCCTTTGGGATTCAGAGTTGTGACGCAGTCTGTCCCGTCAGTCTGTAAAGATAACATTAACTTAAGCTTAAACAGCTAAAGTGCAGAGCTGTAAACGGCCAGTGAAATATCAAATTCTTAGTTCATTAAGTTTCAGAGAGTAAAATTAAGTATACCACAAATTCAATATACTGAATGTCCTATACTTGTCCATTATTGAAAAGTAGACAGGTTTACTTAGAGGATTCATTTTCTCTGAGTGATTGTTTAGAACCCTGAGAGGACATCAACAACTAACTGAATTATTTTTATTTCATTCTGTTTATTAAAAATATTGCAATCATCTGATATATAAACATATTGTTTAAAAATTATGAAGACTACAAAGACAGGCCTGGAGGTCAATTATACAAAATAATCTCAATTAAGTTATTGCAACATTGGTCTGAACATTAATAGAGGTTTTCCTTATATCATGTTACAGGTCACTGTATGTTAGTTACAGGTCACTGCAGCTTAAAGGAAGAGGATGGATGGTAATCAGGTTATATTACACACACAAGGAGACATTTATTTGCTCTAATCACAAACAAAGTCACACTACAAGATTAGATAATAGCACAATTATCTTGCCAGAGGAAGCTATACAGCACATATACCTTCCTCTTTCACACACACACAGATGGCTTGCTTTGACCTCTTTGTCCTTACGGAAAGGACACATTATAATGGGCCTTGTCCTTCCTGGTGACATTTCCAAGAGCCCGTGCATTTCTCAGCTACCCAGCAGTTACTCAATTTTCATAGTCGCTGTTTTAAAAGTCATCTACTTTCTTTCTTTTCGGTCTCTCACTGAATCATGAATGTGCTCAGAAGGATTATGAAATTATAATTTATCATGGATTAAATTTAAAATTCTGGCACTAAGTCATTTCCATTGACTTTGGATCTGATATGTGGGCCGAATCAGTGTTAAACCACCTGTAATGTGAGTGTGACTAACAAGCAACTTCATGCCCAGAGAATTAATTCTGGCCAATGAGTAAATTCCCAAATTCATTCATATATTACTTGACAGACTGATCATCTTCCCCTCCCTTTATATAAAACAAAACATGGCCACTACTTCCTCAGATCGTTCTGATCGTTTGGTGTACAAAAATGGAGTGCTATTAAGAGCTTGCCATATTTTGAAAATTCTAAAAGGAAGTTGTCATCACATTTACTTCATGTCTTATTAATTTTATATATGTGTATTTACATATTTTTTCTCACTTTCTTTACACTGTTTCTCCCCATGGGGATCAATACAGTATTTGATTCTTATTCTTTAACAATGCAAGAAAAGGGCTTTTTTTGTTGTTGTTAATTTCTCATTGAATAATCAATGTGGAGCTTGATCAATAAAACCAGGTGTATTTACGTTGCTGGTATCTATGAGTGAGTGATGCGGATCCTAGATCTGGTATGGGGGGGTTTAACATTTTTGCGATACAGAGCTTTCAAGTTTAATGTTGGAGTAGGCTTGATTGAATTAGATGAGAGATGTTTGGGCCTTGTCGGAGGTATGCACGCTACTAAGTGCCATTCTGGATTGTTATCAATTTTAGCTTTTCCAGTGGAAGGTAAAGATAGAAGTGGTTAAGTTTATATCAGATATATAATACTTTGAATGTCAAACACAACAAAACTGAAAATAGATTAATCTGAATGCAAAGGAAGGTGAGCCTTTTCCCTCTTCTGTGCCTGGCAGATTTCTCATACGACTATTGCTTCAACACTCTACCCAGAGTGACCCCCGTGACCCTGTTTCCATGGTTGCTGATAGAGGTCAGACAGATAAGTTGTTTGCTAAATACATTTGTCACAAATTAATCTTAATCCTGAGAAAGTATCTGCTGTTCTGCGGAGGGCAGGAGGGTGACTGTAGAGGGGGAGGGGCACTGCACAGAATGCCTCTGCACCTCAGTCATCTCCTTTTTTATATGGAGAGGAATTATCTCAGCCCAAACCTGACAAGACACAATTTGAATTTACTGGTTCAGGCTTGGTCTATCACACACTAAGTTCCATGGACATGGGCATGATATCATAATTGTTTTTTCTTCCATTCAGCTTTATTTTATTTATTTATTTTGTGATATATTGTAGTGTTTTTACGTTTTTCATGTCCTAAACTACTAATAAGTAATTTTGGTATTATAATACTTTTGATCTTTCAGCATTAAAGATGTCACTTAGAACGTTTACTTTAAATAACTGAAATAGCTGATGCTCGCATTTATTTTGGGAGGGCAGTAGATTAATTGTTTTGGTTCAGTATCAGCATTCTCTTCAACCTCATTTCCAGCAGCAGCAGGAAGCTGTTATCTACCTAACCTGCCTAGAACCAAACAACAGACTAGAGAGTGAATTACATTCATCAGGTGTTCACAAACAGAACTCCAAATGAATGCTAATTCACCGAAATTGTAAATCCCCCTCAACAGATGGATGTTGCTTCACAAAAGAGGCCAACATATTTTAGAAATGTTTAAAAAATGGAATTAGAAATACAGTGAAAATTCAGGCTTTGGGTATGGGCTTGATTTTTTTGGTCACATCAAACCTCAAAGACACAGAGGGAGAGTGCGAAAGGTCATTGAGGCATTTGAAGTAACGCAGAGACATGTTATTCATTCAGCATGAGGAAAGGAAAATGGAAAAACACCACTGACAACACTGCTGCTAAACAGGCCATTACCTCAATGAAATCCTCCCAGTGTGACCAGCTGTGTGTGCTGGTGGTAGCCGTGGAGAAGAGCTAGCAGTGACATCATCAGAGAGGTCGACTATTTGCCTTCTGGGAAGCCCCTCTCAACCCTCTCACCAGATCGATTTGGTTGGCCCCAGAAGACATGGCTCATTGGGCGCACAATGCATCCACTTTCACTTTCCTGCCTCTACCTGTCATCATTTACATTTTGATAGGTCTTTGTCTGTGATGACTGCTGATTTCCACCAAGGTCAAAGCTACAACATCTGAAGGAAGACAGGAGGAGCAGAGAGGAAGTGAAGGAATCATTGATGATGGTGATGGAGAAGGATGGGAGGGGACACAGATAGAGGCGGTGGGGTGAATGACTGAAAGGACCGTGACGAGTAAGATTGGACGGGGGAAATCGAGAATGAACAGAGACAAGAGGAGATGAAACAGAGGGGTAAACGAGTGGGAGGGAACGCAGCCACTGAACAATGACTCCATACTGTGTGCAGTATTGTGCCAAATAATAGCACATGACTGAGAAAGATACATGGTATAATTGCTGTTTTTGATGACTCAGACAATGAAGACACTGACGCTATATGTTATGTGCGTGGGTCGTGATTGGGGATGCTGCTCTCCACTTTTCTCTATATAGTGAGATGAGTTCTCCACTAGAGAAATACAGCAATTAGAAAAAGCAACACCTACTCAAAACAATAAATAACACAAGATCATTTTATAATTATTCACAGAGAAATTGTGACAAGAAGACAGTAGCAACAAACAGATATCTTTGGATGGTACAATCTTTTTTAATCGGGACTCTGTCACCAATATCAAATAATGACCTATAGATTTACATTTGCAGCAGCTTATTACAATCCACATTCTTTATAGCAGTATAAAGAGCGACAAAGGATGATGGTGATGGATGGTTTAGTTTAACATCACAGGACCTTCGCCGAGATTGTTGTTCGTGTCCAGTGTACATCCAGAAGTCAACAGTGAGCTCTTTTAACTGACCAACAGTTAGTAGGTAAGTTTATAGTTGTTTTTTTAAAACCCAAACCACAATGTTTTCCTAAACCTAACCAAGTTTTTTTTTTGCCTTAACCTAACCTAACCAAGTAGCTTTAGTGCCTAAACCTAACCAAGTAACTTTAGTGCCTAAACCTAACCAAATAGTTTTAGTGCCTAAACCTAACCAAGTAGCTTTAGTGCCTAAACCTAACCAAATAGTTTTAGTGCCTAAACCTAACCAAGTAGTTTTAGTGCCTAAACCTAACCAAATAGTTTTAGTGCCTAAACCTAACCAAGTAGCTTTAGTGCCTAAACCTAACCAAGTAGCTTTAGTGCCTAAACCTAACCAAGTAGTTTTAGTGCCTAAACCTAACCAAACTGTGATGGTACAACAGAGGCTCAAAATCAGCATTTTGATTTTGGGACGGTTTTGCTTCAGGATGGTTCCAGCAAGGTGGTGAAAAATGTAGTCTAGAGCCATGGATCCATCCCATCCATCCCCTCTGATCTCTTTCTATTCAGAATGTCGAAGAAAATAAGTAATTTAAAGAGATCACCTTGGGCTCTTGGAAATTGTAATGGCCGTTTTTATGATTTTCAGATATTTCATAGACTTAAATATTAATCAGCTGATTGTAAAAGTTATCAACTGATTAACTGATAAATTAAATGAACATGAGCCTTTTGTTGCAACCCTATTTTCTTGGCCACTTAACTTGTTTTGGTTTTACAGCCTGCACATTTATAGTGTGGTTCAGTCTCGCTTTTCTCCTCAACTGTATTTCCAAGTGCAGTGTGGAGCTGTTTCAAGCAAAGAAAGCTCTCAACACAGTGTATTCTGCTTGCCCAGCATCAAACAACCGACAGACTGAATGAATTTATAAACAAATATGTCTGTGAGCAGAATGAAAGTACAATATAATAACAACCCATAATACAAGGCAAAACACAAAAGGCTTGGAATGAGAAAGAGATCCAATAGTGTCATTGGATGACCTTGATACAGAGTGAGTCCAGGAGGAATTGTCAGCAGGAAGTGAGAGTGAAAGATAGTCCTATTCACATTACACACATACAGAAAACTATCTGACATCACACCCTCCAGCATGTATGTTACACTGATGCACTTAACTCCAACAATGACACATATACAACTGTAAGTGTGTGTCCTCTCTTGAGGATTACAACACTTACTGCTGTGATCACCAAAGCATCTGGAGTTTATATGCAATAATAGAATATGTTGGCTTGACATGTGACTGTTGGTAACTATCCATTTTGTCTTTTAAATAAAATAGTATAAATAAAACAAGTATCATCTGCATAGAAGATTATTTTCATCTTTTCATCTACTCTAAATTAATGTTGCTCTGTAGACAAAAAGACTGTCTGTCTCTGTTTCTACTTCATTACATTTTAAAGGAGTGAGTGCTTCATTCCCCATTATTTCTTCTTCAGGGACGGAAAGAGAGGACAGTGTTTTGAAGAGTAAGTCATCAAACTATGCTCTTAACTTCTCTACTTATATATTTACCCTTAGCACCACTGGTTTTGGTTTTCAATGATGGCAGCAAATATCAATTTTCTTTCACAATTTTTTTTTAAATTTTCCTGTCACAGTTCTTTTTTTAGCCAGTAAAATGTTCAAGCTACAGCTAAAAAGGCACAGAGGCTTTTTGCTAGACACTAGAGTAGACAGAACAGAGCTGAGGACAAGTCACAGAGCATAAGTGATGGTGATGTGTGGTGTCATCCTCTGTCCTGAATCTCAGGCAGATGTCAAAGTAAAAGCAGGGAACCTGGAGCTGATTTCTCTGTTTGTACCCAGCTACTTGCATAAATACCAGACCAAACCTCTGCAGAGATACAGTCCATTTGCTTGTGTGCATATCTACTGCATCTACATTGTAGAACAACATGGTACATACCTCTAGGGCACAAAGGCACAATAAATCCAATTTAACACTGATCCTTAAAATCAGGTAATTAAAAGTTAAAATGTTAGCTGAATTAGCTGATGGGTACGGGCATGAGAACCTGCTTAGATGGCTGCATGCTGGACGGGGGAACAATCTGGAGAGGAGACAACGTAATAGTAATCATGAAGAGGTAGTTGAGCTTACTGTGACATTTAAGATTTCTGATCACAGTCATCTGCCTCAGGATCTCTTCCCAGAATCATTGGCATCATTACTATCATTACCTTTGAAGCAGCTTTTAGAATTTTAATTTTACATGATCATTTATGTGAAGCCACGTATCACAAAAAGTGTGCAAATATGTGTTAAATTTGATCGATGGTTCTTGAAGTGACCCAGCACGTAGCTTTGCAATACAATCATTCATTCTATGTGTTTCAGAATAACTTATTGTTGTGTGAATCATTTTTTATATTTGTTGTTTAATGTTTTAATGTAATGAATAATCAGTAAAGACAAATTGAGCATAAACCTGTAGTTTGATGGATGAAAATGTCATTTTTATGATAAAGAAAAACAAAAGCAAGTGGAGCGGATTAAACTTTCTTTTGAGACCTGTGAACATTGAAATGTTTCAACGTTAAAATTTTATGTAGTCAGTTGTTCAGCATTCAGCTACATAAATAGTTTAAGCTTTGTCAGACATGAGTGTTTATATTGTATTAATGAAACTTAAAATATTTAGGGCAATCAGTTTCCTTAAATGCACTGTGGGTTTCAAGTTGTCACAACTACAATGTCATAATTTGCGTTATGCAATTCAGATAAGTCCATTAACACATTTTCGAAAATTTTTTACATATGAGGACAAAATACTTCATAGTTTTAATAATAATAATAATAATAATACATTGTACTTACAGTATATAGCGCTTTTCTGAATACTCAAAGACGCTTAACAAAGAGCAACAACAAAACAAAGAAAACAATACAAAGATGAAATAGTCCATGAGAAGGGAACATTCTATTTTTAGTTACACATTAGTTTTGACCATTCGTTGTAGCTTAAATTGTTAGATTTGATGAATTTAAAGTAGAAACGGACAACTGCACCCACAGCATTTCCAAGCCGTACTATTGTTGGTGCCACTGTTGCAGAGTCAGCTGGATTGCTTGTGTTTTCTTCCGAGTAGCCAACAAACAGGACAAAACGTGAGTTTACTCATTCATTTAGTCTTGAATGGAGACGTGAAAGCGTGTAAAGCTGCCAGCCTGACTGGATTACTGGTCAGCCTGCATTTTCCCGGGAGATTTCATGCTCAGTGGCAGACAATAGATAAAGTGAGATTTATAGGGAACCAGTCTAAATGCCAATAGTGTCTTTTTCTACAGCCATTACACTTTACAGTCAACATTTACTTCATAATGATCAGTTCAAGCGAAAAACTTGTCTACTGCCAATTTTAAATGGTTCAAGGCAATTAGTTTCCTTAACCAGTTTCCACTCCACTGCTTTCACTCATCAGCACATAGCAACATATTAGAGAGAATCAGCTTCTCCACGTTGGTTTATCTGTGTGTTTTATTCTGCTGGAGCGTCTCCGGTGCTGCTGTTTAATCATTTATCATTCCCTGTTGAACTTGATCGGAGACCCGCAATTATGTTTGTCAGTAGTGAATTTTAATACCGGACCTGCTTTCATCTAAATTTCTCTTACATAATCCTTTTCATACCCTCTGCTGCTTTGTCCTGTGAGTGCGCCATGTTGCCATGGTGATCTATGAGGGGATGGATGCTGTTTGAAGGGCAAATGGGGGGCAAAGGCCCAGCAAACGGCCTGAATTAAGAACACAGCTGACTGTATCCCTGTGGAGATCGACCCCGCAGCTCTCCTTCTGTCCTCCTCTTCCTCTCTCTCTCTCTCTCTCCCTCTCTCACACACACATGCACACACACACACTGGTTGGTCCACAACTACACTTTCATGGTCCTAAAATAGAGACACACACTTGGCTGATGGAGAAACAAAAAGAGGCATCTGAGAGCAGGTTTTCACCAAAGACAAATTGCCTACCTCTGTGGAGAAAAAAAGAGGCCAGGCATGATAAGGACGAGGTAAGCCCGGTCATCCTCACACTACTCCCTCCCCTATCCTCCACCAATGCAACTGAGTCTGAAGCTTCTCAGTGGCACACTCAAACTTCTTCAGAAAACAACGTTTGTTTCGCAAAATGTTTTTTTTTTACTGGTCATCCAGCAAAGTCGAGAGAATAAAATGTTTTTCGGTACCACGGTTTACTTTAATGTCGGGGTGTGGAGGTGATGTTGACCTTACACTGAGGCTCGAGTTTGTAATCAGGAAACCACTGGATGTTTTTGAAAAGATGTCAGGACATTTTCGAACCATTTTTGTCCGACAAAACTAGATATTTTTACAAGCTATCAAGACAACTTCAGCTTTCAAGCCAGAGACTGCTGTTCGAGATGGTGTTTCAACATTTGGTAGCATGAAAACACTGGAAGTTATCAGGTAATTTTCCAGCCCTGTTGGTGGTAACATGACTATATATTTTTGACGTTGGGATAATTTCCAACCCATACATACATACAAAAAATTGAAAATTGCACCTAAAGATACTTAAAGTGGCAATATATCTGTAGCCTGCAAAGTTAAAATAAATATTAATTCAAACTTATGCCACATTCATGTTTGTGTAACCAAAACAACTGGCATTTGGTTATTTCATCACTACAACTGGAAATGTATTAAGTTACTTTGCATGACTTCTGCAGCCAACCCCTCTCACTTTATTGTTTATTTTTAACTTCATAATAAAAGGACTGAATATCAGAGATGAATATAATTCCACTACTGGGATATCACTCTTATGTTTGTCAGCTATGTTGACACACTTCAGCTATCCATGACATTAAATTATAGACATCAGAGTTTACATAATGTTGTTTGTGTCTGAGTTGTAATTACTTCTAGGCCTTGTTTTTTCCCAGTTGACAGCTTGTATTAATAGTAAATCTGCCGTGACTGACATGCAGCATCAGTATAAAATAACCTCAACCGTAGATCTTGATTAGCTGACAGCAACTCAGCAAATCAGGATCAATTTAAAGGGCAATAAAGTACAGCTCTGCGCAGTGTAGCCTTTAGCCAACATCATAAATAGGTTATTACTGCTTGAGACCATGGAAGAACTAATCTGCTGTCTCTTATAAACTATGGGCCTCTACCCCCACTCTCGGATCATTGTATATGGGCTCGGATTCTGCTCTGATCTGGAGCCATTTATTGACAGGAGAAGAGCTCAGAGATTACTTTCTAACTTTTGAGATTGAAAGGTGGATTTATCTTCACTTCTGTTTATCAGCTTGATTGCAGCAGTGATCTACGGAGGTGACCTCCATTGTCAGGTGTTAATGTTCTGTAATGTTGACCGCTGACTAAGAAAAGAGAGAACCGGAGTCTCTAGTGAGTACTGCATTTAAAGACAGGGTTGACCTGAATTCAAACACACAGACACACATTCTGGGTGCTTGCCGTTGCTCGCTAGTTTACGGCTAATGTACAGTAAAACCAAGTGCTATATAGTTGTTTCAGTTTCTGGAAACAAGTCCAGTTTGCTACGCACAGTCCTTAGTATTTCAGTTGGTATTCTGCATCAGTGGGGCATATTTCCAAACAAATTTGCTATTGATCAAATTACCATAAACACTTGAGGTCTGGTCTCTGAGGTTGCCGGATTGGCAATCCAGCTTTTGTTCAGACTGCACGTCCTCAAGTCCCTGCCTTTTAGATTTGTGTAATTTGATCGGTCAGAATGGCTAAAATGCTGCCTCTCAGTTTCCACAATGAACTAAGTTGAACTGGTAGAACACTGGAATCAACATGCTGCTCCAATGAAGTACCATATTCTTGGCAATATAACTGTAGAACGACAGCAGACAATGGAAACTGCTACACTGTTGATTCCCTACTTCTTGCCAATATGAGGCGTTCCATATTAAACACTGTAAACTGTTTACAACTGAGCTTGGTGATTTTACTGGAGGTTGAGAATAAATACACGAATAAACCAGTGTATTTTAGTGCAATGACTTCACATTTAAAGATCCAATTTGTAAAATACTGTAGATAATTGTTGAGTGTCATTCCCATCTCGTCAAATACTGACACTTTGGGTTGGTAGGACGGGCCGGCCACTGACCCAAACCTCTCAAACACAATCAACCTTCAACAATGTCTTCACTGAACATCTGTAATCATGAACACATTAAATAATTTGAACAGTGCCCTTTTAATCTCTGCAGCAGGAGGAAGTACAGCTCAATTGCACTGGGGGAGACCGGATAAAACCAGCCATCAAAAACCATCTGCCAGGTTTTATTTTGCTCATACTGACCAGGTGTGTGGGCTCTACTCAATAAGCACAGTGTTTACTCAGCGGTCATAAAGGCCAACTGCTAAGCTGATGCTCATCATCACTCTACTCCTGATCAGACAATGTTTCCTTCAGTTGACAAAAACTTTGTTCAATTCATTGACAGAAACCCTTAAAAGTGATGAACAGTACAGTCTTTTAATTTATGGCAACATTTGTCCAAATAATAACTTGAACCTTTACAGATAATAACTTCACCTTGTGATCTAAACCAGTTTAAGTTCCTTCTTCCTAATGGCTTATTTGTGCCAGATCTACACTTGTCAGGCATGGTCAACCATATATGTAATCGAAAGACTTTGAAGAATTGGGTCCAGCTGAACAGAAGGAGTGCAGCATGAAGGGCAACCTAACCTCTGCTCACCATTCTTCAACCAGAGAAATGAATTTAGCATGCAGGGGGTCTGTGTGCAGATGTATAAGTTTGAGTCAAAAAGCAGAACACGCTTCTGTATGAGCATGAAGTGTTATTCTGTGATATGAACCCATGCTTGGATACGAGCATCACCTCAGACCCGGGTAATCTGCCAAAACATGGCCAGGAACCCAGAGTCGAGATTAAGATGTTTGCTGGAGGCAGAAGGCGACCCTGAAGTAACACTCAGATGGTGAAGAGGAGTGTGTGTCTGTGTGTGTGTGTGTGTGTGTGTGTGTTTAGGTGTGTGTATCCCAGAGGACGGGCAAGTGAGCCTCCTCACTCTGCTGTTTGTCTCGTTCTCCTGGTACACCATCTGTTTTTGAAATATTATTGCTATTGATGTAGAAACTGTTATTAATATGATAAATTACAGCAGATAAACAATAACTATGTCTTTGTCTCACACGCACACATATGATACACATACAGAAGACAGCTGTTTCTTTGTTATTGTTACTTTTTGGTGTTATTTCTATTAAAACCTTCAGAGACATGTAAATGTGCATAACAGTCTGCATAGGAAAACAATTAAGCCTCCAAAACATTTCACTTTTGTTAACATATGTTTTTGTTTTGTGTTTTTTTTTAATGTAGGGGTGTTGCAGCCTATCATCTTTGTTATAAATTGGAACTGAATTGTTCAGTAATTAGCTCTGGTTTCTTGCATATGGTGGCCAGGAAGGTCAAAAAAGGTCAAAGATCTTATTTTGCAACATAAACTTTCTGCATACAAACTAGAATGGCATCTACAGTGCACACAGTCTTTAGTTCAATCATGCCTAATCCAATATCAAATAAATCTATTAGATCTGGATTTTTATTTGGATCGGCATCAAATTGTTCTTACTCAGCCACCTTAATACACCTGACTGTTATCATCAAGGCCGTGCATTATAATGTCAAAAAACAAAAGAATCTTGCAATGTTAAGGAAGGTGAGAAAAAAGTCCTGGATCCGTCCCTTTATCCAGATCAGCACCAAAAGTTAATGGGGTCTAATCTGGGCCAAAACCCATCATTTATACAAGTTTCCTGGAAATCCACAGAATGTTCACAGGATTTCTTCACTCCCACGCTTCCCATTCATTGTCTTTGTAAGCAGCGGTACGATGCATTGTGGTAGCGTTGCATTGGGTTTTGAGGGACGGGTGTCACTCTGACCACTCCTCATTTGCATTAAGTTAAGGACTAGGCTACATTATGGAAATGAGGTGTATCCAACGTGACTCGCCACCTCTGGAAACTTCTGAAAAACTATAAAAACTAAGCATTGTCGATTAGAATGAAGACAGATTTAGCAACTGCATGGCTTATTTCTTGCTTAACTTGTCTTCTGAAACACATTTCAGTGAACAACTTTTGTAATTTAAGAGAAAGTTTCTGAGCCCTCCATGTTGGTCAGGTTTGAAAAATTCAGAAGCAGGGAGCCCGTGAGTGGCGTTCATCCAATCAGATGCAGCGAGAAAGTGTATGCACGGATTTAAGAGGGTGAGTTTTCATTTGGTCGAGCGTGCAATACTGGGATGCAGCGGGACCTCTCTCATCCAAAAATGCCCCTGTAGGCATGTACCATTAATCCATCTTCCATTAAAACTTGTAACAGGTCCTGACCAACACTTAAAAATGCAGTAGCATTGAATAATAATGCATATCCCACAAATATAGTAGTTATGTGTAATTACCATTGTTTTGAAATTTAAATTATTGACTGCATGAAAGATCAAAAACGCATTCATAAATCATATTCTTTGGAAAATAGTCAGCAGTAATGCACAATACACATAAAATGTACTGAACGAGCTACGTGTACATGCAGGTACATGTACAGGAGGAGTGCCACAGTAAAAATGTGTCCCCAGATTTTAAAAAAAGACTGTCTTGTGTACAGTAAATGTGAAGGCTTGCCAGCAAACATTGTGCCAGATGGCTTCCTCCTGAAGCATATCTTACCCATATGTTGATCCACAGTAATGACTCCCATCAGGTTAGGAGGCGGGAGAGGGAAAGGTTAGTGCTCAGCCATATAGGCTTCAACTGATCTGAGAGACACTGGTGACGTTGATACAAAATATTTGGATGATTATGGTGTGGATTGTGCTATTTTTAAGTTGTCTTGTCCTCCAACATTAAATGATACTGAAATGAGGGAGGGAGAACGACACACATGATAAAATACACGATTATGAACATTCAGATTGTCAGATGAGGTGATGAATGGTATTCCTTCCTTTTGAATGACGAAATATGAGCAATGAGGCTGTCCTAATTTGATTTATCAGCTCAGGTCAGATGTTTGATTGTCTCATTCGTCATTTCTAGTGTTGCACAAGGACGGACATTTGTCCTGTGTCTTATCTTTATCTCTACAGCTCCTCTACTAAACCTGCCAACTGCTGTTTGGCTTCAAAATGTCCATTTTCTACTGTGAGTGTGTGTTTGCATGGGAGGATGACTGGAAGGACTTCCAGTGCCAGATGAAAAGACATCATTTTCTATGGCTGAAGTTCTGCTGAAAGCTCCAAGGACGAATCTTTGTGCTGCGAGAGAAAATCTCGGCACCTTCAACTAAAGGTTAACAACGCAAATTCAATAGGTCACGGTCTCCATGGAGGCAAGATAAAGACTTTTTTTCATTAAAGGCGTACATTAGATTCACTTTGACTACAGCGTATTTTTCAAACATCTTTTCATCCTGGGAGATTGTCAGTTTGAGCAGAAAAGAACTCAGGAACCTTGCATTTATTCTTTTGTGATAAGACTATTTTAATTCTGTTAGAGTAAGTGAATAAAAAAGTTATCTATGAAAATATGTGATGTTTGATCTCTAGAAGTCAAAAGGATGGACTGAATAAACTGATTGAAATATGTTCAGCACTTCTGCAGGCTTCATCACTGATGCAGAAACTGGAGAATTAATCATTTCATCAGATCTACAAAATGTGATAGATTACTTCTGCAGTATGGATAGACTGATGGCTCATGCTAACAAAGCAGCAGCCTCTGTTGTACAGTCTTCACCAATGCTTTACAATGAAGAGGTTTGAACTTGGGCATTGTTGTTAAGCCTTTGAGCCGACAGCAGAGGCAGTATCAGAGGTGACTGTGAAAAAAAGCTCAGCCAACAGGAGGGAGAGCAAAATTGTTTAGTATTGTTATGTAATAAATGTTGTTATCATGTGTCTGTTGTTATCAAGTGTCATTACTAGTTTCAGAACAACGCAGTTGTCATTTTCATGCCCAGCGCCAATGTTGCATGAGTAGCAAATGTACTCGTGCGCCCCTGGGCGTGTTTTTCTTAAAATGAGATGTGGTCTGGTGCGTTGATGGTGCATTGCTATACATAACAGAAACAACTGTGCCACAGACCAACAGAAAGCTTTTCTAAAGACAAAGGTGCAGTCCTGTTATTTAAAGGCTGCAATAGTCAGACAGTAAGATGTGCCTGCACAGGCGGGTTCACAACGTACGTACACTCTGATTTAATGATTAGAGAAGCTGCTGTCAGTCATTTTAAACATTTCCATGCATGCAGTAATGTCACTGCAGTAATATCGTGAAACATTTAATAAGCTTAACTAAAAGCCATAGTTATAAACTTGACAGGACAGAGAAAACTCTCCAGATGAAACCGGATTAAACTTTTAGTTTCTGAAAAAAAATACTTTTAGACAGCTCTGATGGAGCTTCATTCCAAACTATTTCACTGTATGAATTTGGACTGTGTGAGCTCGTGATTTATAGAAGAACACAGAACATTAATTAACATGAACTCCTGACCGATCCTCCCGACATGTCCAGAGATTTAAAAATTAAGTGAATTGAAGCTGCTGCACCTTTTATTAAATGATGGGTATTTTACTCACCAGCATCCCATCAGCTATTAATCAATGATAATAACAGAATGATTTTTCTGACCTGTCCCGCCTGATCCACACATCATCATTACACACAGAGGGACGCACAGCAGCGATCCTCCTCCTCAGTTAAGGATCAATGTATTTGCTCGTACGCAGTCAAACAGTTGTTGATGGGACTGATTATTGTAAAATGGCCGGGCAGATGTCGAGCAGCCAAGGACCACATCCGGACCAGTGCCACTGTTTGATAGCAATGCTCCAGGTCCTGGTGCACCTGGCTCTTGAAGGGAATGGAATATGACACACAGATTGGTTAAATCTATGTTACGCTCAAAACACACCCATTTGTGTTTATCTGCTGTTTAACTGGTGAAAGGTAGTTGGACATGCCCTAAACACTGCCATGTGCTTTAGACCGTGCACTATAGATTGTTTAAATACGGCCCAATGATTTGTGTTTAGGACTTTGACTTAAGTTGGGAGTTCATTCCCAACACTCAGAGGTCCAGTGGCATCTAGTGTTGGGTTGCGGATTGCAACCAATGGCACATCCCTCACCTCAACCACAACATGGCGGACTTAAATCCGACATAATGGACCTTTCCTTGTTACTAGCAGCATAAAGCAAAGCAATATTTTCACTCCACCTCTGTATAAATGTATCATGTGTCACAAACTTTGGCATGGTTAATGTATTCAAAACTCTCAAGCTGCTCTCATAAATACATGCAGGGCAGATCTAAAACAGCCTTCACCAGAGCGCCTGAACTCCAGCCAAAATGCATCTTTAAGTCTGACTTAAAAAAACAAACAAAAAACAACTAAATCTCCTTCAATTTCATTTCTGCCATGGTCGTCTTCACAGCATCTACAGTGAAACTGCCTCGGCAGCTACTTTGTGCTTCTGTTTTGTTTGTTTTTGTCAAATCAGAGCAGAGTCATCATTGTGCACAGACAGGTTTGTTTCTCTGCTTTTTGAGATGCCACCATTTTAGCACTGCAATTCACCTCTGTGTCTGTTGCCAAGCAACTCCTGACACTTTGGGGATGCGGAGTGAATGCAGGAGCTGCAGCGGTACTTCCACATTGTATTGCACATTGCACCTTAGGTTTTAATGCCATTCACACACAATAAACATGCTCAGCCTAACTGGAGTAACTGGAGCTGCAGCTGCTTGAACACGGACTGTGACGTCATGCAGCAAATAAAGAGACTTTTAGTCCTCTTTTTGGGAGCAGCCACAAATGTATTAATAATTTAATTACACCATACATTTTTAAGTTACATTTCTGATTCTGTTTTGGATCCAGGTCCATGTTTGTAAAATAAAATAACTATATATCGTTTTTGGACATCGTTATATTATGATATGTCATAAGTGTTGTCTTTTCCTGGTTTTAAAGGCTCCATTACAGTAAAGTGATGTCATTTTCTGTACTTTTCTGTACTCGTATTTTTCTGACCAGACTGGTCTACTTGTTCTAATATGTGCCTTTATCCACGTAGTCATTATATCCACATTACTGATGATTTTTCATCAAAAATCTCATTGAGTATTATTATTATATTATTTGTCAAAGTACAAATAGTCATCCCTACAATATTATCGCAATATCAATATAAATATATTGATATTTCAGGATTCAGTATCATATAATATCAGTATTCGTACATTATCAATAATTTAAGCTAGTGCTAATTGTAGACTACATCTGTACACATCACCAACATGTACTATCATACAGGACCTAAATTAGTGTTACTGTTATTAGTCGTTACTGTTGTCCTGTTTCTCATAACTGTATCTGCTTATATCTGTTTGTATAGATGTTCTGTATCATACAGAACGTGTCATGTTTGTGTCTGGTTGTGTTTGCCTGTTGTTGTGTTGTTTGTCTTTGCTCTGCTTTTATTGTTGCCTATGTCTTGTGTCTTGATTTTAGGTTAGCAACTTTAAACCAGCCGCCTTGTTAATTCTGGCATATTTACAGTAATGTTCATTGCGATGCACTGTCCCTAAGAAATATAATAAATTAAAGAAAACAGACTAACTTCCTTTGACGTGTAGGCTTCTTCTCAGCTAGCAAAAGTTTACTACAAATCTGAACTAAACCTCCGACATTTAGTTATTTTTTAAAGTGAAACTCTCGCCAAAATGCAACCTAGGCTTTTTTTGTGAAGGAACCCGAGTCAAACCTTCGTGTAAAAGCATAATTACGACGAAAAAGCCCCTTTTAAGATTTACCGTATTTTCGTTTTCGGGTCAAAATCATTTTCAATGGCATGCTAGGGGCAGCTGTACGGTAGCATCAAAATCGCTATTTTTAAAACACTGAGAAGACTCGACACAACATCAAACTTTGCTCGTAGTATCACCAGGGTCTCTACACATGAACACGGGCATTGAGAACATTGTTTGTGTACAGAGTTTACTAAAAAGAAGGTTTTTGAACAACTCACGCTAGCAGTAGCTTGATCCGCTCGCCGCTGTCCTGCCAGTCGAGATGCTTCGATCCCCGAGTGCGACATAACATGGAGGAGAGTAAAGGTGGAAAACACCTAAAGCGTCGCACTCGGGGATCGACTCGTCTCGACTGGCAGGACGGTCCTTCACAAAAAAAGCCTAGGTTGCATTTTGGCGAGAGTTTCACTTTAAGTTGAATGAATTTCAATCAATCAATCAATCAATCAATCAATCAATCAATCTTTATTTGTATAGCGCCAATTCACAACAAAAGTCATCTTATGACACTTTCCAAATTGAGCAGGTGTACCCATACTCCTTGATTAATGTATTTACAGAGACCCAACATTTCCCCCATCAGCAAGCACTTGGTGACAGTGGCAAGAAAAAATTAACTTCTAACAGGCAGACACCCTGAACCAGAACTGGACTCATAGGTGGGCGGACATCTGCCTCGACAGAGAGGGGCTGGGGGGGCATGGAAATGTACAGAACATCAATAATAACAGCAATAATAATAATAATAATAATAATAATAATAATAATAATAATAATAATAATAATAATGATGATGATAATGATAATGATGATGGTGGTGATAATCCGAGTCAAGCAGGACCACAGCAGCGGGACCAACCTCGATCCATGGGAACCTGCGAGACGAGAGAGCACAGAGACTCTGGGGAAGAAGCCAAGTCAGTATCATGTAATAATGAGACATGAATGTGTACAGATAGAGAGAAGCTTAGTGCATCATTAGAAATCCCCCTGTAGTCTAAGTCTATGGCAGCATAGCTAAGGGCCTGTGCAGGCCCTAATAATAATACAAATTCAATTCATACATTTTGAACATGTTAGATAATTTGGCCACTAACCTGTGAATTGACTTGCTCAAGAAAAAATGACTTGGGACTTGGACTAAATGAGCTGAGTCACATGTCTGTGGATTTGTGAAGTCTAACAGTGATGTCGTGTTCCTGAACTACCTGAAAAACATCTTTTTCATTGTGAAACTGCAATTCATGTAACTATTTGGCTGACAGCAAGACATTTGCTACAAGCTAATTATCAGTCTAGTGATCAGCCCAGCTCTGTAACCATAGAGGCCTCAGTGTTGCAGCTGCAGTCCTCATCAGTCTTTTTAAAACGATTATAAAGTATGGCAGGAGTCTCATTCAGATCTACAGAGTCTACTGTCTTATATACTTTCATTTTATTCTTCTTCAGTTGCCCAATCCACATCTGAGCTGTCTCAAATCTCACATCCCCTGTTCAACTAACCGCTTCTCTGCATCAACATCCCTCAAAGGTCACCGTTTTAACAGTTTTGCTTCCTGTTCTTCACGGTTCCGCGTGTCTCTCTCCACCTGCACTATGGGAGTGTAATTTCTCCACTCTGGAGTCACTTGTCGGCCTGGCACAGCTTCACTCTGTAAAACACGGCTGCCTACGAGCTGCGTGCATGGTGGCCGTTTTTACTCTCCCTGGCAGCTTGATGGATGTAGCCTGCCTGCTGCCGCTTTAAATACTTCAACTGTGTCTGCTTGAGAATTCTGCCGGAAAGGATGGACATGCTCCCCGTGCAGTCTGCCTGTGGTGGAGGGAGGATTGGTGTGTGTTCTACATTAAGGTTAGCTATGGACACACACACAGTTCCCTGTCTGTCTTTTTCTTGCTTTCCTTCTTACATTCTCTGAACTCAGATTTTTATCTTTGTTCAGACAACTGAATCAAATACTGACTCTTCAGTAGATGAAAGGGCCTCATAAAAAATACCTTACTGAGAACTTTCAGATTGACAATGTTTTTTTACAGTAAATAAACACCAATGTCAAACATGTTTATTTGTACTTTTTTTGGCTCTCTTCACAAGCTTTTTGAATGCAAGAGCCTTCCAAACTCCTTTATGACAGTGAAGCTTGTGAAAGCAACCCAGTTTAGCATTCAACTCTTAAATGCACATTATGTAACTTCTGCTGCTAGCCAGCCAGCTCTGGAGGACAGAGTCAGGTGGAGAGCAAGACCTTCTGGAGGAATAACCACCTGGAGTCACATTGGATCTTGCACTGATCTGGAGCCGTTTATTGGGATTCAATTTAATAAAAGTCTAGTCGTTTTTTAATGCAGATATCATACATATTAAATCTGTAAAAGAAACTGGTCATGATTTGGGAAAATGTGCTCATTTACTTTCTTGCAGAGAGTTCGATGAGAATATTGACATCAATTTAACGGTTAGCTTAGCAGGGGGAACCATCTAGCTTGCCTCTGTCCAAAGGTAAACAAAACGTGCCTATAAGCACCTTTAACATGTTATATCTAATTTCTTTAAAACATTGCTTGGTTCTAGCTTCATATTTAGCCAACAAAGTGTAAATCTACTCCTCAAAATCTTAGCAAGAAAGTGAATAGAAACCTTTTCTCAGAATGTTGATGTATTCTTTAATGCTCAGGTGTCAAAGTTTCTACAATGCATGAGATGGGGAACTTGATCTGTGCTTTCAGACTGCCTGGATGATGCCTAATGATAACAAATCTTGTCCAAAAAGTGAAAAACATCTTCTCCAACAGAGTCTAGTCCAGGTGGTCACGAAGACACTTTTGAAATTGTCTGACAATGTGTGTGGGGAGTATGAATGTGGAGTGTAAGACTGCAATGAAAAGGAACAACTTTGGCTCTGTGGAGCACCTGATCCTCTTATAAAGTAGTTGGTAAAAAAAAAAATCAGCAACAATAACAACAGCCAAGTTAATCATTTCACCACAAAGAGTTTTCAATTCCTTTGATTTCCTGGTTTTGTGCTCATTGCCAGACGAGTGAAGCTTACATCAAAATATTTTTTCCTTTTGACTGAAATATTGAGGAGTCTTTTCAGTTCTGTGGTAGTTTTTGAGGCTGGATTTCTTTTTAAACGCGTAAAAAAGAATATTATATTACATCTGTCTGTTTGAATTACAGTCACGGGTCCTCTCTGCTTTGCTGTCCATGTTTAGCACGTCACAATTTCTTTTTGTCGTTTTTTGGGGATAATTCAGCAAACTATAAAATGGTTTTATTAGCTTAAGAAGGAGAATTCTCTCAACCCGAGGTTCTTTCTTTCTTTTAAACTTGACTGCCAATTGACTTTTCTGTTGACTTTTCAGGTAGGTCAGAGGTCAAATGGGCCACTAGCTCTTTGTCAAACACTGTACATGTTACAGCATGATAAAGTGCCAAAATGGTGACCTTACCATTTACATTTAATAATGTACAGAGTCACTGATTCATTGAGTCTCAAGCAGACATAAACACATCTGAAAAGGTCTTGGCCCACAAGAGCATCTTTATGAAATGGCTGACAGACTGAATTTTAGATTTCTCTGTGCAAATTAAGCCTGTTTGACCCTGAAGATGAGCAGAGCAGAAATGATCAGATCTAATACTAAGTGATTTTGTTGAGAACCTTGTTAATGATAGAGATGAAAGTAAGGTCAAGGGTCAGGATCAACTCTCAGATGAGTTCTGTCTGAGATGCTTGCTGTCATTAATTCCCTAAACTTCCCAGTTGTTTCTGCTGCCAGAGTCCTCACCCTTCTCTTTCACATGGCCTCATAAGGAAAAGGTAATATTGACTGAGTTTATAGAGGCTTTGCAGTTACATCAAAAATCTCCTAGCAACTACATCTGGCAATATGAAGGTCGAGCAGACAGATGAATGTGTGAAAGATAAGAAAAATATTGGGAGGTAGGGACTCACTGTTTCTCACTCCTGTCTTGGTTATGTACAGGGTATGGATTTGGGATTAACATTACAGTTTTGGTTTATATGAGTTTGCCTCTATCTCTTCCAGAAATCATCCATCCTTACATTTTTTTCCCGTAGTTTATCCAAGTTCGAGCATGCTTACTGGGTGTCGAGACTGAGGGCAGCCCTGCTTTAGGAAAAGCAAACGATGGTGTCCAATTTGAGATACAGAACAAACATACTTTCTCGAGTGTACTCTTGGTCTGCTTCTCTTAGTTGCATCTGCCAGGAAAAACTCAAAAGGCTTCCGCATCAAATGCCCAAACCATGACTCCTTTCATTACACAGGAGCAGTGGTTCCTGTTGTGATGTCTGGGATCCTCACTGCATCTGAAAGAGTGAACCCAGACACCCCGTGAAGGAAGGTAGTTTTGGCTGCTGGTATCCGCAATCTCATTCTTTTGGTAAGCACATCAGGCTCAAGGCCATTAGGGGATTCACAGAATTTCTTTCTTTTGTGCAGTTGCTATGCTCAGCAGGTAATGCCGAAAATGCATTACACCTTTTCGTAATGGGGAGCAACAGCAGGCACCAGGAGTGTTTGTGGCTGTGTGTTTGTGTTCAGTTTAGCCTCTGACTAAATCAGCACTCACCAGAGACACCGGATCTTTCTGTTATCCTCCAGTGTCTTTTCTTTTCCCATCTCATCTCTGAACATTCATGCAGCAAAGTATAATTCCCCTCCATTCAGCAGTCAAATAAGAAAGATTTAACGTTACAATACTGTGGATTGCCCATTACTGCAGACAGGTTAAGAAGCGAGAGTGAGGACGAATCCACTTTTTTATCCCAAACTTATAAAAAACAAACTCTGTGCTCTCCTCAACTCTGGGTGTTTATTCTCACAGCTGACTCCTCCAGAGCTCGCCAGCTCCACCAGCTGTCTGCTGGTTAATACTAACAGGGTCGCTCGTTAATCCAACACCTGTGTCTGTTTAATTAATTGCACATCAAGCCATATTATTTGTCCGATATTTGCATTAAAGTTTTGCAAAAGGCACCAAAACCACAAACATGTCAGAGAGGTCAAGACCAGTGACTTGAATTAGCTGAGATGAAGCGCAGCAGACAGCTCCTGGCTAGCCGCCACGCCCTTACTTATGCATAATTTCAAACTTAATATAAGTTGAACAACTGAATATGACTATATATGTAGTCTTGAATGCCTAAGTGGCTGTAGGTGGGAACTGGAACTTAGATCAACTGATAAATCGACGGCTACTGTTGCTGCTGTCACCAGACCACTTCAATGTGATCTTGCATTTGCGATCTCATTTGTGATCGAGAGCCCAAGGTACACAAACTTTGACAGCGAGTCACATTCTAACTGGGCTGAGTCATTTTGTGTTTTCAGAAAGAGTATAGCCTGAGACTCCAAGGTGCTCACTTTCTTCCAGAAATGAGCAACTGTGTGTTGCAAACGTGTATTGTTGTGGTGAGAGTACATTCACGCAGGCTTGGATTTGAATGTTTTCTACTACGGTATTAGTGTATGCCACTGATGAGTCACATCCCTTTAACTCCAATTTGGTTGATTGCCATGTTTTCACTTCAGCTGAAATGTTGCGTTCTCCCCTTGCAAAGATGATGACCTCTACAGTCAAGCAGCCCTCTCAACCCCTCTCTGGATAAACTGAAAACACACGGTTGCGTTTCTCTTCGCGCCTTAAGAGCTGACATTTGGAGACTGGAGCCCCCCCTCCCCTCCCGACACCGGCAGGATGTGTTGCGTGCCGAGATATTTCTGACTTAGATTCATACCAATATCATCCCACTCACACTCAGACGCTTTCAGCTGCGAGCGTGTTGCCAGAGATACTCTGCACTCAGACGCTGGTAATCAAATGATGCTAATGAAACAAAGAGGCCTGCAGCGCCTCAGGCCCAGAAGCGGCCCGCCTTAGCTGATAGCATAGCAGATCTTTTCTTGGCACTTTGCGCAGGCAGAGGCCCTGCAGCCACAAGGAGGTAAGGAAATGGGGCGATCACTAACCTTGGCAAAAATGTTGTATCTATTTAATTCATATTCATTCCCTTTTCACTATGTTTTTAATAAAGCACATAATTAAGACCTTGCCTTTCACATCTGCACTGGTTATATATCACTTTTTAAGAAGTCACTGGACATTTATACGTGAATAAACTAAATCTAAAGCTCAAGTTAAACCTGATGAAGCCATGAATCATCTGTCTGAGGGATCTCATTAAGCTGGCTGACACTGCGATTCAGCTGATTATCATCCAGAAACTCTTACAGCCTCGCTAAGAAAGAACTCATCAGACGGGAATACACTGTGCTCTACATCTGTGTGTCCAATTTGACCCTAACAGCACTGTGTGTCTACCTTGTTATCAGCCATACTTGCTTGGTATTTCTGTAATGAAACCTACAATGAGTTTTGGCTGCTGTGGTGGTCACTTTTATCCAAAAAGATGACTAAGATGTGCAAAAGAAAGCAATGTAAATTTCATGTTAAATCTGAAGCAAGTTTACTGGCTATTTAAAAATATTGCTGTGCTTATGGCCTGCTTAGGTTTAACAAATAACACTTGGTTAGGGTTGGAGACATCGTAGTTTGGCTTAAAAGGATAGTTTGGGTCTTTTGATGCGGGGCTGTACGAGCTACTTATTCCTAGTCAGTGTATTATCTGCAGTAGAGGACCGTCAGCTCTCCCCCTGTGTGGAGAAGCAGAGGCAGCAGTGACAGGGAAGCAGAGCATTGTACTGCTAAATGGGACCGATGGCAAGATGTATTGTAGCCATCTGAAAGATGCCCCACTGAAAAATATACACATGAGTTTAAATGTACAGCATATTTTGAACATTTTTGGTGCATAACATATCATCAGTGTAATCGCCATAATCACTGATCAAATAATCTTTGCTAGCGGATAGCTGCCATTAGCTAGTTAGCTGAGTTAGTCGTGCAGCTAGTTGCCGTATTAGCCGACTGGAGTCTGCCTGGACCGCAATGTCAGGTCCCGTAGTGACTCCCCCCACTATGGGCTCAGGAACCTCCAAGTCAACACAGTCAGATCAGGACCGTACACAGCCTCCAGGGCCGACAGATTCCAGTTTGATGATGGGATACAATACAGAGGTGATCTTCAGCTGCTTAGAGTGTAAGGGCCAGAATATTTTCACATCTTGGTGAATTGAGGATTGATTTCGACCAAACCAGAAGTGATTGTTGGAAAAGTGGAAAGACATTTGTGGTGAGTTTCATTTCATTATGTTTAAATGAAGTGAGTTTAAGGATTAATTAAGGCAGTTAAGCTTATTTTACTTTGGTAGAAAAGTTGTTTGTTGACTTATTGGATTTAAGCTTGTAAAAAGTAACAAGTCGCTTGCATACATCTCCCAGGTGAA
Source organism: Pagrus major (assembly GCF_040436345.1). Classification (NCBI taxonomy): domain Eukaryota; kingdom Metazoa; phylum Chordata; class Actinopteri; order Spariformes; family Sparidae; genus Pagrus; species Pagrus major. The sequence goes on from NC_133228.1 coordinate 6,081,243, forward strand.
ACTACCTGCGGCTATTAGACAATTGCCTCGAAAGTGGACGGGCCAGGAGGGCTGATTTCAGCACCTCTGCAACACTTTACATAGATGCTTTTGAAACTGACTACTAGAATTTTCTCCTACAAGTTTCTGATGCTTGTGGAGATAATTAAAATGACAACATTAAGGAAGTTCAACAAAGACTCAGTGGTCATTTCACCAGTTTTTATACTTGAAACAGCAATACAACTTTAAACTAAACCAAATGGACCTTTTAGAACTACTTCTTGTTAACTTTCTCTTATTTAATTACAGATGAAACATAGTTTCCTCTGTTGAGCAACAACAACAATTTTCCTCAACAGCAGCAACTGTGACCACAATGGGCAATTACACAATAACTGGATATTAAATTTCCCTTCGTTTTACAAAACACTTTTGAATCAGTTGCATTAAGGACATCATTAGGGGACCTAAGAGACAATAGACTCACAAACAGCAAACAATAAACATGGCTCTTGGTCAGGTTTGGTTTTGGCAGTCAGTTAAAAACCACATGGTTTGGAATGTTTATTTTATGCTCAACAGTGCCTTGTAAATCCATTTCGACATTATAATTGTTTAGACCATATAGCAGCAAACTAATGAAAATAAAAGTATGAATAGAGGACGTAAAATTACATGGAGATTGTAAGCTGAGTGTATATGTGAGAGTCACCCAGCCTGTTCTGTAGGTACAGAGCAGAGGGGATGTCTAAAACACCTCTTGCTCTTCACAGAAAACCCATGTGACAAATCCAGAAAGAGCTTTGAAGCTGAAAAACATTAACAGAAAAAAACGTTAACTGGATTACCAACGGCCGACAACCGTGAGATGTGTAAGACTGCAGGTGTTAGACCTGGCAGCCGCTTTAGCTGCAGATATGTTGGTAGTCTTGCGTGGCTGAATACACAGAGTGAGAGGCTGAAGCTGCGGGGCTCGGTTTACACCAGAGATATCAGTGCTGTAATGCTGCTGTAAGGTGCTTTGGATTAAATGTCTTATGGTACAGTAAATATGGTATTCTTTGTGTGCCTCGTGAAGATCTGTATAAGTGGGTAATTAAGCTTGAATGGCTGTGGAGATACATCAAAAAGCAAGGGCCACATATGAAATAAATGAAGGCGATTGTTCGATGGAAAGGCCATCAAATAACCACAAGTTTAAGTATCTGTATCTGCCTCTACACTCAAGCAGCAGATTAGTCGACTGACTGGTCAATCACATCATACATTCACCTGACAGTGATTAATCTGAGCAGCATCCCAATTTTGTTAAGAAGCAATGTTGGGTTTTTTGGTTTGTTGATTTCCTGTTTTTATTTTGTAGTTATATCCTCTTGTTTCTTGTGTTTCCTCCTGTGTTCCTCCCCACACTTGTCTCACAACCATTTCTGTCCTGTTCCCAGTGTCTCTCCATCGGCACCTCATCCCCTCTGAAGTTAATTTATAGTTAGTATAGTTAATTAATTTATTTTTAGTTTAATTTACATTTAAGCCTGTATTGTTCCCTCACTCTTTGTTGGTTCGTCTGGTCTCATCCTCACGTCGGTCCTGTTTTCGTTCACCTGTCTCCTGTGCTCCTGTACCTGTTCCCCGGTCCTCGTGTGTCTCCTGTGTTCCTGGTTTGTCCACAGATTCTGTATTACTTTGTTTTTTCCCTTTGTTGCCAGTTTTTGTCACCTGTCTTCTTATTGTTGCACTTTTCGATTTTGGACAGTCAGCTCATTAAAGCTCACCTTCTGTAATACTACCTGCCTGCCTCACCATTTTGCCTCTGTGACAGTGTCACGGCTGTCATTGAGCATATGTGGCCCTTGTTGATCCGGTGTGTTGTGCATCGTTGGCCCTTGTCAGCGGCATCTCAAATCATCGGCAAGCCTGTTTCTAAGAGAAATCCCTCTGATTGGCTGTTGAGTTAAATGAATCAGTGCACAAGAAGAGACATGGATAAAGAAGGGAAAGCCCCTTGAGACTGTTGCTGTGGCATCCATGAGTTCACCCGCCTCTTCACCAGCGTCATCTGAAACTTTTTAACAGACATATTCTTGATTTAGGAGTGGCTTTATTAGAGAGAGTGGTGTCAAAAAACGGCAGTTTATTTATCTGCTGTTTTGAGTGTTCTGGTTTCCCTTTTAAAATGACGAATACAGACTACCGCCACCTGGTGGTGTGGAGAGTCATTTCAGAACTTACAAGCTTGTTGGCCTTTGGCTGTAGTCTGTGTTCAAGTGCAGCCTTTTGACTGAGACCCAGGTGATGTGAGCCACTGCAACAGTTGTCCTTGAGATGGACTGAAAGACCAACAAACTGATCAACAATGCCAGTGTTGCTATGGAAGCTTGTTTCGTGACAGAGGATAAGCCTGTGAATTTCATTTCTGTTTCTCAATGATTTATTTGAGGACATCTGAGTTTCTTACAGCTTCCATCTCATCCACTAAGCAGCACATTTTATTAGAGAGTAAAGAGTCAAGTCAGTAATCTTCCCTCTGGCCTGATTGGTCCTTTTATCAACTGTAGAACATAATGTGAAGTACAACTGTACGCCTGTGCATTTTTCTTTCTTAATTGAAACAAAACTTAGGAAGTATCCTAATTAACGTTGGATAGGCAAAAGAAAGTTTTCTCTAACTTGAGGCTAATTTGGGTGTTTGAGGGTGGCGACCCTGTCTGACTGTTCTTTGAAGTACGCCAGAATAAAGGGTCATGCTCAACGAATGTCACCGGCTGATAACGAGACAGGTGATATTCCTTTTGTTAAGCGGGACCCGGGAGGTCCCCGGTGCTTAACTACATGTGGATTAATAAACTGATAAGCTTAATGAATCCTGACTATCAGAGCAGGTGAAAAGGGGCTAATGGAAGTAATTACCTCGCCTGATCTGTCCGTTGGAGGGCAAGTCGGTCCTAATTCAGACGATAAAACAAGAAATAAAACCCACTGTGAGCAATGGAAGTGAAATTTGTCATTTGTAAAACATTATCCACATGGACTCATTAGCTGCATGGCTAAGTGAGCAGTTTATGGTGTGCTGAATGGTGATGAGCCATTTGACTTTGAAAACAAGAAGGGTCAGGGTTTTTCTGCACTGTAAGCAAAGGCCACAGATAACCACTGACACACACACGCATTACACATTTAGATAAAACGTTGACCGATTGGTTCGCCAATATTTATCTGACCTATTTGAGTCTCACTGGTGTTCGTTTGAGATCAATACCAAGCCTCCATACAGCCTGTTAAATTGGCTGGCGTGGTTGATTAACTCAAAGTGTCACTCACAACAAAAGCCTAACCTATGAATGTGTGCGTGGGCATTCCCTGTGCAATTCAGCAATGAATTCATTTTCCTTCTGAAACCATGTCCTTCACTGCCCTTCAGCCTAGCTGTAATTGAAACACATGGATGTAGCTCAGCCGAGCGCTAGCACACCGACTCGAGGGACTGTGCATTTACCTTCACTGGTCGACTGATATTTGAAAGATGTGAGTAGGTGACAACTTAACACCTTTGACATGAGCAGTGGCTGGTTGGACTAAACAGCTGGAAAGGCACTTTAGTCCCTGAGCAGACTGATTTCTGCAGTATCTCCATACATTATGCATAAAAGAGAAATGCACAGCAGTGCATCCAGTCACATGCTCTGAACTCTAAGACATACAGTACATAATGTTCAAATTAGACCGTGCAGCCTGAGGTTGTACAACCAAGATTCCAAAAAGGTGGGACACATGAATAAAAGCAGAATGCAATAATTTTCATTATCTGTTACCAATGAACCTGTTCACCTGTCGAATGCTCCACACAGGTGTTTCTCAGTCTTTTGTTGGCTCTGTCCCAACTTGTCTGAAAAGTATTTCTGGCCTCAAATTCAGAATTTAGACATATATATATATATATGTATATAGATATACATATATATATATATATATATATATATGTATATATATATATATATATATATATATATATATATATATATATATATATATATATGTGTGTGTATATATATGTATATATAAATATTTACAAAATCAGTGAAGTTGATGAGGTAAAACATTTCTTTGTACTGTTTTTAATTGAGTATAGTGTCAGAAAGGATTAGAAAATGATTAGATTATGGTTGATTTATGTTTTACACAGCGTCACAACTTTTTTGGAATCGCGGTTGTAATTTCCCTGTTGAGCAGTGGCCTATGTCGACACCTACCAGTTCTCCTGTAAGCCTACATTACATCTGTCTCATCTGTCAGACCTATCAAGGCTCTATCAGACTTTTAAAAAATCAGTATTAAAGCTGCACTATTTAATATGTGTACATTTACAATGGATCAAATGGGTACATTTAATGTGAAAAAGGTTGTTATTAGTGAGCTTGCAATTCTCCTCAACCTTATGGAGTGTTTTAGAGTCTTTCAGCATGTAGTTTTGGATTGACGTTGCAACTGTCAATCCGTATTACCGCTCTCATCAACTTCATTTCCAGCTGCAGCAGACTGTTTCATGATAAAACTTTTGGATAACCCTACTGTAGGCTGACAAAGATGGAGACTAGCTAGTGAACATAGTGAAGCGTTGAGCAGCTAAAGAACCACATCTTTCTCAGCAACTGGTGAAGAACAAAACAGAGCTAAACGGTGAGTAAATATCATACTTACATTCGTCAGGCTGTCCAGAAACATGACTCTGAATGAATTTTAATGTTGTCCTGTGATTGGTGTATATAAATGTATGTGCGCGCAGCGCGTGAATAACAAACAACAGTTTGCTAACGTGCTCACCATTAAAACTTAATAAGGTTGAGTGATGCCACACATCAATCAGTGCAAATCAGTTGAATTAATCTATGTCAAGCCTGCCATCAAATGTTGTAGTGTAACTTTTTGTCATCTTCTGAGATGGGATTCTCAATCATGATGTATCTACTGCACAGTAAAAGACTAAGAATAGACTGCATATTATATTAGCAGAATTGCTGCAAAAAACATTGATATGAAGTATTTTCAGGTAACATCACTGCTACTGTACAATGTAGCATCCTCTTCACAGCCCTAAATGAACAGTCATAGCGGGAAGGTTCAGAGGGCTCTGGCTTCTGCTTGTTGGTGCTGTGCAGTAACATTAGTTCTAAGGTTGACAATGACAGTACAACTATAAATTTGTATTTTCCTGAACATCAACATTGGTGTAAATGATGTAAAACTTCGTCATGATTAATCAGAACGAAGGCTAAAAGGATAAAAATAAGAAAGTCTGAATTTTCATTTGTGTTGGATCGAAGCACCTGTTGTCTTTTATTCAGAGAATCTTGGATAAATGCAGGAGGGGCCTTTTAGTTTTAGGCATGAAATTCTAAACAAATATTCAATCACTCGATTCCAGTCCAATATACTGTAGAATATCCAGATGTTAATGTAACTGAGGTACTATCTCTTTCTCATTATTCACTCTCTTCCTTTGCTTTTTGATTTTATAACCTGCTTAACAGCTCCGCTTGTCAGCAGAGCACCAAACGAGCTGTGGAGGATCATTAGCCATGTAAACTGCCTCACACTCACTTGTGAAAGAAAACCTGATGGAGCTTCCCTCTAACTGCGGGCGAACGTTATGGATGGCGGCCCAAATGTTGCCGCCGAGGGAAGTGAACGGCGGGCGTGGAGGTTGATATACGGACAGATTGATTACTCTTTGGCAACAACACGACTAAAAAGCACTTGATTCTCAGCTGCGTTAACAGCTCATGTCAACAGGGCGGAGTGGATGGAGGGGAATTAAACGCAGATGGATGTTTTACAGCAAAGTATAGCACAGAGGGACGATTAGCCTTGTTAAACTTGCAGTCACCAAGCGGGAAATCTCAGTGTATGTAGGACATGATAGGGGTCATTATTATATAGCTGTCAGGAACCATTTAGAAAAGGTTAGGCATAACATATTCAAATTATAAAAGAGAATGACCTGCTGGTATGTGTAAATTTTGCAGCAGGGAGATGGATGAAAACAGTTTCTCCACAGCTGAAGGACAAACAGTAGTGTTTTATCTACAAAGCAGCTTTGCATATCAGAGTCTGAAGAGAAGAATGCATCCAAAATACCAACTGCAGGTGAATTTGTATTGTTTTTTGCAATGGAACTGTCGTGTATTCACTTCTTAATCTTTGTTTGTCCAAAAAGAGTGCAATAATGTTTAATTGTCGACAATTAAAGCATGAGATCACACAGACAAAAGTTAATTTGATAAGACCCAAATTCTCAATACAAAACATACTCCTTATATTCACTAATTCGGGGGCTGGGCACCATGGTTTGTCCAATCCTGGCTCGTTCTTTTGTATTTGTCCAAATTTTGCTGACTTGGGTATTTTCCTGCACGAGGCAAAAACACGTGCCCCCCCCCCATGTCTGCATTTGCCCGTCTTATGGCGTTTCTCTGATCTTCCCCGCTCGACAAAACTACACCGTGGTGCCACTTGATCTTCCCAGCTTGGCAAAACTTCGCCATCACGGCGCCCTCAGATCTCTGATGCCGGGAAAGTCTGAGCTGGCAACTGCGGTGCCTTATCTCACGTTTGGCCTTGGCTTCTCTGTGCTTGTGACTGTGAGACTTCTTCTCTCCTCCATGATTTGTTCTACTGCCCTACTGACTGCATCTCTTTTAACAACAATAATAAAAATGTGATATATTTAGTCAAATGATTTCACGCTTACATTTATGGTTATATTTCACTCTAAAGTAACACAATTCAGTGGTTTAATCATCAATTCAATCAATAGGTGCATGTTTGATCAATTAGTGCAGAGCAATACATGTTTTAACCATTCATTTATTCATTTATTCACATTTTGATTAGATTCTTTAATATCTCAGTACTTGTTACCAGTTGTCATTAACCACTAACTACTTATTTAGGGTTATATGGTTATATTACACTACAGAACCAGGCAGCAACATGAAAAGTTTGGTTATAAAATCCTTTGCATCTGTTTTAGGCAGGAAAGACTGGTACCTGACATCAATCAGCCGGTGTTGTTCAACCACACATTATCTTCACAAAAGGCAGAGCTCTCTCTGGATGACTCTAATTTAAGTAGTAGGTGGATATCTCTTTTTTGCATCAAATTGTTCAAACCCTCTAGTACCTGCAAAGCCCAATTTTGTGTAATGTCATGGCCTCATCGTGCTGTAAGTGCAGATGAAATTGCCCTATGATGAATTACACATTGTGTTGACATTGGGAGACGCTGTAATTGTGGTTTTTCTGAGGGCTGCGATGCTAATTCAGCCCAACATTTGTAACAGGATTTTTGCTATGTGAGAATCTGAATGACATACCTGTTCTCACCTGCCCTCGTTCCTCTCAGCTCAGTCTAGCGGTACAAGCGGTTGTTACATAATGCTTTATGAGGGCTGTGGTCACATGTGACATCGTTTAGAGTGTGCATTTTTTAGTTGTTTTCATTGTTTTGTTAGAGATACTGTACATTCTCTATGTTTAAGATGTTGTGTGTTATTGGACCAAACTCAACTATCATGACAGAATGAAAGAAAAATCTGACAGTGAGGGGTATGTTAAAGCATAATTAATATAATTAATAATTCAAATTAGACTTTGGTCTAATTTGTTATAATTTGGTCCATCATTCCTGTCAGTAATAATAAGCAGCCTGTCCCCTTTTGAAAAACGACCATATCGGTCTTCTGTCAAAGCAGCTTATTACCACCCAAGTTTCTTATTCGTCGGCGACCTTTAGTTGCTGTAGTAATTATTACGGCAGCAAAGGAGGAAGTCAGGTGAAGCAGAATGAAGAGTGACAAAGCCCGCATATGGAGGAGGTCGGGGATGGTGGTTAGGTCAAACAAGCACAGGACCTTCATCCAGGAGGCCACTGTTTGTGTCCAGTGTGAAACCAGAAGTCAACAGTGAGTTCTTTTAACTTCCTAAAGTAGTTACGTCATGTACAAAAAGGTAACGTAAGTTACTAACATTACGTAGCTATGTGCGCAATGGAAGTGACGTACGTCATGTAGGATGTTTGTAACTGAAGCAACATAGTTATTTCAACCCAAACCACAATCGATGATAACGATGATATATGTCGTTTTAGGAGTCACTGGCAATCCACCTATTGAGGCAATCCTATATTTAGGTATGAAGGTGTGCTGATAATAACACTGAACTCACAAAGTTAATAGGTGAGACGTGGCAACGCTGCACCTTATAAAAAGGAAGTGTGGTGGCGCAAGAAACACAAATGATGCTTTGAAGTGTTCTTGTCAGGAACATGAAGCATTTTCCTAAGGTCTAAACTATGGGTGCATAGACACCTTAGGGTGAGCTCTAAAATATATATTTATACTGTACTGTATATAAATAATAGCTATTAGTAAAGCACTTGTCAACATGCATTTTTACTTGCGTTTCACAATTTCTGATCATTCTGATAAAACGCTGCTGTCTATTCCTGGCCATCCATGCATCGGGCTGCACTCAGTGCATGTTACACACTGTACACATGATCTCAACATCTTATCACACAATCTACTTTATGATGGTGTATTTGCAACAATAACTCCAGAATGTTTTACGATGCAGTGAGCATTGGGTGTTGTTTTTAGAGTAGCTGTTGGAAAGATTATGTTACTATTCTTTCCATAAGACCAACATTTGAGGCTGTGGACATGTTCATAATTGTCATGGGATGTAACCTCGGTCTGGTTTGTTTAACAAAATAATTCAAACCATTGCTGTCCACTGTGCTTTAGCATTTTTATGTTTCTCAAATAATTTCAGCCTTTTTATGGCTTTATCTGATAGTAGACAGTGAGATAGAGGTGGGGTGGTATGCCACAAAGGGCCACAGGTTGGATTTGAAATCTGGGCCGCTGCGGCGAGGGCACAGCCTCTGTACATGGGGTGCTCAGCTCCACCAATTGAGCTACTGGGGCACCCTGCTCTGTCTTTGTTGTTTTCATGGCTTTATTTGATAATACAGCCTGAAGAGTGACAGGAACTGGGATGAGAGAATTTGATCTATGGATAAACTGAAAGTAATTGATAGTATATTTTTACATGTAGGCAGGCACATTCATTTTTTTCCTCCAACCTGTACTGTCATCAGCTTTAATTCATCATTGATCAAGAGCTGTTCATTAAAAAAAATTATGATAAACTAGAAGTTTTGCCGGAAACATTTTTTGAGAATCACAACTGAAAGTCATAGCACATTTGTCGCGATCATTCCACACGTTTTGGATGTATTTTGTGTTTGTGTGATGAGAACAGCGGGACAAGTTAAGCACCGACATTTTTTGGAAACACAACCTAATTTGACAAAATTGATGCCCACAAACCAAAATAACTGTGTTTTCAAACCACTACACCTTTTTTTAATATATTCCACACATTTCCTGCAACTTTTACTGCATTAAAACCAACTTTTTATCATTTTACACAGAGAAAATGTTGAGTACAGCAACATGCACAGCGTTCCTAACATGAGTACCCAGTGCTAGACCAAAATTGGGGCGTGACGGAGGAATAACACACTGTGGGCTGGAATCCTCACAGGAAGAGAACTTTATTGTCAATCTCATTTCCTTTATACAAACACGTAGCAGGTGAATTACAGCGCTTCTCATTGGCTGTCAGCATTCCTCCCACAACACTTGCACCCACCCATGTCACCACAACAAAAGCCCATTTACACAACTGAGAGCATATTTTACATGTTTAACATATTTAACACCCCCACTTGCTCTCACATTGTTACTCTCCAAACATAAACTTTGCAAACTTACTTAACTTTATCTTTGTTGCAGGTTTTGTCATCACATCTGCTACCATCTGGTCTGTTGGACAATACTCCAGAATTATTTTTCCATCATTCACAGTTGATCTTAAAAAATGATATTTTGTGTCAACATGTTTACACCTCTGTCTGCTTACAGGGTTCTTTTGCTAGCCCTACTGTCCCTTGGTTATCCTCATAAACCTTGGGTAGTGTGTACTGACATCCGTCAATACACTCTAGCAGTTGTACTAGATACATACACTCCTGTATGGTTGAAGCTAATGCCATATACTCTGCCTCACAAGTGGATAGGGCAACAGTAGGTTGCTTTTTGGTTTTCCATGAAACGACAGGTCCATTTTCATTTAGACTTACACAATAACCAGTTGTACTACATCTGTCAGTTACATCAGCCACCCAATCTGCATCACTGTACGCTTGTAGCCCTGATTTCTCAGTGTCACATTTCCTATAACAGTTCTTTATCCATCGTGCCTTTCAGATATTTCAGTATATGTGTTACGGTAGTCCATTTCTCTTCTGTTGGTTCAGTAAAGTACTGTGACAGTTTACTTTCTACAAAACTTAGATCTGGTCTTTTGAATGTAGTCAGGTTAGGCTTCCTACAGCCTCTCTATATATTCTGACATCATTCATTATTTCTGCATCATCACTGTAGTTCAATTTTTGTTCACAAGGTGTGGCTCTAGGTTTACAGTCTTGCATGTTAAACCTTTCAAGTATTTTCTCCACATATCTATTTTGTGACATCTTTACACAGTCTTCACTCTGATCAAAGTCTATTCCAAGAAAGCTTTTCAGTTTTCCCAAGTCCTTCATCTTGAATCTTGCTGTGAGCATTTCCTTCACAACCTTCAGTGCTTTTTCATCACTGGCAGCAATCATTAAGTCAACAATCATTAAGTCACACAGAGTTTGCCAGTTTTGGTCTGCATTACCACTTTGGTGTGGCGAGTATGGCGCTGAGGTTTCATGCCTTATTCAATTTTTAATGAGAAGTGCCTGGTAATTCTTTCTGTACCATTATCAGACAGGAACTTCTCTGTCGCCTGCACTGTGTCACTCTTATTCTTTAGAAAGTACACAAACACTGCACTGGAATAATCATCAGTGAATGATAATGCAAACTTGTATCCATCTCTAGACTCTGGGTCTATTGGTCCTGCTAGATCTGTGTGTACTAGCTCTAGAGCTGCTTTGGCCCTTACATCAGGTTCCCTGTTCCTTATTTGTGTGAACTTTCCCTGAGTGCACACTTCACAATGTAGGGTTTGCTTGTCTACTTTCCCCCTAATTTTCATACCATCAACGACACCTTGCAGTTTCTGAATATCGTCATATTTGCAGTGCCCTAGGATCTCACGCCATGTCTGCATATCATAACATCCCTTACACTGATCATTACAATCATCACATTCAATGTTTGCTGTGTATAAGTAGTATAGTTTACTGTACACATGAATGTAGAATTTGGTACCGTCTTTGTATATTAAGACAATGTTCCCTTCTTCGAAGATCCAAGATCGCTCCGTTGGCGGTAGCTGCGCTCACAGAAAAGATATTCTGCGGGTATAAGGGGATGTGCAACACCTTTGTCAGCACTGCGTTGTGGCATCGTCCTCTGCTGTCAATCAGACAAACTTCTGCGTCTCCTCTGCGCTCCGCTACTCCGGTGCTCCTTGTGCCATCAGCCAACTCCACGCAGTCTGTCTCAGTCTGAAAAGTGTCATCAAAGCTCCTGAACATTGTTATATCCGTGATGATATGCGAAGTTGCCCCCGCATCCACCATCAAGCCTTTCTTCTTGACATCACATCCTGGCTGGATTTCTGCATCTGCATCGGTCACCCTGAATGCATACTCCGTGTTGCTCGTCTGCTCGGAAACTTTCTCTGTGTCGTCCTGTCGCTTTTTCCATCTGCAGGTTTCGTCCCGATTTGTAGTGCTTTTACACTGACTACACCACTGCTTGCGTTGACATGTCCTTGCTTGCTGAAGCATACTATGTCCACACCCTCGGCTCCTCGATCACCGGTACTTGCCGTAGCTGGTCTGGAACTCAGGTGCGCCCGCACTTTCATGATGTTGTCGTTGGATGCCTTTGTGCACATCTTTTTGGTGTCCTCATAGCTCTGTAGCTTAGATTTGAATTCGGCAAAGGACACTGCCACTTCACTATGTGTGACATGAATAGTGAACGGTTTGAATGATTCTGGAAGTCCCTTCAAAATCATTGCAATTAACAGTCCACATATAACATAGTCCATCACACAAACAAGTAAAAACATACAAAAGACTGAGTAACATGAAGAATCATTTATTTAATAATAATGAAACCTCCGATAATGTTATTAAAGACTTACATACCTGTGTCTGCTAAAGTCATCTTCACCTCAGTAAATAAAAGGAATAAATCGAAATAGAAAAGAGTGAGTAATCTTTAACTCATAAAATAAATGATATTATATGAATAAACTGCTCTAAAGGTGCGTTCACACCGGACTTTTTATTTTTGTCGCTGTCGCTCGTGTCGCTCCAAAAAAATCGCTCTGTCGCTCAGCTGCAGTCGCTCGTCGGCACAATTCAACAGATCGCTCTGATGACGTCATTCAAGCGATTCCAGTGAATTTCACGTCGCTCGGAGACGCTCATTTCTTCCCGTTTGTATTGGTCCAGCATGGCTGACATTGTACCTGTTGCCGCCGTTTACCTGTTGTGGAAGTCCCACAAGCGCCGTACAACCAAGCGTCGTCGGTTTTGGGTCCACAACATACTCAAGGTGCGCACTGATCTGGCGTGGCTGTGTGTGTGTGTGTGTGTGTGTGTGTGTGTGTGTGTGTGTGTGTGTGTGTCAACGTAAAGCCGGCTTTGCACTTCCGGACCGGTGGAGTTGTATTACGTTTCCATGGTTTTAGTAGTTGTCATAGTTACACATAGATTACGGCAGCCTATCAGCGCTGAGCGACAAGCAACTGATGGCCAGAGACTTGGGATTTCTCATCTCGAGCGACAGAGAGATTGAGCGCTTTTTCGCTCCGTCGCTCGGTCGCTGTCGCTCGGAGCCCCAGCGATTTTTCGCCTGAGCGATTAATCGCTCAGTCGCTCGTTTGCATTGACTTAATATGTAAACTTGTCGCCAGCAACAAAAATAAAAGGTCCGGTGTGAACGCACCTTAACATATCATCAGATCAACAGATTCTTGTACTCAAAGTGACTACGAGGAACTTTTAAGAGCTTATGAAACAGTCCTGTGATTCCTCTGATGATTATAAATGACCTGTAACAGCAAACGAGACCATCAGCCTACAGCCTTCACACCTATATATTTTTTCCTATTACTTCTTCACAATAAAAGCCCCCATTATTTAGTCATTGAAACACTTTTCTTATGAAGCAGCATCACAGGAAATGTGTTTTCACCAGCAGAATGTTGCTTTTTTAAGTGTAGTTTTAAAAAATGATGTCATAAATGATGTCATCATGATGTCATTGGTCTTTTAGAATGTTGCTGGACATACAGCAACATTCTAAAACATCAAAGCTTTTTGAGGCTTTGATCTTTTAGATCAAAGCCTTTTGAGGCTTCATGAAATCTACAACTGCTTCACTGACCGACTTCATCTCACTTAGCGAGAATGTCATCGACAGAGCAGACAAAAGTGCTAACAGAATCCTTAGGCAGTCCGGAGGAACAAAAGGACAGATTAAACGAGTCCCGGGAGGAAGAAGCGTTTTCACTGACCGACTTCAACAAACGCGGAGACATGAACAGCCAGGAAAACAATCAGGTGCCCAGCCAAGCTAGCACCAGCCAGGGCCAAACCAGCCAGGAGGAGAACCTCTTACAAGAAAATAGTGACTTGTACCAAGAAGGTGATACAGAAAAGGAGTCATCTTACTTAACGAGAATGTCATCGACAGAACAGATAGAAGTGCTAACGGAATCCTTAGGTGATCCGGAGGAGCAAAAGGTCAGAGTAAATGAAGCCTGGGAGAAAGAGAGAGAGTCCTGTCTCCAACGCATAGAGCTGTTGTCCCAAGAAATACAAGCGCTTAAATTGGAGCTTGGGAGCACAATTGCATGCATGGTCCCACTGCCAAACCTATTTTCTCTTCTTTGGAAAAAACATAGGAAGGCAGCAGTGGAAAATGAAAGGCTAGAATCAAAATGCTGCAAACTGAGAAGCATAATTAGTGAAAATATCAAGCTGAAGTTGCACATTAAAAAACATGTGCAGCTCTTAGATGAATGTGAGAACAATCGCAAGAAAATACAGGCTTGGGTGTCAGTGAAGAAGATCAGGCTTGAAAGGAATGAAGAGAAGGAAATATTGTTAGAGAGGCTAGCAGAAATGGAATTGGAAGAAGTCACTTTGATTTCAGAGTGCAAAAGAGGAAGGTCTGCACGTGCAGAAGAAATTATTACACAATCAAGATCATTCTGGAGAAGCTTGTGCTACATGAACTGATGGTGCTTGTGTGAGTGATGTTTGAGTGTGGATGTCCCAATGGAGTTGTACTTCTGGCGGCCTGATGCATGTAGGTCTGAGTGGGTCTCTTGAGTGGACTGACCATGGTCTCTGGATTTTTGTACAGGTTTTCACTGGGTGCTCTGGTTCACCTATTAGCATTCGCTTTAAAAAAACAAAATAACAATCTGGAGAATTGAACAGTTGGACAGTTGGAGCCCCTCTCTTTGTGTGAAGATGTTCTCTGGATTTTTGTACGGGTTTTCTCCGGGTGCGCCGGTTCACCCACTAGCATTAGCCTTAAAAAAATTCTTTTTTAAATAATGATAATCTGGGGAACTAGAAGATGTTCTCTGGATTTTTGTACGGGTTTTCTCTGGGTGCTCTGGTTAACCCACTAGCTGTCACACCGCGGTGAGGGATGTCTCGTCCTGGGTTTTTTGTCTTGTGAATTTCATGTTTTATTTTGAAAAGTAACTCTCCTCTCGTTTCAGGTCACTTGCCCTTCCTCATGTGTCACTGGTCTCCCCTGATCCCTGATTGTTTCCACCTGTTTCCCATTACCCTCATATGTCTTATGGTCCGCGTCTCCCTTTGTCCTGTACCAGAGTGTCTCGTTGTTTCGTGCACCTCCAGCCTCATGTCCACAGCCCTTGCCTTGCCCATGTTCTACGATCTCAAGTTGGTATTTGATTTTCCTTTTCGCCTCTTAAGAAGAGTGATTTTTTAATGTAATTTTGTCAGCTCAGTTGTGAAGTTAGTTTTGTTTTGTAGCCATTATTTTCCCTCTGTTAGAGTGGTTTTTATTTTCATAATTTTTGTCAGCTCAGAAGCAGCGTAGTATAATTTTTATAGCTCTTGTATCCTCCTCCTTTGGAGCGTTTTTTGTTATTGAAATTTCATAGTCATTATTCCTCGCCAGAGTAGATTAGGTCAGCCTTTTTCTGTTTCCTCCTTTTGGAGTGATTTTCTGTTGTGCTTGGTTTTCTTTTTGTGTTTTTGATTTCATGTTTACCTAGATATCCTAGAGTTTATAGCCTGTTCATTTATTGCTCTGTCTTAAAGGTTGAAAAGATAATTTTCAAAATAAAAGCCTGCTTGAACTGTCTCCACTCTGCATCTGAGTCCTCTTTCTAGCCCAGGCCTGACACTAGCATTAGCCTTAAAATTTTTTTTCTTTTTAAATAATGATTATCTGGGGAACTAGAAGATTTTCTCTGGATTTTTGTATGGGTTTTCTCTGGGTGCTCTGGTTAACCCACTAGCATTAGCCTTAATTTGTCAAAAGTCAGATATTGGCTTACTGTTTATACTGTGGTAGCTATCACTCTAATATCTAAGTGTTTTAGCCCATTAAAGGCAAGGTTACTAATCAGTGAGCAGAAGCACTTTATGGCACTACAGGACTTAATGTCCTCTTGCATTAATGTGATGACATACGTAGATTTATAAAGCATTTACTGTAAATACTAGATTTGCTGGAATGGCTTTTAAAAACTGACTATGTACAATCATACATCAGTGAGTTACAGGGTAAAATAGGCATATGAATTAAAATAACAATCACACAATATGAAAAGTAGCACCTCTAGCAAATGCCTGATAAAGAAATACCTTTCACATCCTCAGATACCACATATGCTCTGCACCAGCTTATCACCCTGGTTATTTCCCCCTCCCCATGAGCTCACCTTAATTCTCATTTACCTGGGACAACTTCGCTAAAAACCGTCACTATACCGCTAGTCTGGTTTGTCCCGACACAGCACCCATACCCCGGAAGCGCAACCACGGAAACACGAACAAACACAGAGGTCAATACAAGCATCTGCCGGTCTACTATGATAAGTACCAACCAAAACTGAACAGTTGCCGTATTATGTTTCCACCAATAAAACAATGTATAATTGGACTCACTACTCTCTTCATTTTATTTTGCGGAGGGGAAAACTTATGTAGGTTATGTGTGTGTGTTTTACAGGAACACTGCTAAATGTTTCGTCGTCACATTTCCCCCCTTCTCGTCCAGATTGGCGAGGATCTGCAATCAGGAAAGGTAGTCTGCCGTTATATTCTGCTTCCCCGCTTTATGCCTTATGTTAAACCTCAACGGTTGAAGAGCCAAGTACCATTGTGTCACCCTTGCATTCCTGTCCTTCATTGGCTGGAACCAGGTCAAAGCCCGATGATCGGTGTCTAGATCAAACTCCCTTCCAAGAAGATAATAACGCAGGCTATCCAGGGCCCGTTTCATGGCAAGGCATTCCTTTTCAATTGCTGAATACCTGGTTTCCCGTGGCAGCAACTTCCGACTTAGGTACAACACAGGTCATTCTTCACCAGGCTCTCCTTGTGCCAGTACCGCCCCGAGGCCAACAGCAGAGGCGTCCAGCTGGACCAGAAAGCGTTTGGTGAAATCAGGACTCTGCAGGACAGGTGAAGAGCACAAGCGAGTCTTCAATGTGGCAAACGCTTGATCACAGTCCTTAGTCCATTCCACTGGTTTTTTGGCTGCCTCAGTTGTGAGGTCAGTAAGGGGGGACTGCCATGGTTGCAAAATCCGGAATGAATCGCCGGTACTAGCCTACCAGGCCTAGGAAGGATCTGACCTGTTTCTTTGTGTGAGGCCGGGGACTGTTGCGGATGGCCTCCAGCTTGTCCACCTGAGGTCGGATCTGGCCTCCACCCAGATGGTATCCCAGATACTGTGCCTCACTCCCTGCCCAGTCGCACTTCCACTGGTTCAAACTCAAGCCGGCATCGTGGATTTGGCTTAGGACACGTTGTAGATGACGGCAGTGATCGGCCCCCGTGTCGCTATAGATGACCACATCATCGAAGTACGAGGACACGGCGTTGAGCTGCGAAAATCCATACAGACCCGGAGCGTCCCAACCTTTTTGGGCATAATGACCACTGGGCTCCACCATTCACTGCACGAGGCCTCAATGACTAACAGCTCTTTCATGGTCCTAATCTACTTCCTCAAGGGCTCTAGAAGTCTCTCAGGAATGCGGTAGGGTCTTTGCCGGGTGGGTGTGGAATCTTTCAGGTGGATGGCATGTTGCAGCATTGATGTCTTCCCTGGACTCTCCTGGAACAGGCCCAGGTACTTCCTGAACACTTGCTGCAGGTCCACTCGTTGGTCCTCGCTCAGGTGACTTAGATCCGTGGGGCTCTGCTCTTGCCAGGCTCTAAGGTTGCAGGGGCCTTCGTCTTCCTCCAGCTTCCTCACCATCAAGGCTTTGGCTGGACTCACTTCCCGCTCCCTCCATTCCTTTATCAGATTGACGTGATAGGTCTGCTTCTGCTTGCCACGGTCCGGGTGGTGGATTTCATAAGTGACCGGTCCCATCTTCTGGGTGATGGTGTATGGCCCCTGCCATTTCGCCAGGAGTTTGCTTGTTGAAGTAGGCAGGAGTAACAGGACCTTTTGATTTGGCTGGTACTCCCACCGTCGAGCGTGTTCGTCATACCAGCGCTTCTGGTTGTGCTGAGCCTTCTTCAGATTTTCCTGGGCCTCCTCACAGTACTGCTCCAGCTGGTCACGCATCTGCAAAACATACTGTACCACTCCCACGTTACCTGGAATGCTGGCAGGTGTCTCCCAGCTTTTCTTTAGGAGGTCCAACGGACCCTGCATGGACCATGCACGCTCAAATGGGGAAAAGCCAGTTGAAGCCTGTGGCACCTCCCGATATGCAAAGAGTAGAAATGGCAACAATTCATCCCAGTCTTTTGCAGTATCACTGACACATTTTTTTTGCATGGACCCTGCACGCTCAAATGGGGAAAAGCCAGTTGAAGCCTGTGGCACCTCCCGATATGCAAAGAGTAGAAATGGCAACAATTCATCCCAGTCTTTTCCAGTATCACTGACAAATTTTTTTTGCATGGACCCTGCACGCTCAAATGGGGAAAAGCCAGTTGAAGCCTGTGGCACCTCCCGATATGCAAAGAGTAGAAATGGCAACAATTCATCCCAGTCTTTTCCAGTATCACTGACAAATTTTCGGAGCATGTTTTTCAATGTTTGATTAAACCGTTCCACTAATCCATCTGTATGTGGGTGGTATGGTGTTGTGCGGATAGCAGTGATGCCCAGCTGGTGGTGAAGCTGTTTCATTAGGCGAGATGTGAAGTTTGTCCCCTGGTCGGTGAGGATTTCCTCTGGGAAGCCCACCCTAGAAAAGAGCTGGGAACGCAAGGAAAAGGCCTCTGGATACCTCGTGGCATAGTCACAGATAACCAGTATATACTGGTATCTTGACTGACTCTTCTCCAAGGGACCTACAATATCCATGCCAATGCGCTGGAATGGAGTTGAGATCACAGGCAAAGGATACAGTGGGGCTCTGTCAGATTTACGGACAGCGGTAGTGGATTGGCATATGGGGCATGTGTTGCAGAAGGACATGACATCAGTGTACATGGAGGGCCAGTAAAAACGTGAGCTGATTCTCTGATAGGTTTTCTGTTGAGCTAAGTGACCTGCCCAAGGAATGGTGTGTGCCAGCTCTAACACCAAACGTCTACAACTTTCGGGTACGACTAGTCGCTGTTTCTCCCCATCTCTAATGTACAGTAATGCCCTCTATACACTGCTCCTCCCCACAATGATTAACAGCACTGACCTCTCCTTTCCCATTGATCTTAGCAAACAATCGCTGTAATGTTTTATCTTGTGCTTGGAGATTTGCTATGTTTTCAGGTATCTCCCAGTTTGGTGCCTAGAGGTCAGTTGCCTCTGGCTCTACCAGTGGTCTCCCCAGGTATTTCTCAATTCGCCATTGGCGGCGTTGTTTTCTTGGACCTTTGGTTCCGCCCTCCAGCAGACTATCACAGAAGTCTGGGAGTGGCTGCAAACCAGCTTTCTCTTGGGCCCGCGTAAGCACAGCATCAATCACATTACTTGCAACAGGTTCAGTCACCTCACCTGGCAATGACAACAAGTCATGTAGTACAGGCATGTCTCTTCCCAAGATCATGTATACTGGCAAATCAGAAACCACCCCCACATTCAGCAGGTACATTTGATCATTCACAGTCACAGTAACATCTGCCATAGGATACCACTTTTGATCCCCATGTACACATTGAATCAGTATGGCTATATCTAATACTGCCCTCTGGAACATAGCATGACTTGATGAGTGACATTACACTACCAGTGTCCAACAGTGCATGTAAGACTTGACCATTCACCATGACATTATAACAGACAGTAGCATCATTATCTTTCTGTTGTTTGTCCTCTTCCCTAGGCCCATAACAGTAGCTACTGAACTTTTACTTTCTTGCTGGACACACAGATGCTTTGTGGCCAGGCTGCTGGCAATAAAAACAGATAAGTCCCTTACCAGTTCCAGACGCATCTCGGTCTCTGCCCGTCTCTCTCCTTCTATTCTCCCAGTTCCCTGGGTTACCTCCAGTGCTGTGCCTGTCTCTGACGTCACGGGTACCTTGAGGCAGAGATGAGAAGTGACGTGGCGGTACTCCTTTGCGTGCATTAAGGTACTGCTGGGCCAGTTTAGCTGCAGACTAGCCATCCTGTGGCTCATGTTCCTTCACCCACATCCGAATGTCTGCAGGGAATACCTGCAGAAGCTGTTCAAGGATGATGGCTTCTCCAATGTCCTCTTTGCTGAGCTGCTCTGGTCGTATCCACTGTCTGTAGAGTCCCTTGAGCCGATGGTAAGTCTCTGTCGGTGTCTCTCCCGGTGGTATGGCTGTCCCCCGAAACCGCCGATGGTAGGTCTCAGAAGAGATGTTGAATTTCTGCAACAGCGCCTCCTTCAGATCATCGTAGCAATCCGCTTGGTCCTCATCCATCGCTGAGTAAGCTTCCATGAAAGTAATTGATAGTATATTTTTACATGTAGGCAGGCACATTCATTTTTTTCCTCCAACCTGTACTGTCATCAGCTGTTCATCAAAAATAATGATGTTTTGAAGTTTTGGCGCGAACGGTTTTTCACCGTTTTTCACAACTGAAAGTCATAGCACATTTGTCGCGATCATTCCACACGTTTTGGATGTATTTTGTGTATGTGTGATGAGAACAGCGGGACAAGTTACGCACCGACATTTTTTGGAAACACAACCTAATTTGACAAAATTGATGTCCTCAAATCAAAATAATGTTGTTATTATACGTTGTTAATGTTTTCAAACCACTACACCTTTGTTAATATATTCCACACATTTCCTGCAACGTTTACTACATTAAAACCAACTTTAAATAATTTTTTAAAACATTGAGTATCATCCAATCTGTGTTTTTGTTGTCAGAGCGCGATTTGCACAGCGTTCCTAACGTGAGTACTCAGTGCTAGACCGAAATTGGGGCATGACGAAGGAATAACACACTGTGGGCTTGAATCCTCACAGGAAGAGAACTTTATTGTCAATCTCATTTCCTTTATACAAACACGTAGCAGGTGAATTACAGCGCTTCTCATTGGCTGTCAGCATTCCTCCCAACACTTGCACCCACCCATGTCACCACAACAAAAGCCCATTTACACAACTGAGAGCATATTTTACATGTTTAACATATTTAACACCCCCACTTGCTCTCACATTGTTACTCTCCAAACATAAACTTTGCAAACTTACTTAACTTTATCTTTGTTGCAGGTTTTGTCATTAGATCTGCTACCATCTGGTCTGTTGGACAGTACTCCAGAATTATTTTTCCATCATTCACAGTTGATCTTAAAAAGTGATATTTTATGTCAACATGTTTACACCTCTGTCTGCTTACAGTTTTTTTTGCTAGCCCTACTGTCCCTTGGTTATCCTCATAAACCTTGGGTAGTGTGTACTGACATCCGTCAATACACTCTAGCAGTTGTACTAGATACATACACTCCTGTATGGTTGAAGCTAATGCCATACACTCTGCCTCACAAGTGGATAGGGCAACAGTAGGTTGCTTTTTGGTTTTCCATGAAACGACAGGTCCATTTTCATTTAGACTTACACAGTAACCAGTTGTACTACATCTGTCAGTTACATCAGCCACCCAATCTGCATCACTGTACGCTTGTAGCCCTGATTTCTCAGTGTCA
Source organism: Pagrus major (assembly GCF_040436345.1). Taxonomy (NCBI): domain Eukaryota; kingdom Metazoa; phylum Chordata; class Actinopteri; order Spariformes; family Sparidae; genus Pagrus; species Pagrus major. The sequence continues at coordinate 6,102,618 of NC_133228.1, forward strand.
CATTTCCTATAACAGTTCTTTATCCATTGTGCCTTTCAGATATTTCAGTATATGTGTTACAGTAGTCCATTTCTCTTCTGTTGGTTCAGTAAAGTACTGTGACAGTTTACTTTCTACAAAACTTAGATCTGGTCTTTTGAATGTAGTCAGGTTAGGCTTCCTACAGCCTCTCTATATATTCTGACATCATTCATTATTTCTGCATCATCACTGTAGTTCAATTTTTGTTCACAAGGTGTGGCTCTAGGTTTACAGTCTTGCATGTTAAACCTTTCAAGTATTTTCTCCACATATCTATTTTGTGACATCTTTACACAGTCTTAACTCTGATCAAAGTCTATTCCAAGAAAGTTTTTCAGTTTTCCCAAGTCCTTCATCTTGAATCTTGCTGTGAGCATTTCCTTCACAACCTTCAGTGCTTTTTCATCACTGGCAGCAATCATTAAGTCAACAATCATTAAGTCACACAGAGTTTGCCAGTTTTGGTCTGCATTACCACTTTGGTGTGGCGAGTATGGCGCTGAGGTTTCATGCCTTATTCAATTTTTAATGAGAAGTGCCTGGTAATTCTTTCTGTACCATTATCAGACAGGAACTTCTCTGTCGCCTGCACTGTGTCACTCTTATTCTTTAGAAAGTACACAAACACTGCACTGGAATAATCATCAGTGAATGATAATGCAAACTTGTATCCATCTCTAGACTCTGGGTCTATTGGTCCTGCTAGATCTGTGTGTACTAGCTCTAGAGCTGCTTTGGCCCTTACATCAGGTTCCCTGTTCCTTATTTGTGTGAACTTTCCCTGAGTGCACACTTCACAATGTAGGGTTTGCTTGTCTACTTTCCCCCTAATTTTCATACCATCAACGACACCTTGCAGTTTCTGAATATCATCATATTTGCAGTGCCCTAGGATCTCACGCCATGTCTGCATATCATAACATCCCTTACACTGATCATTACAATCATCACATTCAATGTTTGCTGTGTATAAGTAGTATAGTCTACTGTACACATGAATGTAGAATTTGGTACCGTCTTTGTATATTAAGACAATGTTCCCTTCTTTGAAGATCCAAGATCGCTCCGTTGGCGGTAGCTGCGCTCACAGAAAAAATATCCTGCGGGTATAAGGGGATGTGCAACGCCTTTGTCAGCACTGCGTTGTGGCATCGTCCTCTGCTGTCAATCAGACAAACTTCCGCGTCTCCTCTGCGCTCCGCTACTCCGGTGCTCCTTGTGCCATCATCCAACTCCACGCAGTCTGTCTCAGTCTGAAAAGTGTCATCAAAGCTCCTGAACATTGTTATATCCGTGATGATATGCGAAGTTGCCCCCGCATCCACCATCAAGCCTTTCTTCTTGACATCACGTCCTGGCTGGATTTCTGCATCTGCACCGGTCACCCTGAATGCATACTCCGTTTTGCTCGTCTGCTCGGAAACTTTCTTTGTGTCGTCCCGTCACTTTTTCCATCTGCAGGTTGCGTCCCAATGTGTGGTGCTTTTACACTGACTACACCACTGCTTGCGTTGACATGTTCTTGCTTGCTGAAGCATACTATGTCCACACCCTCGGCTCCTCGATCACCGGTACTTGCCGTAGCTGGTCTGGAACTCAGGTGCGGCCGCACTTTCATGATGTTGTCGTTGGATGCCTTTGTGCACATCTTTTTGGTGTCCTCATAGCTCCGTAGCTTAGATTTGTATTCGGCAAAGGACACTGCCACTTCACTGTGTGTGACATGAATAGTGAACGGTTTGAATGATTCTGGAAGTCCCTTCAAAATCATTGCAACAGTCCACGTATAACATAGTCCATCACACAAACAAGTAAAAACATACAAAAGACTGAGTAACATGAAAAATCATTTATTTAATAATAATGAAACCTCCGATACTGTTATTAAAGACTTACATACCTGTGTCTGCTAAAGTCATCTTCACCTCAGTAAATAAAAGGAATAAATCGAAATAGAAAAGAGTGAGTAATCTTTAACTTATCAAATAAATTATATTATACAAATAAACTGCTCTAACATATCATCAGATCAACAGATTCTTTACTCAAAGTGACTACGAGGAACTTTTAAGTGCTTATGAAACAGTCTCTGATGATTATAAATGACCTGTAACAGCAAACGAGACCATCAGCCTACAGCCTTCACACCTATACGTTTTTTCCTATTACTTCTTCACAATAAAAGCCCCCATTATTTAGTCATTGAAACACTTTTCTTATGAAGCAGCATCACAGGAAATGTGTTTTCACCAGCAGAATGTTGCTTTTTTAAGTGTAGTTTTAAAAAATGATGTCATAAATGATGTCATCATGATGTTATTGGTCTTTTAGAATGTTGCTGGACATACAGCAACATTCTAAAACATCAAAGCTTTTTGAGGCTTCATGAAATCTACAACTGCTTCACTGACCGACTTCATCTCACTTAGCGAGAATGTCATCGACAGAGCAGACAAAAGTGCTAACAGAATGCTTAGGCAATCCGGAGGAGCAAAAGGACAGATTAAACGAGTCCAGGGAGGAAGGAATGTTTTCACTGACTGACTTCAACAAACGCAAAGACATGAACAGCCAGAAAAACAATCAGGTGCCCAGCCAAGCTAGCACCAGCCAGGGCCAAACCAGCCAGGAAGAGAACCACTTACAAGAAAATAGTGACTTGTACCAAGAAGGTGATACACAGAGCACAGGTTCAGAAAAGGAGTCATCTTACTTAACGAGAATGTCATCGACAGAACAGATAGAAGTGCTAACGGAATCTTTAGGTGATCCGGAGGAGCAAAAGGACAGAGTAAATGAAGCCTGGGAGAAAGAGAGAGAGTCCTGTCTCCAACGCATAGAGCTGTTGTCCCAAGAAATACAAGGGCTTGAATTGGAGCTTGGGAGCGCAACTGCATGCATGGTCCCACTGCCAAACCTATTTTCTCTTCTTTGGAAAAAACATAGGAAGGCAGCAGTGGAAAATGAAAGGCTAAAATCCAAATGCCGCAAACTGAAAGGCGTAATTAGTAAATATCAAGCTGAAGGTGAGCATTGAAAAACACGTGCAGCTCTTAGATGAATTGAAAAAAAAACAATTGCAAGAAAATACAGGCTTGAAGAAGATCAGGCTTGAAAGGAATGAAGAGAAGGAAAAACTGTTTAAGAGGCTAGCAGAAATGGAATTGGAAGAAGTCACTTTGATTTTAGAGTGCAAAAGAGAAAAGCCTGCAAGTGCAGAAGAGATGACTACACAATCAAGATCATTCTGGAGAAGATTGTGCTGCATGAACTAATGGTGCTTGTGGGAGTGATGTTTGAGTGTGGATGTCTCTGGGTTTTTGTGAAGGTTTTCACCGGGTGCTCTGGTTCACCTATTAGCATTCGTTTTAAAAAACATACAACAATTAATGTCATCTTGCATTAATGTGATGACATACGTAGATTTATACGGCATTTACTATAAATACTAGATTTGCTGGAATGGCTTTTATAAACTGACTATTTCTCGATGATGTATTATATCACAATATATGTCGACACTTAAAATGACATACTAAGAAAAAGGATGTTGTCCACATTGCCCAGCCCTAACCGCAGTGTACAGAGCTGTCATTGGTACCTGATCTGTAATGCTGAAAGAGCTCATTAAAGATTACATTCAAAGAGCACAACAGCAACATCCTGTTTCAAATATCAGGATCAAGATCTACAACCCCTTTAATAGTTTAATTGAAAACTATAGCACTCTCTCCCAAAGCAAACCGACTAATAGTTTATCTCCAAGTAAGTGGAAGAAACAGGAAATGGGTGGAGTGATCATGAATATTTGGATTAGCTGTTTTTAAACGTCAGGTTTGGGCGTTTTGAACAGAACCAAATATTATCCAGCTCCATTGTAATGGGGCTGTCAATATGTATTAGTTCCAGTAAATGAGATTTTTTTATGTTTTGGGGTGAACTTGCTTCTTTGAACCCACACTTCAAAAACACATTCTCTGTCCTCATCTTCTCCACTTTTACCTCTCAACAGCATCATCTCCTTTTCACTAGTTAGCTAAACACTAATTAGATGTAGCTTGCAAGTTGTTGTTGAAGTTTGTGTTGCATAGCAACAACAGCGATGTGAGGCTCCTCGCAGCCTTTGAACTCCTGTTCTCTGTGGCTCTAATGATGCTCCCAGTTCTGCTTTGTGCTCGAGCAGGAAATAAAGCCTCCGATCAGAACACAGGCTTATCGGAAAATGAGACCCTGCCTCTAAATGATGTCTGTGAATTCATTTTTCGTTACCAGAAAAACGGAAAGACTAACTCCCGCTCCTCCAATAAGGTCTAAAAAGCAGTGAACGCAGAGGAATAGCTGCTGTGTATATATCACATCAGATAAGCACCCAGCCGAGCGCCCCTCGCTGTGCTCTGCTCCCCACCAGCAACAAAAGATGGCTAAAAGACTGCTAAATTGCCCAGTGATTGCTTTTTGCTCCTCTGTCCTTTTCCATAAATGGGGTGTAAGTGTTCAGTGACACACAGCTCTACCTGACAGCTGTGGTCACTCCTCAGGCTCCAACAGGCTTTTTACTCTCTTTCCTTCCTGTTTTCCTGTTTACTCAGACAGAAGCTGACAGGGAGAGTAAATGCCAGGTGGGCTAATACGTTGAAAGGTCTCTCTCCATGTGTCTCCGTCCCTCTCAAACTCTGAAGTCTTTGTTTTCTCTCGTGTTTCTCCTTCTCTGTCATTGTGTTTGGACCATGGCTTTAAACTTTTAAGTTTTTGAAAATGAGAAACTTAGATATCCATGAGGGTTAACCATCAAGCACTGACTAGGTTGTAACATACCTCAATACTTGGTATATACTGACCAAAGCATATCCGTAGCACAGGGTATCTAAAAGGTACTGAAAGATAGCAATTCTGTGTTCTTATTCTCTGATCAGGTAGTTCCTTATTTAATATGGGGCGCCGTTTGTACACGTTTCGCCACATTTAGCAACAAACCACGTTTAAAAAACATTTGTGAATTTGTTACTTTTGACCAGATTTACAGCAATATCTGTGAACTTTGTGATATTTACTTCTATTGTAAAAATATAATGTCAATGTTAAATCTAAATCTAAATGTTAAATATTAAATCTAAATCTAAATATTAAATGTTCAATCTAAATGTTAAATCTAAATCTAAATGCCAAATGTTGAATCTAAATGTAAACGGGTGAAACTAAATAATTAGCTGATATGCAAATTCACACGGCCTGTCACCAAAAGTACCAAAATAAAAGCTCATTGAGGCGAACGAGCGCTGTCCGCGGTCTTCTTCAGGTAGTCAGACGCAGTGATTGTGCTGCACTGTTAGTCACGTCTCCTCATTGCGCTCTCATGTTACCTGCCAGCACGTCCAGCGACTTAGCTGGAATCATTGGTAGGGCCGTCACCAACATCAGACTATCTTTAATTGTTTTGATATTAGTCTTTTTAAAAAAATTTCTCGATGATCCTGGTGAAAATTGATCCATGTGTTGCAGCTGAGTTTAATCCAAGGGGGTTGGTGATGCCCACTGCTGTCCGCTATTGTTGTTTTTGCTACTGCCAGTGGAGGTGCTAGAGACATTAGTTTTGAAGTTTTACACGTAGTTGCTTTAAAGAGCAACTTTACACAAATTGAAAAACTTGCTTCTGCAGATCTCCACTGGTGTAGTGGAGTGGACTAAAGATTTTCTTTGTCAAGTGATCTGCAGATTATGGGTATGAATGATGAACGTCAGAGAAGAATGTTAAAAAAAATAATTTCCCAAAGCCCTGGCTGACATTTACAAATTTTCAATTTCTTTTTTGTGTTGTTGAACAAACAGTTCAAGAAACAAAGATATTCAGTTTAATACCATAAAACACTAAAGACCTTCGAGCCACTGGAACCAGTCAATTTTTGGGCATTTTTGCTTATTAAATTAATTAACTAATCATCAAAATTGCTGCTGACTAATTCTTTAGTTGACTAACTGTTTCAGATTTGAGTGGTTCTCCCTGGTTGCTGATTCCTGGTATTGAGTTAGTCTTTACGGACTTGAAAAAGACTATACTTTCAAGCACAACCAGAGCAATATTAAGCAATACATCAAACAACACAATAGATTGTTAGTATCTTTTCCTTTTTAGTCATGTTTTTCCAGATATGATATCAACAAATCTTAATCTCATAACTTTCCAAAAATCATAAAAACAATCTACAAAACAAGATTTCACTGAGAGTTTAAACTGTCTCCCTCCAAATATATGTCTATTACTGTACTCCACTCACTTCCTCCGCATTGTATTTATCTCTTTCTTCCCCTTCCCCATCTTCATGCACACACTCACACACTCACACACACACACACACGCAAAGCCTGACTCGGTGCCAACTGGAAAAGGCCCAGATCATTTGATGGCTTTCTGTGAGGCAAAGTTGCCACTCTCAAAGCGATTATGTTTCATTACAGTGGAAATGGGAGAACAGGGTTTCCTGGCGCCTAAAGATCAATAACCCCACCTCCCCTCCCTAACATACACTCATTCACACACACACACACACAGCTGTTTTACTCTCATGTCTGGCTACTTGATAATGTTTACGACCACTCTGAATCTTCTCTGACATGAGAGCATGATGATTGTTGTTAATTTTTTGCTGTTCATTTGTGTGTGTATTTTTCTTCTCTTTTCATTTGCATTACTCATGTGTTGATCTAATTTGTGCCTCTTGCGTATCCGTTGTCATTAGGAGCTGCAGGCATGAATGGGTTTTGCTAACTGTGGATGGAGGCAGAGTCAGTCCAAAGGGCCACGGTGACTCACGGTTTGTTTGGTCGCTGCTGGTATCTCGTTGTGTTTGTACTGATTGTAGGATGTAAGCTGTATTTAATACCAGCATCACTTTCCAATGTGGAAAACACACACGCATGATGACACATATGACAATGTGTACACAATGAGTACAGCATGAGTCATCATGTAAATTATAACTCATGCTAATTAAAATTAAAATGAAATGCTAGGCGATATTTCTTATATTATAAACGATTTTCCATAAAAACCCAATTTGTGATTCTACAGTGTAGATCTATAAGGTGAAAAGAATGAAATAATGAGACAATCTGGAGAGAAACACAAGGCACGTATTGTAGCTTGGGCACATGATCAGGCTTCCTGTGAGTTTATGGCTGTTTGGCTGCATTTAAATCACAGCCATCTGAATTATTCACTGTTCTGGAGAGGGAGGGAGAGAGGGAGGGAGTTGTGGGAGGCTTATCTTCTGTAATTAGTGCTGTTCTTTAACCCAGCATACGGCTCCAACCACTATCAAGTACATTAGAATTTATTTCTGAGACCGCTTCTGGCAATAATCCAGCGGATAATTAAGAGCAGTAAAAATGGATTCTGTGAATTACGGCTCCCACACCTTTAATTCTATATTAAACATTCATTTTCTAACCCTGTTTGCTCTTTATCTCCCAAACATGAGATGACTAATGGATGCTGCTGAGCTAAGAGCCTCCAAAGTGTATTTTGGTAAAACTTGTATTTCATGACTAAAGCAGAAAGTGTAAAGAAACCTGAATGTGGCATCTGTCGTGTCCACAATAGGATGCTGAAGGGATGTTGTGAAACTTTAATTTGGTTTAAGTGCTCCTCATCTTTTTCAGTTAGCGGAGACAGAAAATCCACTGATGTCAGGGTGTATGGGCGTAACAGGCTGAGATGTCTGTAAATCAAACACCAAAACATACCCCTCTCAAAGGCCTTAAGGAAAAGACAGGATTTATAAGGAGAGCGGCTGCCTTACAGCAAATTATTTCACTGTATGAATCTGGACTGTGTGTGACCTTTTGATGTGTAGAAGAACACAGAACATTAATTAAAATTAACCGCAGCCCTTCATGAAACTAAATGGAATGGTAAATTGAGCCAGGGATTTTCCCCATCCACAACATTGAATTTGTAATAAGGTTATACGTATGCCATCATCAACAGCCAAAACAAGAAATACCTTCAATGCCCATTCTTGAAAGGAGTTTGGCAAGCAAAAAAAAAAAAAAAGTGTTGAATGCAGGTCACAGTCAACTATTTAACCAACATGCAAAATGGACATCTTCAGACCCAAGGACCACAGATATGTAGATGGCAGTTATAGTGACGATAGCTACAGGTAAGCAGCCATTCACAGTGGTCTCAGATGTTGGCTTTCAGTGGTTTATGAGACTTACTCCTGCTACAAAACTACTGATCTCTGATGAACATTATATCCAAATGTACCGGTACAGACAGCAGCTTGTGTTGATTGCCAAGGCTACGACTGAATCATACACAGCACGGTGAATTCAAGAAATATTTCTGGAATGCTCGCCTCCTGGACAATCAGCACAGACTGTGTGATTCTTATTCTAAGGGATGGTGGAGCCAACATTGTGAAAGGCATGAGGCTAACTGAGCTTCCAGACTTAAGCTGTAGCTGCCGCCCACACTTTACAGCTTGTAATCAACAATGGTTATCCAGTCAGAAAGCTGGGCTGGACATTACTGTCACATTGAAGGCCACTGTAGTGGCCAAACAAAGGCTGACAGCAATTCGAGAGAAACTTGGCCTCCCAATACATAGCATCATCCAAACTGTTCAGACTCACTACACATGCTGCAGTGGATGTATGACTGATGCTATGCCAGCAAGCATGGCCATGTCAGATGTCAATCTGCTGCGCACTAGGATATCATGTCAAACATGATTGAGACACCGGAACAATTTGAAGAAGTGACACCAGAGATGACCCACTCAGAATCTCCCCCCTCATGCGTAATCCCCTGTTTATCTGTTCTTAAATTGATACCGCAAAAAGATGGTCCATCTCCAGCAAGCATCTAAACCTTGCAGAAGACCATCCTTGAAGCCTGACAAGGCGATTTTCTAAGGCAGAGGACACAAAGTGTTTGGTTTTGGCAACTGTCCTTGATCCCCATTACAAGGGAAAGGCCTTTACTTCAGCAGAGACACTAGAAAAAGCAAAATAATGGCTGAAAAAGGAGCTGCACATGACAGGGCAAAAAACAGTAGAAGAGATTGGTGAGTAGAGGATCCAGCAGGAAGTCCAGACCAATCCTCCTCCAATTCGTTTATACAGTCTGGATGCAAAACGTCTTGGAGCAGCTCACCGCACAGTTAAAGCTCTGAAACTAAGCTGGAGCATTACATGAAAAAGCCAGTGACTGAGAGGAGTACCCAGCCTGTCAAGTGGTGAAAGAATGAGGAGTGACATCAGTTACTTGCAGCACAGGCCAGAAAATCGCTGTCCACCACAAAGATTATGTTAAGATTACTGTAAAATTAAGATTTTGCTTCAAAAAGTTATTCATCTTCTCCCATGATCCTCTTGATGTAGCAAGAGGAGAAAGGTCCAGTGATGGTGAATGAAGCGTAACATTAGACCAGCATTGCCGGGCTAAAAGACAATGTATTCGGGCAAAAAATGACCAGCGTCAGCTAGCAGCATTAAAGTTTGCATGGGCAGCAATGACAACATGAACAAACAAGATGACACCAGAAGAGGAAGTCGGAGGAAAAGGATGGAAGAGGCCAAAAAATTAGACTTGGACAGTGGAGCAGAAATTGACGGTAAACAATGAAAAAGTAGTGTAGTGTGTTTTGCCCTTTGTAATGAGGTATACGGAAATGGTTTGAAAAATCCAGTGGCAACACATGGAAAAACCTCTTACAAAGTGTGTAAGTTTATAAAAAGCTCCAGGTACAGGATAGGTTCCTTTTAAAGGGCTGTAAGGAATTGAACAAGTAACCACTAAATCCCATTCACATTGTCCTTGTTCAGACACTGGTTCCCCTTCACCCTACGTGTTGTGTTGGGGATAGTGCAAAGAAAATTCTATACTTCATAAATCTTCCTGAAAAGACACCAAACTTAAATGACCCAGGATTAAATAAATGCCATCACGCCTGCAGAGTCAATGAACACAAGCCACATATTAGTGATTTCTCTAAATTTCATCACACACTCAATTACAATTGTTGACTTTGAGGGGGAACGCCTATGCTGGGTTGCATTAACATTCATATGTGGTCCATTACAGGAGCCTCTGTGACAGCTGACAGCTTAATTGCCTGTCACGGCTGAAACGGCAAGGGGAGACGAAAACCAACATGAAATGAATGAACCTGATAATTCAAAAATAATTCAATCCCTTCAGTATTCATGCACGGTGAAATAAGTGCCATAAATCAATTTATTTACGATTGTTATATAGGCAACCACCCATAGCTTTGTCTCGGCCACTCTGCTCCCTCCTCTCCATACAGATGAAGACTCAAGCAGCAATTGTATTTATTTATAATGAAGAACAGGCCATTCTAGGTATTGCCTCCTCATTTATTTTGAGTGTGGTGGATTTTAAATGTCTTCTGTTAATTAGACGTCAGCTGAGAGTCAGTGACTGCAAGGAGACATGCTGAGAATAGACGCTATCAGACACTTTCAGTGTTCTCTCAGTAATTTGGCGCCTGAATGCACCGCAGCACAAATAAACAACAAGAACCGGAGAGTCTCGCGGTGTTTAATGTTTTAGGCCAAATCCATTAAGGGGATGTGTGGCTACATTAGGACATTACTTAAGCTGCAGCACAACAGTATTGAAACGCACAGTGGCTGTTAAATTGCCACATCTGTATGATGCTGAGGATTTCTTGTTTTAGAAGATAAATAAACGTTTGTTGGTTTTGAACCCTTGGTGACAGTTTTTAATGTCAGATTTACTAATTTTACTACATTTTTTAATGCAAACAAACATTCGAAGGGAAGTCTATACAACACCACATACAAAACTTTAATAATTAAAATTCCTAATGAAATCATTTATGTTTGAGTACCAATGATGGTCAGAGGTTAGATGGAACAATGTGTGATTCTCGTGAAAATGTTGGGTCATTGAAAGATAAAGTAGCAAAAATAAATACTCAAATCATTAGGATTGGGTACCGAACTTGGTATTTTCAAGGGTACAGGGCGGCATTCCGAAGGGCCGACATTCCGAACGTTCACTTTCATGTTTCGGAATGCCGGCCCTTAATTATTTTTGAAAAAAGGTCGCCATTCCGAACCTGAAGCCCTAACCTTAACCATAACCCGGTCGGAATGGCGGTCCTTCGGAACGGGTGTCGCCCCCCACCTGAGAGTAACGTCACAGACAGAGAGAGAGACATCACCTTGCAACAATTCACAGTGAGTGGCAACACTGCTGCAATATTTGTAATATTTGTAACACGTCTAACCTGAGGAAACACCTGGTCGGACATAAAATATATCCAAAAGCCAAAGAGTGTACCATGTTAGCCTGGAGGCCAGGTCCCCTGCAGCAGCAGCAGCTGATGTCAGCACGCCTGAAGCCAGCGCTGCACTCGCTCACAAAGAGTTCAACCTTCGCATATGTTTTACAAGAGGCATCGACATCTCTGCGTAATTAACTAGCTAGTTGGAGAAGTTGTTTTTGGAGATAACTTTGCATTGACGTTCACTTTGTATTTTTGCTAGCGTTAGCCAAAACTCAGCCACTGGCTGTTTAGCCACGTGTTGTTTAGTACGCTGAAACAGTATATGAGGTTTTTTGGTATGTCTGAAACTTGAGTATGAATTGCCTACTATTTGCAAGAAAATTCCACAAAATGGAAGCATAGGTGTAGTAACAACAATACAGACCATGCTGGCGTTTCTTCTTCTTCCCTGGATCAGGCAGACTAGCCACTGCAATGGCGTATTGTTGCCCCGTGCTGCTGCCCCTGCTAGTTTCTACATTTTACTCCTGTTATTCAGGTGTCCTTTGAAGATTTCCTTATCGTTACTGAAAGAGTAAAGTACCGAAGAAAGGTACTGTTGGCTACTGGAACTAAATTCCAGGTACCCAACCCAAGTATCAGTTGAATTGAGGAATGGAAGATGTTCAGTGTTAGATGCAAACATGTATCGTAAATGATTCAGATAGGGATTAAATGTGCTTCCAAGCACAGTCATGTGAATTTCTAACTAACCACATTATCATGCAATAGACCTGTTTCACAGCAACATTTTGACATGTCAAAGCAGGAAAAACACAAGTTTAATTGACAACGTTAAGGATGGCTCAGTCTCAGCAAGTGTCCCAGTAATTTCAATGAGCAAGCACGCACAGTGTCCACAAATGACACTCTTCACACATGTTCATACCACACCTCCTATTTCTCACAATGTCAAAGAGAAAAATGACATATCCTTTGACCTAGCAACATAGTTTCAAATACGTTATTGGTTTTCTTGCTTTAACTTTTTGTGTTGCCTCCGGTTATGTGTAATGGCTTTGAGCCGGTCCTGACAACAGGAAAACTGAGGTGTGATAGACAACACTAATAACGATGGTATCCAATTTAGTTTAGACTATTCCTGGTGCTGTGCATTATAGCTCACTGGTTGGGTTTCTGGAAAACTTATATAGGACTTCCACCTGGGCTTTCCTGCTATGAAAAGTCAGTTGTCTACCTTGTAAAATGTCTGTGATGGGCAATATGTAGGCTGCATGAAGATGGAACCAAGCCATTTTTAATGTAATCACTTACACCTGGGCTGTTCCACCTCTGGCTAAATGTCTGTTGAGAAAAAAGGCCCATAGTATCTAAAATGTACATAATAATCAGATATACAGTGATGAAGTGATTATTTACAAGTCAGAAACTGCATCAAAGTGAAGCAGCTCTATTCAGTTCTTATGAGAAGGTCAAGCATCACATTTACAAGTTAGTGCAATCCAATTAACAACAATGGACCTGCATCTGTTGCTGCCAGATGTTGAATGATGTCACCCTGATTCTATTAAAGAGGGCCGAGTCGTTTTGCTGACAGTTTGTCCCAGTGACTAACCACAGTACTTCATGCAGCCTGAAAAGCACTCACCATAGACAGCCAGTAGACAAGAGACATCAGTCAAACTAACTTTCTCTTCTGCTGTTTATTTTTTTTAATCATTTTTGGAAGCCAAGGAACAGGTTTCCAGTTTTTCACATGAAACAAACAAAGATAAAGGAATAGTCATACATTACTTTGTGTAGCAGAAGTAGGTCTTATGTTCTTTCCTATAATATTCCTATGATCTTTAACATAACTACCCCCAGGCTTGAAAGCAGTGGAGAGACACAAATGTGCAGGAGCAGTTCATCCACAACACAGAAACAAAGCAGAAAGACAGCAATAACTTTATTCGAGTTTAGTACGTGCTGGACAAGCAGCTTCAATTGGAATAAGCGGGGGCCATCTTGAACAGCAGTATCCAGTTCTTGTAATAACTGATAATATCAGATTCATGATTGTGACCTGAAAGCTCTCTACAGATTTACATGCTCAACTTTCCCTGTCAAAATGTGAAGTGAGCATAAATGCCTTTTTTGGCTCAAATTTTCAAGACCTGCAACCGTTTTTGAACAACATTAAAATATGAGAGGGTGAGGAGCTTCAGAGAGGTCACAGGTTTGCCGGCTGCCGTGCGGGAGCTTCACTGTAACAACGAGGGAAGAGCTCGTCAACCCGAGATCACAAATCCACTGTGCTAAATTTAGTTTGCTGATACAAGTGTTGCCCGCAACTCCTGATGCAACGGTGTGCACAGGCTTACCTTAGCTCCACTGGCTCATTAACACGCTGCTGGGTGCATGCAGCCTATGATCTCTCTCTGTGTAATGACATGAAGGCAGCTGAGCTGGATAAGAGGCTTCAGCTGATCAATGGGAATGTCTGATGTGAAATATTTAATACCCCCCCTTTCCCCGCTTATCATCCGGACTTTATGGCTCAGCACGCAAGGTGTTTCACTTCTTCAGTACATTGGATAACTCTGGGTACCTGATGTTGGAAATCGTCCAGTCTTTGTCCTCAATAAGCTGTAAATCTTTTACCCTTTGGCCAGTCAGTGACATCACTTGCTGTTTAGTTGAGGCATTGAAAGTGATTTTGGCAGCGGTACAGTATGCAAGTACACTGAAAGTGAGAGGAGGGTCACATTTGAATTACAGAGAGAGGTAATCATCTGACAGCTGACACGCCCATCTTCATTGAACAGACATTTCCCTGATCATTATGGTCTCATTCTGTCTCCGTCTATTTATTTCTCCTCTGTGTTCATAGTCACAGTGACACTTTGACTCCTGGAAGGTTCCGCACATTTATTTTATAGAATATAAAATGTGTTTACTCCTTGGGAAACATGCACGTGTCAGAAATATTTTTAGGTGTTGTACAGTAACATGAAAAGGTCGTTCAACAGATGTTTGAAATAGCACATTTTCCCATTGGAGACAGTTGCTATGGCGCGTAATGGCAGTGGCTTCATTGAGGACTCAAAAATGTCCTACTCCATTAGAAAAAATGCCAACTTCTCTCCTGAAATACAAAGTCAGAGCAATTTTTCCAAGAGACAATAAGGTCAGCGGATGTTCCCGCTCATTTAAACCTCACATTGGGGGCCAGCTGTTCGTTTGGAGGGGACAATTAAATGGACTAAGCAAAGTCAGACAGGTCATTAAAAAAATCTGAGATTAATGAAGGACACTGTGGTATTTGTGGGATTAAACAATTAACCACATGGCAAACACAGGGCGACATTAAAGCAACAGATTTGCATTGACATCAGAAAGAAACATGTGAGCACCAACTGGGATTTCAACTTTGATTTCTAGTTGAAAATTGGTGATATTCTAATGGTGCAAAGAGAATATTCTCCTTGTGTTAAACACTCAACTTTGATTGCCGGATATTAATATTAATTTGCGTTACTCATGTGGCTCCCAGCTTGGTGAATTTCAATGTCTGCCTGACTGTAGCTTCCAGCACTACCTGAGGCAGACCAGTGTCCAGTTCTCAGCTGTGGAGCACCTGTCCATCAGTCTCCAGTGAGTAGCAGTTTCTTAATAGGTGTGTTAAGTTCAATAAATAGTATTGTGACCAGCAAGCAGATGTAAACTGAATTAATCTGTTTTACCACATCAACACATTGTAAAAAGCCTGAATTTATGCTTCGTCAGGTCTGTTGGCATAATGACAAGCAAACAACTTTTAAAATGCTTGTTCCCTGAATGGAGTTCGGATCGATCAGGTCTATGCTGTGCTGAGACATATTTCCAGGACTTACCAGGTAGCCTGACTTCCTCGCTCACTTTCCTCCAGACGAGCTCCTTTTATGTCCTGTCTCGGTACGAGCATATGTGTCATCATACAGCTCTGGTTGTCTGCAAATGGCCACGATTAGTGATTATTATCCTCTCCTCCTGCGACGTTAACGTCATCACGTCAGTGTGAATGTCAATGCCGATAGGCTTTCGTGACACAGCGTCACTCGAAATCTTCGCTTGAGATCAATATTTTCAACTCACATGAATGCGCAAATGACATGAATTTGTGTGTGTTAGCGCCATTCGCATAAAGTCATTTGCCTCAATCGGTGCAAATAAACGTAAATTTCCGTCTATGTGCGTCTTTTCATTGACTTTATATGTAATCTAGATTAGATAAACTAATTAACTAACTAACTTACTAGATTTAGTTTGGTCTGAATGCCCCATAAGACATCTTTTTGCTCTCTTTGCATCCAGCTAAGATGCGGTTGGTTTGATCCCTGACCCTGACTTTACTAATGCAGGACTTGTTATAAATACACCTTTTATCTTCTACAATGTTCAAATAAGAGCCTTCATCATTTTGGAGCCTGACTAAGAGACCACATTAAAATGAATCAGTTTTCATCAGCGTTAATGTCATTATTGCAAATCCCAGTGAAATACGGTCTAAATGTGTACTTGTAATCAACGTCTGCAGATAATCAGTTCTGACAGTTTTGAATGTCTTTTCATGAGTACCCATAGATGTTTTTTAAATGTCTTCTCAGCAGAAAAAGCTCACTGGGAGTACTCATGAGCCACACAAATGTACACTATAACACAGCTTTTTACTGTATTTGGAATAGAAAACTTCTAAGCAAAGCATATACCGTAGTATTAAATGTACTTATTTAAACTAAGTATAGCACAGACTAAACATAAGGGAAATGATGGTTTTTCATCATTGCCCTCATGTTTAGTCTGTGCTATAATTAGTCAAATTCTCCTGCACCAGACCTTTGACACCAGACACCAAACATTCACAAATAAAGTAACATTAGCAACACTGGAAAACAAGCTACCAATTTTTATATCATGTTCTATGTGAGGCCAGGTCTCATATTATGCTCATTTTCAGGTTAATATTTTTTTATTTTATACATCTACTAGAAAATGTTTACATGATTTAAAAATGCACAGCAAATTTCCGTTATACAACTGTGTACAGTGACAATAAAGGCATTCTATTCCATACTGTCCATGCTACTGCTGCAGCACCTCTATTCGCCCTCTGTGTGAACGCTCTGTTTTAGTGCCTGTCTCTTTAAGGCCCTCCCACCAAAAAGCTCAGTCTGCTCTGATTGGTCAGCTCTCATAGGCGTGATCAGCTCTGCCCGTGTTTTACTGCAGCTGTGCTGGAGGCGTGGCTGAGGTTGGGGACCGTATAGTTGTGACATCACAATCTCACAGTATTTACAGTATATATCACCTAGATGTGCGTCACAATAATAATAAAAAAAAAATCTAATATGGGACCTTTAACAGTTTCCACAGTATTGTCCATTCATTCACCAGTTTCACAATGAGTTGTAGTGACTGCGTGTGATACTGTAGTATGCCAACTGTCTTCCTTTAGGTTGACTCACAACCTAGAGGGTTGCTGTTTCACTTATATTATGAAATCTGAGTTGCCCAACTGGCTCAGTTGGTAGAGTGTGCACCCCCATGTACAGAGACTGTATCCTCGCTGCAGCGGCCCAGGGTTTGAGTCTGACCTGTGGCCCTTTGCTGCATGTCACCCCACCCCCCCAATCCCATTTTCCTGTCATCTCTCTAAGCTCTCCTGTCAAATAAAGCCAAAAAGGGCCAACAAATAATGAAAAAAAAGAAAAGAAAAATGTGTTCTTGACAAAGAAAATTCATTAATATTTATTTTAAGGTGACACTGATAGCTAGTATGAATACTAAAGGAGTCTCAAATGCTATTTTTAATTACTGCTAATTTGACTGTCAAATTTAAAACATAGTTTGAGGCCATGTTTGCTTTAAGCCTCTCACAGTTTGTTGCAGTTGGAACCCGCCTGCTGTCTGATGCGACCTTGAGTAATTGCAGCTCTGCTCTGTAGCTGACCTCTGACCCCCCTGTGTGGGCTGATAAAAAGAGCCTGTCCTTTTTCTTTTGGAGATCAATAATGCATTTGTCTTGATACGAAACTAGTAGACCGGGCAAGCAATTCCCATGTCATTACCAGAGCTGCTGTGAAAAACACAAACACCCAAAGTAATGTTATTTTCTTTTCATTTTTTGAGCTGCTCTTAGATTTTTTTTGACAAGTCATCATAGGTCACTGAAATCTTACAAACCTCCAGGAACCAGTAAACAAATATTATGAAACATCTTAAATGCAGTTGAAGAGAACATTTGCATAGCAGTGCCTGCCTCCATCCCTCTTCCTGGAGCTAAAAAAAGACTGAAAACTCAAAACTATGGAGGAGTACACATCAGTATCCCACATACTTACAGTAGTGAAGTGGTGGACAGGATGGCTGAAGGGCCAGTTTCCTGTGCTGCCGATGTGTGGACTCACTTCCTGCCGCAGTTGGAGTGTCTTCACAGAACAATCCTCGTCTCATATCTGCTGTTTTGTTTTTTAATGATGGTGTTTTTGTTGTCTCCCGGAGGTGATGCTTGTATTTACACCCCCTTGTGTGTCCTAGCACTTAGCACACGCTACTACAAGCTGCCCTTGTGGTTGTCAATAAGGGGCTCCATGTCAGCGTGTGAGTAATTTAGAGCGTTCTCGTGGCTTTTTGAGTGCGCACCTGGAACAAAGCCTGTAAACGGAGCCCCCACTCCAGCGCCTGACTCACTCTGCCCTCGTCAACGACGCCAGTCTCATTACATGGCACTTATCAGGATTTAAATGCCACACCGCAGTATGACAGCTTCATAGCTCAGCATCTTGCTTACACTTATACAGTGTGTAAAAATATACAAAGGCTGGTTATCATCAGTGTCAGGTGTGATTTTATCAAAACATCTAGAGGGGGCATCACTGTGCAAGTATAGATTATCACCTCCACCAAGGAGGTTATGTTTTCTGTTGTCTGTTTGTTGGTTTGTAGGCAGGATTACACAAAAACTGCTTAACGGATTTCCACTGAACTTGGTTAAAGGATGGGTCTTGGCCCAGAATAGACCCCATTAACATTTTTCAGGAATTTGCTCTCACTTTCTTTAATATTGTCATGTTATAGTGTCTCATATTAATAATCGCTGTAATTTTTTGTAAAATGTTCAGTGCCATGGATTTTTTTGAGTATTTATGTTTTTGGTAGCACTGGTATTTCGTAAAGCTATAAAAAAAAGTACAAGTGCAGTACCAGCAGGGAGTGATAGTGAGGAGAGCAAAGGAGCAACATAGTAAAGAGAGCCAGAAAGTCTATGTCAGTTTTGGTGCCTTTAATTTGACAGAGTAACGAACATTACATGTTTGTTAGTGCTAACTTGAACACGGAAATAGGCCATATTGCTTTCACTGGAAGGTGAGGCCAAACGTGACAGTGACACTGGACCTGCAGGTCTGTTACACAGTTTGGCGTGATACCAGGTTATCGGATGATGTGGCCATTTAATTTGTTCTGACTACAGAGAGCCAAAGTCACGCCCCTTCCGGTGGACCTCATGCGACTGTATTTCAGAAAAAAATTGGACAGAAGTCACTGTGGAGAGACAAATACATTTTTATCCTGTATGAGTTGTGCCATAAATCACACATATGATGTTTGTCAATTCAAAAATTAATTTTTTCAAGCCAAGAAAGTCGTAGTTACATATTTTACATAATACATTGTTACATATTTTTTCCCAAATAAGGTCCCACGGGGTCCATCAGAAGGGGCAGGACTTCAGCTCTCTATAACAGTCATTGGCCATTCGTATTTATGCAGCCACAACAGCTAACTAATGAGGTGTTTGTTGATTTTGAACATTTTCTAGTACATTTTTTTTTCTGTGACTGAAACTACATCTGTCCACTCCAGTGGATGTTAAGCACCAGAGGGTATATTCTGCATATTTAGAGTTTGTTTATTTTGAAACGTGTGTGTTGTTTATCAAAAATATATTTAAAAATTATTATATCGATCAATTTATTGACTGATATATATAGTTTTATGAAACAGCAGTGTACAGATGGAGTGGACAGATGTATTTTCAGTCACAGAAAAAAGATGTATGAGAAAAATGTTGTTAAAATTGCTTTAAAAGTATTTCAAACATCTCTTATTTGGTTGAAAAATATTGTTTTTCTGAGAATAAAAGGATTAAACAGTTATTTCTGAATCACTTTTGTTACCGTGATGCATGGTCTCCACTACAGTGGACTGACACATAAAAAACATTGGTGACCTCCTGAACTTTTCACAGCGAATCACTGGGCACTTTCTTGCTCTTGCTAGGATGAAACTTAATCATTTTAATGACCCCATGAGTTTTTCTCGACCATCAACCTGAATAGCAGACTCAGCCATCACTGTGTTCTTTGATGCACCTGATATTCTTGAAATTGGGGAGAGCAGTTTTTACTACACAGCAGTGAATCTACAATATGTGGATAAAGCTGTCTTTCTTTTAAAAGCACCGATATAGATAAAAAAATGAAATGAATTAAAACATAAAAATATTGGAGCTACTTTATACCCACACCTGTTATCTTGGTGAAATATGTGTTTCAAGGAGTAAGAAGTTTCAAACAGCCTCTGATGCAATATTCATATCACGAATTTGATATTTTGGATCTTCAGCAGCTGGTACCGTATTACCCGCCCCCTCCCCAAGCAGGGAGGTGGAAGGTTTGGTGGGTGGAGGAGAGGAAGAAAAGGAGAGGAGGGGTGGGTGGGGGGTCCTGTCCTGAAAAACACACTCCCAGCTCTGGCTGTTTACATCTCTTTGGCACGTCTGTGGCTGTTTCCATGGCGACGGGAGTAAAGATAGTTGGGATGTGTCAGAGATACAGTGCGCCGAGTGGTGCTGATTGCTGGACGTGAGTTGAAGAATGAACAGGGTACACAGGAAGTGGGAGAGGATGGCGCCGGCTCTCCATTATCTCAGCCTGAGCCGGTGGGAGAAATCAACACCGGTCGTCAGACAAATCTTCTGTTTTTAGGCACCGGCTGCTTTGTTTGCCTTTTACTCTCTCTGGGAAATGACATCTACAGCTGCACCAGGCATGACGCTCAGGTTAAAGCACACCTGTGTTATCGAAGGAAACGATAAAGTGCTGAGACTGAGGTGATGAACATTTTACTGAATGACATTCTGGTGTTAGTCATAGCAGAGGTCACATACATATGTATGCGTATGGTCTTATACTTGGATATATACATTTTAACATTTGAATTTCTCATCCTGATCTATAAACAATGAGACAATCTCTGATGGTCTGAGGCCTGATGTTGCAGCATCTGGTTAGTATGCTACGGGTTACAACACCAACCACGACTGTATAACACATCCAGTACTGGAATTTGCACTTTCTCTAAATAAATTATAATAATGAAAAAACAATAATGGCTCCATGTGTCTTGTTTCCCCTGCAGGATGAGCAGGCATGATTTTCAAAAGAACACAGAGAGTGATGAGAATCAGAAGAGGAGCAGGTAATGGTCAGAAATCCTGCAGGAGGCTGGTGGGGAGCTGCAGGATTGAACAAAGAAGCCCCACAGACCTGCTCATGTCTCATTACAGGAAGTAATGACTAATCCAAATTTTGCCCGGATAGTGATGAATCAACCAAAGATACGACTTCTCTGCTTTCAAGCCTTTTGGTTTCATTTGGAAGAAAACATAACAAATGGCGTGGTTTCATTACCTTGATTATAGGACAGTTCCAGGGAAAATAGCAGCTGTGCCCAACTAGACCGGACTGATGGACACTTATTTCTATTAATTGCTAGCATAACATTTGTTTCCCTATATTTGATCATTCAGTTTCCAATAAGAAATGGGTACATTTTATTTGAAGGGGTGTGTACAACACCACTGACATGACACATGTCATGACCATGGAGAAGTCTTTATTAATGTCCTGCTGTCATTAAGTGTCATTCAGTCAATTATGTCACTTTGGTTGTTTGATTTTGTGTCATCAAAATTCAGTCATTATTTACTCACCCTCATGCGAATGGAAAGTCAGGTGAAGTTTCATAGTCCACTATATATTTCTGGAGCTTCACAGCAAAAGAGGCTTGTGGTATTATCCTAAACAACTGAAGTACTTGTTTTAAAAAGTAAGAAACTGAAAAAACTGCAACTGAAAAATAAAAAATAAAATGGCCCCTTGCGGCTCATCAAAGTCTAAACCAAGTCTCGAAAGCCCAAATATCCTAATTGATTTGAAAAGAAGTTATTTACAACCTTTTTTAAGCTTTTCTAAGCTAAAAGTGTTAGCGCACACCCGTCTGATGTAGACCGTGAGTCGGGGTGTACCTAACATCTCTTCAAATATTTTTGGGATCTCAGGGCTTCAGGAGACTTGGATTACACCAGACACGTTGTAGAGAGCCATTTTATACACACATATATATTTTCAAGTTTCAAACAAGTCCCCATCTACTTCAATGCTGCAACGCTGTTTTGCTGTGAAGCTCCAGAAATGTTTTGTTGACTACAAAACTTAATCCAACTTTCCAACAGCATAGGGGTGAGTAGATAACAACTGAATTTTCCTTTTTCGGTGAACTTGTCCTTTAACCTATGAAGTGAGACTAGAGGTTATGTGTGACAGTTCACTCTGTAATAGTAGACACTTATTCAAGAGCTTTCAGCCACATCTCCTGGCCCTCATCAGCAAATGGAGTTTGGTCAGTGGTCATTGGGTGGTTGAACTTCAGTCACATAATTATATCATATTCCGTCCACTGTGAGACTGAGATAGAGTTAAGTAAGTGAGCCTTGTGTGAAGATATTTTCTGTGAAGCTGGGCATGATTTACTACAGTCTGGTATTTGTATTTGGTAAAACAGAAGTGCAAATAGCTCATCAGTGAACGACAGCTAGATATGTTGGAATAAATGATCACTTTGAAGATGAACCCGTATCTTGTCTGTGAGTCATCAAGTGTTTTTCAGTAAACCTCACATCACTGTCAGGAAGAAAAGAGATCAGACGAAGCAAAGAAAAGAAGCCATCAGTTAAAAGATAAATAGTTTATGTGAATCTCTCACATAGCATTTACCTTTACTCTATACACATTGTTTTGAACGTGATATACAGTATGTCATCTTCTTCATCTTCTTCTTCTTCTTCTTTTTTTTTTTTTTTTACAATTTGACATAATGGTTTTTTTTTTTCAGCATGCACTTTAGAATGCCAACAAAAGGCTCCACAAATACAGACTTCAAACTAGAATTTTTCCTCACAGTAAAACATACAAAACATGAACTTCGGATCAAAAGCCTGACAGTTTGAGGACAACGATGGAGAAGCACAGCATCAGACTACCATGACTTTTACAGGTAAAGAGCAATGTACTCAACAGTAAGACACAAAAATACATGTTCTGGATTCAAAAAAATAAACACCTTTTTTTTTTTTTTCAAGTTACAACGTCATCCTAAAAATACACAAAGAACGGTACCCCTTTGTCAATTCAAAGAGTAAAGCAGCGTGTGTACTACACGAGGAGGATTGTGGGTACAGGGTGACACTTGACAGCTAGCCAACGACTGTGCAGGTCGCAACCAACATGTCACAGACGTTGTGCCACCTGCCAGTCCTTACTAACAGCTTTTAAGAGCTGCATTTTTCCATCTCTTTTCCTTGTCTTGTTTTAACGGGCTGCTGAAATCACAGTGTGGATCGGCGCTTTTTGTTTTCGGGTGCTTATTGCAAATCCGATCTGATTGTTTGGGTACATGGGGTTGCTACTGTGCAGACGTAGCCATTCTAGAAGTCCCGCTTTATAACTTGGTAAACTTCTGCTACACTTTTGCTCCACCCCCCACAAGGGGAAAAGTTTGGAAGAATCAAGTTATGCAGTTTTTTTTTCTTCTTTTTAGCCACCAGGAGTTATGAGGATTAGTGTGGTAAGAATAATTTTGGTTTGTGAAGAGACACACATCTGCAGCATTGATGCAGGGTAGTTGCATGTTACAATGTGCGGCGGGCAGGGGGACTTCTACAACGGCGGCTGCATCATGGGGGGAGCTCTGTCTCCTTCATGTTTGTGCTAAAACTAACTGGAAGAGTGACAGCATGAAGTCCACTCATTGGTATCCGCTGACCGGGCCTTTCAAACTGCACATCTTACCCTGGAGTTTTAAGATACACACACACACACACACACACGCACACACACACACACATTAACACACACAGCAGAGCAATTAACCTACTGAAAATTACCAAGGGAAACAAAAGCAGAGATGACCATAATGTCACATTTATTCAACTTAGCACGTTTGTCTCTCTATACTGTATACTGCTTATACTGTATGTAGAATTTCATATAGGAATACACTCCATTTTTAGAACAAAAAGTGCCTCAACTGATACATCTTAATACACTTATTGCGAGGAGGGATACCACAGCAAGAAAAGTGATTGATGTTGAGTGTCACGGCACAACTTAGCGACCAACCACCGTGTTACCTGACTCGCCATCAAAAGACAGATGTGTGGATGGAGCCGCTTGGCCCAGATGTGCTGTGTTGTTTTATTTACAGGAGCAATATCTATACAAGATAGTCTCTTTTACGGACATGTCCAGTTTTCTCTGCTCTCCTTTTTTTTTTTCTCCACAGTTCCAAAGCAAAAAGAGAAATCAGGGAAAGATAAATGCTTATCAAAGTCCTCCAAGGATTTCCTTTTGATCGTTGAGTTCCTGTCCTGCTCACTGAGCCACTGGCTGGGCAGCTGACAGTCAATGGTTTTTGCGTGCCTCCTTGTCCATATTGTCCTGCAGGAGTGGCCTTATGGCTCCAAATGGGGTCCTCCCACTGCAATAGGTCCTCATACTGATGACTTTTCCCACCGTCATTCAAATAGGAAATGACTTGTCTAAATAAAATATAAACACATCTCTAAATATCAGAAATGCATAATCTGTCTCAGTTGAGCATCATTTCAGAAGAACTTGCCAAGCACAGACTGGCTATTTTCAATATATGCACAGAAAATGACAACATAGTACAAATCTATGGTGCTCTTTCAGCATATATCCAGAATTCAGAAAGAAAGCTCTACTGTATATTGCAGTGCTTTAAGTGGGGGGTGATTCAATAATTTGGTGCACAGACAACAGAAATGTTTGCAAGAGCTCTTCTTTTTAATTGTTTGACTTTTTGCCGAGCTATGTGCAAGATGCATCTAGCTGCGAGCCAGTTGCTAAGCAACCATCTGCTACTGGTATAGACATACTGGGTGAGGTACATCGCTGCATGGTAATGTCTGCTGTCCCACACCTGTTGGTGCACGGAGGCAAGTTATGTCTGTCATAAAAAAAAGGGAATGAATAAATGACAAAGAAACGACTTGTTCCGTTTAAAGGTGCAATATGTAAGAATATGATTCACTCGTGACGGCATATCACTAGATTAACCACTAACTGCTGCTAACTGTAGCTGCCGTTAGCTTATTAGCTCGGTTAGCCATGCAGCTAGTGCTCCAGACTGGGAGCTCAGGGCACCAGGGGAGTGTTGTCATTACATCACTAGCAAAGGAGCTTTGGATTGACATGGACTGGAGCTAGCTGGTTAGCATGCTAACTTCAGTAGATCTCTGGCACACAATACATAGACGTCATTCATTCAAAATTGTAATTTCCACATTCTGTGGATCATTTAAGTTTATTTTAAATTTAAAATTCTTACATATTGCACCTTTAATATGAGACTTGATATGAGAACTGTTCTAAGGGGATTCAGGTTAGTCTGTCTGGTTTGGGGATTTGGGAGCAGTTAGTAGCCCTTGGTGGTGGCTCATATCAAGTGTGAACTGTGCAGTTAAGCAGAGCAGAAGTGGAGAAAGTTATGTATCAGTTGCAAACAAACAAACAGATCTGCTCTTGGGGTGTGAATCATGCTAATTTCAAACCAAACCTGGTGGCACATGATGCAAAATACAGACAGTGTCATTTGCTTACATTAATTATACTTAAGTCTCACCATTAACGTGGTAATTATCCACTGATTAAAATGCTACAAGCAGCGTCTTTAATGGTGCCATCAAGAGTGCATGCTTGTCTGCGCTTGTCTCAGCAGGTATCTCTTCTTAGGATTATTGGATAACCCCCGTTTGAGTACACACACACGATGAATACATTCATGACCAAAAGGTGAGAGGGTTATGCACTGCAACGTGTCCTCAGAAGGTTACCTTTTCCGCCATGGCGGTGCTTTTCCCCTCAAGCCATTAAGATAGAACACTGCTCTCTGCTTGTGTGAAACCAGTAAAGACAACCTCTTTGCAGTTATCTGTGAGTAAACAACCAGAGACACAACAGCACTTTGGTGGCACTCCATCAAAGGAAGAAAAAACATAAAGGAAGTGGGGGAGAAAGTTAATCGGAAATAGCAGCATACATGCAGAGAGAAATGAACACCCAGATGGCATTCTGTGTTTCGAGTCTCCTATAGGTGGATTGTTGGTGAAGCCAATGGCAAAATGAGACACAATACATGTCGAGTGTAGCCCCCTAAACCCCAACATAATAACATTAAATAAAAAAAAAATACTCTTTCACATATATATTTAGATATATATGCATATATCTCTATATATATTTCCTCAAGTTCTCCTCACTGTCTGCCTCGTCCCTTCTCCCCTCTCCACATTGCTTGCAGACGATGGTTACAAGATGATCCATGCAAGAAAATGAGCAGGCCCAGCAGCAGGTGAAGAGTGACTGACTGTACGTGTGTGCTTGTGTGAGTCGGAAAAAAAAAAAAAAAACAGTCCTGAAAGACAGATCCTCCGTCCCAACGCCCATCCCTTCCATCTCCATCCCAAAAATAAAGTAGCAAAACAAAGACAAAGTCACAG
The DNA here is from genome assembly GCF_040436345.1 of Pagrus major. Taxonomy (NCBI): domain Eukaryota; kingdom Metazoa; phylum Chordata; class Actinopteri; order Spariformes; family Sparidae; genus Pagrus; species Pagrus major. The sequence continues at coordinate 6,128,805 of NC_133228.1, forward strand.
TCGTATGAGGTTAAAATGAAGTGACATCTCTCTTTCTTTTTTTCTTTTTTTTCTTTTTTGTTGGAAGCACGTCTTTTTTTTAAGGTATCTAAATATAGCAACATCTAATATCCCTGATTAATTATTTGTCCTTTATTAAATGTTATGGCTGCTACTTCTGAAGCCATTGGTCAAGAGTTCTTTTATTGCAAGTCTCAAAGAATGATAATATCCAACTGAAGGAAAGTGACACAGGAGAACTGACTAGTTACTTAAGGATGTAAGCTAAGCACATGTACCTTCAAGGAAAAGGGGGAAGCGAGGAGTTGCTTAGGTTGCCCAAGCCACTAACATTAGTCTTAGCTACAAAGTTAAGTACTTATCCACTAGTCACAATATCTAGAACAAAGTTCAGATATAATACCAAAGGGAGGTGGTTTGTTTGGGGGGGTAGGATGTGGGGTGGTTTGGGCCAAAAGTGGCCCGGGGGCTGGACATCTCACAGGATGGAGGGGATAGGGGAGCGAGAGCGCCGCAGCGGGCAGGGCGATCCGTAGGGCGAGGTCACAGGAGACAACCTCAGGGCATTACCAGCCAAGCCCGCTATGTTGTTTAAGCTCCGGGATTTCTCATAGCCTTCAGATGAGGGGGCGACAGAGAGGTGGTGGTGGAGGTGGTGGTGGTTGTGGTTGTGCAGGAACAGGACATGAACACACACAGGCAGGCAGGCAGGCAGGCAGGCAGGCAGGCAACGATCCGAGTCCGAGCCAGCCGAGTGAACCGAGACAAGACAGGAGACAGGAGTGAGACAGAGCAACAGTAACATACTGTATGGTGAGTGCATGCACAGCACATTTCCTGACAATGACAGTAAGGCAGACTAGAATCTTTATAGGCAAACGTAATGAGCTTCTCCAGAAGGAGAAATAACCTCATTGGCTGAGTTAATCCTCAGTGGGTAGAGCCAAAGATCCACATTTTTTCTGGTGTAAGAAGCTTTCCATCTACATTGGAAACCCTATCTGACCAGAAAAGATGCACCATCCCATTAATACTTATATTTAAGTATTTATGTTACAAGACACAACTTGTTTAAAATAGCAAAAATAGTATAAAAAGGTATCTGTTTTATTCTTTGTTCTCGAAGTCCTCTTTTTAATCTGCAAACAAGATATTCACATCACATCAGTCAGACTGTGATTATGAGCAGTCGTGTCGGAAAAATGGTCTGAATCAGCCTTCTAGTTGTAAGTGTGAGTCAAGATATGACTCACACATCATTCAGCAAAAATGTCAAATCCAATATCAATTCTAATTCACTTAATAAAAAAGGAGGTAATTACCAATAACTTGTATCTGGCTTCACCCATTAACAAATAATGTGCTCACCAACGCACCTGAAGAGTTTCCCTACGGGGATGATAAAGTACCTAACCTAACTTAACCTGTTGCTATCATATGGGTAGTAGGCTAACATTTCCCACTGTTATTTTAACATCAGAACGAGTGGCTACTGGCTTTATGCTCTTTGCATGCTATGTGGCAGACTAGGGAAAAAAACTTTCATTAAAAAATGTTATTCCATTTTGAGCTTATGTAATTCAAAGATAGCGCCATTGCTAGTAACAGCAGAAATGGGGGACTATTCTTGCTGTGTTACATAGGCCTATAGCTCATTTAGAATAACCAGATACAAACAAACACATTAGCTTCTTTTAGCTGATTTTATTGTTTATTTTATAGTTTGCCAATACATAACTCCACAATGCAAATCAACTGCCAAGTGTCAACCTGGAAGAGACCGTTGTTGTTGTTAGCAAGACATCCCATAGACCCATAGGTCTACAGCTCTTTTCATTAAGTGACTTAGAATCTAAACTAGGAGGCTGACATGTACGTTCTTCTGACTCGACTCGATCTTGCAATAACGATATGATATTGGCCACAATATATTATATTTCCAAAGCTAGACTTCAAGATAGCTACGGTAGCCTAAAGCTATCTCGGTAAGCCAGTTAGCCAACGTGCTAATGTTAGGACAATGAATGGTTATGAGTGAAGGAAATAATGAAACAATTCAATTACTGTTTTTGATCAATTCTACTATTTTAAGTCGCCATTTTGCAGAAAATGGTTCTTTGGCTCCACCCATTCACGCAACCCATCAGATTACTTTACCCTCCTCCGCCTTTGAGAAATGCCTGTATGTTTAAAATTCCAGTCTGCCTGAGTTAAGTGTGCAAAACTACTTGTCAAATGAGAGATACTGTTATTCTTAAAGTAGTATGGTTGAAAAATAGAATCATACATTTGCAGCCATTCATCTCATGCCATCATCATTAGTATTTTCTCTCACAAAGAAAAGTTTAGAGACTATACATAGAGTCTTACTAATGTCTAATGAATGGTAATAAATTGAGGAATACTTGTGTAAACTAGTTATTCACGTTGTGGCACAAATTTCAAATATATATATGCATAACAGTAAGCCTACCAACATGTACATTGTGTTATATATCCCAGTGTTTAAGTGTGCATAAATCCAAGTTGTTGCCTTATACACATACTGATGATGATGAGGATGATTAAAAAGACCCTAATTATTAATACTTTTAATATTTGGACGGATTCACACTTCACAACAGCTCAAACTTGTAAAAATGCAGCATGTGATGCACGCTGGCAAATTTGCGTTCTGTCACCTGACGCAAAAAAAACAAGCAAGCCAAAGCAGCCGGATCATCAATGGAGCATGCCGATCAGCTGGCGTAAACACTGATGAAGAGCAGCTAATGGAAACGTGGCCTCATTACCATACTGCATACAGCACTGTTTGTTTCACTGAGGAGAAGGGTGTAAATTAAACCAGGGCTGTTTCAGAACCAGCAGAACAAAGGGCAGCCTGGGTCTACGCCAACAGGTAGAAGGGACTAGAAAGGACTCGATGTTTTATGCATTGGCGTCAGCGTGGCGGCAAATGCAACCGCTGAGGCAGCAGAGACGAAGGCACAGCTGGCCGGCCGCCTACGTCGAAAAAACATGACTGCTGAGGTGCCCTGCTGTGAGAGAGACCACAGTGATGGGCTCCCTCGAGGATCTGGACCACATGAACAGTGGTTGAACCTGCTAGTCTATCTCATTACCCATCAACAAATGGTCTATTTGTGAATAACAAATAAACCTGAATGATGTTTTATCTCATTAGAATTCTTACGAAATAGGAGCTAAAATTCAATTGGACAAAATCTTGAGTTTACAGAGTGGCACTGTAATGGTATGATAGCATTGATTTGCCTGCTATGGAGTGAGTACAGTAGAGCTATGAGGCTATAGAGCAATAACACTGAGAGCAGGACATTTGGATAGCCTCCTCGGGAGGCAGTTAACTTCGGATAGAAGGCAATTAGCCAAGGCTTAACGCTTCCACATTACAGTGCAGATTAGCACAACGTTAATGCCTCCAGATGCTTGAGATAAAATGGAGGAATTAGTCTAACAAACATGCTTTAGGCCTCACTTGGAGGAATATTATTTTAGCGTGGACAGAAAGGGGCTGTAACAGAAAGTAATTTACGGAAATGTTTTCTTTTAGGACTTTGCTGCAGGGAACACCTAAGAAATCAGCTGCACTGTGACCTCATTTCCACTGTGTGAACTGCTCACTTTATACATTTTGGTTCATGACCTTTTCTGCCTTTGAAATCTCACGAAACAGCAACAGGGCTCTCTGGAATTCAGCAGATGTGAACTTCATGATAACCTTTAGCTTGGGTCAAAGTGTTTGGAAGGTTAAGCCCTATGTGAGTCTGACCTTTCCGACGATGCACTGCTACAAGACTGAGGGTGATGACTGATGAATTATCTGGAAAATCTGACAGCATGATGATGTTTCTCATTGGAAAACAATGTATATTGTTTCAATATCTAGTCAAGCTTTATGGTCAGTAAACTTCGCTGACAAAGTTTCAACATTGTCCAATCAGAAACAAGACTCAGGCCATTCTGGTAGCACTACCAGAGCCATGGTCAAATCATAATGTTCGACTCGGGAAAATTGACTTCTTCATTCATGATTTAGCTTCACAGTAACAATATAAAGGGCCTGGAATTGACTGCAATTGGTAAATTATAGTTTAGCAACTGTAGTCATGGCTGACCCGTCAAGCTTTGCATTTCTCTGCCTGCTGAAGTGGTGTGATAGTGATACTCAGTATCTAAGTAGCAGTATCTAAAGCGGTTAGTGTAAGGAAGTGTAAGGAATGAATTAACCTACATTTGTCTGCTCTAATGTAATCTGTTAACGTTAGCATGCCTGGCTAACTAGTTACCTACAGAAGTCTACAGAGGGTTACTTCCAAGGCCAGGACTTTTTTACTAGCCAACAAATGTACAATGTTAGAAAAACTCACTGCTTGGGAGCTGATGTAACAAAGATATGGAGACGTTTACCTGAGATGACTTGGCCAAATTTAGCTGTAAGTCTTCAAAACCTTTCCTTATGTAAAAGTGAAACACATCTTACCTAACTTATTGTGTATTTCTTTAGTAGGCATCTGAAAACTGCACTACCAAGGTTAAATTCTATCTTGCAATAGAGAGCCGCAGAGTCCTACAATCCGGAAATAATTTTTGCACTTCAGATTCACTCGTCCTGAAGTCAATGGGTTTTTTGATTGGGTTTTTGGTAAAATACCTGTAATAGGGTCTGTGGCACACTTTTTGTTTTACTACCTAAAATTATAAAGAATTTACATCTAGAAAAACATGGTTGCTAACAAGTGTCTAAATGAGACTACAGAGGTTGCCCGGGACATTAAACTCATCACACCAAACACGGAGACTAGTCCGTCTTTACAGGCCGACTTTAGTTGCAAACTTTTCTTACTTTAACTTTACAACTTGTAGATTAATTGGTTTATAGTAAAGCATGTATAGTACAGTGTAGGAAGACGCTTAGCGGTGGTGATGCTGAAGTCATCTGACCATGATGTAGTTCGTTTCTACGCTAACGTTAGCTTTTTACTTCTCGCTTTTTTATTTGTGCTTGAAAAACCATAAATGTGGTGTTCATATGTGAAGATTATCTTGCTGAACAAAATATGTTAAGTATCACAAATTTATGTTCATCACAGAGCTGATTTTCTGCAATAATCCAAAATCCCATTGGCTTTTTGTCAAGGGAACCAGGGTGATGCTAACTTCCAGGTTAGCCTACATAAATAGGTCATCCCTGCAGCACTCTATAGGGCAAGCGGACAATGCTACTCTTTTAATTCCATTTGCTTTACATATTTTAAGGCTAGCATCATATCATCATCATATTTAAGCCTTTTGTCTCTAGCTTATATGCGAGTCAACTGGAAACATTAAAAAGTTAACCAGAAAAGGAGTTTTCAATCAATTCATGATTTAATGTGAGTTAGCTAGCTACAGGTAAGAAACTCTGCCAGTTATATTGATCTCTTCAGTCAACAAATTCTATTCATTTCTCGCTTTTGTGTGGAATAAGACACTGTTTGAAAAATTGTTAATGGAAAATTTGCCATCATTATCATTTTAAAGTATGTGCCATACGAGACTGGAAAGATTGACAGGTAGCAACAGCGGGGCTCAGCAAAGGGTCAGTTAAAGCTTTGAATTTTGTTCTGAGGAAAACCCAATGTTTCCACTTACGCATGATTTTGCGTGTTTTGTGTTGTTATGAAACTACTAGAGTTAAATACTGTAAAAGATAGTATAGACATATAATGGTCAGTGTGTTATAATTATTTTCATTTGAATGTAATGCATATTAACTGGTGATTTGCTCAGCTAGTTTTTATTCCAAGTATCCAGTTGCAATTTTACAAATGAAGAAGTCAAAATGTTATGAGTGGATGGGATTCATATCTATTACTTGAACCACTTCAATTCCTCTATTTGGAACATCTTTTAAATATTTGCTGGTGTATCGTGACCTTAGGGGCAGATGATACACTGGGCAATTTATTTGGGAGCTGTAGATGGGCAATGAACCTGTCAACAGCCAAAAAAGTGAGACACGGGGTCAGAAATTTATTCAAGTGTTTCCAGGCAACAAGAAAACATGAATAAATTGTGAAGAAGCAACAGTTCTGAGTCAGCTGCATGGACACTGTCGATCCTCAGAATTGCCAAAAAAGTAGTGCTGCGTGTCACTGCTGAGAGCCACAACAGCAGATCCACAGGTTTACGTTACCTGAGCTGACTAGGGCTGAACAAACAGCCTTCCCCCCTCCAGGGATGTTGGTGTCCCAGTAACTAGGGATACGGATCAGCTGATGAGGATTTTGGCTGATGTCTGTGTTTTTAAGACCTTTTTTAAAGACATGTCGTGCTATGACATCTCTGTTTTTATGGTATAATATATCTGAAATATGAACTGCTATGTATGTTACTGCTATATCTTACACATTTTGAAAAATATAACTAGTGGTCACAGGAAATCCCTCTGAGATGAAACCCAACCCAGACTTATAGGTGATGACTAATGAATCAGTACTGATGCACAATAGCAAGCATGGAAAATAGAAAATACTGTATAGTTTTTAAGAGACTCTAACATAATGAATTCACCTATACTTTAAAATAGTTCTGTAAAGTTCAATTAAATCATATAGAAAAGCAAATGAGTTTCCACATGCAGTTACCTGTTTTTCTTAGCCCACCATCTGTAGGGCAGCTGTAGTCACTAGCAGCGAGCAGGAAGCACGTCCCCCCGCTCCGGCGGTCCTGTTCCCGGGTGCTGGACCTTCGCATGGGGACCCTCTCCTCTGGAGACATGGTCAGGTCACTGCCCCCGCTGCAGTCTGCTGACAGCACTGTGAGCAGAAAAACAGGCCAGGTTAGAGGTCTGATATATTTTTTACTGCTTTTCTTCAATTTATATAGCTGATAATAAGCTTTGAAACGGTAGATTCAGTAATACAAAGACAGTCTGAAGTAGTTAACTTACCAAACCATTGAAGCTTCAGACATGGCATTCAATAATTCCCTGATTTTCACCAGAGATACTAAATAATAAGATAATATGATAGTTATAAATTGTTTTAATCATATCCCTCCCTTCTCAGATACAAGTTGCTGGGCAACTAAAAGTACTTCTCTCCGTCTGGCTTTTAACCTTGTGAAACTTTAATGTCAGTAACATTTCTCTGCAGCAACCTTTCTCTGGTGGGAGTTTGCTTAAGCTTAATATTTCCACAGTGAATTCTTGATTTCTTCAGTTCAAGTCAGACGGATGGCTCTAACTGTGCTATAAAAACTGAGCTGACATGGTTGTTATTACAGTGGTAGTTACAAACTCTAAGTTAAAGGGGCTTTGTGGGATTTCTTCTGTAAGCTGATCATTAGTTTATGCTAGCAGACTCATTTCAAACTCACTCAAGACTGTCTTTGAAAATCTGACCCCAGTCCTTCACAAAGAAATCCACAGTCTTGCAGCATTAAACAACTTAAACAAAGTAACATCCACATGATTGTACAGGCATCTGAGAGAGACTCATTTTTCCTGTTACAATCTGCTCACATATGGCCATTGAAGAAGTGATTAAAACATGTAAATTGCTACAATTTGTTACATAGAGCCCCTTTAAAACAACTCTTTAAAATGAAATGTCTTTCTTATTGTGAAGAAATCATCAAATACAGAATTTAAATATTAAATCTACTAAATTGAAAAGACAGATTCTGATTTAAAATGAAAAGTAATTTAAAAAAGACGGCTAATAAACAGTGTTATTATCAAGGAGGAACTGATTAAACTGATAATTAACTGTAATTTTAACACCATCATTAGCATTAGCTAAAAATAAAAGTAGAAGTAAATAAATTCAAAATGTATTCAGTAATTTGTTTTTTACGTAAAATAAGAATACCATAAATGATTTATTATCACAAAATTTGAACACAAAAAGTATTTCTTCACAATATCTTCTTCTAACAGCCTGACAGTTTATGTTAAATCTGTTACAGCTGAAGTGTTAAATATACTGCGGTTGTATTGACTCTTGGGAACAATAGATGGGAAATGTACTTCCCAGTGGTATATTCTCAGTGGTATACAGAGTAAGCAGAGAAAGGGGGTTTGTGCGTCTGGGAATACGGAGTTTTAAGGCTGGGGGGATGGGGGTGACAGGGGAATAACAGTGACCGCAAACATCAAACAGCTGCCAACATAAAAAGCCTGCGCCAAATGTCACGAGCACCACCGTGCAGGTCAAAGGTCAGACAGTGTGTGGAGCTCCGGTGGACAGAAAAGACAGATTGTTTTCTTATGAGCCGATGAGAGATTTTGTGACAGTAAAAATCTATCTCTACCTGCCTGCCTGTTGCATTTGGAAGACATATTCAGTCATGCAATGAAGGAGGCCAGTGTAATATATTCTGCTCAGAGCGTAAATGTGGATCTGCATCCCCAAGCATTCCCCACAACGTCTCCCAGACAGGAAGTTACTCTCCAGAGATAGAAAATGCAGTGGCAGTTAACAACTGGCAATGTCCATTGTAATGATGGAATATGTCATGAATCACATCAGTGTGTCTCCTTTATGTGTTTTTAATAGTTTTTGGATGACAGTGGACGTCTATGGCACAGAGGGATAATGGCAGGCTTTGGCTGCAGAGACAAAACTGGTTAGTACTGTAGGATTAATTATTTTTTCTTTTTTATTAACAATCAAAAGCCTAAAATTAATTCATTTATGCAACAGTATATATATATATATATATATATATATATATATATATATATATATATAGATATATATATATATATATTTTCATTCATATATTTAACATTCTAGATTTTTTCTACTTTTTGTGTCAATTAAACAGTTATGACAATATTTTCATCTTGGAATGACATATTACACTAATATAAAGAGATGACACAGGCTTACGTGGGAAACGAGTGTAATCTTCATACACTGCGTATTGAAATATATATTTAATAATGTACTAGCAGTGCATTATTGAATATATCAAATGATATATTCTCTGTATATCAACAAATATACCAGTTATTGCTATTAGCATTAATTGTAAAAATAATGACATATTTTTCAAAATATACAAAATTTGTTTAAAGTAATGGATTTTCAAACACATATCAGTATCTATTACAAATGTATTGTCAAAATGAACATTTATTATAATTTGTAATATATTCTTGAGGCAATATTTTGGCTATTTTGGTATTTGGACTATTTCCATACATTCAAATGTATTTTTAATATAGTAACTTACATTTTTCAGTATGTGTCAATATGTGCTTCTTGCGTAACCTTTATATAAAGACGTTTTGAATTAAAGCTTTCATGTTAGTCTTATTTATTATTTAATTCCGGAGTAAATCCACATATACCTGAAGCTGGAATGCCCTCTTATATGTGACATACAGTAACAAAAATTAAAATTAAATGGGACCTTACACAGTGAAACATAAAGCAAGATGCAATCTAAAGAACATTGAAAAGGAATGTGACCTTGCAGACTGTATATTTTAAATAACCTCATAGGAAATCACACAGGCGACTAAACCAGATTGATTCTGTTTGCGCATCCAGTTGAGGCATGAATTATTCTATACTTATTAAATATAAGATTCTGAGACCTAATAAACAAATACACTGTGTAAAGCCCAGAGCATGCACCTGCCCTCAGGAACGCCTGCTCTAGAATTCAAAGAAAGTCAGTATACGGGGGTCGAGACTAATTTCCATCAATATCAGATGTAAGAGTAAATTACTGACACGCGCCCAGAGGGAAAAACAGCCACCTATGGTCTTAACAACAAATGAACAGTCTCTACTGGAAGAAAGACTTGGGCACGAGTACTCTGAATTCTTATCAGCATGGGTTATTTCACACAACCGTCTCCTACTCTCAATACCTTTTGCATTGCCTTCCTCATCACTGTGGCAACCAGAGATGGAGACTGCAGGACAAAAGAGTTCAGTCTTCTGCGAGGGAGCTGCTGTGGTGCTCCTGAGTCTCCAGGGGAAAAACATTTGTGGTCTCAGGGGGGAATCTGTCAAATGGCCGCTGCTTTCTACCTGGGATGAAGTCCCTCGCGAATTGTTGCTGTCACTTCATTCATAACACCATTTGGTGCAACCAGAACTTTACTACGGAAGCCCTAAAGGGCCATGCATTCATACATTTTATTTCCTCCGTTTTCCCGTGATAACGAGTTAATTTCATTTGTTTTCTGGAGATCTCGAGTTATTATCTCGAAATAACAACTTTCCAGAGATAACGGGATAATTTTCTCGAGATCTCGAGATAACGAAACTTTGTTTTCCCGAGATAACGATATAATTAAATCGAGATCTTGAGATAATGACTCTGGTATGATAGGCCTGAGATTATGGAGACGCCCGGGACCTTGTAGCTGGTCGGCTATGTAGTTAACGACGACATCAGGCTCACTTAGATTGCGCCGTCGATATAGCTGAAGCCTTGCTAACCGTCTTTTTAGATTACGCACACTAATGTGTATATTATCTGTAATAGCAAGGCATAATGCTATTTCAGCCTGTGTCAGGCCTTGATTGAAAAGATATGTGACGTGGGGATCGATATGATCCTGCTCCTCTGACATTGCTACACTGAATGATGTTTCTTGCAATGATTTAATATACTACACTATCATTTTGTTTTCTCAAGATCTCGAATTAATTATATCGTAACAAATGAAATTAACTCGTTATCACGGGAAAATGGAGGAAATAAAATGTATGAATGCATGGCCCTTTAGCCCTTCCGTACTTTACTACTGAGGTGTGGTTGCTGTGGTTGCAGAAGGTGACACTGTTGGGAATTAAAGCAAGCTGTTGTGGCTGAATTGGTTGAGAATAGGACTCTTAACTGGAGGACTGGAGTGGAACATATTATTACAGTATACATATGTTACTTATATTTAACTTCACTTCTTATTTTGCGTTTTTTTTTTTTTTCTGTTTTCTGTTTTCTGTTTGGTGAGGTTCAGGCATCAAAAATACTTGCACATAACCTTGGTGTGAACATATGATCTTACCTGAGCGGTTGCGTTCTAGTACCCTGCTCCCTTTGTGGTGGCACAGGTCACCTTGAGTGCTGTTGCAGGTAGTGTTGAGATCAGCTTTGCAGTAGGTGGGGGACCCTCCCTGCACCATCTGAGGGATGTGTTTCTTCCTCTTCTTGGGCAGCTTCTGCTTGGCCATGGCCAGGGAGTAGTACATCCCAAAGTTATTGACAATAACAGGCACAGGCATGGCTATCGTCAGCACACCAGCCAAGGCGCACAATGCGCCCACGACCATGCCTGACCAGGTCTCTGGATACATGTCGCCATAGCCCAATGTTGTCATGGTTACCACAGCCCACCAGAAGCCAATGGGGATGTTCTTGAACTTGGTGTGGACACTAGCAGTGGGGTCATTGGGCCTAGCGCCGATTCGTTCGGCGTAGTAGATCATGGTTGCAAAAATTAACACTCCCAATGCCAGGAAGATGATGAGCAGCAGGAATTCATTGGTGCTAGCCCGTAATGTGTGGCCCAGCACCCTTAGCCCCACAAAATGACGTGTTAGCTTGAAGATACGCAGGATACGAACAAAGCGCACCACCCTGAGGAAACCCAACACATCCTTGGCAGCCTTTGAAGAAAGGCCACTGAGCCCTACCTCCAAGTAGAAAGGCAGGATAGCCACGAAGTCGATGATGTTGAGAACACTCTTAACAAACTCCAACTTGACCGGGCAGAAGGTCACACGCACCAGGAACTCGATGGTGAACCAGAAGACACAAACGCCCTCCACGTAGGTGAGCGCAGGGTCAGTTTCAATCTCATACTGTGGGCCTGAGTCCGGCACGCTGCTATTCCGCACGAGCTCAGTCTTGTTGATGATGGTGTTGAAAGCCTCATGAGTCTCCAAGCAGAAGGTGGTGATGGAGACAAGGATGAAGAACAATGACGCAAAGGCAATAAACTACAAGAGAGGAAAAGAGAAAAACAGAAAAACATATGTTACATTTCTTATTGTTTGAACCTTGACGTTCTATACACTGGCTCAGGATACATCCACCGAGATCAATCCCTTCATTTACTCTTGTGGAAGAGAGTGAACTCAGACAAGTTTAATTAACTTGCATCAATTTGAATGGACTCCAGAGAGAGGAGCAATCTATTAGCAAGAGCAACAAATAAACACACACTCCCCCCTTGCTCCTGGTGGGAATGTAGCATGGGAAAGCAGCTGCAGTCAGATTTAATTTAATGCTGCTGGTATGTTGGGCAGTTGGCAGTAAAGCAAGTAGGAAAATGGTCAATCCAACCAAGCGAACATAAGACATCAGTGGGGAATTGGGAGAATTATTTTTGTGCTTTAGCATTTTGTGCATTTGTGTAAATCTCTTATGACATATCAAGTTATGTCAATATTTATTATTTTTACCTTCAATCTTAAATATTCTATGTATACATATTTCCCATATTTATTACTTTGTTACCTTCAAAGTTGCTGAATCAGACAGTGTCAAGTGTCAATGGAGGAATGAATGAGGCTGACGTTTGCCTTAATGTTTATCTGGCTAATAGTGCAACCCTTTGCTTTCCAATGTTGGCTAAACAGCTAGCTTGCTGTGCCTATGGCGTGGCATGTCATTATGAACTTAAAATGTAATATCATCTAATGTTAGCTAACACTGGCATTTTGACACCAATGTGGAGTTTATTATTGAACTTTAATAATTGAATAGTCTTTTGCGTGGCTGTGGTGGTTTACCATATTTTCTCAAATAGTGGCAGAGGCAAACAGGCTTTAACATCTTCCTTCCTCTTTGGCACATTGATCCTGTCTTTCTTGTATTCTGTTACAGTATTGTGTGGGTCTGTGGTAGAGAGGAAATGATGGTCTGCTGTTGTTGTTGAGTGTGTGTGGGTCTGACTTGCTGGCTGTTTCTTCTGTAGAATGTTTTTGTCAATCTATAATGGTTTCTTAACCATTCCTCACAAATGATAAAGTTCTTATAAAGGATATTGTGAGAAGTGATAACCCACTCTCAGTAAACTCTTCACTCATTATTCCCTTACTAGCTTTTTCTTATGTGGGAGGAGATGGTAAGCCCTGTCGCTCTGTCTATCAAGGATAGTCTTTGGCAGCAGATGTAAATGGCCTTTTTTATTTTTTTTATCTGTGACTACTCCCTCCATTAATGAATCTCATGAAAAAATGTGATTCCCAAGGTCAAGAATGGACTCTCTCTACTCTACTTCTTAGGTATTTGGCAATAAGGAGAATTGTGTTTGACCAAAATTTGATTATTGACAGTATTGTTTCGTTATTGACTACAACTCTCCCGTTATTGAGATGACCCCTGGCACATTTGGTAGTTAATTTCTGGCAAAGCCTACTAAACCTTTTTAACTACTGTGCTGATCCTCTTCTGCGGGACACAGATAGCTTTCACCACTACTAGCAACATTCTGTCATCTCCAACACTGCCTGTGATCATTTTTTTTCTGTGTCTCAATATAGAACACAACACAGGTGCTACACTGGTGGATTGGCTCCAAATGAAAGCTGTCTTTTCTCACTCGTTCCCCTTGTGTCTGGGCAGCAGTGTCCAAAGGCAAAGTCAGACGGAGATAGGGACATCTAAATAGCCCTCTTGAGTGCTGTTTGGTAACCCCTTCATTCATATTTACTGCCAACATGAAGGGATGGGTGGAAATAAGGACTTTTTATTAGGGCCCAGTATTCTCACCAGCTTCAGGCGAGGTGATAGGGAAGAGACAAGGTGAGGTCATGAAATAATCAATCCCATTTTCAGTTTTTACCCCATCACTCATTATCAGGTTCCTCCTTGCACCTCAGAACAGAGTTGCAAGGAGTAAAGGTTAAAATCTCCCTTATGAAATGGGACGATCCTTCAAGATCCTTCTTTGATGCCGTTTACAGAAACAGACATGAATGGACGTTTGCTATATGCCATCTTTTGCTGCGGTGATTTCTCTTTCATTACTGTGGCAATCCTTGCGTCACAATGTCATTTGCAATGATCTGATGGAGATAAAAAAAAAGGATGGATGCCCACAATTTGTTCACAGCTTCACACCATCAATCAAATGAAAAAGAACACTGCTTCATTACTTGGTCTAGCAGTGGCCAACATTAGCAACCCGTGCTCCTACCCTGCCAGTCTGCACTGATATTAGAGGTGCAGTACCAACTGCAGCAACTTTGCAGCTGGACTTTTGTTAAAATTTCGGGCAACACTGAAATCTGTCAAAATAAGAGACTGTCATGCACAAATCAGCAGAAACTATGTTACGTTAGCAAGTTAGCTACACAGACATTAGCAAAGCAAAAGCGTTTTTTATGCTTGTTATAAACAAAAGCACCATAATACATTGATATGACAAAAGAGTTGTCATCACCCGGAGTTTGAAGTGTGCCTTTGATAAACCTTCATGTAGACCTCCGATTCGCTCTACCTCTCTCTCCCAACAAGAATCGGGACTAGCTCTTAGCCTGAATGTGCAAAATGGAGGGATACAGCTAACCAAGTACCAACTGGATGTTACTGGTCACACTGTTTTGGAGCAATCTCTGGCACAATAAATCCCTTTGAGATTAATAAAGTTCTATCTTAAGCGGTGTACTGGGATTGGCCCAAAGTGTTATTGGCAACAAGGAATGTGGACATGAGAAGGGCAGTGAGCTGAGAGAAAACAATTTCCAATTTTATCACTATGACACTGATAATACGACATGAAGTACAGAATGCAGTACTATGAAGCACTATCACGCAAGTATGTTCTTAATTAAAAGGTCTGTAAAGAAAATCCCCATAATTATAAGTAACTTTGATCTTTGGTTGGTTAAATGATAGTGTGTTGATGCACTGCAGCTGAATCTGTATTCTAACAGTATTAGCTGATGAGTCATAAACAGATCTTGTTTTGTTTTGGTCTCGGTTTGCAGAGTGTTTATGGAACCACCTGTCAGATGCGGAGCTCACATCCAGCTTTTCCGCTGCCCTGGAAGAGGCACACGCTCAATCTGCAAACATCCACGTCTTTTTTCCGAGAGCTAGACGGAGCAGATTTCCACACATGCAGCCTACTATGCTCCTTCTTCCACCTTCCTCCCACAATCTCTCCTCTGGTGCGCTCTGCCTACTGAGCTCTGAAGAAGTCGTTTCACACCCTGCCTTGTTTTCGGATTGCATGACTCACACACTCTCAAAATATCATTGCCACTATTTGGGTCGCCCTGCTCCTGAACTGTGTGCGTGCGTTCACTCGACTGCTTTTAGCATGCGCTCTCTTCATGTATTATAAATATAAATGCATTTATCATTTTATAAGTGTGTGTGTTTGTCCTGCTCATTCACTGGCATGGTTTCAAGCCACAGCATGTTGCAATATGACAGTTGATATGGTTACTCAGCATCATTCAGCAGTTAATATACAATACAAGATACCACTGAATCTCTCTTCATAACTATGAGCCATTTTCATATTCACAAAATGTTCACACTTCAACACCTCTACTTTCGGCAAACGTTTTGTATTACTGTACTTTGCAGGTCTTTTATAAACACTGAACTTATTATTGCTGATAATATAGAAATTAGACTCTCTGTTTTTCCTTTTCTATGGATGATATTTTGTAGGCGGCAGCAAACAGGACACTATTTGTTGATCTCACTTGTAAATCTGTGCAGTAACACTATGCAGTGCAGTGTACTCTATGTAAAGGATTTCACTTTTTTTGACCACTTGAGAATCTGAACCTTTTACATAATGAAAATAATTATAGTCCCACTGAAATACAGGCCTTTTCACCTGCACGTCACCAAAACCACAGGCTGCTCTGTGCTGTTATCTTCTTGCTAAATGTAAAGTCTACGGGGCTATCGGACTTTATAAGTAGAAAGTTGTAGCTTGTTAGCATGCTAACTTCAGTAGATACTCTACTACATCTACATATAACCTAAATACTGTTGTTTCTTCACACTCAGTTGATGAAGTTCAGTCCATTTTTTGAATAGTTTTAAGTACAATTATTTTACATATTGTACCTTTTTATTTTCTACTTTAGAAGTTCCTTGTGTTTCAGAAGAAGTCATGGATGGTAAATTTCCAGATTTATAATCATAAAAAAATAAATTATTAACTCTGTAGCACTTTCACACCCAAACTGTGGAGGTAAGTAAAAAGTTTTATTTCTTCACAAACCATAACACTTTATCTCACCTTCGAAGGGGTGCCAAGCAGAATCAGCCAAAACATCTCTACTCTCACAAACAGTAAAAAATACGCTCACTTGAACTGTGCCACTGCAGTAATAGTGACATCGCTTGAGAACACAACTCATCTGTGTCGGTTGTTGGTGCTTACTATTATAAGACTGCCTCAAAAGTTAAACAAATATAGATGCCTCAGATTTAATCTATGGAGTGCTGTATTTTGAATGCAAATTTCTTAACACTCACACAGCCAGCTCTGTAAAACCATCCTGAATTGTCAGATGATGTGAATGCTCAGAAGCTGTTAACATGGGGCTGTTTCCTGTCTCTACTATCCATTCCAAAAAATGTTCATGCAGCATAAAAATAAAATTTGGCACTAGTTTGTCTCGTTATTGGTTAGAAATAGAAAAACCTTGCAACACATAACAACAAAACAATCCAAGAAATCGAGGTATAAGGTTGAGAGTTGTGATTAAAGTATTAGAGATGTTTTTGGGTGGATTTTGCGATTACTGCTCCTACTGCTCAACTCAACTTTCTGTCTATCTCAGCCCTCTCAGTGTCCTTATCTCTGCCTCCTTCACATCATGACACTGGCTGAAACTAACAGCTGGACTGCCTGAGCCTTTGGATGCTCGGATGCTGCGCCGACTAATGACAACTGCTGCCTCGTGCTGGGCTGTAATTTTGTCGCGTTCATGTCTGCAGAGTGAGGATATATCATGTTCCCTGTGCACGCCGGCCTGTAACAGCTGAATCATGTCACATTAAGCGGCAAATGCACATGCATGCAGGTGCACACACTGATACTCCTGTTTATACGCACACACACACACACACACACACACACACACACACGGCCTCACAAGGTTATTTATGACAGACATTAAAAATGCAAAGGTGCTACTCTACCATGTGATTGCAACAGGCACATGCTTCTCCACATCCTGATTTCCAGCACACACACCCCGCATGCTAAATACGTACTGGTCTTCTATAAATCGCTCTTTGAAGGCGGCGCGGGGCGGATGTAGCACAGACGGTCCATCTCTGAACAATGCAGATCTAATTTAGCCCGAGGACTCGTCTAACTGCTCAGCCATCCTTTTCATTACATTTAAGGCTTTTAGCTTCAGAGTTTCTCGCTCATTGCCGCAGCTGATAATGGCCAAGGTGGCTGTTGCAGAGGTCAAACCTGTGACCTTCATATCCGGCTCTCTCTCTCTCTATAGATATACATATATTGGATTGAGCATTCGCATCCATATGACTTCAATGACACCATCACCTTTGCTAAGGGCAAAGTGGATTTGTAGCACATTGCTGATAAGATAGGAGCAGGTTTGTTCTGTCCAATTAAGGGTGGGTGGTTTCCATCACTGGTGTCACATTCTGCCATGACACAGTCATAGCATATTAGAAGAAGAAACATTTTTATTTATGTCACATATCATACAATTACGACTTGTACTCTGCATTTCACCCATCCCGAAGGAGCAGGACCAATTCCAGATCTTAGCCAGTGCCTCGGTCAAGGGCACTGACTGGAGGATCAACCTAATTTACATGTTTTGATGGTGGAGGAAACCGGAGTGGCCAGATGAAACCCACGCAAACTCCACAAAGAAAGGCAAGGCCCTTACAGGATTCGAACCCAGGACCTTCTTGCTACTGTGGGGCCAACCAGTGCGCCACCATGCTGTACAAAATAAAATAGTGTGCTCTGCTGTGGCTGCGATAACATTAAATTGGCTAAAAAGATACTCATAGAACTAAAAATACATCCAGTAACTACTGTTTCCCTTGCTAACTCCAGCTTTGGTGACACAGACATTTTTTTGTGAGGGAAATGTCCCCACAACAACTGGAAATCTCTAATAGGCTGTGTGCACGCTAAACATTTGACGTTGGAGTGCTGAACGTGGGCCAGCAACGTAAAAATCAGGATTCGCTTCAAAACCTAAGCTCATGGATGGATTGTTGTAAGTTTTGCCATTTTCCATCCATTAGTAATAAGTATTAAATATTAATGGACAGTAAAGAGGAATTGTGTGAACGTTAAGCCGAGTTTGAAGCCAATTAAATAACCAGAGTAGTAGGTTAGATGTGGGAAACTGTTGTGTCACGTTGCTCTTTGTGTGAATCTACTTAACACTGCATTGCAAGCTCAGCTGGCTCTGTTGTTAAAGGGGTGCTATGCAACAGTTTGTAGCAATGTGCAATTACATGTATTAATCAGTTTTTTATTGGCCATATGTGAGCAGGTTGCTACATGACATGACATAAGACCTTCCTTGTCTCTAGTTGCCTATACAAGCTGGTGGACGATTTCTTTTAAGTCATTTAATGCAGCTGGACTCGAGTCAGATCTTACCCGACAGTCAAAAGGATGTGACCTAATGCACTGCTTCATCTCAGTGCCTCTCTCTGCTCCGCTAAGAGAGCAACACTAGCTAACATTAGTTTAGAAAAGGAGTCCGCTAACATAAATTAATAACCAGCTTCCAGCACAACACAGAAGTTTCACAGAGCCCCTTAAACGTAACACAAAAGCTCTCTTTGCTTCGTGTTCCTCCTTCAATATGTTTGTCTGTTGGTGCTGTGTGTAACTGATAGACAAGCCCTGTGGTACACTGACTTTGCACTTACTTAAATATACTTTGGGTTTTCTACGAATAAATGCTGCTGAGGCCTATACCTTATCTTGTATTGCTATTTGAAGTTAAAGGGGCACTAAGTGGTTTTGTAGAAGAAATTCAAACTCAGTATTTACCTCATTCATATTTACAATATTAATGAGGTAATGATACAAACTCAGAAATATTTATTTTTTCAATTAAATAAGCTGTTCTCGGAGGGAAATAAGGTCCACAGAACACTGTTTGAAGCTGGAAAGGTGGCAGGGTCCGCCTAATATAAACTTGTGTTTATTTACTTTATTCCATCCTGAAAACAAGGAGATTTTGTTTATTTAGTTTGTTTAGGCATAAGTCAATCAATATAGATCTTTCTCTTCTGATTAAAATTGGTTTCCAAAAACTACATATTTCTACATTTTCTTTCTTAAGATTACATTGAAAAAAGGTAGAATCATGTTTAAGTGGAGTGTCCCTTTAATTTTTCTATTACTGCGACATAACACCGTCATCATAAAAACAAACAAACAATAGTGTGACATAAAGTTTAGGTCATATCTCCCATCCTTATGTCCAACACGTTTGTATTACAGATTGTCATGAACAGTCAGTCTCCATGGGCAACTAGCAAGGCATTATATTTTGTATTGCTCTCAGTGTGACTGAGATACCGAGGCTCTTTTTTTCTCCCTTTACAAGATTTGCCGTTCATTCTTATTCACTATCCACGACAATAGGCTAGATGATTCACAGTAAACACAGCTAACATAAAACCTTCATTTTGTTTCTCCAGTTTTCTCTCTCAGCATTATTCCATTGTGCTCCAGTTGAATGTTTTCATATCAGTGCTGCATCACATTAAGCTCAGTTTCCTATCAGTCACTCGACACCCACAGGAAGAGCAGGAAGTCTCCTCGAGGAAAGAATCAATCATAAACATGTTTCTTTACACACGCTGTTATCACATCCCCGCTGCGTTAGTCCTCGTTAGCGAGGGAGAGCTGGGCGGGATGATAGCACATGGCACGCATTTCAAAATAACCGGGGCTGTAAAGTAGATGTAGACAGCTATAAAGAAGACATACTGTTACTCTGACTGACAGCCATATTCTTTAGATGCTTCTTTTCGTAACTTTTTTTTGGACGTACTATACACACAGAGCAAGTACTTAACAGAGTCAGTCAGCAGCCCTATCACCACCCCGAACACTGATGGGATATGATCGCTGTCACAGTCCTGAAGCAGGGAGGCCTTCCTCATAATCACATCATTTTTCACAAGACACGTCTGCCACTCCCTGGAACTCTGCCTGTCGCTGGCTGAGGGAAGAGACATGAGGAAAATGCCAGATCAAACAGCTTCGATCGCACGATCCCCCGGCGGATTACATCTGCCACTCGGCCCCGGAGCGAACCAGAGCTGACGGGCCAGGACGCTGACACTGGAGCTGTGCAGCCTCAGGTTGGAGACAGTAAGTGATACACCGGTATGGAATAGCTTGGTGGTCTGCAGGTTACAGTGGATGAATGGGCCTGTCAATTTATACTGATAATGTGACTAAACTGCAGCCTCTGGTCAGTTTATATATGTTATGCCATATATTTCTAGAACCTACAACAGATTTTAGATGGATTAAACTGGAGTAGATCAATTGAGCCATTAAAATAGGTGAAGACCGAGATTTGGACCTTGTGAAGCTCTGCTCTAAAATGCTCTAGCACTACTTTTGATAATCCAAAAAGTCTACTGGCTGTTTTTTTCGTATAAAAACGCCAAAACACACGAACGCTTTGTGATTTTGATCAATCGATTCAAAGATAAGTGATAAGAGGGAGGTGATTCATTAGCCTCAAAGCTTAACACGTCCGAACTGGACAAAAAGGATGGATCCAGCTGTCAGAACCAAACCCTACTAGAGCCACAAGTCCAATTGGTTAAAAATGTATCTAACCTTGAGCCAACTTTACCTTGAGAGGCTGTTGGGTAAATCGTGTGTCCAGCTAGTGATAATCAAACTAACTAAAACTTGGTGTTTTACCAGCAGCGTTCACTTCTGTCACATCCCCACCTGACTGTGACTGACGGAGCTGTTTGTGCCTCTTTTTCCCACTTGTGTTCTTTAATCCCTTACACTGCGATGTGCTGCTCTAAATAATTATTGCAAATCGAATGTACAATGTGATCCAATCAGTGTCACCTGCTGAGCTAAATCAGGCACATCTTGAAGCACCTTGTCTCATTATCAATTTACTTACAAGATGATGGTCTAAAGAGCCCACTCACTCCTTAAATATGTGTTCTTGTGTAAATTAGTGCATCTGCTTCTTTAAATTCTTAAAAGTTGAATGAATTATTTCGCTAGCAAAGGTTTGTTTGTTTCAGGAGAGATGGGTCGCCTTAATTTTCATGCGCTCATCACAAAAACAACCATATACAGTAGTTTGACTGTGAAAGAGGCTTATCACAACCAACAGTTACGTTAATTGTCAGGCAGCGACCTCTAGTGGCCATTGTAATTGTTAAGGCAGCAAAGGAGGAAGTCAGGTGTCATGGTGTAAAGAGTGACCATTCTGCTTGAGAATGAGGTCCTGACTTTCATTCAGGAGGCGGCTGTTTGTGTGCCATGTGAAGCCAAAAGTACATCTCGTACGTGACGTCACCCCCTAATATCATGTAATTTATGCATGTAGCATACTTAAGTTCAGAACTGAAGTAACATGGCTATTTTAGCCCAAACCACAATGTTTTCCTAAACCTAACCAAGTAGCTTTCGATGAAGGTCCATTTGCACACAAGTCAACCCCAGTCCTACTACATCTAGCTAGCTAGCATACAAACACAATCAAATGGATGACTCACATTGATGGACTATTAGCGAGACAAAGCCTCTATCCCTGTAGAATCTACTTGCAGGCCACTTACAGCAGTAGTTGCACTTAGACGGAATCAATATTGCATATTAATTATACGTGCCTCTTGTGGAGATAAATGCATCTTCAAACATGTGGCTAGAAGGTGCCTCCTGAGGTGTTTTCTCTGGTGCATTCAGCAGATTTTGCAGAATTCGTCTTTAAAGTGTCATTTCGCTCAAACCCACAAGAAGCACTGTTACCGGAGGACCTGACCGTTCAGCCACCTATTGCATCTTTCTGACACGTAGCGTTCATTTCTGAGAATGTGCACAAATTGACAGAGGATACGCGAGTCAGCCATCATTCATATGTGAATGCGTTGTTAAAAGCAAGTATATGCTTCCCCAATACAATGTAGGTCAATGGAATTTTAATTGCTGAAAATGTTATTCAAACAGTGTAATAACAAAACGTCTTTCTAGACACAGTTTATTTACTTTTGGTATTTTAAACCAGTAATTGAGAATAGAAATATTGAGTTTGCAAATTGTTTGGCGGCGTATATTACAGTAAGAGAAATTTGCTGCCAAGCTTGAATCTGATTGTTCATGTTTTCATGCTGCAATGAATCTTAAATGAACCCTTCCAGTATCTGAAATATTCTGTGGTGAATCCTGGTAGCTCCAGCACTCGCTCAGAAAGCTAAAAATAAGAATGACTCTCATGGGTCTCACATTTTTTCCGTGCATCCCTTCATCTGTTGGCACAGCAACACGTTGGATGGGCAAACCTTGGCATCCTCCCACTGAAAGATCCCCCCCCACACACAACCAGGCAGCCCATCACTCTGCTCAGGCTCTGTTTCAGAAACCGCCCTGCTGGCTTGGCCAATCAGAACACTCGCTGCCCCCACCTCCTTGGGACTGCCACCATCTGTTTGACACCATGATTTGAGGCTGTGTGCTCCGATCCTGGCCTGAGACCACCATCCACCACCATGCTGCCTCACTCCTCTGCAAGTCGCCGTGACATCATCAAGCTAAGGGGACCCCGGAGGTGCTAACAGAGTCCAAGAGGATCTCAAACACACACACACACACACACACTTTCTCTCTCACACACGTCTACACACTGACATAATTAAACCTGTGGGGTTTGGGGGTTTGAGCTCGTATGTGGTTTGCCTTCTGTTTCCGCATGATTGCCCAGTTATAATTTCAATCTGGATTTAGGGCTTTTCCACAGTGTACACACATGAAGTCTGCAGACGTGTTAAACTGCACGTCCACATGGATGCATCCATCAATATTCAGGAGGGCAGCACACATGTAATACTGCGGAGGGTAAACCCACCTTGAGCCTGTTCACTCACATTTCTAGCTCATGAAGATAGCAGGGTGCCACTTTCAAATACGGTTTATAGTCGTAACTAATTACAACTAATTAATGGTTATTAAATCATTTACTCAGGCTTTATGGACCAGTTAAAAGACAGCAGCACGTCAGGTGCTTTGTCTTTTTACGTGCTCTTTAATTCATCATCAAATGCAGGGGTCTTCAATGTGTTTCAGGCCATGGACCCCTTAGCTGATAGAGAGATGGAGCAGTTGTTGCATATTAGTTAGCGACTAGCTGGTGAAGCTAGAGGAGAATTAAGCTGCTAATGGGACAGATTTTTGTCTTCGGAAATCTGAGCAAAATGTAGAGCAAATATTGGACTTGTGGACATTTGTTGGTTGGTGGTTGCTAAACATGACTCGAACATTACTGAACGGTAATGTTGCTCTGTGTCTTCTGGATGTGAAACACTGACATAAATAAAGATGGACAACATGAACGCTCCCCTAAAGTGTGGCCAGAACATTTCAATCGCCCCCTGGTGGCTGGTTGCAAAATAGGTCATAAATCCCGTCGCCTCCATGTAAGCAGGTAGAACACGGGCCAAACTTAAAACTCAAAGTAAACTTTAAATATGTTTTATGTAAAAATGGTTTCTGTGAAGTGTTCATGCTATAAAAAGGGGGTAAAACGTTGTGATTGACAGCTGAGCTCTGCTCATGATTGAGTGGACAGGTGTTTGCTCGTATTCGGTATTACTCGATATTACGGCTTCATTTGTGTGTCGTCCATTTTCATATGTCAATGCAAATAATCTTAGTAATATGAGGGAACAGCTTGTTGTGCAGCGCTACACATATTCCTAATCTCAATCTTTGTCAGTTTCATATTTATGTAAATATGAAGATAAAACCTTTTTTAAGGGGAATGAGACACAAACAAAATCACTGTTTACTATAAAGATGAATTTCTTCATCTTATTTTACAGCAAATGACCACAGCATCACTGGATATATGTGCTGAAATGAGGATGCACACAGCCAGAGCCGTCCTCTCCACCTCTGTCTGTGTCCCTCTCTCCCACAGACACGGCGCTGAGCTCCAGCTGGAAGCAGAGACCCCCGGCTAGAGACATCCCTCCGTCTGTTGCTCTGTGTCTGTCACTCAGTGGTGTTGTGTCTCTTCAAAGCGACCCCCCCCCCCCCCCACACACACACACACACACACACACACACACCGACCTCCTCATCACCAGCAACCCACGTTACTGACAACACACCGGGGGCTGCACTGATAACCTACAGTACCTAATGACGGGACCACTCTCTCTCTCTCTCTCTCTCTCTCTCTCTCTCTCTCTCTCTCTCTCTCTCTCTTCAAAAATCCACCCCTCCTCTCCCTTCCTCCCTCTCTTCATCTTGCCTAGTAACCAGTGGACCACGGCTTGTAAACAAAAGTCAAATAGAGCCCAGCTGATTGTTTGGTAGTTTTGGCAACCTGTGATCCCAACAGGTCAGAGGTTCTGGCAGCTTGGTGGAGTCGGGACAGATGGACTCCAGCCAGCTTCGCTAACTTTAGCTGAGTATTTTACCGTGAACTTATGCTGTTACGCTCAGCTTCTCAAGCTGCTGGATCAACAGCCTTCTCCATATCAATAGAACCTTCAAAGCAACATAGTGGTATATGAATGTAAGTTTTAATAAACTGCTTCAGAGTTGAACGCACCCCCCCTCCTACTCACCAACACAGAGAAAACAAGCTGATATCTGTGGTCACATGAATACACGCAGCTCCGTCTGTTGTCTTTGTCACCTGCACGCCTCGTAGACTCAGGAGGAGAGGTGATGGAGGCCGCACACACACACGCACACACATTCTATTAATAGGTTTAAATCCCCGGGGAGACCGCTACATACAGTATTTACGCACCACTGTCAGTCACTCACACTCACTCAACAGTCTCCCAGGAAAACAACATTTTCTCCGCAGACAGTGGCATCAATGTACCAGAATGCAACGCAGCACGACGTGTGAATCTGGAGATCACGACTGTAAATGTCGCTCTCTTCAGCTGCTACTGCTGAAATGTAAATGATTATAGCACAATGAAGGAGTCAATAGCAGCTTCTTTTTTTCTGTTTCACTTCTTTGACCTTTAGAGTGTGAATGGAGGGGAAAGTGGCCAACAGGTTCTCATGTTTATTTATGCTGTTTTCTCCCACCGCACTCATTGCAATTCACTCTGGACAGGACAGTCTGCTAAATATAGACAATACAAATGAAGGTAAATGAGGAGGCAAGTATAGAAAATTCTCTTAGAGCATAATCAAATCATGAAAGCTAACATACAGCATGCGGTGTCTTGATCAATCCAGACTCCACAATTCAAGTTTTACTTTGAGAAATCTCGTCTGCCGAGCGCATGTTGGAAACGATGGACCCCCTAACAGGTCCTGTGGGGTTACACAACCTTCTGATGACTGTCTTCTGAAGAGTCCGGGTCATTAGCTCCACACACATCCAGTGTTTCTGCTCAGACATGCTGTGTGATAAGTGAGCCAGCCTGTAGGAGGAGAACAGTGAAGGCTGGGAAACAGACATGATGTCTGTATTTGCAAGTTCTGTCACATCCAGCTCCCCATTCTAAAATTAAACAGTGGTTAAATCAACATTATGCAGTGTAGTTAGCTGAATGGCTCATTTAAAGACCATCGTAGCGCATGCATAATTAAACTGCCAAGTAATTGATTTCCATCTCGGCCTTATTCTATAGAGACAAGGCTGAATGATATTTCTTTTATTAAATAAAGTGGGATAAAAATAAAGCGAGTGCCTGGGAGGACAGTGATGAGTCCCAGGGAATATCAGAGACAGCGAAGAAGAGGAGGCTAGTAATGAAATGCCCCACATTACAATGAAGTCCCCAAACAAAAGCATGTTTTTGTCATACACGGGGCTGCACTTTTTCCCTTGATCAGCTGCCGCCATGGTAACGGCACCTTTTTCCTTTCCCTTTTTTTTTGACAGCTCAAGATGGTGAATCGCAAAAGGGGAAGAAAAATGGGAGGCGGAGGAGGCAGCGGAGGAGAAAATGAACGGTTGTGCTCTCTGGCAGGGAAAAGGGTTTCCCCTCTCTCTCACTCCCCGAATCCCTCTCCCTGAACACGATATAAGAAGTTATTTGTTGTTTTTTTAGTACAGACACATGACAAAACAAGAGAGGAGTACTGCTGTCACTCACTCAGCTCAAAGGATGGGTTTCAATAAATTGTTTTCGCT
Organism: Pagrus major; assembly: GCF_040436345.1. NCBI lineage: Eukaryota > Metazoa > Chordata > Actinopteri > Spariformes > Sparidae > Pagrus > Pagrus major. Next base: position 6,155,150 of record NC_133228.1, read on the forward strand.
GCTAATTTAGAATCAACAAGCTGACAAGAGGACTGAGGAGCGGGCACCGCCGAAAACAGATGCCCGACTCCCAACCAAAGACAGAACAAAAACACAGAAGCGTTTCCACATGACAGGAGGATTTGCTGTTCCCCGCGTTCTCTCCGTCACCGTCTCCCCCGCTCACGCAGAAACACACACACACACACACACACACACACACACACACACACACACACACACACACACACACACTTCCTCCCTGTCCTCATTATACAGCTTGCTGTGACATGACAGCCAGCTCACTCGGGGAAACCTTCTAAACCCATAGCTTTTGGCAACCAACCAGATTTCCGGGGCTAAAAATAGCCTATCAAAAATTTCCAGGCGTCCTAATTTGAATAATTCATCGTCACTTTAAGTCGGTGAAGTCAGCGTCGGAGGGGAGGGCGGGGGAGCGGAGGTACAGACAAATGAATCCCTGCTAGCCGCCTTCATTTACACAGAGGCTCAAAGGGTCAAGAGAAAGCCAGATTTTAAAATCACAGCGGAGATGTGACTGATATGAAACAATGTGGTAACCTTTGGCATTTTAAACAACCTAGTTGAATTTTTACCAAAGCAACTGCATAAGTAGTCATTGAGTACTCATACACTGTGCATGTGAAACACACAAATATCCTACAAACAATGAGTATGTAATACGTATTATGGAGGATACAAAATAAATGGCGATGAAGCATAAAATAGGGTTGTTCTGATACTGATACCATATATCGTATCATAATTGCCTTAGATACAGCCTAAAATGTTGGAAAGGGTTTCAGCGAGTAATAAAAATTCTATGCACTGATCCATTTCCACACAATTTAATTATTAGAAATGCTACTTCCCAGCAGTCCAGTTCACTTGCATGCAACGTTATAGATTTTTTACTGCAAAAGTAGCCAATATTCCGGTTCATCCTCATTAAAAAAATAACAACGATCGTACAGGCTGACTGTGAAAGCAGCTTATTACGACATAGGGAAGGACAAAATGGTACATCTTAGGATATGATCATTTGCTGAAGCAATGCATACCATTCTTTGCTTTATCAAGCTAATAACTTGTTGCTATTTGTTAGGTTGTTGGTACTGTAGGTTTGGCAAACAAGATCTATCTAATCTGAGTGGCTAGTAAAACATGAACATTTTGCCAGTAAATCTCAAAAATGTCTGGTATGGTAAGGTACAGGCTTGTCTTATTGTCTTTGGTGGACATTTTTTTGGCAGTAAGCGACCTGAGAGGAGACCCCCAGACATAACTCAGGGCTGATTGAACAGCTCAGTTGCCAGGATAAAATGTTGGCAGTTAACATTTCTGTAAACCCCTGATTCGCTCACATTTGTACGTGTCATAGGCGAAGTACCATACTGACATTTCTACAAAACAATTTCCAGCCAAAAGTGTTTTTTGTGCCTAACCTCACATAAGAACAGCATTGCAACAAAATAAAATTGAAAATTGAACCACAAGAAACGTAAAGTGCAACATAAAGACAAGTAAAGTTTCAACATATCCGAGGTTTTGTGTAAATGAACTCTACATTGCCAACATTTATTCTGGCAATTGCATTTCCTAGCGCCACCATTGCCCTGTACGCCTTCATTAAATTCAAAGTATTCCTCTGCTGCTGTTGCCTGTCAAAGTTGCCCCCAAAACATGCCTGATGGAAAACAAAGAATTTAAGACAAAGATTAAAGTGAGCAGCGGGCAGACAGCATGTGAGTGCTTATCGTAACATCACTCAAAATAAAACAAAGGCTGTATTCAAGCTCTCCAGTCAGACAAAAATACACCCGCTTGAAGATCCCGGGGAGACTGTGATACTAAATATAACCAATACGCCTCTGTCTCTCCCACCGCCTCTCTCTTTCATCTGTTCGTCTGCCCATCAATATTTCAGTACTTTGCCTATAGCTCAAGCGTGCCGTTGACTCATGAAAGCTGATGTTTATGTGGGAGCATCTACAGTATAGCAGCATAAACATTAGCGACGACTGCGCTGACGTGTTCACTGAGTCTCCGTCATAAACACTGAATGACCAGGACGTGACAGGACTGAGTGCAGGGCTGGTGATGATCTGAGAGGGGGTTATGATTAGCAGGCATTTAGTGTGGAGCTCTGACACTGACCAAATGTAGTGAACGTTTATGGACCATGAAAAAATATAACTGACAACATCAATAATTTAAATGGGGTTCAAAAAGAAATAAAAAGCTTTACACTCTTCTTTTGAATGTTCAATCAATGGCAAAAATAAATAAATAATAATAATAATGAGGCTTTTAATATACAGTATATATTCATTAAATGCTTAAGCTACTATTACATGAGTTCACAGTATTGATGCTACAGCAGCAGCCTATACAGTGCACATACATACTGTACTAGGTCAGTGGCCATGAGCCTCAAACTATGATGCTAGCGAGCAGTTTTGCAATGGAACAAGTTACCATTAATGTCTAATATGCAACGTCTGGTTGGACTGAAAAATAAAGCTTCCTGTCGAACATAAAGAAATACTTGGTTACCTTAGGAACCTTGGGTTAAAATAGCTACATTCAGTGTTGTAACTTACATAACGCAGTCTAAGTGATGTAAGTATGTCACTTAAGTAATGCAATGCAGGTCAAAAACAGGATGCAAACCTCAGTCTCAGGGTAAAGTCCAGTGTATGACCCATCCAACCAACCCAACCAGCCCCTGACTCGGACATGTCTCACTCTTTATACAACTGCATTAGAGGGGCGCTTGAAGAAGTCTTGCTCCAGGGGTTCCTACAGCTTCAAACTTAGAAGCACCGGGGCACTGACCATGCTGCTGTATTTGACAAGTTGGGAGCGAGTAGAGGTTTCTGGCACAACTTCACCTACCTCCAAGGTGCATGGAGAAGAGAGAAAGTGTAATATACCTGTGGCCACAAGCTGAAATAATGAATCTAATAAAGCTGTTCTATATTCTACAAGTGCTGCTGGAGCTTCTTTCCCTTTCCTGTTTTTCTGCTTGATTACCTGAATGCACACATGGCATTAACATTGTAAAACACTGCTAGATTTAATTTGTTATTAGCTCTATGGGGAAGCCCACAGCTTCATATTGTGGAAGGATAATAAAAGGATATATTTAGACGTCTGGACCATTGTTTACTGAAGCAATACAACGCTCAAACTTCCTGGCACCAACACACACAAACACACACACAGACCCTAGACTAATCACTGCTCTGGACATACATGCACATCTCATTATTTATGCATGAGGGAAATTGTAAATGAGGAGAGGAAAATGGGAAATGTTGCACAGGAAAACTGGGGAACTAATAAATCATGATTACATGAAGGAAGGGAAATGAAGATTGAATGAGCAGTTCAGAGATAAACAGAGGAGTGAAATTAATTAAGTTTTAATTTATTTTATCAAAGCCTTAGATTTTAATTATTTATTGACTTACTTTTTGAATAACTGATAACTGTTGTTCAATTTTGCTTAGTTTTGAAGCTTAGTGGTTGATTTATTTGAGAGGTTTCACACCTCATTTAGGAAGAAAAACTCTTGTAGAAAAGAATTAAATGCTGTAAATGTTTATTTACATATAAATAAACATTTATATATTTTCTGTTGGAAACAGTTGAAACTTTGACACCAGCAGACAGACAGCTTTTATCTCTTCCTTTTCTAAACGTTACCGTAGGATTGTAGGATCCCTTCCTTACCCCAGAGCCACCCCAGCCTCTAAAGAACTTGCCACTATTCAATCCGACGCTAATCTTAATAGCCCAAAAGATGCCATTACTTACACCCATATCCCACTGGGGACACACACTGCCCATATTACTGATAAAAGACGCCGTGCCTTTGATTCGCCATTCAAATCCCGCTCCCAAATCCGCAGAGACTAAATGTGACATTAATCACATTTCAAGGCTCGGACACATCTGAGAGTCCAACATGATAATCTGAACCAAAGGGAGGATCAGAAAGACAAAGCTCCGACGGAAGACGAGTTGCCTCATTTGACTTAACAGCCTTGATTTTCAGTGGCCCGTGACGTGTTTGATTCGGCGTGGCACAAAGCGCTCAGGGCACGGCTGTCTCTTAAGCTGAGGAAGCACGGGTCTGACAACAGGATCAGGAGCTGTTGTGTCGGTGGAGGTGGAGGAAGGCGGACATGCAAGATGGTTTTGGCTGGAAGCGTGCGAAGCAGAATGGTTTCATATTTGTGTGAAGTGTGTTATTCTAGGTTGATTCAACATGGACTGCTTCTGACAGGAAAATATTGACAAGTTGAACATCCAGGTGGCTCAGACACACACTGCGAAAATCAGACATCCAAGGGGAATGCTTCTGGCATGAAGTCTCATCTCTTACTACTTTGGCTGCCGCATAAAAGCAAAACAAACAGAAATAGCACTGACGGATCACAGCAAGTGTCTCAGTAAATTATGTGAAACGTGTAGTATGTCTTAAAATGCAGAAAACTAAAATAGAGTTTGATTTTTAATGTGTGTGAAGCTAACCTGTAACACTTAACTGATCAACTGATTCATAGATAAAGTGGCTTGGTCAGTGACCACTGCATTCATGAAGTTGGTCATGAGACTTGACTTGAGAGAAGTTTCATACCTATTCTAGTGAGATGCTGACTGACAGGTAGATGTATAACCTTAGTGCTATCTTTTTCTAAAGTCTTTTCAGCATATCTTGCCTTCTTTAGGATCATAAACCAACATATGGAACAAAATAAGACAGGCAAACTTATTTTATATTCTGTTCTTAGGCTTATCCCTTCAAACTTCTTGCTCTCAGATATGTAAAAAAGTATCAGTATTAGAAGAGTTTTTATATTTTACTGTCACTTTAATGGTTAGTTTGTAGCATATTAAAAGACTTGCAATGTTGTTATAAAGACCTGAGTGTGACTTAAGTCTTCTTTAGAGTAGAGAACAGTCTCTCTTTCTCCCTCTGCCATCTGCATCCATACGTGGCCAGTGAAAACGAGGTATTGCAGGATAACATGATGCACACAATAATTACAAATGGTACGGTAATGCAATGAATTCATTTAAATGACTCTTTGTAAGATTAGAATTTAAAGCAATGCAACCTCACTTCTAGATGCCATTAACACATCCACACACTGGACTTTTCATCCATATCCATAATTATTACATGACAGTGATTTGTGTGGGGAGACAGCAGGAAGTCACTTGGCTCAGCCAGAATAAGTCTCTAACCTCTATCTGGTTGCCCTGAAGCCCACCGACAACTGAAAAACCGACATACGTATCTATTAAAGCAACATAATGTACGGAATTGGCATTTTGTGAGATTGTGAGATGCCTCCATTAATTTTTGAGTGCAGCACCACTGTTATAAATACAAACCCCTGCATGGGTCGCCATCTCAGACATTGTATTCAGTGCTCTTAATACATCAATGAATGTAGCCAATGCCTTGCATTAGTTTAGGGAACTGGGGGGTCGGGATCAGGAATAACATCTGGCAGTACCAATGCAGCTCAGTCAGGTCAGGTCTTAAAGACACAGGTATGAACTGGGTTGGGCTGGAATGAGGGCCTGCATAGAAGACTTGCTTAACGGCCAAAATACATGGGGCACGGATACCTTGCAACACATTTGCCACAGCACACGCACACCAGAGTGCGTCCATTATACTTTAGAAGAGGACGAAGACGACGTACTTATTTATCACCTTTGAAAAATTCCAACGAAGTTTAACTGAATCAACTGAAGCTGCTCCACTGATCTCGGAAGCTGTGAACACCCATGCAGGGATCAAGTTACTCATCTCTTTTTTCATGTGGCTGGTCTCTTCATTTATTTATTTATTTTTTTCACGAAACGCCAACAAGTAAAAACAACCGAGAACTAGAACAAGTACCCAATCGTACCAGAAGCAATGCTGCGCAACAGAGCAATCTTGCAGGCATACATTATAGCTGGGCAAAAGCTCCGCTCTGCCCTGCCTATTGGTGCCATGTCGCCTCCGTGCCCCATGTATTTCATCCAAGGATTTTGACATTTTAAGTCAAGGCTTGACTTTGACTTGTCTTCACTTTGTTGAGACAAGACTGGAATTGGTCAACTGAGCGTTCACAGACTAAAACATGTAAAAACACCAGTAAATCTCTTCACGTGCCAACATTTGCACAAACATGGATGATTACCACTTTTGCCATGTGTTGGGCGTTTGGAAAAGAACACACAAAGCAAAGTAGCACATCCAGCTTGGTAAAACACAGACCAGAGTGTTCCTTCCTCCTGTCATCAATTTGCAGTTAAGAGGAGAGAAACATATGATTTGTGTGCGTGAATGTGTGTGTGTGTGTGTGTGTGTGTGTCAGCCTCTGTGCTACAGTGTAGAAACTGATGTCAGTATCCGGCCTTTTTTTCTGTTGTGATTAAAAGCCTAGTTGGCAGGCATTTGCTCAGCCCTCCCAAGCTTTCCTGAATACATGAATACATTATTGTCATTTAAAAGAAACAAACATGCAATTATATGGAGAGTAGGAATAAAAGAGAGAAACAAGCCTAGTCAAACCGCTATACATATCCCCTTTGTGTGTGACCGAGTCCACACGCGAACGCTCTGAACACACACACACCACCTCCCGCTGACTTCCGCAGCCATTCCCCTCAATCACAACCAGCTAGAAACAACATGTGCTGTCTGCGATTAATGAGCCTGTTATCTGTCACTTTGCTATTATTTGTGTTCTGACGAGCTTCCTGCTCCAGATTTCATCGGCTTAATTTAGCCAAAAGCCAAAAGCAAAGTGGGTCACACACAAATAGCTGGGCTGGCAGGGTCCGAGGCGGAGCAGTCTGGGTAAAACGTTCTCCTCCCCCTCGTCGCGGCACAGGTGTGCCCATGTGATGATGTGAATGATATGAATTATACCAGTTTGCCGTTTATCAGGTCAACAGGGGAGAAGGTACCTCCAGGCTCTGATTAATAAACTATGCGGTGACATCTCACACGTTGGTTCAAGGTCAAAGCTGATAGCTCTGGAATGGGGCTACAGTTTTATGCAATTTTGCACTGGACTCATGAATTTTTGTGAAATACAGCAGAGTTAGATAGCCTTCACTGTGCAGGGAATGTGAGACAGGTGCATTAACCCTAAGTGAGGATTTACCTTAAGCGGTGGGCGGAGGAAGCATTTAAAATGCAGCTAGGACAATTTTAACGGTGGGTTGGGTTCTCCCCTAGAAAATGTTTGAATAGAATAGATGTCGTTTAATGTACTCTGGTGCCTTTTAACAGGTAGTTTGATACTTTATCTGGCTATAGTAGCATAAGAAAAAATATTGGTAGGCCTACATGACTAACCTTAAGGGGATCATCCCTATGTTCCCCGGGTCCTATGTTCCCCGCTTTGTATGTGACCGGGGAACATAAGACCCTTTTTTAGAAAAAGGGTCCTATGTTCCCCGCTTTCCCCCAAAAGGGTTAGGGTTAGGGTTAGTTACTTAGGACCCTTTCTTAGAAAAAAAGGTCCTATGTTCCCCGGCAACAGTGGGGAACATAGGACCTTTTTTTTCAAAAAGAGTCCTATGTTCCCCGCTGTTGCCGGTTGATGAACAAACCGGGGAACATAGGACCTTTTTTGGGAAAAACGGGGAAATTGGGGAACATAGGACCCGGGGAACATAGGTACGCCCCAGCCTGTCCAGGTCCAAAGCTTCTGTGCTCGTGGCATATACACTTTCCTGGTGCTCAGAGCTGGACTACTAGCTGCACGGCTAACTGAACTAACTAGCTTACGCATAGTGGTTAGCCTGCTCTAGTGATACACTGCCCCTATTTGGGCCAACTCTTACATATTGCATCTCTAAACTGGCAATAGACAACTTTTGCTTCAACTTATCATTCTGATGTAAATAGTGATTGCACGGTGTAACGACTGTAGAAAAATGACACCATTCGCTTATAAATTGATTCTGTATAAGACTCGCTTTCACTATGGTATTCGGTCTGCCCGCAGAGGCATTGTTTTCCCTGGTCACTATCCCCAGATAACGATGGAACAACTGGACTAATTGTGGAAACTACACTGCAAAAAACAAACGACCCCACTGATGCAGGAGGCAAAGAAGATGGAGAGGGAGAGTGATAGAAGCCGAGGTAAAACAAGAGTGAACGGACGGCATTCAATTCAATTCATTCAAAGTCTGTTCCCTCACTGATAGGCTATGTGTTTCCCCTTATCACCGGGCGGTTCAAAACCAGCATTCTTTAAAAGAAAGAATGCTGGTTTTGAACCGCCCTAGATCAGGATTTAACCTGCCTACTTATTAACATAACCAGGTGTTTTACTCTGCCTTTTCATTGCACTGAGATCAAGGTTTCTGGGTCAAATTGGAATTCTTATGATTTTTTCAGCCATGTTGCTAACGTTGCCTTTGCAACAGCAGCGCTAACAGCAAAACCACAGGGGAACACTACGTGGGGGAAGGGTTGAAAAGTTGTCATATATCCATTTTAAAATGATCTGTTAGTTAAAGTTTTTGAATTAAGTATTCGTTTTCTGATAATGTGTTCTTCAAGCTGTCCAGGAATCCTGTGGCTGTATGGATACTCTGTGGTCTCTATAAGACATACAAAACAAACCCTGTCAGATTAACACTGACCCCTAAATGAACCGACTTACAGGAAACTGTTACTTTTAACACAAGTAAGCAAATCCATAAATATATGCCAGCACATGTTTATATAACACTATAACTGCTTTTATTGTCGAAGAATGTACACACACAGTAGGCGACACATGCTTTTGTTTCCTGTGGAGGATAGTAATCCAGGTTATTGTCTGTGACAATTCAAAATGTGAACTGAATGGTTTTGCAGCCTAAAAATCCCAGGGATCTAATCTGTGGATTTGTTATCATTTTCACAGCCAAGGGCTCGAATCACTCGCCATGTCTGCGTCTGATGAATTGAATCATGTTGAACGGCAGATCTCTCATTTTTCCATGACAAACTCATCACACTGTGTCTGCTCCATTCACCGAATCCCACAGCAGATCAGCATTATTCAACATCTTCAGGGCCGTGGCTCTCGCTGAGAGACGAGGTAGGGAAAACCACTGTTGCTATGGCGATGAGGAACGTGTAAGTGGCGGCTGAGGCGCACCGCGACAAAAGACAAGGCCAGATCCGACAACGCCTGCACCCATCGGCCCTGAGCTGAATGCTGATGTGTTTTGACAACACGACGTTCTCGAAACAACACTGAACCGAACCAGAGACTCGTACCTGAAACTCTTTACCCTCATTTTGTCTGGCAGCGCTCAGTGTCCGTTACACCAACTGGAAGCAGCGAGGGTTTACACATTTAGACATTCAGACGCAGGGTACAGGTGCAGGGTGATATGACAGCCTGCAACAAAGTTAAAGTGAAGACAGCTTCTGCAGATCTTCCGTACTGCCATCAGTTTTGTTTGAAACTAAGGTTTGGGGATGATCACTGATAAAATAAACCCAAACTGACTGTTTGTGAGAGAGAATGTGAACGGCTGAACCTCCCGCTGTTTGGTGGCAGCTTAACAAGATCACGCTACATCCGCCTTTGCATCTGAGAGATAACAGTCACTACTCACACGACAGCAGGAGGTCGCTTGTCAGGAATATGTAAACATTCACCATTTTCAGCTCTTGAGCAGTCAGCTGTCGTTTATATCAAAATAACTTCCCTAAAGTTCAGGTCTGGGGCGTCGCAGTAGCTCAGCTGGTAAAGCCTGTGCCCCATGTACAGTGGCCGTGCGCTCTTCTGTAGTTTTCTCACGGAGTCTAGTGAAAAAAGCAAGAAAATGGTGTCCTTTACCAATCAGTCTGATGAAACCTCTCCCAGCAGGACTCCTGTTATTACCTCGTCCCCAGCTGGACAGCAGGGAGGCCCCTGCTCAAGTCTGATTGCAGGGCAGAGCTGGCTCCTGCACAGCCCTCTCTCCCCCCTCAGGCCTCTTGAAATTGCAGGTCCCACTTTGCTATTATGCTCAGCAAGATGGACGCCCACGGGCACACTGTGAGTGAGTATAGCAGCATGCCATATAGAGAAGTCCGGCCAGTGATATAATCCCCCGTGGGACTTAGTGTTGACCCACTAAAGGTCACTGAGAATGTAATACAGGCAGGCTATAGAGTGTCATGATCAACTCATGGCTTGAGTTTCAATATTGATGCCTAGGTGAAAACTTCCAACATTTGTGTGTGTGTGTGTTGTTTGATATGCCTGACTCCTCAAGCCACACACAGTAACGTGATGGAATGAGGACATCAGTCACAAGCCAAATTAACAAATAGACACATCTCAGTCAGAAAATAAGGAAATAGATTTGAGATCTGTCTTTATCCATCAAGCAAGTTTTAAGATTTGTTTTAATTTCTTTTTTTTTAGCTCATTTAAACTTTTACACCATACTCCAATTTGACGACTCTTCTGTCTTGTATGTTAACTGAGCTGTTTGAGTATTTTTGTTATGTCCCTGAAGTTACTAAAACAGGAGAGCTCAGCACACTGCAACTGAAGCAGATACTTGCAAATAGACAAAACACGGAAAACCCTGGAAGTAGCCGATGGAAACTGTTCCCAGGCGACGCTAATATTGACTTTCATGTCTGTCATGTGCTACTCATGGCATTGCCATATTTGCAGCTTTTCTCTACGTGTCTTCTTGAATTGGTGAGTATGATTTTCTTTATTTGCTTGTGTTTTGTCTGCCTGTATTTTCTTGAGTTGCAGTGCATTGAGCTCTCAGAGTTAGGCATAGGATGACGGGAACCTTTCAGATTGCAAATATCCTGGACAAAATAATTGCAATTCACTGTATTATCCCAATAATCATCAAAATATGTGGAAAACTCTTACCATTACATAAAAACATAGTGGAAGTGCTTTACCTTACATTTTGTCAAGAATTTTTTTTTTTTTCCATCACAGATGGGACACATCTTTTCTCCTTTTGTGTGAAAAACAATCAAAGACTGGATGGCAGTCATGAAGATGGGAGAGCAAATTGGAGGTGTTGGTCCGTGGGGCCGACACCTTCCTCTGGCAGATCCTGCAGGTGGGCACCTCGTTACCCTGTTGTTCTTTTCAATTTGGAATCCAGAACAATTTCATACAAGCAATATAACGTCTTTGGGTTGGACCAATTTCACAATACAATGGGCTGGGACAATATAACTCTTAAATGGCGATGCCTTGGACAAGCCAGGCCTCAAGCCATGGTGACAGACTTACACTCGGAAAGATGTGGTCTCCCACTTGCAATCCAAAATAAATCAGGAAATTGTAGGACTGTGCATTACCAGACTAGAGAGCTTTTTCAGGTCACTCGTGAGGATATTCATGATTATCCTGATTTACTATTATCCTGATCATGGAAACTTAAGATAATTAATGATTTTTTCTTTTATATGCGATCTGTAATAAAATCTTACATCGTCCCATCCCGACTCAGGGCCATCGTTTTTTCCTCTTCTTTTGGTGAAGACTACCTGAATCCCCCTGCTCTCAGTCCCTCTATCTCCAACAAACTCCTGGTAAGACAGCAAACAAGCTGACCACCCAAAATATTGAAGTGAGTCATCCGATTCAGTAACTCCCAAATTGTAAACCCTACTGGTTATTGAAAAAAAGTAATCTGATTACTTTAACTTCACTCAGTAATGGTTCACTGTCCAACACCGGAAAGGTCACCTCAAAAACATCACCTGCAGTGATTTGAAGGTAAGATAATCATTCGTCTGATGTGAGTTTCGACTGTCGACCACCATCACTCACATTTCCTCTAAATTGGAATTTGATGTCCCTGCCGAATGGAGAAGACCTGGGCTCGTTCCACAAGTCTCCCGGGCTCGACAACCTTAACAATGAATAAATTCATGTGCGATGTAGTCGTAGTCACACTCCCCTCTCACCTCTACCGGCTCCAGGGACACACACACACACACACACACACACACACACACACACACACACACACACACACACACACACACAGGCAGACAGGAAGCCTAGAAACCTGAATGTTAATGCAAATGAAGGTCAAGGCAGAGGGTTTTTTTTTATCAGGCCTGTGCTGGTCTGGGATCTGAGCCTTGTGACTGATGAGTGTCCCACGGCTAAATGTGAAACACCACCTTTTCAATCTGACACAGCTCGTTTCCTGTGTCACAGGGAAATATAGCGTTCAGTTTGTCTCCACCCATGGGAGCTATGTGCAAAATAATTGGCCGAGAGATGAATTATTTATCTGTTGCGGTGTCCTAAAGCCTTGTACTTACGCTACATATAATCATTTAAAGGTATGACAGAAATAGCTTTCCACTGGTATTTACCAGTTCATCACTGCAGAAGGTTCACCGCCTTGTGTCCGTTCAAGTGCAACAAAACTTCTGACTTTAAATGTGAAATTAAATCAGTACTGATGATTCTCAGCCAGCATTAACCTGAATATATTACTGTGAGTGTTTGGAGGCAAAGCGTTGACAGCACTTAAGAGAAATCAAGAGTCACAAATCAAAACCAGCTTATTCTGGCGGGATGACCTCCACTCGACAGCGTGCCGCTAATCTGTAACACCGTTGGATGTCTGATGCAACAACCGGGAGGTTTTCACAGCCACTTATTCTTCAAAAAGGATCAAAGCCCTCACGTCTGTTGCCACTACAGTAAATCTATTTATGGCTTGCCTGCTGAATTATTCATATCAGATGTGTATTCTGGTCCTGACTGATCACTCAGGTAACAGTGTCATGTGAAGCTTTCACTCAATATTAGAGGTGCAGAGGTGAATCTCAGACCTGCAGTCAAATATATTAGAACTCCACGTCTTGTGAAATATACCGTATGTCACAATTCTGCGCCTTTAATAAACAGCTTTAACTTTCAAATGACAATTTTTAAAATTATTTTCACATTTTATACATCTTCTTCTAATAATTCACGTGGTATCTCTTTGGAATTGAGTGGAATTATTTAGGTACATTTACTCTAATGTTTTTCCCATTACTGTTAATGAAGTTTGGCTTCAAAACCAACCATATTAAACTTAAATGTTGCTCCAGGACCATCATTTCTATGTACCAAACCCAAACCTGGAGTAAGCTGTTGTGGCTGAGTGGGTTATGTACAGGACTCTCACTCAGAAGACTGTAGTTTGTATCCTTTTTGGAACACATTATTGTACTGTTCACATTATTTTTACACTAATTCACTTATTATTTTCCATTTCGTTTCAGGTTTCCGTCTCTTTTTGGTTAGGTTTAGGAAACTAAAATACTTGGTTTGGTTTAGGCAACAGAAAAAGATGGTTTGCATCGAAATAAACACTTTCACAATGTCAAACACCTGTTTGAAAGGACACCTTCTCCTATGTGCATATTTTCCCAACATATGTCACTCAGCTATGACTTTACAAAAAAAACGTGATTGGTCAGTTTCAATGATGGCCCTGGAGCAACATTAATTATTACACCAACATGGCAATATAAGATCATGCAGAGATCTCAAACAAATCTGGTGAGAGTGTTTTGCTCCAGGGTGAAGGACAAGGTGATTAGTTTTTGTTGCAGATCTACATAATGCAAGTATTAAGTAACTTATTATTATAACTATTGTGGCAATTGCTAATTTTCGGGGGTTCCTAGTAATTTAGACTGAGCCAGGCTCTGAGAAAATTATACTCAGTTGTTATCCAGCAGATCTGTGTGTCAGTATACCCTCAGTGCAAAGTAAGCATAGCCACAGGGGTTGGCGTGTAAATGTCATCATCTGCTCATGTCCGCCAGGATCTGTGTAGATCGCATGCTGTGGACTGTACATGTAAGCCATACGCGTTGACACGAGTGTGAACACATACACCCAGGCACACATCAGAGAGTCCAGAGTTGACTCTATATGAGCTTTTCGTGGCCTGTCATCATCATCACAGGAAAAAAGAAGGGTTTTATGACCTGAGAAAGAGTGTGTTCAGGTTCAAGTTCAGGAGACAACAGCTACTGATAGGAGCTCATGAAGAACTTTACGTTATTTAATTTTATTTATTCTGGGTTCAAAACACATCTGTCACACACACTTCTATCGGTTGAAATTTTTGGAAGTTGTTTTAAACGTTCCTCCAACAAATGTAATCCAGTCTTCACTAAACTTAGTACATTTTCATAGTCCTGGCCAATCATTCTGCCTAACAGGAAATTATCGACTATCCTTTGAAAAAGATTTACTTGGTCATCACAACAATATCTGTTTCGTTGTTTCTGCCCTTCTCGCAGGGGAAGAAATGGTAATTTGCATCATTCTGTTGGTCTGTCCACAGCAAAAAACTCAGTCCTCAGTTCATGATTACTAATAACCTGACCTTATTCTCTAGTCCCATCATATGTTTCCCTTGAACAAACATTACAGCTGTAATGGGACATCTCCACATGATCTGCTGACAGATTTCCATCCTATCTGTTGATATTCATGGTAGCCAGAGGAAGAATCTGAATGATTTGAGAGATCCTCTGACCTTCTCATAATGCCCACTCAGGCCAAATTTCCACATGTATAAACCATCTATGGGGAAGATTACCATATAAGCATACTCATGCTCCCAGAGGACGAACCCTTTCCATTTTAATCCCTCAATTGTCTTTCTACAGAACCATCCTCTGGACAAGACGTACAATATTCAAGCCAAATACTTGTAGGGCCCTATTTTTGTAACAGCACAACACCCAGCACAAGCAGCAGGGTCTGACAGTTTGGTATTTCCCTGACCTTGAAATTCATCTGTGTGTATTTTGGTGCCAAAACACAGCGTACACACTGCACAGGTAGGAGGAGAGGAACAAACAGGTGGGAGGTTCATTCCAATGAGGCAGCGCAAAGTGAGTTGGTGGTATTTTTCACCGAAAATATGGCTTAGATGTTGAGCTGAGAATAGATAGTCTCAGAATCTGATGATTTTGTCAACGAGAGCAAAGTAAATACCTGCACAGGAACAACAGAATAATGCTTAAAATGTAAAGTGATGTGATTGGCTGAGTGTATTCATTAATCATCACACCCTCCAATCTTTATTCCACTTCACCCGGCTCTTTTGCACTTTGCGCTGCTGAACCAAAATAGTAGGTGGAGACGCCCACACAGCCCGTGCGCCCAAGAACCACCGCTTTGCACTTGTCGTTGTACTGTACTAACACGGTTAAAACACGGCCCTTACTTTATTGTACAGTGGATCTGAAGTTGGAATAACACTCCGTGGTTACAATTTATTTATGCTTAGCTGTCATGGCAGTGTGCCATGAAGCTCTCTGGAATAAAATATACCATTAGTACAATAATTACATTTCTGTCAGAAGGCTGATTAGATACAAATCCTCAGGGAGAGAGAGACAGAGATAAAGAGGCAGCGAGTGCAGGAAGGAATAACTGGTGATGCTAAAAGGGAGGCATAAAGAATGGAGGAGCGAAGGAAAAACAAGATAAAAGAAATTATGAAAGAGGAGAGAGACGGAGACGGACGGGGAGTGATGAGAATGAATGTGGCTACTCGCTGTGGCTCGCACGCCGCGATCCCGGCCATCCATCCTCCAACCATTCCTCGTTAAATAATACAGATAAGATGGAAAAGCTCTCATCCACATCCATTTAGCCAAATCGCACTCTATTGTAGAAAAATGTGCTTAATGATTCATGAAGCAGCTCCCATTACTATCACACCAACTTCCAGAGAAACTGTGAACAATGCATGGAAGGGACACAGAGGAGGAGCTGAAGCGTAGCAGCTCCGACGTTCATTAGAGGGAGAAAAACAGAAAAAGGAACAGGGCTGCGGTTCTGGTGGACAGGTGGACAAAAGCACACACCTCGTACTTGCCGGGTCACGGACTTGAATCACATCTCTGACCTTCAGTCCCCTTCTCTGTTGTGTTGTCCGACAAAGACACAGCAGCGACCACCATTGGTGTGTTCGAAAGGTCAGAGGTCAGTACTGCGCTTCACATGTAATGTCCTTCAAATTCCTGTGCAGTGTGGTTTCAGCTGTTCAGCTGTAGCATATGACCAGGAGGGTGCTTCAAACCATCATACAGCATCTGGTGACTTCTAATTGGTGGACATGTTGGGGGGTAAAACAGCAGTAAAATCCCAATAAAGCAGAATAATCTAGTTTCGGTGTTCTGAACCTTTACTGATTTTTGCACCACATGAACTCTTCACTTTCCATGTTCTCAGAGATTCACTTGATGGGGACAGCCAAGATAGCAAAATTGTTGTGGCCCAGATCTGGCCAACACCAGACACGTTCATCTGGCCCACATCCCGCCCAAATCTGGGCCAGATCCAGCCCACCAGAATAGAATGATCTATGGCCCAGACTTGGACCACTTCTGGTTTATTCCATTGGCTCTTGGCTGACATCTGGCCGTGGTATGGCCTGCTCGTGGCTCAGATCTGGCAGACAGGAGCGGACTGTCCAAGTGCCATCATTCCACGTGGTATGTGGGCCGGATGAGGGTGTCGGTACAATTTTGCTATCAGGGAGATAATTCAGTTTGGTTGTTGCAGTTTGTACCAACCGCCTCTGTTTAAAACAAATTTTTTGAAGATTGGATTTATGTATAGTTTTTAAAGTTATTCTTAATGTCCGTCACCAGGTCAGATTCCAACTTATGCAGGTTGGATAAATCATAAAATTAAAACTATTGTTTCTGTCAGAGTGCTGAGGATAAATTGAGGTGTCTCACAGCCTGAGGAAAGAAGCTGCTCTGTAGTCTGGTGGTGCGGCACTAGAACAATGTTTTACTTTGTTTCACCATCATCATCTGTTATCAACAGGGCCGCCAGACTTGACAAAAAATGAGAGTTACTGTACTTGTAGTAGCTTTGAATAAAAACAGCCGAAGCAACTTCCAAAAGGGTGAAGCTGAAATTTCACACGCTTTCAGTAACAACACTACTACTAATACTGATACTTCAACTGACACCACAGCTCCTTTTAATGCATAAACTAAGCTATGACAAAAGATAGTGATTAACTTGACCATTCAAGCTATTTCAGTGCAACAACTTACCCTCCCATGCAATATTTGACATGGACTGACAATAAGCATTTTAAAGTGGAAACAGACAACTTCCGCCTCCTCCCAGTGCTTCCAAATGGTATTAATGATGGTGCTACAGTCAAAAAGAGAACTGGATCTTTTCCTACCATCAACACAGTGAGCTTACGCATTCATTTAGTCTGTAATGGACATGTGAATGTAGATAGAAATGGTACCAGGCTGACTAACTGGATCATGGCAGAAAGAGTAGTAAAAGCGCAACTTAGAGGGAAGCAGTCTTAATGTACTGTTCCATCAACATTTACTTTATAATGGCAGGTTTAATCAAATAACTTGTCTATTTAGCCAGTTGAAGTCAATTGTTTACCATGTTTGCACTTGTCATTTTCAGGATAAGCAATCAGACTTAAAGGAATAGTTCACTCTAGAACAAAATTCAGTCATTATCGACTCACCCTCATGCTGATGAGAAGTCCGGTGTAGTTTCTTATTCCTCAAAGTGCAGCTGGAGACCCGTGGGGGTACCCTCCTGCAGCAAAAATCCATGTAACGGGCGTCAATGGTGCCCGAGAGGAAAAGGTCCATAAAACTACACAAAAACTTTGTAATATTCCTCCATACTGCTCGTCCGCTGCAATCCAAGTGTCCTGAAGTGGCGACATCCAGAGTTTACTCAAAACAACGTAATTTAGTACATTACACACCAGACAAGATCAACAGAACTCGCGATAGATACACATCGGTATTTACATCCTGCTGTGAGTTTCAAAGTTTCAAATCACTAGTGCAGGCAGATCCCTCTTGTGTTTGTGTGTTGCTCGGTCGCTCAGAGCAGGATGTAAATACCGGTGTGTATCTATTGCGAGTCTCGTTGATCTTGTCTGGCGCGGCTTCCATAGTGCAAGTGGCTGTGAGGGAGACTTGCGTGCACGCGGGAGCGTGCCTCCAGGCAAATATAGTATAGTGACTGTTTAGGCTAGAAAAATGTATTAAATTACGTCGTTTTGAGTAAACTCTGGATGTCGCCACTTCAGGACACTTGGATTGCAGCAGACGAGCAGTATGGAGGAATATTACAAAGTTTTTTTGTAGTTTTATGGACCTCTTTGTCTCGGACGCAATTGACGCTCGTTATATATATTTTTGCTGCAGGAGGGTACCCCCGCGGGTCTCCAGCTGCACTTTGAGGAATAAGAAACTACACCGGACTTCTCATCAGCATGAGGGTGAGTCGATAATGACTGAATTGCGTTCTAAAGTGAACTATTCCTTTAAATTTAAAACATCTATTGTGCAATATCAGCCTTGATCAATAAAAAACAAGTCCAATTTTCAAATTTGAAAGTATATGCTCAGACAGCACCATGAACACCTTTATTTCTAGATGGTGGTCTGGCTGTTTCACCCCTCAGGTTTCTGTCAGCAGCCGGAGGTAAATATTCATTTATCTGAACACTGATGGTTCTTTGTCGAGACAGATAAAGTTCTGTTGTGCTTCATGGTATCACCAGCTGAGACGACTGGTAGAAAGCCAACCCACGCAGCTCATTATTTTTAACTACCCAAACTTTACACACACCACCATACTGACTGGTGTTTCAGCCAGAAAATACTGCCAGCTCATATCGCCACGACAGTAGTGGTCAGCGACTCCTACGGAGCCAGTCTGGAGCTGAACATGACCTCCCTATGGAGGGCAAGGCACAGAATAAGAGACCTTTCCTCACAGGCATCAGTACAATGGGATTAACTGTCATTTATATACAGAGTTTACTACAAATCACAGTGTTAATGTAATGCATTGCATGATACACACTGGTATATTTGCACCTCCTTTACATACCTTACATTGTACTACTGTACATTGCAATATAATCCAATGCATCAACAAAGATGGCTGTAGAAATAGCAGTAGGTATGTGACACTAAACGTAATATTGTACTTTACAAAGGCAGGATTTGTAGCAGAACAATAATTTTAGAATATTTTTGTCTCATGCCAATGCAATTACTGTTTTATAGAATCATTTGCCACAGTCTGGAGTCTAGTAAAACACGTCAATGCCCACAAAATCTTTAAAAAGCTATAAAAGCCAGTGTCTGTTCCTCACAGACTGACATTTACCTTTTCGTGGTGATGTTGTGCCACACAGCTGACAGAGACACCTCCCAGACTACAGCAATTACACTAATGGGATTTGTTATTTCCAATATTAATCTTACATAATAAGGTCTGAAATTATGATAATCTGGATAAAGAGTGAGCAAATCTGCATCAATTTCACTTCAGCGTGGCTTCTCATCAAATTAGCGTGTTCGCTCAACCTCGACATGCTGCCAGGCAACCTGCACAGCACAGAGTGACATTTGGGAACAGCCAGCGCTCAGTGTGTTTGCACTGTACCATGCAGACAGTCTGGCACGCACTTGTAGACAGACACACGCCATCACAACCACCTATATGCACACACACACACACACACACACACACACACACACACACACACACACACACACACTCAGACTGGTGCACAAGCAGACATGCAGTCACTGCTACCCCCACTCATCCCCTCACTACATGAAAACACACTCTGTCTTGTTCTCTCTCTCTCTCTCACACACACACACACACACACATAGTCAGTGAGCTGCTTTTGCTGAAACACAGAGGAGCAGCCCCCAGCGGATAGATATCAACGCTAGGCATTATGGGTGAACCTATCTGCCGTTTCAGATCGAGTTAGGGCCAATTAGCCTGTAGGGAGTGAGAGGAGCCATCGCATAAGAAGCTGTTGAGAAGAACAGCACACAGAGGACCAGAGAGGCCCCTCCAGCAGTGATTAGAACAGAGACTACTTCACCACACCAACAACCCAACACCAACTCAAATCCCTATTTTATAACCTGAAAGACCGGAACTAGAAATAAAAGTAAGACACTGCAGAACTCTCATATAATGTTGATTTTGCTTGCTGACTCTTACGCCTAACACAATAATTACTCAACCTACATGTAGATCTCATCAAGGTTTTGCTTGATTTGAGGACCTAGAACACTTCAGAACATGTTTTCATAGAAGTTTTTTCCATTAGACTCCCTAGAATCCCTGCAGCTGCCTACTTTTGAGAAACTTTCCGAAACCAACAATCCGACCAGCGTGCACAATCATGAAGTGCTGAGAAAGTGTACAGACTTTGAACTTCTCTGTTAAGATCTCTTTTATCGCACAACTACTTCTGTCACTTTACCCGTGAATGACTGGGTGCAACGCTATAAATACCTCCGTGGAGAGACTGTTCACTGTCATCCATGTTTGAAAGATTCTCGCGTCTTGTCCCTTGCTGTTAGCGTAAATCCATTTTTTTTTTAACAGACACACTTTTGCCTCCAGAATCTGTTGGATGACACTTTTTAAAGACTGTTTTTTTCATGCATAGTAGTAGGTCACTAATTTCTTTGCCTTTGCTCTGATTTCAGGAGCAAATTGAGGAAAATTCTTCAAATTTGGCAAGAACGTCCACTTGGACGCAAGGATAGGGATCAACAGATATAGTTTTGCCAGGAGGTTGTTTGCGTGGCAAATTTTAGAATAAACAGTGATGGAATATAAACTATAAACCATAACTCAGGACCAGAAAGGGAGATTGAGATCATATTTCATACTGACTTGTCGACACTAATGCTGGGTGCCCACTGTGAAACTGTGCTGATTATAGAGATCTTCTGTACTGCTGGGTTGAAGCATCCATGGTTAAGAATGTGTAGCTTCTGTGTGTTTTATCAAAATCTGCTTTATAGGTCCAGCATGTGAATACACACAAGGAATCTGCCTGTTGACCACAAGCTCACCCGTTTCACTGATATTGATATTCAGGTGATTGTTGTTGCGCCATGTGATGAAGCTCTATATGAGTCCTCTGTACTCCTCTGTAAACCTATCAAGGCTTTAACATTTACATGGAACATGAGAAACCTGATTATCAGTATCTGTATTTGCATGAGTTTAATATGGTCCATTATCCATAATTTGCCTTCATCAGCAGATGCAGATCAGTCACATGTCATGGGGACAGTTCAGTTGTTACCACTTGGCCCAAGTATGTAACTTTGCTCATGTCATAACAGCTGGTTGCGTAAGGGGGGCAAGATCCAAACCACTGTCTCTGTTGTAGGATGGTGCAAGGATGATAACTGAACCAATGAAGGTTCAAAGATGAAGCTGAAAATTCTGGGAAATTAAAGCTGATTGGTAAGTATATGGTAAATGCTAAAACATGTTGTGATAATCTATTTTAATGTCTAAAGGGTTAGAGTTAGAATTATCAAGTTCTAGGCAGATGTCCGCCCACCGTTGAGTCCGGTTCTGTTCCGAGGTTTCTGCCTGTTAAATGGCAGTTTTTTCTTGTCACCAAGTGCTTGCTCATGGGGGAAATGTTGGGTCTCTGTAAATAAATCAATTAAAGAGTATGGTCCAGACCTGCTCAATTTGGAAAGTGTCATGAGATGACTTGTTGTGAATGTCGCTATACAAATAAAGACTGATTGATTGGTTGATATTGATACTTCTGTGCATGTTAACACACTCACATGCACATTTGGAGGCTTCTAAATATTCTAAATAAACAACAAATAGTCTTCTTTGCACCACATTTACATCTCAGAATACACATGTGACTATTCTCTGCAGTTAAAAAACCAACTTTAAAAAATATATCTATCTGGCCTCTTCAGAGCTCAGGAAGAGGGAAGTGTGTCGCCCAGGAACACTCCTGCAGGACAGATACTGTACTTGTCTACACATACTGTACTATGATCTAACCAGCGTCGGCACAGTGTGTAGGGATCCGCAAACACAGTGAGGTGGAGGTGATCTGAGCGGCGATGCAGGATGGATATAAACATCATTTGTTTTCCCTGAAGGTGACTGAGATAAGCAGCCCAGCGATGGATGGATGTGTGGAGTGAGAGGGCAGCCCTGCAGATTGATGTTGTGTTAACATGAAATGAATTGCCAGAGGGAGGGAAACTGTGCGGTGTTCTGGGATATGATAAGAGATCAAGCAGAGATGGAGGTTGAGGGCGTGTGTGTCAGCCTTTGTACGTGTGTGTGTGTGGGTACATTTATTGTTTGTGAATGAGCGGCCTGGAGAGTGAGTGGCATGCTGTCACGTAGCAGTTTAATGGTTGTATCTGAATGTATCCCTGCTGCGTATACGTGGAACTTGAAGAAGTAGCGACAGAGAGGAGGAGGTTATAAAAAGAAAAAGTGAAGGAGATTCAGAAAGAGGATTCTCACATTACCCAGCCTCCATTTGGGATCTTGTAGCCTTTTTTTCTGCATTTGACTCTTTCTCCGTCTAATCTTTCTCCCTCTGTTTGCCTGCCTGTCTGTCTGGGTATCACCTTCTGTAATGAAAGCACACACTTCCCAAACTTCTAAAAGAGAACCGGGATCTGCCAAGAAAACCATCGACATCCATCCCTCCCTCGACTCTCCAATGGGTTTGTGATTTCCAAATTCTCTGATGTCTGAAGGTCACTGCCATCCACAAGAGACAGAGCGGTGTGTGTGTGTGTGTGTGTGTGTGTGTGTGTGTATGTGCAATGCAAGACTAAGCAAGATGGACAGAACTTAATTGGTTTTTACTCATCTATTCTCCTTTAGATCCATCCAGATCAGGGTAAAACCTTTGTCTTCAATGGAAGTAGGGTTAAGAATCCAGATAGCAGTACATACACATTTTAGTCTGCTTTATTTTATCAAACCCTTTTTATACCAAATGTCTAAAAGACAAAGACCACTTTAGTGTGAAGACTTACAGCTGCAGTAAGAGCCTATAGCAATGCTAACACCTGAGGCTGTTAAAGGCAAAGCTTTGCTTTGAGCCAAGTGCTAATGTGGTAACATGCTGATGCTTAGAAGGTATAGTGTTTACCATGTTCAACAACTTCATTTAGCATGTTAGCATGCTAACATATGCTAAACACAAAGTAAAATTGAGGCTATTGGGAATGTCATCAGAAATTAAAAAAAAAAAAGTAGTGATCACCACCATGGACATATAATGCAAACTGGATACAGATCCGTTCATTCCTATGAAAGCTTCTCAGTGGCACATGAAGCCAAAAAGTTTGACATCCAGGTATAAAATTACAGCCGAGTGGCCTTCTGCTAACTTGAATGGGAATTTAAGGATTCAATTGAGTAAATGAGACTACAGAAGATGTCAGGGACATTAACTCATCTACCCACCTGTCCATCTATATAGGTGGACTTTAGTGGTTGAGTATTCTCAATCTGACTTTACAACTTCTAAATTGATCAATTTATAAAGTGTGTCTTGTACAAAGTAGTAGAGAAGTGTAGTGGTGGTGATGTTGAAGTCATGCGACCATGATGTAGTTTGTTTATAGCTGAATGTTAGCTTTATTACTTCTGACGATTTCATTTCCGTGTTTGCCACAGAGCTTATTTTCTGCAATAATCAAAAGTCAATGGAAAAATCCCATTGACTTTGAAGCAGGGAGATGCTAACTTATGGGTTACTCTACAAATGCATCATCCCTGCATAGCGAAACAGGTCATTTTGCGGGGATAGTGATGTTCAAAAAGATGTATAAACTGTTTTATATTTCCTTCTTTCACAAGGTAGGCTTATGGGAAAAAGTGCATCACATGACGTAATTACAGGGTTTGACCACTGTGTTAATTTAGATTCAAAGCCTGGCACTGTTCCTGAGGGCTTGATCACCATACTTGTTACAATTAATCCTAAGGAGGACATGAACATACCAAATTTCATGAGTCACTTCAAGGTGTCGCATGAGGAAAAGTCAGAGCATCACCTATGTTACATGAATGTCTTTAAAAATTTCACAGCAATCCATCCAATAGTTTTCGAGAGATACTGAGATATTCCAGGGCAAAGCAGCAACCGTAGCAGTAGTAGTATGTGTAGCAGTAACTGGAGCTATCAGAGGACTTTTTGTTATAGAAACTGATTTTGCTGCAGGTTCTATATCAGTTCATAACATGATAAACGACCGGTGGCCAATGGACTTTTTCATGTGTAAATGGTGACCAATGAGGCTGTCTGTCGGTGTGGAGTGGACGCTACGCTTCACTGCACTTGGAGAGAAAAACACCTCACACATCATCCACCTCCACCTCCACCTCCACCTCCCCTTGGTTTTTCTTCAATCACAGTCACTTCTTTAAAGCTAAACCTAAGGGAGACTGAGGATTTGTTATCCCAGTGGCAGGTTAACAAAAGAGAAAGGCTTTTCGATTGACTTGAAGACTCCTGTGTTGTTTTAAATGAGGAGCATTATAGTTCTGCCCTTTAACGTTTGACCCACAGGAGGCCTGAATCTCTTGAGGCTGGAAATTGGTCTGTGACTATAGAGCTACCCATAGCAACCAGGAGCTATGTTAGCAGGCCCAGTTTAATTTACATTTTTAATTAATGATGCACTTCTGTTCATCCCTGTAAGTTCCAGATGCAGATATTTGCATCCTAGTACATCACATGATGCTGGTTAAGATGGTTATGATTGGTTAAGAACATTTAAAGCAATTCTTTGTGTGTATTAGCTAACCATTGCTGGCCATTTAGTTACAATAAAATTAGATTTTCTAAATCACTAAAATATAAATATCATATTTTGACATCAGCCTCTCTGAGTCATCTTTCCATTCACACCAATGTGTTGATATTAGTGAACAGCAGCATATGCTTTGGAAGCATATTCCCTTGTATACTTGAGCTTGGTGAAAAAAGAAACAATGAACAGTCAGTAAGCCTACTGGTGTGAGTCGGGTGTAGTGAGGTCAAAATCAGTAAGTGGCATTTAGTGAGGAAGGTTAAGGTCATGGTCTGCCCTCCATTAATGTTCACTGCAATCATATTTGCAAAAAATATGTATTGTGTATTTAATTTTTTTTTTTTTACTTTATTTGATTATGTTTGGAAAGTTTTAAAGTTGTTTTTTTCATCTGTAATCATAAGAGTAACTGCATCTTCAAGGAATAGTTTCACATTTTGGGAACTATTTTTACTTATTTTCTTGCCAAGAGTATAACACAGCAGTGAAAAAAAAATACAAATTGAGGTTTTACGTGGTTTATGTGCTGTACAGGTACAGGGATGATGTATTTTGTAGTTCCATCCATGTGAACTCCATGTAGTTCCATCAACAAAAAGCCAATTGAATTTTTGAATTGTATTTGGACTATTGCAGAAAATCTGTGGCAAACAGAAGCTAGTCTAAGCTAATCTTTACAGATAAACACCACTTTTGTGATTTTCGAAGCGTAAATGAAATCCCTAGAAGTTAAAAGCTAATGTTAGGCCATAAACAGACTACACAGCGGTTGCATGACTCAAACGTCACCACCACTAAGCGTCCTACTACACAATTACTATACATGTTTTCTATAAACTGATCAATCTACAAGTAGTAAAGTTAAAGTTAGAATAGTTTGTAACTGAAGTCTGCCTTAAACGGTCTTGTGAGTAGATGAGTCTCCATGTTCGGCATGATGACGTTTAACGTCCCTGACAACCTCTGTAGTGTCATTTAGCCACATGTTAGCAACCACTGTTTTGAAGACTTGTAAGCACTTTAAATTTCAATTGTGGGACATCTAGTGATGCATTTTAGGGCGTAGGACAAAACGTGTAAATTGACATTCAACTGAAAACCAATTCATAGACTTTCAGACAAATTTCCAGTGGCTTCCTTGAGTCTTCATGCTATGTTGATACACTATGCTAAGCTAGCTAACAGTGTCCTGGCTCTAGATTCAGAAGGAGAATAAGTAAAATCATAAAAGTGTCTACCTGTTCCTATAAGGTAAATCCATAGTGGCCTAAATATTCAACTTTAATAGCTGTTGTCACTTAAAGGGAGCACTTTCCATTGAGAAAGTAGATCAATGAGAACTTAGCATAGCACACTAGCATAGATGCTGCTATGGCATCAGTTATATTAAAACTGGTTTTCACTCATCTCTCAACTGGCTTCAGTCAGTTTGATTTACAAATGGGCTCCACTGGTGGTGCTGATCTGATTGGTTGATCTTAGCATGTGGTGATTGTCCAATCACCTTCCAAGTATTTTTCCAAACAGTTTCTAACAGCACCTTTCTAGATGTTTCTGTGTAACAAACCATCTGGCACATCAGGTTAAATGTTGTGATCTCCACAAACAAAATTCCACTGACTGATTCCAAAAGTGTTCGCCCCAGAAAAGAAAATATGTCTAATTTGGTAAACTGGATTAACATGCCCTTTAATGCAACTTTATATAAATGTGAAGCTTTTCTGTGGGGTTGGAATACATTTACAGACAGGAAACAGAGCTGGGGGAATACCTGCAAATTGCAGGTGAAAAAGGAGAACATTTTATGCCGGAGGCTCCTCATACACCGTGGGGACCGAAGGCACTTTATATACACTACTGTGCAATGCTCACAGGCACTATCAGACAGTTGGGAGAGACATGTTCTTATGGTGGAGGATATTTATGTCTTTGTGTTTGGCGACCAATGCCTTAGGGCCATGTGTGGCAGGAAAAGATGAAGGAGACCCTGGAAGAAATGGAGAGCCTGGCTCCCCAATCTGGCCTGCTAAATAGTGGGCCCTCTGGTTCCAGTAGATTGGCTTGAGATGACTTGGCACTCCAAACAAAGCTATTTCCGTGTTTCAAGCTCGCTTACTTCATCCCGATGACAAATGACCAGCGCCTGACCTCCCGTGGCAGCCATTTTACACCGTAACTCAATTCATTAGTGTTCTAAAAATACCCACATTCAAACAACAGCACTCCTCCAGGGGTGTGAAGGTGGGAAAACAGAGAGGCCACGTGAGCCGCACAACAAAC
The DNA here is from genome assembly GCF_040436345.1 of Pagrus major. Lineage (NCBI taxonomy): Eukaryota > Metazoa > Chordata > Actinopteri > Spariformes > Sparidae > Pagrus > Pagrus major. The sequence continues at coordinate 6,182,139 of NC_133228.1, forward strand.
ACCTGAAACAAAAAAGGATTTCTGGATACACATCCAGAACCCGTGCTGTGTGTAGCAGCCAAACAGGCGCTCTCACTGGGAGCTTTGGTGTTTTATGCACCGGTGTGGCCGGGGAAGCAGAGCCACACTGTCTCGTTAAAAAGTGTGCAAAAGCCTTTCCCTGAAAGGAGACTAAAGAGCAGGCTCTGCCAGGAGGATCAATGCCAGGCAGACTTGGAGCAACATGGCCACACATTTCGTCTTACCCTGCTTAGTGAGGGGATATGTACCATTTCAGTGGGGATTATATGGGCGACAAAGAACACAGGGAAAGAATAATGAGGAAAGAAGGAAGTACAGAGGAGAGAGCACAAACAAAGTGAATTTACTCGTCTGCCAGAAGAACTGTTCAGCAGAAGTTTGTGGGGTAAGATGGGTTTTGAACAATATGGTACAAACAAAGCTAATGATGTGATTACAGATGCTCGCCGAAGAGAGAATTGTCTAAATGGCCTTAATCCTCTGAGCACGGACAGATTTCACATGTATCATTACACAGAATGACTGTGGTGATTTGTCAAGTGTTCAACCCAGTCGCCAGATGAATGTCGGCAATGTACATTTCTGCAAACCAAAGATGTGTTAAAAAACGTTCTTTATGCTGCCACTTTTAGGTTCAATTTTCCATTTTATGTTGTGACAATGTTGTGCTTATGCTCTGGTTAGGTTTAGGCAGAAAAAAAACTTGGTTAGGGTTAGGAGAAGATCTTGTTTTGGTTCAAAATAATTTTTGGGGGGGAAATGCCCAAACATCTCATTAAAAACACATGATTTTGTCACGGCAAACACGGCTGGAAATTGTTGAAGCCCTGTCCTGAACTGTGGTCACTGGCTTGGCAACCTTCTTGCCTAACTATAATTCCAACACTTTCCACTCCACCTCCCATTATGAAAGTATGTTCTTATACATGTAATGTGAATGTGATATGATACCAATTGTAGAAATAAGTTGCCAAATGTTATGACATATACAAATTTGAACTTGCCCTGGTTAACATCCAACGTTTTATTCTGGAGACTGGGCTGCAAGAGGCCAGTTTTCAGGCATTCAGAGGTCACTTTAAACAAACAAGCCCCAGGACAAATCCAAACAGGGCAGGATGATTGGGGAGAGGGTTTGACCAAGTTCATAAGTTGAAACTGTAATTATACCAGTGGGAAAATTAAGCCCATTGTACACCACAGAGGCACCACAATCACCCCCAAGAACGAGGTTCTGAGGATCGCCCTGCTGATAAAATATCCTGCTCATGGAAAAAGGTTGTGAATGTGGGCCAAAGTCAGTGAGACACAGAGAGCAGAGAGAACACCAGGAGACATGCCTGGGCTTGAGCTGCTCCCCAGTGTGCCTGTGTTTTCCGCCCCGGTGTTCTTCCTGTTCCTGACTGATCACCCCTGCTTCCTCTACAGGTGAGACTGCCTGCTCCGCTGCTCTCGCCGGTACCTGAGCTGGGAATACGTGCTGACTGCAGAGCTGGGGAGTGTGCAGCCAGTTCTGAGAACTCAGACAACATGTGGCTACAGCAGCGTATTAGAGAGCAATTCTGCACACAGTCATGGGGGAAACTAGTGGAACTAAATGAAATGGGACACTTCCAGAGCGAGAGAGGTTTACTCTGCAGCCAGTTTCCTCCTGAACTTTCACTTCCCATCTCATTATCCTGACAGTTCTAAAGAATCACTCTGCTGTTGAGCTACTAATGTCTTGCTTGCTAATCATTAAATATTTACATCGTGCTTTAACTTCCTCCTTTTAATGTTCATATCAATTAAAATACCATGTTGGCAGTCTATCATGTTTTAATTCATTAACTTTAAATCAGGGTTTACTTCCATTACTGCACTCCATTTTACAAATGCTTCTTAAGTTTTTAGAGCTTCTCTGCCTTCCAGGAAAAGTAAAATACAGCAACTTAAGAGACTTTAGATAGTTAGCACAAATTGAATTTGTTGTTTAACATGTTGATTTTCATACTTCACTGTTACTGACTGACACCAAATGACTGTTTGAATCCTTAACTTGCTGAAAAGATGCACACGGGGTGGCAGTAAGACTGATACTCCATACTGAAAACCAAAAACACCAGAGCAAAAATGAAAGGAACAGATGTTAGCATGCCTGAATAACTTATTAGTTGCAGTAGTAATCCAGACATTACTGTCAAAACCAAGATATAGCAGATTATTAGCTAGCTACCAAATTGTATGGGTTACAGGTTATCATGTATGAGGCCATCAAAAGCTATTTAGATTTGGAGTCAGTGTGCAGGCGTTGATCTGTGCATTAATGCTGGTTACCAATCGGTTTGCACCTATAGGCAATGAGCATATAACTATGCTCCTTCTAATGTTTGCTAGCTTGCTACAGCTAATAAAATCTTCCAGCAACAGTTGTCATTTCGGTGGGAAAATCAACAGTCTGGAACGACAATGATGAGTCTACATTTGGCCATTTCTGTCTTTAGTCAAGGACCGATTGTTCCAAATTTCAAGTGGTAAATCAGCCACCACTGTCATTGTGAACTGTATACATAAAATGATACAAAGAAAAGCTTCAAAGGCAAACAAAGGATCACATGCTCCCGCTGATTACAGAAAAAACTCTCTCAAGTCAGTGTTAGGTTTGTCCATTCTGGGCAGAAATATGGTGGTGCAACATGGTGGACTCCGTGGAAGAGGACCTGCTCCCTCTGTAGATATACAGGGCTCCTGCTAACCCTTACTTTCAGGTGATTCTACACTAATGAAAACATAATAAGGAATATGACATTTCTATAGATCTGTCTAAGTCCTGTCGACCTTAAATTGGCAAAAATACATAAACATGAGACCCAGTTTTTGAGTTCTTTTCTAGTATAGATTCCTTCTTACTCGTGACAAACTGCACTACAGTCTGATTGGAATAGGGTCAATATTTAGTTTGTAATGCTTCTTAGTGATAGTTCATTTTGGCACCAAGTTTAATTGAGATAATTATCATCTGCCAACAACCTAAGTGAAAGTCGCAAACTTCCATACACTGAATAATCTGCTCTGAACACGCTGGATGCCAATACCTGACAGACATGACTCCACTAGATGAGCTTTCAGTTGCATCAAGGTTGGGACCCAGTATGTTGTCCAGTGACATCAGAATTCCCTCGTGGCATCCCCACACAGTTATTAATGCTTACACACAAACACAAGAAGAGGACATCCCAGAATGCTTGGAATGCTTCCAGCTTCCCTCAATCCCAGACGAATTCATCCGTCTTGCCACAGCAGCATGCATTATTCTACCATTACGTGGCGACGGGTGCCTGTCCCAAATAAAAATTGATCCCACTGACGAGTAATCATCTTAGGCCCACGGCTTTCTCTTTTTTGGACGTCAGTCCTTCCCTCATCTCCAGAAACTGCAGAGAGGTAATAATAGACACCATCTTCCTTTTGTTCTTTCCCAGCTTCAGGCCTGTAGCTGGATACACAGAAAGGTGCCGCCCCTTCAAGTGGAGTACTATAGGTTCTGTTGCCATTGAAAGCACTTTAACATTATACTTCCCCTGTAACGGATATTGATTCAAGCCTCTTTTATTATTAAAGCTTTGGAAGTTGCAGAAGTTCTACTCTTTACTTTGTTTGTTGGATCTTAGGGGTTAGGAAACATTTAATTTAGTGCAAAAATTCTGTTGGATCTTTGTTCCACAATCACAAGACTTTTTGTCACTTACGGCCACCATATCTCTTGTTGTCATCATGTTTTTTCAGTTCTCACTGGTCGCCAACAAAGGTCAGTTACCAAACGCCACTTACATTCTATTGTTTCACCTATAGCAAATCATTGTCCGCAGTCCTAACATAGGCTAAATGCTGCCAATGTGGGATCAAACATTAAACAACCCTGAATTCAATTGAAAGGCCAGAGGCGAGTTTAGAAGCTGCTGACATTTGCTGCTGAAGATTCCAGGAACGAGCTCAAGGTGAGGACAGAAGTGTTACTGTAGTAGCACTTTGCACTTGGCACAAGAACACAAGTGGCTCAGATGTGGTTCAGATCCGAGCCGCTGTGGCTATCGGTCTCTGTCCCAGTGACAAGAACTCCACGTACCCAATCCCTTCTCATGCTTTAACTCAAAACCTATCCTTCCCACTGTACCCTCCTTTAAATAGAAAATCGAACTGAATTGACCTCTGCTCAGTTATGGCAGAGTTTGGTTTCAAAGTGAACTACTTGAGACAATGATTATACAGTGGATATTCTTTTACAGAAAGTGAATGATGACTATAAAAAAATGATCATATTTTGCTCCCAACTCCCAAGAGTTGACTTCAAATATCAAGTACATTCCAGAAATACAAATCGACACAACAAAAACTGGGATTTTGATCCCTCGACATGATATGAGCCCCGATTATTGAAAATCTCCAGCTTTGAGTACAAATGTCTTCCAGTTACAGATATTAACTCTAAACTTGGGGAAAGGAGAAGAAAACACTGGTTTAAATTTCCTGTCGAGATCTGAAACATAATCTCTGCTTGCCGTCCAACATGCCAGACGGGCTAATTACAATGCATCTCAAGCACTGACACACTCATATCAACTCCTGCTTCCAGCCATATCTGATAACAAAACAAAACAAGTTGTCCAGAACAGGTGCGTCACTCGTCTTATCGCCAAACGCTGTTTAGACATTTGAAGACTGAGGGCAATGGATGCTGTTATACATCGAGGAGCCATGACTGTCATGACTACAAGGCAGTGTGACTGATATTATGAGAACATCAGATTGAGGGGGAACACAAGCCACTGCTGAAAGACAGTGGGTCTCTGGATTTGCGCCCTCCTTCGTAATCACCTCTATTTGGAGGGGTTAAATGAAGGGCTCATAAAACAAGACCTTTTCTAAGGGCTCTAATCACTCTCCTTGTGGGCCAGGCACCTTCCATTCCCAACATGACAGTTTTACAAGTCCCTTCTGACACCATCGGCTGTGTTCAGGGACGCCAACACGCATAAGTGCAGACCAGCAAGTCAAGGGAAAGAAAGGAGGGGCAAGGATGAAGGGCGAGAGGAGGATGTCCTGGCACATGCTCAAAGTCAGTATCAGGAAGAAGATCAAGGACGGAGAGAACAAGACGTCGATGATAATCAACTGTGTGCTTTAGTTAGCTTTGATCTCATCTTTAAATAAACCAGTGAGGAGGTAGAGTAGATGTTGAAAGAGACACCTGCACCAACACCAAAAACAGACTTTATATAGTCATTCATGGCTGTTTCCATGCTATGCATGCAATATTGTTTCCATGCTATGCATGCAATATTGTTTCAAATTTTCAGTTTAACCTGTAGTATATAGGCATGCCATCACCTTGCATGTCGGTGGTATTGTACATGTTCCGGGACATTTTTGATGACATTTTTTTAAATATAATTTTAAATTCTTTTCAACACATGGCTAATATCATATGTCATATGTGAATGGATAAACATGTTCTAACTTCCAACTGGTCAAATATGGCAGCTCGGTCAGTGGCCTTAAGTTTCAAACTATGACACTCTACCTACTCCTAGTGTCAGTTTTGCAGGCGCAAGGCTCTGTGGTCAGGGTCGCAATAATGAATATGCAACATCTGGTCAGATTTTCAAAATAAAGCTTGCTGACAAAAATGGACATATTATGACGTATAACAACTTTTGGACATTTGGATTAACATCAGACACTTGGGGTTTGGTTAGGGTTAGACACAAAAAATAAACGCTGGATAAAGCGTCAGAGTGTTGGGTTGAGCTTGAAGGTTTTATTCTCGACCTTGACAGTACTGGGACCTTTGGTTTGATCATCTGTCTTCCTTATGAGAGACAGAGACAGATTACGTGGGTGATTAAAATCCCAATTCAGAGAAAAATGGGTTAAAGGGCCCCAAAAATTGCACTTGAGAGAAAATGATGAGGTAAATGTCACAGAGTGAGCGAAAGATTGAGGTTGAAAAGGAAAGCGTGTTGCCTTGAGTCCTAGTTCTGCTCAGGCCTAACTGGATCTGCGGGTCCTCTTTTCTTACATAACAGAGATGTTCCGATTCATCCCCGCCACGTTCTCCCTATCCTCTTGTACTACTTTACCATAACCTTTTAGACCTACTCCCAGAATAGGTTCGCTATAAATAGTTACACACATACACACACCTGTAACCAGACACATATTATATTTATCTATCTATCATACTCTCTGAAGGACATTCTGCCCCGAGGAAGAAAACTTCCACCTCACACTTTACCTGCATATGCAACTGCTATGACCTGTAATGTTTTGTGTTAAACAAGAAGGCAGCATGAGACGCCTGCAGACATCAACACAATGAAATGGTCAGCGTGACACTGAAGAGCACATTTCCTCTGAGGAAAACCAGTAATATTCATGCAAATGTAGTGGCACATGAATCATCATATTAACACACTTCAGCTCAAAGCAAGAATTGAACCTACATTCAAACATAAACAAGACGTTTTTAACTGCTTATGAAACAGTCTCAATTTAATACTGATGCCTCCATATGGCCTATGGAAGCAAACAAGACCATCAGCGAGAAGACTGACTATTATAGTTACTCTTAATGCCTGTCAGCGGGTCAGATTCCAACTTCTCCAGGTTGGATAGGTCATAAAATTAAAACATTCTTTTAAGTAGGAGTGCTGAGGGTGAATTGAGGGGTATCATGCCATGCACCCTGCAAGCTAAAGTGACAATAAGCCTTCTTGTCACCTGCTTCCATGGCAAATGTACAGGCTAGCCAGATCAAAGTCTGTAATACAGGAGGTGATGGTCCTATACCGGTTTTGTCCACAGGAGGCACCAGAGTCAACACAAATTAAAGTTCCTTGTAGCCGCTTTAAAATGTACACACTTCCAAGAAAGCAGTTGGCATTGTTTTGCATAAGCAGGATTGGAAACTGGTCAACATCAGTGTGACAAAGACACCATTAGCCATTAGTTTATCAAGAAATATGTGTAAGGTTTCCAGGTTGCACTGCCAACTGAGCTCTCAGATGAAAACCATATATTTACCTCAGTTTTTCTAAAACTCGACACAACTCGTTTTTTGCAACTTTTTAGCAAGTTCTAAATAACTAGAGCCATAGACATGTGCAGTGGTTTGGTGAACAGATGGCAACAGTAAATAATAAAATGTGGGAGAAAAACACTGGTATTGGATCAGTACTCTGTGCACACCAACTGATGTGATTGTGCAATAACTGTAGCAAAGGACAATGAGTTTCAACACTGGCCAGACATTGCTGCTTGTCCAACATCTTGTTGGCAGAGCTCAGGGGCTTAACCGTGTCGGAACTGTGGGGGATTAAAACAGTTGCTGGGCGAACGTCCTGCCTTTTTGGCCCTTGGCCTCTGCCATCTGACTGTTTGGTGTTAAGGGTGCTCACGGCACTTCCCTTCTCCCACTTTCTCCTGAGTAGTTTCACATGTCACAACCCATAAACAAACTCCATAAAGCATAAATGTCAAAAAGCTTTGGGACTTTTGCCCCAAGAAACCTTTGGGACTGAGTGGCTTACATAAGCAAATGAGCTACAAGGGTTTTTGAATTGATTTCAAAAGGGTCAACTGGGCAACAACGCAGTGACTTGACTTCTGATGTGTCTACTTTCAGTTGATCTCCTCAAATAATGTCTACGAGATGCTTGAAAGTCCAAGTCGCAGTCATTAACTAGAACTTTGGTCCTCTTTATTAGCAGCGCCACAACCAGAAATAACTACAGAAACGCCTCCAAAATGTCAGGGTTTATGGGTTCAGGGAGACAGATGTTTACATGTGACAGCCTGCAGTTTCTCACAGTTGGAAAGCTGAGCATTACAAAATGGGTCGAGGTCAAATTGCAGATTGGGATGATACTCATACTCAGAGCAAAACGGTTCCATGAGTCATAATAGATTGAAAGGTCTCTCTAACTTAACCAAGGTACTTAGAGGTTCATGTAAGAGCTCTTGCTGGGATGTAATTGGAAAGTGTGATAATAAACCAGATACAAAACATTCAACTTATATCCTTGTGATACTTGCCCTCATGTCTTCGCATTTAGTGGAAGAAGATTTAGTTATTTCTCTTTTTGTCTTAAAAGAATAATAATGTACGACTTCATTTGAAGGCTAATTTTGATATTTGGATATTTAGATTGCTGACAGTCGTTCTGAAGCAGTCTGTGTTTCCTGCAGAATTTTATTCCTGTCAAGGTGGAAACACCTCCAAGACAACCTTTTGACTATAATGGGAAACTAAGACTGAGTCATACTTTGAGAGTTGGTAAAGCACAGATGACTCATCCCTCATACTCACTGGCAGGGAAACTCTGGGATGGATTTCACCTTTCAATGAAGAAGTATTGGAGACGCTTGCAGAAAAAAGGAAAGCAAAAACTTTCAGTACATGTTTTGTTCTTGTTTTTTGGATTGCTGTCATATCAACAGTGGACAGCAGTGAATGGCCTTAAGCAAGGGGTCATTTACAAAGGGGCATAATTACTGAGATATGGAACAGTAAGTAAAAGCTAAATATCCACTGATCGAAGAAATGTAATCCATTAATGGTTAATGAGTATCATAACTGCATGACTGTGTTAGGATTATCTTATTTAAGGTCTCAGTATATTTCAAGCAAACTATGTCTGTGATGTGTCGTCCAACCACTTCTAAAACCAAAAGTGTTTCAGACAGTCACTCCTTGAAGGCATTCATAGTGTTGCAAGTGGCTATACACATGAAAAGTGTCAGAAGTAGTTGTGTGAAGAATAAAAAAGAAGAGCCTGAAAGGCAGCATCTTTGTAGCACACTGTCATCAGAAACTGGGTTTCAGATGCAGTTAAACATGTTTAAAGCCTTTGATCAAAATAAGAATCAGTATTATTTTGATGTATTTTGGGGTCATTTCTTTAATTTCTTTAAATAGAACCATCGGGAGGATACTGAGGACTGAGCTAAGAATTCTGATATGACTTAAATGTCAGAGCCGTGGGGTAGTCTGATCTAAAGTCACATCTCTTTTCCACAGAGATTTCTCAGTCAGAATTGAGGATTCTCTGTGGCCGTAGTGTGAAATTAAAAAAAATCCTAATGGTGCAGTGTTTGTCAGTCTCATTTAGATATCCTTTTCATTCCATGAATTCTTCTTCCTTGTCGAAACCTGGCCTTACATCACCCAGAAATTACCCAGAATTTCAACTCCAGCATAGACTGGGCAGAGATTTAAGTTTGATATGCTAGGAGTTGCTGATTTAGTCTCAATCCGAGATGAGACTCAGGCTGCTCAATCATGGCAATTTTCTTGGTCAATATAATCATTAATACGATTGCTCATTGACTTTGGAAACATCATGTAACATCCATGTAAAGGAAAGGGTTGCATGGGATTTGTAATGCAAGACGACACAAGAGCATCATTGCAAAAAGAAGACCGCACAATGATCATTTTATCTTGTTTTCACAATCATTGGAAGCCAAAATCGTAGTTGAAAAGGAAATTTAATTAATCGCGCAGCCTGGTGGGCTATCATGTCCAAATCCACAATTTTTTCACATTTTCAAACTTGTAGTCTTTAGACCCAGCTGATGCAGACTCAAATGACATCACTTGAGGACATTTATCAGACTTTGCGCAGCTTCCTCTGGAGACACTAAAGGCTTTATACAACTTTTTTTTTTTCATGTGTAAATTCAGTGCAACTATCCTTTAATACCCACCTCTGCAAAGAGTTTTGACCTGAAACACACGTGAGAAAAACATAAAAGGGATCCAAGGAAAGTCATACCCAATCCAAATAGTATAATTAGGACTGATCTAAAGTGAGACCGACCAACCGCAAACAAACCACCAACACTGGCAGACCTTCTCTGTATTGTGGCACCTTACACCTACAGTCCAATGTCTACAGTATCTTTACGTGAGTGTTGCTTGAATCATTGATGCTAAGTCACTCAGGAAGTTTTTATAAGAGCATCTGCCAAGTGCTGTTAATGTTAATGTAGTTTATATACCCTATTAACGTGTGTTTGAAGTGTACATGCATGTCTGCACGCCTGTCTGTTGCTGCGGGCGGTGCACTGACGTTAGTGCCATCATGTGATGGTGAGCGTGGAGAGCCAGAGCTGCACAGATGGTGTCAAGGCAGGGCTCCTCCAGTGTCATGGCCCCCTTACCGTCTGGACTCACAGACAGGGAGCAAGAGATCAAAAGGGAGAGCAGCGACACTGTGCATGATGGAGACAATGAGCGGACCTACAATCACATCTTCACAAAACAAGGGCAGTGATGTAGAACCAGACGTAGTAAACATACCATCCTCTGATTTTTGTAGCAAATCCAAATCGCTAATGAAGGCTTGTGCATTTTTCCTGACACAAAGCTGTCGACAGAAGGCGCTTAAAGATGAAAAAGAAATGAAGATGTTGACAAAATGTGCAAAGGATTGAGGATCCTTCCATAGGAGCTTATTGCAACTGACATCACTTCTTTCCAGTGATATGGAGAAATCATAGACAGCTATCAATCACTCAATCACATCATTTTTAGTTTAGTAAAATACTGGCCCAGGTTTCTTCCAGACATGAAATACCAATCGTCACTTCCCCTGCCACCTGTTTGTGCCAGAGCTTTAGCAGACCTTCTTGACTTAAAAACACCCACTCAGGACAGGCGTCATCAGTTCTGGCTCTCTCCAGTCTGTCATAGAAGACATGAGCCATCACCTGGTCATCTGGTCTGTACTTCAAAAACTGCTTATGGAATACTTAATCCATAGTGTAGCCTCTTTTATCTTACCTGTTAATGAGATGTCACCAACTTTGATATTTGACATTAGGGTTGGGCCGATAACTGACAACCATTTACCACAGAGTCCTCTACCGCTGTAGCATTGTGATTTAAAAGGCGTGATGTACTCGCGCGACTTAGGTTAAGTGAGTGACTTGCTGACGTTACGTGACTTTAGTTATGTCACTAACGTAACTTCCATTATAACTAACAAGACTGAACTTAGTGTTTTTGACCCAAGGTATGATCTTACCTAGCCAAGTGGTTTTGGTACCTAAACTTAACAAGTGGTTTTGTTGCCTAAACCTAACCAAGTGGTTTTGATGCCTGAACCTAACATGTAGTTTTGCATATTACATATTATTGCTTACTTGACCTCAAAGGCCTTCACATGCAAAACTGATTCCAGAGGTATAGGTATACTGTCATAGTTTGACAAGTTGAGAGCGAGAGCGAGAACGAGAACGTGCTGCAGCACCACACACAGGGTCTGAAATTTTCTGCAATTGAAATAGTAATTAATATCCCCCAGACAGAACAATTTCATCACCAATTGCGATGTTTCACCGTAGACATTGTCATATGCCAGTTTGCTAGACATTGCCTAACCCTATTTGACATGGCATCCAATAAAACATAATGTATTTAAAACATAGTTAGGAGAAAGCTAATAGCTTGCAGAGCTATAAGAAGCCTCACTGTCCTTGTCACGCAAACTATGATATACTGTAGGAATCACCAAAAAAAGTAAGTGGACACTGAGTTAATCCTCTAAATTAAACTTTATAAAAGATTCTTCCATTAATATACACAAACTCTTACCAGTGAAGAGTATCAGTATCAGTGCAGGCATCTGCAATACACTGTTACTGTATTGGATTTAAACCAAAATGTGTATCACCCACCACTAACCAGCACAGGTCTGAGTCATCAGAGATGTGTCAATGCTGAGACTGGAGTCTGCAAGACTGTGTCAAAGAAGATGCATTCGCTCATTCAGGGTACAATCATTTTTATTTTTACATTTTTTTTTAAACTATTTTCATCGACACCTTGTTTTCTTTGTAAAATCTCATTAACTGTCTGTCTCTGTTTTACATTAAATTGAATTTTACCGTCAGAGGAGATTGACAGCCGAAGGAAGCAGACAGGTCTGAAAATATCCTGTGTGCAATCTAAGCAGGTGGTGAAAGCTGGAGAGGGGGATGTAAATGATAGAGGATGAAGATGGAGCTTCTTTTCCTCTTACTCACGTTAAGATTTTGCAGTGTGTAGAAAGCCACTTATACACACTAATTTAAGTGTCTGTGTGTGTTTGTGTGCGTGTCTGTATGAGTGTGTGCTTGCTAGTGAAAAAGAGACCCTCTCTACAACTCCACTAGCCTCCTCCAGCACGCTGCTTAAGTGACTTCTAATAGAAAGAGAGTCATGGTTCGAGGCAGAGCTTGGCAGAGAGTGAATAGCATAATTGCCTGTGTCTGAGGAGGGCGGGAATACGAGGGTGCTACAGAGGAGAAGGTTATATTTACATGCTGAGTTGTGAGCGCTTGAGGACACACCATGGCATTTAAATCTGACACTGAAGCCGGCGGTAAACCTGCAGATCTCACGCAGCGCCTGATTGTTTTTACTCTGATACACGCTTGTTGCATAAATGGTTGATGGAACATACCGTGCCAGCACATTAGAATGAAGCAGAGCGTGCAGAGTCTCATATCACGTAATGATGGCGTGAGTCAGCAGGTAAAGGTTTAGCCACACTTATTGTACTTTGTATATTGCTTTTGAGTCACAGAGCCAACTTTGAAAAACACAGAAAGCCATTTAACAACACTTACTGCTGTGAGGGTATCCAGAATACTGAAAGACCCCTTAAATATCTGTTTTTGAAAATATAGAATATTGAATTGTAACATCAAAGTACACCCTGGTTCTTTAGCAGAGGGTTCGTGACCCCTAGGGGGTCCTCGAGTTATTGCGGGGGGGGGGGGGGGGGGGGGGGGGGGGGGGGGGCTGCCAAATTATTGTTTATTAATATTCTAAGTTTTTCAACATTTTTAATTGATCTACACATTTAAGGTGCAATATCTGAAAATTCCCCACCTGTCAGATTTATACTCCAAACAAATAGGGGGCAGCACATCACCAGAGTAACTGCAAACTGCTGCTTATTGTAGTAGCCATTAGCTAGTTAGCTCAGTTAGCTGTGCAGTGCAATCAGGACTTGGAGCTCAGGGATCAAGCAAGTGATTATGTTCAAATCCCTAGCACAGGAGCAATGGATCGTTTTGTAACTTATCAAGTAAGAGACTCGGACATACCCTTCACCTGGGAAACCACCAAAGAAATACATAGGGGTGAAGCTAACCTGCCTAACATTAGCCATGCTACAACAGCTTTGTTTGGGCCGCAGGGGACACTACGAGTGGCCATAGTGCAAATTGGAAGCAAAGCTGAGTGGAGCCCTCAAATCTAGGTCTACATGTACGGTGAAGGCGAGGTAGCCTAGCTTGCTTCCTTGTAATATAAACTTAACAGCACAATGGACCCTTTCAAAAGTTGAATGTTCAAAATGACTATGCGCCTAAACGTCCTACTACTGCGTGGACTTGAAAAAATGAGAGTAAGGTCTTGTTATAACGTTTGTAGGCTACACAGTATGACAATCTTCAGTCAGTAGCTGGCACATCACAGAATTGGACGTGTCTCCAAGCAAAACCAGCTCCCAGATTTTGGCGGTGTCAACCACTGCCATGGGAAAACACCCACGCAGAAGCTTGTAGCTTAGTTAACACAAATATGTCCCAAATGCTTTATCCTCTGCTGAAAAAAATGCTAATTTCAGTTTGACTTTGAGGACGTTTAGCAGGGTGTCTCTGATACTTTGAGCCAGATCGTGTCAGTATTCGTCAATGTTGAACAGCTATAAGCGTTAGTTCTTAAGAGCTCTGATGCTGTAAACTGTTTGACCCTTAACTTTGATTTCCGAGCAGTAGCTGTCTAAATATCCTAACGTCCTTGGGCTGTAGTCTCAATGACTGACACTTGAGTACGGTTTAGTCTGGCAAGAGTTCTGTCTTTTTGCTACCGCAAGCTCAAAGTGTAATCCTCCCAAAGTCAAGCTGTTTACCTCAAAATCAGACCCAGTTCAGCATCTGGGAGAACATGATATCTGAGGTCATTGAGATAAAAGTCAAGACACACAGTGACTTTGCTCTTTTTCCTTTTACATCAACTCCCTGTCCGGCTATCTCTCTTTCATCCTCCCTCCTTCTCCTCCTCTCTTTCAGTGCACATAAAATAAGCGAGAGGCTGCAGGTATTTTAGGATGGAGCTTTAGGAAACTAACCCCGCTCTCAGTTGACTTTGTTCATGAAATATGTTCCAAATAAAGGCGGCACCTCTGGCTGATGGATCACCGTGGTAACAAGAGAGGGGATCGTCTGAGAGAACACAGATTTCTACGTCAAAGTCGAAACTTTGTATCAGCCCGTCTCAGACAGACCTCAGCTGTGTCATTTATCATATTAATCATGTTAATTATGTAAATATTCAGGTTATTGCTGTTAATGCTGCTAGAATTAATATAATCATTTATACGATGATCAAATCAACTATGATTGAATGATGAATATTTAGTATCTATTTCCTTCAAAGGAGACTATATGCTAAAGGACTTCTAACCTCTAACCAATCTCAGTCTGTTTTCTGAATGGTTCTTGATGGTACTGACATTAAAAATTAAGATGTAACTTCACATAGTCTAACAGATAATAACGGATGGATACAGTTCCTTTAAATGAGCTTTAACTCTGTGGCTGCCCACTGATTTAAGTCATCAGATCAGATTAGATAAAATAAGACTTTATCAATCCCTCACCAGGGAAATTCACTTGTGTCCGTGCCCCTGAATCCAACCTCATCTTGTCAGTCAATTTCTTTTTGCTGCGTCATTGTACACAGAGTAACGCAGGATAACAGAGTAACGCAGGATCACAGTTACCTACTTATTGCTCAACTAACTGTGATAGAGACAGAGAGGAGTGATGGAAACAGCACTTTGCGACACAGAGCAGTGGGACCGACAAATTTGGACTATAGCCTACAGGTTGTCGTGCTTTTGTTAGTGGCATTAGAAGTACATCCTCACATCCATTTTCCTATGAACTATGGGTAATCTTCCTAACAAAGCCTGGTAAGCAAAGTTGACTCTCTGGAAGTTAATAGAAAGTGCACTTGATGTCTAGACATTTGGATTCAGCTAAAGGCTCATTTATGCGTATATGGACGGAGCACTATGTCCGTACTTTTTGTTCATTTTGTCCCTATTATTGCATGTTTTCTAAGAGGCTATGGAAGCAGACGAAATTGAGCAGCACCACCAAAAATGGTGGAGGGCAACAACTATGGGCGTCACAGACCACCATTGTCTACAACACTGCCTCCGCGTTTGCCTCTCTCAACATGCACATTGCTGCACACCCATGCCAACATGAAGGACGCATGGAAGTATGTGGGTAGTGACGGTTGCATCATTTGAAATGGACGTATCTATTTTCGTATGTAAAGGCAGCTACATGAGCCTTAGGGGTTCTGAGGATGAAAAACATTGAAATGTGAAATTCTGATAACTAAATGTTAAAATATCTCTGCTATATATATTTATAAATTTGAACCATTTTTATAAATCCTATTTTTTTAAATCATACTCTTGCAAGCCCCCTGACTCTATACGACTTGCCCTTGCCAAATATACCAGAGTTTTAAAATCAGGAGACTGTGGCGACTTTCCTCCATTGGTGCACCGGTGCACTGGACTTCAACCAGCAAAAGATTGGTTTTGCATAGTTTTGTGTAGAGTGTAGCCATACCTATCGTCATAGGCACATCGTCAGTTGTTGTGTAATAACTCTCACTGCCAGAAGTGGGAGACAAAAGGTCCGTTCTGCAGGTTTAAGACGTAACAGTACATGTCATGACATACAATTCAACTGGTTTCCATGGAGTCAGGTACTAGACTTTCTATTCCAACAGTTGTTGCAGTGTCATTTTGATTCATCTCCACTTACTCTCATCTGAATTGCGCTTTCACCACCAGAAACCATTCTCCACAGCTGTGCGAGGTGCAACACCAGTCAAGCTGTACTGAGCTGAGCTGTGAATCTTGGTGGCGGATTAAACAACCATTTAGTTAAGACACGTGGTTACTTAAAAACACTCCTCCTCTCTTCTGACAGCAAGCAGCAGTGGTAATTTAAGATATATCACATGCCAAGAGGCATTAGCGGCTGGCACACAGTGGCATGCATCTGCTCAGACTCTCACCCTCGCGGGAGAGTATCCTCCCTCGGCACGGCAGAGCCTGAGAGAGACACAGTTGTCCTTGGATAGCAGCAGGCGCACTGCTGAGAGGCTGCATTTCTCGCGCTCGATCAGCGCTGAAGTCAAGCTCTTAAAATGGCTCCTCGGCCTGCGGGAGCAGATGCTTGGTTACCCTCTGCGCCGCGCTGATCTGATTCCCACAGAATTCAGGTTAACTGTCACAGAGTAGCATTCAAGGAAACAGGTGGGAGAGCTCAGACTGGAAGTCAGCTTCACAGAAACGATATGTTTGTGTTCATTCAGCTTTTTATGCATTTAGTTAACCTTCTCATGCAGAGTAACTCATAACTGCAGCTTCAAAAAGCTTCAGTGCCTGAATCATTATAATTAACAGTGACCTGCTGTGTGGAGGCTGATGGGTGGGGATAACACTGTCACAGCAATCCTATGCAGGGAAAACTAAATAAGAAATGTTGCAAAAGTAGGAAAAGAAATATGATATATTTTAATTTTCATCTTTGGGATTGATGATTGTATCGACCAATGATGATTGAAGAGACAGTCATCAATTACTGATGCCCCTGCTAGTATCAAGATGATTTATTCTGTATGTTTTAGGCAGTGGGGCAAAGTGTTTTTATGATATGTTTAGGTATCTTAATTCTCCAGCAGTACCTTTCTAAATGTATTTTAAATTTAGACTAGAATTAAGGGTGCTTTCATAATTCAAAAAAAGCGTGGCTGTTCAAAGTCGTAGAGTGTGTGCTTTCTGTATGAATTAGCTAAAGGGTCAACTGTCAAAAAATGGGAGAAAGATTTCCTTTCTATATAATACAAAATGTAGTGCCTCTTGTGCCGGTGCAGAGATAACAATGTGAGAGATGATGAGACACATACTGTAACAATATGCTTAAGAACATTTTAGAAACGCACAAACAAACAGCTCATTCTTCTCTGCTCGTGTGTGTTGAATTATTTTGGCTAATTCACCCATCGGTCCAGAGTTGCTGCATTTAGGAGGACTGCCATTTTCACTGTTCATGAAACACTGGCTGAAGGTACATAGCCAATATTTCTTCAATCCGACTGAATGCAAAATGGTTAGAGATTTCAACCGAACTGTTTAAATGGATGCTTAATAAACTAATAATAACCAATCAGATGTGTGTTTTCATGCCCCATAGCATTTAATGAGAATGTAACTTTTTTTAAAATGCACAAAGTGGTTTCACCTGCTGTGAAGCACCTGATCTGTTGGAAATATAACAGAAGAAGAAGATTGCTAACTTTAACACTCTTTAAGCCTTATCCGGTTTTCTGATTTGGTTTGTTTGTTCATCTTTTCAAACACTTGTTTGAACAGCTTGTTGTTTTCAAGCATTTTAAACATCGGGGCAACAATCATTAAATCTCTAGATCTCCACCAAAGGTTGTATCAGCCACAGTTCTGTTCCCTAATGTTCCCCCCAGGTGAGCTAAACATGTTTATTCAAAGCAGAGAGAAACAATCAGATTAAGTTCTTACACGGTTATAAGCACTGATATTTTCCTAGAGAACTGATTTTCACTCAGATTGATCTGATAGAAAATTCATTCAGATGGAGCCAGATGGGATCACTCTCTTCCATCGAGGTGATTATTAGTAGAACACGAGGGTCTATGTACTTCTGCTGCACTGCTACATCTCCTCAGACAGTGTCCAGATTGCACTCTGTCGTATGAATCGTCCAGTTTGTGCCAGAGCGAACACAACTGTAATGTAATAGCCAATAATGCAATATGAAATTAAACAAATCGAAGCTCTGCCTCCCATAAAAATCATAAATTAGCAAACAAAAACATCTGTCTATTTTCTGTGTAGGAAGCTGAGTCACTGATTATAAAACCTTCAGCCAGGTGGGACCAATCAGTGAAATGACCTGCAGCAGCTTGGATCTCTCAGTGGCACACAGTTAGACGTCAGCGGGTTTAAATGAAGACATTTGTACCGTAAATGACTTTTAGAGTATTATCAGATTAAATTCATTTTGGAGTCATTTATGGAAAGGGCCCGGGGTAATGTTCTCACCCCAGCTAGATTCCACTGAAGATGTGTGAGTCAATGACAAAATTGCTCATGTGGGAGTGAATCAGCATTGTACTTTGACACACATACAAAAACAACCCCTCTCCTCTACTTCCCATCAATTTGGGTCGAAAAATATTTACGCTAAGATTAAGGTACATTAAAGAGAGCAGTTTTCATAAACTGAAGTAATTCAGCGTTTCTCCCACTCATGTTTTGAAATGAATGATTGTACTCGACACCCACAGAGGGTTTTCACCAGCAGAGGCTGATATTAAGGATGATATTCATTTTACGGACTAATATGAATCATATCTGCACATAAACAGGACAGATATAAGAGCTAATAAAGAACAGAATCACTATTTGGACAGTTTAATATTGATACGATAGGATTTGTGAGTGGTTCATTTGCCTTCTCGCTGCTTTTCCACACACTAACCCTGACTCAACATTACACAAAGATAATAGTGACATTTTTACACACTGCTTTTGTCAATATTGTGAGTAAATGTATATCAGTGCCAATTTCTAATCACTTATATTCGGTGACTTGCTCTAGTAACACCGGTCTTGGAAGAAGCAGGTCACTTTTTATCACATTTAAACTAATAGGCTACTGACCCAGAAATTTGAGCTATTTCAGTCACAGGGTGGTGCAGTCCTGGCTCACAAAATGTGGACATTAACTCACAGATTCATGGACTGTTAACACTTGAGCAAAAGGATCACTTTAATGTATCATAAAATCATCTGTAAATTTGTCACAGGTCAATTTAAAAATGTGTAATATGTAAGAATTGGCCACTTCATTCATACTCCAAATAAATGTGGGGCTGCATATCACCAGAGTAGCTGCTAGTTACTCGTGAAGCTGTCATTAGCTGGTTAGCTCAATTAGCTGTGCAGTTAGCAGTCCGGACTGGGAGAACGGAGTGTTTTTGTAAGACGAGATATGTCGGAGCTAGCAGGTCAACATGCCTCGTAGGAATTCTAGTCAAGTTAGCAGCGTGCATCCGTCCCCATCTGATCCCCTGACTTTACGCACCATTAGCAGGTCAAAATGATAATTTGTCCAATACTTTAGTTTATGACCAAATACCTGTAAAAATGACAACTTCGCAACCAGTGATGTACTTCATCTTTAGTGCTGATTAAAAATGTTTGCATGCTACCATGCTAAAGTAAGTTGGTGACCATTGAAAATCATTCCTGCTAAACATCAGCTTGTTAGCTTGCTGACGTTAGCATTTAGCTCAAATCAACACTGTGCCTCAGTCCAGCCGGACAGAGTTCCTAACGTAAAAGCAGATTCTTAACCTTGTTACTTGTAGTAAAATGCTAATTAGCTAATATTTGCACTAGCTTTTCAGAACCATTTTGTCATACGTGTTTCCAAAACAACAAGATGAACTTGCATGATCAAAATTACTATTACAGTTTTCTTTCAGACATCTTATCCAAAATGAAAAATTAACTGCATTGGCATAAACTTCCACATATAAGTTTGATCCTTTCTGTCCCTGTACCATTTCACATGCAGTATGAGTTCAAATGAAGGAGCACAACATGATAGGAATACAATCGGTACTGCTTGGACTTTAAAATATTACGTCTCTTTATTCATTTACGATAAAACTTTTCAAGTGGCCCTTAATTTCAAGAACATTTCTGAATTATTCATTGATGAAGTCAAGGTTACAAGACCTTACAGAAATGTTCCCAAAAAAGTCCCACTTGATTTGCTGCTGTTTGCTTACTTTACTTACAAACTAAGATTCAGTATTACTTTTAAAAAAGCACACTGCTCACAAAAACCAAGTCAACAAGTTGTGCTGGTATTCATAAAACTCATGGTTTGACACTGCTGAATAATGGATAACTGAGGAATAAAAGATTTAGAGAGACGCAGAGATACATCCACAGAGTAGTCTGAGAAAAAACATTCAGTTATTTCTCTGGCTATAAAGGTCGGCTGACATTGTACCCTGGATTCACCAGTGTTGGTAAGTTTGGATTTTTTTGTTACTTGTGAGCTGATCTAGCGCTGGGCACCGTTTCACAAATGACCGAAGGAGTTAAAATAACTAGGTACAAACTTGCAAATACAAGCATAGTGATGTTTATTTTAACAGGATCTCTTAAGGTTAACTTAGCTTTAAATAATTAATGAATCTTTTTTCCGATAAGAGTCGGAATACTTGACTCTTCACCTCACTTCAAAAATCTTTTTCCCCAGTTCACACTAATGCAAATCTGCCCATCTAAGGCACAATTCAAGTGTTCAATTGTAGCCTGTGGGTACGGAGTCTTAATGGGAGACAAACCACCGTACAGTCATTCTCTCCTGAGGTGGTTCATTAATGCCAAAGCTATAGTGAAGAATTGATCCATTTAAGGGAATGGGGTTTCTTTGAAAAAACAAAAAACTTCCCTGACTTTCAAGGGCAGTTGAATAATGATATATCTTGCCAGCACCAACTCGTCCTGTGGGAACATCAAGGATTTTTCCATCCCAGTTAAAGACACACACGATCCAGGATCATTTACATTACTAGGTACAGACGGTTGCTGGAACAATTCTGAGACTGTTCTTAAAACAGATGACAGTGTTGGTCATTTGGTCAGAAGTTTAAAACAACATCTTCTTACACTTTTCTAAAAATCGCCTTGAACTCGTGTGACGAATCACTGTCCTTTGCCAGTAGAAAAAGCAGAGGGAGGACCATAGAGACCAGAGTTTGCTTCCCATCTCTTACCAAGAGTAAACAATGGTTTCTTTCAACCATGATTAAGATCCTTTAAAAGCCTTAATTCACGGCCAGAGTACGCTTGGAGCAAACTTCTTCGTACAGTGTGTGTTTCTTAGCTGTTCAGAGGGGTTACACTTAAATACTTGGTTAAAAGTCTGTTGTGAGAGAGGCTGGGATATATAACCTGATGCACCACATGATTTGTTACATGGAACCATCTGGAGAGTCGCCCTTAGGAACTGTTTGGGAAAGGGCAGGCCCTTTCAAAAAAACACTTTGCAGGTGACCGGACGAACCATCTGTCTATCACTGTCTACCATCAGATCGACAAACAATATAACGTAGTAGGAGGGTGCAACCAGCATTGCCAGTTGGTATATCAATTTCTTGCTGAGGCCAGTCGAGAGAAGAGCGGAAACATCTTTTCCATTGAGAAAAGTCTTTGATCGGAGTAAATTTTTTGCTCTGTTGTTTCCAAACAAACTTTTCTCGCTGGTCATCATATCTAAACCGTGCTGGTAACTGAGCAGTTCCACAAAGGATGCTGATCGGTCCGAACAAGTGTGGTTCATACGCAAGTGGATAGCTTGAAGCCTGGTAAGATGGACTGGCATGATCACGTGATCTCACAAATCTAGTTGCCTCGCAAGGCAAGGAGATGATGCTGCACACTTTAGGCCAGTTTCTCTCAAGGCATTCAAGGTGTTGCAGTCGAACGCAAAGCAACAGAAGTTACAGCAACAGGAGCTTGAGAGAGAAGCTGGAGTCCTGTCTGCTTTTTCACCTGCTCACATTTCTAAAAGTTTTAAAAAACTGTTGCATGTCCCATGTCCAATGTCTGAAAGGTGTTGGGAGAGGGTGTTTGCATGATGTTTAAGGATCCAACATTGACAAGACAAATGATTTACTGTTTAGCCTATATTTTAAGTTGTGTGAAACAAAACTAAACAAAGTGGCTTTTTTAAACTCGCAATCAAAAGACCAACAGGATCTTGGAGGCCTTGTTTTCACGATTTCTTGATGTGACATCTGTGACTTTAATGAGATAGAGTTCTCACTGTTCAAGCTAACTTGAGGCCAAGAGGCACCGTCTGTCTTTCCTCCAGGCATCATTTCTCCCATCAGAGTCTTGATAGATGGAGAGTGGAGCCAATTTATTCTTTGGATATCATGACATTAATTTGTCCCGAGAAGACACATGGAGAGATGGCGTGTTTCTCTGTAATTAGAAAAGGTGTGAGAGCCTCCTTGGCCGAATGGATTAGTTCCTGTGTGGCAAACATGGGACACCTTGCACTAAGTTCAGTGGATTAAACTTTTGCCCTCCA
This sequence comes from Pagrus major, assembly GCF_040436345.1. Classification (NCBI taxonomy): domain Eukaryota; kingdom Metazoa; phylum Chordata; class Actinopteri; order Spariformes; family Sparidae; genus Pagrus; species Pagrus major. The sequence goes on from NC_133228.1 coordinate 6,204,444, forward strand.
CGTTTTCCTACTCTAGGTGTTTGATTCGCACTACAGGCAACCCTATGTGCGATGAAGCACATTTCTCACTTCTACAGTAATATGAAAAGCATGCAGGAGGAATTGGAAACATGGCAAATCGTGTTTAGTGGGGTTTCTCCATCAGCCGCTGTAGAAAAGAATGTGAGGTAAATGTCTAATGTCTGTCTCCCTTAAACAGCTTTGAGGGTTGTTGCAAACACACAGGGAGAAAAGAGAGAGATCTCCTTAAGCGTGGGCCCTTTAACCTCCTCCTTCAGAGACAGGACTCTATCTTTGTACCAGCAAACCCCTCGCGGTTCTTACTGAAGAGCAAATGCACCCAGGCGTGAATATCCCGCTCTGTCTGGAAGCCTGGTAACAAGAAGGGGGGACTGCATGAGCTGAGGGCTCCTCCGGGTCCCCAGGAGCCTGAATCCAGTAGAGAATTACTAATGGGATTGGTTCTGCCAGGTCAGTATCAGTGAACCATAGAAGAAGACTCAGACAGACAAAGACTCCTGCGCTGCACTGCGGGGTTGAGGTCAGCTCGCTTTCCCTTCAGTCAGACCACGAAGCCGATTCACCAGAACATGAAATGAATGTTTTTTCCTCTTAACCGTTTAAAAATGTGAATCATAGTGCTCTAATATGAACGCTGGCTCGAAGCAAAAGTTGTCACCTGTGTTCACATTAACTGAATATTTGTACAGTTTAAACATTTAGCTCAGATCACTATCTAAAGATTTAAAATTTGCTGAAGGGGTAAGGTTATTGTATCTTTTCAAAATGGTTGTCTACCATTGAAACATTCTCACTTCCAGAGTTGTACAGCGGCACCACACCACAGCTCGGTTTCTGAGTCTCACAGGGACAGAGAACCGTGTCATGTTTGTATTAAAAATAAATCTGAGGTCTGTTCTTTATTCAATGTGTTCAGCACACACTGTCCTCTGTGCAGGCCCTGATCCCCGCAGGAGGAATTCAACTTCTTCACGCATGTACTTAGAGTTACTTTTTAATATGAGGACTTCAGGCCAGAATGAGATATCCACCATTTACAAAACACCTTCTTAAATTGTTGCTGGTTAAAAAATTACCTATACTGCACTATAATACAGCTAAACTACACTTTCTGGATTGAGACATGTCCAGGTTTTTCACTGACTGAATTACTAATCAATTGATTAGTTGATTATATGACAATTGTGGACAATTATGGACGCTATGTTTTATTTGTTTTCCTTTTTTACAACGAAAGAGAAAGAATCTTGTATAACTTGTATAATGTATAACATTTACAATAAGACCCAAATAATTAAGAATTTGTCATAGATGGGATTTCACAAAGTTCATAAAGTTTCTCTTAACTCATCAATTTACAAAATTGGGTGATTTTTTAAAGGAGTCTGGGAACTTTAACGCTACTGCTTACGGCATTTGTAAAATTTTCCGTAGCCGTTTTACAAAGTTTTAAAGTTTCCTCTCACTCAACAACTCAAAATTGTGCAATTTGTTAAGGGGGTCTGGGGATATTGTGGTTACTAGTTCAATGCTTGGATCAGTTGAACGGATCGTGTGTTCACAAATATCTGCTGCTGACACTGGCAGGTTAAGAGAGCCCAAACATGTCATTTACATCACAATGAACCACATGAAAATCAGACAGTGTGTAAATTATGCCTCTTGCTGTTGTTTCATGGAGGACATTGGTTTAGTAACTCGCTTGAACGGCTAAATGCTCCACAATGTTCACCAGCTAGTCGCTAACTTTTTCTGTCTTTCATTTAGTGTACAGTGGGCTTGTAAGAACTTTTCCACTGAAGACAGCTGCCTGCTGTAACAGTTAAGTTGATGAAACTGCTGAGACTGAAGCAAAACAATGATCTGAAAGACACAAAAATGCTCCATAGCTAAAAGGAACTGCAGGGTTGGTGATAATTTTCTGTCATTCGTCACAACAAATGACCCCTTTCACATTAGGCATAGTCATTTGACCCTTTATTGATCTAGAAATTAATCAATATTGATAAGTGCAGCTTTAAAAATGTACAAACCCCCCCCCCGCGCATATTTCTGGAGTTGAAGCAGGCAGTGTTCATTCTGATGAATAACTTAACAGATATTTGGAGATTGGGAATAATTGCATAAAATTTACTGTGCTCCAAAAGTGTCTATCTATTGATGCATGCTTGCTTAGTGCTCGCAAAAAGCATTTAGTTGCATCTAACTGTGATGTTGCAACCAGCTGAACACCCCTCTTTCCCACAAGGAGTTACAAGGGAGAGTGGTTAAAATCTCCCCAAATGAAATGGGAGAGCCCTTCAAGACCCTCACACCTCATCAGCTGACATTGACCGGACATTTCTAACACGACGTCTTTCGCTGTGGTGATTTCTCTTGTGTTACTGTTGCAATCCTAGAATTATCACAATGCCATCCGCAGTTAACCTGATGGAGATGGAAAAGCATGGATACTCGCTATTTGTTCACAATTTCAAGCAAGGCATGAAATAAAAAGGAAGACTGCTTTTTTACTGACTGTGAATGTTAGCAGTGCTTTATAGGCTAACATTAGCAACCCATGCTCTTACCCTGCCAATCTGCACTGATATTAAAGGAGGGGTACCAAGTGCAACAACTTCACTGATGGACTCTAGTTACATTTCAGGTATCATATGCCATCACGGGGGGACTGCAGTTCTCATAACCCTCTGAAAAAGCTCCGTTTGGAGGGCCCTGTAGCCATAACACTTAACCCTACCCCTCTATCCCAACAAGAATCGGGACACCCAATCCCTAGATGTGAACATGCAAAACAGAAGGGTAGGTGCTAAGTGGTAGGGTCAAGAGGTGTACCGGGATTGGGCCTGAAATTGTGAAAAATGGCAAAAGGCCTTTTCTAGAGTGAGTTTGTCTGACTGACTATTGTTTGTCTGTTCTGGGCTACTGGAGAAACATGGCGGTACAGTATTGCAGACCCCGTGAAGGAGGATCATCTCCCTCTATACATATAAAAAGCTCATTCTAAAATACATATTTAAACACAACTACTCTTGGTTTGAAGAAGAAGAAGAAGGCATACTTTATTAATATCCACGGGGAAATTCAATGTTTTCACTCTGTTGCCATTTCTTTTTTTCTTTTTTTTTTGGCCCAGGACTGTAAAACACACACATGCACAGACAGGACCTATACACATGAATCAGCTTCAGGTAATTATACACTAATGAAAACATAATAAGGAATACGATATTCTTATTTGTCAATAGATCCCCTTAAATTCCACACACTGGACCTTTAAGTTAGTCTTTATAATACTACTGTAGGTTTTCATGGCCGTACAGTAATACCTCATTAACAACTGCCCTTGTTCAAAAGGTGACAGCAAAGTGGATCATCTGCATCATTTGAAAATTAAAAACCATTCAGTGCAATGTTTTCCAAAATGAACACACACAGCAGTAATTATAAAACAACCTCTGGATACAGTGTGCTGTATACCACAACCGACCGCACGTCATCGCATGAAGGGAGTTTGAAGGGATTGTTCAGCAGAGCATGAAGTCTACCCAACAATATTCTCCGCTTCGAATCAAACAAGCTGTAAGTCCCACGAGGAAAACTGTGAAGCAGGCTTGACTGGAAGAAGTTCACAGCTTGTTAAAGGTTCATCAGCAGAGGCAAGTGATGTTTACAGCATCTGAAAGTGGAGAAAGTCTCCTTTCCCCTATGATTCATGCACAGAATCAGGTCTTAGCTCTACATCAGAGTCTTTATTAACACTTTTTGCGATGTTGATTTTAATCAAATACCCCTTTATCCTTCACACTATCAGCTCAATAAAATCTAGTCTACATCTTGTGCAAATGTTCGCCTTGAGGAAATTTTCACGGTTACAAAAACAAATATTTTCCAGAGCTCCACTTCATGTGAGCTGGTCTTCTGTGCCAGAGGGTGGAGGCAGCGCGACGACCCTTTGTACAGTTAACTTTTCTCTCCACAATACAACCTCCTGGGAGGTGTCTGTTACTGACTGCAGTCGATATCAGGCTGGCAGAGCCTGCATTACCATATGTCATCATCATGAGCCACAGAGACCCCTGACAGTCCTGAAAGAAGTTACATTAACAGTATTTACGATTATGGTTCCATGGGAAAGAGGTTGTTGTACTTGAGTCAGGTCTCCAAGGTATCTTAGAGAGCTTTGAATTTTTTATGTTGTTTCATTCTGAGCCACACTGTTGTTCAGTTGACAGCACATCAATGATGAAAACACTTCAGAGAAAGGACAAATAACTAAAGCGATGGTATAACTTGTTACTGGAGGATTTGAAAGATACCTTGATACTTTAGAGTGGGTTTTGCTTATAATGGTGTTTCACGTTTATTCAGGCCGGGCAATGCAAATGATGTGACTTTTGCCAAGTGCTGTCTCGGGAGTGCTCAACACCCAGAGTCACACCATATTCTGCTCTGATCTGGAGCTGTTGACCAATAGGAGGAGATCTCAGAGATTACTTTTTAACATTTGGGATTAAAAGTGGAATTATCTTCACTCCCATTTATCAACCTGACTGCAGCAGCGATCCACAGAGGTGACCTCCATTCTCGGGTGTTTATGTTAACTGCCAACGGGAGCTGGAGGGGTAAAACGTCATGAGCGTAACGTAACAGAGAGGAGAGGGAAAAAAGTGTGTGTCGTTGCTGGCTACCTTATGGCTAACACAAAGTAAACTGCATTTTTAGGATGAATAAACACAAATGATCCCACGACCATGATACTACTGTTGTTGTGGAGTTGCTAACTTTGCTGTTGATTTCAAATTAAATTCGACAACATTTTCCATTGAGGTCGACGTCTGAGCCCAGAGTCATGATACAGTGAGTTGCTGGGTTCTTTCAGACAGTAAGATGTATGATCCCACAGTAATGTTGATATATTGTATTTTGATCTTGGTCTGCCGGAGGCCTTTAACGTATGCTACAAGTTGCTGCTATCCACCTACTCAAATCTCATCATGTAGTGTGAAGGATAAGGCTGGCAATATTCTATATTGCTGCTCTTAGAAAAAACAACTCACAATGTACACGCTAATTTTTTTCTTTTTTAAAGGCTCAATCATTTCCGCAAATCATTTCCGCAAATCTTAATCAAACAGAAGGAAAAAGTCATTTGTTGGGGACTATTTTCAGCAGTGGATTTATCCTCTGGTGAGTATTTTTAGAAGAGGGACATTGCCTGTGGGATTGAGTCCTAGACCTAGTATTTCCTAGACAACAATGGAGGTGTGAGGCATATAGGAATAAACTATATCTGCATTTGGATAGACACACACACAGTACTTGTTAGTAGGACACATTCACTGTTGGTTTTGGACTTGTAATTGGATTTGTTGATTTATAAGAAAAATATAAAGCATCACCAGGAACCCGTGAGGAGTAGGGCATGGTTAATGGACCAAATATCATTAACATCTAAATCTAAGCAGAACATTTATCAATACCTGTGGTGAGTTTGGCGCAGATTAGGATTATACACTGTAAAAAAAAGTGTCCACGCATTTTAACTTGACCGAATTTGTGAAGAGAAGTCGAGGTAATTTTGTAATGATGCAAAAAAATTACCTTTTCTAGTCGTATAAATCTTTCCTCATCCTACTGCAGCCATGTAGCTCCTGTGTGACGCACTGGTCAAACTTTTCCCACAGTAGCATCATGGGACTCCACATGACTTTGTTTGTCTTCTGACTTGAATTGCATAACTCAGCCTTTCACTCTGTGTGTCCTTCTTGCTTGTGTTGATTTGGCACCATATATCCTCTAATTGAGCCCTGCTGGCTCTGATGCGGCTGCATTAAACAGTGGATCCCTTTTAAAGCCTCTGTCTTTGAACCGGCGTAAATGATCTGTGGGCAGAGCTGAAAGCCAGGGGTTGATCCAGCAGGGTTACCAGGCGCGTAATTAGCATCAGACAAAGTTATGAAGAAAACGGAGGCATGCAGCTCGTTACCGGGCCTTGTTTTGTGGGGACAGAAAAATTGACACATTTTACAGCTTCAGTCACAACCAAAAGCTGTCAAACAGGGTCAGTCCGCAACTTGTCAGCGTTATCACCGGATGACAACTCTCTCTGTGCATATTACGCACCTGTCGTCTCCTAGCTGGTGTGACATTTTCAGCCTCACCCTCATCTGAGCCTCGGGGTGCTATAAATGTAGCTGTTAAATAAGACGATGTTGAGGATACAGTAAACAACTCTTTGAAAATGCGGCCTGATCTCTGCCTGTGAAGTCTGAAAGGCTCTGCGTTCCTACCAAATGTGAGTTAATCTAGGCAGTGGGAAAGAGTTTCTTCAATACTCACTCTCTGACTTAGAGGAGAAAAGGTTTGAAGGCTGTGCAGCTTATTAGATTACATCAGCCTTTAGTTGCTAAGTGACGGGATATCAAACCCTAGACAGAGGAGGGAGACGGGGATGTTTTTTTAATCTAAGAGTATATCACTTCTGCATCCCCAGAATGTTGGCTTTTTATGAACAAAGGGAAACATGTGGGTTTAGATTGAGGATAAAACATTTTTTGTATCCAAGCAGTTATTTTTGTAAATCAGCTTAATGAAGATTTTCATAATTATGATGACTGAATAAGATCGATGTAGCACGTTAATCCAAATGAATCTGTGTAATCTCAATGATACATCAGAGATTGGATCATTATGACCGCATGTTCCCATGTGTAGCTCAAACCCTTAGAACCTCATTTCTACCCTTTAAGCATTCATTTGGTGATTTGCAGGTGAAAAGACTTACGTAAGTTAAATACTGGTTAAATCTGGTTTAAAAGTGACACATCTCGTCTCAGTACATGTTTCTATACTAGAATCAAGAAGTACAATATAAACATGTTTTTCTACAAAACCCGTTCATTATTAAAGATAAAATATGTAATATTTCTGTATAAAACTGACTAGACCTTTTAGTAATGTAGTTCATTGAGGTGTGTACTTACATTATCCCAAATGTTTCCAACAAAATTCAAACCCAGAGAAGTTGCTCATTTTATTCGAGGTGTTTCATTTTTGTCACTTTTTGGATAAAACATCAGATGGTGCGTCAGACAGTGAGGAACATGACTAAACACAACATAAACTTTAAAACAATACCTCATCTGTGAACCTAGTTTCTGTCTGAGTCACATTAGATAGATCTTCATCAGCAACAGTGGTAGTTTGATTTGACTGAGAGACCCCTAGTGACAGAAGTTGCATATTGTGCATTTAAAGCTGCACGAATGAACATTTTTATCATTTATTACCAGTGGAATGAAAGACTACAGTAAATGTAAGCAAGGTGTTGCTTGTTGGGGGGAAAAAAAACAGAATTTCCACACAACTGACTCTGCAGTTCCTCTCAGCTCTTAGTATTGTTGCCTTTGTTTATTACTACTGTACCAGTAACTGTTTTGGTTCAGTCTCAGACCTCGTACCATCCCCATTTCCTTCCATCTTGCCCTTCAAATCCACTGTATACTACCTGTACAGCATCAAACTGCAGACAGATAGAGTTAGTGACTAGCTGGTGAACATAGCGGAGCATTTAGCAGCTAAAGAACCAGATATTTTTCTTATGAGTGGTGGAGACCAAAACAGAGCTAAAAGGAGAACCAGAAATGGCCAGAAACACAACTCCAAATCAATGCTAATGTTGTGAAGTATTTGCTGGGTGTGTAAATGGGCAATTTGCTAACAAATTAGGTATATTAAGTATAGTATATATTATAGTATTAGTATAGTCAGTTCTGTGTTTCCAACTTGTTTTGTTACCCAAGCTTAACAAAAGAATCCAAGTCCTCAAGTAAAAGGTTATCTTAACACTCAAGCATGCACACAAGAAGTTTGTCCAAACATAATTGTCTAAAACTGAAAAAAATGTTGTTAAAATCAGGAAATATGTGATCAAATAATGAGTAAACAAGATGGTAGATCTCACCAGACATTTGATACGAATACTGGCTGGTTGACAATGGTTGAAATAAAGTTTTGACCCTGTTTAGGTGTTGGACAGTTTATTCTTGACCTGGGAAACAGCAGGTGACAAAACAAATTCAATTTAAAATCAACTTGCATCAAAAGTTGAAACACCTTCATCTACATTTCCACTACAAGGGACTTCTGAGCAAAACTCAATCTGCTGCTACATGGTCAACAGCTCCACAACAAGCGGGTAAGTGGACCTAAGTGGAAAATTGTTCTGTCAATTGTTGACTGAAAAATCAGGGCTTACTAGTGAAATCTTGTCAAACACATACAGTGTGCCTTTGTTCATAGAATCAAAACACATCATTTTCTCACTTCTAATTAAATTCTGAATCACATTAAGCAACGTGGGGGGGAAAAAAACAAAGAGATTGAAGGAAAATAATGTGGTTCTATTGGTTAAACCCATACTTAACCTGCTCCCATTGAATTCACACTGCTCTGTGTGTGACAGCCACTCAGCCCCAGTCAGCTAACACACAGTCAAGACACACAAATCAGCCTGAAAGTCTGATTTATTAATTACCTTTTAATGTGTGAGCATCAGGGCTGTGCAAACGGTGCCAGACAAAAGAACTTTGAGTGAATCCATTGTCCTTGGGAAGCGCTCGATCTTTCAGAGTGATTGGATGAGCATTAATTATTCAGCATTAAGCCCAAACAAACGTCTTGTTAAATATCACGTAGCTTTCGTCTGGGCCCCTCCTGGCAGTTGACGGGCAGTGCACAGAAGGCAGATGGAGCCCAACCTTTAGCATGCGCGCCATCACATTCATGAATGCATGATATGTGAATCTTACCTAACCCATTCCTAAGTGCACTCCTGACTCTGAAGCCAATCTATCCCCTGTATAATCCAGTATCTGGCAGGGGGGTTCTCCTGCTGAGATGGACATCAAAGAACAAGACCTGTCTCCTCCTCTTTGATCCGTTCCAGTTTCGGCAGCACTCCTTGTGGTCGTCGCTCACGGTGACATCAATTTTCATCAGTTCACAAATTGAGCAATGAAGCTCATCCAATTTGGCCAACACTGAGTCACATGCATTTTGTGAACACCGCCACCATGTCGGTGACTGTCACACTGAGATACTTCTCACATATCTCCACTACATACATTTTAACACTTACTAACCCATGTGCCGTGTTTGTTTTTTCCCAAGCGTGCACCTGTGGAAGGCCGGGTAAATGCAGGAAGGAGGTGGGTGTGAGCGAGTTAACAAACGCACCGCTCGTGTCAGATGTCGTGTTGGATTTACACCTGTAGAAACCTGTAAAAACGAGACAAGGCGGAGCGCTGCCAGCATCGGGAAGTCATACATGCACTCATGCTTCAAAATGCTTCATTCAGAATCAAATGTGCATCATGCCGACTGCTGTCTAAAGTCGTCACAGATTTGCAAAAAAATGAGCTTTCTGAAAGCAGAGAAAGGCTTTTATTCTGCCTATTCCATCAAGGACGAAGAGATCTCCATAGCAATGCTTACCCACAATCCATTTCTCTTTTATCCATAAAGGTGTCAGTACGTCACGCCTGCTGCCTCTCTCCATTTTATACACTTGAACTGAATAAAAAACACAATGATTTATGTATTTATAACCAAAAGATTTAGGTTGTAGGATGGACGTCAAAGATTTTGAGCTAGTTATTGAAAGCAAATGTGATAAAACCCCTTCAACGAACATTATTCTTTCTTTAAACAGATTTCTAATTGCCCTATGAATATTCTACAGCTACTTGAAAGATTCTAAAGGGCCTCACAAAAGGAAGGAATCAGTCATAGAGACACAGTTTAAGATCTCAGAGTAACACCATCATCATGTACGCCAAATCTGGCACTTTAATCTAATGTGTAATAATTTAAAAGTCCCTTTGCAAGAGAGAGAGAGAGCGAGAGAGAGAGAGAGCGTGTTCTTCTTTTTAAGTTTTTGTGTGTGTGAGAGAGAGAGAGAGAGTGAGAAAGGGTGAGACTGACAGATAGGGAGAGCAAGGCCTGATGGGATGCCGTATATAGCCAACTGTGAGGCAAGGGGTCCAATCATGCATACTGAACGAGTCTCCTTCATTAACTATCCAACAGTCTTTCTCCTATGTATGCACACAAAGACTCCTGCACTTCATATGAATACATATCCGCTACAGTTTATTTTCATGTTCACAAAAGTTTGAATGAACATCAATTTCTGCGATGGCTCAACCCGAGAAGCAGCAACCACTCCAGCTGAGACCGTGTGTGAGTTGGAGGATTAAGTCAGAACATGGCGACGTCAAAATCTGACAGGACAGATCATTTTCTTTTTCTAGAAAGGCGAAGGAATGATCAGCCCTACTCTGCCTACGATTGGCTGGTACTTGCCACCTTTGTTCGTTCGGTTGGTTAGGATGAGTATGTGGAGAGATTTTTGGTTCACGTAAGAATTTCGGGGTAAGCCAATCAGAAGTCGAGTGGGGTGGGTCATTCCTTCGCAATCCTAGGACAAGACATCTTAACAGGGAAAGATAATCAGACAGACTGCAAACGAGCTATCAGCTAACTTTCTTTAAAAGCTAAAATTGAAGGTGACTGTCAATGCTAAACCAAGTCTTGAAGGAAAGACTTGAATCAGAAAGTTGGTCTGTAAACTGAAACTTGTTACGACAGTTTGGGTTATAATTTAACCATTTGGCCTCATTGGTTTAGCCAAACTTTGACTAACCTTGGGATTTGATGACAGTCTGATTGTCTGACTTTATCAGTGTCACTGAATTCCCCAATCTTAGCAACAAACATGACCAAAACTGTGAAAACAAGATTCACTTTGTGATCAACTGGAATTATCTTTAAAGGTGCAATATGTAAGAATTGGCCACCTGTCCATTACATACTCAAAACAAATAAGGGGCTTCCTTTGGACCGGGATTGGCCGGGACTAGCTGTATGCTAACTTCAGCAGATATCTCTACAACACTATCTATATATATATATATATATATACATATATATATATATATATATATATATATATATATATATATATATATATATATATATATATATTATATAGATGCCATAACGTCAAAACTGTTATTTCTACATTCTGTTGAAAATTATACATTTTTCTCTTTCAGTCTGCACCTTTAAGTTGTTGTTAAGTTCCTTTAAAGCAGGGCTAAGTAATTTCAGACTGCATTCTGTAATGACCACAAGGGGCAATTTCAAAATAATGGCACATTGGGTTTTCCTTCGGTTTACTAAACTCTCTTGAATCAGGCTGACTGAGGTCAAACAGATCTGGACCACAAGCAGCAATAAACAAAAGTCTCCTGGTGAGCGACGATTGTGTTGACTGCTCGTTTTACTTACGATAAAATCATCTAAATGTTTATCTGTGACATAAAAAATGGAATATAATGGGAACACAAGTAGAAAAGACTCAAAGTTAGTGAACAGGCATCTAAAGTTTGATAATATAAGTCAATATTGCCCACCATTAGCTAGGTTAGCCATTAGCTTGGGATGTAACGTCAAACCTCTGAATGTCTTAAAACTAGGCAAGGGTGCTTTTCATTGTTAATCAATTGACATAGTCTTGCTTGTATAGCCACTGACTGCAAAACTGTGTAATTATGATCTCAATGGAAACCGTTCATTTGGATAATCACAGTTTAATTAAGGCTCAAACAAAGGTATGTTTTGGCAGATGTTTGCATGATTGACAGCTGTTTCAGCCTCTTACAGTCAGGCATGGTGGTTGCTGCTTTCTTGTAGGTCCTCGCAGGCTTCCTCCGCTCAGACAGCAATTGGATTTTATAATAACTTTGTTATCAAATATGTTCCGTGTACCTTTTTTTTCAGTTAGTATGCATAAGAAAACAAACTCAAGAGACCTCAGTGCACTACCAGACGTCACAGACACCACGTTACACAACTGACAGGTGATAAACAAACTGCAGTGCCTGAACGCCACCGCGACGAGCGCTTAGCAACAAATACATCACCAAATGTTGAAAAAAGGAGCATCTCGTCATCTCACACCTTTAACAGAACCCAAGCTGTTGAAAGTCTTCCTCATATAACCTCTCTCTCTCTCCTAATTACCATAGCTGCAGCCCTGCACACTACTCCCGTACTCTGAGCTATTATAGTCAACCAAAGCAGCACAGGATGATGATTGGCGGGGCAGATTAACGTGACTGGCAGCGGCTACAAACATGCCCAGCGGCGTGCCGTCACCGCCCACACTTGGGCAGCCATTTGCCTTGCTCTCCTACCCAGCGTCAGGTCTGCTGCTGTTTACACGTCAGACTCTATTTACTCAGCGAGGCCTCGGCGTCTGTTTGCAGCGGATCAGCCGCATTTCCTGGCCTCCTGCAACCTCTGCACGATACGATGCAGCGGCGCTTTCAGATGAGGCGTGCAGGCCCTTGTACACCTGTAGCTCCGGTTAGACAGGAACTAAAAGTAAAGATGCTGAAGTACGTCACCTCTGACGGCAATAAGATAGCAGTTACAGAGACATGCACACATGGATCAGTTGTTTCGTTCCGACACCCTTGTTTTGCATCGTTGCCTCAAAACTAACAAGCTAGCACGCAAGGGGTTACCGAGCAATAAGGGTTCATGGTCGAGCAGGTTTCTGAAATCAATCAGTTTCACAGACCGGACGGATCTGAATGAAAACAGGCCGTGGTGATGAGCGATGATGTTGCCATGACAACAGGCAGGCTGAGCGTGCAGCCTGGCTTTGGTATCTTCAGGCGTGCGGCAGGCGGCACCCAGACGGTTTGGGTTTTAACCTCTTAAGTGGAAGAAAAGCAAGCTGCAGTCTGAGATGGGATCATGGGAGGATGGGGGGGATGCGTGGGTGAGGGTGAAGTGTGTGTGTGTGTGTGTGTGGTGGTTGGGGAGGGGGGACTACAAAGTCAGGCATCAGCTAAACCTCTGCCTCAGAGCGCAGACATGGGAAATGAAAAAGGTGGTGGGTGTTATTTCTTTTCTTTTTTTGTTACCATCCCAATCCAGCAATGGCCAACTACAGAGATATGAGAGGGACAAACAAACAGATTAACACATAGGAGAACACATACACCTACACACACATACTGTACACAGAAATATATTCTCAACACAATCATGAACGTACAGGAAATCAATCACTCTTTATATCTCACACAGACAAGTGAGCACACCGACGGCCGCTGTTAAAACACACTGCATGCAGATTAAAGTGGCAGCATTGAGAGTGAAGAGAGAACAGGATGGCTACAACAATAGAAACAGCGTGGGGAGCCCAGAGAAACACGCCTGCTACCGCTGACTGCTGGCACATGAACACTCAGAGACGAGCGTGTTAAAGGGACAGATGAGACTTTTTGGGTTTGTCAGTAAACCTGCGGAAACAAACTGATGAAAGGCTTCCTGACAGCCACAGACGGCCGATCTCACGTCAGTTATTAAATGGAGCTGCTGTTTACACAGAATTGTCAGATTAGGTGGGATATACTGTAATTACCGAAACAAATGAGACCATGATGAAGAGGACGGCTGCTCTGTCGTGCTATTAATGCTACTGCCTCTCAACATTATGACAACATTTCCCATAAACCCTGTCACTCCTGTTGCAGAGGGAGTGTTTTTGCTTGCCCTTCCTCCCTGAGCAATACACTTTTACTGATATAATATATAATATGCTTCAGCTAGCAGTAGAAACTTACAATTACAATTAGGTAGTCTTTTTTCATTCATTTTAAAGGGTAACTCCAACAATTTTACATATTAAGGTGTGTATACAGGTCTTGTGGTGAACCTAGCATATGTTAAAAAAAAAAGTAAATAAAGAAAAAAGTAGTGTAAAGCCTTTTGTGGCTCCAGAGGAAGCTGCATGTAATCTGATACATTCCCTCCCAGCCAAGTTGCGCTGTGGGTAATGTAGGCACCAGGTTTTGAAAAGGAAGAAGAAAGTTCGGAATAAGAAAGGTGATGTCTGTGGTTCAGCTGTATTTTGTTTTTAAACTGTCCATCCTGAGTCCAACAGTGTAAAAGTACGATGCTAGATCAATGCACTGCTTTTTGAAACCTGGCACCTACATTACCCACAATGCAACTTAGCCACTGAGTGACGTCACTGGAGGCAGTCAATCAGCTTCCTCTGGAGCCACAAAAGACTTTATACTACTTTTTTCCCATATGAAGTAGTACTCCCCAAGACCAGTAAACACACTTGAATGTATGAAACTGTTGGAGTTACCCTTTAAGATAAAATAACTTGCATGAACGCACTGCAGGTTGGCTTCTTCTTGAGGGACAGTTGCCTGTGTCGTCTAAGGATGCTTGTGCACATGGGTGACACGATACACAGTCCAGCCAGTGGTTTCTTGCTTTTCCACTGATCAACAGGTGGCAGTGATGCTCAGTGGAGCACGGAAATGTGCCAGCAAAGGCAAAGAAGAAGAAGAAGAGTGCTTGCTCGTAAACCAAGGAACCTAAAAAAGAAGGAAGGGTATGTTGAATGACTTCTGATGAAGAAATGCCTCAAAAAAATGAAAGAACACACTTCAGAGAGTGGATTTTATCAACAGGTTGTTCGATCCTCGACTCTGTGTAGGAGAGGCTCCTGCAGTCTCATCAATGAAAATCAGTACGACCTGCCGCATCAGCCAATCATGTCAATCATTTGTTAGGAAAACAATCAGTGGTTAACCTCCTCTCTGAAGTGTGTTCTTCATTTTTTGGAGTCATTTCTTCATCAGAAGTCATATGACGTAAATATGTTGGGTTTTAGTGTGTTTCATGGATCTCCCACTGACTTCAATACAACCGGCACACCAGTCCAGCCCCAAATCAAGATTCAGTGACATGATGACCCTCCCTTCTTTTTTAAGTAAACAAGGTAAGATTCAGACTTTGTAGAAAAATCAGTTTCGCAAATGTTTTAGTGTACAGTTTCTACATACTGTCCATGTAAATATATGTACAACTTATTTGTACATGTATCTTTGATACTTAAGTGTATTTATTGCAAGATAATTATTTTTGATACCTTATATATCAGTTTCTTTAAGACTTCTGTTCAAGTACTATTCATATGAGTGATATCACTTTAGGTGACTTTTGGACTGACTGTATTCAACTGAATGTAGGTTAAGAAAGATTTGCAAATCATCTCATCCTGTTTTAACTCAGGTTTTACAGTGTCCTAACTTTTTTGTAAACAGGATTTCACATCAAATTTTATATTGTAAGTGCAACAAATCATTAAGTGACAAACTGTTTCCTAATGAAGTACTGTATACAATAGAGAATACTTTAGATGATAGCCTATAGACTAACAAACCTTTTCAATGTGTTCAGCACAGTCACAGTCAGGATGACACAATGATTCAGAGTCTTTCTGCAAGTGATGATTACAGTAATTGCCATGTGATGATTAGTGTTCAGATGTACATGATCCATCCATTCATCTTTTTACTCACCACACACCGCTACGTTTAATGCCACGTCTGCCGTTAAAGAGCACTTTACGGTGAACACCGGCCCCTCTGTGGTGTCAGGGTCAAAGGTGAACTGTGTAAGAGGACTGAGCTTTGCAGTGGCACGAGTTACCGAGCTGAGATCACACCTTTCATTTCCATGGAGGATAATTCCACATTACTCTCTCCTAACGCCTTGTCAGGGGGAGGATTAGTGCCCCCGAGGGCCTTCTTTTAGACACACACACACACACACACACACACTCACTTTCACACTATGCATAACCTCTCTTCCTCTCACACACACACAGAGCCTTTCTCTGTGTATGGGAGTTGTTTGAAAGGTTAACCAAAAGCCAGCTGGCCTTTAATAACAGAGGAAACGTTAAGGCATCACGGAGGAGCACATCTCTCTGCATGCTGCCGCCGTGACACCAAACCCAGTCTTAACATGGCTGCAGGTGGAGCGTCGTCGCCATCTGTGAACGCGGCTCACATGCAGGCGACAGAGGTTTGAGGCCACTTATAGAAACAGATGCTTCTGCGCGGCGTCGGCGGCAGGGAAATGTGGCGTGACTTCATTTCTGTGTGTGCAGACTGGGTGAGTGTTGGCGCAGGGAGACAGATGCATGCGTGTTGTAAACACAAGCATTCAGCTCCATCAACTCCCTTCTGCCAGCGAAGCATCGCTGAAACTAACTCAATATTTACCTCTGATGCGTCCCTGCTAGTTCCTCTGTCGGCAGAGTAATGGCCAAAAAAACATTTCCAAGAAATTGCCAATGAAATTTGGTGGAGGAGTACAAGGAACAGCAGATGGGCAGAACTCTGCGGTCGTCTCTAGTTTCCCTTTAGAAAAGAACGATGTAGAGGCTGTGGCTGTAAAGTAGCTGTAATGTAATGGTAACATGACCTCAGATTTAGCGTCCATGTCATGAGGAGTTGTAAAATTACACTCTGGAAGTATCTTCTAATTCAGGATCAGTATTTCTTTCACTCATAAAGCCTTCATCCTTGCTGGAAGTTTGCTCAGGGATTGTGAGAGGAGGACGAGTGATATGGGGCAAGGGCAGTGCCAATACACACACACACACACACACACACACACACACACACCTCGAGCCCAACCACTCACCTCTAGATGGGAGACGGACTCTGTGAGTTTGCGATGGAGGAAACAATTAAATATTGATTGGATCAAGAGGCTAAAGTGATCACTGATGCCACACACTGACTCATCATAAGACTTCTCGTAAAACTGTGACTCCAGAATGAATACACATTCAGTATGTATCAGCTTCATGTCATGAGATTTCATTTTTCTGGGAAAGTCCTAAATCTGGATGGTATCTTGAACAAAGGGGAAGCTAAAAGGTCAAACATGTCAGAGTTATACTTGTCTTGATTCCCAGCATTCCCACTAGAACATGTACTGTATGACGGAGAGTCTTCTTCTCTCTGACACTGCTTGCTTTCCTCAAACATCCAAATCTCATAAAAGTCCATGTAGTGCAGTTCAAACAGCTACGTCAGTGTTGTTAGTAAAGACAAGGACTGATGTAACCACAGCAGTGATGAAACAATGCTGTTTCTGTTAAGCTCCAGCCCAGTCACCAGAATAAAAGGTTGGCAGTTAAAGTTTCTGCGAGATCACAGTTCAAGACTGCGTCTCAACACGTGAAAGTGTGAAAACGATGTTTTAAACGAGACCTCAGGACAATCTCCAGCCGTGTTTGTGTCCACAAAAGCAGGTATTCCAAAACAAAAGCTCAAGCTTAAAATGGTTTCCTAACTGTAACCAAGTGGTTTTTGTGCCTAAACCTGACCAGAGCAGATGCAGCAAGTTGCAGCATAAATAAATGTCAAGTTTCAACATATCCATAGTTTACAGAAACATTGCCAACATTTATTTTGGCGATCGGGTTGTCAGTATGCTCTCTTTTAGCTGGTATGAAGAAGGTAAACTGGTATTTAACAGCTGAGAACGGAGTTTGATCTGAAGTATTAGTCTGACTCTGACTAATAATGTTTAAGAAAAATGCAGAATAAATGCCTAAAGTCTAAAAGAGTATTTCATGGTAGCAGCTAATGGTTAGACAAATAGAGAATCAACAGTCTCTGACAGTTTGTCCGACAGGTCAGTAACCAAATATGACCATGTGGTTGTATACACAAATAGCATTCAGACCATGGCAACACATAGTTCAATCACCTATTTCACAATGTCGTTAAGGGCAAGATACTTTCAAATGAAATGCTGAAGAGAAGCCTCTCATGAACTTTAGCCTTGACTAATACAATAAACTGATATCAGCTTCTGTAAAGAATTCAGAAATCAGCTAATCAGAAATAATTTTATATTCCTGAGACTGAACTTGTCCAAGGTCCTGTGAGATTTAGCAAAACAGTAACACTCTATGATAATCATCATTAATAAATGAATAGTTAGTTAAACATTAGTTAATAGTTAGTTGACTGTTAACAAACAATGAAATGCTCTATACAGGTATGGGTTGTCAAACATTAATGATCATCAAACAGCAATCATTTTTAAATAGTATATCAGCACAGGGCTGATTAACACACTCCAATAACTGCTATGTGCACGTATTTAACTCGGCGTGTTGTAAGCTGTGGTTTTACGGAGTCGTAAACTTGCAGTTGCCGGGCAGCGCACTCTCCCTGTTTCCTCCTGTTAAATGTCTCCTGGGTGTATATTCACATTTATATGACAGACGTGAGAGACATCTATCTCTCAGCAAGAAAGAGAATAAGTGTATTTTTTCCAATATGTGGAACTATTCCTTTACATGCTGTTTTGGAGGCTGCAAATAACAAGAACATAGCTGGGCCACCAGTGAGAATGTCAAACTTGAATTTATGAAGAATATATGTGCAAAACATCAGCTACAGGAAAGTCAAATTCCAAACTCTGCTTTTTGCCCTCAGAGGGGAAATGTTTCAATCACACGAACTGTGATGATTCATTCTATTTTCCAATAACCTGTCGATTCCTTGTTTGGTCTATAAAATGTCAGAAAATGGTGAAAAAATGTCGATCAGTGTTCCCAAAGCCCAAGATGACATCCTCAAATGTCTTGTTTTGTCCACAACTCAAAGATATTGAGTTTACTGTCACAGAGGAGGAGAGAAACCAGAAAATATTCACGTCTAGGAAGCTGGAATCTGAGACTTTTTTTCTTAAAACGTCGCTCAAACTGATTTATCCATTATCAAAATAGTTGGCAATTCATACACTAGTTGACAGCTAATCAATGAATGGGATAAATGCCGCAGCTCTGATAAACTGTCCAGCAGAGAGCTGCTGCAGCTCTGCTCTCTCTCAGGCAGCGTCACCTCTGGCCACACCCAAATCAGTGATGTCACAGCAGGTACTCTGCCCCAGACGCCGGACGTAAAACATCAGCAAGAGTTTTCTTCCTTTTCTCACTTATCCTTTAATTATTTGAAAGAAAACCCTCATCAGACAAACCTGAACTACTTCAACAGTGCAGCAACAGTTGTGTGTCGGCATCATGACACGCTGCCTGTGACATCTGGAAGACATTTGTGCGGCTGCAACATGACATCACAGCCGGCACTAACACGTCCGCCCGCCAATGAGGGTTTGATTTGCCTTCCCGTTACCCAGAATTCACCTGCAGCCTAAGGTGATCTTAGCAGAGCCCCCTGCCCTTCACTGATCTGACCTGTAAGGTCATTTAGAGACAGCTGTTGCAGACGTGGGCGACATTTGATAAACTGATCTGAACTCAACTCAGCACGCCGGATTCAAACTAATCCAAAACTTCTGATGAAAAATCTGAGCGTTCTGTGTTGTCAGCTAAGATTTCTAATCCCAGCATGCATCCTGATGAAACTTAAAACATGTTTCAAACTCGTTACAGTCGCACACTTCCACTGTGTCTGAGTGTATAAAAGCCTAATGATGATCAAAAAACAGGAACAACAAAGATGCCACATGTGGCCTGTAAGTCGACATCTACTCCCAGCATGAGGCGCTGCACTAATTGTGGAGCAGATAAAAGCCCCACACAGTTTCTGTTGTGTTGATCAGAAGTCGGTGCAGAAAGAAGCTCTGACTGAGATCTTTAACGGGCAGCTCGCACGCTGGGAGCGTTGGAGGGACATTTCTGGAAGCTGCAACCCGATAAACAACACAACAAGAGCACAGAGCAGCACGGATATAGGACAACCAGCATCAGAGTGCAACAAATGTAGGCTATAGCCTCTGTTTGGCAGAGGCCTACACACCTACAATACACTGCTGCTAAGAATATCCACCCTGACAGAGAGTTAACACCTTGTTTGCTCATGAGGAGAGGAGAAATCTGCTGACTTTGACGTGATAATTGCACCTGTTACCAAATCAGTGCCACCACCTTGAAATGAGGCAGATCAGAGTCAGTGGAGAAATGAAACATGTCAGGTTCATTCACACACAATGAGGTTGGAAAGGAAAATGATCTAACGCCACTTTTTAGAGACAAAAGGGGAAGTTTGTGAGACTTTATCCCAACTTCTAAATGACTTTCTTTAATCTTTCAGGGCGGTGTTGTGGTTGAGATCACTTGTTTAAATGGAGTGTGTTTCTGTGAGGGTAAAGAAGGGTGTGAAGAGGGAGGTCAGTGTGCGTGTGTGTGTGTGTGTGTGTTTGGAGAGCTCCAGACGCAGCGGTGCGCCCTTACCCTCGCCGCCCGAGAGGAGTAGGGATCCTCGAATAGATTCCAGATCACCGGCTGCCACTTCCTCCACAGGCTGACATTCCCGTCGGCGGCCACGTCCTCAATCCCGAGCCTCTTCCCTATCTCGTCGTCCTCGTCCCCGTTGTCCACGTTGAGCTCGAACACGTCCAGAGCCTCCTCCGCGTCCCGGTGCTGCCGGTATGTCATCCAGCAGCAGGGCTCCACGTCCGTCTCATCGATGCCCCAGAAGGAGAGCTCCTCCTCGAACAGCGGTCCGCACACATCCGCCGGGCAGTGGAGTTTCCCGGTGCGGTAGTAGTTGAGCACGTAGGCGAAGACGCCCGGGTGGCGGTCGAAAAAGTACTCGTTGGTCCGCGCGTTGTACTCGATGAAGCCGGGGACTTGTTGCAGCTGATCCAGCACGGAGTCGATGTCCGAGTCGGAGGCGAGCAGGGCCAGTCGCGTCCCCGGCAGGGTCTTCAGGGTGGTCTTGTAGGTTTCGTGCCTGGTGCCCCCGACGTTGAGGATTATCCTCTCGTTGTCGTCAAACTTGCCCATCGCTCTGTATCAGACATGACTTGATGGAAAGCGGGGGAAGTTGGCGAGTGCAGTCCGGAGGTAACGGCGAGCCCCGACGCGCACACACCCACAGCCCTGTTCAGAGGAGCTCCGGGATTTTGGTGCGCAGCATCTCCGATTTCACTCATCCGACGCTTTCGTGGCTATTTAAGGGGGCGATGAGGATGTCCATCGTTTGCTTAGGGGGGGGATTGGGTTGAGGCGGAGATCGTCGATTTGTATCCCACAGTCCGCTCAGACAGTCGGCGCTCGGAGTGTTGACTGATCTCAACCGGTGGCTCCAAACAGACTGCGCTGATGCTGATGCCGTTTGCGCGTCTCCGGCGTCCCTGCCCTCTCCAAGACGCACAGCCCGCTCGTCAGCGTCGGGCTCGTTACTCCGAAATATGTAACGTTCCTTTCAAAGAAAAAGTACTGTCGGTTGTTAACACGTCTTTACACGAGGGAAGTAACAGATTACACGTCTTTTTAGTTACACTCCTTTGCTTTGCTTCAGAAAATGAGGAGAAGTTGGACTGAGGGGATGAATCAGCGCTCATCTCCTGTCACGGTTTCAGCTCGACAAAAGGAGAGCGATTCTGAGAGCTGAGAAATAATAGGACTGGAAACAATGTTCATTTTAACAACAAACCCAACTGACATAGAGATATTTGAAAGCTGGAACACCAAGAATGAATCATTTTTGTTGTGATTTAAGCTTTTCATCCATCAAGAGGTCATGTTGACACAAGCAGCTTCCAGCCTCAGATCCTTTGTCTGTTCCCATCATTGAATTGTTCCAGTGGGTTATGATTATTACCTGGTGTTACAGGTTTAATTGGATTAATTTATTCTTATCAGCTATGGGATTTCACACTAAGATGAGAGTTTTCCTCTGAGCACCACAGAATGAGAGAACAGCACCGCATGTGTGTATAACTGCAGATTAATGTGTGTTTTAACTGTGCTGAACAAATCCCTTTTTATTCCTGACTCCAGGTTCATGTGTCATATGACCCCCTGACTTTATTGGGCAACAGTGGTGGTGGCATAGAGCTGAAACTGGTCGGTGTAGTGACTTATCAGTACATTGACAGAAAATTAACCACTTATTCCAACAATCAATTCATTTTTAGGTACAAATCTGACTGGATCGAGCTTCTCAAATGTGAATATTTGCCTTTATCCTTGCAGTTTGGACGATGAAGACAAAACAAGGCAAACTCAGGCGGATTTGAAAATTGTGATGGGCATTTCTTCCTGGTTACTGACATTAATAAAAAAAAAAAGTTATTAGTTTCAGTCCGTGTGTAAAGCTGTGAGCATACAAGTAGTATAAATTGGCGGAGGTACAAAAAATAGAAGCAGAAGTAACAAGACTATTAATGTTGATATTAATACTCATTACTAGTAGATGTAGTGGGAAAGGCAGTCATGGTTTGAGAAGGTCTCTCAAAAAGGACCAATGCATACAATTGTTGTTGAAAAAGAAAAGAAAAGAAAAACAAAGAAAAAAAATATAAAGTTTCTTCATACATTCTCTGGAAGCCCAGAGGTGTGCACTTTCACTTTACGGGAAGATTTGAGCTTTAAAAAGGGTGAAAATAACTTTTCAAGTCAATCTGGATTCTCTGGGCTTCATGGAGACTTATTATATTATCATTATATTATCATACTGGACGAGCTGTATGGAGCCATTTTATGCTTTATGTCTTTAGGTTGTTTATTTATGTTTTAAAGGTGCAGTATGTAGGATTTAGGGGCATTTAAGGAGATCTGTAGGAAGAAATGGAATATAAGTTAAAAAACAAGTCCCCATCTACTTCAGTTATTTAGTAGAATGCTGCAACGCAGTTTGGCTGTGAAGCTCCAGAAATGTTTTGTTGAGTACGAAACTTCACCTGACTTTCCATCAGCATGGAGGTGAGTAGATAGTGACTGAATTTAAATTTTTGGCTGAACTTTTCCTTTAATCACATAACATACAGTATGAGGCGAACCTCCTGTCAAATTGTGTTTGCGTGAAGGTATCAGCAGAGTAAAAGTGAAAAGTGTTATGAAGGCCATGTTGTGTACCTGATCTAATAACACAAGTCACGTGGTAGCTGAGCAGGTGAAGAATGAGTCACTATGGCGAAGTCTAAAGGAAGCAGCTGTTGCAAGTGAGGTCTCTGTGTTTTGGAGTTTGGGTTTTTCAGGTGGAAAAACATTTTCAACAATATGCACAATGTAGGCATAATATTTACTGAAATGATAGTATGAAATTACAAGCCTCGATACAAGGTCGGAGAGAGATGCACTGCCAAACCTCTGCACTCTGCAAACTGAAAGGCTCTGTGTATAAGAGCAGACGCACAGATGTCTGCCATAAGGCCCGCCATGTGACCGTCTCCACTCCGCACAGCGTACGAGGAGGAAAGAGTGACATCTTCGGGGAATCTAAGCACAGCTCAATCAACAAGGAGACGCGGCAGGAAGCTCGCCTATAATTACATGCATCATTATTCCCTGATGTAAGGCTGCTTTGTAGAACTGCAACCTCTGAGTAACCTAATTACTCATTACTTGTGTTGATCAGATCTGCTGAGGAAGAGACATCTGTCTGGTTTTCAAATCTGCCTTGAAAAATGGAAATAAACATTGAATAAAGTTTGTTTTATATGTTATTTTTCATATTTTTTTCTAAATAATGATTTTATTTCAGTGTGAGCTACACTGACATCTTTTGGTGAAAATTGAAATGGCTCTTTAGGATTATACACTGAATGAACTGGGCCTAAACTGGCAGAAGGAACTGGTCTACAATCACAACTGGAATTAAGGTAATTCATTTCCTCACAGTCTGGTAACAGATACAGAGGAGATTTCATTTAGAGACAGAGAATTTTATCAACGATGTTAATGCTCTGAGTCCTTGTGATTAGTGATGACACACAACACACATTTTTTGACAAGAAAACAGACTGATCACTTACAGTACGACCGCTTTCTCATCACATAAAGCTACAAATTTGTTTAAAGGGGGAATCCTGTGTTTTAGTATTGCACCACCATGAAGTTGTGAGACTCACAAGAAAGGTAAACCAAAGAACGGTCAAGATTTAAAGCAGCAGAGATTGAGATGAATTCCCATATGGTCTAGCGGTTAGGATTCCTGGTTTTCACCCAGGTGGCCCGGGTTCAACTCCCGGTATGGGAACAATGTCATTACTTTGACTCAACATCTGACACTGTGCTGCCTTACAATCGTGGGCGGTAGAGCCAGCTCCTTGTTATCGGAAGGTCACTGGTTTGATTCCCCTGGTCTGCATGTCGAATTGTCCTTGGGCAAGATACTGAACCCCAAACTGCTCCTGATGTGCTGATCGGCACCTTGCATGGCAGTCGCCACCATCAGTCTGCTAAATAAGTTAGTTTTGGTCTGTATGGTACAAGGTCCAAAAATTGCTCTATCCTACATTTCCCACAATGCTCCTCAGTGGCACCTTTTCTTTACACTTTCCTTTGCATGTTAAAGTCCACATCTTTCAAACACTTGCCACCTTTTTATAACGCAGGCTGTCCGTCTGTAGAAAATCTGTAGAAACTCGACTATTAAAACGAGACCACCACAACTGACGACATTAACCAGGGTAAAATCAGAGAACTGTCCCATAATGCTCATTTTCAATATTCATACTTTTATTTAAGGTTTCTACTAGAAAATGTAAAAAAAAAAATGTAAAAAAAAAAACTGCATCATTTTTCTCCATTGCTGACGCACCTCTGTGTGAATGCTCTTTTTTTATGCCTGTGTCTTTAATGCCCCCACCCAAACAGCCCAGTCTGCTCTGATTGGTCAGCTCTCACAGGCCTGAAAACATGTTTCCACCTCAGCTTTTAATACTTTAACAGTATTTCTATAGAACCTAGACCTGCTTTATAATAAATACATTTAAAAAAAACATGGGAATCCCACTTTCTACAATATGGGACCATTAATATGTCCCTTAATCCGGGAGATTGTTTTCTACATATCAACAGCAGCCAATAGCTCCTTTTCTTGTTACTTATATTTCATGGCAACATTCAACAGGAAACATAAGATACAAAGAACAGAAGGAGCACTACGATTTAGTCAGATTTATTAGACTTTTCTGTGTATGTAATATTAGCTGCAGTTTTTCTCCTCTGTTGTGAAAATGTGTCAAGCTACTGTCATTAACAATGAGGGCAGGGGAGTGGTAAGAAGGTAAGTTGCTGTTGAATCAAATGTTAGTTTTGAAACAGAGTGGACAGCTAGAGAGCAAGAGTGACAGATGGTTTCAGTAAGGGTTAGGATGTATTCACTCAGCTTCCATTGAACGGCAGTGAAATGGAAACAAGCAAACTGCTGCAGCTCCATCGACCAAATATATGTTTGTTCATATGATCAGCGTCGGTCTTGAGTCGAGCTTTAAGGCGTTGACGTAGCAGCTGACTCCAGTCCAGTGCATACAGTCTAATAAGCTTTATTTCTGCTGGCACAGAGAAGTTATCACTCACAGGATAAGAGACTTACACTGTGCCCACTCTCACATGTCCATACACTTTATATGACTGACCTTACTGTACATATCTTACTGGTAGTTAATTCATATTTATACCACTGTCACACTGTACACATCTGATCTATATGCTGAAGTGGCATATACATGTATACACCATATATCACACCTCCAGCTGTTATACTATAAGCATTACTTGTACTTACACAGGCACTATACATCAATTTGCTACCTTAAATTTTAACTAACTGACCTTAAAGAACAACACAATTTCATGTGTTAATTTCATATTTGGCGGACCCTGCCACCTTTCTAGCTTCAAACAAGGTTCTGGGGACCTTATCTTCCTCTGAGAACAGCTTCTTTATTCACTTATGGAAAAAATAAACATTTCTGAGTTTGTATTATCACCTCATTAATATTGTAAATATTAAAAATGGAGTTTGGATTTCTTCTCCCGAAATACACAGTGTCCCTTTAAAACCACTAGCAGGTGAACAAACAGCTGAGGAACAGCTCAAGATGTCCACGTGGCCTCCAAGTTACCCTGAGCCCAGTTCAATCAGGCGTCAGTGAAACGTGCCGGGACGAGTCAGATCCATGGAGGCCCCGAATGGATCGGAATTGGCTTTGACCAGTCGTAGCAAGGACGCAGGACCTCTGGGGGTTTCCTGTGGTGCCTGGCACCAGGGTGTTGGTGGTGAATCCATTGAGTCCTGTGTGTTTCAATGAGGGGCGTCATGGATCGAACTTGTTCTGGCAGGTATATTACTGTACACTACACTGTATATTTATACTTATACCTATACTGCCTACTTTAATTGCTGCAAGTTCATGCTGTGTATATCCTAGAGTATTCATTTACATTTACACACATACTGTTACTGCTTTTTGTACCTCTGGTAAGATCAAGCGTAAACTTAATGTAACGTCACCCACTGGTTTGTGGACTATCATTTTGAAGCCTCAAGTTTGGCCTAGGAACCTGAGGAGGCATTGTGGTAGTGACTTGGTTGCCATGCCCTAGAGCACACCCTGCCTTATGGTCAATTTTACTCTAAATGGGACCATAATTTACTAAATCAACATCAAGCTGTATTGAAGAAAACCTGAAACTAGCAACTGAGATCATAAACTCTTTAGGATACTGTTTACTGAAGTATTAAATCAAGTGTGAAGTAGGGTCATTTTCTCATAAGCTCACATACAATCAGACTTCTTTTTGCAACCAGAGTTCCCCCCTGCTGGCCATTAAAAAGAATGCAGGTTTAAGGCACTTCCAAGTTGTCTATTTTTGTACAGTCAGTGGGTTCGATGCTGAAATGCTTTATGTAGCCTCAGTATTTGTTGTCTGTGCGATGACAATGAAGTCTCATCTAATCGAATCTATGCCACCAGTATTTATGATATACAATACTGAAAGTTGCTGTACTGTGTGTATAATTCTGACCCATTTTGTCAAATTAAGACCCACAAAAAATGTATGAAATACAATAAACTAATTTGGTTTAATATGTAAGAAGTACATTCCTCAATCAATCTGTCCCAAGTAACAAACAGTTTCAGGAATCATTGAAATGTCCTTTATAAGTGTATGTAAACAATTGACCTCAACTGGGATCCCTTCAGCAGCTACCCTGGTGTTCCACATCAGAATAACAATCTGTTCAGCACTCTATTAAACCTGCAGTTATTGTAAAATGGATTTGGCTTTAGCTGGAGTGCACCGAGGAGTGAAGTAGTGTGGTTTCCAATGCACCTGGTGGTCCTGCTGTAGAGTCCCTAAAAGAAAATAAACCATTTTTACATCAGTTACGTTTAGTATATAGTGTAACACAGGGTCAGCCTCTCTGGAGTTTCTACTGATCACCGACAGAGGTCAATTTAGGTCACACGGTACATGAACACTTTGAAAAACCTCTACTGTGGTCACATTACTCATTTTCCACGACCTGCTGCTTCCCATTTCAATTTAAAATGAACCAGCTGGTGAGTTTTGAAATTGGGGTGTTGAGGCCTTTTAATGTTTCACTAATGAGGCCATTCATCACAGAAGATGAAGTATTTGGGACTGTAGTGGGTCAAGACGGTCCTTGCCTATAAACAGCCATCCTTGCAACTGACCGATACAGGAAGCAAATAGCATTCGGAGTCTCTTTGCTCCCCCTTCTCCCTCCCTGTAATATCTTCACTAAAAATAGAGCAGCCAGATTGCTGATCTTTATCGGGAACTGGAGAGTAAAAAAAAAGAGAAGAGTCTATTGGAAAGCCAAGGTCCTTGGCCAGTCCATTTTCCCCAAGTAGAGCCACGGGATGAGTCCCCGAGGGGGCTGAAGGCTAGACAGGCAGCCTTGGCTGGTTTCAATTCAGGTTCACAGTAACATCAATCAGAAATGCAAGCATAGGGTAAGATGTAATTATGTTCAGTGTTTTCTAAGTAGAGGATTTTGTGAAAAGAAAAGCAAGTTCTGATGTTTTGTTTCAACCAGTGTTACATGTGAGAAATGATGCTTAGTAAAAGAAAAACATGATCCAGGCCACAGCAGAGGACAGAATCCTCCACAAAAAGCTGGATTCAATATAGAAAATGCTAAGGCAACGGGACAAAAGACATTTCGGTCAATAGAATAAAGACAACGAGTAAATGATTGTATCGTAGTTTGAGCTTCAGAGAAATTAATTGGATGATGATACTATTGAAATGTATTCCTTTCACTGAGCTACGGAGCAGCGACCTTGTCAGACGGAGGCGGGGAGAGTTTTCTGCCCTTTCGGTCTGAACTTTCTGTTACCAGCCTGAGCAGACTGTCTCCTGGCTTCATATCTGATGAAGCAACAATACCTCTGCCTCCCTCCCAGAGGTCTGACAACACAATCCTGCTGACTTTGAAGACATCCAGGGGCCGAAAGGACAGGTCTTTGTCTGAAACCTAAAATAAAAACGCTGCTATTTTCAAATGTCTCTTCCAACAATGACACAAAATGAAATGCTCACATTTTATTTTCATCACAGAAAGAGGGCAACAAGGAACCACACGATGGCCTCTGTACAGTCTAAATTCCTTATGAGACGATCTGGTAAACCAAAGAACGGTCAAGATTTAAAGCAGCAGAGCTTGGAATGAATTCCCATATGGTCTAACGGTTAGGATTCCTGGTTTTCACCCAGGTGGCCCGGGTTCAACTCCCGGTATGGGAACAATGTCATTACTTTGACTCAACATCTGACACTGTGCTGCCTTACAATCGTGGGCGGTAGAGCCAGCTCCTTGTTATCGAAAGGTCACTGGTTTGATTCCCCTGGTCTGCATGTCAAATTGTCCTTGGGCAAGATACTGAACCCCAAACTGCTCCTGATGTGCTGATCGGCACCTTGCATGGCAGTCGCCACCATCAGTCTGCTAAATAAATAAGTTAGTTTTGGTCTGTATGGTACAAGGTCCAAAAATTGCTCTATCCTACATTTCCCACAATGCTCCTCAGTGGCACCTTTTCTTTACAGTTTCCTTTGCATGTAAAAGTCCACATCTTTCAAACACTTGCCACCTTTTTATAACACAGGCTGTCCGTCCGTAGAAAATCTGTAGAAACTCGACTATTAAAATGAGCCACCTTTCTAGCTTGTTCTGGGGACTACTCTAACAGTGTCCTGGGGACCAGATTTTCCTCTGAGAACAGCTTGTTTATACAGTTATACCCCTTTAAATGGCTACTGCTGAGGAAATGTCCAAACACCATCAGACAGGGTTTGATCTCATGAAAATCTTTAGAAATATAATTTTAATATCTCTTATGTTAGTTAGCGGTCTTTTTCTATGTCTTTGTGTGGGCATTTTGACATTTCTTGGCATGCATTACTGCCATTGAGTGGAATAGTGTGAGATCAGTGACTGGAGTACTAATGCATGTACCAGAGATACAAGGAAAATGGGGACTAAATTATAGCGCTACTAGTGGTCAAAAAACCTACAGATTAATCAGATTAGAGTACTACAAAGAACCACCGTGGTTTTTGACGTAATTAACATTTTATCTGTCAAAATTAAACAATCTGAACAACTTTCCTCCAGTTCACCCTGCTTTATCCCGCCAACGCTTACATTCACACTGCCCTGATTAAGGCAAGATAACTGAGAGTGTTCGGGGAATAAAGCATGGTCTAAGTCAGGGGTCTGCAACCTGCAGCTCTGGAGCTGCATGAGGCTCTTTTGCCTGTCTGCAGTGGCTCCCTGTAGCTTTGACATTTAACATGGAAATGAATAATATATTTTTTTATCATCATCTCTGTTTTAGGTCTACAGTGATTCTTACATTCTCCGACAGTAAAAATGTGCAGCCTACACACAGAATTGTATCTGCTCTATCAAGTTGTGATTAATTGAATGATCCTGAGTTAATATCATGAGGATAAAAAAGAAGGATTAACTCACGCTGAAATGGACTCAAATAAAATCTAAACTGTCCTGTGTTTTTAAATCTAGCCTGCTGCTATATGTTTTATTTATTATCAAATGAGGCTACTTTTTATTTTGTGCATTTTCACAAAGGAAGACTTAAGTAGGTCTGCATATATAGTTCTGTATTGCTCTTCTATTTCTATTTATTGTAGGCTACTTCTTTTGTTTCATAAATGCACCAAAACATGGCGTCATTAAAATGGAAATGGAAAGTTCAAGTACCTTACACTGTAGGCACACGTAGCCCACTGCAGAGCTGCCACATGATGTGAAAATATAAATGAATGCTCATTTAGGCCTATTAATAATCTTGATAGGCTGATTTAGACTTTCGAGGCTTCATTATAAGACACAAATATGTTCTGCGGCTCCCCGACAGATTTCTTTGGTGAGGGACGGGGCAAAACTGGCTCTTTTGATAGTACAGGTTGCTTTGGTCCATCACAGAGGCAATCGCTGTAGTTAACAGTTACAGTCTCGTCACCAAGAGCATGTAAACTGCGTCAATGAGCATGTAAAGTAATCCTGAGCACCCTAAACATTTCAGCTCGTCCACATAAAAACACTTGAACGCCCCTCAGAATGTTTTTTGGAGGTTAGAAGTCCAGTGCAGCCCTGAAGGGAGTGGTGGAGGGAATTTTTTTTTTTTTCAGCCAATGCAGACTCTGCTTCAGCTCCATTCACACCCATGGAGTACAATGAAAAACACATTATCCTGCTAACCATGGGCCCTTGGATGGAATTAGGCAGAAATCCCAGTGGAGGAAAAAATTGAGCTGATTAAATGTTGCTTTCCTAATTGAGGGAGCCAAACTAATTTGCGATGAATCCCAGATCTTTTTCCTCCACTGCATGAGAGGAGGCCATTAATAAACTCTGTGTGTCTAATTATAAGTTATGACAAGAGGGGGTGGGTTTATTTCACCAGGATACTTTGGAGAAGTTCTTGAAAGTACTTAAATGTTGCTGGAATTAATGAGAGGAGCTTTTACTTCAATATGATGTTAATTGTGCACCATTTAATGATCAGACAATCCTTCAATTAATCTATTCTGATCTTTTTTATGTCTGAAATACATGAAAACTAGTATTTAATTAATAAGTTGATACAGTCTAACAATATCCTCTAGCCTCCCAGTGCAGACCTGTTTTACCTGATGTCTCTGAGGTAACTGTGTTCCTGTGGCACCATCTGCAGGATACAAAGGGAGCATCAACACTTTCCTCAGTATTAGTATCCAAAAAGTGAGCTTGATATTCAAAATATATCAGCTAGAAAGCTGTAATTGATTTGAAATTTGAAGTCTGAATTGTATTGCCCTATAGCTGCTCTCTTTACTTCTAATACTGCATGTTGCCATATCATATCACCCTGACGCTTAAAAAAATCGTCAACTCTTCAAAAGTCATACAGACCAACAGCATCCCTTTGTTTTAGTCATTTTATTTCCGTTTCCTCACTCAACCCCCTCCCCACATAAAACACACAACATTCAACACAGAAATGAAACTATTCAGAAAGATTCAGGAAGAAGAACTGATACAAAACAATTTTAATAAATAAATTAAGGCAAGGATCTGTGGTTTTCAAGACGTGGCAATAAATTCCATGTTATAAACTTTGTGTCACAACTCAGGAAAACAGTGGAAACATGAAAACGACCCAAACGTACTGCAGTGTCTACGGACCAAATATTTAAGGCAATGGCTGGTGGGCTTCGTGATAATAAGAATTGACACAATGAATGCTTCACTACTGGGGCATGTCATTTAGGAAAAAGTTATAAATTACTACTGTTTAATGTCTTATTGATCAAACCTTTAGCACATTTTATTACAGCAACATTTGGGCTACTTTTATACACAGCAAAGGAAATGACTGTGACCTCAACTGTGCGATGCTAATCTGTATGTGAAATGATGTAAAAATGATCATACACACTAAGATTAAAGACTCATGTAACTCTGGTGCTGTTGCAGCCTTAAGAGCACGGATACACTGTTGGCTATTAATCAACATCAGCACAAATTAAAAGCAATTTTTTTTTTACATTTTTAAAAAATCAGGACCTTAATCCTCTATATTTGGAAATTTTGAGTTCTAGCACCCCGATTAGTGGCCTGATGTGTGTTACCCAACAACAGACATCATGGAAACAACCTGAAAACCAGCGCACAGTGACCTCTCAATCACACAAATCAGTATTTCAAAATGAAAAAAAGATTGAAATATAAAGGCAAAGTTGTCACTGATTCCTTTTCTACAATATTGGCATCCGACAAACATAAAAACATGCAAAATAATGCAGTAATCTCGGAAAGTAAAGGTACAAAAGTTGAATGGGAGTTAATGTGTTTCTGTCTGATCGTATGATTGTCATTTTCCTACTGAATAAATAAATGAAAACATCATGCAGTCACACTGTGCAGAAGAACGTGAAAAACATGCAGAGTTATGTTTTGATGTACAAACACCATGCCGTAAGTGCCCGAGTTCACATGTACAGTGTACATACAGTATTAATATTCTGCAGTCTGAGTAGGCTCATCACGTCCAGCAGCGTTAGTGTCAATTCCTTTATGATAAAAAAAAATTAGTATATATTAATAAAATAGGAAAAAAACATTGCTTATGGTAAGACTTGGATTTTTATCACAAGATCGTCCGTCTCACGGTTTTCTCATGCCGACCAGTGGAAGAGGGTGGCAGTACAGGACGGTGCAGGGTGAAGATGCAACAATGAACGCACTTTTTTCTAGACTAACAGACGGAGAGGCTGAATCATCAGAAACATCCGATGTCCTGTGACATTTATCAAAGTGGAAAATTGACATCAAAAGACCTTTTTCATTGCAGACGTTGTTACACCGGTGGAACTGATCATCTTAACTTACTTAATTAAACGGTTTTGTTCCATTTAAGTGTCCCAGGAAGTCGTGTCAGTGAGCAAGCATGCACAATACCAAGAGCCATGAGCTGCAACACTTGGAATACAGTTCTGACTATCAGTTCCAGTTGTGTTTAACAAGTTGTCCACCGTGAGAAAGGAACGATAAAGCCACAGGTGATGACGACAGCCGCCTCCTCTAATGTAGATCAGACTCTGTTCAGGCAGGTGCAAACCTCAACTGATGACGAACTAGTAAAAAAAAAAATATGTATATCAATTTCATTTCAATGGTGTTTTTTTAATAGTGTTAAAAAAATGATGGCAACAGGAAAGTAAAGGACATTAGGGCTCTATTTTCAAGTCAGCTCAAAGACTAAAACACGTAGCTCTATGGTAGGACTACTACCCTGACTACTCTGTGTGTTTTTGTGCACAACAGTGAAAGGAGCAACAACATGAGTCCCACGCAGATGAGGTATTCCAGGGCAAAGCCTGCATTCCAAATCAAATATGTTTGAATTCGTTTTACTTTAGGGAGGTACTGCAGCTGTCCTTCCTGCTGATAACATCCTCCTCAGTGCTTAGAACTAATTTTGAAGTTAAAAAGAAAGTATGTGATTTGGAACACAGCCAGTGAGCTGTTATTTGTCTGTGCTCTCTGAAGCTCAGTTAATGAGATGGATCTTTCGCTGCGCAGAGGATTGTGGGTCAGAATAACCAGAAAAGCATGCTGGCTTGCATACTGCATAATGCGATCGCATACAGTAGGACATGCTGCTATATCTGACATACTATGTATTAGTGTTTTTCTAGCATACTAAATAGTTTGGTAGTACAGCTACTGGAATGCAGCAAAAGTGTTGTTTTCTGGGTGAGGTTGGGGGGAAGACGGCACTGAAAGTTGATGTCTATGGAACTGGGTTCGCACAAAAACATTTCCAACGCATAAAAACACAATGTGTGGTAAGAACGCAAAATCCTGCATCCTCCAGATTTTGTGCTCATGATTCTGTGGGTATACATAAACATGTGGAGACACCCTCGCTGACCTCGAGCACTGACGAACAGTTTGTCTTGTCTTTGAGAGAGCAACAGGAAAATAGAGCCCCATGTGTTCACTGTCTCTTTCCTTATGTGGTTATAGGTTCTTATGAATGCAATATATGTATTTGATAAATATGTAGACAGCCTTTTGGAATGAAAGCCTTTCACACAATAAATATTCAGAGTAATCTGTCACATTTCTGTACAGTACAGAAGTCCTGCAGAGAGTTTATTCAGGCCTGTTGCGTCGTCTGAGGCCTGGAGCAGGCTGCTCCGCTCCAACCTCCTCAATGTTTGTCTCATATGACTCCTCTGACGAAGGCATGAGCTCAGAGTCCTCCAATCCTTCCTCCTCCTCCTCCTCCTCCTCTTTGTCATCGTCGTCATCCTCCTCCATGTTCTCTTCCTCCTCTGCTTCCCCATCAGATTCCTCTGGTTGTAGCTCCTTCATCTCTTCACCTTCTGTTGCAGCTTCATCTTTAGCTTCCGAACGCTTTTGATAGACTCTTTCAGAAGCCTCTGCCTCTGTTCCTGCTGAGCTCTGTTTTTCCAACAAAGCAGCTTCCAGTGCAGACGTGTCATTGGCTCCAAGTGACTCGATGAGGTCGTCCAGATTTCGCCCGCAGGATGCCTCTGAAAGTCACAAAACAAGTGATATTGATTGTTAATCAATAGTAAAACTATATGTTTAAATTCTCGACTTAAAGTCATATTTACATACAGTGACACGTCCCACGCTCAAAAAATAACTGGACACAAAGGCCAGTTGCTAAAATAACCAGATAAAAACTCTGAGTGAGTAATAAGTAATTACCTATGATTCAACAGCTCATATAATACATTCAGTATCACATACATTTCCACAACACTAATTCCATCAGCACAACAGTCAAAAGATATCATACTCATAAGCAACACCGTTCTTGTTTACAGTCACGTCTATTCTGCCTTTTTCTCAAGTTAAGTTACGTCAATGAAACTAAAAACTTCCTGCAGATTCCAGGAATTGAAGGAGTTTTACCCTTTGAACCGCTCGACAGCTTTTAATGTGATACATTAAATGTGCAGGAAGCGTTCAGTTCATTTGAGTGAACAGTTCACCCAAAAATGAAAATTCAGTCATTAAGTCGGGTGAGGTTTTTTTAGAGTCAAAACATTTCTGGAGCTTCACAGCAAAATAGCATTGCAGCATTCTCCAGAATAACTGAAGCAGATGGTGACTGACGGGAAACCAAACACTTATCACTGTTGTCACTGCCTGAGAAATTCAAATCATTTACTGATCCGGGACAATCTTATCAAATGTACAGATGCTTGTCTGGTGTATAACTTTCAGTCAGCTTTTTCACACACTGAACACCATACCAACACTTATTGAATCAGAAACTGTGAAACATATTGTTCATTTAAAATTGAATTATTAATTAAAATACAATCAAGTGTGTGACCAAACATTGTAACGTTCCAAATACCGTGGAGTGTCTTTTGTTTGACAGTATGTTTAATGCATTGTCCTCGTTTTTAAGTGTTTAACATGTGCTAAATGTGCAGTATTGTTGTTTTGTATTAATGTATGTTATGTGTTTATTGTAGCCGTTGTTACACCTGCTTAGCTGGCACATTTACAGAAATGTTATTAATGTGCAATATCCCAGTAATTCTAAACTGCATAAATAAAAAAAAAAAAAAGTTAAAACAAACATTAGGGCATAATGACTGAATTTTCCTTTTTGGGTGAACTTTTCCTTTAATAGCGGTCAAAAATAGCAAAAGTTAAGTCACAGGGAATGTATTTTTGTTAGATAGGAGAAATTCATGGGAGTATGACTGTACCGTTACTGTACTGATAAAATGAGTTCAGTGGAACACTGACTTCATCAAATCAACAGATAAACATGGGGGAAATGTGGAGTTTGGATAAAACAGAATCGACAGCGATATATACTTTGATATATTCTCATAAAATCAGGAAAATCAAGAGTAAAAGCTTGTCTCAAATACAACCATGTTTAAAACAAAGGTCTGCCCCTCTCCCACCTCAGATCAATAAAGGCCGCTATTTGAAAAAATGACAGCTGAACTGAACTGTCGCAAAAGGGACATTTGTATCCACCACGTGCATTTGGAGCTCAGGAGTCTGCAGGTTTTCATTGAGGCCAAACACTTCAGCGGCAATTTTGCTTGTCTTTGGTTGAAGGTGTGACAGTTAAAACCAGTAGCTGGGGTGTCACCTGGTAAGTAACAAGAAATAGCTGCACAGAAATGCAGTGTAGTGGTATTCATTTAGAAACAACAGGAACAAGTTACCATCACGCAGTTTTATATATCAATCAGAACTACATGCAGGAAAAAAAGCAAAGTTCATGGGACCTTGTGTGGGTTCAACCACATTCCTACATACAAATCAGATGCAAAACTCTCTTTTCTAGCGATGTGTCAGATATTTCAAACTGTGGTTTATCACAATACAAAACGCTACCACACGGCACGTAACACTGATTCCAACCGTGTGGGAATCAGTGGCTGAATGATTACTATCTGACTTGATACCGCCATTTTGTTTTGTTATTGGAAACATCTGTTAGCACATGCTCACACGGTTACTACAGATTTGTGATGCCTAAGCCGACTGAGTCCGACCAGATCACTGACAAGTAACAGTGTGAATAGTAATCCCTAAAATCAGATTTGAGAAAGTCGATCGGCCCACCGTTGATGTTGAGAGGCGGACAGTCCATCCCTCTTTTCTTCATCAGGTACCGGATGGTCTGGAGTTGAGACATGATCTCGTTCTTCTGCTCCTGGGCCACCGACTTTACACTGAAGAGGAATGAGAAGTAAAAACTACATGAGGATGAAAACAGATTCATCTCAGAGGAGGTACTCTGAGTATGTAGTAAGAACACTGCCTTTAGCTGGAGGAGAAAGAAACTGTAGTTCCTAGCTGGTAGCTGGGACAGCAGCCAGTTATCTTAGCACACCTTTGTTGCTCGTCAAGATGAGGTAGCTGAGGGGGATCATTCGGTTGTTGCTCGTTGGGTTAAGCAGCACGCTGGTGATATTGTAGGCTACTGAGAGGGTGCCCACCTGATGACCCTCTCAGGCCTAGTCCACATGTAGATGGGTATTTTTAAAATGGGATTTTAAAACATACAGTAAAACGATCTCCGTCCCGACAGGTGTTTTAATTCTGTTTCATAAATAATCTTGTTCATGCTAACACACCTGAAAATGCATTTTCCATGACAATTCACATGTACTGGGCAGAGGGGCTGATTGTTTGGTTGCTTATTTAGAGAAAATCTTATGAACTACTTATATTAACACATTTTCTAGAGAAGTTTTGTCCCCTTTTTTTCCATCATTTTATTTTCAATGTCCACTTGTGTTTATTGTCTAAATATAGACAATATGACATCTAGTCTGTCAATACACAAACTCAAATACTCAACAATATTAAAGTAATTAAGAGGTGAACGTGTCTGTCTGCATTATCGTAACCAGAAATCCAAGTTTCTGCCCATCCAGACAAAACGTTTCCTCACCTACTTCTACAAAATAGTCAATTTTCAGTCATCTAAAACACTGTTTACATGTGTGAAAAAGCTGCATTTTATAAGAAGAGAAAATAGAAATACGTGTGTCGGTGTAGACAGGTTCTTACACTCACACACAAATTCAGTTTGTAAAAATGTTCCTGTATTTAGTGAGACAAATCAAGGGGCTGAATTCATAACGTTTCTCATACTAGAGGGGATGTTAATTAGTGGCTATTGGTGAGATTACCATGATGGTTAAACTTTAAACATTATTTTATTAACTGGCAATTTAGAGATTAGACATGTTAGACATGTTTAGAGAAGACATGTCATAACTAATGTCTAAACCTTAACAATTACTCAGGAAAGGAAAGGGTTGACATTTGGAGAATGCACTTAATTGCTTTCTTGCTGAGAGTTATGAGTCAAAAAAACAAAAACTCTCTCATAAAAGTACACACTGAAATACAAACAGTCATTTTTTTAGTAACACTTTATAATCCGCGTCATTATAAATGGTACATTTAAAAGTGAATTCAACTTTAGTTAATAGTTTTATTTTTAACTGTTAACAAAATTAATATAAAACATTAATGAACCATTAACAAAGTGTTACAAACAGCAGTTGCAACTTTACAATAAACAACTGCTTAATAAATGGTTTAGAGACATTTCATTGTTTGTTAAAACTGAAATATCAACTAAAGTTTAATTAACTATACATCTTCATTTATTAATGATGGTTATAATAGTGGTACTGTTTGCCTTTTTGTAATATTGTCTTTATTCTTTAAATTAAAATTAAATGTCTGCCAGCTCTGAACAAAAACAAAATAAAGTCTTCAGTGTTTCTGTGCAATTCCCAAATAAATAGAAAGATTATCTGTTATCACGCTCACTCCATCTTCTACACTGACTCTCAATGAGTCTATGGTGGCCAGTGCTATACTCTATGCCAGGCCTGGCCAACCGACGGGTCCTGAGCCGCATGCGTCTCTTTGCCTAGTTTCATGCGGCTCTTACGTTCATATCGAATTTTGCGTCCAACACGCCACCCGGTGCGCGTCTAATTGCGTCTGTACATTCACTTTGTATGTAAAATGGACGCGCCAAACGCTTTTGGTGTGGACGCAACATAAAACTGGCGCTCAGCTTGGAGGGAGGGAAAACCTTATTGTTGAGTAAACAATTAGTGTCAAGTTCGCTCTGAAAATGGCAGGGAAAAGATGCACAGCAAAACGAAAATATGAAGATGAACACAGGATGTTTTTAACAGAGTGGGAGAGTTTATATTTTTTTGTTGAACGTAATGGCAAGCCATTCTGCCTTATATGCCAGGCGTCATTAGCGCATTTCAATGCTTCAAATCTTCAGCGCCACAGCTCACTCCATGATAACATCGACCAGGAATTTCCAAAAGGGACTGAACTTCGCAAGCACAAGTTAATCACTTTGAAAAGTCAGGCAGAAAAGCAGACACAGTTGTTCCAAAAATGTACGAAGCACTCAGAGACTGTAACGCTTGCATCGTATCAACTGGCTTGGAACACTGCACGAGCTAAAAAGCCATACAATGAACGGGAGTTTGTTAAAAAATGCCTCAGTGACATTGAAATCTTGTCTCCTGAAAACGACAAACTAAAACGAATGGTATCAGACGTCCAACTGTCCCGCCACACTGTTGAACACAGAATATCGGACATTAACACGGCTATTGAATCGCAGTTGCACTCTGATCTTCAAGCATGCGAGTATTTTAGTGTCGCATTGGATGAGTCTTGTGACATACAAGACAAGCCTCCGTTGGCAATATTTGCACGGTCTGTGTCAAACGATTGTGTGATCAAAGAAGAACTCCTTGATATTGTATACTGAAACCTGCTTTAAGGGAAGGGACCATTGAGTTCTGGAAAAGTGTGCCAATGGAAAAATACCCCAATGTCAAACGGGCTGCGCTCAAGATACTGCGTGTGCACGCACATGTGTGTGTGTGTGTGAGAGAGAGAGAGAGAGAGAGAGTGAGAGGAAGGGATGGGGGGATGTTCATGTGTGGCCGTGTGTATGATGTGGCTCTTTGCAGTAACACAGTAAAAAATTTGGCTCTTAGTCTCTGACTGGTTGGCCGCCCCTGCTCTATGCTGTTGTGTGCTGGGGCAGCAGGCTGAGGGTAGCGGACGCAAAAAGGTTGAACAGACTGATCCGCAAGGCCAGTGACGGTGTGGGAGTGGAGCTGGACTCTCTAACGGTGGTGTCAGAGAGGAGGATGCTGTCCAAGTTACACGTCATCTTGGACAATGGCTCTCATCCACTCCATGACGTGGTGGTCAACCACAGAAGTACATTCAGCACTAGACTGATCCCACCAAGATGCACCACAGAGCGCCACAGGAAATCATTCCTGCCTGTGGCTATCAAACTGTTTAATTCCTCGCTCTGAGTATGGCATTATTGCTCTGTATATATGTACATTTCTAGTATTTTTGTTTTGTTTTTGTTGATATTGATATCATTATTATTATTATTATTATTATTACTATTACTATTATTAATATTTCAGCATATTCTGAACTTTGAATATGCTGTAACACAAACAATTTCCCCTAGGGGATAATAAAGTATTTCTGATTCTGATTCTCTCTACTATCTACTTATTTATACTGCAGGCCTGCTAAAAGGAAAACAACAGAGACAGTAGGGAGTGGTGAAGTGAGGATCATGTTTCAGAACCACAGCTGTATGAACAAGGCGTGGTGCAATCGCCTGGAGACCAAAGTGCGTGTAAACTGCATCGATGATAACTCACCAGTTAGTGAGCGGGTCCAGCTGGGTGAGGATGGAATTGAGCATCCTCTCTGTCTGCGCGAGTCTTTGTTCCAGCTCGTTCAGCTGGTTCTCTGTGCAAATATGTACACACAAAAGGAATAAAAACACCACATGTGAATAACTCACGGTAACCAAATATATTTGGTCAGCGTGAGTATGTGTGGTACCATATGTTTGAACAAAGAAAACACACATATGCAAACAGGAACCCAATCACACGCAACACACACCTGCCTCCACTGATTTTTTGGCTCCTTTTGTAAATTTCTCCTTTTGTGCCTGATCATCTGCAGACTTGATCTGTGAGTCAAAAAGAACAAAATCCATTCAGATTGTGCACATACTGGTCAATTCAAAGTTTCAAATGTAATCTGGTATAGCAAATTTATTACTTACCTTCAGGAACTTATACGCTGCAAACACTCCGACCCCGATAGCGTAGAGAGGCATCAACGTGAACACGTAGCCCTTGTTGTTGTTGGATTTGTACTTGTCGCTCTTCAGCTCTTGCTCCATCAGCTTCTTCATCTGCTGCATGTTCTCGGGGGTCTGAGGTGCACCGGGGGAGTTCACGTTGATGGGCTGACCTCTCACTGCGCCCGGGCCGGTACCTGCTGCTACAAACACAACATCATGAGCACCACTGAGATCAGTTGGGTTTCTTTTACCATGTTTCCGCCTGGTTTCCACCTATAAATCTAAACATGTCTCAGCAAACTGTTTATAAGTGACAAAGATACGTTTTTGCTCTAAATTACATCACATAATCCCCATCAGTGATTGACCCTGTCTATTTTCCGGGAAGAAGTTCACCGAAGACTCCGTAGGGACAATCAGGCCGCGGTGACTTTTCCTAACTAATTTTGGTGATTTTATTTCATATATAAGTTGCCAGAGACAGCAACTACAACAACACAATAGTGGAAGGCATCAAATACATGCAAGTTTAAGTTTTTTGCTCGATATCACGTCACATAATCAACGCCAGTAAACAACGGGAGCTGCCTGGTTCTCGCTGCCAAGGTCAGAAGCTGTTTTCTGGGCAGAAGTGTGACAAAGAGTCAGTTGGACAGACAGTGTGACTTTTCAACATATAAATTTGGCATTCTTTTCCTTGGATAAGTTGCCAAAGACACTACCTGCGACCACACTACTGTTCTTTGGTCCTGCAACGTTTCTTTGTGGGACACTTCTCTTTGATTTGATGAGTGAGGGATCTGTTTAGTTGTCAGGCTGTGAACGGCATCAGACCGTCATACACCTGTCCCGCACTGCCAGCTTACCGGCTTACCTCTGTGGTACACACAGAGGTCGTCTCGCCTCTGTTGCAGCTCTGTTACCACCTCCGCTGGCGAATCAGAGTGTAGAGCATAATATTCCCACCTTGAAAAGGCAGTGTGAATGGGGCTATAAATACAAATCCAAGGTCTGTAACAATTTGTCAGATGTAATGTAGGTGCTAACTACAAACAAAACTCATCATAAGGTAAGCATGTATGTAACACTGTGACCGAACCCTCTCACTGAAGTTAAATAGAGCAGAAACAAGTGATGGGGGGTGGATGCCCCTTGTTGGAGGCTTTCTGGCCGATTCAACATGCAGAATCGGCGACAGTTTGCTGGTGAGAGATCGGCTGTTCAGGCTAAACTCACACCAAAACAATCTAGATGTATAAGCAGCACTACAGGCAGGAGAATTTTAGGGTGAGCTGTCCCTTTAAAAGTGAGCTAACCACAATGGTTTCCTGCTGACCCAAACAGCAGCAGCCCCTCTGACATGTATGTTTGACACCGGACAGCAGATGAGCCACAGCTGTTAGACAGCAGACCCATGTCCACACACTGTCTTCAGATGTGAATGCCTGTGTTTATTTACTGTCCACCATCATTTCGCTGCATGCAGTAGCTCGTGTTAAACAGCGGACTGCACCTTTAATAGATTGACTTTTTTTCGACTTCAATGGCGCTGAACATTAGTGCACAATCACACGTTGAGTTCCGGTTGCTGTGCCACAAAATCTTTTCTGTTCAGAACATAAAATGATTGTAGTCTTCTAGCAGTAAGAATCCTTGTTTACATGCTAGCTACATGTAGAGGTGTAATGAAGCGCGCAGTAGCCATATTAGCCTCCTGTGTGACATTTCCCCCCTGCGACAACAGTGAATGTCCTACCTTTCCTGGTGTAGCGAGAGTCAAATCTACTTTCCTTCGCTCCGGTGCCGCCGCCGACTCCGAACAACCTGGGCAGGACGACGAACGTGAAAAGCACGGCCGTGAAAGCCAGGGCGACCTGTTGGGATGTTGACAGAACCATCCTCGTCGTGGACACACAAGCGGCCCCGACACACCCGCTGAGAGGAGCAACGGCAGCCGCTGAGGGACGTGGCTGAAGAGACGGTCAGACAGCGAGGAGACGACACGCTGCCACACTCATTTACAGTGAAATACTGAGGTTTGAAACCCTAAACCAGGCCGGTACCCTCCGAACAGCTGTGCTCTGCTCCGCTGCAATAACATGACAGGACTTCCGGGAACGAGATTTTCAGAATAAAAGCATCGACTGAAAATCTCCAAGCGTTCAATTAAAATAAAAATGGAAACCCCCACTGGGTGTTTCTTTAGATTCTAAAGAAACATCCACTGGGGGTTTCCATTTTTATGATAATATGTATATGAAACTTAATGTTGATTAAAAGCTCAGATGTTCTAAAATTTTAAATAAAGAACATCAAATATAAAAACAAAGTTGAATGAATGTAAAAGCAAATCAAAGCAGAAATATCCATTTTAAATTAACATTAGTTAGAGATGCGCTAAATAAAGCAAACTCTCTTCATTTTCATGACTGAATAAACAGAGTAAACAACCTGACCTTAACCCTTGTATGGTGTTCGGGTCTGTGGGACCCCTTTTCATTTTTTATCAAAAGAAAAATGATACGATTAATTATTTTTTCAAACTCAGACTCATTGGCCTTGGCTCATTTTCTGTGAAGAACATATATAATATCAGAACACATTTTCAATGACCACACACTGTGCACCCCCCCCCCCCCCCCACCCCCCCCATTTGAATTAAATTAAATAATAGGTAACAATGGGTGTACAAAGAGCATGAGCAAGTGTCTTCAAGAGGGCAGAGGAACTTACAACTGTTGAGGCGTTAAAGCTCTAAATGTGTGCTCACCCTCCACATCCTGTGTGGTTGGGTGGTTCCCTGCTGCACGTGTGTTATCAGTATCATACTGTTTAGACATATTCGAGTATTTGAAGGCTGTTGGTGGAGCCATGCCTAATGTCTTTACTGCAAGAGATGGTGAGTTAATATCCCATGCGTTCCTGAATAGGCCTAGACCATGTTAAATTCAAACTAATAGGAACACTGAGGAACAGTATTTCTATGGATGGGAGAACATGGTGCTTGTGTGGTTTTGTGCATTAAGTCATTAAGGGGTCAGATTTTATGGTGTTGAGGTCAGTTTTCGAGCAGAGCACTTTGTTTCTGATCCATCTCTCTGTGGGCTGATTCACAGTCGATAGAAATCAACCCTATGCTGTTAATGTTATCTGCAATACACTTAATTGCTTTCTCGCTGAGAGATAGATGAGAAGATCTGCAGCACCCTCAAAATGATCTGTTAAATATGAAGCTGCAGTAGCCTACAGCCATTAGATGGTAGCATAACGTAAAGAATGGAGGCAGGGGGGAATCAGCTGGTCAGGCTGCAGTATGTCCAGGGGTAAAGAAAAAAACGGCTATCAGCTCAAATCTGGATAATTACATTTATACAAAATCCGGAGTGAGAGTGACTAGCCCCATTCACACTGCCCTTTGAGTGTGGGGATCATGCACCGATTATCTGCATCGTCCTCTGTGTGAACGTTTCAGATGCAGAGAGGGGGGACAGTTTCGCCTCCGGAGGTAGTATCAGAGCCGCAGCAGAGGCGAGCCGGCGCCTGTGAGGGTGTTCACAGTGTGATAACTAAACAGAAAAAGAGAAATGACTCACAAAGCAACGTTACAGGACCAAACAACAGTAATGTGGTAACTGGTAGTGTCTTTGGCAACTTACATGAGGAAAGAAAATCCGCAGTGTGGAGAAGTGTCTGTCGTCCTGTCTGTCATCCTGTCTGTCCTACCGACTCTTTGTCACATTTCTGCCCGAAAACAGCGTCTGTCCCAGGCAAAAAACTTTAACTCACCATGTGTTTGTCTCCTTCCACTATTGTGTTGTTGTAGTTACTGTCTTGAAAACAATCACCACAACGGTTAGCCCTCCCGACCGAGACTTCAGTGAACTTTCCCCCAGAAAACAGCCTCCCTCCCCGCCAGTGAGAGTCAGACAGCGTCCTGTTTACTGATGGTGATTATGTAATTATGTAATTTAGAGCAAAAAAACTT
This sequence comes from Pagrus major, assembly GCF_040436345.1. Classification (NCBI taxonomy): domain Eukaryota; kingdom Metazoa; phylum Chordata; class Actinopteri; order Spariformes; family Sparidae; genus Pagrus; species Pagrus major. The sequence continues at coordinate 6,248,872 of NC_133228.1, forward strand.
AACTTTGTCACTTTCCAGGATGTTTGGTGGGTCAGGATCTCAACCACAACACATTATAACAGCATCCATATGATAAACAGTCGGCCCATACGTGTTTAGATTAACAGGCGGATAAGGGGGAAACACGTTGAAAAAAACACACAGATCTTGTCAGTGAGTTGTGGTTGTGCTACTGCTTGGCCAGGAGCTGTGACTCCTGGGAGTCTTGTCGCACTGTGAGGTGGCTTGAGACTCCACATCTTCTTCGACTGGCTACAGGCATAATCCAGGTCTCCAGAGGCTGGATTAGGTGGGTTGAGCTGTATGGATTTTATGTTTTCTTTCAGTTTTTTTTTTTTTTTACGTCTTAAAACAAGTCCCCATCTACTTCAATGGTTTAGGAGAATGCTGCAACGCTGTTTTGCTGTGAAGCTCTAGAAATGTTTCACGGACCACAAAACCTCACTCAAATTACCATTGAGCAGATATTCACTGAATTTTCCTTTTTGGGTGAACTGTTCCATTAATGGCTGGGATAACATGTAAAATGCGAGTGTCCTACAAAAACAATCCAAAGCACACTGTAGAATATGTGCAAAACTAAAATCCCTTTATTTAAAATGGCAATATATATTAAAATGTGCCTTGGATTGCTCGCATTTAAAAAAAGTTCTCAAGACTATATGTCACCTGTGCAAAGAGCCCTTCACAAGATGGAATAAGCAGAGTACACCTGAGGTCTCCAAAGAACTTCCACTCCATTGTCTTCACACACATAACGGTATTCTTGATTTCACTGTACCATTGATTAATCTGTGCATTTGGCTGGCGTGATGATTACAATGAGAAAAAAAATGTATAACTTTATTTAGCAGAGAATATACAAAAAAACAAGATCGGGAGTAATTATACAAACATATACAAGTCAATCAACAGTGATGGAGATGATGTTACAGCTGAACACAAGCAGCGGACAATATAGATACAGTATCTTTCACCTGCAAATCAATACAAACACATTTCTAGAGATATAGAAGCAGGCTTTACAATTTTCGTAGCCTTCTCTTATTTTTCCATATATTTCAGTAGTTGGAAAATTATAAATGAACATGGTGAAGGATGGAGGACTGCCGTACACACAGTGTGTTAAAGGTCCTATTTGTAAGAAAAGAAACACAGCCAGGAAAAAAAGGTTGCCCTGCGTTGCCTGCTGTTTGGAGGTATACTCCTACTTGCTTCATTCTTGACCGTTTTTCTTGCCAAAGGGCAGGGGAAGCTCCACCCGGGATCAGCACATATTTCAAATGTGAGACCGTTAAAAGTGAAAGCAATCGCAGATAACTTTCTGCTGAAAACACAGAGGCTACAACAACTTCAATGCTCTGACAACTAGATGACAGAATGCAGAGTTTAAAAACAACTAAAAGGTTGGATGCTTTTGTAAAACACATTATTGGATTATTACACAGCAATTTTAAAACATTAAATAAATATCAAATCAAGTATTTGATTTGCTACAGACTGTCAGTGCAAAAGGAAGAGCTCTTCAGACGACTGCTGAGACACGGGACCAGTGCATAAACACAGGGTAAGTTTCTCTTTACATGCCATAACAATGTTTTACATGTGGCAGTTTGGCTCACCCGTGCTTTCTTTCCTCTGTCTAGCATGGCTCAGCAGTCTGTATGCCTGCGGCTCACATCCTGTAGCCTAGTCCGTATTTGTAAACAGTTCATAACCGACTGCGGTGCAATTATTACCGAGAAGTCTGTTGAAATTGTGACAACATGTTCTCCTGTGTTCTCCATCAACATAAATTCACCAGGAAAGACTTTCAGATAGTAATAACATGTTAATAGGACATGACAAACAGAATTAAAGAAATATATTATTTAGTCCCGTAAGAAATGCAGTAGTTTGAGCCATATTTCGCTTTCAAACCAAGTTCACCATGCTCACCAGTGTTGATTATGAAACAAAGTACATTTTGATTAACAAAAAAAGTGCATATTTTGGAATATTACACACACTTCAACTACAGCACCGCACTAACTTCTTTATCAGCCTACATCAGTATGTTTTACCCGTAGCCTCAGACTTCAGGTTTAACCGTTCCTCTTCAGTCAGTTATATGAAATCATCGGATTACCACACAGCCACAGAAAGTGTAAGTGTGCGTCCAGCTAACAGTTCAGTACTCTGCACAACAGTGTCTCCTGTGGGGCTACTGACAGGCTGTCAGAACAGGGCCGGTGCTACACATTTTGGGGCTCTGGGCCAGATTAGGATTTGGTGCCCCTAAATTGCAGTTTCTCTCATCTGTTAAACACCATTGTGTGGTCACCTGGATTTTTTTTTGTTGCTAATGCTGCAGCTAATATAAAAGTATATTTATGGTTCCCATTATGTATAATTCCTCATTGACATGTGCACTTTTTTAAGCCCCTATGTTTTATCCTGTTTTTGTAATGCACTCAGATATGGGATATATTTTATTTTTTTTATTTCATTTTTTTAAATTTCATTTTCAGATAAATTTTCATCAAGCATATAACCATGATTAAAACCATATAACAATATAACAACATCACTGCTTCCTCAAACTTTCTGATGACAGTTAGAGAAAGAAGAAAATGCTTTTGTCCATTGAACACAACAAAAGGCAATGGTTAAGCAAATAACTATGTACTAAGCTTTGAATTAAGTTTTATTCTGTCCAAAAAAAACATTCCTCTTCCTCTCTGTTGTTCAGGGACAAAATGTACCATGATACCATTGCAAGACGTTTCAAACTCAAGTGTGACGAAATAAGGCAACAGCTCATGTAAGATGAAAGTCCTCAAAACAGCCCAACTCAAGCCAAGCAGTTAAAAGGCATTGAAATAATAACTGCACATGACTTTATGTCAATAAAAAATCTATTAATTATTGATGGATCTCAAGGAAATTAAGAAAATACTCAGAGGGAGCATAGCCTCTCAAAGCCGGGCCGTGGGACATTTAAAGGTGCAATATGTAAGACTTGGCCACCTCTTGAATTCATACTTCCAAAAGATAGGGGGCAATATATCAACAGAGTAATATGCTGCTGACTGTAGCTGCCGTTAGCTAGTTAGCTCAGTTAGCCCTGCTGTAAGCAGTCTTGACTGGAGTCTTGGAGTGGTTATTCGAGAAAGGACAGGCCGGGGCTAGCTGGTTAGCATAATAACTTCAGTAGATATCCCTGCAACACAATACGTACGTCTTTGACATAATGTCAAAACTCTTATTTCTTAACATTCTGACGATACGTTTTTGTTAATTTCCAAATTTCTTGACCTAAAATTCTTACATATTGCACCTTTAATCAAATGATCCTCTTTGCATCTGTCATTGAAAGAAATGAATTCTTCACAGATGTTTTTACGATCCACATGGGTGAATATGGCCTCATGAACATGATATAAAGCCACATGCTTCAGCTGAACCTGGACCAAAGCCAGGTCTCGAGCTTCTCACTATCTTCAACTGGCACATGTTGTAGAATGTTGGTAGCTTCCTCACAGGACTTGTACTGTATGTATGTTTTGCCAGAAAATTTTGCAGCTATTCGGCTTTGGGTGATTGTCCAACGTGTTGGAGCACTCCACTCTGCAGTACGCAATTGTTGTGTAGATGTGCACTGTGTGCTTTGGTGTTTTATCTAGAAATTAGTTGTTGGAATTTCCTGGATAACAAGGGAAGTCCCCATTTCCTCTGCTTTTCCAAGGCAGCTTCTGTGACGCAGTCATTTGGAAAGCCAGTAACCCCACATGACTGTATGTGGCACAGAGCCCTGCGACCTCACTCAGTCACAGCAGAACCAGGGAGGGGAGGATAGAGTGAACAGCCAGGGACAGCTTTGAATGTGGACTATTTTGTTGTCGTAAGTTGATGATACTAAGTACTGTTATTGTACTGTTATATTATGCAAATGTTCAGGTTCATACTTTTATTTGGGGGTCCCAGTAGAATAGGTTTACATGCCTTAATTGTCAAAAAACACATTATTTTTCTCATATGATGTGTTGCTGCAGCACCCATTTTCCCGTTGTGTCTTTTAGCTACAGTGAGACATCTCACGTCTGTTCAATCTTTGGCGAGAGTTGCACATGCGCATTAATTAACGGGCAGGATGTAGCCAATCAGAGGCAGAGTAGGGCAGGTCATGCCAAGCAAGGTAGTGTGATCTAAAATAACGCCGTTACAGCAGTAGCAACTGTATTACTACTGACTGACTGGAGTGTATATATTTTATAATAAGTACATTAAGATATATTTCTATAACGCCTGGTACGTAATGATGCACATAAGTTACGGAATTAAAGGCTCGACTCTAAACCAGGTGTTTCAGGCAGTGTAGGAGCAGTGTTTTCTGTGGGAGAGAGTAACTCCTTTTGGTGTGGACGTTGGGCTTTGTCACTCTGCAGACCTTTGACATGCACAAAAATGCCACATAACACAATAAAGGAAAGGCAAAAATCCAAAAAGCATAATATGACCTCTTTGGACCTCTGTTGAAATCTTATGTTCATTGTTCATACTGTATTTTGTCGAGTTTCAGCCATATATGCTGTTTTGTTCTCCATTGAAGATTAGAAAAATAGTACTATAAATACGTTCTTTCCCACATCTTTCTTTCACCCACTTCCAGAAACACTCTTCAAAATGTCCTAAAACTTTACAGAATGTAAATTACAATTACAAAAAAATGCATCTTCATGGCTAATAAGTGCCAATCAGCAGCATTTTGAAAGAGGTCTAACCTGCAGCTGTATTAGCTGTTTAAAATATTATCTAGTTTCAGCAAAAACGGAAAAGTTAGAAATCTGTGTTTCAGTACCGGATATCAGATGACTTTCCACTACAACAGCAACACCAACCTCTGAGCTAACAATGGCAAGTGACCCTAACCAAATGGTACGAAATTTATCAAGCTAGCAACTGTTACCTTTTCTTGTGCGGGGATTTAGCCATGTTAATACCAGGGCTTGCCTCCCCACGTTTAAATGTGTAGCAGTCCCATTGTGTTAGACTTGCTGTTTTTTTGTTTTGGACTGAGTTTCAAAATCCCTCTGGACTGCTTGCAGTGGATTCAGCTCACCTGTGCAGGGTTGGGAGACTGACTCCTAATTTATGAGTGGAAGCAGCCTGGGGCATTCCCCTCCCAGCCAATCAGGGTGTGACGACCCCATTTTGTGAAGGCTTAAGAGAGGTGGGGAATGGCATCCAGGTTGGACTGACTCATTCTGAATCCGTCCCTGACACACTGCAGACCTCGTCCCTATAGATTGCCAGCCAGAAACTCTGGTCTGTTTGGGCCCCGTTGAGATTTCTTTGCTGCCCCATTTCGTTCTAGTCAAGGGAAATTGTGTTTATTCTTCAGCCAAGTTCAGTGACCGCAAAAGTCACCAGTCAACTAGGCTACCTGCATCAGGGTCGTCCTTATCTGTGCTTGCCTTACAAATAGCCGGACGCCTTCAGGTTTTCTTTTGTTTGTTTATCTTAACTGAAGCCTGTGAAACCCAAGCCCCTATACACCTTCTGTTTTTCACATTTTATTTCATCTGAGACCTGAGAGCTTGTAAAAATTATTTCAGATTTCAGTTTGATTATCCCCTGAAGAGGCATCTGTTTATTATCCAAGTTTGGCATCTAGGTTGGGACTGGTTTGTCAGCATTTTACAGCCAGTACCGCCACAAATGTTGGCACTGCTCAAGACGAATGTGCTTAGATTAAAGAAACAAAAACAAGCCGGGGCATTTTCTCACCTACAGTATAGCAGAATGATAATGGGTGCAGCCAGACCTTTCTACTAGCGCTGGTACACTACACAGCTACACTAGACCAGGCAAAAAGCTGACCCCATGACTCACTTTGAATGAAGAAGAAGAAACTATAGAAATAGATAACCTTGTGGAAATATATATGTAAATGGGAAATAACACAGAAATACATACAGAAAAAAATGAAATATTTGAAACTGAATAAAAGGAAATCAAAATAGAAAATGTAATGGGGGAATTAATACAAAGACAAATAAATATGGAAACAAATTAAAACAGATATATCAATTTATGTCACTTTTTTTTTTATAAATGAATTAATGCCTACATTTATTTTCAATATTTTTAGTGCTTTTAAAGGTGCATTATTTAGTTTTTTGGGGAATAAATTTTAATCAGAATATAAAAATCCTCACTGATTGATTTTCATGCTTAAATAATCAAACTGTCTTTGTTCTCATGTCTGAATATACAATAAACAAACCAAAGCACAACACAATTTCATACTGTTTTACTGTGTTTATATGTGGCGGACCCTGCCACCTCTCTAGCCTTACACAGTGTTCTGTTTGGGGACCTTATTTTCCTCTGAAGAAGGCTTATTTATTCAGCTGTGGAAATAATAAATGCTTCTCTTTGTTTTATAACCTTGTCAATATTTTAAATATTAGCTTTCTGCATTTCTTTTTTCCAAAACTAACCTACATAGTGCACCTTTAACTTATTGAGCCATTTATTTGATTTTGGCAGATCCAGTCCTCTATCTATAACACGACGCAAAGAAACTACCATCACCATCTTTGTACAGTTAAAGTTTTATGAAGCAAACAGTGAGTGAGAGATAAAGAGGTCTAGCTGGAATGCGTGCTAAATTATTAATTGTTTTGTTTCAGCTGACAGGTGGACACTTGTTTGTGGAGATGAGTCCCTTCTTGCCTCAGATGTTTTAGTGACGGGCGGTCTAGCAGAGGTGTGTTCGCCCCAGGCTAAGTGTTCTGGGTCGGGTGTTATGTTCAGGCGCAGGGCGTGTGCTCGTCTTCATCAGGCAGACCTGCACACAGCGCGACTGCTCACACTGGGCTGAGGTGCGGGACGTTTTGTCGCAGGCAGCCTGCAGGCTATCACTTCTGTGGCTTTATAAAGAAAACCTCACTGCATCTGACAGCTCTGCTCAGTGACACCGGCTCCTGACATCTCTCTCGGGATAACACAGCATCTTTTGGAGGTGAGTCATCCTGTTGAGGTGCTCTTAAAGTACGCGGGCAGACGTGAGAGGGGAATTATAGGCTATTATTAATATTTCCAACTGAGAAAATGTTTGAAAATGGATAGCCTACTGTTGCTGTTATATCGGCACTGGACAGGATAGGCTACACACGGTGTATATCAGGTGGATTCTCTAACCTGCAGCTCTCTCCAGCTCATTGTTTTAGACAGAAAGTCGGTTTCTGAAAACTGCATTTCAAGTTGGGTCCTCTGAAAAAAAGAAAAGATGAAGTGTGAATATGTTGTGTTGCTGTGTAAGTTACATTATTAATATTACAGCAGTCGGTATAGCCTACGTTATCAGTGTTAATACTGCGGCTAATTAAGCTTCATTAGAAGCAGCTGAGCTAAAGCAAAACTAGGCTAGCTAATTTTCTTTACTCAAAAGTTAGCTACACTGACTGGTAAAACAGCTTAAAACTGGAGCAATTTCTTTTAAACTGCTACTAATGAAGACGCTTATTATTAGCCGATTTTCTGCTGTCACACACAAAGTAAATGGACCTGTTCAGAAGCTAACTTCACTGTTTAATTAAATCAAATAGTTAATCATTCTTCATTTGTAGTGTTCATTCCTCCGCTCTCTGTCGACCCTTCATCACGTTTAAACGACAGTCTCGTTAATGGCTCTTTATTAAAGTGGCAGTGTTTGAGGGAGTGTGGAGCTCTAGTAGCTTTACATCATGGAGCACAGAGCGGTCCGGTGAGGTGACAGGTGAGGTAACGAGCCCGCAGAGAGAGCGGTCTGCCCCGCGGCGGGCACCCACAGCTTGAGCGGAAACTAACCTCATCACACAGTATGTGATGGGCCTACTGTTCCGGGAATCTTATTTGTAGAGTCCATCAGTGATGATGAGAAACGATCTGAGGTTTGTGGAAAGTTAGAGTCATCAGTAGGCTCGGTAACAGCAGCGTGTCTTTGATATGATTGGCCTGAAATCTGCTGTTTTTTTCCTTAATTAATCTCTCAGTTGTGATCTCATCTGTACTCTGAAGGTGAACTCTTCGGTGTTATTGTTGTGTCTTTTGACAGAGCACTTGGGTTTATTGTTATTCACAAAAATGGAGTCTTAAATTCACTCTGTCAAGTCAAAGTCGATCGAAATGACCCAGATTATGATCTGTTAACACCATTCGATTCATAGATCACCAGATAAATGATGTATAATAAAGCTATGATGTGAATGCATTTTTTGGCAGAGATGTTTTTATAATAATAATAATAATAATATCATAATAATAATAATAATAATAAGAATAATAATAATGATGATGATAATAATAATAATGATAATAATACAAAAAAATAAATAAACTAACATCACTTCCTTGAGTGTTTCGGGTTTTAGATAGTAGGAAACCAATTCAAAATAGATTTAATTTCCTTTTGGAAAACATGATCATATTATTTTATATAGATATAAATTGAAAAGAAAATAATCAAATCAATTTTAAAATTATTGAATTCATAGTCGTAGTTATCAATGAAGAAGAAGAAATGAACCAGCTTCCTGACATTACTTAATCCGAGGCCTGACTTCACAGTCCGCAGAGAACTCATCTCCAACCATAAAATACGAGAAACACATAATGAACCCTGCTTCAGTCATGATGGCTTACATTTAGGACTGATTAGTAATCTTATACAGGCTTTTCCTGTTAAATGAGGTAATCAGCTGCACTGCACAGTTTTCTTGAAAGCATTATCACCCATCTAGTTTGTAAAAGTGCATTACCCATGACACTTTTTGTCTGAATAAAAAACATATTTTATGCACTGGACCATAATGTACAGTAATAGAATAGAATAGAAGTCTTCCCATCCATCCCACTATTTGTCATCAGGGGATTTTTCCAAGATATTTATTAATTAGGAATCCTAGATTTTGAAAGAGACGTTCATCTTACAATATTTAAAAAATTAATGTCAACCTTATGGTGGGTCAACCCTGGCCTGCAGGTCCCACTTTGAATTGCAAATTGGGACCTGCAAACGTCTGAACAGGCTCAGTTTTCCCCTGGTGAACAGCGAGAGGAAGCATGAACGGATATAGTGGCTTCTGATCATTTTGTACAGTAGCATAGACCTTTTTCTCCAGCTATTGTTTTATTTTGGTGTTTCCTGTCCAAGCAGGCCCTTTTGTGCAGCTCCCTGACTCACATCCTGCTGCACCCACCCTTGTGTTTTCACTCACCCATTCATTTAATCCAAGAAACTTACATCCAGAAAACGTATCCCCCTAATATTGTGTGTTATGTTCGCTGTTTGAGCCAGTACAACACATCAATGGGAGATCGTCTGGGATCCTAACATAGTTCATTAGTTTCTGGTTAGTTAGGAGGTCATCTTTGTTTAGCCACATCAGGTTATTGGTTGAACTGGCCCAGCCGAGTAAGCTGGTGCTTGCTGGAGAGGCCTATACTACTTAATTTTTTATGTGATGACCCTGGGTTGTCTATGCCGTGCCCGGCTGCATCACTGAAGATTAAAGGGTCTAGAGTGAGAGGTGTGGCTGCTCTTGACCTGTGTGAGGTTTGCTTTGTGTGTGTGATTTGTCATTAAGATATGGGGGGTTTGGTGGTGAGCTAAAGTAAAGCTTGTTTAACCCTTGTACCTTTTTGAATGAGGCTAGTCATTTAGAAGCCATTGCTTGATCCTGCAGTATTTTGTACTGAGAGTACTCAAGCGTGGGTGACAGTGAATGCTTGTTAGCTGTAATTTGCTTTTGGCTCAGTGAGGTTGCTCTGAATAGGAATTTTTTGGCAGATGCTGATCAGCGATCCAAATGTTGTGTCTTTACTTTATCTTCTTCTATAGTTGTTAGTTAATAGTGGCATAATAATGAAAACAAAATTAAAATGTTGAGGAAATAAATGATTGTATTAATTTGGATCATGTTAAACTACAGCTAACTTGTAAATGCTTCAGGTTCCTCTAAACAGAGACTCTCAGTCCTGCTGTGTTTAGCCACACTGTAATCTATGAGCTTCATGAGCTGTAGCTGCAGTTGAGGAGATTGCAACTACAGATTGAGGCAAAAGAAAGAGATGAACAGCATTAGCAGGAACGTGAAAAAATGTGACTTGTACACAAGAGAGAACTCAAGCAGGTAGTTAAAGGATCAGGCAGGAAGTTGGGGGGATGCTGATTCCAAATTAGATGGGAGATTAAATGTAAATTTAGTGATAAAGTCAAGCTGGTAAATCTTAAGAGTTGTACTTGTCACAAACTTTGGATAACAGCACTGACTATGACAGTGTTAAAGCTTCTATTTGCGTGTCTATGAGCTTGTGCCAAACAGCTTATAAACAGCATTAGCTAGCAAACCAAATGATGTTGCAAGGTGTGCTGTAGGGGGATTTTGAATTTAACTGTTTATTAGTTAAAATGCTGTGATTGTACGGATAATTACCCACCTTCTATTGTACTGTATAGCCATAGTATGTTGTGTAGAACTGCAGGAAATGCAATGAAAAATTCCTCACTTGTCTGGAGGAGATCCCCAAGTGGAGGCTACACCCTTGGTTGAAGTCCTATGCTGGAGGGACAAAGCCCCTCAAATGAAGTGGGTTATGTTGTTGCAGTTTCACTTGTTTCCACTATCCCTTTTAATGATAGCCAAGGTTTTTTAAGAAATTTTAGGAAAGTGTTGTAGCTGATGCCCTGTCAGGCCTGTATTGTATGAATAATGTGAACAGATTTGTGGTGCTTGGTGATTTATATCAAGAATCCCACATGTAGTGGACTTCCTCATATTTTGTCCAATGTCATGTTTGGCCAACTGTTACACAATAACCAGTTTTGTTGCTTCAATGCTTAGTTATATCGGCTTCTTATTTCCTCTTGGAATTGATCCATTTGGAGGTGAGTCAGGTCTAATATGTTGTTGTATGTGAAGTACAGACAGGTGTGTGAGAGGGGAATCATTTACCACAAATGAAACTGAAGATGGATAATGTTGCTATCACATAGACATTGTGTAAGAGTATGTAATAAAAATAAATGTATGGTAAAGAGCTATTTATAATGGTGTCAGTTGGATCGCATCCACTTCTCTGGCTTTTGAAGTTGGGTCCTGTTGAAATATTTAAGTGTGAGTATACTGTGTTGGCAGTTTCTTGTCTACCACTCACTTTAAGTTACTGAATGAATATTACAGCAGTTGGTGTACTGTTATGATTGATTTGAAGTAGTTAAACCCCTCCTTGAAGCCAAAGCTTAGCTAACTTCACTTGTTGAAAGTAGAAAGTAGCTTTAATTTGTTGGTTAATTAAACTTAAGTCAATAGCTATTTGATTGTTAACAAACAGACAAAAGGGCTTTATAAACCATTTATTAAGCATTTGTAAAGGTTTATAAACAACAGTTGGGAGTTAAGAATGGCCAGTATTTATTTAACTGTCTACAAAGTATTATAAACATCAGTTGCAACTTTACATGAAACAATTTCAATCTTTGTTTGTTAACAGTGGAATAAAGTTAAAGGTGTTCTTGATTGAACATTCAGTCACTTAACATGGCATTCCATCTGCCCCTTCCATTGCATTCACGTCACAACACTGCTGTTGTTCAGATCACCTGCCCCGATAGTTTTTGTTAAGAGTAACACAAAAGACAGCTAATAAGACGGGCGCTGTGCTCTTGTTTTGATTCAACCATGAATCGATTTTTTTTTTCTATTCAAATGAAAAATGTCTTCAAACAAATCTTAGGACAAGCCACTACATTTTTTGTGTCATATTAAAAAAGAAGTGTGTTCAGTTTCCTTATTTTGTGAGAATTTATTGTGTCTAGAAAATGCAGAGCTTTAAGAACAAGAACAAGTCAACCTAAAGGAAACCATTAGTATAACCAAGAAACTTCATTGCCTGTATACCTCCTTTCTCAACTCTTTCTTAACAGAGTTACTACAAGCAAACCTGAAAGAAAATATAATTCCCTAAAACCTCAGAATATATGTAAGTCAGTACAAAACTATCCAAACTATCCATGACTGAGTTATATATTAGAGGAACTGGAGAGCAGAAAAAACAACTGAAACAGGATGAAACTTTATTCAGTGGCTAAATATTAACTACACCCCTGGTATTGTAGCCAGTCCAAATGTGTTAATTTTTACACACACACCAATGCACACCTCCCAAAGGACACAACGCCTCACACCAAACATTTACAGTAAAGATATAACTGTTGTCAAGTCATCACAAATATGACTGATCATAGAAATATTACAGTAATACTACAGGCAGCAGAGTGTCTCATCCTCTGGCTGCTTGGTACTTTGATCATGATGTGACACTACTCTATAGAGTATATAGGCGACAATATAATATAGAATTAAATCATTTTAGTACAGCAGGGCGGGCTTGATAGAAAAAGGTGCAATTACAAATCTGTCTTCAGCACCACGGACAGCGGCATGGATTTATCAATACACAGCTAGGTTACTGATATTTCAGAGTCATGGTCAGGGTCATAGCATCTTACTTGGACACATCTCAGTTAGATAAAGGATGGATGTGTCAGGCAGACTGGACTGACATATTCGACGAAACGTACTCTTTTCCCCTGCACTCTGTGAAAAATCATATGTTAGTCTGAGTATCCATGATTTAACCTGTTAAGTGTGGTTTCTTCTTATTTTTTGCTCATGCCTCTTCATCATCTCCATTTGCAACTTTGTATCAGACACGTTTTCGATTAGAAGTGGCTATATTATCAAGAGTGGAATGAAAAACGTTGCTTTATTTGAAATTTTGTCGTGATGTGACACGACGTGATGTGACACGACATTGACGTGACACGGCACAACGTGGCATGGCGCAATGCAACGTGAAACGCCAGCCTTTATTGCCACTAGGTCTTTAATATCAGTTTGGTGTGTCTGGTCCTTTAGAGAGTCACAGGAGACTGGAGCCAATCCCAGCAGACAACCATTCACACCCACATCACACCTACGGGCATTTTAGAGTCATGTTACACTTGACTGTGGATAGAAATTGGAGATGCCAGTTAAGACAGTGGGAGGAAACCACTAGTACATCCTGGAAGCAGAGTGCCACTACAAGCTATAAAATTAGATTAGATAAGATTAGATAAATTTATAGGACAGGCAACTCAATCTCCTTTTTAGGTGGCTCATCTTCTCCTGGCCTTACAGACAAGTCCAAGAGTCCAATTTTTGTCTATCCTCTTATCTCATTTTAGTGCATCTTACTGTAAACTGTTATGATAACTCTAACCCTGAGTTAACGATTATTCCAGAACAGAGTAATTTTAAGTTTTATTGTATGGCTGCTCAAAAAGTGCTTTTCACAGCCATAGAGTAGTGATGGGAGCCCACTGGAGGCCCCTGTGCAGCAGCAGGATGTTTCATTTTCATTCAGTGGATCATCATTGATCATGAGTTGTTGGCCTTAGAAGTCTGTTTTGATTTTTCTGTATGAGAATAGCGTTTTCTTGTGAGTATGGTGATAACGACACAATAGTAATTAAGTAATAACAGCAAAACCAAATTTGGATTTTCTTCATGTTTTATGGGACATTTACATTCTGTGCAGAAAGGAGTGTGCACTATATTTAGGCCAGATGTATTATGTCAGATTCAGTGAAGAAAAACTGGAGATTATTGTGTCTCTAACAGGTTTTCATCAGGCAAATAGCCAAAATGACAAAGCACAAGGTAAAATAATATCATAAAATTGATTACATTATGTTGATGTCACAATCTAACATCAAGACTATACAACAACACTTATAATATGACAGGCACTCATATCACTTCTGAAAAGGGATAAAACTGGTTAAATACTGAAAAACACATTCAAGTATGAGAAAGGACCTCTTACCTCCTTAATGTTAAGACCATTGGGGCTTTTGTACTGGTACTTTTGGTCAGGCTGGGTCAAACCGCTGTGCTAATTTATGCCGAGTTGAGCTGAGTTGCGTCTGAGATGGACCCTCTCCGGAGTGGGGCCAAAGTACGCCTGTCCCGCCTCCAAACAGGCTGCGGTGATGTCCCGCAACCACAGCCAACCCATGATGACCTCTTTTCGCGCCCCTAAACGAGCCTGCGTTGTGATACTCATCTCACGTCTGTGCAGGAAACCAGAGAGAAAGTTTGTGTTCAGTTCTCAGAAGGTTTGTAGCTTCTTACTGAATCTCTGTGGTTTGAAGTTTAGTTTCTCTCCACCTGTTAGTACTTTCTGACATTTGCTGTATTTTCTTGTTTCATCATTTTCACTTTCAGCTGGTGAAAAAGTTACTGCTGGTGAAAACCCAACATTTCCTGATTTTGCTGCTTTATAAAAAAGCTTTTAAGTAACGGGTGACTTTTACCACAAAGAATTTATTGAATGCATTTTTTAGCAGCAATTCTTCGATAAAACTGTGGGAGAAAGAGTGTTTAAAGCCACTCCTTTGACCACTACTCAGGTTCCCCATCAGCACTTTCAACTGGAACAACCCCTGGAGTCAGATTTCTGACTCTGGAAGTTGGACGCACCTTACCAACCACTGACACACCATATTGTAAACAACAGCTACCGTCTCTAACATGGCTAAAACTGGTTTTAAATACACACCCTCAACCAGGAGCCCTGTTGTAATGAAAATGACACACTGGGCTGACGTGCTGAGCCCTGACCTTAACAAATGCGTTTTCGTTGACTAAAGAAAGAGAAACGTTTATCAAATTTCAAGACTATGTTGGAATTGGGGTGTTCAGAGATGTGCAGAAATATAACCGACAGTAACATTTTATTATATCTCTAAAGCAGTGGTTCCCAGCCAGGGTGGTTACAACTTCTCTGTGCTAACATTCTAGCTCTGTTTAATTTTTTTAATTTCATCTGGTGTCTAATTTTAGGTAAGATGACCTCTCAAACAGCACAGGTGGTGCTGTCACTGGATGCTGAAGCAGTCGGCTTACTCAAAGATGGAATCAATTTCAAGAAAAATCTTGGGGAAGGTAAATGTTACATAATATACAAGAGCAGCGAAGGCTTTAAAGCATGCAAGAACCAATGCAAACACCAAGGAGGGTTATTCATCGCAGACATCGAAGACCTGGATGGCAGGTGAGATCAATCTGACAGAAGCACACAAGTCATTACACTGTGTCAAACAAACTTTTCATTACAGCTGATCGGCTCTCTGTTCTCACAGGACAGTTAAATGCACCAAACACAACTGGAAGTTAAATGTATCAACAATGAATTATGTGAATCCACCAGACAGCTTCTTGCAGGATGAGCTCGGTAAGTTCTGTCACTATTTATATTTTGGTTGATGATTTATAACAACTGGAGTGGAGTCGTTTTTATGTATTTTTGTGGCCTGGGGCAGAGCTCAGGTCTGGATTTGCATGACCACACTCTGGAGTCAATCTTGTAAACAAGGTCAACTGTCCTCTGGGATTGCAGCAGCTGGCAGGTGTATTACATCAGAAATATACAGTTCACACAGGCAACACCTAAACAAATACTCACCACAGCACCACTTTTTTTTTTGGTCTCTCCTGCTGGCTGCAGTGCTGCACCAATGACTGCTGTGTCCCAAGCAAAGCCATCTTTCTGTGGCATCACAATGAGTTTTGAGGAACACTGTCAAATCATGCTGGGATAACATAAGTCATCAGGTTTTACACAAACTTGTGGAGTCCATGTCAGCTCGAGTGCATGTGGTCATTAACACAAAAGAGGTTCAAACTAAATACCAGGATATTCTAAAAAATCTTTCAAAGATTCAATTTTAAAATCCTATGATGTTATCATTTTAATTAAAAAAACAAAAAACAGTGCAGTATTTTGACTGGTGGTCTGTGACTTTAGTACTCTACTGCATCCACCCACTTAGTATATGCACCTTAAAGAAATTTTAAAAAATACATCTGCACACTGAATTCTCCGTGTCACTGTTTAACCAAAGTCATACCGTGTTAAGTTAATCCACTATAAAACATGGATTGGGGGCTATTCACCTGTTGTAAAAAAAGGCGTTTTTATAATTATCGTAAGCAGACGCTCTTTTGCCATAAAGACAAAATGATGATCATCCTACTTTCAGGTTGTTGCAGGCTCTGTAGTTATATGTGAAATAGTTCATTAATAACAATAATAAGCTATAACACTCAATTAGGAATGAAAATATTTTGCATAAAGTTTATAAATAAAAAACCTTCCTAATGCAATTATAAACATATTGAGTGTTGCTTCTATATATAGCATGTACTGTATATGGACGTCCATTCAGCTCACAGGGAGATGACTGATGCTCTTATCATCATGACTGATCGGCCTACGTAGAGCATGCACACAATCACTTCTTAGTGGGCTTGGTCTGAGCCATTAGCCAGCACTCAATTATTTCATTCTGCTGTTGTTGTTCTGTGCACTGATGATGGCCAGAGGCTGCCTGTGGATACGGAGGCAAACAAGCACGACAAGGATCAAAGGCAAATCAGATTTCCAGCTTATGATAATGAACACTAAACAGGCCAAATTGTACAGATTAGAAATGGCTGACAAAATGATCTCTACAATCGAATTATACTGTAAATATGCAGTCTCCTCTCTTTTTCTTTCCCATCTGTCACTCTCTGCTGCTTGCTCGCTCCTTTCATCTTCACTTTAAGCTACAAAAGGTTCATGGTTATAGAGTGGCCACCCACTTTGTGGCTAAAATAACGCATGTTCGTTGCCTTGTTTCAAGATCTGGATCATTAGAAATAATAACTAAAGATAGTGATAGCAATCAAACACAGTGACTTAAAGCCCCTGAAAACTTCTATATATAATATCTATGTATTACAACATAATAATATAACAACATAATAAGCAACAATCAAATGTAAAGTTCTGAAAAAAAAAATCATCCTTAAGAGATATCTGTTCAGAGTTTAACACTCCGAAACTCAGCTTATCTGCTTCGTCAGGACTGAATGGGTAGGTTTGATAAGATTCCAGTGACAGTGACCTGAGATAAAATAAGTTGTATTCAGCTTATTGTTTTACAGCCCAGAAACGTAACTGTAGTTTTTTATGATAACCCTTTACACACTACCTGCTCAATAACAGGACAACAACCACAATAAAAAGACTGTTAAGGTTTGGCAAAAGGACCGAAATGCAAGACTCCAGGCAGGTAGAAAAGGCAAGCTTCCCGATAACAAAAACAGGCAGTCAATGAAAGCTGAAGAAGCAGGCTGAAAGCTGAAATCCTCTTTCTAATGTTTGACTACCGATGCCATTGCTGCACATGCTTACTGCAGCAGCATTTTAATAAAAATGTAAACATGTAAATGCAGAAATAGATGATTAAATAGACAGAAAAATTAATCATGACAGAAAAAATACAGAATAAAAAATTCATGAAACATTTTCCTTTTGGATGAAAGCCTGTATGGCTAACACGGCCAAACCTGTTTTGGTGTTTCACCTGTCAACTGCAGACAGTAATTGCTGCTGCTATGTAGATACCATGCGGAGATAATAAGAAGGAGATAAGACATTACTTAATGTTTGTCAAAGAGCTCACAGCTTTAAATGTAATATTTTAAAATGAAATCCCTGTCATGATGTTTAATTTTTGTTTGTGAGAGAGCTGGGATAAAAACCTGGACTAACTCATGCTATGTTTGATTTATGCTGAGAAGTCTGTTCAGCTCAATGTGAGTGGAGCAGTGAGTCAAAATAATTTTACCATCTTATTTTCTCTATTCAGAACAATGTAACTGACTTAGTCAAATCCTGATGAGAATGGATGTTATGTGTCACACAGAGGTAGAGATTTCAGATGATGGGGGGCTTCAGTTGGTCGAGTTGAACCCCATCGACCCCTGGTTGGCTGACCCGCGAGAGCCTCTGGAGCTCCAGGATGGAGAAGTCAAGGTTTGTATCCTGCTGTTCACATACTTTTTACACCATAACACGCAATAATTCCAGAGTTTTTAGAGTTTAGTACAAGTTAAAGTTTATATTTTGACACTTTTTAGTTTAGTTGTGTGGAGACTGCAGCATAAAACTCACTTGTACATTTAATGATATTGTACATGATTGCCTTATTTTGTTAAATAAAGGTTTATTCATCTGTAATGCAGAGTGACAACACTGAATCATCATGGTAATAATGTGAGAGCTACCACAAATTATGAACTTCCCTCCCAGGTGACATACTTGACCCACGCCTGCATGGAGCTGCAGCTGGGACAGAGGCGGTTTATGTTCGACCCGTGGTTGAAGGGTCCTGCGTTTGCCAGAGGCTGGTGGCTTTTCCACGAGCCTCCAGAAGACTCCCTGGACAGACTGTGTGCTGCAGATCTCATTTACATCAGCCATATGCACTCTGACCACCTCAGGTAAACTCTGTCAATGTCCCCATTTTATACAACACATGCACAGAAAGAGATTTAATGCATGTAATGTTCACATTATTTCTCACTAAATGTATCACTCACTCATTATATGTGTTCACATACTGTACGAAGCTCATTCTGAGGCAATTTTACAGATTCCATGTTTCCAAAGTTTTAAGCCTCAGGACCGAGCTGCTGATCGCATTATGGGCTATGTGGGTTACGCTCCAAAAGAACTAAGTTCGTACTACATGTGGATGGGCAGAAGTGTTTATAGTTGGGAGTAAAGGTGGATGATACTCCAACACCCTGAATCCTTTCTCACCTCCACACAGTTGACCAATCCCAGTATGAAGTGGATGCAAGTGTCAGCTCTTTAGTTTTTTTGAAAGTTACAGAAATGGTGGGACACAGACCCCCAACCCGACTTGAGAACAGTGTGGGGGGAGTGCGCATTCTGGCACCTTTAGGCCCTTTGCATTATTCTCACACATGGTTTCACATAAGCATCCTCAATTATGTAACTGCCCCTTGCATGCATCTTGAAATTCAAACATAATAAGACAATGGCTATGGAGTTCAAACGTGTACAAAATATACATCATAAGAACAGGTGTGCAAAAACTGCAGTGAATAATACATGAAATGTATGTTTGATGACAGTATGAACAGATGGTGGTTCAGTATTGTGTTCACCTGTCACACAGAGGAGAGCAAAGAATGATTCCCTACTAAAATATTCATTGTAATTCTAATAAATTAAATAATGTCAGAATGAAGATAAACAAATACATATTCCCGAGTTTTGTTTTTCTTTTGTGTCAGTTAAAACATGGTATGGGTATGCTGATGTACTTATTTGTATGTGCGTACATCATGTCAGGGCTATGTGGTGAATCAAGCTGGTGCAACAGATGCAAATTAAATGCAAATAGAAAGGATTCATGAAGGAAGACCAGCTTATCAGCTGTGAAGGCACAAATACTGAAAGGCCAACAGCTCAGCTGTACATACTGATAACATTTTTATTTTTGGAACTGTTTTATCAGGGTTGTCAGAGTTAAACATAATGATGAAAACAAAGTAGATTTACTCAAGCACTGTACCTATGTACAATATTGAGGTTCTTGTACTTTACTTGAGTATTTCCAATATCTGCTACTCAATACTTCCACTACATTTTGGAGGCAAATATAGGCTTTTTGGTCCACTACGTTCATTTGATAACTTTACTAAATTTGCGATTGCATGCTCAATCAGAACCGAAGTAGCCATTTTTAAATCAATTTATTTGCAATCTGACTGAGTAATTACACTTATTACGATCATCCAATACATGCTGCTATCGGATCTGATAATCATTCGATGAGATAATATACAACATAAACATACATGTATGATGTATAAATTTATAAATCTTGTAGTCTTGATACATAAGTACATTTATTGCCAGAAATTGACCTTTAATACTTAAGTACAGTTAATATCATACACTTTCACTTAAGTACTATTTATTTATTTCTTTAATTATTTTAAACATAAAAACAAGAAAAGGGGAAAAAATTAGGGAAAAGTTTAAGTGGATGTCAAGGGTTGTATTTGTCTTCACACTCTTTCTATGAGAATTTCATTTTTCCCAAATGCAAATGCTGCATGACATCTTTCATAAGGGCAGAATAAGTTGGAGACTGTGTTTGCTTTCAGTTTATTAATATCCGTCTATGTGCTAGAAGGGTTACAAATGTTATCAGGTTATATTGATATCTGGTGAACATGAGATCAGACCCTTTTGACTCCAAAGACTGCCATCAGTGGATTAGGATCAACAGGTTTGTCCAGGATGTCTGATAGCGACCATCCTTAAGGCAGTGCCAGAACATATTGGCAAGTAAAATTGGTAACTGTCCACATTGGTCGCATGCTGGATTGATATTTGGATACATTCTGCAAAGCTTTTCTATAAAAAGTGTATTCTGTGCACTATTTTGACCTGCAGAAGTCTATGTCGAGCACGGACCGAGGAGGAATGCCTCACCTGTCATGTATTTTTTCTAGTTACCCCACACTGAAGGTCTTGTCAGAGAGGAGGCCAGACATGCCCATCTATGTTGGCGACACATCGAGGCCGGTCTTTTGGTTAGTAGAGTGATGGAGCTCAGTTTAACATTACATTTATTGTTGAAAACATTCATTTTTATTGTGTTTTAAGTTACTGTTAATCTATCATTCAAATGCAAATCTCTCTGTCTTGATGCAAAAGGTATTTGGAGCAAAGCCAAGTCAAGCTGACCAACATCAACATTGTTCCTTTTGGTGTCTGGCAAGATGTAAGTCACTGCTGCTCACATCTGGGCAAGCCTTAAATTTGACATTATAAAGTATTAGGAATTATGCCATTGTGAAATGAGAATACTTTGAAAAGGATATTTTGAAATATAAACTGCTATAAATAAATCAAAATGAGAAAATCCTGCTAAAGTGAGAATAACAACACTGTAACTAGTCACTACGCTGTCCCTTTGTCTCTATCAGATTGATGAACACCTGAGATTCATGATCCTGATGGATGGTGTACATCCCGAAATGGACACCTGCATCATTGTTGAATATAAAGGTGCATGCTTTTCAGTGACTTTCAAATTTTAAATACCATCACTGGAGCTGCAGAGTAACAACATACATATTTCCAGGTCACATGATCCTGAACACTGTGGACTGCACCAGGCCAAACGGGGGCAGACTACCACAGAATGTGGACTTGATGATGAGTGACTTTGCTGGGGGGGCATCAGGATTCCCCATGACCTTCTGTGGAGGGAAATACACTGGTGAGGCTCACTTCAGCGGTCAGGGATTTCATCTCTCTTCAACCCAGAGAATAATGAGAGTAATTTTAGTCAAGGTAACAGTGTACTTCATTTGGTTGCATGCAGCTATAACTTCCAGGAGGGAGTCAGACTGAGGAAGGAAGTCGGCGACCGTGACTAAATATAACGTGAATAAAATTAAAACATAACCTCGACCAGGATCATTTGTGTCTGAGTCACGTAGATAGATTTTGGTGGTTGTTTAACAGTTAAGACAACAACTCCCATGATCCCACGCCACTTACGTCTTTTGTTGTGATTGAAGGACCCCTGTTGGCAGAAATTACATACTGTGTATTTAAATGTTGCTGCAGGCAATCCAGCTTTAGTCTGACCTAAAATGAAATGCACAGCAAATTTTCCTACCAAATGTGCCAAATGTGGGTTCACCTGTGGTCAGGTATATTTGATGTGTACCACACTGCTCACATGAAGGTGATGTCATCTGTCTGAACCCAGATTCCTGGAAGGCAGACTTTATCAAGACTGAAAGGAAGAAGCTGCTGAATTACAAAGCTCAGCACGTGAAGTCCCTGCAGCCCAGGATCTTCTGTCCGTTCGCTGGCTATTTTGTGGAGGCTCATCCATCAGACAGGTAGAGTTTGTATACACAGTTTATACAGATATACATTTTATCTTGGAAAATTATCTACCATAAAAATGTATAAAAAACCTGGCTGAGTGCTACTCTTGGGTCCTTCTAAAAGTTTGTCTGTCTCTCTACTGTGTATGTGTACAGATACATTAAGGATACAAATATTAAAAACAGTCCACAGGACCTCAATGCACAAATCACTAAGCTTGCACCAGATATCATGACATGGACGCCCAAACCAGGCAGTGTGCTGGACCTCGGCCTCGCACTGAGAGACCCCTCTAACAGGTTAAAAAAACACCTCAAACAATGTGTGTGTGTGTGTGTGTGTTTTGTCCCATGTCTGACTATGGCAAAGGAAACCACAAGAATTTAAACATCCGTGTTTACACAGGGTAGTGTTCAAACAGGATGTTGGGCTTGGCACATCATTTCTATCGGTTATAATAACATTGTATCATCACCACGATGAAGAAACACAAGTAGTCAGAGGATCAGACAGATTGTGAAAAAGCCAACAATGTATCCAAATTATCTAAACCACTTCATGTAGTAGCCATTAAAGCTGGGGGTGGTATGATTGTAGCGGGCTACATTTGAAAATATCCAAATGAAAAACGCTGCACTGTCTCCTCCATTCTTGTGCCACTAGCTCACTAATAGCTTTAGCAATATATCTGCCTCACCCTGTGGAAGACTCCAGTCATGCACAGCAGACAGGTAGAGGTAGACAGACAGGTAGTCTGTCCAGTCTTGTCCTGAATGAGACAATTGGATGGGATCATTAGAGGCCTGTGACGGCCACTGACACTAGATTTTTTTCTTCTGTCCCGGCATTATTGATTGCTGTTGGGATGTTCAGAAATTTTCTACAAATATAACAAAAAAATATTTTAAAAATAACCTACCAACCCTAGCTTTAACTGCATAGATATGACAGGTGCTACAGAATTAGTTTAGTCTGGGACAGCTTTTTCAAAACAACTAGCAACAGCTGGTCAAACTTGCATGAAACAGTTTTCACTTCAAACAAGAAAATCAACATTTGCTGGCTCAAAATGTGAAACTGCTTTTGTCTTGCTCTGTCTAAGCTCAATGCATTGTTTCAAAAATTACTTTTCAAAAATACAGTATTTAAATTATGAATGGCCATTGTATCACTGTAAACTGTAAAAAAAAATGCTATGTGAGAATGCAAAAGCTTGACAGCAACAGTAAGTAAAGCATGCTGGGCTTAGTCAAAGGTCCCTTAACTTGGTGAGTGCAAACTATAAGATCTATATAGATCTTGTAAGATCTAAATGTAATGTTATTTGTGTGAATATTTCTTTTATTACACTACCAAACATAGTGAGGCCATCACAAATCCTCCAGCCAGTGCAAAAATCTACAAGGACAGTTGGGATTTCGCCTTCTATGTGGAGGAACAGAACAGCGCCATCAGCTGTGAGATATTTAAACACCAAAACTGGATCCAGTTTTATTACACCTGGGCAGGCTTTCAAAACTACAACCTTGTTGTGCGGGTAAATATACTTGACAAGCATGAGCCTCTCTTCTTCTGTGGCAGACCCTTTTGGCTCCTCCTTTGCTTCAACTTTCTGCTGTAGCATATAAATTACCTTTCCAAGTCCGTTTCCAGTCGGTGACCTGGCACTCTCATCTCTCGTCTTCCCTCTACATCCATCTACTTTAAAGGCTGTAAAGATTGAAAGAAAGGCTGTCATATTGTACTTGTACTTGTCACTTAGCTTTTAAGTTCTTGGGTTGGGTGTTCAAGCGCTTCGACTTCTCAACTTTTTAGGAAGGCGTTGGTGATGTCACTGTCACACTTTTTCTTTTTCTCAAAAGAGGTGATGATGATATTAACCACCATTTTTACCTCCCAAGGATTGTGTCATGCACCCACATCGTCCTTGCTCTAGTGCTGATAGCTGGAGCCGAGACAGCAGCCTTTTTAAGCTCATCGTCCATGCAAAGTAGCTTAGCTTAGCTTAGTGTATTAGCATGATAACAGTCACTAGTTAACACTAAGCATAAAGAACAGCTGAGACTGGTAGGAATGTCATTACTTCTGCAGTTATTTGGTCACAAAAGTTTTGGACCAATTGAAATGTTGACCTTATTGTGGGGCTACAGGAAAAGTCTGCAGGTCACCACAGTTCTGACCCAGATAGCGAGATTCACCTGCTATAAGCAGGCCATAGCATGGCCAGATGTAAGCCAAGACCAAACCAAATGAACCAGAACTGGCCCAATTCTGTGCCACAGCTCGTTCTATTATGATACTAGAATGGCATGGCCAGGGACGGACCCACCCAAGTGCCATAATTCCACATGGTATGTGGGCCGAACAAAATTGCGATCTCTATCATATCTCTATAAACAAAACAATTTAAGATAGCTCATTTTGACAATAAATCTACATTCAGATTTGTGCTCTGCTTTGTTTCCTCAGCACCTCTTTGCTTTGCTTCCAGCTTTGAGTGATCTTCCCCGGCTGCTCTCTGTCCTCCTGGGTATTCAACTTATTATGATGTGAAAACTTTCTGCACTCTTCCTTTCTTTCTGGTGGTAACTTCCAAGCGGATGTTTAATGAAGTATAAATGTCATAACGTGTGTACTCAAGGTCATTGAGACAGATGACAACTTTGAAACACATCCTGATGGCTACGACTACTTGGTGGACTTTCTAGATCTGTCGTTCCCCACCAAGAGGCCTGACAGAGAGCACTCCTACATAGAGGTGAGACATTGTCAGCAACAACAACACACAGATGTATAACAGGGCTGTTGGAAATACTCGAATGCAACTACTACTCAGTTGTTTTTTCCACAAAACAAACGGTTTCACTGTACACGTGTCATATGGTGGCCAGATGGTAGTGGTATAACAATGACCTTTACACTGGGTTCTGTAACTATTGGACCGTAAGTCTCAAAAACAGAATTATTTAATTTTTTTAGATTCTGTGGGTCCAAATAAGTCTGTCCATATAAGCCACAGTAATGTGCACCAACATAGATTTCAAGCCATTTTGAATTTTGTCCAAATCAGTTTTTTTTCGACACCCCTCCTTCAAACGGCATCAAAATCAGCACAAAACATATCTGGACAAAAATAAATAAATAAATGCAATGGTAACCAAACTTGGTGCACATGTTTGGATGCTAGGTGTGAGCTTCGCTGTGCAGTCCTGGGATATTACGCTGCTAGGGGACGCCACAAATCCAAAAAGTTTGTGTCTCATAATTAGTTTTCTGGTATGAGTAAAAACTTTTACACATGTTCTACTGTTGTTTCCAAGTCATTTTATGCAGCGCTTAAGTTGTAAATCAGAAAGTCCCGGAACACAGACAGGGTGCTGTTCCAGTGGGTTAGGGGAGAAAAAAGTGAGGGAACACATCGACAGCGCCTGGAGGCTAGCACTTAGAACTAAACAGAGAACACTAATAACCACTGCTGGACAGGCTAGTTCTTTAAAAAATCTCTCTACAGGTTGTGTGCCAGCTTGCATCAAAAATGAAGTGCCACTCAATTCTAAAAGCTTTCCAAAGTAGCACCATGCCTTGAGGAAGTTATGCAAAGAATCTAAGCCTTGACTGAGCATGTTTCTTGGTTTGTTTCCTAAAGATAAAAAACAGGATTGGGGTGATGAGATACGTGGTGCTGAACGGCCTACTCTGGGATGACCTGTACATCGGCTTCCAGAACCGCATAAGCAGAGACCCAGATATCTACCACCACAAGTACGCACACTTTATATCATATATCAAAGTCTCATATATATATAAAAATAGGGTGGTAACCATAGTGACAACACAATACTGAGAGATTGAACACAGTGTTTACTGTTGCTTTGATTCATGGTGATACCCACTTATTGTAAATGTACAATAATCTGTCCTGTTGGTGTCCAGGTTCTGGAACCACTTCCAGATAGAGCTCCCTGTTCGCAGCCCAGACTGGGAACAGTTCCTGCAGCAGGAGGGTCCCATCCAGGAGCCTGGCACACCAGAAGAGGAGCCAGGCCTATGGATGTACTGTGTAATGTTATGAATATGGATGATTCCTGTGTGAAGATCAAGTAACTGTTTGTGAATGTTTAATTTATAACTTTCATTCCAGTCTTATTTGGTCTGGTATGACCAATAGTTCATGGTGGGTACCAAATTTAGCAAGATATGTGTGTGTAACTGCAAATCAGTTTGCAGCCTTTGTGACTGCTCATGTCACAGAAAAAAACATTTATAAGTCTTTTTCACAACATAAATACAGCGTTGAATTTACAGGGGCAGCAAATAGCACAAGAAATGTCAGGACGCCATTTCTGCCATTTCCAATTCTGTCTCTAACACACTCACACAAACAGTGCTGTTCACACTACATAAGTTTATGTAACTATGTTATGTTAAGTTACTGCTGATTTATGGCAGTATAGGCAATGCAAGTTGGCTGCTGCGATAGACCGGTACCTCATTCAAAAAGCTCTGACTGTTTATTGAAGAAAGGAACCCACCACCACCCCTAGCAAATACTGTGAGATGGCAGAAAATGTTGCAGCTTCTACAGTTGAGAAATGGAAAATGGACGGGCTTGGTGTTGAAGAGGTGAATCCCAGGTCAACATTTTCTATTTACACATGATTGGTCTAACCAGCGTGTCTGTCACAGGAAGAGAGAAGGGTTAAGAGACATGGTGTTGAAAGTAAAGATGCATATAAGAACCCCAAACAGATACAAGTCTTTACTCACCTTGCAAATGAAATAAGGAATGAGATTACCAAGCAAACCCGAGCATCCAGATACATCATTATTCTTGTGGATGGAAGGACTGACCGCACAACTCTGGAGGGGGAAAGCAAAATGTGCCTGTCATGAAATTGTCAGGAGTAGGGAGCACCACAACTGAAGGCATCCAAGAAGAGCGTGTCCAGTCAGCTTGGACTTAGATGAGTATGCCTGAATAGAGAGGACATCTTGTTGAATGTGGTGCAGATCAAGCCAGTGTCGACTTAGATTGCTGGCAGGGGATCGATGTGAAGCTACAGAGTGAGACAACACCTACAGCAGTGGATAGGGTTTGATGATTGATCATAACAGAATAGAACTAAACTCATCGGAGGCCAATTTACCAGCTGTACGTTGAATGAATTAGAAGTGACCAGGATGTAAAAACCTGCAATGCTGCAAAAGTGAGAGGCTGGATTAATGAAGTTTAGTCTCAGAAGTAACCTTTTTTACATAGGCCTCAACAATGATGTAAGACCTAGCTGCCACAGCTCACACTTACCTTCCAGAAGGATGGTATCTTCCTCCTAACAGCTATGAAAGCGAGCATTTTTGAAAGACATGTCAGAGCATGATGGACAGAAATTAGGAACCATTCAGACAGGTGATAACGGTCATTGAGGCTCAGAGGAAAATACTCTGAGGCTGCTCAAACACTGCGGAGGAGCATGTGTAGACAGACAGGAGAAATAACCTCAAAACAGACACATCTGTTGTGCATGGTATGCATGAAAAGCTCATGTGCACCACAAAAACAAGATGGTGTTGGAATAGCAGAGGTTGCAGTAAAGAACTGGTTCAAAAGTGGACAAAGACAAAGGCACCCAACAACAAAACAGTATGGGACAAGAGCAAATGGCTTTAAATAAGCTGCACCAACAGCAACAGACGGCACAGAGTATGACTGACCGTTAAACCCATTTATGAGCTCCACTCAAGTAGACCATGATTTATGGCTGGTTGCTGTGACAGACTCATTGAATAATTTAAAGGGGACATATTATGCAAAACTCACTTTTTCCTTGCTTTAGTATGTATATTTGCGTATCCGGAGTGCCTCCCCACCCCTTAAGCATGATTTTTCGACAACTAAGTCAATATTTCGTAAATTACTGGAGTCAGGGATTGGGTCTCTAAACGAGCCGTTTGGATTTCAACCGGATTCTGACGTCACAATCCGGTTTTTGCATACTCCAGTCCTGGTGCTGGCTATCTCCTCCCACATGTCGCCAGCTACCTGGACGAGGATCCGCCATTTTCTCGTTCTCGCTTAACTTGTACGCGACAGCCTGACCGCTACCATGTACAACCCGAAAGCCGAGCACTGCTGCTCTGTCGTCGGATGCACGGATCCTCCTGTTTCGCTACATCGCCTCCCTATCAAAGAGGATATCAGAGCGAAGCGGCTACATTTTATTTATCAGGGAAACGTCCCAGCTTCAGTGAGCAAAAGCGTTATGGTCTGTGCCAGTCACTTCACGCCGGACTGCTTCAGCAACCAGGTCAGGACTGGACGCTGGACTGGCAACAAGATTGTCCCTTAAAAGATGGATCCATACCCACTGTCAATGATGGAGCTGTAAGTATTTAAAAAACAGTGTAGTTTGTGTTACTTTGGCCGTTTAGCACATGAGCTAACGCTAACGCTAACCGTCGATGTAAATATGAGGCTGAACTAACGTGAAGTTATCAACGTTGGGCTTACTGGCCGTAGTATTCACGATAATGTTAATGTTACCAAACGTTAATTTGTCATATCAGCAGTCTTTTAAAACATGACAGTGAATTGAGAAAATGAATTAGGATATTGAGATTTTATAGCTTCTAACCGGCCGGTGAACCACTGCTCGGCCGTGAACATGGTGAGGAGACGGGGTGAAATGTCTCGGTTGTTAGCGGACGGTGAGCTGCTGTTCCTCCGTGAACACGCAGAGGAGACGGGGTGAAATGTCTCAGTTGTTCGCGGATGGTGAGCTACGTTAATTCATTAGCATGTTGTGCTAAAGGACAGTGACCTGCACGTTACCTGCAGTAAAGCAATCACTACTTTGTTTTGGAGCCGGAGACAGGGGTTAGCTGCTACATGTCTGCTGTGCTACTATCAGTTATATGCAGGCATGGACACAGAAAAGTTGCTTCGAAAATGTGTATAGCTCGTTGACATGGGCACGCGATGCCGTCCTCACGTCTTCCGCCCGGCAGGAAGAGGTGGGCGGCGCACGCAGTAGCTCATTAGCATAAAAGGGAAAGGCACTCAAACCAGCCGCTTAAAACAGGGCTGTGAAACTGGTGTGTAAACACCCCTGCTGTGCTCAATCCTTCGGTTTTTTCGACCAAAGCATGTTACTGTCATTCCATTTAGACATCAAGGAACCATGTCAACAAGCAGAAATGAACATAATATGTCACCTTTAAATAGTTATCACTGTAGCAATCTAATGTGTTGTTACTTCAATTAAATGATGTAGGCTGCAAAATTAAGGTTAGGTAGCTAAAATGTATTGCCAACTTGCTAACACTGTTCCCTTATGCGCCAAGACATTTAAGAGTCTGCTCTGTTAGCATTAATGTTTCTTATGATAAGCAAATGAATGATACTTGTTTGGTGACGGTGAGCTAAATACCTGTTTGCGTCCTCTAACAAAGCCCTTATTAGCTTTTTGCAGTCCAAGGCTAAGTTCGGGTGGGTAAGCCCTGCATGCTTTATAGAAGAGGAGCGTCGTCTTATTCACCTGGTCAACACCAAGCCAGTCTATTTTCAATTTTTCACCTGTAGAAGCTGCAACTTTCTTTTCCGTCTTATTTGCTGGGAGTGGTGTTGGTGATGGATTAAGGTAGCTTTCTTTGCCATACGTGGAACTTTTTTAATTAGGTACTGGTCCATCACAGAAAAAATGTCATTCACATTATTTCAAATCAATCTTATACTTTGATACAAGGAATTCTCTGTTGATTGTTTCTCTTAATGAACTTACACACTAATAGACACACAGCTGTAGACCACCAGATGCTCATTGGTTTTGATGAAACTGATCTTCAGGTGATTGTTGTTGCACCATGTGATGAAGCTCTCCATCAGTCCTCTGTGCTCCAATGAAGACTGGACAGATTCACTGTGATCCTACATGTCCATATAGTGATAACTTCTGTTTATTACACTTTTATTTAATTCTTCAAAGTTTTCACTACATAATGTAAACTGGAAAAAGTTTACACTGTACCTGCTGCTTTCAGTAAGAAAAGTTATAGAAGTCACATAGAACAATTGCATAAGCTTGCTTTATGTTCTAATTAATTGTAAAAGTCAATAAGTAAGAGGTGAGAACCAATGACAGCTTGGAG
The DNA here is from genome assembly GCF_040436345.1 of Pagrus major. Taxonomy (NCBI): domain Eukaryota; kingdom Metazoa; phylum Chordata; class Actinopteri; order Spariformes; family Sparidae; genus Pagrus; species Pagrus major. The sequence goes on from NC_133228.1 coordinate 6,278,872, forward strand.
CAGTTCAGTCTGCATTATTTGCAGTAAATCAGCTGAAACTTGAAAGAACACTAGAATGGTTCTTTCAAACAGAATGTGAAAGAAGCTTTGACGTTATGACTTATATGTATTGTGTTGAAAAGCATGCTCAGCATGTCCGGACTGCTAGCTGTACGGCTAACTGAGCTAATGGCAGCTACAGTTGGACACAGGTAGCAGTTACTCTGGTGATTTGCTGCCCCCTATTTGTTTTGAGTATGAATTCAGGAGGTGGCCAATTCTAACATGTTGCACCTTTAAGTGTAACAGTGAACAGAAGAACCTCAAAACTTCTCCATGTACTGTTATGTACTTTTCAGTTATCCTAAATAAGTCCAATGTTCACCTTGTACACTCCGTTGCCAGTTTATCAGGTAAGAAGAGCTCAAACTAGTCCAGTCAAATGTATCACTCCTACAAGAAATTCTGTATTCAAGGTGCAGTATAGAAACAACTGTCAGTATAATGTAATACAATTCAACAGTATCACAAAACTACATCCTCCAAAATAAATAGATATTCTTTGGTGGGATTTATTGAAAGATTGTTGTATTATACTACATTAGATTTAGCTAGGTGTACCTATACCAGCTGGCAGTTGCGGGCAACATTAAAAGAATGTGTCTGTCTTATTTTTAATTTGTAACCCTGTTTGTGGCCCTGCTGTATTTGGATTTTGTATCAGTATGCCTACATGTCCATATTTCAAGTGTACTGTATGAGGAGACTTTTATCTGAGCATACCCTGAGTGTACAGCAGTAGAGGAGGACACTGGGGTGACCTCATAAATGTTCCCTGGAAATGATACTAAACTAAACTGAAACACTTCTCTGGGACAATACTGTAATGCATGTTGGAATTCCTGGTGCAAAGCCCTCGGGAATCAGGTGAAGGAGCTTTACTTTATGCTGCATGTAGAAAATTATGAAAAATCAAAACATTTCTATATGTATTTGATGTCATCTAAGAAGTGCACTTAATACAGTCACCCCTCATAAAGTATGAGGGCGACAGTAGTGAAGGATCACAGTATATGATTGTTCAATACTGTATCAATTGTGTGTTAATCTTTACTAATTTATTTCTCAATTGTCATTAACAATCAATGGATACACCGTCAAGTGATAAAACTGTTCCTTGTGCAGATGTTAACAGCTGGGTGAAATATGGTGAGTGTTTGAACGCAGACTGGAATTTTTGTGTTGGTCTAGTGTTTATTTTTTTAAATGAATGTAATGTAATGTAATTAAATGTATTGTAATGCTTTGATGTGTGAATTTACTCAGTAACACACGTTTCTTTAAAGCTGCATCAATTGTTTGAGGTTTTTTGTTTGTTTTTTGGCCACTTGGGGGCCAGGTTGTACGTTGACTGGGTGAACAAGTTAGCTAACAGTTTCTTATATACAATCCATCAGACAGAGAGCAACATTAGCACTTATTTAGAGTCATGTTTAAGAGAACTGACACCTTATGGCACATTCTAGCACCTTTTTTTAAGCTGGAGTGAATATACCAGCATCATATGAAACTTGACGATCCTAGGCATCTATCGATACCAACCACGCCATGCTAGCTTGTCAGGGAGGGCGCTAAACGCATTCCAAATTTAAGCTAAATATTGTCGAGGGAAAATCTGAATCTTTTCTTGTTCTGTGTTTTATATTTGCATGAGCTGTTGAGGACTTTGTTGAAAACTACTGACACTTATAAATGAATGAATAAAAAAATGTAACACTTTTACATTTAATGTCTCAATTATTTAATGATGTATTTATTTATGGTGAGAATTGAATTTTCTTCATGTTAACAACGCACGTCCCATTTTATGTTGACTGCCATTTTATTCTCAAAAATGGGATTGTCCCATATTATAAGGGCCAGGTGGCTCTAACCCTACTGGTGTGTCTGTCTTCCCAAACACCTCTAGATGGCCTCTGGGACCTCTCATCATCCATATGCTTCCAAACACACCAGACAGCAGCAATAGATATTACAGGTGACAATAAACAATAAGACAATAAACTTGCTTCAGATTTAGACCTGTGAGCTAAATTATGTTAATTTCTCCTGAAATTGTTGTTGTTTCAGAAAGATGTGAAGTCCATCACTGTTCCGGTGTCTGTTTTGGAAAAAATGTGTACAGTATTCAATAGGGGCGGAGACGAATAGATTTTAGAGCCCATTTGAATTGTGCCATGAATTAAACGTTTGTAGATTCAAAAGATAATTTTGCAAGTCAAGAAAGTTGCAGTTATAGATTGTTTTGTGTGAAATCTGTTAAGGGGCAATTAACAAGTGAACACAAATGCAGATAACACCAGGGCGCCAGAAAATCAGTTTAAGGTCGTTCATTGCAGGAAAATTGAGAGAAGACGGGGCAGAGGTCCAGGGTGGTGGGTTCTCGACTGATGGTTGGGTCCAAAGCAGTGTGGCAGGTAGGTGAATAAGGAGCAAGTTAATTGATGACTTAGCGGCACTAATCTGTACGTCCATAATGAGTGTTTTGTGCTTGAGGACCATAGTAGTGTCTAGTGAGTGCCTGTTCAAATAAAATCAATTTTAATTATAAGTTATTTGGCATGCGCATTAACGTGCAAATGCCAAATTTCAACTCCCATTTATAAATGGACATAGAAACGCCATAAAACAACTCCACTGGTCTTTGAACCTCTCACTGATATAAAACCAAGTGTCATTAGCTCGTCACACGTGCTCATCAGCAGTGGAAGCTCAAAAATCATCAAAGTTCAGAGCAGAAATTAGATTTAGTTTATATCTCATCAGAGTTTAAAACATGCTTTTCTTTCACAGCAGACATTTTGACTTTTCATTGCAAGAAAAGCACAGGTGCGTGTAACTCATCACATGATGGCTAACACGTCCATGTTCCACCCATCGTGACGATGGGTGGAACATGGACGTCTTAGCCATCGTGTGATGTAACCATGTTTAATTACAGGAGCCTGGAATCAAACAGTCTTTTGTGACAACCTGTAGGACAAACTATTATGATTTCAACATGTTAAGCATGTTCACCAGTGGTAAACTAGATCAGTGTATCACCATTTGCTAATTAGCACAACACAAAATAGAGAATGTCATTAGGTTTAAGGGTACAGGCCAAACTACAGGACTAATTAAAACCTTGACCTGATGATGGTGCGAGGAAAATAGTCAGAGGATTGCAGTCCATCAAATAGTTGTGAAATCTTACCCAAATGCACAAATGTCGACCTCTAGAGGAAAAGTCATGCAATCAAGAAAGTCATTGGGATAAATTGTCTGGGCTTCATGCATAATTTTACCAAAATTTCATGGAAATCCAGCTGGTAGTTGTTGATATAGATGTCAGACTGACGTTGCCATGCGATGCTGCTAGAATGGCTAAAAACAAACACTGGGAGCTGGAAAGAAAATGATGAGAAAACCAGAAGACACTAAATAAAAATAATAAAACTAAGGCCTCGAAAAAGGTTGGAATTCCTTTGTCTGACATGTTAGACTGCAAAAAAAAATCACAAGCAATCAAGTCAAACAACCTGAAAGAATAATGTTCACAATTATTGCACATTCTCACAAATCTTTAACCCTTTTTTTACACTCTGCTCACTTTAGCATCTTCACAGTGCTCATGGTGTGGAGATGCCCTTGTGTCAAACGTTCACTCTGCTTTCTGTTTTGAGAAGCGACGCCTTATTATTCACTCTGAATGTCTAACTTCTCAAAAACAGCACTTACATCCTGTTCCTCTTCAGGGTGTAGTTTCCTGTCAGTTTGACCCAGTGTAAGATTATTTCGCACACCACAGCTTCTGTGGATTCGTTTGCGGCTTAGAGAGCATGGGGAGCGCGGTATGGATGTCACTGTGGGCCTGGATTATCCTGGACTCAGGGGTGTGTTCAGTCTCCCTGCCAGAAATCACTGATGGGAAGTTCATTGACGAGTGTGTTAGTGAACACAACAGGGCGCGGTCATCTGTCAGCCCGGCTGCAAGTGATATGCTGTACATGGTAGGCATGGCACATCCATTTTTCACTGTCTTGCTCACTTTCATAGACAAATAATAGGTGCAGTGGTAAAAATAACCTTGCCAACGCCATTCTGTGGTGAAAATAATGTGAACGTCTCATCGGTACAGGCGTACAGCACTGAAGTAACACCATGGCATTGTTATGTAATTATCAGCATGTAAAAAAATCCTTTCTAATGATGATTTTGTCAGCTCTCAAATGTCCAATCAATACATACTTACATACATCAGTGAATATTTTGCTCACCAATAGCTTTCCTGCTGATAAAAGTAGATATTTGAAGGGTCCCAACACATTACAAAACAAATTCTCACATATCTTTTATGGAGTCTGGCCAGTCAGATAGTTTTGGTTGTATTTGTGAAGTGTATTTGTTCTCATTTTGAGATACTGTCTCTGAGATTTCCACTCAGCAATTGAAATGGCTAATTATCACGGTGAACAGAATCGATATTGTCAGTTACGGAAGCCTGATGCTGCCACACCAGAGTAGATACATGGATCAGTCTCACGTCATAATGTGAAAAAATATATTGTCACAAGATGTTTTCACTTTATCACGAAATACAAACTTTCCACATTAAAAATTCACAAAAAAACGTTTTTTGTTGTAACAATAAAACATTGATGTTGTTATAATGTGAAACATTGTGTGTTAGGTGATAAAATTATTCACATTATAAAGTACTAACTTGTATTGTTATACCAAAGAACCATTTCTTGTAATTACAATATAATATTTATCTTGTGATAAACAAACATTTCATTTTTTCACACAATATTTTAATGCCATATTCTTCCTGTTAAACTTTTCATGTAATAACAAGATGAATGCTGTACGTTTATTGTTTAAACAAGAGAAGTTTCTTGTTTAGTATGATGTAATAATAATAATATCTTCTTCTATCAGAAAACACTTGTTTTAACAAGATATTTCACATTATGACAAAATATTCTCACAAAATATTTTTTATATTATAATTATATAGTATTTTAATGCTATTTATCTTGTTTTAACATGAAGAGTTTCACGTTACAACAAGATAAATAGTACTCTGTTATAACATGATTCTCATTTGTATGATGCGATCATGTGATAATATCTCGTTACAACGTGAAAAGCATCTTGTTATAACAATAAACGTTCATGTCAGAACATGACCCCGATACATTTTGCTTTTTCTGACATGGCAGCAATACAGAGTCATCATCAGTGGATTTCGCTCGCAGGGAAAAAGTAAATCCACGCAAATGTTTTGTGTTAGGTTCAACTAGTAAACATCTTGAAAATGCTAAAAGATAGCTATCATAGCTTACTAGCTGCATTGCACCATTTTAAATTTCATTTGTTGAGTATATGCTGCTCAAGCCCCCTGTGGCTGAACTAACAGTGAACAAACGAGCTTTGTACCTCTTGTTCACAAACTCTGTTTTGAATGAAATGTTGTCCTATCATGAGAACAAAATCTCAGTGGGAATAAATGGCACTGTATGGAGAAAATATGCAAAAGCTCTGACAGCGACTAGGACAGTTTTGAAAAACCCCATGTGCACACTGCTGTCCAGCGTTCTTATATGTTTTACTGTTGTAAGCATCCCAAACTAAATCCATTCACCTCCATTGTATAAGTGAATTTTTAATACCTGGACAAATATCACAAGAACAAGATGATCCAACCCAAGGAGGGGTCATTATAAAGCTTTATATTCTTTATTATAACTCTTTTTGTCTTTATCTCTGCTCGATCAGACCTGGGATGCAGGCTTGGCCATTACTGCAAGAGCTTGGGCAAGACACTGTTTGTTTGAACACAACACCTACCTCGATGATGCCCGCCGCGTGCACCCTACCTTCTCCTCTGTGGGAGAAAACATATGGGCAGGCTACCCACCTTCTTTTTTCAATGTGGCGAGTGCTGTAAAAAAATGGGTGGATGAAAAACAAGAATATGACTACAACAGCAATCGGTGCACAAAAGTCTGCGGCCACTACACACAGGTGTGTGCACTTTTCTTTGGAAACACGCTTCTGTTTATACTATAAGGCAAATAATAAAGAGGAACAACTCACAGTTTTTTATATCCAGTCTGTGTCGCTTATTTGATTCTCTGTTTCTAGGTCGTGTGGGCAGGCAGCTACAAGGTTGGCTGTGCCGCCCAGCTGTGCCCCAACGGTGTCAAAAGCACTAATTTTGACACAGAGGAGGGCGTCATTTTTGTTTGCAACTATGCTCTAGCGTAAGTCGACTGCATCTACAAATACATTGCAAGTTTATATTTCATTTAACAGTATGAGATTTTAATGGTACAATCATCTCAAGATATGTCACGGTTTCATGCCGTGTGGTATTACACAATTATTATTATTTATTTATTGGTTAAACAAATGCCTTTGTGCACAAAACATTATATCCAAACAGGCATGAAGAATGAATACTGTAGATCAGCAAACGGACCGTCAGTTTTTCCATTTTCCTCTGACTTCCCGCTCACAGTGGGAGGCTTGAACGCTTCGATACTGTTAAGCAGCTGTGGTTCACGTTGCAAGTCGTATAAACACTGGGAATCTGAAAAATTATAATTATGTCACCGCTTACCGACTGATCCGGGAGATGTCGGGCCATATTTTAAAGTTAAACAACATTTGACAACATTAGCTAACGTTTGCATTCAACCACTTCCTAGCTAACATTTCCGTTTGATTACAACCAGCATGTTTCATTACCAAGCTGTACACATCATATTGTGTTGCACTATCAAAAAGTAACATAAGCTAGGAAGTGATTGAATGCTAATGCTAGCTGTTGTCTGCTAGTAGCTAACAGGTTGTTAAATGTTGTTTAACCCTAAACTTTGGTCCCTCAGTAGTGTCTTTTCAGCCTGCACCTGCAACCTCTGATGTGGGTTTAAAGTTGGGCAGGTTTCAGCCCTGTTTCCGTGTGAAGTGGCCTACAAAGCTGCCACCTGCGTGTTCACCGCAACTTCTGAACAAGGTTCAGTTCAATGAAGAACAAGGCTGCCAGTGTTCTATGTGTTTCTACATAATAATAGATAGCCAATGATCAAACCCAATAACAAGTACTGTGTGTATGTATAAAGCCTGATACTCTTCTGTGCATAGAACTCCATTGTGCTCAAAAACTAATTAGAACACATCAATGAGCCACAATGTTGAACTGGGTGACATGTTCCGTCATTACCGTGAACACACACACTGTGGTTTTGACTCAATGCCACGTTCACCAGTAGAATATAATCCCCAACATAGCACCTCCTGTTCCTTACATTTGATTAAAACTACCGGACCTGCTGTTACAGCAAATTAACAAGGATTTCTTATGGACGAAATACATATTTATAAGTTGTTTTTCAAGATTTATATCTCCGGTAGGGTTTGGTAGTGCCAGAGACAGAGTAACAAAGACAGTTTCATGAGGCGGACTACCACATTGTTGGTTTGGGTCTTTGTTGGCAGTAAGAAACATAGAATAATGGCAGCCTTATCCCTGAAGGAAACAATGTGCCAGATAGAGGCTGCAAGCAATTTCTACATTTGCAAATTAATGGGGGAAAAAATAAGGGGATTAGGAGGCAGGTTCTGAGAAAAGATGACCACAGAACGAGCAAACCTTTCAAATCAAATCAAATGAATTTTATTCATATAGCCCAAAATCACAATCAAATTGCCTCAGTGGGCTTTACAATCTGTACAGTGAACAACATCCTCTGTCAAGTGAGGAAGAACTTGCCATAACCCTAACCCTTTTAAAAGGGGGGGGGGGGCACAGAGGAGGGATCCCTCTCCCAGGACAGACAGACATGCAATAGATGTCACATCTACAGAACAGAAGAACAAAATCACAGTTTACAAATTGCATTGACAGAATATCTGATACAAAGTAAAATAACCTTTGCTACCTATAATATGATAAACTGATTTAATTTCCTTGTTGTCATGCAGGGGTAATGTGATCGGAAGGAAACCATATCTATATGGACCATGCTCTAAATGTGACGGCATCTGTGAGGGGAATCTCTGCCGTGAGTACTGAGTCTCATTTTTAAAGATGCAATAATCCTCCAGCTCCTGATTTTGAATTAAGATTTAGTCTCAGACTTCACACAAACTACATTGTATTGCTCGGCTTTTTGTGGCATCTGAGAATGTCAATGCTTCATGACTGAATGCAAACCACAGATTTAAAGAAAAAAAACTGAGAACGTGGCCACGTGTGGTCATTGTTTGTGACACAAATTTTAACAAGGCGGATTACAAAAACATGAGAAATAAATAAAAATACACTTAGACTACTTCATCATGTGTTAATGTCAGCAGTTCTTATGCGCTGTGGTGGAAAGTAACTAAATAGATTTACATGAATGTATTGTACTTAAGTACACTTTTTGAGAATTATATTAATAATACAAACTATAACTTATATTTGATGTTTTATTATAGATTAAGATCAAATATTATTGATCTCTCAGGGAAACTCAGCAGCTGCAACATAAAACGTACCAAGATAATTTTTAACTGGTTATGAAACAGCCTCAGTTTAATGCTGATGTGTCTTTATGAGGTACATAAGCTAACAAGACCCCCACTGAGACCATTGGCTATTTCTATATAATTATTATAGTTATTCTTAATGCCTGTCATCGGGTCACATTCACACTTATCCAGACGGCATGAATCACAGAATTTTAATTATTTCTTTATGGAGGGGTGCTGAGGATGAGCTGAGGATGAGCTGAGGATGAGTTGAGGATGAGTCAAGGATGAGTTGAAGATGAGCTGAGGATGAGTTGAGGATGAGTTGAAGATGAGCTGAGGATGAGTTGAGGATGAGTTGAAGATGAGTTGAGGATGAGTTGAAGATGAGCCGAGGATGAGTTGAGGATGAGTTGAGGATGAGCTGAGGATGAGTTGAGGATGAGTTGAAGATGAGTTGAGGATGAGTTGAAGATGAGCTGAGGCTGAGTTGAGGATGAGTTGAAGATGAGCTGAGGATGAGTTGAGGATGAGTTGAAGATGAGTTGAGGATGAGTTGAAGATGAGCCGAGGATGAGTTGAGGATGAGTTGAGGATGAGCTGAGGATGAGTTGAGGATGAGTTGAGGATGAGTTGAAGATGAGTTGAGGATGAGTTGAAGATGAGCTGAGGCTGAGTTGAGGATGAGTTGAAGATGAGCTGAGGATGAGTTGAGGATGAGTTGAGGATGAGTTGAGGATGAGCTGAGGATGAGTTGAGGATGAGTTGAGGATGAGTTGAAGATGAGTTGAGGATGAGTTGAAGATGAGCTGAGGATGAGTCGAGGATGAGTCGAGGATGAGCTGAGGATGAGTCGAGGTCGAGTTGAAGATCAGTTGAGGATGAGCTGAGGAGTCTCACAGCCTGAGGAGATGAGCTGTTCTGTAAATCTGGTGGTACGGCACTTTGTCTCATCATCGTCATTGTTCGTCCAATGATTTGCCAGGTTCAACAAAAAATAAAAGCTCCTCGTGGTGGCTTTAATGTTACAATTAACGCATCAATAATTGTAATCCAATAACATATAGATCACATATTATCTGAAATGGGACATTCTCCTTAATTTACATTTTGTACTTTCAGTAAAATTTAATGCAAGGTGTCAATATTTTGACTGAAGTAAAGGATGTGAGTACTCTAATGTGTCTCAATGTCTTTGCAGGTAACCCAAAACGAGATTCACAGAAAAGTAAGTGATGGTGGACCTGGAAAATACAGTTTGAAGTGGCAGTGATGTACTGCACGTGACTTCTCGTCATGTGAAACTACTAATAGGCAACTCAGTCTGACTTTATTCATGTTTACAGGCTACAACTGGACCCCAGACTGGGATCCTGCCAAGGTTAACAGTGACAATGCGGCCGAAGGCTCCAGCTACGTGGCTGTTCTGGTCGTCCGGCCCATCGCCCTCATCGCCACCTTCATCGCTGCGTATGCAGTCCGCCACTTTTACCCCGATGTCTTCTGCTACGAATAGACCACAGTGATTACCTGAAGGACATGGACTTACTCAGCCGAACATGAAGATTCCAGTTTAATCAAACGTTTTATTTCTTGTCTGTACACAGCTTAGGTCTTATTCTCAAATAGTACACAGATTCTGTCCACAAGCTTCTTTGTAGATACACAAGTAACAGGTTGAAACCATCAGACAGAAAACAGGTTTGGAGGACAGTGGTGTGCAACCACTGACTAAATTAGGTTAAAGCTGCACTCAGCACTATTTTTTACAGAAATAATTTGCCAAATGACTGTGAAAAGTGAAAGTATTTGCAAATAGCGAAGATCCTACAGACAATCTCAAATGTTCCTCTCACTTTACAGAGCATTTTAGCGTTTTTCAGCTCACTGTTTTGGTTAGCAACTAGCTTGTGAATGTACAGTAGTCTGGCAGCTAAAGAGGCAGATACTTTGAGTTGTTGGGGTGCAAACAAAAAAAAAAAAATCAGAATGTTATGTACAGACAAGAACCCAACTTAAGCCAAATCAATTATTTGCTGTCAATAGCAATTGTTTAACATGTTTACCATATTAACTTGGATTGGTGATAATATGTCAGCACTTTAACAAAAGTGGATTGGAAATCCATAAGGGAAACATAACTTGGTGTGCTGTAAACCTGTGTCGAAACTGTACCTTCATAATAAAGCTGCTGGGAAAATGTTTTCATGACCATCAGGAGTCAGTAAGACAAACATACAAAAATAAGATCCAGGTTGTTAAAAATCTTACTTTAATCTCTAGACATGTCCAACTGATTGAGTCTGCCTCCTCCTGTACACACATCAGTCTTAAAGAAGGAGATCATATATTTTGGAACGTATAAATACTGACCGGACAAAATCTGGACAATAGTTAGAGGAAGACAAATGAGGCAGACGAGATGATCACTCAGTGGTGGTCTGTTCATCTTTCACTGAGAGCTGCTGTCCAGAAAGACGGAGAGTATATATGGTGACATGAAGAGGAAATCCTCACAACAAGTGTTTCAATAAAAAGGTCCATGACAGTCTATGATCCGAACACACACACACACGCACACTGTATGTCTGATGTCCTGTGTCCTTACAGAGTCCTTACTCTGTCCAGTGGGACAGCTCAACAAACACCACATTACATGGTGCACATTACAACAGTGCTGATGTAACTGTGTGCTTAGCCTTTGCTTTTTGCTTTGTTCTTTTTCTTCTTGTCTGTGGTGCTGGCGGGAGGAGCTGGGTTTACTGGTGGAGCCCCCAGTTTCTTGGTTTTGGCTTTTTTCACTTTCTCCTTAATGGCCTCGATGTCCAGCTTGCCTTCTGTGGGAGCTGTGTCAGAAACAGGGTCAATAAAGATGGGACAGAGGTTAGCTGCAGTGTTACAGTGCACAGTTTCAGATTGATCTGTTTCGCTCTCAGGTTGAGGCCTGTTCCTTTTTCTCTACCTTTAGTGGATTTCTTCATTAAAGGCTTCTCTTTAGGAGGAATGAAAGCTCTGTTCCGCTCTTCCTGCTTCTTCGTCAGCGCTTCTGCTTGTTTCACCTGAGAAAGAGGAACAATGACGGTCACAGTTTTTTAGAATATAACACAGCTGTTCCAACTGGGTGCATCACTGCAGTATTTTTACAGAAACTTTGCGGATATAGGAAGACGTTTATATTGCTACTGGAATTAAATTGTGCTAATCTAGTCATTTTTGAATGAAACTGTAAACAAGCAATAGAAGAAAAGAAGGAAAAAAGTCTCCTGCTGGCCTGAAGGCACCTGGACTTCATTACTGTACGATCACTCATGAACAGACACCTGAGCCCAGCAGGAGGTGGATCCACTCTGTGCTCACCTTGATCTCCTCCATCTTCTTCCTCTTTTTCACACTTTCACGCAGGAAGAATTCTCCAGTAGCCAGCTCCACGTCAACCTGAAACGATGATCCACTTCAATGTTAAAATGCTTCTAAGTGCTGAGAACTCTGGCGGCATTTTAAATGAAGGCTTGACTAGAATCCAATAGATTAATAGAAAATCACACAGTCTGCACCACCAGAAGACCAAATGAAACCGAATTTCCCTACTATGTGCTGGATATAAAGGTGCAAAAAGCTCATTAACACGTTTTTTTGGCTCCGTCATTATGTACAGAATTATTAGTGTGAAATATCTCAGAGATTCTCCGCGGTCAATGGTAAAGACATTTCCCCCTGGTACAGAACTGGCATTGAAAATGGCTTACAAATATCTGATATGCGGTTGTGTATGTGTCTGGCGGCTACATATAAAAAGAAATCAATGTTAAAATAAAAAGCTGCAATCTGACATGTGTCTCAATAAAAGGTTCAAACATTTGGAAAACATTTCTTGACTTTTTTGTTGTTGTTATTTAAATTCAGGTCAGACTGATCACTCAGTCACTGTGTTCTCCACAGACATGATAAAGGAAGTTATTTAACACAGACTTTGTTCTCCAGCAGACTGACCTTGCTCTCCGGCTGTGCTGGAGGGAACGGTGTGTACTCTCTCTTCACGGTCTTCTTCTTGGGCTCGCGGCGCTTGGCCAGGTTCTTGTGTCGGAACTTGGGCAGGAAGCGTTCCCAGCTCTGCATCCGCAGGTCAGGGTCTTTGGACAGCTCCCGTTTGATCATCAGTGTCTGATGGTGCCAGCAGTCAGAATATGGGATGGGGGGGTGGAGGAGTGTAATTAACAAAAATGTGACTCTTTGTAGTCCTGCCACATAACCTGCATGCGCTAAAATATAGTTTTATTACCACCGGCTATCAATACTCAATCACATTGATGTTTTATTATTAGCTGGGACATTTTAAACCTTTAAACTGAATCCCTGCCTTGTAAACTGACACAATGAATGATTTTTTTTACAGTTGACTATTCATGGTTGACCAGATTGACAGTAGTTACAGCCCTCCTTTAAACACTGTGGAGTATCTGGGACTCTTTCATGCCCTCAGCTCCAGGTCGAGCCAGCCTTGGCTTACAAACCCAGAGAGATTTAACTCAATCAGGAGATCAAGAACAAGGATGGAAAATATCTTCATTGGGCATGAACAGAACTTGACCAAACATCTCAACCTATCCAGTTCTGTAGATTTGACCAGCCGTATTTCTGTCAGCAGTTCAAACGTACCTTGATGTTGTAGATGGGGTGAATGTTCTTCATCGTGTCCATCACCACTTTGCGTACCTGAACAACAGAGAAAGAGACATGAGAAGAAAAAATACTTTCTCAGTTTCTTTTTGTAAGTGTATTTTCATTTGAGTAATCAAGCTTATTTAGATATTTGAAAAAGAGGGTTAAAAAAATACAGTATCAGCTACTTAGACAGTTCAATTTGACATTGTTATTGCATTAGCTAACAGGAGCTTACTAGCTAAATCTGGTAGCAGTTGTTGAGTTTACTTTAAGAGGCAGGAGGCATGGGGATGGCTGAGAGGTGCGAGGACGGTAACAAGACATCAGGCTACAAATCTGACGTGGAATAAAACTCACTTATTATAACATGAAAGTAAAAAGTCTATTGAAAAAGGGTCATTTAGAAACAAACCTATCATGAAATAAATATGAAGTCCAACAAATGTTGTTTATTTATTTAATATTGAGCATGTTGGAGCTCCAGACCCACTGGTCTACTCTTAATTCTATCCTTCTTTGCTGGTTCCTGCTATTTGCAGCTGCAACCTCACAGATTTCCCAACAAGGATCATTAGAGTTTCATCAGAGCTCATCAGAGCCCGTTCTTCATGTTGAGTTGTTGTGGAGGGTTTTCATGACGTTTTTTTTGTCACACCATGAATTGTGTTTACACTGGTGGTTTCTGCCTCATGATCACCTGCTGGAGGTCAGCTCCTCCACCCTTTACATGTCCTACTATGCACGTATGAACATACGGCAGCTCTGTGACCTTCTTACCTCCTTCAGGCCGCTGAAGGGTCCCACGGCCGACACCGTGTTGCCCTGCACCATCACATAGCAGTTGGTCAGCAACTCCAACGCCTGGAAGAAGGGACAGGACAAACAATTAAAGCATTTAATTCATGACTTAAAAACAGTGATGCTCTACTGTTTCCAATGATACAAACACTCAGATACTGTGGCAGATTAGAGGCACAATGCTGCCACCTAGTGACATTTATCCCAAATTGCACCATAGCAACCACAGACAGCCCAGTGAACACGCTCGTGACGCTTTGTACACACTGTAGCACAATGTAATTCAATTCAGACACTGCCCTTACAACTGCATTACAATGTGTGGTCACTGCTATCTTGTCAGCCTTGTATTGGAAGTAATTAGCCAGAGATAACAGTCAAACATTTTATCAGTAGATAACAATGAACATAAAACAGTTTCTGAGACAACTGCTGCTTCCAGGCTGGTCTGAGATGTGTTGGATGAAAGCTGGATGTTGGTGCGTGACTCACTTTTAGGGTGGAGCCCTTTGGGCCAATCAGCCGCTGTCTTCTTTTCACAAACCGCTCTCTGTTCCTCACCAGGGTGCCGATTTTGATAATGTCACACGCCATGTCATCCTGTAATATCCGCACAGCCTGGAAGCAAAAAACAGTATGAACAGCAAAGTAAAACAACAGTATCACTCTTGTGTTTGGTACTTCACACATGACAGCAGTGTCCTGAATGTGAGCACAGGGATCATTACCTGTTCGAATGGGACACTCCTGGCCAGCAGCTTGATGAGATCTCTGGCTCTCACAATGGCGTAAGGGTCAAATGTTTTCTTCGTGGTGCAAACCGTGATGCTTCCCTCGATCAGGTCCAGAGAGGTTTTGATGTGCTGAGGAAGCAAAAGACCAGGTTACACAAGACGGGAACTCAAACAGGCGTGTAATCTAAAATAACCTGCACAGCACAGGTCTGTCATTCAGCCTGAAGGTGGCGACACAATCGAGCCAAGTTTAATGTGCATACTGAGGGTTTGGGTCAAAAACAGGCTTTTAAATATATATTAGTTTAAAGTTTTCATAGTTAGTTTCAATATGAGACTTTCAATGATACTCAATGAAACAGAAAAATACCGTGAAAGACATAAGAATGAACAAATTAACTAGGTTTCACCCAATAACCTGCATGCATCTGTAGAATTTCATCACATTGTTTACTTGTGACAGGTCAAAAGTGAAAGTTAGACAAGCAGCAACAACAAAAATCACACCTTTAACTATGTTAATTATAATACAGTGACACCTGTAGCCTAAGAATGCTTACATACGCACACAATTTTACGGTGATGAAAAGTAGACTATAATGTCTTTACATTGACGTTATGTCTTTGTCCTGAAAATAAATGATCACACGACTCAAACTAATAACATTTATGTAAAATTATGTTGCCAAAATTAAAATCTTGGGTTCTCTGTTGATAAACATAATCATATATTTGATGACTTCACCCAGGCTGCGGTAAACACTAAAAAGCCTAATATGTTTTTTGTTTTCTTTATGTCTTTATAAATTCTATGATCCAAATGGGCAAAAAAATATTTCAAACAGCTTGAGCCACATAGTCCTACTCTTCAAAGCTTAACTATTGCAGCGAGAGACCAAAAGTCAAATATGTGCCATTATGTACTAACTCATTAACAGTTTGTTACCGGTCACACAGTCACAACTCTAACAGACCTCTCTTGCATCCAAACATTTAAATTTAGAACTTTTGAGAAGAGCATGCTTAACAATCCAATAAAATGGCAAATAAAAATTGTATATAAGTATATAAGAGTCTGATTTCATATATTATAGTCTTCCTACATTTTTTCTTTCTCCTGCATGTGGATCTATGCAGCAGACCCATGAATATGCTAAACCTTGTTGCCAATAAAACTAATTTGAATTCAGAAATGTTACGTCTGTTTTGAGCATCAGGAAAAAGCTTCTGCTGGTAAATTGGTGGACTTACTGCCTCTCCCAAGGCCTTCTCCACAAGCGGCCAGCACTCTTTCAGATAGGCTTCTCTGTATTTGGGGAAGAGGGTGGCGAAGCTGCTCTCCTCCAGCAGACCGCGGGGGTTGTCGTCTTTGCTGAACGTTGGCTCTTTCCATCCATCAGGAACAGTCAGGAGTTCAGATTCATCCACTGTATTAAACAGACATTAGAAGTTTACGTCCCATACAACTCCTCTGAAACAATGACAGGGACACAAACATGTCCATGTGTCCAAAACACCATTGTGCAGGTCCTGGAAATCCAGCACCCTGTTGTATTATGGTTTGGTTTTCATTTAGGAGTGAACCTGTCTTAACATCAGGACACTAGTTTTTGTTAATGTGGCACTATTACCCGAGAGGCTACTTTTGGGTACACTGATCTACAACTGAACTTCTTTACCAGCTCCAGAATGAGGAAGGAGGCAGGACAAGCAGATAATAAGCGACCACCTGTATGTTTGCAATGTCTGAACACAGCAAAGCGACGAGTATCTGACAGTTTCACCGTGTAGACACAGAGCATCTGGATAACGTCGCTTCAACGACGAGTTCACAACAGTGGTAAAATAACATTAACACAAACAACACAATCTACATTTTTACTTTCCTGATTTTATTTCTTAATGTAAACTCGAAACAAAGCCAACGTTTTGAATGTAACACTCCACAAACGTTTCCTCCCACCACAGCTCACATGCTAGCTTCTAGAAAATACATGCGTGGCTTCCAACTCTCATGTAAACACGTCTATTCCCCCGCCAAAATTAACCTCTACTTCACATAGAAATGTTAACGGGCTGTCAATTAACAGTATTAAACTCGGTAGCCTCCCTGACTTACCTTGGTTTTTCGTCTTTTTCGATTTTTTCCCAGTTTGTGCTTCACTCACGCCGTCTCCCGTCGTGGAGGACGCCATTGTTGTTGAGCAGAAGCGGAAGTGACGCAGAGGCGCTTCCTCTTCTTCTTTTCTAATTTAATGGCGGATCGCAAACCAACGCGTAAAGGTGCACACCGCCACCTACTGTACCGGAGTGTGTAGCCTCAGGGCTTCATGTACTTCAGGTTACATTCTACAAGTAAATGATTGATTACAACTACAACTAAAGAGATGCTAAAGATTTGTCATTTATTATCATTCAATAAACCATCGATTATATTATCTGTCAACTTATTTCTACTATTAAGAAGGTCTGAATATGATCCCAAAGCCTTCTGCACACTGCCAGATAGATAATTAAGGATTTTTATTTTCTCTTAATCCCAAAGTGAACCATTTTTTTTAATATATTGATGCTACAAAATACAGGTAATCATCCTATAAAGTTTTTAAATCGTAGAACAAACTCCCCCTAGATTCCTAAAATTCCTGGATAAAATACACGTCCCTGCATGGCCTCTGTCCTGCTGTGAAGCCAGCTACAGAGCTCAGGATGTAGTTTACAGGTCACAAACCAGCTTTAAGAGGACATTTAAGCACAAAAGTAAATTCAATGACAGTATGCATTTCAGTCCTTTACAGCAATTCAGCATGCTTCACGGTCCTGCTAAGTCTAAGAAATCTTCCTTGTGCACTGCTTATACATACAGTATCACATCATTACCACTTGGATTACTGAGGATTATATTAATTATGTAAAAAGGAATGCTCAACAATAAAATAATGCTTCAAAAACATTATTCATTATGTTTGTATGTGTACATTTCAGTTCTGTATATTTCAGATTGTTCTCATCGTACCACTGGTTTGACATTTTTCATTCTGAAGGTGGCACAAGTTTCACTTTTACTGTTTCATGGGCAGTCCTCCTGATGCATCCATGTTCAAAGTGATTTTATATGCAAAATGGTGTGACGTGTAAAGTTTAGTAAGAGTGAGTTTCAATTCTTGTTTTTTGAATATTGTTCAGTCATTTGCAGTGAACTGTGTCCAAACACACACACACACAGATGGTGTCATAAACACTTTATTTGAGCCGCAGTCTTTCATAGTAAGTCATGATCGCTTTGGTTGAACTCACTGAGATTATAGTTAGAACTAAAAAGCCTATTGTTCCAGCCACAATGGAGATCATGTGTTCTGCCCCTGTAAAGATATGGACACAAGTCATTTTACTTGTTATCAGTATACAGCAGTTTGATAATTTGACCTAATGAATGAAGGAATCTAACTTGGGAAAACAATCTTAAGAAATGATGCCCTTCACTTGAAATGAAAACTAATTACATTATTTGAAGCATACAGATTGTAACATACATGAAAACAATCAGACGCAGTCAGGGCTCTTTTTCTCTTTAAAGTACCATTTTAACCCAACCCCTGACAACATCATGTGCACTGATCATGTAACAGTCTGTGTGTATATTCTGGACTGAGCGTCAACTCACAGTAAGACACTGGGACTCCTGACTTCACTCTCTCATTGACCACCAGAGGTCCAGCAGACACGACAGCGGCTCGTTTCCCATTTCTGTCCGTCTGGCTCATTGACCTCTTGGTGCGCTGCTGGCTGGTGCAGTTCTATCACACAGTTAGGGTCAGTTAGTGATTTTTTCATATATATTTACAGACTTTTACATAATTTAAAGTTTTACTTATAGATTAAGATCTCACATAAAATGGAGAACTTTAGAATAAGATGCATACTGTCATTGTTATCCAACAGTGACTTGCACCAAATAGTTCAAAATATTTACACCTTAGCGCTAAAACTTTACATTACACTTTACATTAATCCATTAGTAATAATAATAATAATTCAATAATATAATACATAATAGTACAACACTCCCAGGGGCCTTTTTTTTCTGTGTTATAAGTACTTTTACTTTACTCTTTCAGTTAATTTTGCTAATCATACCCATGTACCTTTTGTTTAGCGACATTTTCAGTGCAGTTCCTTGTTATTGAGTATTTTCACACTGCTTTTATTTAAAGTCTCGACCTTTAAAAAGAGCCATCGGTTTACCTTGACACAGTCTTCATCATGTCCACATACGTTGGCCAGGCAGTGAATGTAGAGGGGCAGCCTCTGGGGCATGGTGAACATCTGAACGGAAAATCTGCTCTTCTGTGCCCGGCCGTTAACAGAGAGCCAGTGGAACGTGTTGTCAACAGGACAGCTAGGGACAGGACAGGGTAACATTTATTACTGAAGATTTTTCCTTGAGTTTTGGGTTACCACTTTATAGCTTACTTCATTTAACCTTTATTTAAGATATTAACACAGAAGTTTGGGATGGAAGGCTCAAAGCTACATCATGAATGTTAGCAGGTTCCTTTCATGACTTTATATCCATCAGGGGACATCTTCACCTACCCGTCCTGGAGCAGAAGACCCTGGACGCTGTCCTGTGGGTCGGTGCTCTCAGTGGCCCAGCATGACTCCACCTGCAGGAGCACATCTGAAGCAAAAGAGTTGTTGGTTTGCAGGGCCACCTGGAAGAACAGCGTGTCCTCGCGCTCCAGGATTATGGCGTAGCTGTAGCTGTGGGCGTAGGACTCATCAGTGTACAGGCTCATGGTCAGCCCCAGCTGAACTGAGGAGTTGAACTCCACCACGGAGAAGGTGGAGAGCCTACAACGAAACAATCACGTGTTTATATGTTCCCGTCCTTCATTTAATGAGTACTTTCTTTTTTTCGGTTCAGGCAAAGAGATGAAGAAAGATGAAGACGCTCGGCTCACCACTCCATATCCACGCTGACTTGAGTGTTGCGAACATAATGTCGTGGATACACACACTTCCAGACGACCTTTAGATCCCGCCGGCTGATGGTGTGCTCTCTGCTCAGGTTCACAGTCAGTGTGTTTTGGAACTCGATGTGAGTTTTGTTCAGCTGAAGAATCACGAACACACAGCCTGGTTATGCTAAAAACTCAAACATCACACTTCAAGGGGTAGAATAGATTGAGCTTAACAAAAACACTTTTTTTTGTCATCAGCTCCATCAGTCACTCACCCGCCTCTCAGTTCCACATTCAGAGGATTTTCTTGAGGCACGGAAGTAGTAGAACGAGTCCCTCTCCTCCACGGCGCACCGCCCATCGTTCAGCCTCACATCGACCTCTCCCCCCATGTGAGAAGTCAGGTAGGCTTTTGCTATTCCACCAGTCACCATTTTATCCAGACACTGGCTGAAAAGGCCTTTTTCTGTTTAAAAAAAACAAGAGTCGGTATCAAAGCAGTGAAACACCAGAATTACACCTTTTGCAGCATCTGATAAACAGAAGGAATGTGTGGCTTTAACCATTCAGTTGCAATGGCTGATGCTTTTAAAAAAAACATGGAGTCGTTGGTAGGAAAGTCCCCAACTTCCCTGTCAAATATATTTTTAGAGACCTAGGCATGCCAACAACTACACCTCTGTTCTGTTTCTCGATAGCCGGGCAAAAGGAGATACAAGTCTAAAGAGGGTGAATGATTCAGGGGTTGAAAAAAGCCTAGAATCATTTTCACGTTGACAGTTTTTGTGTAATGACGCTTTTGGGCCAGAAGGGGGAGACAAATTTCAACACAGCAAGAAGATTTATATATTTGCTTAACTGACAGTAGTCCGAACCAATCACATGCAGCCTGATTTTTTGGGTTACAGTAACATACAGTAAGCAGCAGCCCACAAAGCCAAAGCTTCTTCACCCTGTAAGTCTGGCTTGTTTTCTGCGGTGTTCAGCCTCAGTATTTAAAGGTTTAGACACCGCATATAATGGACATATTCTTAGTTTGACAACACAGACCACTTCAAATAAGACTGTTAAGACCTGGCTTCCACATGTAAAAAGGTGTGTTTCACTGGATAAGATGTGTAAGTTTACCATTGCAGACCGGTTGCGAAGCCGCAGGCTTGATGAAGGGACTCACATCGTAGTAGCCTTGTTGGCACACACAGGTGTAGGAGCCCGGGGTGTTGATGCACAGAGAGTTATGGGGACACAAACTTTGTGTGGAGAAAGCACACAGATCTGGACCTGAAAAACAAAACAAGTAAGATAAATCTTTTAGTCTGACCTCAGTGAAAGACTTTAAACTTGAACTAGTTGAGCTGGTTATTCACCACCACCTACCGTCCCAGTAAAGGGCCCCATCTTTAACCGTGAAGTTAGTTGTATTCAGGGAGCGGATGTAGTCCAGCTGATCTTCAACAGGCAGGGGCACATCTTCCTCAGTGTTGGTTGCATCAAAAGACATGAACAGAATCTCTGTTTTGTTCAGCTCGTCCGCAGGTTCAAAGGTGACCAGCTCAATGCGGGCCGGCTGATCGAAGCCTTTCAACAGCTCCTGCAGCTAAAGGACGCACAAGATGTGATGCTCTCAGAATGTTAAACTTATTCAGAAAACAACAGGCTTGGCTGAAAATGGATTAGTCAAAGAATAAACAGTCTGCTTACTAAAGAAAAACGTTAAGTTCAGAAAATAATTGAGTGTATGAAGAATCAACAATAAATTGGTGAGCTTTTTTACTAGAGTCAATTCAATAAACGTACCCCACATTGTACCATATGGTGGTTATAAAAGGGAGACATCCATGAATGAACCTCACATACTGCCACCTCGTGTTTTTTTCATTTGAATGTCTCCAACAGGCCTCACAACATTAGCACTAGCCATTCTAGCAGCTCTGTGAGGCCAGACAACTCGGAACTCAAGACTTTCCGACCTCCTCCTGGAAAAAGTCGGATTTTATATGCAAGTCGACTGCACTGCTAAGGGTTCAGTCGTGTGTACGCTCGCCAAAGAGACATCATTTTGTTACAGTCAGACAGGTGTTTTATTAACTTTTGGCTCTCCGCAACGCTCGAGGTCAGAAGTTGTTCATATCTTGCTTTTTTACTTATGTGTTGTCCATTTTATCTTTCTACTGATGCTTATCTTTACTTAGTTTTCCCCTTTGCTGCTGTAATAATGCAAATGTCCCCGATTGTGGAGCTTATACAGGATTATCTTATCTTAAAGCAGCTGAGGCTGATGGGAAATGTCATTAGTTTTGAGGGTGCTTGATCGTAAACCAAAGTACTGGACAAAAGGTTTGACCTGATGATGATGATGACGATGATGATGATGATGCTAGATGACGGATCATCACAGTAATTACAATTTATCCTCTGTGGAGGTTAAATGTCTGTACAGAATGGCAATCCATCCAATAATGAGATGCTGAGGAAAAGTGGTGGACTGACCTGCAGAGCTAGCATGACTAAAGATTTCATTGAGATTTGGCATTAGTTTTTAATTGCCTTAAGAGTTTTGTGTGGTATTTACATTCAAAAATGTTTTTCATCTTCTCAGTTGACTTTCAATGTTCCATCAATTTGTTTTATCTTAGACAAAAATTGCAACGGTCGTGCTTTTTCACAGCACTGTTTACAATTAGGATGAAAACTGGATGTGCAGTCCATCATCACTGATGTAAACCGTGAATGTTTGTCCACCTTATCTTTAAAAATCTTCCCAATCCTGGCTCTTGGTTCTGACATGCCGTCCTGTAGATCCTCAGGCAGTGACCAGGGTACGACCACTATGAGACCCATGCTGGAAATATCCAACTCCAACTCCAACTCTAAAGAAGCCACACATTGGGAATATGGTAAACTGGGATTATCATGAAAGACAGTTAAACAAATCAAGTAGAGGATTTCAGCCTGGACAAGAGAAAATGACTTTATCATGACTTCTTTTTATTCCAGCTTTCTTGAATAGTCATTTCACTCACTACACTGGGAATGTGTGGGAATAAAATCAAATGTTCAGTGGATTGTCAAATGCAACCAGTGATGCTCAAACCAAAAACACCACATGACTACAAGTGTCAGACTGACCTTGGTTCAGAGCAGATCCAACAGCCCTCAGAAGGAGCCCTACGGATGTATTCGCCCCCTGAAAACACATGTGAGAATGTTCCGACTCCCACTGTCCGTCACACTGCTCCCACACGTCGAGGATGTAGGTCTTCCCCTCCTCCAGCCCTGGGAGATGCAGCTCTGTGTCAGTCACACGGCTGCTCTGTAGGGTGGTGCCGTTCTCCAGAGACAGCTCATATAAAAAGGCCACGGCCGGGTGGTGCGTGGCGCTGGGCTGCCACTGGGCGGTGGAGTCGTTAGAGCGGTACATGAGCCCAGACACACGACTGGTTCCTGGAGACACACAGTGTGCATGCACATAGATCAGGCCTTGTATAAACCGAGATTCATACATCCATGTGGGACTCATCACTTTCTACATTACCTGTATGTACCGGGACCGTCTTGACACTCATGAGCACACCGTCTCCACACAGCGCCTCCACCTTGGCCTGGTACTGTTGGCATTGCTGAAGTCCCCGCACAGTGTAGTTGGTGACGAGGGTGGCGCCCTGCAGCGCCCCATCTTGGTACACTCTGAACGTGGAGATGGACGAGATGTTCCTCACCTGCCAGCTCAGGGTGTAGTTATCGGGGCCAAATGATGTCTGACACAAGGCCTCGATGCTGGAGTGAACTGAGGGGCAGAGAGGGGAGTGTGTGAAGCACTCCAGTCTTATCTAATGGACTCCTTACAAACATGGAAATCTTTTCATTCAAAGATCAACAATCTCAAGTCAAACAATTAAAGGTTGGATTATGCTTTTTATCAGAGTTGCTTGTTACATTCTCAAATATGCTACTTTTATGCACGTTATATTCTCTGCTGCAGTCATCACTGTATTTTCCCATAAAATTACTGCTCTTTCAAATGTGAGAGTCATTTTCTGGTGTTAAGAAGCATTAAGTGTTGCAAATATGTGCAGCTTGTGGTCACTTAACTGGCAGCTCGTTAAAGTGAGACCATGTACTTTCGTTGAGCAACCGCTGTGGACAAAACTGGCGATTACAGGGTACTGGAAAATCCTGAAACATGGTGTCACGGTAACACAAGATTAGCAGATCATCAAGTCAGTGAAGACGCCCGGTAATGTGAGTAACACAGCAATATGAAGCTCAACTTTACAAAAGGTTACACTAACACTAAAACTAGCATTAACAGTATGTAAGACATTATGACCCAGTTACTTAAGATATTCCACAGAGCAGTTCTGTGTAGGAACTATTTTCTTTCTGTATCACCGCGCAGAAGGAAGCATGCATCTACTCATGGATGAGAGGCTAGCTAACGTCACAGCTCAGGTGAAGAGGACACCGTTAATGTTTACATCCTGCCCTGGCACGAGCCTCTCCTCCATGAGTAGATACACTTTTCCTTCTGTGTGGTGATAAGGTGTAGTTTGGCAGAAAGAAAATAGTTCCTACGTGAAACTGCTCATAACAAGGTTAGTGGATTATTCTGAGTAACCGGGTCATGCTTTCTGGAAAGAAACATTACTGTTGAGTTTTTCAAATGTATTTTTTGGCACTTTAATCTTCCATCTAGTTCTATTATATTGGAGAGTCGGCAGTCATCTCTTTGCCTGATATCTCCAAAACTCAACAGCTCACACCGAAAAAGTCTAGATGGATAAATAGATGGATAAATAGCTCTACAGGTAAGAGGAAAAATATGTTTTTTTTTTTAATTTGGGGGTTACCTGTCCCTTTAAGTTCAGTATCCACTCATTGGTCTATAAGGGGTTCAAATGGAGATGTTCAGTGAGTCAGTGCTTTATCTCCTGCAGGACTTACGGGAGTTTCCATCGTTCAGGACCATCTTGCTGTAGCGGGACTCCATCCCTGCCTGGCAAACTGTCTGCAGGCCAAACTTAACCCTGGTGCAGGGCTGCAGGTCAGACAAGATGAACACAAAGTCGCCCCCCTTGTGCCACAAGGGCACCTCCTCTGTGATGTGGTCTGTTCCATTGAGGTAGAAGGCGGTGAGGAGGAAGAGGGAGAACTTGCGGTTCTCAGGACCGTCCCAGGCCAAAGATACGCTGCTGCTGTTCCATGACGTCATCTCAAAGTCCTTGGGGATGTCTGGGTCTGGTGGAAAAAGGACAAACAATAGGCAAAGCTTTTTACAGCCTCCCATTAACAGATTGTTTTGGCCACTTGAGGGTAGAAACAAGCTGCAAACAGAACTTGTACGCTGTCACCTTTAAAGTACAGTTAATTAAACAGTTGCTTATTTATGCATCTGGAAAACGCAGAGCAACATTAGCGTTCATTTGGAGCTGTGTCTCTGGCCACTTTATGAGTGAAAGTCCAGTTTTAATTATCTTTTTAACTCGGTTACAAACAAAATCAAACATCACAACAGTTTTGACTAAATACCTCCATATCAATATTGTGACAATATTATAGGGATGACTATTGGTACCAATATCCAAAATCTATGACTCTATGACATAATATTTATATATCCCCAAGCCCTAATCAATCAGTCAGCCAACCAACCTACCAACCAACCAACCAACCGGAGAGACTTGATGTTCTCTGTAGTTAGTGGAAAAATATGTGCATACATTGGTATCAAAATGAGTTGGAAAATATCAGACAGTCAAAAATCAAACATCATGCATCCCTAAAAAGACGTTTTTTTTAGCTGTGTCTCAGACATTTTTTACTTAATATTGACAATAATCAGCTGCCCTACAGTGAGACAGCTTGCTGACTTTTTGAAAGCTGATGAAGGTGAATGGAATTTTGTGTATGGTGCACACAGTCAAAATTCCATTCACCTCCATTGGGTGTAAAGGGAAATGTCAGAAAGGCATCTCAAACCTTGGACAACTAAAACCAAAAGTATCTACATTGTGAACTGGCCCTGTTCTGTTGCCCATCATTTGTGGATGTTTGCTAATCCATCCCACCACCAGTCCATACCAGTAATAGTAGAGAGGCAGGTGAAGGAGAGAGTGCCAGCAATCTCCACACAGGCCACGTAACGACTGCAGGAGTCCAGAGCTCTGAAGCGGTACTGGTTGTTGGTGGTAGTGTCCATGCTGAGAGTATTATAGGAGTCCAGTTCAGTGTGGTACAGGCTGGTATTGTGGCTGTTGCTGACAGCTAGAGGGTTGTTCACCCAGGAGACCTGCAAGACGGAGGGGGTCCTGGACTCGAGCTTGACGGGGGGACGCATAGTGTGGCCTAGGATGAGACCAATAAGAATTTCAGTCATACAGAGTTCTCATGATATAATGTGCTGGTACATTTAGGCAGATTGTTATGTTTGCAAAGAGCTAGACTAGCTGCCGCCCTCTTTATCAGTCTAAGAGGCTGCTGCTGGTGTTGCAGTGTATTTGGCCGACCTGCAGTGTTGGAAGAAGTACTCAGATCCTTTATTGAAGTAAAACTATCAGTACCATGATGTAAAAATATTGTATTACAAGTAAAATCCTGCATTTAAAATCCAATAAAGTAAAGTATTTACCAGCTAAATTTACTTAGTGAAAAAGTTACATAACGTTGCTTTAAGTAAAGCATCTGAGTACTTCTTGCAGTACTGCCAGTCACAGAATCTGATGAGTCGCCAAATATGTGTAAAAGAATACACACAGGAAACAGATCATCTCACCAAATGCGAGGAAAAAGTTTTCCTCCTGGTGGAAGTAGAATGTGCCATTTTCACATGCAAACACCTCAGCGGGGCTCAACAGCTCCAGGAAGGCCTGAGGAAAGGACAGATCATCAGAGTCAGCAAAAGTGAGTTAATTATTTATAAAAATCCAACATGAGCATCCATCTGCATCAGTCTGATGTTAGTCTACCTTAGTGTGACTCGTTGGTTGTGGTTTGGGTTTCTGCCTGCCTCTGACTTGAGTGAACTGTATCCCTTAGATAAACACAATCCATTTAACATTTCAGGACTATTGGTTCTCAGTGGGTGAAAACAGTTTTAAAAAGATACCTACCTGGTGTGATTTTAAAAGTCCATACCAGCACAGAGCCTCCATACTGAAGCGTTAGCTTGTTTTCTACACCCGGGGACACCGACAGGGAGGTAAGTTTACCTTCCTTCCTGATGGATCTGAGTGCTGTGTCATTGAGCCATATGTTTCCATTTTGCCTAAATGGATGGAAAATAATAAAAGCTAAGTTACACACCATTAAACACATCTCGGAAGAGATGAGTCTGCAAGAATCACTCTCTGGCCAGAAGTATGTGGACATCCCATTCACTTTTGTGTACTTTTGGTCTGTGGTTGTTTTCCATGGTTACCTCAGTTCCAATTATGGGATTTCTTGGCCCAGTTTTGAACATTTTTGCAGAGAAACAATACACTGTTTTTCGTAATGGAGTTTGGTGTGAGTCTCTCTTCACAGAGCAGAAAGCACCCTTGATTAGGCATCATTAAGCACTGTGTGAAACACTGTGCTGTGTCTTTGTGTTTACCTTCCGAGAGAGTCGTCCTTGCTCATCCAGCATATTGAGAAGGAAATATCTTCACAAAGTCCTGGAGGAAAATTAATTAGAAAATCTCCAAGTGTAATTAATTCTGGTCTATCTTAACTCAGAAATGTGTCAGGTGCAGTTTGCTACTCACCGTATGATATGGTATGAGACACCAGTATGAAAAAGATGACCGAAAACTCGAAAGAGTTCCTGAAAATATATAAAGGAAGATTAATCCGCTGGATTCAAGTGAGATGGGTGATAAAAAAATGACTGTGGATAATTATTTTCTTACATTTTCTTTCTAATTCCAGCAAAACAAAGCATGTTGTGTTGGTTAAAGTTGAGGCTTGGCTGGAAAAAACACACTCCTAATGAGTCACAGGTGTGTGCTGCCTTCACTCACCTGCTCAGACTCACTGACGTCCTGCAAATCCTTTGTGTCCTGTTGATTGGCCATGTGATACATGAAGGTCTCTAAAATTCTTACTAGCAAGCAAGCTAATTAGTCCATTACATTGTGATTTCAATATGTTGCTCACATCTATCATCTACTGAACAGAACAGTTTTCCTGCACACTTGTCATAATTTCACACCACAATCAGCACAAGCCACCTACAGATGGAGATGAACATTCTGATTAATTAATATTTCTTGGTGCAAGCAGAGCATTCTTTAATAAAATATGCTTTTAAAAAAGTTACATAGGCAAAATATCAAAAAGTGGTAGTGTAGTTGACACCTATGTGAAGAAGACATCTCTTTCAAATGACAAAAAATATAGCTTGCTCTATTCCTTTACAGTTAAAATATACATATTTTTATAAAAATGATAATGTTACTAATAATAAGCCCACTTTTAGTTATGGCCATAGAAAACCCACAACATCATATTTCAATTTTGACAATGTAACCTAAAAAGTCACATTTAATCAGCCTCAAAGGCAGCGACACAGGGTAGCATAACAAAATGGAAGTTCATTAACTCCCTCATGCTACACAAACAGAGATACAGTTATTATACACAGATATACATAAACATGTAGTGCATCTTTTGAATTTGTGTAATATGGTCGGCATCTTCACATTAAAAGTTCAACATCAAGGAAACACTGTCCATCCACTTTGACTGTGTGTGGGCACCAAACATCAATGATGTAAACACAGAGTCCACCTCTCCTCTTCTGCTGTAGTCCTGCGCTCTGTCAGCCTGGAACACGGTCTGCCCAGTGCAACAACTTGATCCGGGGTGCTGTGGTGGAGACAGGTCTCTGTAAAGATGTGGGCACGTCAGTCTCTGATTTCCTGTTGTTTGGCCAGCCTCAGTCCCATTTGCACATTTCCTTTTCCTGCGACCGGACATTAGCCAGGCGCAGCCTTATACTATGCTGGATAAGCATTGGATTACTTAATTGAGGTATTTAAGGAACATTTTTGCCTCACAAAAAATAAAACAGCATTTTTTTTAAACCTGGTTGCTCAAATCAAACCTTATGACGTTGGCCAGTTGCCTCCACTTTGGGCAGCCCCGCTCTAGAGAACATTTGAGATAAACAGATAAAAGGGTGAGTATGGAGGACAGGCAGAAAAACACTTAAGACTTATAAATTGATGCTGATCCTGCACTGTGTCACTAACACTATATACTATATTTCAGCTACATGCTATTTTACATGCATATTGACAAAACATGACATATCTTTCTTTCTGTGTGGGAATCACTACTGCATGTTATTCTGCATTACTGCATGTTGGCCTGTAGGTGGCGGTGTGCACCTTAATGAAATTTGCAGTCTAGCTTCTATTTAGAAGTACACAGATAAATTAGTTTCAATTAAACATCTGTGACTTATAAGACTGAATACCAAGAAATGTATTTAAAAAAAAACCTGTAACAAACAAATATTCCTTCATGAAGCCTGCTGTATGACATGCCCCCATTTACCTTCTGTGAGACTTGTGATTACATTAAGCAAAGGAAAGACGACATGTCCTCTATTAGTGGTCCTGCATCACTGTGTCCAACTGTTCAGGGTCTACTGGACGCCACGCAGCATACAGACAGAGCAGCTTTTGTCTGATAAATCTTAATAAGCAAGCAGCCAAATTGGAGTCACAAGTATGCACAGTCTGTTGAGAGTTTCAGGCTGCAGGCTTGTGGGGGCTGCAACTTTTCTACCTCTGCTGGACCATAATTCACGTCAAATCATGATCTGAGCTTCAGGGTCTGGGGAAGTATAGGAGTATTCTAAAGCAATATGGAGACCTGGCACTGTTTGCTGCTGCTGTGCTCACTAAGTTTAGTGCTGCCCTCTGGAGAGGCCACGAAAAATGATGATGACATCGACCTTGTCAGCTTTCTGAGAAGTATCTACCCCGGGCTGCTGGTGAGAGACGAGCCGTTCATCATCAACAGAGACTTTGAGATAAACTCCCTGGAGGAGCCGGGACGCCCTGAAGCCCTCTCAATCACAGCACAAACCAAGGACAAACCGCTCAAACAGGATACAAATGAGGCCCCCGGACCTGTGGTGATAACCAAAGATGGCCAGATCAAGGGGGTTACAGTTGATAAGGCCCATATATTCTACGGGATACCGTATGCAGACCCACCTGTTGGGGCTTACCGCTGGAAGCCCCCCAGACCTGTGAGTCAGTGGCCGGGGGTTTATGATGCCTCCTTCCCCAGGGCAGCATGCATGCAGGCCTGCAGCGGACCCATCACTGAGGAGTGTCCTCGAAAAGTAAGGAACATGCATTTCTCACTTATTATCATGTTTTCATGATGTTTAACTTTCAGATGTAATAACACGTTTGGCATTTTTGGTATTCTGGCACAGAGATTCAGATGCTAAATCATCAACATTAACAGCTGACAGCTGTAATAAGGTGTCAGAAAAGGGTGCCAGTCCTCTGAAGCAGATTAGAGTTTTAGTTATAAACCTTTCTCACAGTCAAGTGGCACCATAAATATAGTTGGCAGTGTATGGAGCTAAAAAGCCACCAATACATTTTAGAGTGTGAGCTGATATATGATGGTATTTCAAGAACTGGATTCTGGACTTCAAGGTGGTGCCCATTCATTCCAGTGAAAGCCCCACAAATCTGGTTTGTTCCCACTTTGTGTGGCTCATGTCACATGCACAGTGCTGACTCAAGTGCCAAAGCACTGATTTATATTGAACTAGTTAGTGAACGCTGGTGGCCATTCAATCCAATGAAACTGCTTGCCTGGCGTACACGAAAAAAGTTTTCTAGCTCCTGGGTTTACTTCTTGGTTATGCAGACCACTGAATATGCATGTGTCCTGTTGACAGTTTTACACAAATCTCTTCTATAATGGTGCACTTTGGGGAAAATGCCTTTTGGGCTACAGTGGAATTATTCACTGCAATACCACGAGTGGCCACTGGGCGGTGGTATAAGCAAGAAGTGATCCAGGTTTATAATACATTAATTGGCTGAAACCAGGATTTTAGAAATAAGGAAGCCATGAGTCCAACTTTCCCAATTACACCAAAAAAGCCTCTAAAATTGTATTTCTACTGAAGTATAAAGTTATATTGTAAAGGAAATACTGAATCTTTTATTTATTATTTGTTGTGTAAATAAATCTAATTTAAATATGCATGGGTGTGTAAAATATATGTGTAAAAATACTTAAATCAGCCAATAACTTTTTTTTGTAAAAATGTTGCCCAAGATTTCTAAAAAAAAATCAAAATCTTAAGGGAAAAGGGGGTTCAGTACCATAGTTGACCACTGGGGGGAAAAAAATCACAGTTCATGTTGGAAAAGCATCAGACCTTTAGTTTTCATTTCCAGTTGAAGATATCAGGAATTTCCGACAGCTTAGACTTCACCCACTTGGTAAAAATTACTACAAAGTGTCAACAAATCATGAGAAAAATGGCTTTAAAACCACCATGGCTAACAGTTTCATGCCATCGATTTAGGATATGGAGCTAAACACAGTACAACACTGCAACATATAAAGTTGCTAATGTAAGCTATGTATTTGGTGTGACCAAAAGGCTGGCAGTGGAGGTAGCCATCTTGAAATAATATGTGAATTCAGTCCCAAGCTGGAATAATGAGAGGTTTTCTGGCAAGAAGGCCAACTTGCTGCTCCATGTAAGCTAGCTAACTGGAAAACAAATCAAAGAAGGAACTCTGGTCAAAATATCTGCCTAATAACTAACAAAGTGTGCCACCGACCACCATTTATGTTGGGTTAGCAGGCACAGTAGCTAACAGTAGCTAATTAGCTGGTTATAAGCTAAAGCTAGCTAGTTAGAACCAAATGAAAATTATAATCATGTCTTACATATTTTACCAAGCTTCTTCGTAACGTTACTGAGTCTTAAAAAATAGTGAGTCAATAAACTTCAATTTGTAAATAGAAGTTAAGAAGTTAAATAAAGTTTTGTAATCCTTACAAATGAAATGAGCTTAATGAGATATTAATTTTCAATGACCAAAAACTGAATGAATATTTCCTCTTGTGTCCCTAAAAGATCAGTGAAGACTGTCTCTACCTCAACATCTTCGTCCCTGTGGATGTGAACTTCAGCTCCCCTCTGTGGAGCCCACTTCCTGTCATGGTGTGGATCCATGGTGGGGATTTCATCGCCGGCTCTGCCTCCAAGCCGCTGTACGACGGACGCTTCATCAGTAACTTCACCCACACTGTTGTTGTAAGCGTGGATTACCGACTGGGTGAGAAAGTTTGGTGGTATTTCACTTTTGATAGACCTGTACTAGTGTAATTACCTTATTTCTGTAGCCTACTTACAATTATTGTGTCTCTTCAGAGACTTTTCTAAATTATGCTGTACGTGTAGGGAGAGGGAAGGATGAACTTAAGCACTGCAGTTGGTTTGGTACAGGCAATTAGCAGGCATCTCGTGGAAGCCATTAATCACTTAGCTAAAATAATGGCGGGCTTATTGTAGAGTGCACGCATGTGTGCCTGTGTGTGAGACAGTATGAGGCTGGATAATGTTTGCGTGCCATTATTTTAAATGGCTGTGCCTGTTGGTAATTACTCTGCCTTCCTGCAAGACTGAAAACAGAAGCAGATATATGCGAACGGTAATTTGGAACTCAGTAGAGAAATTAATGTCTTGCTGGAGTCAATTATGTCTCGCTGATCATGTGAACTGATGCGTGGTTTAAGGTGCCTTTGGGTTCCTTGTGTCGGGCAAAGACCCTCATGCCTCAACTACAGGGAATTATGGGATCCTGGACCAGCAGGCGGCTCTTCTTTGGGTCCAGCGGAACATTGCAGTGTTTGGAGGTGATCCTGGCAAGGCAAGCAATATCACACACATACACACTCACATTCACCAAGGCTAATTATCCATAGAGAAGTAATTTGGCGTACTATTTTGAGCACTGTAATTTTCTTACCCAAAATTTGGGAACCACTGGTACAAAATATTGCAGGCATTAATGGTCCCTGATGATGTATTAAATAGCTCTCTTATCCAGAGAAATAACTCAACATCTACTGAATGGATTGAAAGCAAATGTTTTAGAGACATTCATGGTTCCCAGAGGATGAATCCTACTGAATTTGGTGATCCCCTGACTTTTCCTCTAGTCCCATCGTGCCGGTTTTAGTAAACTGTCTCAGCAGCTGTTGATTAGGTTGCTATTAAATTTGGTACAGACATTCATGTTCCACTCAGGATGAACTGCCCAGTATTCTTTTTTATGTCAAAATGCCTTTAAAACTAATGAGATTCCTGTCGTGGTGTGTGGTGCCATTTAGCAAATGCTAGCATGCTAACATACTAAACTAAGATGGGAACATGGTAAGCATTACACCACCTGCTAAACATCAGCATGGTAGCATTGTGATTGTGAACCTATTAGCATGCCGACGTTAGCGTTTAGCTCAAAGCAGTGCAAGACAGCCTCATAGACCTGCTAGCATGGCTGTAGACTGTGGAGTTGTAATATCAATAATATCACACATTATTGGTTGTAGTCTTCTGTCAAACATCCACACCCTCATTGGTCCAAATCAAAAATATAACATCTCACTTCATCCAACAAGAGCTGTGTATTTTCTCCTTGCTGTCCTTCGATATATGTATTTCTGATGTAACCTTGAACAGCATCACAACAATTCCATATGTTTTAAGTACATATATGATGTTGGGTGACATGCCTGGTCTGTGTATGATTTGTTCTTCCATTAGTTCATTCAATCTGGAAAAGAAAGGAAAGGTTTGTCAAGTATTTTTGAAATTGAAAATGAATCTAAATTTAAAGGAATTTAAAGGATCTCCTCAGAAATCATTAAAATGATTGATAGCGTTCCAGTTGTTTCACTCTGGTCCCTTTTCGGTGCACCTGCGGAGAGAAATCCATAAATCCGATAAAATCTCAGTAACAGAAGTAAGACTTTTTGTTCTATTTTATTTGATTACCCACTTCAGCTTTAAACTAGGAAAACACTTTCATTTATCTTTTTAGATGGCCATTTTTTGTCAGTCTTTTGTTTTGTCAGATAAAAGTGAATAATTGACATATTTATCCAATATGGGGACATAAGAAAAATAGGCCAAACTGGTGAATACATTTTCCGGCTATTTTAGCTTCCCTTCGAAATGAAATATATATATAAATGTAACAGTATGTACCGTTAACTGACCTCAACTTAAAGGATTGTGACAGTTTCATTCCAGCAGTAAGAGTTGCCTCATGCTGCTAACATGCAAAGCTGCCCGGTGTGGCTTTTCATACCAAACCTCCGTGCTGTGTTTCCTGTCAGGTGACAATATTTGGGGAGAGCGCAGGAGCTCAGTCAGTGAGTCTTCACCTGATGATCCAGAGCAGCAAGCCTCTGTTTAAACAGGCTGTCCTGCAGAGTCTGCCCTTCTCCATCCCTCTGAAGACCAGGTGAGTCTCAGATACATATTGGTTACCACTGTGTGACTCGTTTGTGCCTGACTGAAGATACAAAATATTATGGAATCAAAGAGCTCTCAGAAGTATATTTCTGAGAGGGGGGGGGGGTATGTGATTTCTTCAGCTGTATTCAAACCGGCTCACGGATTTCAAGCTGAACTGTAATTTTGTTTTTCTCCGACACCTTCCCAGACACGATGCCCTGAAGCTGGGAAAAGACTTTGCTAAACAGACCAACTGCTCTGTGAGCAACATCGTCTGCCTGCTGTCTCTCACTCCGCAGGCCGTCCTGGCTGCCCAGATGAAAACAAGTAGGGCGCCACAAACACCAGCCTACGCTCGCCAAATTTAGAGCAACGCTCAGGGCTGCCTACACAGTTACATAAGAAGGCAGGATACAGTATGTTTATCTGCAGAAAGATGATGAAAAACATTATCTTTATCCTGAGTGCTGTATTGGAAAACAAAATCATGAGCCTCTGAGGGGGCAATTACAGGGATCTCACCGCCTCACAGCGCAAAATGACTGTAATATATCTGAAGGGTTGACAGGATTATTGATCAGTATCACAGACTCGGTCATTACGTCATCAGCTGTTGTTCTGCCCGTCTGAACTCCCTTTCAGGAGCGAAAATCACATGTCACAAGACATTCAGTGTCTTGCATGTCTAACTCAATCTAGTTCATTTAGCCTGACCTTTGGTCAAATTACAAAGCTTCCCCTCTCTGTTCTGAGAATCAGGCTGTATCTTCCGTCTAACTGATGCGTGTTTTGTTCTCAGGTTCCAAGATTGTGAACCCGTTCAGGTTCCTGGAGGTTTTTGAGACGTGGGGTCCGTACATTGATGGAGAGTTGATAAAGGAGCAAGCTGTCACTGCCTTTCTAAAGGGCCACTGGCAGAAGGAGAAGAAAGTGCTGCTGGGTAATGAACACACAAACACAGTACCGTACTGAAAGGGTCAAAAGATGAGATATGGCCAGAATTTTTGTTTAAAACATTCAAAAAATGAACAATACCAACAGAGTGTGAAGAAACAACAGTGTTGATTTTATGTCAAAGATGTCGACACACTGTGTACCAGAGAAGTCTACTGAAGTAATCATGCCAACCAGCTAGCCCCAGCCCGTCCTGTCTCCTAATACCACTTTGTACCACAAGAGGCTGTAGTCCAATAGCCCAGTAGTTTCATCTGGGTGATGTAAAGGCAGGTCGAGCTGAGCCCCTTTGAACGCAGTGACTCGCCCCTGTCATTGGATGTTTTGATGCCAGCAGACTCCCTTCAGCTAATAGGGCCGCTTTGCTCCACGGCTAACGGAGCTGCTTGCTCACAGCAGCTAGTCGCTAAAGCCAAAGATAGCCACAGCAAAGAGTGTACTGAGCAGCAATCAGCAGTTATGCTGCCTCCCATGGTTTTGGAGCTACCTTTGAATTCTGGACATTTCTTACAAAATATACTTTTAAGGATTTATGTCAAATATTTACATTCTTATACCACTTTATACTTTTGAGTCCTATACATTTCACAGTAAAATATTATACTTTTCATGCAATTACTTTATCTCACAGCTGTATTTTGGAAATTTTAGATTAGACATACAAATGCTGTGATGAGCATTGGGCCCAGGTGACGAGGCACACGCATTGCTACAGATCAAACCACCCGAAACAAACAAAAGTTTTCCACTTTCACTAACATTTTCAATGCAGGACTTATATTTGTAATAGAGTACTTTAACAATGTGGTTTGTCTACTTTTACTTCAACAGAATATCTTAACAGTTCTTCAGCCAGTGCTCAAATGGACATTTGCAAAATGTTGTCCAGATCTTGACCTAAAGATCTCTAATGTATCAATTTGCACGAATTCTATGAATCCACTAAAAACACACATTTATCTGCTAAAATTCATGCATTAAATACTTCAAACACCCACCACACAGCCCCGAGCACCTGCAAAGAAAAGAGAGAAGTAAAATGACATCATCTCATCCTCATGTCTGTTTTTACACAAATTACCATTACAATCAGTTTATTTTGGCGTTACTGTGCCTGCAGAGTAACCTCTGACCAATCTGGCAATCTCTCAGCTGTTTGCTTTCCCCTGGACTCCCTTTGGTTCTTGTTACAACACAATTTAATGTGAGAATTCCCAAGATCATAGCAACGCTGAAGGCAATGTTTACTGTACAAAACAAACAAACTAATACATTTTTTATAGGATATTAAGAAGCCCTGTGAATCAAGGTGAAAACTGAAGCCTGATGACATGTTGAAGAAGGATTTTTAGACTCGAAGACAGTCAGCAGACAGACAGGTTGTGAGTAGCAAGACAGCTAGAGGCAACATGGAAGTCTACTTGTTTGTATGCAGTGAGGCTCCGTTTTCTGTCCTGCAGGTACGACCTCAGAAGAGGGAGTGATCTTTGTGTACGCCGTCTTCAACAAGCCCGTCTCTGCAGTGGAGAGCACCGTGTACATCACAGCCATCTTTAAACAACATGCTCTGAGGATCCTGCACAAGTACCTGCCCCTGTACAGGGACGCCGACCGCAGGGACATGCTCGCTCAGGTAAGAGGAGCTCACTTCACAGTCTGTTCAGTTTTCAGCATTGCAGCTGATATATAGCCACATAAGCTGTAACTCACAGTTCAGTTAGAGCTTTTATTATTTCCAGGAATAATCTTGTTTGTCAAGTTGTTTGTCAAATCAAACCGCAGGGGGGTAAAGAGAAAGAACATTTAATCTAGTCATGACATCATCAGAACATCTTGGATTATTTATTCGTGTAAAAGGCAAGCTAATGCTGCGTACCGGTGGAGGACAAATTACACTCATCGACTACTGAGTACCACTGACATTTAAAACAATGAATGAGGAATCTAATTCATCCCACTGAAAGCTGAGTGGCCTACTGAGCCTAATATATTGAAAAAGTGTGTCCTGCTTCTACATACACACACACAAATGACACAAAAAATATCTGATAATGGTTCTTGGTAGCATTTAAGTATTGATTCATGCAGGTAATTTCAATTGTCTGTCTAATAAATGAATAAATACAAATCAAATCATTTTTAGCCATGCTAGCAAATGGAATGTACAGTCAGTTGTTCAGTCATTCATATTTCACAAGATGTATTGTATTAACTTTGGTGATAGCCTGACTTCTCCTCAAGCACCGCCATTATATGAAGAATTCACCTTTTCCAATACTTTGATGTAAGTCCAATGACATTTCTAATAGTCTCAATTACAGGCCGACTTTGTGTTTAGTGCTAATCAGCAAACATTAGCACTCTAACATACCGAATGAGGTATAAACATGGTAGACCATAGCTGCTAAACATTTTAACACTGTTATTGTGAGTATTCCCATCACTAGAACATTAAGATGGGGACTGATTTGTACCATATGTACAGGCTATGCATCGGAAAATCAAAAGACAAATGTTTCAAACAAATTGAACATTTGTTTCATTTGTGTTCGACCACGTTTAAAGTGTTAATAGCTGATCCTAATGGTCACGCAGAAAACAAAGTGTAAAGCCAGCTGTCATATCCTCCTGGCTCCATTACACTCTCCTCAAGAACTCTGTGTCTTTTGTAGTCACGACGTGATGAATAATGCAAATGAAGATGAGTGAAGAACAGCACGCACTACCTGACAGTTTGGTCCTCTAATGGTGGTGCACACATAAAAAGTGACAGACGCTGTTGTGTGAAGACAGAAAAAAAGATTATTCAGAGAAAAGTTCTAAGCTTTTGTAATTTCATACTTCTATAAACTTTGCAAACTTGTTTTGAGTCTCTTTTCGTGGTTTTGCTCTTCTTTTGCCATTTTAGCGGTTTGGCTCTAGCCATAGCAATGTCAGTCTGTTTGTTAGTCTGTCTTCCACTTCGGTCCAGACATTCATGGTCCCAGAAATGAATGCTTAGACTTAAGTGATTCTCTAGCTTTTCATTTAGTGCCAGATTTACACTTTAAAAGTTTCCAAGGTTAGAGTTTCCACTTATTATGTGAGATATCTCATTGTGTATTCGATAGATTGTACAAAATTATGTTGATGTTTATGACACCCAGACCAGGAATGATAATGATTTTGTTGATCCTTTTTCTCTGGCACTATACCAAATATCTGCAAAAACTAATGGCATTCCTATCAGCCTCAGCTGATTATTTAGTGATAATTAGCTATTGTTAGCATGCTAACATGCTGAACTTTGATAATGAACATGGTAAACATCATACCTTCTTATTATCAGCCTGTTATCCTTGTCCTAATGCTACATTGTTAATTTGTGCATGACATTCCAACATTTTGACATATTTCAATTTTCCATTATCCCTTATACTTTGATGCCATATAATGTCCAGCGACGAAGTTGTTGAACTCCTTATTGCTCCTCTAATATTAGTGCAGACTGGCAGGGTAGCAGCATGGGTTGCTAATGTTAGCCTTAAAGCACTGCTAGTGGCCAGGTAATGAAACTGCGTTCTTTTTTGTCTAATGACTTGACTGGTGGTGTGAAGTCGTGAAAGAACGAGCATCCATGCAGAAATCACCACAGCTGAAAATAGTATAGCCTATTGGCAATGTCTTGTCACTAAACCACTACTACTTGCAACTCTGTTCTGAGGGGCAAGGGCCATATGGAAAAACAAGGGTTAGAGGTAAAAATTGGAAAGGGGATGTAACATAGTCTTGCTTATGATTCGGTTTTATCACAGTGTGTTTATGTTTCCAGTTTTCACAAAGCTGTAAGAATACAGAGACATGGCTCACAATGACACAGAAGGAGAAGAAAGCCTCCAGCGGTTTCCTCTCAGGCTGTTTGCTGCACCTGCAAGGTGGCAGCCTCAGGGAGCTACAGGGGGTCAGGAGGTGACACTCTGGGATATATTTAGTGTTCAGTCAGTTTACGGTGCAGTAGGGAGACAGTGCGGTCACAACTATAGCTGCCCCTCCACATACACCTCCTGCAGCTCTTTATAGAGGACCAGACTTTGTCTTGTTAGGAAACAGAGGAAGCCTTCTTTATAGTCGTTGCACTCGCTATGTCAAAATCATTGTTGTTCCATTTGTGCAGAGGAAGTGTTTTCCCCCCTTGTTGTATAAATATGAATTATGTATGAACTCCCAGCTTCCACTCAAACATACTGTATTTTGTGATCAAGTGCAGCTGATTTGTCAGACAGACGTGAGCAAGAACAATAAATAGCAGTGATTGAAAATCTTGAGACTTTGAGACTGAAGGGTAATTCTCAAAAGTCTTAAGCAGACTGTCAGCTGGTTTCCAGCTAGCCTGCATTTTGACAGTAATATCTAATTGTAGAACACTAACAAGTGTTGTAGCTTGTGCAGAAAAAGCAAAAAATTAGTCTGCATTAACACCGTAAGCTGGATTTCCAGAGCTTTATTCTCTTCCATATTTTCCTCAAGCTCAGACTGAAACGTGAACGCTCAGACACAGTCCTCACACACACACTCAAACACGCACATGCATCAATAACCACCCATTCGGTGGCTTTGCCAGGTGGGCAGCCATGCATGGATCGATGTCCCACCCAGCCGGAGCTTGATGTGTAACGAGGACCCAGCTGTCTTCTCAGCTCCCTCCAGATTCTCCACGTCTAACGAGTCTGATGGGGAATTGAAAACAATTGTTCTCTTCTGCTGCTGTGATTGGTTGGTTAAAAAAAAGTCACATTTTCTCGAGAACAGGGTATTTAAGGAAAGACTTTAGAACCATTATCCCCATCAGACTTTACAGGCTTCAGCGTTGCTCCTTAGCTCCACAAACACAGCTCCAATCATTTACCCACAGAGGGAGCTACAACTCCAGTTTTTCTCAGTCTGACCCCAAGACAGAGCCCAGATTTTCATTTCTCCTCCATCAATTTGTATGTGTGAAGCATGTGGACCAACTGGAGTCAGGGAGTTTGTCTGTTTGAGATGCAGCCTGTCTGCTCCCACTAAGAAGCAACTCGTCTCTCATTAACATGTACAGTGACAGGAGGGATCAGCTGAGGAATCACAGATGAAGTACAAGGCAGAGAGGGCTGGCTGAGGAGGAAAAACTGACTTGGCGACCTGACAGCCCATTTGTATTAATGAGGGTACACTAAATATTAGAGACACTTCTCAGTATAATGTATGATATACAATACAAAATCACCACAAACTACAGCCTGAACATTTTTAATTCCATTAATGTAGAATTCATTGATGGCCTGTTGTATTAGATTGGCAACTAGGTGTAATATTAAACCAATTTTACATTTTAATATATATTTTAAGCAGTTTTTTAGTAAGACCGATGGGTCTTATGACTTTTCATATTGTGAAAGGTGTTAAGTCATAGTAACCCACTGACTGTGCCAACACATCCTCATAGCTGAACAACTGAATAGGTCGATTGCCAGTGACTCCCAAAACACCAGTGACAGGTGTACGGTGACGTTGTCCTATGGGTGCATTTTAGTTACGTTTAAGCATGAAAACTACTTGGTTAGGTTTAGGGAAACATTGTGGATTGGGTTAAAATAACTATTTTACTTACGCATCTTCAATTACGAACGTGTATATGTTACATGTGGAATTTTTGTTACGTTGTATGTGACTTCAATAAGTTTGTAAGTTAAAATAGCTCACCGTTAACTTTTGGTTTCACTCTAGACATGAGCTGCGGTCTCCTTGGTGAAAGTCCTGAGCTTGTTTGTCCACCCCGACCTCCTCCTTATGTGGACTTGGTTGCTCCTCATACTATTTCACCTTACTTCCTCCTTTGCTGCTGTAATAATTACTATGGCCAGTAGAGGTCTCTGCCAAACAGGAAATTTTAATATGGATTATAATAAGCTCCTTTCACAGTTGATCTCAACTTTTCTGCTGGGGACAGTCTGGATTTTGCAGTTCCTCTCAGGTCTACACAGTGTTTTTGCATCTTTCAGTTAATTGGTTTGGTTTTACTAACCACTGCTTTTTCAGTTTAGACAAACTGCTCTCATGAACCTGGTTTCCAACTGTAGCAGGAAGCTGTTTTCAGGCACACCCCCCCCCCCCCCCCCCCTCAAAAAAAAAAAAAAAAAGATTGGATAAATCAAATGTACACTGCCTTTGGCTTCCAAAATTGAACATTTTGAGAGGAAGAGTATTCTCCCTTTTATAGCAGCTAGGTCGAGGTAGTTCAGGTGACTATATGAGGTTAATTCATCAGTCCTACTGTCACAGAGATTACTGACAGTAATCTCTAGAGCCACAGTATATGTTTATAAGACTATAAGACTATTCTGTGACCTCGCTGCATCATTCATTTGAATTTTTTTAATGTTTTCTTTGCAATTGAGATGTTAGGAGAAAAGCAGCTAAGTCTTCATCGTGTTGTCTTCACTCTCAACAACCTCACCAGGATCTGAAACCAAATACAGTTCATCAGGTATCTCTATGGCTGCCACAACCTACGACGCAGCCGTGACGGCTTAATGCACGCCTATGAATCAGTCATAACTGACAGCAGTAGCCACAACAACCAGTAACATCAGTTTCAGCTTAGTGTCACATAGCCAGACCTTTCTCTGGAGTGCTGTGTCATCGCTGGAGAAAGGTCTAGCTGCACCAATTCTAATTCTTGTATGGGGGTAATGGGTGTTTACATTCGTACCGTTAGCGACCAGGTTAGGATAACCTGCCATCTTCAGTGTGTAGGCTGCTAGCTCGGAGGTTATACCGTTATTTACTGTAGAGAAGGGGATTCTGAAAACGGTAACGCGCAGATAGCCGAATAGAGGAGAATGCTGACTGAAATAATTGTCCGATGGCAGGCTTATGCTAATCTAATTCAAGCACATGAATTCATCATTATTGATCATGGGTTACTCACTTTTTCAACATAACTGCCAACTAAATTCTGCTCATCTTTTACTGTATTCATACATTTTGCTTTATTACAGTGCAGTATGTCGTGCGTTCAAGGTTTCATCCTTGAGTTTATAGCAGTGAAAATGGCTCGTGATGACACAGTCAGGGAAGAAAGCCTCGAGCACTTTTCTCTCAGTAATTTTGATGCAAAGTGCAAGGTGGCAGCCTCAGGGAGCCACAGGGGGTCAGGAGGTGACACTCCTGGACATATTTAGTATTCAGTCACAGTTTATGGTGCAGTAGGGAGACAGTGGAGTCACAACCATAGCCGGCCCCTCCACATGCACACACACACCTCCTGCATCTCTTCATAAAGGGCACCTCTCCAGAGGACTGAGGGGGCCAGCACAAATGTCAAACAGTCCGTCATGCAGCAGGCTGATGTGGAGAGCTCAGTGTTATGCATTTTGTAGCATTTACAGGTTTTTGTGTATTTTCTCTGCATTACACAGACCAAGTATCTCTGATCACATACAAAACAAAACAAAAATGATCATCTTCTATCATGATCAGACAGACACAGCTGTCTGAGTACTTTGGTGAAATGTCTTTTACAGAATGAAAAACACTTCTGTTGTGATAATAGCTAAGAGCCAATGAGAGTGACACTCAACAACTTTCTTTTGTTACCAAGAGAACTCAGTCGCTGACGAGCTCATCAACAGTTTGTGAAGTGCTGCCAGCAATAAGAGATTCAGTGAGTAATTCCAGTGAAGAGGGAGTCATGTCTGCCAGACTACTTGTTACTGAGAACAACAAATTGATTAGCTTTTTTTTGTTAACAGAGGTGATGCAAAGTGGTGCAGTTTTTGAAAAAATTACAAAAAACAAAAATTGTTCCACCTTGTTCACCAGTGGGGCAGTGAAGTTGTTCTCTACAGCAACATTTCAAATCAATTCCACATAACACCTGAAATGTGTCCATATGCAACAAAATGAATTACCATCATTCAGCTGAAGGGTACAGCTCTAGTTTGTTTAGACACTAAAATTATGTGGTTAGGTTTAGACACTAAAACTACTTGGTTAGGTTTAGGCACTAAGACTACTTGGTTAGGTTTAGGCACTAAAACTACTTGGTTAGGTTTAGGCACTAAGACTACTTGGTTAGGTTTAGGCACTAAAACTACTTGGTTAGGTTTAGACACTAAAACTACTTGGTTAGGTTTAGGCACTAAAACTACTTGGTTAGGTTTAGACACTAAAACTACTTGGTTAGGTTTAGACACTAAAACTACTTGGTTAGGTTTAGACACTAAAACTACTTGGTTAGGTTTAGGCACTAAAACTACTTGGTTAGGTTTAGACACTAAAACTACTTGGTTAGGTTTAGACACTAAAACTACTTGGTTAGGTTTAGACACTAAAACTACTTGGTTAGGTTTAGACACTAAAACTACTTGGTTAGGTTTAGACACTAAAACTACTTGGTTAGGTTTAGGCACTAAAACTACTTGGTTAGGTTTACGCACTAAAACTACTTGGTTAGGTTTAGACACTAAAACTACTTGGTTAGGTTTAGACACTAAAACTACTTGGTTAGGTTTAGACACTAAAGCTACTTGGTTAGGTTTAGACACTAAAACTACTTGGTTAGGTTTAGACACTAAAACTACTTGGTTAGGTTTAGACACTAAAACTACTTGGTTAGGTTTAGGCACTAAAACTACTTGGTTAGGTTTAGGCACTAAAGCTACTTGGTTAGGTTTAGACACTAAAACTACTTGGTTAGGGTTAGACACTAAAACTACTTGGTTAGGTTTAGACACTAAAGCTACTTGGTTAGGTTTAGACACTAAAACTACTTGGTTAGGTTTAGGCACTAAAACTACTTGGTTAGGGTTAGACACTAAAACTACTTCGGTCTTGGAAGACATTGTGATCTTGTTTAAAATAATGTTTCATCCTCATTCCTCCCTGTTCAGAATTGTGTTGCTCTTTAAACTACTTCAGTTGACTTTCTCCTCTGCTGCCGTGAAATTACAATGGCCACTGGAGACCATTGCTGCTGAA
This sequence comes from Pagrus major, assembly GCF_040436345.1. Taxonomy (NCBI): domain Eukaryota; kingdom Metazoa; phylum Chordata; class Actinopteri; order Spariformes; family Sparidae; genus Pagrus; species Pagrus major. Next base: position 6,323,022 of record NC_133228.1, read on the forward strand.
CAAGAATCATAAATAAGGGTTGTAATAAGCAGCTTTCACAGTCAACCTATATGGTCGTTTTTCTAATGAGGATGTGCTGGATCCACAATAGAAAAAGCTAATAGCTAAAATATATAGGAGAATGTAAATATGGGCTGTATTGTAGCCTCAAGATTTTAGAGTGTGCCCAACTGCTCGAAAAAAATCAGCGACAGGGCTTCACCTAATGCAGTGATGCAGTGGTTAGCAGAAAGGTTCTGGGTTTGAAACTGCCGGCTGGCTGGGGTCTTCCTGTGTTGAGTTTACATGTTCTCCCTGTGCCTGCTTGGATTTTCTGGGTCCTCCTGCTTCCTGCCACAGTCCATAGAAATACAGGTTAGGTTAAATGGTGACTCCATGTTGTGCATGAATATGAGCGTGTTTCTATTTATCAACCCTGTAATTGACTGGAGATGTATCCAGGGTGTACCCCACCCGTCAGCCAGTGTTAGCTGGCATTAGTTCTGGCTCCCTGCAACCCTTGTAGTGTAAGTGGGTACCGGTGATGAATGGATCACAAGTGCCACCACAAAGGCCATACATTGTTTGACAACTACATTTCTAGCTTTATTCAGGTGTCAGATGTGGCTGGAGGTCAATTGCATCTGTTAAAGCTGCTTGTTGAAGTTGATGTGTGGCACGGTGTACAATTGCACGGTGGCTGTCTGACATTGAGGTTAAGGTGCCCAACAACAGAAACAGATAAGGTACACAAGCCTTATCCACACATTGAAATTAAGGACTGAAAACACAATTTTCATTTATTGCAATATTAAAACGATATGACCACATTTCAGCGGTAGAACTAACTCAATGACTAAACCTTGTTTGTATTTGCCCCTGAGAAATCAAATGCTTTGTGATATGTATGCTGTTAAACTGTTGTTTCAGCAGATTATTTCTTTCATAGTCTAGACTTTACTACAGTTAGTTATGAAAAAGAGAGAGGTGTGGAGGAAAATACAGTGAAGGGGCAAACTGGTTGAAAAGATGTAGGGATGAAGGAGAGAACATAGGAGGACACAAAGTGACCAGAGGAAACGTTTATTTCCAGAACACTATAATTGAATACATGGTACACATTACACATCATTTCTACCCACATTTTAGTGTGTGTGTCTGTGTGTGTTTGAGCCATGACTATCAATGTTCTGGTACAGTGTGTGCCTGTTTCTTGTGAATACATTTGTGCTTGTGCCTGTTTGAAACAAACAAATCTGTGTGAGAGGATAAGAAAAAGTGAATCTGTGTGAGTGTCTGTCCATCAGCTTCCTACAGTCAGCCTGTTTGTTTCCAGGTGTCAGATGTGGGGCTGTGTGGGCGCAGGTTGTGTGCTGCTGAAAAAGACACACCGGTTTCCAGGTAACAGGCAGAAGAAGATGGTCCACCTTCATTTTCTTCTTTTTGCTTCCATTAAGCCGAGAGGGAACAATAGTTTTCGCTGCTCTGCTCCATCCCGTCTCTTTTGTAGGTGTCACGCTAATTAGTTTAATTCATTTCCTTTTCTACAAAAAACACTTGCGAAACTGGAAGATACTCTGTGAAGAATAAACCTTCAACAATAACGAACACTTGCAAAGCAGCTTTAAATTGTATTTTCCGGGTTTCATGGTCCATAGAATTATCTGAATGCAGTGCTGGTTAGTTATCTACGAGCTGGATCAGCACCAATATGTGATCCAGTGATCCTGAGGCCAAGGACGGTCTTTTGTCCACAAAACTGTACTCAGATTGGCTCACTGTTTTTGTTTGTCATGATTAAAAGGAACACTGAAAGGAAAATAGTATCCTGTGTAAAGCCATGATTGCTGTCGGTATGCTGTGAGTCACATCTGTCTAAGAAGAGTAATGATTAAGGACAACGCAGGCATATGAGGCCTTAATTAGCCTTCTGTCTCACACCAGCAGCTCTGTTAGGCCCTTACTAAGTGGTGTTTTGAGCAAAATGCAAAAGTCAGCATATTAATATGCTTAGCATGCATGCTAACACACAGCAGCAAGTAGCACAAAATTCTAAGTACAGCTGGAGCTAATGGGATTGCCATTAGTTGTGCAGGTATTTCATCTAAACCAAAGTATTGGACCTGATGATGGCACGAGATGAGAAGTCGTGATTAAAAGTCATCCTGAGGGGAACATGAATGTCTGCTCCAAATTTAATTGCAAGCCATCCAATGGCTATAAAGACATTTCCCCCAGAACTCAGTTTCATTTGCTCTGGCAGATGTGTCTGGTCCCCCTCCCATTCAGACAGATCTCCCTGCGGCTTGGTTTGTGTTGGGCCCAAAAAAAACCAAACAGTTTATCTAATATGGGGCGGGTTTGATACAATGACTGACAGAGGATTATCACCAACATGTACGCTGCTCTGATTGGTTATATGTCTATCCAGTTGTGTCCAGTCTGCAGGTCTGTCCACGCTCATAAAACTCTAAAACTATCAAACTGTGCAGTGCTGATCAAATATCAATCAAGATTCTTGGATCAAGAAGTGAATCAAGAAAGCCAGGCTAATGTATGTCCGTAAGAAATTCCGTGCCCATTCACCGAGCACACACTGAGATATTTCACTGAATAACTTTGATCCACCGGTGGTTCTAGAGGAACAGTCAGGGGCTTACCAAAGTTATAAAGATTCATAATTTGAGCACAGTGAATATCTCTACCAAATGTCATTGCAGTCTGTTCAATAGTTGTGACATTTCACTGCAAACACCAAGGTCAACCTGAAGGTGTCACTAGAGGAAAAGTCAGTAGGATTCAACCTCTGGGGACCATGAATGCCTGTACAAAATGGCATGGCATTCCAAAAGGTGTCTGGTTTTAGAGACTGGTCTAGTCTTGATCAACAGAATGTTTTCTGAACAGCTGCTCTCTTTCTTCCCTCTACCCAGATCGTCACCGACTACATCTTCCTGTGTCCATCAAGGAGGTCGGCGCGTGCTGGCACAGCAGCGGGCAGCGGGGTGTGGATGTACGTGTTCGACCACGTGGCATCAGACCCTCGGGTGTGGTCAGGTCTGACTTTCTGCTACCAGCACGCCTGCCACGGCGCCGAGCTGCCTTTTCTCTTTGACTCGTCCTCAGTGGCCAACTTCACCATGACGCTCTCAGAGAAGCTGCTGTCCAATCGGATGCTGTGCTACTGGGGTGCCTTTGCCCACACTGGCGACCCCTCCTCACGGGCCCAACAGACGACTTTCTGCCGAGAGCAGCGGCTGCCCGTTTGGCCGCGCTACTCTGACAACAGCGGCTGGCTGGTTATGAACCTGACAGTGCGTTCACATGCGCAAGTAGGAACAAGGAGCCATATATGTGACTTCTGGGACAAACTGGGCATCTACTAGTGAGGAGGCAGGCCAGACGGGGAGGTGTTGGGTTTGCTTTGCATTGAAGTGTCATCAATAAATGCTGTTCTCGCTTCTGGGAAAGTCAGTTGCAAATTCTCGCATTGTAATGTGGCTGTGTTTATCTCAAATTATACATTCAATTCATATCAATATGAACTTTTAGGAAATCGCTACCACGCAGCAATTATTTCAATAAATATTCAGCTTTTAAAAGAAAATGTTGTTTCTATGTTGGAGTTCCTGATAAGTTTTTAGATCAAAACCTTCATTAGACCTGTTAAATAAGCAAATACAAAGTCTGTGTGTGTTGTCAGCTAACTTGCTACTAGCTGTTTGTGGTGGATAAGTGCACACAAAGTGCTCCAGAATCACAATTTGTACAAAAAAAAAAGCATGACAAAAGCTTTTGTCCCACTCAACCTGAACACACCATTGGAGTGCACCCACTGTCAGAGTCTCGGAAGATTCTTTCTATGAGACAATGCAGCACAAAGAATTTAAGATGTGGTGGGACTTTAGTTATAGCTATTGGCACAAGCGATAAAATGGAGATTAAAATTAACCAAAAAATGTGAAAATCTTACTGTCACTCACTGTGAAAGGCTCTGTTTCCTGTATCAAACAGCACCTGTCAAAAGAAATATTAAAATCAAACAGTGTGGAATAACCTAGCTTCTTATTATATAAACTGTGATGTATGTATGCTTTCTAAAGACTTCAGTTATCAGCTGCACGTTGTGGTAAAATTCATTTTCATCAAAGCAGGAGCCAGTCTTACTGTATACATTGTATGAAAAAGAAAAGCCTTGATTTCATTAATAATGTTATCTTTTGGTTTTCTTATTAATTGTACTTGGGTCAGAATCTCTGTTTCTCAAATAAAATGAATCCTTAAAGCTGCGCTTGCAATGTAAAAAATGACTACATTTTATATTATATATATGTATGTGTGTATATATATATATATATATATATATATATATATATATATATATATATATATATATATATACATATATATATATATACATATATGTGTGTATATATATATATATGTATATATATATATAATGATTATTATATTTATCATCCAGCAGCTGTTCCCCTCAGAGCCACTTTCAGCTAATTCTTCATGTTTCTTAGCCTACAACTTTACTGTTAAGGCCTTTACACACTACACAGTTCATTTGCATGTCAAACTGTTGTTTTTGTCAAGAATACTTTCACACAGAAAGCAAATAATATGCTTTTGCACCGCGAATGAAGGCATCAACCAAACAGGACGTGAAAGCGGGAGGTGAAAATGGACATCACGTCATAACTTATGGCGGATTTGTTGACTGTTTTTATTCACCCTGTACTATATGACAGAGGACACAAAATTAGGAAGACAGTGTGACAAAGGTGATTTGGAATGAGTTCTGATTGCTGCTGAAGCTGGTAAATCCATCTGTACTCTCTTCAAATCCCCCAGACTACTTTGCTAAAAATTTTACCTCGCTTCTAGAACATGGGCGCTGCTGATCTACCGCTGTCTGGATCGGTTAGGTTGTTTGTAACTTCGGTGTTTTGACATATGAAAAAATCTTAAAGAACCGGACTGGAGCTTTGCGACAAAGTGCAACAAAATGTATACTAGTAAATGCAAAAAATATTTGGAGGAATGAATAAAATCAATCAGTGCTTCTCCTCTCTGATTCTTTGTTTCCCTCCAGGTAGAGACCACTTATCATTTAGAAAAGAAATATCTTTGTATATATGTATTGATTTGTCAGTTGGAGTCTCTGGTACTATAATACTGTTGGCTACGATCTCAAGTCTTCCCTCCAGGCAGCTTAAATCATTTAACCTGTTAAGCCTGGGCAGAGCCTAGTTTGGCTACTTTTTGAACACCTATGGTAACATATAAGTTAAATATATAGTTTGGTACCTTCTTTAAATGGCACAGACGGTGCCAAAATGTGCCAAAATGGCACATTTGGAGATCCCGAACCTCTCTAATTTTGTTCTGATTCACTTTATTAGCCAAAAAGTTGGCAGAGGTAATGTTCACATGTTTTGCTATGGTTTGCTAGAGGTTTGGAGCTGCAGCTGCATCATTCCTAAGACATATTCGTTCAAAAATTGTAATAAAAAAAAAATCTTTCATTTATGCTGTTCGCCAACTTAATTTTCTCAGACTCTGACATACATACTTAAACTTCTGAACACATCTGAACACATATTTCAAGTGTTCCCTCTATTATGATGTCTTGATTACTCACATAGATGTTGTCGTTGCAGAGATACACTCTGTTAATTATTGAGCAGAGACACAAAATAGAGGTTGGTTAAATAATTTATTTAAAGTGGCCTTTTACTAAAACTGTATTTGAAGGTCCAGGGTTAAATGATACAAAACACTACCATCTTCAAAGGCCTATTCATACTGTTACCTTCAAGCAATACAAAGAAGGAAGGGGAAACAAAGTAAACTGATGTAGCATACAAATTTTTCCCCCCTGTAGGCATTAACCCTGAGAAAGGAGAAGTCTTTTTAGTGCAAATGTTTTTGGTCTTTTATAATAAAAATTGTATATTATTTGCATATTTGCATCTTTGCAGCTGTAATTAATGCAGTACATTCAGCCTTTGAATTATCTCCATGGCATTGAATAAAGAAACTCTGGTAATAGTTCTATTTAGTAAGGAGGAGCAATATTAATATTTGTTATCTGTTACAGCCGGCCCTTCTGGAGTACTCAAGCTAAATACGTGTTGTCCGTTTAGTGAATACCCAAGGATAAAGGATAGCAAGACCTTTCAAAGCAGAGGAAAAGCAGCTACACTGCACTGCTCTTGAGTCACATCTCATCTGGAAATATATAATCATGAAAAGGAGACGTGGCCCTGGAGGCCGTCGTGTTCAGTTTTAAGATATCTCCCTCTGAGTCATCCAGCTGCTCTGCTCTCCACAGATTTTCTGCTGATGAAGTTTGAATTTTGGTAGCTGGTTCTTACTTTTAAAAGCTGGATGCAAATGTAAAAGCTTTTATAAACAGTTTGTAGGGGTGGGCAGAGCACGGAAAACCTATACTGCTGTAAAAGTATGATAACTACCTTAAAAAACGACTTGAGTGGCAATGATCTAAATCTGCTCAAGTAAAAGCACACAAAATACCTTAGTTTCTTTCAATTTTAATCATTTGGGGATTTTTAATTAGCTGCAGCTCTTAAACTCACGTTACGTGACGTTAGCTGAACTGCTTTGTAAAGCACACCTATTGAAAAAGCCGAACTGACACTAGCTACAAGAAAAGTTATTGTCGTTATCATAATATCAAAGATCAATGTTACAAATGAAAAGTTAACATAGCTAATGTTTGCTAGCTAACTACATTTTCAGCTACTTACTTCAATGTACTTGCGGAGATTAGAAGAGGAGTTTTTAAAAGCGGAGATCCGGAGAACTTCCTCATGTAACTGTTGTCTTTTTTATTATTATTTGTTTATTTTGGTACAGTAAGTGTGGCCGAGGATCGTCGCTGGAAGCTGCCTCTTGTGCTGGGTTTTTGCTCCGTCATCGCATCGTAGTTAAAGGACAAGTGGTGCTTCTTTTTCTTTGGAGCAGCTGAGGTGGCATCTGCAGCAAAGGGGCTCCTTGTGTGCTCTCCCTCCCAAACCTCAATCACCACAAACTAGTTGTAATGAAGGTAAGAATGGTCAATATAGCAAAGTACAAAAAAGACTTGAGTTAAGAGTAGAAGCGCAGTTTTAAAAAAGGAATGCGTAAAATACTTTCTCACTTGTGCGTAAGTTGTAGTGCGTTACCCACCTCTGAGAGTTTGTCATAACATCATCAGCATATAGTATGTTTTAAGCAATGCGAGCAACATCCATGGATGATAGTGAGGGTACACCACTTTGCTTCAAACTGAAATATCTCAACAACTATTTGATGGGTTGCTGTGAAATTTGGTACATATGTCGATGCTCCCCAAAGGATGAATCCTCTTGATGTTATGATTCCATGACTTTGCCTCTTACGCCAGCATTAAGTTGACATGTGTGTTTTTTAGTGGCATGTCTCAATAATTGTTGGATAGCTTGCCATGAAATTCAATACAGCCTCACAGAGCTGCAAGCACGGCTGTAGAATCTTTGTTTTGTTTTTATTACAAAGAAACTGCAGGATTTCCCGTGCAGGACATGTTTCCCACTGAAGGCTTTTATAAAAGCTTTCATAAGGAGGGTTGGAGTTGTTTTATATCATCTGGGAGCAAAGCAGACAGTAATTTCAATGAAACAGTTGCAGTATTTACTTTAAGGATGACTCAACAGTAGCTGTGAAGTTCTTCTTTTCAGCCATCCAGATTTTTCCAGTTGATCTAGCAGCTAAACTGGCAAGTGTCCAGTCATAAGCCTGTTTCTATAACCTCCAGGCGCCCACCAGCCTCGCCTGTCTCTTTCCAGGCCTCTCTCCCCACTGGCACAAAGGCCACTGTGAATCGTCCTGTTTCTTTTGGCACCAGTTAAAAATATGCCACATACACACATGCATGCTCGTACAAGCCCATTTTATTGGCTGTTTACACACACTCATTGATTGGTAGAGTACTGACACGTAGGGCGTGTCGAGGCCACCTCATTATCTCGCCAGACATTTACTTTCCTGTCATCCAGTATCAAAGCGTGGCCCTCGCTGCAGCTGAGCTGTCTGAGATGGCCGCACAGCTAATCAATTGCAGTTCATCCCAGCTCCGAGCCCACGTCTGGACTCTCGCAGGGTGTCCCTTTCTCCCCCCCAAATCCTGCTGCTCATTATAGTGACAACTGATAAGAGGGAGACGGAGTGAGAGCGACAGAAGAGAGAGACACAATCCTCTGTGTTGAATGGATAATTTAGGAGAGGTTATGGAATCGATGTCTGGCCATCATGCTCAGGCTTTAAATCACGGCTGCTGCTGGCTTTGCATGGGCACATTCCAATAAGATCTGATTATAGCCACTGCGGCTGCAATTAAAAATCAGGTGACAGCTCTCTGCCCAGCATGTTGCTCAGACCAGCCAGCATACAGTGGGGGGGGGGGGGGGGGGGGACTGCTGTTGTCAACAGCACATTGTTCATCAACATATTTCTTATTTAAAGGTGCACTATGAAGATTTGGGGAAGAAATTGTAATCCGAAGAGAAAGATCTTGAAGAGCTCTCTTTGTTTTCCTGACTCAATAAACCAAATAAACAAACTGACGTTAAAGTGCAACACACTTTACATGGTTTATATGTGGTGGACTCTGCCACCTTTCTAGTTTCAAACAGTGTTCTGGGACTTTATTTTCCTCTGAGAACAGCTTGTTTATTCAGTTAAGGAAAGATAAATATTTCTGAGTTTGCATTTTTACCTCATTAATATGGAAAATATTACAATTATGAGTTTGAACTTCTTCTCCAAAACTACATAGTGCCCCTTTAAGTGGGCCTCATTCAACTTAAAGGGACAATTCACCCCAAAATCAATCAGTTTTGTGTAGGAACTATTTTCTTTCTACTGAACTACAGCGTCCAAATCTATCATTTTGTGGAAGGAAGCGTGCATCTACTCAAGAGGATGAGAGTCTCGTCCATGACTCGACATCCTTCTGTGTGGTGATACGGTGTAATTTGGTAGAGAGAAAATAGTTCCCACAGAGTCTCCAGGTCATGATTTGTGGAAAGACATTTACATTTATGGCCGATACCTCCAAAACTCAGCAACTCACACCAAAACAATCTAAATGGATAAATAGCACAACAGGTAAGGGGAAAAACAAGAAAGTATTTCTGAGTTTGGGGTGAACTATTGCTTTAAACTAGTAGAGAATCTCATATGTCTGTAAGGTAGATTTGTGCAGCACCTACGGGCAGCAATCTTGTTAGCTTAGCATTAAACAGTTAGCCTAGATCTGTCCAAAGGTTACAAAGTCTACCTACTTACACCTCTAAGGCTCAGCAATGAACATGTTTTATCTTGCTTGTTTACGAGAACCAAAGTAAGGATAAGTCATGACTTTAAGGTGGGATAGGCCTATATGTGCTACACTATTCCTTGGCCAGGAGCAGTTGCCAGGCAACAAGCAGGTTACTGCCCCGTCTCAGAAAAAAGGTCTTTCCCAATCTGCTTTCTTGTATCGTAACTTGTGTGGAGTCGGGGTGGCAAGGTATCCCTGCATGCATTTCACAACAACTAGTGGTGTAGGTAGAGAACATGCACCATGCTCAAAACTGTTCATCATAGGTTCTAGTTTTGATTTGAATGATTTCATGTACGTAGTCCATTTATTAAAAATTAGAAAAAAATGTATTGCCCCACGTTTTCTTAAACTGAAGATAACAGCTACTTCTGTTGGCTGCATTTCAGACAAAATGGCTAAAATTGTTTTTTTATAAAAAGAAGCGATTTTTCTTCCTCTGAAAAATCAGCCTGTTATCAGCCTTAGATGTGAGATTATATTGTTACAGTATCATTGCACAGTTTGGTGGAATATATATTCACCAGAGCTCAGCTAAATGAGAACCCTGCTGTCCCAATTGCTGATTGATGTATTGCATCGAAATATTCATTTTTTTGATCTGATAGCTGATGTAAAAATGGAAGTTGACACCGTAGATGTCAAAACATTTTGAAATCATGATGTTCTCCAAACCTAGAAAACCTGAAAATGCAATGTGACAAATTTGTTTGCAGCCTCGTTTTTCAAAAAGAAACTGGAACGAGGCTGCCGACAGATGAGAGTCTAGAGACAACGAGGCATTTTCTGCTTTTATAATGAAGCACATTTTGTTTTTTTCTGCCTGTTCTCTTCCCTGGCTTCGCTCTTGGCCACATGAATGAAAAGCAACACAAGCACATATGCTGAGATTTGTCTCAACATGGTGAAGGCTCAAGGCCAGATACGAGAGGAGAGATGAGATTAGGATTGCTGTTGTTTATTTCCAAGATTAAAAACAGAGCAGAGAAGCCTGTGGCAGAAATATCACATTACATCTTCAGTTACAGTTTTGCTTTAAATGTGCCCAAAGAGGGATTCTCTCTAATATTACAATTTAGTGCTGCAGGCGAATATCATTGAGGACAAACTCCTGTTTAAAGACATGCCATTTATTATGCTCTGAACAGAGCTGCTTGATCTTTACTGTGCAGTATAATCCTTCAGACTGCGGTACTGCAGACTCAGCAAACATTTCACAGAAGGCAACAAGCCAAGTAAAGCTGAACAAGTGCAACCTTCTCCCTGTGTGATACAGTGATGCTGTGTTTTGAACTGATCAAATGACATGAAGGAAAAAGTTCAGCATTTTGGGGAATACATTTATAGGCTTTCTCAGAAGATCAATATCAATCTCACAGAGTCAGGAGTCGGGTTCAGGATGTTGTTAGCTTAGCTTAACATATTAAAGAATGGAGGCAAGGGGGAACCAGCTATCCAATATTTAACAAAAATTCCTTCTACATCTTTAAATTTCACTAAAGACCAGGTTGTATCCAGGCCTTTAGCTACCACTGTGGTTGAACCAATCAGCTTACTGTGAGGAACTACTGGCAGCTACGGGCGTGGTTTAGATGTGACGAGAGAAGAGACTGTTCGCCTGGAAACAACAATGGCTGCTCCTCAAGAGGTTAGCTTAGCTGCTACATCATGCACTGATATAGGCACTGAAGGCTTTTCTCGATGGAAAACACGTTTTGTGTAACAAATCATCCGTCGTGTCAAGTCAGCAAATTCTTACGAGCTTGTCTTTCTGTTTTTTTTTTCTTTTGTGTGTGTGTGGTTATCGCAAACAAAAAACAGGAAACAGCAGATCATAGACCTCATCAGACTACACCCAGAAGGCATTAAAACTTGTTTAAGAAAGTCCTAATCAACAACATTCTGAATTGGACACATCGTTCTTACCGGAGCTGATGATGGAAGTTGCTAAGGAGTGAGACATCTCGCTTCTTTCTAATCTCTGTTGTGAGTTGCACACCGATCAGACAGCTGACCAAGATTGGGTAGTGACAGTGAAGTGAAGCAACAAGTAGTGACAATGCAACGGTGGTGACTTTTTTAATATCTTTTATTTCAGTCCCTCTTTCAAACTCATGCTCAAGCGCTTCTTAAAGAGACGGATGAGAAAGTATTAACAGGCCAGCATTCTCAACTTCCAACGTGAGTCAGAGCATGGCGCCTGACAAGGGGGGCGAAAATTAACGCATCAACCCGGGTATTGTGTTTTCATCCCAGGGGATCGGAGCTGGAGCCGATAAACACCCATGACTACTGAAGAGTGGGAGTGAATGCTGATTTTACCTAGTCACATTAAAAACAGATGTTAGTGGATGTTAGTGGATAATCGACTATCTTTCTCCGGAATCCTGAAGGTTTCCATCTGACTGCACTCCTCTTGACAGGTGTTGTTTTTTGTTTTTTTTATTGGGTGAGTGAGGGATTGATCGTTGACTCATCAGAGCATAAGGTTTATTATGGATAACTGTGGCAATTACTCTGCTGTTTTGTACCAGTGTCACATCGTCAGCAGAACACCGAGATGGTTTAGAACACAGAACGTTGGATTTAGTGCAGCACGTTGCAGACAATATGGAAAAAGGTTTTCTTTTGTGAGTCATGCATTGATGATGTATTCCGTTCAGCTAACTCATTGGTTCATTTTAGTGATACTTCACATTCAGCCTGATGACAGAGTGACTAAGCCTATGGATTACAGCACAGGTACACCATGGGACTGAACCGTTTCGTTGTCATTGAAAATCGCTGGCAGAATCGATGTGCTGCTGCTAATTAGTGGACCAGATACCAAGCCTGGGGAAGAACTGACAAAACTGGATCATCCCACACAATTCCTTTCAGGTTTTAGGAGTTAGATGTTTTTCTATGCACTGTGACCTTCATCAACTTCGCAATCATTTCCATCAGGTTCACTTCTTACAACACTATTATTCTGCTCTTAGCTGCAGTCTTCCCAGAATGCTCTTACTCCACAGGGAAAGCCAGATCCTCTATATATCCATATTATCAAAGTCATGCCCATCCATATGGTCTGAAAAACACTGACACATGCACAGAAGGCCCCTTAGGCATGTATGCCCATTCAAGTGGCAATTAAAAGTTAAAAAGTCATTTAATCAGCTATTTTATTACTCTGTGATACAGAGACCATGTGCATATAAATTGCTGCTTTCCAAAGATCTGGGGTTTCTGCTGACTCGCACGCCTCTGTCTCATTCTCTGGAGATTTACCATGTAATGGGAAAGCAGCAGCCAGGGCTTTTTTCCCCCTCCCCAACCTGAATGGAATTGGTCCCATGAGCCATCAGCGTAAATTCACAAGGTAGACTACAGTGCAATTTGCTCATAAATCACAAAAAGTGCTGTAATTCTGAGTGGAGGCTTATGTAGGGAAGAGTGTGTAGGTGGGTGGGAAGAGATGGCAGAGCGTTCAGGGCTCCTGTTTGCTTCAGTTCACTGTAACAATAATACTTGAGAGGGCATTTTTACTGTACCGAGCCAAACACCTACAGCATCAACAAGGCGCAGATGAGAGGATCAGAAGGTTCCCGCGTGTATTACAGCTTCAGAGCTGCTTTGACCCTGTTTGAACTGACATGGAACACATGTGTTGGAACAATATGAGCAGTAAGAAATGTTTAAAAAATAGAAAAGCTCCAGATTATGATCATTAAGACTTGATAGTATCTGACTCAGTCTTGTATCTGGTTGTAAGACCAACCCACAGTTTCATGGTGTACTGTTCATGTTGAAACATAAATGGGTATCAGAGACTAATATCAATGAAACATTTTAGCTTGACATTCAGCCATTACACTATTAAATCATGGGGTTCTGCAGCATCCCCTAAAATGATGTATTATAAAAACATTGCCTGAAATATGAACAGAGGTGTCCAGAATGAAATAAAAGCTTTCTTTGATCATGAAGCCTGATGTCAGTCCCCCTCTACAGTTCTGTGGTTTATCAGTGAAGCGTATGAACGACACTGCAGGCTGGAGTCTCTGTTGACAGTGACGAATATGAACGTTACATACTGTATGTTACTCTTGAAATGCATCTTGAGTGACCACTTGTGATTGTATCACAAACTGAGACATTTTTCTTTTTTCACACAAAGAAGTAAAATAACTCACTGTAGGCCTTTAACATTTGCCGAATTTACAAGAAGGTCCAATTATTGAAGTATTTGTCAAAGACAGCATTTCACAACATTTATAAAGTTCACCTTGAGTGAACAACTCACAAAATTGAGTGAATTTATAAGGGAGTCTGGGGAATTTCTCCAGGGTGACAAATAATTTGCCTTTATTTGTTATGGTCTAAGTTTGTGGTGTAGTTATTTCCTTTTTTAATTTGTAGTTCTGTCCTCTTGTGTCATGTTTTGCTTGTCATTCCTCCCTTTGTCCTTTTCACGCCTTTTTCCCTCTTCACCTGTGTTTCATTTGTTAATTAGTCCTGTCTTTTTCAGTTACTCTTTGTCAGTTCATCTGTTCTGTTTTGTCATGTGTTTCAGTAATTGTGTCCTTTGTTTCTTTCATGGTCCTTCCGGCTTCTTTGTTTTTTTGTATATTTGTAGTTAATTTGTTCTTGTGTTTCTTGCCACCTGCCTTTTGGTTCATGCATTTTGACCTTTGTATTTTCTCATTTTTGGGCTATCAGCTTATTTAGCAAAGCTTTCTTTTGCTTCAACCTACCGGCCTTTTTGTATCTTGCATTTGGGTCCTTTTTTTGTTTAAACCGTAACAATATGGGTTACTGCTTACTGCTTTTATCAAATTTGACATGTTCACCATCTATAAATTGTGTCTTCTCTCATAAAAGTTGGTGTAAATGTTGAAATTAGTTTAAACTATGTCTCTTGCCTGCGTCCAGCGCTGTCTCTGCCTCCTTGTCTCCTGCTGTTGTTGACTGCGTTGTTGTCAATAACTAGATATGTTAGATTAGATATGTCATCCTGACCATTTAAATAATACAAAAAAACATAAATATGGTACATTATTTACTATGACTAGAATTTTTAGCAATACTAAGCAATATTTTAGTGGATCAATCCCTCATGGGTAAACTGACTTTCAGTATACCTCTGAGGAGATCACCTCCCTGAAGACATTTTGTATTAGGCAGAGCTTTTCATTTTTGCAATTCATCGATCCTTGACTAATAGCCACCACCAAGGTACTGACCTATTGTTTGTCTCCTTTCAGTTTTTAATGAACCTTTATTAATTGACATGACATTGAAATACGTTCACCTTATCTGGTAAAAGTGGCAGCAAACAGTTGACCATGTTCTCATCCAGCAGGCACAGAGCAACATTATTATTCATTTGGAGTCGTGGCTCTGTGGACCTGATGAACGTAAGTCTCCTTTGACATTACATACAATATCTATGGGGAACACTACACTGCTAGAACAGCAAAGAACCTGAACAAGAGGCTGAATGAGCACTGAAGCAGACAACATCCAAACCAAAACCGCTCACAGCATCGACTGGGCAGGGGTTGAAGGTCATTACCAGGACCCAGAGGACAGCCAGAGAAAGATCGTGGAGGACATTTGCATCAGACCCCATCGGACCATTGTTGTTACGTTACTGTGAATACTAAACAGGAAGAAGTTGAGGGAGGACAGAGGATGTTGTTCACTGTACAGATGATTGTGATTGTGATTCTGGGCTATATAAATAAAACTGATTTGATTTGACGTCATCCCCCTTGTTAGCAAAATGACCAAAATGCATCTCCCTCTTTAACCTGCCATCCCTTTCCATCATCAGTGTCATTAACAGGTGTAATGCAGTCCAGGTCCAGACCTGGACTAATTAAACGATAAATTACAGCACTGCTTTAGCGGCCCAGGAAACCCACAGACCAACTGCATGCTTTGTAAATCCTCTCATGTGACGATACTCAGCCAATCAGATCTGTCAGTCGGTGAGTGAGATAGATATGCACACAAGGAGAGCTGAGACAAGGGACACCAATCAGTGAAAAGTAATTTTACATGGCGCACTCTAAAGAATTTAAAGTAGACGGTGAAAACAGCTTTTAATCAAGGATAGACAGACTCTTACATGTTCATTCTTCCCAAAACCAGCAGGTCTCATGTCTGAGACCGTGGGGATTATTAAAAGCAGCAGTATGAAGCGCCACTACGAGACAAAGCACACGGCGTCTTCTGAGATTCCCACTCAAATCCAAATGGGGCACAGAGCATAAACTATCTTATATGGCACTAAATCATAACACACAGCATTATCATGTTTTCTAACTTGACCTCTTCGGATCAGATTTTTTTCTGATCAGTAATATTCTCTAGCTGACAGAGGGAGCTCCCCCTGCATTAAAAAAACAGCCTGTCCTCATCAGAGAAACGACCGTATAGCTCGACCTTGAAAGCAGCTTTTTATGACCCATATTTACGTTTGTTGTTAGGCGGCGACCTCTGGTAATTATCGCGGCAGCACAGGAGGAAGTCAGATGAAGTAGTATAAAGACTGACAAAGTCCACATAGAGGAGGCTTTTCGTGTCCAGTGTGAAAGCATAAGTCAACAGTGACAAGTTTCTTCACGTACATTACATAACTAAAGTTGTATAAGTTAAGTATTTATTTTAAGCCAAACCATGTTTTTCAAAGCCTAATCATGTTTTTTTAAGTACTTTGAGTGCCTAAACCTAACCAAACCTGCCTGACACTGGTGTGCTGCAACATCATGTTGTTTTGGGAATGTCTGAGTAAGTGTTGGTTAAATATTAAGAAATCTCCTACTGACTTGACAAACAAAATACTACTAAGATCCAAAAGAACAATGGTAAGATGAGATTCTGAAGCGAAAGCTCAGAAACTGTGTTGAAATCAAAGAATACCTCAAAGAAGCTCACATCTACTTTGAAGAGAGGCCAGAGTTCCCTTTGTGCCAGAGCACCACCACTGGCAACTGAGGCAGGCAGATGTACAGGTGATTCCAGAAGAGCAGCGTTTGTGTTTTTTGTGATCTTGGTGTTGCTGAGGATGAATTTAATATTGTGTTTTATTGCACCATCTCAGTTATAGAACACTGATTTGTTTCGGTTGTCTGAAGGTGAAAGGTGGAGTTGGCTCCCTAATGATGAGATTTTTATCTTAGCAAGACAATTCAGACAGATGACACTCTTTTATGAATTTGTGGAAATGTATAATGTGATTTGTCTATCCTGGCTGTTGTCTTGTGAGCCCAAGACTGGGCTTTATATTTATTTTCAATTTATTAGGAGGGTTTTTTTTGGAACCAGTGGCCAAAAAAATAATTGCATCATGGCAACACAGTTTCATCAGTGATGATCAACTAAAACATACATTAAAACATTAGGGTGTACTCATGCTCATAAACCTGCTAACTAGCTACCTGTTGCTTTGTGAGTAAGTGTTGACATTGACATTGTCCAATGGTAAAAGGCTAAATACAGAACAACAGGACAGAGGACTGTGAAGAACTTTGTGCTGCAGTAAGTGAAAGTAAGCGGCACAAGGACAAAGTGTTCATGGTCCTGGTCTTTAATGCGGCCTGGAGGTTAGCACTGCTTCAACAACCGTCATTAGCAGCTAATTAAACTACTGCACAGGGGCTAACAGGAAACAGCTGCAGCCTCCAGGTGACGGACACAGGGATCGATGCAGCCGCCGGGTTCAGCTGCGTTGGATAAATTTATCGGCCCCGTCCGTGAGCCCGGTGCTGCTCCGCTGACGGCTGAGACAGTTCAAGGTGCACCTGGCTGCTCCTTAAGTTAACTGCTCTGCTCATCAGACACAGTCCCACCGGCCAGCGGTTTTATGGACCCTGAAATAAAGTTAGTTTATGAGGCCATTTCCTCTTTATGTGGAATAATCGTGTCAGTAAGCACTCAGAGCAGCACAGAATTTTAATACATGCTCTTAACAGCTGCAGCCTGCTCCTTCAGGTTGGATGAAAATGACCTGCAAATGCTTCAGTCTGTCAACAGGTATTAGCTTATCGTCCTGCTGGACACTCTGGGCTGTTCTCCCAGGGCAGAGGAGTGAGTCATCAAGTGAACTGTAGTCAGAAAATGGGTTACCTAGTTTCATCATAGATGGAACATGTATCACTTATGTTTTCACAAATTCATGGCAAGTTGAAGCCTCTGTTACTTTAGACATGTCTTAAATATAAAAGTAATGAGTCTCCTCCTGCCTCTGCACACTTTCATACAGTCTAAAGCCAGACCGCGCCCAGCACAGATGGTTGGCCCAGCACAGATGTACAGGAAATAGGATATTACGCCTGATATGCACTTGTTTGAAGACTTTTAATAGATTATACCACCTAACTAGAAGCTACCAAGTTAATGAAGGCCAGCAAGCTATCCGTGTTGACACATAAAGAAAAGTGAATTTCGCCTCATGTTAGTCAAGTGAGTTTGATTGCAGGACCATTTGCGTGTATTGAAGTTATTAGTGAGTTTGACCATGGGTTTATTCCCCCCAACCTTGTGTACATTGGCTGCATGATAGCGAGCAACCACCAGCTCCTAGGGCTTCTGTTTTTATATTCAGTTTTGTCTCTGACCAAAGTAGCAGTCACTGAATACTGTTTCTTTCTTTTGTCCTCCAGTGGACTTTTCCTTCTTCCATCTCCGCTCTGTATGTTCATAAAATAAAGCACATCCCCCATTCAGCAGTCAAACAAGAGAGGATTACAATACATTACAGTGGATTTTAAAAACAGGCTGAGAAGTGAGAGTGAAGATAAATCCACTTTTTAATGACAGAAAACAAAGTCTGTGCTATCCTTGACTCTGAGTCTTTATTCCTCCAGAATCTGCCCATGGCTGTCTCTTCACGAGCTCCACCAGCTGTCTGTTATCACTAACAGGGTCGCTCGTTAAACCAAAACACAGGCTTCTGTCCCTCTGCTCCAGTCTGTTAGTACAATTAACCACAGAAAGCCGTATGATTTCTCCAATATTTGTAATAAAAATTCCCCAAAAGGCATCAACACCACGGGTACTGCCGAGAGGTGAAATTGGTGGTTGGAATTAGCAGAGCTGAAGCCCAGCAGACAGAGTGTGGTTAGCTGTCACTCAAAGCAACCATGCCTCTAATCATGCATAACTTTACACCTTAATATAATTCAATTTTTTAAATAAAAGAAAATGAGAAAAATTCACTCTTGTACAGTTGTCATGAACGGGGAATTAGTTATAGAGACCAAAAACGTTTTTTTAGGTAGGCTGCTGTACAGTTGGGCATTTTAACATGGAGTCTTATTGATTTATTTGCTTTTGGAGCCAGTCTCAAGTGGCCATACGACAGGTTTTCAACAGCAGTTTCTGGTACTTCCATGTTGGCTTCATTTTATAGCCCCAGAGGTTGTTCCTTGGTCGGGAGTAGGGATCGACCAATGTGTTTTTTGTTTTCAGGGCCAATATCGATAATTAGTAAATCAAGGGGACCAATAACAGATATTTGGAACCAATATACATTTGCAGTAAATCTTAATTAAGATTTAAAATAACCAGTGATGAAATGTAGCACTCTTTCAAAAACTGCACACATCTTAAATGCAAATCAAGTCTTGAACACGTGAAGCTATGACACATGTTATAGTCGCCACGATTCCAACAATGGACTTTGAAAAATAAATGATTTTACTTTCAGATATACTGACTGAAATACAGTTCATAAGCAAAGTAGAGCACAGAGCACCTTGGCACACATTTCCTTTTCTGAAGTGTAATTACTGTACACTTTCACTTAATTAAGCTCAATTAGGTAATTACCATCCCATTGATGGAGCCGGGGTCATTAATTAGTGCATAGAAGGGTCATAGTGAGCACATTACCGCAACTCAGCCAGTGTCCCCCAGAGACAACTACGGATATAACGGTGGAAAGACACCTCGGTGTAGATAAATGGATAGTAGAGGAGACATATTACAACACTTCCAAACCATTTTTGGGGGATTTTAAAATTGAAGACAAAGACCAATCTGAACTGTCAATCATCTATTACACAGCTAGTTCATCCATATCCTCACCAAAGCATGGGGTGGTATAAGATTTTCATGCCATAATAAAATGAAACAACACCAATGCATATCTGAAAGGCAGGACATCAGCCTGAATGTCTGCGGTATGCTTTAGTAAATGGTCAATAGTGACTGCTGTGTGCAGTGGCCTGAAGCATATTGAGCTTATTGTAGTAAAATGCTTTAATTAAAATCAAAAATAGGCAGCTAGTCATCTTAGCTACAAGATTGTTTTGTTGTCTGAAATGACTGACAGTCACCCCTCCCCACCCACTCAGTGCTGTTCCAGCACATAATGCAGTGATTGATGTGTGCATACAAGCAGAGCGCAGATAGACAGACGTTGTCAGTCGAGCTGTGGGGGGGCGGAAGTAGAAGTACAGTGTGCGAGTGTTTGCCTCTTAACTTTTTCTGATGCTAAGATTGTAGCATAATGAAGTTGTATAACTGTTTGACATCATGGTGCAGCCGCCGCATACCGCAGTCTAATCACTGAACTGTACTGCTGTAAGACCTACTGACTGGTGTTTCAGCACTGCCAGTTGTTTGTCGTGTTCCACTGTAACAGCCCTGACCTTGGGGTAGGTCGTCTAATTACTTGCATCACAGCAGGAGGGACGCTGCCGGGTACCAGAGGAGAGTCTGTCATTACTGCGTGTGTGTGTGTGAGGGAGTGAAGGAAGGAGAGAGAGAGCTTAAGTGTTTCAGACAGCAGTCTGTCTGAGACAGCCTGCTTGGTTGCAGGGCCAACCTGAGACAGTGTCCTTCCTCGTCCAAACTGTGCCCTGTGCTGAAATGATGTCATGAAGGCGACTGGGGGCATTGCACCTTCTCTTAAAGTCTCATAATGTTCACGTTTCAGTCCTTTCATAGCTTCAACATTCCTGTTCTCACTTTCATCTAATTGATACAGTAGTAACTTATTATTCACTAATTGCTCCCCTAAAGCCAAACGGATCAAAAGCGTTTGTACTATTGAGGCTTTTATTGTGAAGCAAAACACTGATTGTACTTGCTGCTGAGGTTTGCAGTGCTTTTTATCCGTGCTATGTTTAATAAAAATGGTTTTACCCAGGAGATTTTAAAAAAGGATTCTGACAAACCTGGGACTTATATTTATATTCTGGTGCATTAATCATTCCTACTTACCAAAGGTTTTGGGATCAGTCCAGTCGATTGCCTCAGCTGCAATGGCTGCAACGTAAACCTTTGGGGCAACTCCGACTGCCAAGGTGACGTCCACTAAAGGTGCTTGTTTTCTTCTTTTTGTAACCAGAACCACAAGTCTCATTCAAGGAAAAGTCTTGTTCTGATTTCTCGTCAAGTGAGTTCTCATTGCCAAGGGCACACTCAATCCTTCAGTTTGATCAGAAAAATGAAAATCATCAAATTTGGAGATGCAGTACAAGGTTTTCATTGATATCTAAAAACTTGATTCGTGATGAGTCATTGGAACCTTCAATATTATGTGACGTGAGACAGTCACTCCCTCCTTTCCAGAGCAGGCTAGGACCGCAAGGAACCAGGGAGTGACGCTGGATGACAAGCGTTCCTTTGCTGCCAAAATGTCTGTGAAAACCCACTGCTGCAGATTCACTCTCAATATCACAAAGATACGTCCGTTCTTCACCCAGTAGGCAATGCAGGTTCTGGTCTCGGCTCTTGTCATCTCAAGCCCAGACTACTGCAGCTTGCTCCTGGTCCTTGTGCCTGCATGTGCCACCCAGCCTTAAGTTCTCCACACTGCCCCTCCACATCCTCCACTGGCTACCGGTGGCTGCTCGAAACAGATTCAAGCCATTGGTACTTTCTTACTGTGCTGCAAATGGCTCAGGCCAATCTGACATCCAGCATTTTTGTCAAACCAGATACCCCAGCCCATCCTGCTACGCTCTGCTACTGCCAATCACGAGTAGCAGCCAGCTCAACAAAGTGTCTGGCTTTCTGCTGTACTGGCTTCACAATGGTGGAACGAGCTCCCCATTGACATCCCAACAACAGAAACGTTACAAATCTTCCGTCATTCAACCGGAATTACTCATCTTATTGTTTCTAAATGTTGCACTTGAAGCAGTTGTGCATGATGAAGTTGATGTACTTGCATGATTCTTGCCATTTTTTGAGTTGCGTCTATGTTGGATGCACTTATTGTAAGTCAGTTTGGATAAAAGCTGCAGCTAAATGAATATAATGTTAATGTAATGATTAAAATGTCTGCTTCTGTGATGTGTTTGTGTGCTGGTGGAAAGCTCAGACATCTGAGACGTCACATCCAGCTGCAAAACAGCCCTGAATTAATGAGATAAGCTGAAATTCAAGCATCGATGCCCTGTTGGGCAGCCGACTCCTAAGCACTGAATTGTGAAGTTTCCCGCCAGCACCATGAATTATTTGCCTCCTGGGGCACAAGAATTGATTATTAATCCTGTCGCCCTCCTGCAGATATATTATGCTCATTCTGAGTTGCAGGTTAGTAAATATCTTACTCACGGTGCCTTTCAGCTGTTTACTCCCTGAAATGGGACTGCTGGGGTGCGTGTTAGCCCACTCAGATGACAGCGAGCCAAACAGACAGCTGTTTCTCCTGAAACCAGCCAACAGAGTCAGTGTGGCTGCAGTGTTTCCCACCCACTGCTCGCCTTTCTTCCCTGTTTAGCTCTGAGCATCTATCAAAACACATTACAGTCTCCTGTGTCAGCACCACCACAGCCCGCCTGCGTTGCTCTTCATGGTCTGACACTGTTTGTTGTGGTGCCTTTACCCTGGGCATCATGCAGACAGGCCACTCTGTGGATACAAAAGTGTGTGTGTGTGTGTGTGTGTGTGTGTGTGTCTCCTCATGGTGGCTCTGAGTTTATTCAGACTCTCTGGCTGGTTGAGCGATGGCCACAGCTAGCAGACCTGAAGGCCTGTCGACATGACACCGCACACACTCTCCATACTGCCGGACAGACGCGCATATCTTAAGGAGGATAGTCTGTCACCATCCCTCCTCCGTTCCATAATCTTCCACTGAGCCACTGAACAAACATGACAAAGCTGACAGGCCATAGCTGTTGGCTAAGCATGTAATTCAAGTCCAGCTCTTCCCCTCTCTCTCTCTCTCTCTCTCTCTCTCTCTCTCTCTCTCTCACACACACACACACACACACACACACATGACACAGGCTGATTTGCAGGCATAGTGTTTCCAGTATAGGCCAGGCTTGTTTTTGCTTTTATTGTCAAGGTCACACAGTGAATCATATATAGCGTTTTTAAACTTCAGGATTGTAGGAAACATGAGCTGTAAAGCAGCGAGCTGACGAGGGAAAAGCTTTTCAACACTCTCCCAGAATCTATTTCAGTTTCTAAACCTTGTTTGAACGTCTCACTCACAGCAGAATATCTTGATTTCCTCCACCTCCTAGTAAGTTTCAGATAATTCCTCGAAGCAGTTACACATTTCATTTCATCAGCAATAAATCATTACCTCGTTCATTCTAACAGATCAGTAAGGGATTTAAAATAATTGCTTTGATACTGATTGTTAATTATAATGAAGAAATAAACATTAAGGCAATTTCCTTTATAGTGCACCATTAGAAAACTGATCTGTCTTCTATTCAGTGTGTCACTCTGCTGCTTGGGGTCCCTCAGTCAAATCAAAACAGTGTATGGCGTTGGATCGTGGGAGTTGTTGTCTTCATTGTTAAACAACCCCCATCGCCGGGGAAAATCTGTCTACGTGACTCAGGCAGAAACGTTCACAGAGGAGATAATGTTTCAACATTTTATTCGTGTGATGTTTAGTCCCTTCCACTGACTTCCTTCCTCACTCTCTGACGTACCATCTGATGTTTTCTCGGGAGTTTTAGCGACAGGCAACCAAACGAAACGTACCGCTAAGATGGATAAAATTAGGATTTCTCTGAGTTTGAGCATTGTTGGGATGTCACAGTCAGGTCAGCAAAATACACAACAAAGATTTAGTTATTTTAATGCAGAAATGTGACATATTATATCCTTAAAGCTCCTGTTGATAAGATAGGCTAGTTGATTTTGAGTTTCATTCCTAATTCCTCAAATACTGACAGATGGGGGCCGACTCGCTTTATGGCACTAAGTCACACACCACCATCTATGTCAGTGGAACTGGGTGATATTTTATGGAGAAAACGTTATCTTGTTTTCTCTCTGATTCTTCCAGCTGCTCTGCCTCAACTCACCCGGCACTCATTGCCATTAAGTTTCCTGATGCACAGATGACTTTGCCTTCTGCTAAATAACTGCTCCCTGCTGTTAACTGTAGCGGCCGTTAGCTCTGATAATATTGTTACAGAAACCTGGGATTTGTATTACCCACGGTGGCATTGCACCCAACGGTGGGGGCCCCAATCACACCAAATACCAATTCCTACATAGCGTTGCTTTATAGGTGGGTTGACCTGTGTTTACCAGGTCCTCAGAAATCCAAAGCATGGGTTTTTGATGACGTGGAAATGAGACTGAACTATCTTTATCCAGTATCGCTTACTGCAGCTTTAATATCAAGCTGAAAAGCAGTGTTGAACTTCCCACTGAATGGAAGTTTCAAATTTTACCTTGGGTGTGACACATCCCAATTGTAACCACACCCAAAACTTGTGTCACAGTGTAGTCACACACACTACAGTACACTCCTACATCAGCAACAAACTGAGGTTAAACCAATGGAAGGCAGTAAAAGCAAGACATTCGGTTGGTGTGAAGACGCTCTGGCATTGTCGCGCTGGAGCAGAGATGGTGGAACCAAATGCAGGAGACGGCATTTTAGTTTTATTTGGCATAAACAGCAGGAACAGGCAAACTCAAGGGAACATCAGGATCGGGGAAACCCAACAGATGACTCGACGAAGACTGAAGTAAAGACTTAAACACATCTAATTAACAAGGGCATGAGGTGCAGGTGGAGAGAGGTGGAGAATCACAGGTTAGGGTAATAAGTGGAAAAACACAAGGAACGAGGAAGGAGCTGATTGGTGGGGAAATCACAGGGAACAGGGCTGCGCTAACAAAGGAGGTGCAAGACAGGTGTGGAGGGAAAACAGAACCCTGGAAACAGAGCAAAGACACCACAAAAACCTAGAAACATGGAACACATATACAATTAAAACTAACTGAAACAGCTGTTTCACTGGAGCTTGCCAAAATAATAACTACTGAATGGATTGACTGAAAATTTTGCACAGACATTCACGGTCCCCTCAGGATGAAGTGTGATATAGCGCCTACATGTGGTCATTATTGGAGGGTGGGACTCTGTAGCAAATAGTAGACGTCTGCAGCTCCAAGGTACGAGAGCATACTGTCAGTACATCAGTGTGAGTTGCTGTAAAAGAGCCCAAACTCAGTCAAGTTCAATAGAGGTCAGAAATCGACAGCAGCGAAAGTATTGAATTTCCCCTGCAAACAGTTACCTTTCATGTCAACAATAGCCTCTCCTCTCTGTGTCCCATATCTCCTGCCTGCATCTCCTGACTCACAGAAGAGCGTCCCTCAGGGGAAACAGGAAGCCAGCAGCTGCACGCCACCATCTTTACATCCCGCTTCCACCCCTGCTACCTGATCGCCCCTTAATTTAAAGCCATTCAGACAGCATCCATTACTGTAACTCAGCCCTGTTCTCTTCTCACATGAGTGAACACCCACACAGAATACTGATGACAGTCATTTTGGCTTTCCCTTAATTTTTATATCATTTCCAAGTCTATAAAATGCACCTATGAGGCATTTTTTAAATTAAAATAATTTCTTAGAGTTAGCAGTAATTTATTCCCCTTTCTATTCTACAGAGCCAAAGGCCATTTTGTGAAGTGATCCTCACAGCCGCACATAGCTGCTGCGCTGATTGGAAATATGATGTTAGATGACCCTTATCTACTCATGAGGCCTAATTATAACGCCAGAGGCCAAACCTACAATGAGCTCCGGATAGGTGTGATCTATATACAGACTGTAACACTCATGACATACAGACACACACAACAGAGGATAATGATTTCAGGTAAGGTCACTGGCGTTTCTAAACCCACCACCCACTCCATTACCTTGTTACTCAATACCTCCGCCCCCCCCACATGTTGCTGGGAACTGAGACATTATACTGGTGGGAAACCATTAAGAGGGGAACCTACACAGCAATAAAACCCTTTTGTTTGGGGGGGTTACACACTAAAAGTGTCCATTAAATTTGATAACATTTTTTGTCATTTTTTAGAAATATTACCTCTACAGAGCTTGTAGAAAGGTGCAGAATAAAAGTATCTCTTTTCCCTTAAAAACATTATTATGAATGTGAATTAATAATTTCAAAATCTGCCTGTGTTTCCTCAGAGAGTCTTGGTAGTTGCTAGTTTGTGAAAAAAAACAACATAAGAATGACTGAGTTTTACAGTGTGCGCCCAGCATACTGCACTGCCCAAATGTTAGCTAACTAGCACTAGCAGTGTTAACGTTAGCTAGCCTTATCAACGTTAGTTAACAATGGAAGGGGGAGATTGAATGCAGCATTTAGTGGCTGGATGTTATCAAAAACACCTTTAAAAAAAAGGACAGTAAACCAATTGATTTTCTAGCTGTTATGACAGGAAAGTTTAAACCTTTTAGCTGCAGTCGTCACCTGGTGAGGATGTTTGGGCCTACTCTTTGTCTGTTGATCAAATGACTGTGTAACGCAAAAAAAAGGTTGCTTGTACTCACATCAACGATCAACTGCGAGCTGCAGGAGAATTTTAGTGTCTTTCAGTTCATTGTTTTGATTTTATGGCACACAACTTAACTGTTGGTTTGCAGTCTTAGTGCTCACATCAACCGTGTTTCCAGCTACAGCAGGCAGCTAATTTCAACACAACAGCCCTGGTGAACCCTTGGTACACTACCGGAACAGCAGCAGACAAAATTAGCAACTAGCTGGTGAGCATGGTGGAGCATTTAGCGGCTTATGAGCCAGATATTATTCTCAGGTGTTAGCAGAGAGTAAAGCAGGGCTAAAAGGAGAGCCAATATTGGACAGTCAGATGAGCACAGACATGATGGATGTTGTCCTGTGTGAACAGTTGTTTGTCGACCACCTTAGTCACCTTTATAGTGTTGTTATGCTAATTCCAACTTTGCTTCCCAGAGTCGACATTCATTATTCACACAGCCACTAGATTGCCAGTAAAACATAGACATGTGTTATTTTCAAAGATATAATATGTATGATTTCTGCATAAATGTCTAAAAAAGACTAGTATTTTGTTGTTTGCTGTACCCACAGAAATTTACACATTATGGCATTTTATTCGTCTGTCGCTATAACTTCCAGGATAGAGTAAGGAAGTCAGCGAATGAGACTCAACATGAATAAACTTTAAAACATGAATAAAACTTTAAAACATTACCGTATCCCTGAATATTCATGCCTGAGTCATCAGCATCAGTGACTGTTTAATGGTGTGTTCACCACCAGCGAAATTTAGCCTTGCATTCGTGTGAGATCATTAATGTTTATTCACCCCCAACAGCCAGATTACTTAACTGAGCATCAGTAAGCTACGGAATGCATCTAAGGTGTGTGTACCAGTTTGTTTGAACAACCTCATCCTCTAACTGAACTCAGCACTAACCAGAGGCTTCAGTTCTCTCTCTTCTTTATCCCCCCTCCTCTCTGGAAACGTATTATTCATGAAGTAAAGTACATTTCCCCTCCAGTAGCAGTCAGCAGTCAGCATTACAGTCATAAAGACCCAACAATTGAAGTCTCCTCTGCAGATCACTGCTGCTATCAGGTTGATAAATTGGAATAAAGATTTTTACCTACATAAACATTTTTTTAATGCCAAAAGTTAAAAAGTAGCCGCTCTGGATTAGAGGTCTGGCTCTGCATCCGACTCTCTCCTCCTCGCTTTGAGCAGCAAAGCAGCGGGGCATTGCTGGGAAATGTAGGCGCCAGGTTTTGACAAGGAAGAAGAATGCATGCAATCTATTCCTGCTACATCAATTTTTATCTGTTTCAATCAAAACCGTCCATCATGAGTTATGTTATTGGATTGTTGTGCGAAATCAGTGGCGTATTCTTTTGAGGTAGGCTGAAAGGAGAAACAGACTGGCAGCAAAGCTCTGTCTATAGAAATAGACAGCATCAGCAGGTGCAGAGTCATTTTTCAGCTTTCCAATCAGGGCACATTGTCTCATATTGTAGCTTGGAGAACAAGTTGTAAACACAATGAAGCAGGAAACAAATCAAACAGACAGCTCAGATAGTGACATACTTGGCAGAGATGGATTGTCAGGATTCTGGTGAGCAGAGAGCAAACAAGAGGAGATGCTGTCAGTGTTCGAGAGTGCAAACAGCATCATGACAAAAGACAGATGTTATGCACTGTAAATAAAATCAATGTCAATATAATCCAGCAACATCAAATCTCTTGTCAGACTGGTGAAGGCTCTCAGTCATCCAGGTCATGGTAACTCTAGGTGCTGTATGGTAGGCAACTGGACTTGTTTCAGTTTGTTGAAGATGTTTCACCTCTCATCCAAGAGGCTTCTTCAGTTCTAACGAACTGGAGGGGAGCTGCAGGCTTTTAAACCCTGTATGGGAGTGTACTTACAGAGTCGTTAAGGACACGTGTGAGCTCTGAGTGTCAGAGTTGTTAGGGCTACTTGTGGGTCGTTGACCCAACTGGCCTTCATGTGGGTTATTAGGGCTAGGTGAGCCCAGGTGTGAATGGTTGTTAAGCTGTCTGGGGAGGGAACTCAGTACTGCATTGTAGGTGGGTGATAAGTAATGTCTTAGGCCACCTCCTCTGTTCAAAGACAGTCATTCCAGTTTGACATAAATGGATTATTTTACTCCTCTTTCAAACCATCTGTCTTCTCTGGCCAGATGCCTAATGTCTAATGTTAATGTTGGCGTAAATGGGTCTGACTCACTCTGTATGTCTCTTCTTCTTTCTCATCTGTCTCTCTCAGTTTACCAAATGGACAGTATCAGATTATTTACACCTCCCACCTCCTCATTATCCTATGTTCTCTCTCACCTTGGCTTGTTTCTACTTTCCTAAAGAGAAATGGTGAGAGAGTAAGAGAGAGAGAGGGGGACATGTAAAAAATAAGATGGTGGGAGCTGTTGGCAGTTGCCTCGGCCTGCTCTGTTTCCAGACGCGTTCACACCTCAGATTGTGTGAAAACGAGGGGAAAGACAGAAATCACACCCGCAGCCTCCCACCCTCCACCTCCTTCTCCACCCACTCTGCCTGCAGATATTGGATTCAGCTCGGAAAGTTTGCTTGCTCATGCGCTCCCACCGCGCCCCTCCTGGGACTGAGTGGCGTGCCGTGTGTGTGCACGTGTGTGTGGGCTGGTGTGTGTGTTAGAAGGGCAGCCTCCAGTGCTCCCGCCTATCAAAGGGTTTCTATAGCAACGTCCAAAAAGAGTTTAGCAGGTATGAGGACGCTGAGGCTCAGAGGAGCTCTTCCCCCGTGGCCTCGGAGTAAACTGTCCGACTCCGGGTGACTTTAATGAGACGGGTGGAGGTTTGATTGAGGCCTGTCATGGAGCGTTAGCAGAGCGGCTCCCATGGGGGGGAGAGGGACACGCCGTTGGAAGAGTGACAGAAAAATGAAAGATTGATAAATGGCTCTCAGCTGTGACCTTTTGAAGGCATGATTTGAATAAGGCCTGGGTAATAATTCATTTTTATTCAAATCATGGTGCAGAAACAGTGATATGATGTAGACTGAATTAAAAAGAGCAGGGTCACCAGATAATGACTTCAATCTCAAGCGATTGACCATCAGCTGAGACCTGCTCCACTTAGTTAGTGACACAGCACTTAAAACAGGAACCACAACAAAAAGAGAATCCATTTAGCGACATTGCCTACTCACCCATGGGAGAAGTAGGGGTTTCACCAACTAGTCAGCTAGTCGACTACTATAACCACTAGTCGGCACTGTAGGCAGCAGTCAACTAGTTATGGACGAAATGGCGGCTATCACAGCAGAAGGCGCCGACATGCAGCCAAAGGCTCCAGCTGAACAGGCTCGACATTCGTACATATAGAACTCCACTGAAGATGACACCAATTACACAGTTAAGTTTTTGTGTACAGCTTTCTGAAGTACAAAAGGAACGTGACTGCTATGCACAACGGTCTAAAGATGAAACACAGGCTGCCAACAGCTAGTCCTGGCAGGAACGTTAGCAGACAAGCTGTCACCCGGCAGCGGTCAGGCCTCCTACCTTCCCACGCCACCAAAAACATGGAGAGTTTGGCTGTCTTTTTGGTGAGTCAAGTTTCTGTTCTTGTTGCATTAGCTTAAAAATGTAATGTAAAGTGATGTTGTTCATTGTAACTGTGTTTAATGTAACTTAATATATCATGCCGAACATAGATGCAAGGTGCCAAACTATGCGGTGCAAGGCTTTCGTGTACGTCCATCATCATTACAACGGCCGCATCTCTCTGACGACAACAATAAAATGTGATCCTACATAGTGTGACATGTCACAGTGGAGTGCTTGAACTTTCTGAATTGCAAAATACAATTTTCATTGTTTGCCAGAACTCCTCTCTCTGCGTCTTTCTTACATAACGACTAGTCGACTGCTATTATGAAAAACACTTTAAAAATGTATTAGTTGTGAAAGCCCTAGGTAGAAGCACAAAAATTAAGGGAAAAAACAGAAATAGGTACAACCTGAGCAAGTGCACAATATCAGGCAGGCATGATGAGAGGAGGATGGAATGAAACCGCTTTGCACACGCGATGTCACAGAGACGTGTTTTTAGCTTCCAGGAATTGTACACAGATGCTTACAACACTGGGCTGTGCATTATCCTGCTGCAAAATGAGGTGATGGTGGTGAATGAATGGCATGACTACGGGCCTCAGGAGTTTGTCACGGTATCTCTGTGCATTCACATTGCCATCAATAAAATGCACCTGCTTTTGTTGTCCATAGCTTTTACCTTCCCATACCATAATCCCACCGCCGCCACTCTGCTCACAACGCTGATGTTAGCAAACTGATTGTCCACACGATGCCACACACCATCTGCAGGATTCATCCATGAAGAGAATACTTGTCAAAAGTGCAAGACACAATCGAAGGTGAGCATTTGCCCACTGAAGTCGGTTATCATGATGAACTGCAGTCAGGTCAAGACCCTGGTGAGGACGACGAGCACGCAGATGAGCTTCCCTGAGACACTTCCTGACAGTTTGTTAAAGACTCTTTGCTTTTGTGAACCGGCTGCTGCATCAGCTGTCCAGGTTGCTGGTGTCAGGCAATCATGCAAGTAAAGACGGATGGTGGGATGTGGAGGTCCTGGGCTGATGTGGTTACATGTGGTCTGCAGTTGTGCAGCCGGTTGGATGTAACGCCAAATTCTTGCAAACGACATGGGAGAGGAAATGTGAAATGAACGTTCAACTCAGGGCCAACAGCTCTGGTGGAACACATCTGTGTCATTGTGCTGTGTGATAAAACTGAGTGGCTTTTTCTTTTGACCGGTCCAAAACAAACCTGTGCACTAATCATGCTGTTTAATCAGCATGTTGATATGCCACATCTGTCAGGTGGATGGGTATTCTTGGCAAAGGACAAGTGCTCACTGCCAGAACAATTCTGAGAGAGATCATTCTTTAATGTGCATCATACAAGTCTTAAATCTTTTATTTCAACTTGTGGAGGCAAAGAAAAAGTGTTAAGTTTAAATTTGTTGTTGTTGAGAGCAAATATCAGTCCAAAAAGGTTTATTCTGGTAATCAGGCAAGGGTTAAAAAGATCAGTTAGAGAGAGAATTACAGGGATCAGGCAAAGTGTCAGACAGGCAGGATCAGGAATCAGTTAATGCATGCTGGGAAGCTTAATGTAGTGCAAAAAGACAATCTAACAACTGGGGAAAGGGATGGGGCAGTAGAGGGCTGATCCAATCAGAGGGAACTGGAAGCAGGTGGGTGAGGGGTTACTGGAGAGCAGGAGGGAGTCACAGGTTCTGAAATGACATTAGAGTTAGAGGAGGGGTTTTTTCTTCCCTTTTTTTCATTGCTTTATTAGTTTCACTTGTTTCTTATTACTCTTCCCTCCCTCGTATATTTAAGTCTGTGTCTTTCCCTCTCTCTTTGTCAGTGGATCTGTTTTCGTTCTCACAGTCAGTCCTGAGTTTCTCATCTGTTCCCTTGTCCTGCCTTCCCATCGTGTTTTACCAACATCTGTTGCCTGTGTCCTTGTGTTATCCTTATTGGTACTTAGATTAGCTTTTGTTTTGTACTTTGTTTCGTTTTTTTGCTCTTGGATTTCTCCTGTTTTTTGGGGGTTTTTTTGCTAGCCATTTGTTGCATTATGGAGCTATCATTAAAGCTAATTTTCTGTGTCCTACCTGCCTATCTCATGTTTGCATTTGAATCCTCAGCTTTTTGTTAACCATTACAAATAATTACGGAAAACATCATTTCTATTCTTTTTTTGTAAAATGCAATGTTATTTGAATGATATGTGCCACTAAAGCACATGATAAACTGAAAGGACCCTAATGTGGTTCAAGTTCCAAAACACTAGATTCTACATTTCCCATAATACAACTAAAATCATTTCATTCGACCGTGCTTGCCATCTACAGTAAATTCCCTCATCTTTCAAACCCCACATCCCCAATTTGTAAAACAGGCTTTTACTTTGAAGTGAAGAAGTGCACAAGTCCGAGCAGAGATAAAATGTATGAGCAGAGTTATATTTTGAATCCTTTTACAGCTCTTCTAGAGCCACAGAAAATATTAGCAGTGCTTCTCATGATGTGTAATCTGAGCTTCATATTACCTAATCCTGAAAATCTGATTGTTATACCTTTATGTTTTCATAAATAAAAAGCACATTCACTTCTAACAGCACCATCGCTACTAACAATAAAAAACACAGTAACGAATTGTGAAAATAGCTGTGCGTACTCACACATAAATAACGCCATCTTGTATGGAACACAATATATATTTTCATACATAGCTAATATTTACCATACTCCTAATCACCTACAGTGTATGCATCCCCATATGTGTGAGCGTGGCAGAGAGCCAGAGTATGTAAACAGTCTAACCAGGGGCTGAGTGTGCACACTGCATACATCACAGACAAAAGACGCCCAAAACACTGACAGGTCCAGTAATTGCATTCAGTGGTTCATAAAATTGCACGAATTGCATCATTCTTGCCCCGATGACAGGGGAGGAGGCGAGGGGATGCGGCTCGGCCTGGGTTTGAATGCACGCCGCGTTCCAATGCAGTTTCACTTAATTAAAAACCAAGGGGTTTGCATAGCAATGCGTCACCTCGGCGCTGGCCTTCACCACAAGCCTACCGCATGAGGAGTTTCATGGGGCTATTTACTTTGCCGGGTGATATTTTCACCTCCAGCCCATGCCCAGAGACTCTATTAATTGCCGGCTCCCTCATCTGTGTAAATACGGTGGACACACATGGATGTTTGCAATGCAGAATTATTTTGTCCACTGCAAGTGCTGTTTCCCCAGAGAGAGAGAGAGTGTATGAGTGTGTGTGTTTAGAACACAGCTGTTTACCTTGACCCAGAAACCAATCACAATTACACTCAAGAACAAGAAGAAAATCTCATTAAAGATGCACCGTGGTGAACGTTTGCTTGTTCAGCTGAGCATCATCCTCTGAGCACATTAATCACATTCAGCATGGAATATGAGTGGGATATTGATCATCGTATTGATCGAGGAATATCCTCTCTTCAGACCCTAGCAGTCATTTTTACATGCAAGACTAAACATTATCACTCACAACAAGCTGCAGCCAAGACAGCCATGGCTGTGAGCTGATCACTCCTAATGAGTGTGTGATGCAAGCTAACTACATTTGTTCCCAGTTCTAAAGGTCTTTTAATCTATGACTGACATTAAAGTGATCAGTTAATTGTACCACAAGGAACCTTATACTGGTTATGAAACAGCCTCAGTTTAATACATCAGGAAACGAGTCCATCAGTGAGATGATTCTGTATAGTCATTGTAGTTATTCTTAATGCCTGTCACC
This sequence comes from Pagrus major, assembly GCF_040436345.1. Lineage (NCBI taxonomy): Eukaryota > Metazoa > Chordata > Actinopteri > Spariformes > Sparidae > Pagrus > Pagrus major. The sequence goes on from NC_133228.1 coordinate 6,356,506, forward strand.
AGCTCGGATTCCAACTGATCCAATTTAATTGAATAAATCATAAAGTTTAAACAATTTTGCCTGAGGAATGAAGCTGCTCTGTTATCTAGTGGTACAGCACTACAACAAAGTTTACTTTGTTTCACCCCGTGTCATCTTTTGTCCACAGGGATTTAAAAAAATAAATAAATAAAAGTTCCTTGTTGTAGCCTAAAATTATTATGCAATTCATCGCAGTGATTTAGTCTTATAAGATTCTTAGCCACCAGGACCATGCCGATTTAAAAGGAAATAAGTGATTGAGCTAAATGCTAATATCGGCATGCTAACATGCCTGTCACTACTAAGCCCCCAGGAAGAGCGCCAGGCTTTGAAGCCAGTTTTCGTGATGGCCAAACCGTGTAATTACAACATTAAGTGGTGGACTGCTGCCCAAAAAGATTTTTCCCCATAAGCTTACATTGTGAAAGCAGCGTTTCTTAAACGGTGGATACTTTTTTTTAGTGTCACAACCCCTGCAAAATGATTCGTTTCGCTGTCATAACTGGATCCATTCTGTCCAATAAAATGTGGAAAGTCTTGAAGAGCTGCACAATTAAATTATTTTATCCCCGTTAAACCAGAAGTTAGCCGGCTCGGTCAGTGGAAGTCTCTAGTGCGCACGCTCTATTGGCCGCACAACACGGAAGATCCGAGTATTTTCATGCCCGGGAAGTCGAGCGTTTGTGGCTTCAAAACACCACTGAGGAGCTCCGTCTCCAACACTATATCCAGATTAAATATAACGTCCTTGGTCACTACCAGATCTGAGCAGCTGCCTGATCTGAGTATACGTCCATCTTGGACTTGGAAGTATGGTAACACCATTTGGACAAACCACATGCAGAACTGCAATAAACCAGAAATTTGCTATCTGATTATTTGATTATTGATTATTTTGGCAGGCAGTGCCTGGGGTCCTGTCGTAGCATAGCATATTTTCTGATGTTGTGTTATTGTGTACTGTCCACATATTTGGACAAATTGTACTTTTATGTTGTGGCAATATCGTTTTTATAATTTCCAAGTCATTAGAGCCCCTTTGAATTGTATATGATAAGCATTATTTTGTGAGAAACTTTACTCAAAACCTAGTTTAATGATGGCACTACATGAAAAGTCAGGAAATCACCAAAGTCATGAGGATTCATCCTCTGGGAACAATGAATATCAGTGGAAATGGTAATCAATCCAATAGCTGTTGGGATGTTTCAGTCTGGACCAAAGCTGTGGTCCCGCCGACAGTGCTATCCCTAAATATCTGTCGCCATCATAGCAAAAAACTATTATAAACACAATGGTGAACCATATTGTTCCACTAGGTAACATGTTCCATCATTATCAAGAACCTGAACATTATGTAGTTTACTTATATAGAAGGTTATTTTTACTGTCCTTTGTGTTCCTCCTATTTCTGACAAAACCAACTGCCTGCAGCAAATGAATGGACATGTGATGACTTGTTGATTGTGATGAAGATTAATAGTATAAACATACAGGAAGTTAATGAGCTCTTCCGTTCCTCTATATATCCCATGCTGCCTCTCTGAATCGTAATCCCCAGCATGCTTTGCATGTTTTATTCAAAGCTGCACTATGGGAGGTGAACGAGGGGAGGGCTCACACCGTCTCTCACATACTGCTTTCATGGTATGGAGGCGATATGCATTCTAAAGACAGTTAACCGCACATATGGCACAAAAGAGTAAATGAGCCTTATTATTCATACCATTTTACTCCAATTATGTCATAAATGCATTTATATACATATTCACAAATAATCTGGAACACACAGAATGTTGTTGAATACATTTTTTATAAAACACGTTGCTCCGGGCAAAAATACGTAGCATCATGTTTCTTTGGTTCCTATGGCATTTTCTCTGTTAGAAGATGCTTCCTGACCTTTATGTCTCACTCTTATTCCTTCTATGCATGTGGAACAAAATGATTATGGTTATTAATCGTATGGAACTCTTATTATCCTCGAGGTTGTTCTTTGCTGTCATTATGGTACTTCAGTGTTAGACACATTATCTGGAGAGGTGGGGGAGAGATCACAAAGTGCTGCTTCCAACCTTCTGTATTCAGTTGTCTCTCTCTGCCCGGGCAATCAGATGTGTCTCATTTTTCACATCACGTTACAATCCGCTCACGTGTGGCCAATAAAGAGTGTTTAATACATGTAGATTGCAACAGAGAGCCCCTTTTAACCTCCGTCATGGCACCTTTATTAGTTTTATCAGCTCTGTTTTAATGAGATCAATTTCAGCTGTCCTTAACTTCTTTGCCTGTTAAAAGCTAGTAAAAAAAAAAACGTTCTTACTGTTCCCCAAACTGCATGTTGGATGTGTTTGGCTTTCCCAGCATGTGATGATATTTTAATTAATATGTTAATGATTATATTCGGAAGGCAAAGTGGTGCAGTGGTCTGCCTCACAACAGGAAGCTCCTGGCTTTGAATCCACAGGCCCTCTGCGTGTGATGTTAGCATGTTCTGCAGAGGCCAGAGGCAGCAGGAAAAGCTCTCTTGGATTATGTGCCCAATGTTCAGTGAGTTGCCAAATGTGAGATATAGGGTGCCCCTGCTTCTAGATGTAATAGTCCTATTGATATTTCCCATCGACGATATTATGAGACCCAACTGGAACTCTTCTACGGCTTGGTTGAATCATAAACACAACATATTAACAAATGTGTTAGAAAATAAGCTAAAGGCTAAAATCATGTGGACAAAACATCATCCAATTACCAGGCTTAAAAATGTGTGATTTTGTTGTGCTAATGGCAGGAGGAAGCTCATTAAAATCACGATTATGTTGTTGAGAAACTAAAAACACATTCTGGGTCAATTCAAGCAGTATTTTGCTCTGGACTGCAACAAAAACCTTTTGAATTCGCAACCATTTCTTGCCTCCAAGTATCTTCTTCTCCATGCCAACGGAAGCCGAGGCTCATGGGTATTGCAGTATTTTGACCTGTCCAACACGCCAAAATGACGAACACGATTTCTCAGAAACAAAGCAGAACCTGCTCTGGCCATAACATAAAGCTATATGATCGTTAAATTATCTGGGAAAGCCTTGTGTGTGTTCTATTTTCAGTAACATTGAGGATACAGTTTAATTAAAGAACTGAAACTGGAAAACAGAATAGGAAAAAAACACCTCCGGGACGAGCGCCGACTCCCACTTTGAAGGCAAGGCAGGTTTATTTATGTAGCAGCATTCAGATACAATTCAAAGGGCTTATACAGAGACATAGAAATGCATGAAGATAAAACATTAATACATTACACAGCAAAAATTAGTTACAAATTTTTAAAAAATGCATGGAACTATAGAGAGTGATTTTGGACACAGCCTCGTTCTCTAAATACATCCAGTCTCTAATCCCCCCCCTGTAAGCCTGCACAGGATGTGCCGGTGTAGATAATGGATGGGTGGATAAATATATTATTTATTTTGACAGTGTTGGTAGGTTGAAGGTACCCTGTGGAATTTCTTACCACTATTGAGGCTATAAAGCAATGTTTTGATCAGCAGGCGCTGTACTGTTTATATTTTCTCCTACCAGTACATAAAATAATACTGCAGATGAAAATATTAAAGGAATAGCTCATCAAAAATGTTCAAAGTCATTCATTCAAAGTCATTATCTACTCATCTGAAGTTTCATAGTCAACAAAACCTTTCTGGAGCTTCACAACAACTGAAGTAGATGGGGATTAAAAACATTGAAAAGCATGCAAAAAATAAAAAATAAAATGGTTCCATACAGCTCGTCAGGTGTCATCCAAGTCTCCAGAAGCCCTGAGATCCCAAATTGATTTGAAAAGATGTTATTTACACCTTCAAGGCACGGTCGATCTCATGCACTCATTTCAGACAGGGTGTGTGCTAACGCTTTTAGCTTAGCAGCTATAGTGAAGATTCCGGCTTTAAAAAAGAGTGTAATTAATGTCTTCTCAAATTAATTGTGATCCTTGGGCTTCTGCAGACTTGGATTATTATTATGGACAAGCTGTATGGAGCCATTTTATATCATTATTTTTATGTTTTTTTGCATGCTTTTTAATGTTTTAAAACAAGTCCCCATCTGCTTCAGTTGTTTGGGAGAACTCTGCAACAGCTCCAGAATGTTTTGTGGTCTATGAAACTTCAAATGACTTTCCATCAGCACGCAGGTGAGTAGATAATTACTTTTCAATGACTTTTCTAATTTTTCATGCGCTGTTCCTTTAATATTTTCATCTGGAGTATTATTTCACGTACTGGTAGGAGAAAATATGAACAGTACAGCGCCTGCTCATCAAAACATTGCTTTATAGCATCAAAAAAGTGGTCAAAAACTCAGCAGGGTACCTTTAACTTACCAAGACTGTTAATGTAAATAATATATTTATCCATCCATGTTTGGTTTTTTCAGATGTTTTTTATTACATTTTAAAATACTCCAGTTGTTTGGGAGAACGCTACGACACTGTTTTGCTGTGAAGCTCCAGAAATGTTTCGTGGACTACGAAACATCACCTGACTTTCCATCAGCATGTGGGTGAGGAGACTAATGACTGAATTTTCATTTTTGGGTGAAACGTTCCTTTAAGCAACATACCTATGTATGAAATCAAAATACATTTGCTGCCATAAGTCAAAACTCGAAGCTGTTTCTGATTATTTCTTGAGCAATTCTGATGCCTGATCTCAAATCAAAGCAGTTGCTCAGCTTCTTACTACATAACGGACCCATTTCCTGCCGGTCCCTTTCTATAAGAACTGAACTGATTTATGTAAAGAGTCATTTCCTTTACAGAAAACAGCTAATTTGCTGTTACCTCCACATCATTTATGTATATACACTTCATGGCCTGCAGCCTCCTCCTCTATAGCTGATACTTAATGAATTTGCTATACTTCATCACAGGCTATACAGCAGAGGAGACACTTTTTTAACATCAATTGACAATTAACAAAGACTCGGTAACAGGCTGCTATTTTTCTCTTCAGAACAGTCTTCAGAACGTCTTTCTCTGCCACAGTAAAGATAACATGAAAACAAATGCAGAGCTGCAGAACAAAAGCAGTTGCTCTCTTTTTATTCAACGGGGAAGACAAAAGAATTATTGACAGGCACAGACAAACGATCTGGGTTTCACACACTACTCCAGGTTTTTCAACCAAACACTGTGCACAGACTGAGCACTGCAGGCAGAGAGCCCGTGGCAGCCATCTGCTTTTTCATGAATTTATCTAATATTGCAGCATTCGGAGGTAATGAAAGTCAGACAGACTCTTGGGAAGGAATACACAACAACCTTGTTCCGAGCAATTTGTCTCCATTTAAAAAAAATCCCCTTCAACGGGACGCTCGGTGAATAAATCAAAACATGATCGAACATCCTTCATGCCAGACGCCCACGTGCGTTTTGTCATTCCTTGCAGCCATTTAATAAAACAAAGGCTTCTCTGCAACCTTTGAGTGTTGCGATTTCCATGGCAACCACATGCACCATGGCCATAAGGTTTCTGAATGCAGCCCAGATTTCAGAGAGGGTCACAGTGAAGCACAGCTGAGGAGGACACACATGTAAAAAAAAAAACTAAAAAAAACATGCTTCATATTTTACAGGCAGATTAGATGAATTGTAAAGGAACACAACAACATGGGAGAAAAGAGAAGAACGATTTAATATTGTCTTTATTCTGGGAATTCAATGTCATAATGGCCTGAAAGTTAGGATTCAGTCTTTTAACAGCCTTTATGTTCAAGGTTTATCCTGATCATCATGGTTTGAATAATGTCACGTTGAGTCCATATGTAAGTGCATTTCTTTATTGTGAATAATCCTGCAATTATAACATTAAAGCTTAATCAAAGATACTGGAGGTCTTTAAATTGCCTATATAAAGTCCTTAACATTAGAAATAACTTATGTTCAATAACACAAAGACGCATTTACAACCCGGATTCCAAAAAAGTTGTGAAAAACACAACTCCTCGCCTCATCCTTTGGTGAACGACCCTTTCGAGGATGCTTCTTCCATACCCAGTCATGACACTATCACCTGTTACCAAAGAACCTGTGGAATATAAATGAATAAAGGTTCTTCTTCCAACCAAAGTTCTCCAGGCCTCTGAGGCAAACACTCTCCACCGACTGCCAGAGCCAGGGCATGACAGGGGAAAAAAAGTGCATTTTATGGATATTTTTCTGTTTATTTTACAGATAGTCACTGTATATTTGAAATACACAAAATATTCATAAAATTACAAAATTCTATTGTGAATTTACATGTCCAATGTAACTAAACTGTAACTGTGAATGACGATAGAATGTCCGTTTTTTTGTACAGAAAAAGAAAACTGTATTCCGTTTATTTACTTATATATATATTATTATATTATATATTACTTATATATACTTGATAAAATTCATGACAATCAACACTTTTTAAAAAAGTACAGTACAGTTATAGTATCATGTAGTTCCATAGATGTGTTTGTTAATTAAAAGACATCTTATGTACAGTATTTATGAAGGTTTTCACAATAGGAGTCAAAGATGGCTCACTTTTCCCATCATGCATTGTCCTAAATTGGAGCGATATTGATTTTGTGTAATTCTGAAGTACATGTTGTGTCTGAGATCGACTTCCAGTGAGAGAGACCAAATACATTCATATTATAAACTGCATGCATATAATATATCATCTATTTGTGCTCACGGCACTGTGGTATATTTGACTAAATATCTGTGTTTGTTTTTTTATGTAATTTGAGAGGTGATGTCTGCTCAGCGAGCTGATATCATGCTGATTTACACGACAATTCATGTCAAATGATGGTTGATCCGTGAACAGAAATAACAGATCGCCTGTGCAGCACTTTAACAGGCTGTCCTGTCATTATTACAACACCTGGAGATGGAATACACACTGAAAAATGTGTCTGATAACAATATAATAAATCAGAGTCAGATCTAAGTGTCTCTTTGACTTCCTGTGCAGGCTGGAGGCTGCTGGGAAACTGTCAGACTTGACTGCAGCTTTTTGTCTCTGCCGCCTGCTCTCATTCACTTTCAAGGCAAGGTGCACCTATAATGAGCCTAGTCTCCAGTCTGGTCCATGCTGTGGTGTCTATCTCTTGGATCAAAAATCAAGCTTTACCAAATGTAAATGATGATGTACACACATGTCCATTGTGTAGACACGATATGCATCGTTTGTATGTTTGTGACTTTGCTTTGTTTCTGTATTTGCTTGTTTTCGGACGTTGCAGATTGTTCTTGTATTTGGGTGTGTTGTGTATATTTGCAGCACGTTTCCTAAATGCTGTTTATGTGTTGTCAAATTTATTATGTTTTCCTAAATTTCCATGTGTTTTGGATAATTGCATGTTTTTTTTCGCATTTGCCCTTGTCAGCCACTGTACTCTACATTATATCTAACTGTTTTGTGACAAAGATGGATACAGAGTTGACTGTTAAGAGGCCTGGAGGCCATCTTGGCTCAAAAGTCATTTTTCCAAACCAAATGTCTCATGCATGAGTAATTTTATTACTAACCGAGCATCATTAGCATATTTATCTGCAAGTCAAAATACTTAGATAAAAACAATGATCCCATGTGAAGAGAATCTGTTACATAGCTAGATTCAATTACTATGGATCAGTAGATGCTGTATGTAAGCATGACATGAATGTAGTCCCAGAGTGGCAGGGTGGGAATCAATATTTAGGGAATAGAAATGCTTTTCTAAATTGATTATATCCACAGAGAGGAAGAGTGCCGGGGCAAAGATCTGCCCTCTGCAGGCTGATTAAAGCTGTCAGTCAGTGAAGTCACAGGATTCACTTTGAGCACAGAGGAAATAAAACCTGGGTTTTTAGAAACAAAAAAGCAAAACCTCATCTTTCTATGTCTAATGTGTTCAGTCTGGTCTGCACAAGAGTCAACCATGAATTCAGTTACATATTATTCTAACAGTAGACAGTAGCCTGGTATGTACTTATTATAGGCTGAATTGTTACAGTAATCCAGCATTGATTGATTGATTGTTATTTTTTATTGCAAACATGTAAAAAAAACAAAAAAAAAACAGCAAAATAAAAGCTTTTCTATCAATAAAATAAGAATAAGAATAACAAAATGAAAATGGAAAAAACAGAAAACCTTTACAACAAATTCAATAAATGAATTTGAAAAAACAACACAGAGTACAAGCTAGAAAAGGAACAGTAACACGTATACACTTATTCTCCATCACCTCCTTAATTATGCCTTAATAAACAAATACAAATATTTACATAGGCTACATATACCTACATTACATAGACCAAGTACTCATAATCTCTCTCTATATATACTTAACTCGTTAACCTTATCTTATATATGTATATATTAACACATTTTTTGTCTTTATATTCTGTTCACTTTATGTGAACACATGTTTTTCCCCCTCTGTCTGAGACGCTCTGTTAAAGCTCCTGTCTCTTTAAGGTCCCCCCCGTCCCCAATACCCAGTCTCCTCTGATTGGTCAGCTCACACACACCTGAGCAAGCAAATAGAAAAATGTGACCTCTAAAGATAGCAGCTAGAACAAATTCACACCCAAAAAAATCACATAAATCTCTTACAAAACTGTGCGTAATGAAAAAGAATTAAAAATAAGATGAAACTTTGGGGAACATAAAAGCTCAATTCCGTGTTATCTCCAGCCAGGTGTATACAGCAGTCGTACTTCTACAGTGTATTGTTGCAAAGATTTTTGTTTGTCATACTAATTGACACTCTGACAAAAGACCTGATGTAACCTTTAAGTAACAATGAAAGAAATAAGTGCGGATGATAAAGCCGTCTCATATCATGAAATAAAAAGATCAAACCCATGTATTACTGCTCATTACCCGGCGGGCCAGAGTCAGGGCCCAAGGACACAATTAAGAGCGGACAGAAAAGAACCTGTCGCACATGAATTAGACTGAGCCCAGAGAGTCTCAGCTAACACAGATGATTTTAGCCTTTGCAAGAAGCAAGAAACTGACTTTGTATTCTCTTTGAGGAAATAATAATGAATAATCTGCCATGGTTGGGAGTTTCTTTGATAATATGAGGCAGTCTCTGAAGTGTGGCCAAATCCTCTCCGGGAGCAGGGCAGGCCCCGGAGCCCCAGTATCATTAGTTAAAGTGAATAAACAAACAGCATTGGATATCTGAGTCTTATTTCACTTCCTTGATGAGATGTGTAGCCACATATTCAGTCTGTTTGGTCTTTGGGTTTGTACTCCACAGAGAGGAGTATCAAACATCGATAGCTGGCAGTTTCCAGCCGTAATAACCAGGAAGTTAAGAGTTTCACTACAAACTGCAGAGTGCATGCTACTTCAGCCATGTCTGAGCAGAGGCCAGCCGGGGTTGAATAATATATGGAGTCTGAGAATTCAGCCCAAGGAAATATTCTTCCATTTTTAGCTGTGTAAAAGGGATTGACCTGAACAGATAAACTAGTAAAGTGAAGGAGAAAAAAGCAGCTTCACCATAAAGTTCACATTCAAATAAAGTCATAGAGGAAAACATAAATATCAAGGATAAACCGTTGCAGTGGATGTTACACAGTAAACACAACTGTACTAACTGGTCACATAAATAAGTCAGTGTTTCTGTGTCACATCTGAATGGTGAATTCACAAAAGGACTGTGCAGTTTATGCGACCATTAAACTTGCACTGATAAGACAATAAGAAGCAGTGCAATTCTCAAAGCACCCACAAAGCAAAAAAAAAGTTTGGACCAAAGTGAAACGGCTTTATAGCCATGCTGCTAGCATAGTATTAACTGGTTTCGATTAACTGAGTTAGCTTCAACAGACGTACGAGAGCAGCAGCACTCATATGTTGTTGGCTGCACACAAAAACATTGCCCATTCAAACAAATCTATCAATAGTGTGCCCAGACAGCTGAGCTTGAGCCTGGTCGACCACTTCTTTATTCAGGGAACTTGGTGTTGGACAGAGAGTCTGAAACATGAAACAGATGTGGAGTAAACAAACCCACTGACTTACAACTCCACACTCAGTGACTAACAGTCACAGTCGCAGTGATGCTGACAGAACAGTAGTCATAACCGCTGGGGCTCAAGCTGTTGCAGGCACTCAATGTTTGCAGCAGGTTCAGCTCCAGATATTTTGTACTGCACCTTCCACAGAACAGTACGATAAGCTCACTGCCAGTTGTCTAGATTAAATCAACTGCAAACCCTTGTTATGATTCAGATTTTTTACTGTGTCTAACAGGCTCCCCCTGCTAGAGATAACAAGCATCTTTTTCTGATAACTGATGTGTAATGTGTTGTTTCCCTCTCATGTGTAACTGGTTCTGGCCTGATAGGGGTAAAACCTATATCATTTGGGCAGGGACACTGGTTCTTACTCCTCCTGGCCCATTGACTGTATAAAATATGGACAGAGAATCCATGTCTAAAAAGTGAAGCCAATGCAGAAGTGCCTTAACCCTGCATTCTTTATAATAGCCAGCAGGAGGCAACTTCACCGGTTGCAAAAAGAAGTCTGATTGTATGTAAGCTTATGAGAAAATGGCTGTACTTCTCACTTGATATATTACCTCAGTAAACAGTTTCCTAATGAGTCGATGAACTCAATCGTTCGAGTCTTCTTTAATACAGCATGGTGTTCAGTTGGTAAATTATGGTCCCATTTAGAGTAAAATAGACGATGCTTTAGGGTCAGGATAAAGGCAATGCTTATGCTCTCCAGCACTGCTCTCTCATTCAAACATGGTCACCTCTAGCTCATAGCTCTAAAATATAAGATAATGCCAAAAACGGTGGTCCACACGCCTATGGGTCACGATGGGTAAACACTTTTCACTTATTTCTTTATTTGCTGTGATGGGTCCATCTTTCTCTCTGTTAGGTTCTATTTGGTTCTAATTCTAGTATAGATTAGGAGGAGCGCCCGGGTCTGATGGCCCATTGTGGGGTCAGTCTGGATGGCTTCCCTCCTTTTTGTGTTTAGCCAAACTCTCAGTCCCCTTTCATTTCTTTTGTCTAGCCTTGACTTTCACATTTATCAAAATAAATGATTGTTTATGTCTCATTCTTTGACCTATTTAAACATAAGAGCCTATTATATGGGACTGTACTATAGAGGCCTGCTGCTTTGACTTGACTCTTGCTTGACTCCAATTCATCAGATCCTGCTTTTAAAATGAGTTTGTTACAGCTACTAAATCGAGGCAATCTTTTCCACTACTCTTTCTGCCACATTGGAGCCTGAATCTGTTTGTGGAAATCAGCAGTGGAAATTCAATCAAACACGCACCGCTGTTCAATATGTCCCTATTGTTTTTGCTCTGTTGACTGCATGTAAAGCAGAGCACTGTGACCATTTGAAATTTTTAAACCACCTGTTGACGAGGCCTCATCTGCCGCTCACATCTCCCGTTGTTGGTGTGAATTGTTTTGCTCTTCCTCCCCTAAAGCTTTTCATTTTCCCATTTGACTGCATTGTATTTTGTTCTGTTTGCTTGTTTTGACTTCATCTCCCTGCCTGTTCTGAAAGCTTTGATATTTCTGTTTGATTCCATTTTATACAGACAAAATATATGTATATAGCACATGGAGCAGCACAGTCCTTGAAACACTATTAATTAGCTACAGAAGTCTTGTTTACCAGGTAGGAGATAGACCTAAACCCCCTGTGGTATACCTAATTTAATTTAATTAATTTAATCTAATGTATTTGACACATTTTTCCTATGTAATATTTCATTGAGTGATCAGTAAGAAATGTGAAGCGTTCTACTTGCTCATTTTTCTTTATAGTTCCTTGGTGCACACTGAAACAGCAGAGGCTGCACATTAAAGGCTGTGTCGCCAAAATCCAGCATGAAACTGCAATTCGTGATTCAAGGATGACCACACTTTTCACCTCATGATGTCTGCTCGAATCAGGAATACAACACACTGTGAGTTCTCCCCCATGTTTTGTGCTAGTTATGTTGTTTTAAAGGCACACGTACAGACTTCTCCACGATCACATAAGCATTAAACTGGTTTAGGCAGTCAGGCCCCGTCTCTGGCTCAGCTTGGGGATAGTTTCTTTGTGGGGAGTGAAGAGGTCAGACTATCGATGGCAAATGCTTTACTTATTTTTATTAAGATATGAGATTACGAATAAAAATAAGATTTGTGCTTCCACCTCAACACAATGGAGGTGAACGGAATTGAATTAGTGGTTTTAAACATCCATCAACACATCTTTAAAGAAATGAACGGCCAGTTATTTTGTCTATACTCCATAGAGGTTGATGGAGTGAAGCCAAAATAACTGGCCATTAATGTGCACAGTTAACTGTTGAACTACTTTCTACTAAAGAAAACGTCTGCAGACAGGTGGGAATTAGAGGTTGTGAACAAATCTTTAAGCATCTCTGTGACTCCATCAAGAGAAGCGTGCAGAAACATGGTCCATGCAGGTCGGTGAACGCAGGCGTGACGCAGATGCTTCATGATTCACGAAGATTAATTTCACTTGTTGTTGCGTTCTAGAGTGTATCACTTGAAAATCATAATGCAACGCAAGCGCGCACTAAAGTCTGAGCATCTGTCCACTTCTGTTTGGGTTCACTTCCATTCAAACAACCACTGCTGACCAATTCGAGGAAGCTCTAGCTGAACATCTCTACACGCAATGGCATATTTATGACACATCTGTCGCTTTGAGCACTGACATTTGTTAACTCCACCTGTATTAAACAGTGAATGTTGAGTTTGTTCACCGGGGATGCACATTTGTGCTGAGTGGGCCAGGCACTGTCATTTGTTCCTACTCACTGTGTGGACCATGATTCTGCTTTTCGGGGTAAATGAAGGTTGGAGGTAGGTTTGAAACGGAACCACATCGATTCACCTTTGTGAAGACCAGACAGGCATGTTCCGGCAGAATACTGCAGTTCGACATTTTGGGAAATACTCGTATTTATTATCTTGCCAGCCGTTGAATAAGATTGGAATCACTCACCACTCGCTGAATATGAAGCTAGAGCTGGGAGGCGATTAGTTTAGCATAGCATAATAACCAACCTCCCGGGAAGAGCATCATGTTTTGAAGCCAATTTGACATAATGGCCAAACCATTTAATTACAACATGATGATGATCCACAGGGCCCCAAAAAGGCTTATTTCCATAAGCTTACATTGTGAAAGAAATGGTGGATAACCTCTGGCAAAATGACTAGTTTCACTATCAGAATTTGATCCATTCGGTCCGATAACATTTGGAAAGTTGAGAAAGAGCCGAATCATGGAATCATTTTGTCCCCATACAAGTTAGCCACTCAGCCAGTGGAAGTCTCTAGTGTGCACACTCTATGGGCCCTTCAAGGTGGGAACAATGCAGAAGATCTGTCATTTTATCAGGATGTTGAACTTTTTAGGCTTCATGCACCACTGAGCAGCTTTCAGAGGAATGAATGGGACCAATAATAATAATAATAAAACGAAACAGCAAATCTTTAATGGCAGGAGTATGCATATTTTCAAAAAATCTGAGATTTGTAATGTCCTTTTCTAATGCTGTAAGTGCCAAAAATGAACTTCCATTCATCTCTATTAAATTGGGGCTGGAGGCCTCGAGACAGATATTAAAGAATTAAAGGGAAGCGGCAAATTATTTATGCTCGTTTCTCCTTTAACTTCCATTCTTCAGCTGATAAACATTCCCAGGAAAAAAGGAAGCTTCAACCAGACTATGACAACGAATGACAACAGGACGATAATGCAAGTGAATCGGAGTATAGAATTGAAGGGGGACATCAACATCTGTCATCCACAGCTGCTTGAAGATTGCATGAAGGACGCAGCACAAAGCGATTAACAAACGCCAGATGCCCTGTAGTTATGTCATCTTTATATTTCAACCAGTGTAGCTGTTGATACGCTTAGTTTGTTCTTTCAGAAACACAACCAGCTGTTCGCCCGAGCTCTGGACATCCAATATGGCTGCCAAGAGGCCTGTTACATCACCTGACAGCCTGCTTATTGCGTCCATCACTTTAGCTTCTAATTATTGCTGTGCAAGGTAACATACTGGCTATTTCCATTACCTTGTCAGGATGTTTTGACAGGTGCTTGCTTTCCCAGCGTTGTCGAGAGCTCCGGAGCTGGCACATGAATGAGTGTAGTGTTGTGGAACTATTGACATTACGTGGGATTTGTAGATGGTGTGTTATTTCCCCAGAGGCTCTCACGCTGTTTTCTCTGCAGCAAACACAAGCCGGGTGATTGAAGGTCTTTTGACACCACCAATATCTCCTGACACGAACTGGGCATGCTCTGCCAATTCATAGACTGGCCCGTAACCTCAGAGGGATGGAGAGTGTGTGTGAGTGTGTGTGTGTGTGTGTGTGTGTGAGTGTGTGTGAGAAAGAAAGAAAGAAAGACAGAAGGGGAGAGGGAAATGTACAATGTCAAGCAATGAAAAGTGAAGAGCAGTGAGTCCATCTGAGAGAACAGTAGCGATACAATGATCGAGATACTGTGTGTGTGTGTGTGTGTGTGTGTGTGTGTGCGTTCTCAGCTGATTTATCTTCATCTTTAATCACACCCCTTGCATAAAAAGCAGCTGGGTGCGCTGTAATGTACCACAGCCCTGTGTAAAGTTCTACACGCTGAAGTTTTCTCTTTCATGCAAAGAGAATATTTGATTTCCAAACACTGTCAGTTGGTAATGGGGGAATAGTCCTGCTGCTCTCTGGGTAACAAGAGCTTTCTCGTACAAGGAGGAGAAACATGAGGACATTTCTACCAAAATACTCTTGCTCACAATGGTCCCGTTTTGAGTTTCCTTTTTTTCCGCCCTGGTGTATTAGTGGTTGAACAGAAAGAGAAAATGTTCCTTCAGACAGCAAACACAATCGAAACGGTTTCGGCTGATTCACTCGAGCTTATAGGAAGCTTCCTGTTTAAATATTATAGAGGAGAGGATCACCAGGAAATGGAGCTATCGCCAGTTTGAAGACCGTTCACACTGTCAGGTCAGCATTGTAATACTACCTGTTAAAGTCTGTGGATATAACCTGTAAACGGTGCTTCTTTCTACCCATAATTCAGCCGTGTTAAAGGGCAAACAGAGAGCAGGAAGCAAATATGGATCAATTTGGTAGCTTCTTCCACATACGCTGCTGTTTAGAAGCAAACCTTTGGAAGCTGCACGGTCCCACAGCACATTAATACTTAACAACGATAATCTAAAACTGCCTTCACACTGGACATAAAAAAAACACTAACATGGCTGTTGATGTCAGTGGGAAAGGGTATAACCGGCATTCATCCCCAGGTCGAATGACTCTGTAGCATTCACAGGTATTTATCTGCTCCAGCTGGCACTGATGGAAGCACGACACCTGGGTGGACACGCTAATTTCCACCCCTCTTTTTGCGCTTTAAGTTGCGGATATTGGCGCGTACATACTTTTCTACCCTCTTCACGTACAGCAGCACTCACACATCGTTCAGTCTGCTTTGAATTTAAAAAGGGACCATCTGGGAAGGTGCTGCTGAAACTGTCCGTCAAAGGGCAGGCACTTTGACGAAATACTTGCCAGTTGGTAAATCAAACACGAACGTGACACACCAGAAAAAGAAGAAAAAAAAACCTGCATATACACGTGGATCTTCATGTTAAAACTGTCTAAGAATGATGTTCAAGGATCATGTGAGTGTTTTTGCTCACTTCATCTCATTTACTATATTTGGCATGAAAAGGTGCCTTGTGATTATGTATGTAATATGAGACATTCAAGCACTGTGGGATCCTTGAGCTTTATTCACTTTTTAATAAATGGAGCTACCAAGTTCCTATTTTCTTTTATCAATGTCCTTTTCAAAAACTGTGTTTGATTTTCTAAATCTTGCAATACGGTACTAATCAGCATTGAAGTTTCAGACAGCAAGACCGTCACACCAGCAGCTTAAAGCTCGACCAATGACATCTAGATCGTTCTGGTGTGAGCTGCAGAGCTTTGGTGATAATGTCTGCCTTCTCTTGAATATAATAGAACTACATGGCACCCGGCTCGTGGTGCTCAAAGAGCCAAAAAAATACATTTGAAAAACTCAACAGCAATGTGTCTTTCCAGATATCACGACGTGGTTACTTAAGTTAATCCACAGATCTTGCTGTGAGGAGTTTCTTGTAGGAACTTATTTATTTCTACCAAACCACACCCGTCAACAATATCACTTGCTTCTTGCTGACATGAAAAGAAAATAAATTCCTGCACAAAACTGCTCTCAGTAAGGTCTGTGGATTATCAAGAGTAACTGCTTCATGATTTCTGGATAGAGACATTGCTGTTGAGTTTTTGTGTTTGGTGCTTTTGAGCGTATTATATTATATTCAAGACAAGGCAGACATCTCTGTGGCCAATATCTCCAAAACTTGGTAACTCACAACAAAACAATCTAGATGGATAAATAGCACTACAGGTAAGAGGAAAAATATGTACTTATGATTTTGGGTTGCACCGTCCCTTTAATGCACCAGCTACACCTAAGATACAGCTATATGGACACAAACCAGTGTGTGTCCAGTCCTGCCTGCTCCAACTTCCCACATGATCTGATGATACTGTGGCCTGATCACAGATTAAAGGTGCGATACGTAAGAATTGGACAAATGATAAATTCATACTCCAAACAAATAGGGAGCAGCATATCAACAAAGTCACCGCTACCTGCTTATAGCTGTAGCTGTTAGCTTGTTAGCTCAGTTATCAGTGCAACCAGCAGATTCTGACTGGAGGCTTGGAGCACAGGGTGAATGTTTGATTTTTTTAACTAAAATTCTTACATATTACCTTTTACACCTGCTCCTGAGTGTTCCCATTTTTCACCCAAATGAAAACACATACACTGGATTATATAAAGTATGCTTTTGCATGCTTTCTTTGTATTCTTGAATCTCAAAAGGAGAGGCTATTGTTCCATTGTGGATGGGTGAAATCATGCAAACAAGACCATTCATCTTTACCTAAATGTAGACAGAGAGGGCTCAGCGCTCCAGTGGACCGCTTCACAAGAGGCCGCTAATGTACCCGTACATCACAGACTGAAAGTACAATGTTAATCTGGATATCTTTTTTAACTGCATCACGGAAAGCACTTCACACACACACACCACACACACACACACACAGGCATGCTACACACTGGTGCGCACTCAAAGCCCTTGGGAGATGGAAATAGTCAAGCAAGATATAAATGCAATCCATTATTTATAATATATCTGAGAGATGTGGCAGGGAGGAAAAAGAGCTATATTTTTAGGTCAGCATGTGGAATCCATTCTCACGATGTAAAATCACAAAAAAAAGGCAGCAAAAGAGTTGAATCCCACTCATCTCTAACCAGAGAGGAACACTACAATCCCATTTCTTAAGAGCGTGCATGTTCTGGCTTTACAAGAGCCTGCCCAGTCCATTACCGAGTCTCTGAGTGTCTACGTTTATGGCAGGGAGAGAGACGGAGGGAGCATCTTATTGGCACTATAAAACACCATCAGTGTCACATTGATCCAGTTTTATCCACTGGCTGACTGGTCTGGGCACCAGCAGCCTCTATCAATCAGAGGCGAGGGGCTTCAAAAGGGTCATCACCACCCCGGAAAAGACACAGTCAAATGTTTTCATCTCCGTTTGCCAAGTTAACAGACTGCAGCTCTTGGCAGCAGATGTTCACGGAGAATTATCTTTTTTCTATTATTTATTTATCCACTCAAGGTTAACTGATAATGTATGCTCTTTTTCCAGCTTTGCTTCTATAGCTGCGAGCGGCTCCCACACTCCTCCACAGCTCCGCTGGTGCAGCTTTCCCTGCTGCAGGGATTCAACCCGCTTTTCTAACCGCTCTGCCATTTACTGCTCATAACCTTTTATTTAAACAGCACTTTGTTTCCTGCTTTGTTACAGGATTACAGTGCCTGCTGTTCACCTGGATTAAAGGCTCTGCTAGGTGCTGGAAGGGCAGCAGCAAAAAAGGAAAAAATAGCTTCCACACACTCGGGGCCAGAGCCGGGGCAAATCTTTAACAGAAGTCCAGCAGGTGCCTGGAGGGTTGTAAAGGTTGTTTTTTTGGAGGGTTTTTTTTTTTCCTTCAGTCCAGAAAAGTAGCTTCCATCTACTACTACTATGGCTATCATCTGTCTCCTGTATCTCCCTCTCCTCCTTCCTTCCTTCCTTCCTTCATTCCTTCCTTGATTATTATGTTACTGTGAAGGTCTTTGCACAGAAAAGGTGATTTCTATTTTGCCCCACTCACTCTGCTTGAGCAAAAGGAATGATACAGCAAAATTAATATAAATGTCACAGTGAATTGTAATAAATGTGTGAAGTTCAACATACATTAGAGAATGTTAAGCCTACTTCAGTAATAATGTCACACTAAAACATTATTTGATTATAATAATATACATTATACATGATTTTTGTGTGACGTTACACAAAGTGAGGGACCGCATTGTGTTGTTGTGTTCAAAGCCTTTTAAAATGGAATTCTGTGGTCTCTATGATCATATATATTGAAATGACACCAGAAAATGTGAAGTCTTTTGTGGCTCCAGAGGAAGCTGCATGTAATCTGATAAATGGCCTCCGGTGATGTCATTCAGTGGTCAAGTTGCATTGTGGGTAATGTAGGCACCAGGTTCTGGAAAGGAAGAAGGATGTGTGGAATAAAAAAGGTGATGTCTCTGGTTCAGTTGTATCGATTTTGATTATTGTCACAAATGAGTCCAACAGTGTTATAGGAGTGTAATGCTAGACCAATGAACTGCTTTTCAAAACCTGGTGCATACATTACCCACAATGCAACATAGCCACTGAGTGATATCACTGGAGGTAATTTATCAGATTACATGCAGCTTCCTCTGGAGCCACAAAAGGCTTTATACTACTTTATTCACATATGCAGTACTCCCCAAGACCTGTAAACACACTTTAATGTGCACAATTAGTGAGTTTACCCTTTAAGTTACATATATAACTCATGTCAATTAAGTTACATAAGTACTTGTTTAAACCTTAACTGTCAGTGTCTGGTACACCCGTCACTGGCACGCTGCAACTGTCATGTGGTTTTTGGAACGGTGATTATAAGCTTTGTCGTTTTTGGGAGTCACTGGCAATTGACCCCTTCAGTCGTTTAGGTATGAGGAGTTGATCAGGTGCTGGAACTGGGTGCTTACTGACTTCCCCTGCCCAGGAGTTTTCAGATTGACTTGAGCAGTGAACACTATTTTCATCTGTGACATACCATCAGCTAACAGTCTACACTGCAGCAGATACCAGTCACTTTTGTTCCTCCTCATGTTTCTTACATTGATGATTTGACTGTGGTGAATACTGCGAGGTGAAGTAACCCCTGGGGAACATCCTGTTACCCTTCATATTCATTTACACCATGTAGGCCTACACAAACATGGCACCATACATGAATGCCTGACATTATTCAGTTATATCAACATTATCTCTCTCCACCTCCCTGTTCACTCATAGAGCAGATCGAGACAGAGTTGGACTTGCTCGCTTGTTTGCCCGTTTTACAGATGTCTCATAAAAAATAAAAAAAACAACAGTAGCCTGTGGTAAAAGTTCCTAAGGTCCAGTCCAGAATGCAAGAACACTTTCATTTCCACTGACTACAGCCACATACTGAATATGTGTGAATATCTGATTAAGATCCTTCTTGGTTTTCCCAGCTAGATGCTTATCAGGGTCAGCCACCCCCTGTCCAGAGGCTGCTGGTAATAAAGTTCTTGGATAACTGCCAAAAATGACAGAAGAATAGAAGAATAGTAGCCAGATCATTAATCATTCAGGTATTATTCAGGCATTGTGACCCCCTCAAACTGCATGTCACCGGTGGCCGATCCAACCAAAATTCAGCCTGATTCTAAAATGAGTCTGGGGCGATCAGCAATGGATCAATTATTACAATGTCAGCCCAGATTTAGTGACCACACCCAGTCTCTCTAACCACTCGGATCCACCACTCTCTGTGTAGTGGTCCACTCCTGTGGAGCAAAGTTGTCAGATCTAATATACTGCCTCACCCCAAACGTACAGTAACAGATGGAAGATACCCAACTCAAGTGTATGTGGTTCGGACCATCTGCCACCTGAAACTGAGCATTTGTGAACATGTGAGTTCTGTAAGGCGAGAAAGATCTTCATTATCCTGTTCATATTCATATTCCACCTCTTCCCTCAGATATCAGGGCATCAAATATGTCAAGCTGCACAGAGGAGGCCTATATAATGAAATAAAGTATAAACACGAGGTTTTTCTGCATTCTGTTTTGCTCGTATGCCTGATAAAGGTATATGACCAAAGACTGTCAATGCATTAAATAAAATATGCTGTGAAGAATTCCTTAAAAATACAGTACATTGCAGGTATAGATGGAAGGCCCAAAGCTGATGAATAACTGGTCCGTGTTGAGAAAATGAACGTCCGTATATGAATATCAATGAAACCGAGATGCAATTTAATATTTTCAAACCAGCGTCTGCAGTCGAGACCTCTTGCAGAGGGTAGGTCGAGATTTTCAGTGGGGAATACTCTTTACCGGAGCTAAATGAGAAGACACATGGCAGGAATACAGAGGACAGGCTTAGACTGTGTTAATTTATTGGTCCTTGTGCCAGCAGGCAGCTTGACAAGGTGAGAGAACCCGGAGAGAATTTATTTAGCTGGAGAAGATGAGCTGCAGCTCCTTTGTGAATATCTGACAGTTTCTAATAAGTAACTCAACACCTTCTTCCTTTAGATTCAACTTCATTCTTGTCTCTGCGTTCAAAGGCTATCTGGTCTGTTGCTCTGTTAGTCACAGTTTGACACGGAAAGAGAGAAAAACACACAATTATACCTTTTTTTCCTCCGAGAACAGCTTATTCAGTTATGCAATTGAGTTTGTATTATTACCTCATTAATATTGAGTGTCTTCTCCAAAAGTACGTCATCATTTAAATTCAGTAACTGTCTCTCTATATAGCAGTTTTTAATAGTAATGGCAGAGTCCGCCACAGTCATATATTTGAGTGCGGGTAGTGTGCCTGATGCAGACTGCAGGGGGTACATAAAAAAAAAGCCCAAAACAAAAAAAAAACAACTTTACGTTGGCTTTGACAAGCTGGTGACCAGACTACTAGCATGAATGACCAAAAGCACAATGAATTAAGAGTAACATAATGTTTTGTGTGTATTCACTCAATTAAGACTTTAGCGCTAGTTTAAAACACCTGTTTTTTTCACCTGTCAGTGCTTGTAATCACTGTATGACCAGCATGCTAAATTAGAATTGCTAGTAAAGTGAAGGCGTGACCCGCAGATCAGAGGTAGAACGGGTCAGTTGCAAACGCCGCGGCCTATCGCTGCAACGTATGAGTCTGTCCGAATGAGGCCTAGACACAGGTGACGCAGAGGAAAAAATGCCTGCATTTAATTTATTTAATGTCATTGTCAGCCTCACTGATTTGTTATCTTTGTCTTGATCTTGAGGCCGACAGAAACATGTTCCTGCCTTTAGGGTCAGCGTGAGGAGCTCGGACCACGACTCCTTCTTGTGAGGACAGCTTGTTGGTTGATCCCTCCAAAATGTCTGAGCATCTGATTAGGATGCCCCCTGGATGAGATTTTCTTGCACATCTAACTGGGAGGAGACCCAAAATATGCCACTGGGATTACATATCCCATCTGGTATGAAAACACCTCAAGATCCCTCATGAGGTGCTGGAGCGTGTACTGTAGCCAGCGAGGAGGATTCTGCCACCATGACCCAGAATGACATTCATCCATTTTCCGCCACTAAGTCAGTTGCTCATATGACGTTATGTAAATTTTACCTGCCTATACCAAGGTCTACTTGACCCAGACTTCAAAATGTCAAGTGTGGTTTATCAAGTATGTGTATACTCATTGAACTATGATAAAAATAAAAAAGACAGAAAGAAAGTTGGTTCAATAGACGGATACTGATACACAGTGAAGCTCAAACATTCAACCAACTAAAGGAAAAACACATTTTTGACTGGGAGCTTTAATATAAAATGAAATCCTTTAATATGATAATGTGATGACAATATAATGGCAATAAAACTAACTCATAAAAGTGGAACTGAATAACTTTTGTGTGTGTGCACACACACTGTGACCTTTTTCTCATTTACAGACAAACAACCCTCCTCACAGTGCAGCTCGTCTTCGGCCCCTCGCAGATTGTAATGCGGGAGACGGGCTCGGCCGTCTATAAAAAGCCTGATTCTGCCACATGGTCGAAGTCTGCGGCACATCAGACGGACACACACTGGACAGCAGGGACAGTGTGAGGCTGGAAGGATCGAACCCAGATGGTCTATTTCTTTGTGAGCTGGCACCGAGTATCCTAATTATTATTCGTGTGAAGAGAGGCTCCTCTTTGAGTCTGATAGCGTTGGCTGACATGGCCTGAGGCGAGGCCAAGACTGACCCCGAAAACACTGCAAAACAACAGCGCTATTCTCAGTGCTGGAGATACACTCATATACACACACACACACATACACATGCATAGTCTCCGGCCTGACAATTAATACTAATTTAAAACACTGGACCATCAGTGGTGGTGACTTCACTCGAAAAATATCAACGTCAGACAGCTTGTACTTGAATCTACAAACACACAGAAATACACAGAGAGGCAAATCTGAAGAAATACAGACAAACACACACACACACACGCTCATAAGTACACATAACGCACACACAAACACACAGTCACATGCTGGGACTGAAATAGCAGCAGTTAATTATGTCAGTGAATGAAACTTTTATAGTCCACTGTCTTTTTATGGTGTTGACTGCGCAGCTCTTTAGTGCCTTTGTTCACTTACACTACGCAAAACACAGTTTAACCTACAGTACAATGAACACACTGTGTGAGCTGTGATGCATACACACGGTGCAGTGTGTAATTATGTGCTGATGTCCATACCCAACCCATACCATCTGAAACTACAGAAATTGTACTCTATATATATAATAGGCAATATTCCTAAAAGTGTCCTTCTTCTGACACAATTTATGTCTTCAATCTGTTTGTGACATATTTCTACATGCCAGTTGTCTTCTAGCTTGCTCAGTTTTAATTTTGCAAAGTCAGGGGACCTGCTGGTTCCAGTGTTTTTCCAGACATTGCCATTTCGAACTTTCTTTGAATTATGTGCTTAATGTTGGACAACATAAAAAAAAAATCAAGAAGTTAGACCCATCTGGCACAACATGAAAATGACTTAAAGGTGAAATTAACAACATTGATCATCTCATAACACTGTGGAGTTCTGCTGGGACACCTTGTGTTCTGGCATTGATGTGGATGTTCTTTGGCAAGTACCAAACATCTAACCCCCAGATTCCACCGGGCCCATCTCGGCCACGTTACAGCCACGATACGGTTGCTGGAGCAAATCACAGCCGTTCTAGACAATGCTCTTGTTTCCACCGGCTGCAACACAGATAATATTTCATTAGCACAGAGAACACACGTCAAGTCTAAGTCAAGACGGAAGTGAACTGCAGACCAGAGCAGATCGAGCTAGACCAAGACTAAGTACATACCATCATGGCAAGGACACTCCCCAGTGACAGTGCCCCCCGCCCCAGCAGGACACAACGCAAAAACTACCCACGAAAGAGTCGAACAAGTTCTCCAGATCCCAGTCTGATCGAGCATCCCTGGGTTGTGTCAGGAAAAGTCCAATCCATTGAGGCTGCACCGACTTGGCTCTGACCCGTCGAGACAAAACACAAGACCTCTGGGGTGTTCTGTGGTGTCTGGCACCATAGCGTTGTCCACAGATCCTTTGAGTCCGTGGGGTTATGAGGTAGAGTCTCAAGGTAGTTTGATGGTGGAACTGAGACCTTGTCAGAGATTTACTACACACTTTTTCTTGTGCACTGGCTCTTCTCACAAGCTGCTGGTACTCTTTTCTGTCCTCATCAGGTTCTCTGGGCAATTTATAATGGCCCTGAATAAACTGCATTTCCAGGGGGCAATATGTGACGCTCACCTGCTCCCATTCTCGCCTGCCTGCTTCTCTCTGTCGGTGCTTGAAGTGTTTGTGTGACACACTAAAAGTAGAGGGAATTGAAAGTATCCAGGGACGCACACACACCAACATAGTCGAACTGGCCACTGGGACCAAGGGGAGTACCTGCACTTATTTTTTCCCACTCTTTTGAAGCACTGAGTACACCTGAGCAGGCCCGGCTCAGGAGTCTATAAATCAGACCAGCAGGATCCTCTCACTCTCTTCCCCTGGCCTTCCAGCTGCCATTGTTCTTTGTGTGTGCTTTGGGTTTCACATCCATGCACTCACACACTGTACACCACACACAGGGACCATGCATTCAGAACAGGCATACAGCACCTTACATGTATTTCATTCTTGAATCAAAACATTGGGCATTTTTGTCTATGTGTGGTCTCCCTCCTGTCAATGATAGCTTCATCCTGAGAAGCCAATCAATATCTCACAAGGGAGGCTGTCTTTATACTTCAATCAATAATTGTCTTATTGATAGAGAAGGAAGTTTTTCAAGTCCACACAGACATAAAGTGTTTAATGTGTGTGTAATCAAAGGGGAAACATTGCAGTTTTGATAGATTTTAACATACATCCATGCACTTTGAGATCCAACTATTTAACCTCTTCCTGTTTACATCTAGTCATGTACATTAGTCTCATAGGACACATCTGTCCTTTACCACAATATCTGCGACAACCATTAGTGTACAGTCCAGGGGGTGCAGGGGGGAAACAACCCCCCCATCCTGGGAAAAGTATGATTTGTCCATCCCACTTGAACACAACTATGTAATTTCAATAATTAAAACTGCAAGCAGTGATGAACTGGCCCTTGCGCCTTGACATGCCATGGGTATGAGGGCCCATTTGTCACTGCTTGCAGTTTTAACTTTAGCATGTACCATGACCATGTACAGTGGACTTAAAGCAATTTCCATCCTTGCCAGATGACCAAAGTAAGTTTGGTGATACGGCCAGGAGGAGTACATTACTGTCCAGTCATTTCCTGCTGCCAGTAGGGGGCGCTATGACTGTAACAAAATATTGGCATGTAAATGTGTTCAGGCTGGGACTCTGATAAAACATGTGAAGTTTGGTGCAGATTCGACCATGCACATTCGATTTAACTTAACTTCCTGGTGAAACATTGATATTCGCCGCCCCAACACGACCACGCCCTTCAACGAAAAGTCAAGCTTTTCATTCACTTCAAAATTTGACGCCAATCCAGTTAAAGCTGCAGGACAAATTTGTTACAGTACAAAACGTGCATATCACCAAAAAAGATCACAAAATTCAAAATGGCCAACTTCCTGTTGGGTTTAGGTCATGGCCACAAGAGACATTTTTATAGGTCTCAGGGTAATACACATGTGGGGCTGGGTGGCGCTAGTGAGCCCCACCCATGGCTAAAACACAGAATATACTTAAACCTCCACCACTTCTGAATTTAGTGCAAAATTCCTTGCATTTCAAGAGGGTCCTTTCCTGGGTCAGTGCTCAGGCCCTATGAAACGCACAATAAAAGCACTTGTGCCTTCATAGCTCTCAGCAGTCGCACATGATGCAGGTCGGCCTCTTGCATGTGTGGAAATCTGAGTGTGTTGTTGTCGACTGACCTCCAGTAAGCAGTATATGTTAGACATTTCTTTACTTCTCCCTCTAAATACAACAACATATTTAGAATCAGCAGCAATCTTCATTTCTCTCTGCACTGAATTACAGGTCACTCTTTGTGTCAGCTGCTGTTAGCTAGCGAGCCACAGTAACATTACCCAGTGACTGCAGTAACAAATCCTGCAATGTAGTTTACCTTGGCTAGCTAGATAACTTCCAGTCACTTTAGACAGTCTACAAGAAAAAGAACACATCTTTCCACATCCTCCAGTGCTGCAAGAGAAAGCTTTTAGTCCATCAATAAATATGATGAAATCGTGTTTGTAAGTGTTTAACTGTAAGTAGCATAAGCACTGACTGAGAGATAGACGGATAGAAAGATAGATGGGAATGTCTGAGTGAAAGGGAAGTCAAGGACATGGCAAAGGTGGCATTAAAAAAGGGCACAGTTATCCATCCAATTAAATTTATAACCCACATTAAGCACATTTGGCAGTCTGGGTTGCAGAAATTGAAAAATGGGGGACGTGCGTCCTCAGGCATGCCCCTCCAACACACACACACACACACACGTACGCTACACTCCTCAATCAAAGCACCAGCAGCTGTAAGCACCATTTCAAGGGACGCCATTATGCAAGGAAAATGTCATTAGCGATTTCACAATTTCACGCATGGGTGCCACTAACATGTCTCTGGAAGACGGCAGGGCATGGGCGAAAGGTAAGGGCCTCGCACTTTGAAAGCAAACCCTGTGACTGAGATGGAGGAAAGTGAATTCTCTGCAGCGGGCCGCCCTCTCCCCTCAGCCGGTGCTGTACATTACTCAGCCTGATGCCACCAACTGCCTGCCTCACATTTTTGTGAGAATAACCCGTGTCTCTGTATGTTTAGAAATATTCCTAAAGGTTCAAACGAAACAAAACGTTTTTAATATCATAACCGCAACAAGAAAATGACGTTACAATATCATCAGAGTAAGCAACTCACCATTTTTTTCATTTTTTGGCCATGTTGCTATTGGACATGATCATAAGGCAAAAAAGAGTAGTGATTAACGAGTAAACCATAATCTGATATCTATTCAACTTTATTACCTGTACCTGTACTTCAAATGGGCGTGGCTTAAACTGGAAGTGGGTGGTACTTAACCAGAAGTGGTTCATTTAAGCCTGAAATGTATACGGTTTGATCAAAAGTTGTTATATTTGTTATTTATTAGAAAACGACTGTATTTACAGAAAAGCCTCAGAGTTGAGCTGCAGATCAAGAGTAAGAGAACTATTTATTAACTATTTTAAAGTTTTTTATACTCTTGAATGAATTAATTAAAGTCAGCTACCCAATATCTGTTCACCAGAACAGAAATTGAGAGATTTACTCATTACATAGACATTATGTGTACTGTATGTGTAAAGTTTACACATACAGTACACATAATGTCTGTGTAATGAGTAAAAAGTAATGAGTAATGTGTATTACATTACTTTTTTTGAGTAACAACTTCAACACTGTCTATAAATATAAAGCATGCATTTTAACTGTTCTTACAGTAATTGTTATTTTTAGTCATTGTCTGTTCTTGGTCATTATTGTTATAGTCACTGTCTGTAGTACCTGCTTGTCAATGCCTGCTATATTGTCTTTATGTCTGTATCAAAGTGTTGAATAACGCATTTTATTCCTCAAAAGACTAACCAGGGACAGTTGCTGCAAATTAGCCAGGGCTAGAAGTCCTATACACATCGCATTGTTTGCATTTTGTTTAGATGTAATGATGCTTACATGTATCGTCCCTGTCAAAAACAAAAATAACAGAAGAAAAGTATAAAACAAAACCATGACAATAAGAACATTTCAAGAAATGATCCACCCCAGAGAACAGACAAAGGCATGGGGGAGGATTTCTAGTCACTGCTCCAAAGCTGGCTCATGTCAGGCTGTATTGCCAACATTTGTCAGCCCCATGTGTACAGTTTCTTGTGCGTCTGTCAGAAACTCGTTGGTTATATTTCAAACATTTGACCACTGTTAGTCAGTGTCATTTTAAGATAAATGTAATTTATTCAGTAATTAGCAGGTTTGTTGGATTCCCTGTAGTCTGTTGAAAATGACCAAATAAGCTGAATGCTTGGCTTGTTCCACAGATGACACATGCCAGTGTTAACCAAATACAGCATACATTTATAGCCGAGGTTGTATTGTGATTGTTCGTCCTCTTCTGGGTTGTCTACATTATTGTCCATGAACCAGTATCCATAGTAACTTACTACAGTAACAATGTCCAGAACCTCTTTTATGCTGTTTATACATTTAAAATACTATAAAAGCAGAAGAAAAAAAATCTGCATTGCAAATTAGTTTCAGACCGTGAGCAGGGGAGCTGGATGACGCTCCCTCCACAGAGAGCCGGGCTCTGCCAGAGTTTGTGGATCAAAAGAGGTTATAATTAAGGCCCTTCCGCAGAGACGTCTTGGAGGGATCAACCAACAAGCTGTCAGGGCTGTCAGTCTTTTGGAAGGGAACACAGTACCATAATTGAGCCGAGCTGAATGGCTACAGTAGCGAGACTTTTGATAAGCAGCAACAAATTAAAATATAATGCACAAAAGCTCTTGCAGGCAATGTGGCACTCCAACCAAAATTAACTCTTTATGGAGCTCCTACGTATTCTATAAACCAGTGACCCATCAGATCAATCTGATGTATACACAGATATCTGTTAGTGCTGATTTGTTGATTTGCAAATGTAATAATGGTATCATAGTTAGTTTTACTATCTGGAATCAACAATGTTCATCATAAATTCAGCATATCAAC
The DNA here is from genome assembly GCF_040436345.1 of Pagrus major. Taxonomy (NCBI): domain Eukaryota; kingdom Metazoa; phylum Chordata; class Actinopteri; order Spariformes; family Sparidae; genus Pagrus; species Pagrus major. The sequence continues at coordinate 6,385,103 of NC_133228.1, forward strand.
CTGCGAGGCGAGGGTCACATGGCAGATGGAGAAAGTCAAATGCATCAGTAATGCTTAAATCCAGCTGGTTTTCTTTAGTCTTGCTAGTTTGATTACATGAAAACTAATCAATAAAGAAGCACATAAATGTCCTTGAAAAATTCTATAAATCTTGTTAATCGACTTACTGAATTTATTTTTTCTTTCACCAATATTAAGTTGCAACAAACAGTTCATCACAGTGGTTTGAACTGAATCAATTTTGATATAAAATCAATTATTATGAGAGAAACCAGCTGAATACAAACTTGTAGCGAGCCGTCCGCCCTTCCACATCCAAAGAAAGACTCAGCTTTGTTCATAATATGTGGCTCTAAAAATGGAAGTATCAGGAGGCACAGCTCAAGGCCATGATATTAAAAACCCCTCGAAACTTCATTTTCAATGATCCGATTCAAGTGGCGTCGATTCAAGTCGATGACTGGCAAACTTGATTTGACAGAAAATAAATGACTTGAGATTCAACTTGGATGTGGAAGTTAAAGACTTGACCTGAGATTTAACGAAGCTTGATGTTGTAGCCTTGCTGTCTTTATTTTACTGTTTAAAAGCAATGGGGAGGGATTATTTAATTGATTGAGAAGGCATTAAGTAATCAGTAAGCTTTTTTTAATACATCTGTTCTTTGTTTGATTACATTTATTTCATTGAATATCAATAATTATGATACAAATTCAATTCATAGTCATACTTTTTGAACAGGTTAGACAAATTGGCCAATAATATCATAATTAAACAGGTACTGATACCTTATCCTTTCTCTTTATAAAGACCGGATCCTGCAGGTAACTCCAGTATCTTGTTGGGGGGGTGGTGACTTACCTTAACTCCATTTAACTTGGCTTGCAACAACCTGTGATTTGACAAGACTTTCTTGAGACTTGGACCAAATGACTTGAGTCATATGTATGGATTTTCCTAAAAACAAACAAACAAACAAATTTACAACAATTTATAGGTTCAAAAATCCCTCTAAATCATCACTTATGACGCAGTAGAAGTGTGTGGCCGTGTATCGGCAGAGATCCTGCCATCTGTCTGTATTTTCTTAGTTTCATGTATCTTTGATGGGTTAGGGACTTTTATGGAAGTTCACAATTCTGAAGAAGGATAGTTGATTGTTCAGTCTGATTCCGAGGTCATCAGATACTTTGTGTCGGTGGATCGCCAGCCCAAAGAGACTCACCAATCAACTATCTTCCTCCAGAATTGCTTACTGCACCTTTAAATGGTTTGTTTACATACAACAACCAACAAATCCTGCATAATATGCCTTTAATAAAAGGTCCTTATAGCAAAGCCAGTGTAGTCTCTAACATCATAACAACTCAAACAGCCAATAATGGTCATCTGACACATGCTAGTTCTGTGTCGCTCACATGTGATCCTCGCCTTTCAGATCGTTGTGGTCCTTCAAGAGTCTTCCGTCTGAAAACGCCTCCCTTGAATTGACAGAGATAACATTTGGAGGCGTGCATCGTTATCTGCTTTTGTGCGATTGATCAGGTCAAGACAACAAAAAACCTGCAAAACACACTCAGTTGTCTGAGGTCAAGGAGCAAGTTTGATGTAGTAATCCCAGGATGACTGTTTTTCGGCCATTTGGAACAGTTCCAAACATGTTTTTCTATATATCCATTGCCCCAACTAGTTTGTTTTAAGCATACAAACCCTTTGGCTGACTGAATGGCTTAATATTTTGCTCTTAGCAGGAGTGAAACTCTTTCTGGTTTCATCCTCATAATTTCCACAGATAAGAGGCTCTTTTAACACATTAAACACAGCCATCACACAGCACTTCCTCGCTGCATTTTTATTAACAATATCTATTTTTAGCATTCTGTTTCCACTCTTCTGTCCAAATGCCAAATCCTCATTGGCTGGTAAACTGTGCCAAGCCAGCGGGGGCAGAACAATCTAATAAATAATCCATAATGTATCAAAGATAATTTCTGCTGCCTATCTGAAAAATACACACACACTCTCACACATCTTGAAGACAGAGAGAAGAAGTAGAGATAAAGATGATGAGCAAGCTGTTGGTTCTCAAGTCAGTAATTGATTGATGCTCATATTACTGTAATTATATCAAATTTATTCCCCACTTTGGCACAATGCCATTTCACATCGGCGTTAACAGCTCTACTAAATCAAATTTACTTGAAAGCGCGCTTGTGTTTGTGTCACGGCATGGAAAAAAAAGGCCCCCCGATAAAGCTACTGTATCATGTCTACCTTCAGGCTATTTTACAACAAGAGCGCATTGAGGGAGAGTGTTTCCATAAGCGTTTGTCCCAGGGGGTCGCACACGATCGGTGTGACGTCAAAGCCCACAGCTACTGCACGGTGCAGGAGGGGGCATCAGCAGAAAAAACCTCTGCTGGCTTGGAAAACATCACTGAAGGACGGGGCAGAGTCGCTGTAACACCCAGGGGTGACAGAGTGACCTCTGTGTGTGCTGCATGACCCGATGAAGTGCTTTACAGGCAAATGTTAACATGCCTTTGTCTCACCTCTCACTGAGTGGATACAAGTATTCCTCTAAATTCTGCTGCTATGGAGAAATAATCTTGCTGCAGTTCTTCTGAGTGAATATTTGCCAACTGATTGCTTAATTAAATTTGAATGGCAAAGAAGAAACTCATTTATATTGTATAATTTATGCAAATGGAAGTGACTTCTTCCCAACTTGGCCTTGTTTGACTCTTTTACACCTGATGACCGGTGATACCCTCATGTCAAGCTGCTGACACAGGATGCTGGGATGGGAAATTGGTCAACCAAGACTTCACACAACCTCAGACCTGCCAACCCTCCCGTTTTCACAGGTTTCACCTGTATTTCAAGGCCATCTCCAAGCACCCTCCTGTTGTGTTGTTTCTCCTGGGAAACTCCCGTAATTTGCACAGTCCTCAAACTTTACTATGAATTATCATCGTATACGGATTGGTAAAAGTTTGTCTAACATCGCCTGAGTTGCCAGATAGTCTATGAAACATAAACTACACACACAATTCACACACTACATGCAATTTGAACCCATCTGTCAACACAACCTGGCAACCCACAACCAATTGACAACAACAATAAATTGATTATATAAACTGATTGTATCAAACAGTTTATTCCTCTACAGCTACATTTATCTGGATTAATGTGCAAACATACATAAATCATGTGTAATCAGGCATGACATTTACATGATTATAGGCACTACTATAATATTGTTTCTTCAATAAATACTTCAGTTGAGCTTCAATGAAAGTTCATAGGCCAAAAATCCAAAACACAACAAAACTAACAAAAAATCAAGGAGAAATACAAAAACCAAAAGAATAACAAACCAGACACTCTGGGAACGCAGGAAGGAACACCAGGAACACGGGAACAACACAGGCTTCAATACAAACTAAACTTACGAGGGGATGAGGTGCAGCTGGAGAGACACTGGGAACAGGGCAGTGCTAACAAAGATGATGTGAGACAGGTGTGTAGGTACAATCTGACTGGGGAGGAGCAGAGGAGGGAAACAGAACAATAGGAACACAGATGAGCAGGAAGTAGACATTTACATAAAAACACAAGAGGATATAACTACAAAATAAAACAGGAAAATAACTAAACCAAAAAATAACTCAAACCTTGACATTTTTGGTAAGACTAAAATCGTTGTCTGGGCGGATATTTGACTAATTTGAACTAGCCTGTAATGATTTTTTTTACATGTTTTATTTAAAAAAGAAGAAGAATTTTTAATAATCACATTCAATCATACAATGTACAACGTAGTGATCCTGGTTCTCTACTTATACTACAGTAAACTAAATACTACTACTAATATACTAACGTTATAATTAACCTAATGTGCATGTTTGATGGTGGCTCTAACCCCAACCTTCTCCCCAGCCCCAAAAAAACTCCCATATTTAGAAATCTAAATGCTGGCAGGCATGCATAACCTGGGGCTCTTTCCTGGGAAATTTCAACAAAATAAAATGTTCCAGTTATCTGTCTTCAAGGTGAAGGTAAAACTGAAGCATACACCTCGCACAGCCTTCACAACAACAATACAATCTAAAGGAGCTGGGCTCATGTTGCAACCCCAATATACTGTGTACATATGTATATGTACATATATATATATATATATATATATATATATATATACAGGAATTGGGCTCACTCTGTATCATCTGAGCTCCTTGTACAGATCTCTTATCTACACAAATAAAACACAAATCACAGTATCACTCATGCACATGTTAAATATAGAGCAGTGTTACTGGTCCTGTTATGTAACACATCTGGATGAGTGTTTTTCAGTGATACAGGCTGGAGGAGTTTCAGTCAGTCACTTGCCTTTAGAGGCTGTGTTTGGTCTTTAGGTCTCGTTGATTCGTCACTAAACTGTGTGACCAGGTGTGTTGTTGGTCAGAACACACACACGCTCGCAGCTGGTAATTCTAAAACTAGTGTTGCACAGTCTCTGGGTCTTGGTGATAATTAATGTCGTAGGCCGCCTCCTCCAGATGTAAGTGGACAGCAGAGTCTTGACCTGAGGAATGACACAGTAGGGCCAACTCCTCAGGTCAAGATTCTGCTGTCCACCTACATTTGAAGGAGAAAAATCATTCCTCTGAGGACAACAATGTTAACATCTTGGCCAGAGAAGACAGATGGTTTGAAAGAGGAGTAAAAGAATCCAAACTAGAACAACTGTCTTTGAACAGAAGAGGTGGCCTAAGACATTACTTATTACCCACCTACAATGCAGTACTGAGTTCCCTCCCCAGACAGCTTAACAACCATTCACACATGGGCTCACCTAGTCCTAGAAACCCACATGAAGGCCGGTTGGGTCAACGACCCACAAGTGGCCCTAACGACTAACGAACCATTAACGACTCTGTAAGGACACTCCCACACAGAGTTTAAAAGCCTGCAACTCCCCTCCAGTTAGTTAGATCTGAAGAAGCCTCTTGGATGAGAGGTGAAACATCTTCAAGAAACTGAAACACATCTAGTTGCCTGCAATACAGCACTTAGAGTTGATAATGGAGTTAATATGTTATTAAAGGTGCACTAAGTAATTTTGAGAAAGACATTTTAATCAGAAGAGAAAGATCTTCATTGACTGAACAAACTAAACAAACCAAATAAACAAGCTCTCTTCATTTTCATGACTGAATAAACTAACTGACCTTAAATGACAACACAGTTTCATACTGTTTTACTTTGACTCATTAATATTTTAATATTAAAATTCTGAGTTTGAATTTCTTCTCCAAAACTACATAGTGCGCCCTCAAGTAATTAGTGATACACATTCTTGCTGACCTTTTAATGCTCTAGACAACTGATGGCAGTAAATGATGGCAGAAATGTTGCAATGTTCCAACAAAAGGCAGGAGAAAAGAAGGCTGCAGGGTAGAAAAACACATATTTGATCAATGTTTGCTCCAGAAACTAGCTTTACAAATGTTTTATGCAGTAGAGAAATGCATTTAGTACATTTGTTAGACCTCAAGGATACACATAATGTGTCATTGTGAGAAAACACTACAAATAAAATAAAAACAAGAACTCCACGGGGCACCTTCACACCTTTTAAATCCAACTGTTGATTATGTACACTTACTGTTTATGCAGGAAAATGACAGGATAAAGCGATGTTAAAATGCCAGCAGGAGCTAAAGTAGAGTGGTGGATATTTAAGTGTAGCATTGTTGTCCCAAAACAAGAACAGACTCAAGGAGAAATCTAAAGCTAGAAATAAACTGAGAAAGGGCTGATGGCAGCAGGGTGAAAACACACACACACACACACACACACACACACACACACACACACACACACACACACTTATTGTACTACTTGTGTTTGTATCTTAAATGACTGATGGTTCTCTGAAGTTGCAGCTCCACTAATGACTGTCAGCTCACAAGGACACAACAAGGATCTGGTATCAACCTGAGTGATCCGATCTCAAGTGGAGGGCTCTCAGTACAGCTGCAAACACCCCAAGATGCACTGAAGAAGCATTTCAGATCCGATCAGTCAGACCACATTCAGAGGTGGTTTGGATCGCGTGTAACCACGTTCTTAGCGGTGTGTACGCACATGTGTCCTGGGTCACATTGAGGGACCGCCTACTGAACTAACGTCCTCCATGAAACAACAGGAAGAAGCCACAACAACAATCATAATGGATTAAACGCTGTCTGATTTCCATGTGGTTCGCTGTAATGTAAATGACCTGTTTTGGCCCTCTTAACCTGCCAATGTGAGCAGAGGATGTTTGTGTGTGATTGTCTGTTTCAACTGATTTAATATTGAACTAGTAACCACAATATCCCCAGACTTCCTTACAAATTGTGCAATTTTTGAGAGTTAATGAGGGAGGAGAAAGTTAAAAAACGTTATGAAATGCTATCTGTGACAACTTCTCACTGGTGCCTTCTTCTAAATTCAGCATTAAATGCAAAACATTAAGTTGTTTCTTTCCTTTTGTCACAGCATCGCTGTGCCAGCCCGTCTGCTTCTGTGTCTGAAATGTGTCACACCTGCCAACATTTAGCAGCTGTTTGAACAAACTGCTTTGACTGATTTCAACATTTACATTTAATTAATGAAAGAAGACAACATTTTATTAATGGTAAACATGTCAAATTTACAGTAAACAGTAAAGAATATATGAATAGAGGCCACTTCTTTGTCCCCTTTGGACAAAGTCCCCAGACTCCCTTTAAAAATCACTCAATTCTGTGAGTTGTTGAGTTAGTAAGTCTTTATAAAGTTTGTGTAATGCTGTCTACAAACAAATTCTTACCTATGCAGGCCTTCTTGTAAATTCAGCAAATGCTATACAAGTTCTTTTTCTCTTGGTTTAGGAACATTGTGTCTGTCCTAAGATGTAAGTGTTTATCTGCATATAGAGCGAGGAAATCAGATCCAGTCACAAGTGGGCACTCACATGTTAATACCAGGTTTGAAGTGACGGTCTTAGAGCTGTCCAGCTGTGATCACATCACGCAGGATGGATGTCAATACCAGGTCTGAACAGCCTCAAGGATCCTGTTGTGAATGACACATTAATTCAATTAATTAATTGCTGTCAAATCAGTGCATTATGCAGATAAATAACATACATGTTGTATGGGGCTATTTTGCACTATGGTGGAATTGGTCTTGGAATCCCAACAAACACTGCACATTTTTTCTGTTTGCCAGACTGTTATATAGTTCATAGCTTCACCTTCCCTCCTGTCTCACTGGCTCCAAACTCCAAGGTTGACCTTAACCAAGAGATTATGTGTACCTCCAACAAGTATTCGTTAACAAAACCTAGCCCTGCCAAGTGTGATAAAAGCATTATACCTCACATAAGGGCAATAAAAGCCCAGTGCTGACCAGCCTGTGAGATACAACACTGAGCTGAGAGGACAATGAGACTCTTCTTTGCAACTTACTTGATCAACAGCACTGACAGATGGGGCAAATGGTGAGCTGCACTCGGGCGCTGCACTTCAAATGAGAGCATGCTGCTGAATACAGTTCGAGAAGCACAACCGCCATCTGCTCAAATGATTACAGGTCTGTACAGAGGTAGTAATTCACTCACCTCAGAGAAAAATGGGATGCCGTCACTGCTGTTCCAGCCTCAGAAATAATAGGCTGTGTATTCACACCTGTGGTGAGCCACATCGGGTTTGACCTTGCACTTCTCAGCGATCGCCCTCGTGTTGCCACGCTGACCTCAGATAAATTACACTTTGCGAGTCGTTTGTAGAAAGTGTACAATCAGGCGGCTAAGTTGACTGCTGGGTCAAAACGCACAATGAGTGAATGAGGTGATTGGGGGGTTAAAGTAAACAAACTGGTTGGTAAACAGCTTCAATTATTTATCAGTGTAATGAAGCAAAACCCAATCTGTGAGGCACCAGTGAAACCCCTCCACGCGGCACAGTCAGAAATTAAAATCCATTCAGACCATGGACAGTAATTTGTTCGCCACGAGCCAGCTCAGCTGCCTAATTGGGGACCCAAAGCGAAGGGGTTTTTATTATAAACAGCAGATTGGATAAAGGCATGGCTGTGGAGAAGAGATTCCCCAGATACTGTTCAGAGGATTACTCTTAGCAGATGTGAATACCACATCAAAAGGGATTTGAGAAGTGTCAGTTTGCGGCTGGATGTATGCGCCGTGGGAGGAGAAGAGGGAGGGCATCTGACGCTGTGTTTCTTTGTGTTTGTAAGAGAAGGAGCAGCGGAGCTTTTTCAAATCTGAGATCACAATGTCACACTGAAACATGAGCAAGGATGCAGATAGATAGAATACTAACCTGATTTCTGATACTGATACTCTTTTCATCAGAAAATACAATCAAGTAATAGCTGTTTATTTAGCTGTAGTGAGGAAGTAACCAATGACATAATGGCAGAGGCAAAATTAGTCATAAATTATCTGGTCTTTTTTTAATAAAGCCGAACATGTAGCTGGGTTACAGACCTCAAATACAACGCCCACACCTTAGAAGTGTTCAGCTACTCAGACTGTTGTTACTACTGACAGCCTTATCCCGGAGGGGGGGGGACTGAGGCAGAGGCCTGTCACTACACAAGCTGAGCAGCTGCCTATTCTTAGCAAGCCCCAAGGAACAGCACTGGATTTTGAAGTTTATATGGTGGCCAAACCGTGTAATTAATTATATAAATAGTTTCACTATCATAATTTGATCCATTAACATTTGGAAAGTTTAGAAGAGCTGCATGATTACAACATTTAATCTCTATTCAAGTTAGCTGGTCGCTAAACCGGAACTTAGCCGGCTCGGCCAGCAGAAGTCTCTAGTGTGCACGGTCCACGGGCCCCACGACACGGAAGATCTGCGTTGTTCTACACCAGGCTTCATGTGCCACTGAGCAGCTTTCATATGAACGCCGCTATATTCAGATTTTTAGATCCATGAGTAGCACATGTGCAGGCTCGTGTGCCATCTTGGACAGCTAGGCATGGCTACACACATTGGACAAACCCCATGCAGAACTGCAATAAAACAGGAAACCTGTTAAGTTATGGTACACGATTAGGATTATTTCGGGTGGCAGTGCGCTGTTACCTGGGCAGCTACTCACATCGGGAAGTGACAAGGCTCTTCTCAGTCATAAAAAATTTCGACAGAAAAATTGTTGATAGGCTTGAAGGAGGTTGTTGCAGCTGTACAAATTGTTCTAAGTTGACTTATAAATTATTATATAAAATAATTATAAAATAAGTCCTTTATTTGATCAACGTGAAAAACAAAAACACTACTAGTAACCGCTGTCACAGATTCTACGGTATGTCAGCACAGTTACTAATGGATACATCACTCACTACTGAATGGTTAGGGTAAGCAAAAGAAAGTAACATCCCTTCTATATGACTGAAAAAAAATGCTATTTCAATTTGATTATCGGCAATCATTCCACATTTGACATATAAAGATTCACTGTGAAATCTGTACAGAGCTAAAGGCCAAAAGCCACTTCCTGTCTAGCTGCTGTTACAGATTCTGAAGCTCAGTGTGATCTCTGATTCGCGGCTTGTTTGATCAATGTTCCCTCCATATTAACTCTATCATATCTCCTAAAGCAATTGCTATTAAAAGATGAAACCTTCTCGAATTTAAAAAAAAAAAAAAGTTCAAAAAATTATCTCCATGTTCTTGATATCTACTAACACTGTCTTCTATTTTTTCAACAGCTGTCCTGCTGTTATTATAAATTACATGTCAGAAATAGAAACTGCCTCATCCTCTCAAGCTGGTGACATTCAGCCCACATCGGCTTATTTGAAACTCTGCTCATCGATGGTTGAGGAAAACAAATTAAACGTGGCTAAACCAAATGAGGTTTTGTAGTTAAGCTCTTGTTAGTAATTTGCATTCAAATGTTGATGTGTTTTTGATTGGTACTTTTGTACGTCTGGAACAGAAGCCTAGATCTGTTTTCACTTTGGCTCGTTTGCCTTTTATGGCTCTGAAGAAGCTTCAACAATCTTTGATGTGAGTTCAGACCAACAGATGCCAAATTAATTTTAGACGCGACTGCATGCAAAGTCAGTGAAAGTAGTGAGTGGACATTAGGCATGAACTGAATTGAAGATGTGCAACAGCGAGCTGATAATATTTCAACTTGAGTGAAATGTTCCAGCTCATCCAGGGGTTTATATGACGAGACTTCATAAACGTAGAGACATGAGAGGAAAAGGAGAGACCGGGGGGAAATAAAAAGAGCTGAAATTCCTGGTTGATCAGTCTGAGCTGTTACACAAACACACCACAGACACCCTCTCACACTCAAAGTGTATGTTGGTGCATACATTGCTGGCTAACTACGGATCATTTCCGTAGAGTTGGTACATTTGCAGTCCTAATATTGCTGCTTTCTGTCTGAGGAAATAACCCTGACGATGTCATTTCAGTCAGAGACTAGTGAATGAAGTAAAGAAAATGTTTATTACAGCAGATGTTATGTGATAATGAATCTTGTCAGACAGTCTGGTGCTAGACTCTAAGGGCGTCTTCTCTGAGCAGCAGCAAAAAAGAATCCCCCTATGGAGGCCAGACACTGCTGGTGGTGGTGGTGGTGGCAGATGAGTCTTCTGAGATAGATAGGCTGAAACAATGAAACTGATGAATCTACAAAGACTGGGTGGAGGTGGAGGGCACATGCAAAACAGCAGCATGAATGAACTAAGGGCAGAGAAATTAAATTCCTGTGACCTGCTTGTTTGACCCTCCTCAATATGCAGCCTTTGTTGCTCTTCATTCCCTGTCACCTGACTTCCTCCTTTGCTACTGTAATAATTACTACAGCCACTAGAGGTCACATCTAACAAGAAGCATAAACACGGGTCACAAAAAGCTACTTTCACAGTCGACCTATAGCCTATGGTAATTTTTATGATGAAGATGTATGTGGGACGGAGGGTTTAACAAAAAGATGCTACTGGTTGCATTATGGGAAATGTAGGATTCATTGTTTATGGAGCTGGATCTCCCTCTGCTGCATCCATTTAGATCATTTTTGGTACATCTGTTCCTGTGTCTGCCAACTTTACAGAAGAGCAGTACTAAATCGCTGCAGTGCTGCCCCTTTAAGTCGTTCTCAACCTGCATTATGTGCCGCGGCAAAAATATTACCATATTTCATTTTACTTTGCAATTAAAGAAGTCACATCCCAGCTCTTCTTTTGAAATGGAAAATTGATGGTGCCATCAACAAGCTGATGCCCACCTTTCATTTATTTTCATTCACACCCTACTTCCATCCTTAATTAGCCGGCACTGAAAATAATTAAAGACCTGCTTCCAAGTCTAATGAGTGAGTCAGAGGAATTAAATAAGAAGCTGATGGCCACACACATTCCAACATCAATCCAATTATCCCGGTGCCCTTGTCAGTTTTGTCCCTGTGCGAATGGACAAAACAATCTCAGTCCAAACCCTCTGAAACACATCAAAAGTATGGGAACTGGCACTTTGCAGGATCACCTGCCAGGTCCTCCGGATGCACCATCGGTCCCCCCGAAGCCGACGGGCTTCGATCGTAGTGGGAGGGAGGGGGCTATTAGATTTTATCGGTATGCATGCCATGTTGGAGGGATTTCCATCCTGAGCACAGAACAGCGCAGAGAGACAGAACCTGAATCTACAAGCTGCACAATGACCTGCATTTAAATTCAGTCCTAGCTCTCCTGTCAGTCCGCTGAGACACACACTCTCCAAACTCACGCACACACTGCGTACACGGAATCTATATGAACAGTCACGGATGTACACACAGGCATACAGTACCAGACCCTTAACATCTCCATATGAAAAAAAAAAAAAAACATGCATGCATACACAAACGTGGAAACAGCCCCAAGACTTTCAAACATGTACACTGATGCACATGTATTCATGTAAAGATGAGCAAAATCTATATACTGTTGAATAAATTATACATACACACATATACTCTACATTGCCTCATACACACAAGCTCATAGACAAAAGGCAAACTCAAAATTTAGAAATGGGGATAAGCAGTGGGTAAAAATGTTGGACCTCTAGCTGGTTAAACCGCTGGTGTGTCTGTTGAAATTGAAGTAATATCATGAACTATTTTCAGTTCTCATCCCATAGGGCGGCCAGATGTCCTAAATTATAAGCAGTTGCCCTGAATCCTGCCCTGTTTGAACAAAAATCAGATTATACCTGAGTCTTGATGAATTATAGCCTAATGAGACATGAAATACTGATCGCTGTGAAGCATTCTTGTTCTGTTCTATTCCGACTTTCCATTGGCTACAGCCACAAAGTAACATGCGTGCATGCTCTTTTCCTCTTTTTGTGTCCTGGTGTAGATGAAGATAGTGGAAGTTGCAGTCGCAAGGAGAAGGTTAGTGTAGCTGCAGGCAGCCACGGAGGAGGAACGATCTGATACGTGCAAACGGATGTGATCGGCACTGGACTGATGAAAAGAATAAAATCAAATTAATTGCATGTAATCATTTACACATGTTATCATACAACACTTGAATTCATCAACAAAAATAATTAATTGTAGCACTGATTTTTGACTTTCATGTGTTTTACTGTTCGTTGACACTGAATGTATGTGACTCACCGGATGTACCCTGTTCGTACAAGCCTGTCATTGTCCGCCAATTTCAGGCTGAATACTCCTCCCCTATCTGCACGTTACTGTTTTCCAGATCTCTGTTGCTACATGAAACAACAACAACAACCCCCGAGCTAGTGACCTACATGCTTAAAAAAAAAAGGTTGGTTACTCTATAACACTAACCTGGTTGCTAATGGCATGGACCTAAACAAACTAACTGTTCTTACCTTTACTTATGAAGTGATTAAGCCATTTTAATCCCAGAGCTGGCCTCCCAACGCGCAAAACAAGTCCCCCCCCCGACACTATTTTTGCAGGGGCACCATCGCTGCATCCTGGGTTTTAGCGCCACGCAAGACGATTGTGACTGGTTTAAGGAAATACAAACAAGCCGGAGCATGTTAAGCATAATATAATACCATAATAAGAATTGGTCGGTTGGGCTATGCAAGACTACAATGAATACTGTATAATGTACTTGACCTCCTGGTCACCCTACCATCCACACAGATAATGAACCAATCAAATTACACTACTGACATTGTCAATCAGAACTAAAACTTTTTACTGCAAAAAATAATTCTAATTTCAGCTCAGCTTCAACAGAATCACACCTACTGCTCACACGTAAGTAGAACACACACACATATGCACACTCACAAACCACAGCTTAGTGCTGAAGCAAGGCTCTCTCTCTCGGCTCCTCAAGGGGACTGGAAGCTCTGTGTGTGTGTGTGTGTGTGTGTGTGTGTGTGTGTGTGTGTGTGTGTGTGTGTGTGTGTGTGTGTTTGTGTGTGTGTGTGTGTGTGTGTGTGTGTGTGTGTGTGTGTGTGTGTGTGTGTGATTGCACTGATCGTAAACAGCAGCAGCAGGGAAACAAATGGGTGGTCCCCCGACGGCTTCATCCCTGTGCCCAATCGATGATGCACGATAACGCAGCAGCGAGGCCCCTCGGGGGAGACGGATGGAGTCCGGCGTCTGCAGCGCAGTCGCTGTCAAACACACCGTCTCACTGCTGCTTTGCATTTCTGGATGAGGCGGTGTTGCAGTTAATTAAAAGGCTCAGAGGTGTATGAAATGCAGCGTGTGGGCAGGGCAGGCTGCAGTCTAGAGAAGTGTGGCGGATATCCAGCTCGCACTGGTTTCTGAGTATTTTTGAATTCTCAGTCATAATTCTTATCTTTGACTTTCACAACAGCCCAGCTCTTTGCTCTTTAATTTCTTTTGTGCTTTTTTGGTGCAAAGCGCTTTGGGGAACAAGGCAGCAGTAAACATGTTTTCCCAGAGGAATGTAGAATTCCCCTGAGACACTCGGTAACAAATATGTCACCTTGTGCTTCTCTCTCGGGGCAGTCGGAGCATGTTTGGATGCTGGCATACAGCAGGTTAATGCAGAATCTCAGTGTCCACTAGATGCACCATTATGTCAAAGCTAATATCAGTTCTGATTGAACCAAGCAGTTGCTGACACACTGTAATACATGACCTTAATAGTGCAATTTAAAAATGAAGCAAACGCAGTGATAAGATGCTAAAATTGCACTGAAGTACCATCTGATCATTTGTCTCAGATGGTCACTGCTGAGCAACTACCCATCTACTGTATGCACCAAGGGTTTTACTCCTCTTCCTTCTTTCTGTCGGCTCCCAGGAGGGAGATGGTGGGTGGATGTGTTGATTTATCTTAACCCACTGTGCTAGGATTGAATAGTGCCATAATCATACTGCATAATCAGAGACCACTGTTAACCAAAACATTTCTGGTCAGCTAAACAATGTGCTTGATTAAAGCCGCTTTAAAAAATGGCCAGCTCACAAAGTGATATCTAGAGAGTCCAAACCACTGAGCAGTCAAAATAGAACTGTTAATGTACTTAAAGAAAGGTCAACACAGGAGAGGACTCTGTCCAGCCCTCTATCCATCTTCACTGGATGACTTCACTGTTCCTTCAATATGGTTCTTAGAATAATCTAATGAGGACGCCAAAACCATCACTAATTACGTAACTTATTATTTATTACCTTCTCCAAGCCGGTTATGTTTTCACCCATGTTTGTTGATCGGTCAGTCAGTCGGTCGGTCGGTCGGTCTGTTTGTGGTTGGTTTGTTGTTGGTTGGTCGGTTGGTCGGTCGGTCGATCTGTTTGTTGTTGGTTCGTTTGTTTGTTGGTTGGTTTGTCATTGGTTGGTCAGGTGGTTGTCGGTCAGTCAGGTGGTCTGTTGGTTGGTTGTCTGGTTTGTCAGTGGAATTACACAAAAACTACTCAAGGGATTTCCACATAACTTGGGTGGAGGATGGGTTCTGGCCAGGAGTAGACCACGATAACTTTTGGTGCAGATAAAGACACGGATCCACACATTTTTTGGCAGCTTTTCAACATTTTTGTTAATTTTTCAGGGAATAATCTTCTTAATGAAAAAAATACAAAAGGGTACAAAAGGGGACTGTTTTGTACTCACAATAGCGGAGGTATGCTCTCATTCTGGTTCAACACTGTAGCTGCTGTGGTGACATTTGTCCTGTGGGGGAGTATAAATTCTATATTTTAGGCAGGATTCTAGGATTTTAAGACTCCATATATCTAAATTGAGCTGGTTTCAGGCCACTAAAATAAATAAACAAATGTCCAGCATGGAAAGGGCTTCGAAACAGCATTAACTGGTAATGCTTTATTTCACAGGTCCATAATTTCATAGTAACATTCCCTGAAAAGTACTAATGTATGCAAAATAGTTATGGTGAAACATTTTTTTACTTAAAAGAGATACACCATTTGAATACAACTCTCATTGAATACTATCGAACAGCTAACTGAATAAAAACGTGTAATAAATCCAAATATCTCTTTGGTGTCAGCAGGCGGAGGAAACTTCAACTCATGATCTCAGTACTTTTGAAGTCCTGGCTTCATTTATTCATTTGTAGAACTAAGAAGCAACGGCTGGCACATGTGTTCTATCAGGATAATTGCTTTGAGCATGGCTGAAATCATCTTTTGAAACTGGCCCCATCAGTTACCACAGGGCCATGCTGTGCTTTATTTTGACATGAGCAAAAATAAAAAATAATAAAAATATTCCCATCAAACATCTTCTTAAAATTCCGTTCAAGCAGAACAAATGTACAAAAACAACACTGGAAGAAAAATCGCTAAATCTCTTTTGCTGCCAACGTGCAGACTGAAAAACGATCCCTCTAGTTGACAGGCTGATAGGAGCAGAAACTGTGAGGGGAGGTCACCTTCGGATAAACTAAGCCCCGCTAAATTATTTATCACGGAATATGATAGATGGGGAAGTGAGACCTCGACGTCAGAAATCATGGGACACGATCGGGAAAACACAGGAGTCTTCCACTGAAGCTGGAGCCAAAACCAAACAAACAGCCTGGAGTCAGGCAGAGATTATAGATGACAGATTTTCATTATTTATGCTGAGGCATTCATTTGTGGTTCAGTAATTATTAACCTGGAGGGAAACATGATGCAGAAGAACCTGAGTTAAGTCAAGTCAAGTTCTTTATCGTCATATGCACGAGACCTACAGCAGAGCTTTGGCTCATACAAATATGTATAGAAAAAAGAAAAGTCTAATTTAATTGGGAGGGCACAGTGGTTAGCGTTGTTGCCCCACAGCAAGAAGGACCTGGGTTCGAGACCAGGCAGGGAGTTTCTGTGCATAGATTGCATGTTCTCCCTGTATCTGAGTGGGTTCTTTCTGGGTACTCAAGCTTCCTCCCACAATCCAAAAGACATGCAAAACTTAGGTTAACCGGTTAATCTAAATTGTCCGTCTGATTGTGAGCATGAATGGTGGCTTGTTCTTATATGTCAGCCCTGTGATGAACTGGCGACTTATCCAGGGTGTACACCACCATAGCGGTGTCAGCTAGGATCAACTCCAGCCCCCGTGACCCTGAAAAGAATAAGCGCTTCCAGATAATGGATGGATGGAAATTTAATTAGAATCTAAGATATAAAATAGTGCTACCTCTAATATATAAATACATACATAAAGAAAATATATGATAAACTTTTACTTTCACAGAGGAGCAATAGAGAGCATCCTGACTGGAAACATCAGCAAACATGGCATGCCCAGGACAGGAAGGTTTTAAATTAAATCAATATGATACTAAACAAACAACAAACAAAATAAATTAGGAAGCATTTTCCACTAGAAAATAAGACAAACTCAATTGAATTTTCTTTTAATATCCAAGCTTCAGTGGAATAAATTGTCAATTTCAAAACCTGGATTACAGATAACAGGGTGTGCACAAGACAGATGTACTTAACTTGTTTGATTTGAAGACAAAGGTACATCTAGATTCATGATTAATTTGTTCACCCACTGTTAGGGCATGTACCTAAACTTATATAAACTTAAAAGGTCAATAATTTACCTTTCTGTCCTTTGTGTAGTAAAAGGGACAACATTTTGGTGTTTTCAGTGACATATAGTCTTGATTAAAAATATAAAAATGCAGGTCTCCTTCACAAACAATCCAAGTCACACTGTAGGATTTATGCAAAATTAAAATGCCTGTATTCTACATGATGATATGTATTTAAAATGATCAGCACATTGAGACCAACATAAACATAACACATCTTCATCGGAGTCATTGTCAGCAACGGCAATGAAGGGATTTCAATTTTGCACAAATCCAAATGAGCCATAGATTGTTTTTGAAGGAAATGTGCATTTTATATTTTTTATCAAGACTATATTTCACCCATGCAGCAGATTAGATGGATAGATTACAGTAGGCTGAGTTTTTGCTGGGGCAAAATGACTTAAATAGCACATGATTATTATTATTCTCATTCATTTATTTGGGAACAGTAAAAACCTAATCTAATTATATTTCGGTATTCAAACGCAATTTTTTATATAAAAAGTGTAGCTTATAGCTTATATATAACAAAAGTGGCAAGGAGGCGCTTAGCATGTTCCTACAATGCCTGTGCAAGATGGAATAAGCATTCTTGTTTCTGTTTGTACTCTGAGTAGTACTGACCAATCACCCTTGAGTGGGCTTTGGTTGCATGCAGGTAAAAAAAGTCCACATGAAGAGCAAAAGAGGCAGAACGCAATCTCGCAACCAATCAACTCAAGTCTTCCCCAAGGGGTGCCGGAGAGTTGATGAAAGGCTCTGAGTGAGAGACGTGAGGCCAAGGCAATTAGGACAGTTTAAACACTTAGCTTCCAGCTGCTGCAATTAGTGTTAAAAATCACATAACTCTGAACTGATAACTCTGGAATCTGAACACATACAGAGATGATATATAGAACATAATGCTAGATTTAGTGTGTCTTATAGTCAATCATTTCAGAACTTGCCTGAGAATCATCATGTTTTTAAGTTCTCTTCATTATGAAACTATTCCAGTTGAACATTCATGGGTATCTAAACGGCGAAGGAGGACATTTCAGCATCTTTTTTTGGAAACGTTCTCAATTTTTTGAGCAATTAAACATAAACTAGATGGGTTTTTTTAGTAGCTCATCTTTAAGTTTCATTTTGTCCTTCTCTGTTCTTTGCCAGGGAAGAACTGTTTGGACTTCATTACAGTTTCAGCGGGGTCTCCACAGATCATTTCAGCCCAGAGCTCCAGCCACTGATGCTAGGGAAATGTTAATTACCTAGCCATATTCCACATTCAAACTCTCCTCACACACACACACACACACACACACACACACACACACACACACACACACATTTGCAAGGCTGGTGTCTCTGCCTCTGTGCTTCCTCCTTCCTCTCTGACTGTGGATTTTGGAGCGAGTGATATACCAACCAGAGACAGCATGGCTCATCCCACAAGGCACAAAATGTTCTAGAAACTTCCACAGTCTCTCACCATGCCTTCTGTTAGTGGAACGTGGCAGTAATCAGATGGTAAAATAGAAGCTATCTAAACTACCGTTGGGATGTTAGCCAGTGAAGTAAAAGCTGCTACACTAGAATTAGAAAAAACTCCTTAGCCTGTGTCAGCACTATTAGCAACAGCATTTTCTGGGATGTGAGACCATGTTGGCATTAATTGCATGTAGGGTGCAGCAGTACAGTATATCGGTTTTCAGGTACAGCATGGTATGAGAAGTGACGGATATCATACTGTGTACATTTGAATACCTATGGTATTGAAATATACTGTAATTCTGTATATTGTGATATTTTCTGAGATATCGTACCATGAAAACCTCAAACCATTGTAACCCTACTGCCTGTTTGAGTTATACTGCTCTGAAGTTTGATGACTAAAAACATGTTACATATAATTGTTTTGTATCCAGTATCCTTTCCCATCGAGCCATGATTCCATTTACTATCTGCACTGAAGGTAACCCAGAAACTGACTCCAGCAAATATCCAGCACCATCCAATAGGATGTCTTTCTATGTAACACGCATGCTCAAGGTCAACCTGTGTAAGTAAGATGGTTACCTAAACTGAATCATCCTGACAGACCCTTGTCATTAGCCCAAATTAGCTAATCAAACCAAGTCGTATTGGCAGCATGTGAGCAGCGAGTGTAAATGCTAGCATAGCCAGCAGAGCTAATGTCCTTTTTTTCAGTTGGAGCAGCGTTTCTCAAAGTTTCTTCACCGTGTACAACCTCAGAAAATACGAAGCTTTCCCGGTGCCACCATTATGACTGACAGTTAAATAGAGCAGTGTAGGCGTACTTTATTCAGCTTACTGTTTTGCACCATTTGTGGACCATCTGTGGATGCTTAAAGCAACATTGTGTAACTTTTTCACCTTAAAATAACAGCTTCAAAGTCATTTTCATGGTACAGTGTCTTGTAATAGGGTGAATGGTGTCTCTGTCTCAGCCACTCCGCCCCCCTATCACTTGTTTCTGCTCTATGTAACGTCAGTTAGAGGGTAGGATCACAGCGTTACATACATGTTTACTTCAAGATATACGTTTTCAACAGATAGCAATGAGTTTTGTTTGTAGTTAGCACCTACATTTGTCAAATTGTTACAGACCTGGGATTTGAAGGACAGTGGTGTTGCACTCAGAAACTGTGGGGGGCGCCAAATCACGTAAAATGCCAATTGCTACATAGTGTTGCTTTAAGTAGCCATTTTTGTAATGTTATTGAACCTTTAGTTTTACCTCTGTTTACTGTCGGCCATCACAGATTCTGCAGTATTTTGATAGTATTAACTGTATGTTTTTAAAAACATATCTGTGATTCCTCTGCATACCACTAGAGGGAGTACCACAGTTTGAGAATAGTGGAGTTCAAGGATATAAAAAACGGCTCTTTAAACATGAGAGGGGCTGCGGCAGCCTGTCAGGGCTGCTGCTAACAGAGACAGAGGCCAGAAATATGGCTCACTGGTTTGAAGGTGAGGCTTAATGAAGCGAGTACGAGAGAAAGACCATCTCTGAGGCTTTGGGGGTTGAACTGGACTGAACCCAGCTGCAACAAGTGCACTGAGCCCCGACACTGATGCCACGGTGAAGGACAGCCTCCCAGACTCAGTAGCAGGAGTCAGGACACTACAGCCAGTGGACGATCTGCAATGTTTTCTGTAAAAAAAAAAAAAAAAAAAAACCTTGATGATGTCATCAGGTATTGTGGTAAATGTAGAATCTAGTGTTTTTGGAGCTTGACTCTTTTTAGGGACTAAAAGTCAGGACATGTCAACCTCTGCTGCTTTGATTTCAAACACTATTTTCATAATCTAGATACAGTACATTTAAATACAGTAGATTAACAAATTAATGTTGTTTCTATTTTATGTCCAGATGAATAATTGGTATCAGATTAAATGTGGAGCACTCAGAACTTTGGACTTGGATTTGACTTAAGACAATGGTTCTCTGTTAGTGTTTCATCTCCATTATTTTACAATACATAAGAGAAACGCCAGCTTTAGTATTATTTACAATTCTTATTCAGTGTAGGGTCTGTGTATGTAAATTATCTGTGTGTCACAGCATCATGAAACACTCTATTGAGGCTGTCTTGCTTGCTTAATTTGATGCATCTTCCTTCTACCAGGAAGTTTTGTTTTGAATTTTTGGCACTTGCTGAAACTGTCCAGGAAGGAGAGAATTGAGAGAACTTAATGGTCTAAAAACGGAAAACAGAGACCAGCAGCTGTTGCGCTGAGCTCACAGCGCCTGTGGATCAAAGCTGTGCTGCACGGTGGTAAGGCGCACAATGATGGCTCTTGTTTCCTGCCCTCTGCTGAGAGCAAAGGACTCAAATCCCCATCAACACACAAACCCAAGAAATGACAGCAAAATTGAAGGCTGGCAGAGAATGAGAGAGAAAAAACACGGAGTAAACAGACTTTAAAGGCAGAGGATGGGATGTGACATCAGTGGACACTGAAACCATTGAACGCAGATAGATAGATTTCATTTAAGGTCAGCATCTTGCATCAACTCTTCCTGAAGGGATCCTCGAGGGCGCACATGTGTATCGCATTTTGTGGTGGCATGTGTTTTTGTATGCGTGTGCTAAATGTAAATGTCTCATGAAATATGTATATATATATATATATATATAGAGAGAGAGAGAGAGAGAAAGAGAGAGAGTATATTAGGATGCAGTAGACCCAAAGTGGAGGTTGATGACAATGTCATTATTAAAATCCTCAATTTTGGTTCCAAGTAGGCGTCTACCGCATGTGCACACTTGCAAACAAGATGGAGACCTCAAAGCAAGAACAAGAGCTCCTTTGTTTGTTATGTTTGGTGGAACAACAAGAACAAGTCAAAAAAACAGAAAATGGTATGCTAACGCTATACAAGAAAAGTACCAAACATGCGGAATACACAATACAATACAGAAGCACAAGCAATAAGAAGCATCAAGTTTCTCTATTGCACATGCATTCAAACACGTGCATGGATGTCCTCACTGACCTTGATCAACATAGGCAGATGACTAAACTGACATGAAACAGACCCTTGTGGCTAAGCGGATGCACAAGAGTGAACTAGGCTTAAGAGGGCAAAGCCAGCAGGAGAGGCAGGTGGCACTACAGGATCTCGGTGGAGAGTGGATACTGTTGGTGATCATAGCAGGAAATACTGGAGCTGAACAGAGACAAGCCCACTACATAGCCTGTTCAACCTACAGCAGGGCTGGGCAAATGATATCTCAATATTTAGAAATCTTGTCAAAAACACAAAAAATTAAATGTCACAATATTTTTATCAAAAAGCTGAATATCAATATTGCGGCTCAGTCATTAGAATAAAATGTTAGCACTAACGCTTCTGCAAACCTCCGAACCTCTGTTCAACTGTGTACGCATCATAGGCTACGTACCTCTATAAAACAAGTCGTATCACTGAAACAATACATGTTTACTACTGGACTTGGAGTCAGGAATTAAAAGCGGCTGCCAAGCCAGTGACAGCGGGTTGAGTCTGCATTTCAGCATTTTTTAATCCAGTGAAACAACTGGAGATTTTAGATGAGGAACCACAGCGTTTCAATAGTTGTAAGCGTGCCACCACGGGATATTTTTAAGGAGACTTGGGACAACAAGTGGCAACAAAAAACAGATATTTTTGACCATCTCCAGCCATGTTTATGGCGACCAAAACAGGTACTTTAAGTCAAACATGATCTTTTCCTAACAAAGCTGTTTGAATGCCTAATCCTAACCTGAGCATAAAGAAAGACAATGTTTTAACTCATCTGAGGTTTTGCAGAAACGCACATTTGCTAACATTTATTCGGCTGATTGGGTTGAGTATTGGTACTTTCACAAAATATTAACACAATGAGATTTTTATTATTTATAAATAATCAGTAATGTGGATAAAATGAGTGTGTAAAGAAGTAGTGGCATTAGAACAGTCTGGTCAGTTCAGAAAATGACATCACTTTACTGTAACACAGCCTTTAAAACAAGAAGAAACAACACTCATATCTCTAAAACAATATAATATAATATATTGTCTGGTCCTAGTTCAACCTGATACTAAATATCATTTTCTTCTGCTTCTGTCAGACAAAAAAGTAACAAATGTTTTATGGGACCTCCACCACCCAGATCAACTTACATATACGACATATTTTACCTTTAATAACTAATTGACTGTCTTCATGATGAGGTGAAAGTGAGCATGTCAAATTTTGAAATGTGCCCCCTCAAAAAAGAAGTCATTAAAAAGAAAACAGATGGATGCATGACACCCCTGCATGTTTCATATTGTGTTGGACCTATAATTTGTGATGTTGCCACATTGCCGAGATTTCAGCAATTAATGTGATGATCAGAAACATTTAAACTGATGGCCGGTGCAACAAAAACAAATGATTGTTTTCTTTTAAATAGTCAAAAACGTTGCCTCTCCCCATAAGCTCCACACAAATAAAGATCTGGTGAGAGTATGTGCATCTGGTGTGTGTGTTCTGGCCTGTATGTCACATCACATATGACCTTCCTGCACCATCTGTCCATGTCACTTCCTCATTCTCTCAAATTGCCCTTTGACACCGAACAGGAAATATGGCTTCCCCAGATCCCTGCTCTCCACCCAGCGCAAACTGATAGCCAGACCCTGACTGTCCGCTGCGGTCAATCACCGACCGTCAGCGGCGCTCGCTTCCGAGGAATTCGCCACACAAGTAACAGCAGTGACCACATCCTCATAAGTCATCGTCTCCCCTGTAATTCTGCTGCGGGGAAAAATGGCGGATTTATTGCTGCTGTGTCTGATAAGGAATTAATGAGGGTGATAAAGTAACTGTGGTGCCTCCGTACTTCCTGAGTGATCAAAGGAGCGTTAGATGACTGATCTGGTGAGTCAGAGGGAGCCTTCGTCCTCGCCGTGCAGCGCACTCAGCGTTTCTGCGTCTCTGTGAGCCCTGATTTCCCATTTTGGGGAGATTTGTCTCATTAAAACAGTGAAACAGTGCTGTGGAGGAGTCAGCGCTGATAACAAAGGACTCACACACACACACACACACACACACATCCTTGTGCTCTATATAATTTATCAGAATCTCCTAAATATATTCATTCAAGCAGTTTCTGTTGTGATGTAGGCTCAGGTGTCTGTTGTGGTTTAACTTTGATGTAAAACAAAGAGGAGTTTAAAAATGTTTTGCAAAAGGTCCAGTTCCACACACACACTCACACAGCACACGTGTTTCCACAATGTGGCAGCCAGTCCTCTGCATCCTGTGGTGTGGTGCAGTGTTGGTGGCGGGCGTGGACGCCTGCTGTCCACATGTTTTATGACTCCAGCTGACGCTGACTGTAAACACACGCTGCTGCTGTTTTTATGGACTCACACACACAGTTGAAATAAGAACCAGTCGTTTTTAGCTTCACTGGGACTTTTCATGTCTTATCTCGACTTCATGAATAAGAATCAGAGAGAGTCTTCGAGGTCTGCACTGCTGACAAGACAAATCTGTCCCCAGTTGACAATGATTGTGTATACGGTGGTACACAATGAGCTCTTTACACAAAAATGCTCCCACAGAACACTGTCAGGACACAGCTACGAGATACATTTTAGGTTTTATACAGTTCCTGTAATCAACTTATCCCTTGTCTCCCATCTGTTTTGTGCTACCCAACGTATTATTACTCAAAAAGACTTTAAAAACAGTTTACTTCGATATTTTTATTTTTTAAAAAGGCTCAGAAATGTCCTAAAACAGCATTTTATGGTGCTTTTTCTGTGGTCTATTTACAGATGCGGATCAATACGCGGTGCTGAGGAATGACACCTGAAAAACCTAGAAAAAGTTTGCATTTTTACACTTCCAGAAAAGAGGTTTGTGGTTAACACAAGCTTTACAGATTCACATTATTAAAATTGTCAGTAAATACCCACAGTTTGAATTGACGTAAAAACGTAGTTGTTAACAAGTGTCTGACAGAGTGATCAGTTTACAGTAAAGTAAAGTGCAGCAAGAAGCCTCGTGGTGGTGACGTTAAAGTCATGTGACCGTGATGTCGTTTGTTTATAGCCTAACGTTAGCTTTTTATTTGCCAGCAATTGCATTCACGTAAAAAACTAGCCGTGCTACCAGTAGATCTGTTTACTCCCAAGAGTGTTCTCCTTCTATCTCCAGCTCCTCATCCCTTCAGAGTGCACCTGCCTGTTTCTGATCACAATCGTGTTTGACAAAAGCAAAGACGAAAGAGCGAACGAGCCGCTTCTTTAATACAGCTCGGCCACGCTCAGCCTCCTTTGCTTCACGGAGAACTGTGGTGAAATATTGATCGGCGCTTGGCCTACACTGACCGCTGCACAGATAGCAGTAACTAAATGATGGATCTTTCAATAGGATCCCTGAAGAGGGCCTTTAAAACAGACCTCTGCTGTCTTCCAGCCAGTACTAAGTGCCGGCAACAGTCTGGGGGATGTTAACTCTTATCCATCATGTATCAAGCTGTATTCAGGACTGCTAGCAAAGTGCTACAGTCTGTGTTCCAGTGCCCCGGGGTTATATTCTCGCTGACTGTTCAGGCTGCAGACGTATTCCTCAGATCTGCCTTTTTCTCCCACCTCCTCCTCCTCCTCTCTCCTCCCCCTCTCTACCTGTCAAACACTGCAAGCTACCGTGCTTTGAGCCAACACAAACGCCTGGTTGGTACTGATGGACAGAGACAGCTGTAGTGGAAATACAAAACGTTTGAGAACACACACGCACACGCACACACACACCAGACTGTTTATAGAGGGTGCAACCAGAGCTGGGGAGCAGATTAACGACTTCACTTCCCAATTAGCCCACTCAGCAAGAGAGGAAACGGTTCCGACTGGCCTTCTGCTTCCTTTCTTCTCCGCGTATCCAGATACAAGTACGAGCGCGTGGCGGGTCTCTCTGATCTAATTCCAAAGCGCTCTGCGCGGCTCTCTGACAGCTGCCCGCCGGCCAGTGGCTGTCACATGTTGCCTTCACTTCCTGTTTATGTAAAAGCTCTTCAGAGCCTGACACAGGTCTGGAAGCCTCGAGGGGGGTTGGAAGTGTGTGTACACCCTGTGACACACAATCTAACTATACTGTCAGTAGGTTTAAAGGAACAGTTCATCCAAAAATTAAAATTCAGTCATTTTCTAACACTGAATTTTCATTTTTGGGTGAACTGTTCCTTTAAGTAGTTTAGTAGTTGCTGTATCTTGGAGAAGTAGTAAGTATTCGTCTTTTAGAGTACATTTTAGTCATATTTGTACTTCAGATTGTATGAAATTTACTTCAAAATACCTTATTTCAACCAAACTTTTATTTTTTATTACATCATGTCACCTTTTATCTTCGTGCTGTTGTCTCCAGTCCTCATCCTTCAGCCAATCGCATGTCCCTGGTTCTTATCTCAGCCACAGCGGAACAGACCTTGAACAGAAAAAAGCTTTTTTCACCATCTGACCTCCCAGAAATAGCAACAACGTCACTAATACTCTTATTGATGATATAAATAATTGAAGCGTCCCAATGTTCCATTCAATGAATAGCCAGAAGCAGTAAATGCCGATGCCAGCACCATCGACTTGGCACACCTAAATGGAATGCAGCCACTATCAAAGTCATTCATTAATACTGTGCTTTTGCCGCTATGTCAAACTGTCAAATGAAAAAAAGGCTCATTAGCAGTGTTGTAATGGTGACTTGGTATACAGTGTCTTTCATCCCTTAAGAGTAAAAGCAATTTGTGTTTTTGTGCACCAAAGTCCAGAGGACAGACTGGCGTTTTTGTGAAGGGAGCTTGAAATCTCAGCAGGCATCGAGGCAACAGTGGCCTGAGTGGCGCTGAACACTGAAATCTTTTCGATGAAGTTAAATGATGTGCTTCGGTGTGTTCGCTTCAGGTTTAAGGTTGTGTGTTAAGGATAAGCTGGGTACTTGTGTTTGTAAGCATGCTCCTCCATTTCATCGACCTCCTTGTGGGTTACAGAGTGACAGAAAGTCTTTTACCAACCGAGTTTATCCATTTTGGGGTGGCACTTAGCTCGTACTGCAGTGCCTCCTCACAGTCTGAGGAAAGGGAACTCAATTCTCCTGTGCACAGTAAAATGTCACAGATTTCAGTGAAATATTGCAGGTCAGACATCAGGCTGAGGGGCCGCCCATAGGAGGCTAGAAAAGGGCTTTTCTTGGGCCCAACCACCAGGGGAGCCCATGGAGGCCAGTGATAACCATGTTCATCCTAATATAGGTGATGATAACCTAATTTCACTTTGAGCCAAATTCTCACTATTACTGATTACATTGCCACCCTGCTTAGAAAAGGCTCTACCTCTGAAGAAAACTCAAGAAGGTTCAATTTCAGTGCCAAGTTCTTGGCAGCTTTTACAGAGGAGCAATAGAAGGCACCCTGACTGGAAACTGGGTGATTAAAACTGCCCAGAACCACATTGGTACCCACCTCCCTGATATTGGTGATGTGAGATGTCTGCACAAAGCTTAAAGGATCAGAAAGACAACACCTGTCCCAGCCACAGTCTGTTCACCCTGCTGCCATCTGACAAAACATACAGAAGTATCCGCTTCTGTGCTGACAGACTAAAGAACAGCTTCTTTCCTCAGGCTGTGAGACTCCTAAACGTATCCTCCCTGTGTGGTAAATTGAAAATTTAATGAACTTTAAAACAACAAAGATAAATATTTTATTTATTGTTGCTTCAGTGAAATGTAGCCTGATTCATAACCCCTAAAAAATTGACTTTACTTTTACTACATGTAAATCATGATGCCAGAAAAGAAAGAAGAAGAAAAAGAGGAAGCTGGCACCAGCCAAAAATAGACCCCAGTAATAATGTAATTAAATGTTTTTGCTTCATAAAGCAGATTTGGGGAGGGCCTTTTCAGGGGTCCAGCCATTTCTGTGTCATAGCAGGAAAAAAAAAACATTGCTAACATAAAAATGACACATTCCATTTAGGTGAGCCGGTTCCAGGGTCCTGGTATTGTTCATAATGGTTCACTGTCATAGCTTGGTGGGAGAGTTGATGGAACCAAGCCATCATTGACAAAATTGTTCCACCTGTGCATTTCCTGCTATGACAAGTCCAAATGTCTGAAAGTATTCCCTGCCCAGATGTTGGCTGACACAGAATGCATGCACACCACAATCCATCTGCCTCTCAAGCAGCTAGTAAAACTAATAAGCAGAGGGTTGCTTACACAACATCATGAGAACAAACCCACTAAGACACAGTCATCAATAAATACAACAACTCAACTCTATCAATTTGCAGGAATGAGTGCAGTCATTTTAGACCATGTCTGCATTAAAATACAGCTGCTAGCCTGCTGCTAACAATGTGGGCGCTCCTTCCTCCCAGACCAGCATTAACAACCTGTTCCTTCAGTTCCTAGAGCCACAATAACTTGACATTTGAATTGACTTTAATTCAACACCACATGTTATTAATTTGCGGGAACAAATTATTACTTCTTGCACAATAATTATCTAAACTCGCTACCTGGTGTGCTCTGCGGTCGTCCGTCTCTCCACCTCCCTTTCATAACTAGTCAAACAAAAAGGGAATGAAGGAGTCTTATAAAGTCAGTGTGGGTGTTAGAGCCACAGGGATCTGATTCATTCATTTGCTGAGTGACAACTTTGTTGGTGGGTTTGCATTTAAACTGTGTGGGGATTTGATTTATACTTATACTGATGTTTAGTACTGTATGAGGATTTTCTCTGTGGAGTATGAACCAGATATACAGTAAGTGATATTGCATAATCTTATCCAGGTTCCACCCCACAGAGCTAAGAATAAGCCTGAATCATTGATCGGTGCAGCTTTGTTTCTGGTGAACTCTCCTCACATGCCCTCCCTCCCTGCTTTTTCTTGCTCTCTTCCCTGTGGGTATTCTCCTACCTCGTGAGGATCCCAGCCGCCCCTGTACTGACTGCCTGACAGTGCTCTGTCAAGCCCCGGCTTCGTCTTCCTCCCTTTTGTTGCCATAGAAACCGACAGCCATGGAAAAGTACAAGCGAGTGGATTGTCTGGGAAAAAAGGACAGTGAGGGATAGCGATGGTCGGCCATGCCACAGTGCAAAAAGAAAAACAGCTTTGAGAGTTGTTTGTGTAATCTGAGAGACCAAAGTAAATGTTGTTATAGGCTGCTGAGGTCGGGATTACGGGACAGTGTCAGATCCTGATATTTCATGTGGTTTTAGCACTTTGAGGTGTGAAGTAATAACAGGGAGAAGTCGACTCATTAGTCACGCAACTTCCCCAAAGCCACCAACAATAAGAAAAACATGACTACATGACGCCCTTTTAAAGGGTGTTCGAGGGTTCGAGGGTACAGGTCAGACATCACCAGGAGCAGCAGGGCACCTGGGAAGGCAGTGAAGAAGACTGGAAGCTATGAAACAGAGATGTAAACATTCGCTTGATTTCACATATTCCAAGAACAGATCGTGCCCACAATTCATGAGGAAAGAAAGGCTCTTGGCATGACTGTTACACCCAAGGATATATATGTTGTGGTAATAAAAGGAAACAGAACTTCTGTTTACCTTCACAGGTTGTCTTTAAAATTGTCCCTTTAGCTGATGGCCATGGTCACTGTTATTGTGAGGCCCAGAATCACGTTTTGTAGGATTATATGGAAACACAAAGTGCACCAAATTAAATTGCAAATGAATAAATGAAGATAAAATATCATCTGGCTTCTTTCAATAACTCAGTATGTTGCAGGTTATTATAATTACATTCCAATATTCAAATATCTAATAATAACTTTAAGAAATATCCACTTCTGAAAAGTCTGTGATGAAAAGTGGCAGCATGAAATAAAACTGACATTGAGAAAAAATGAAATTGGGAAATAAAAGCAAAGTCTTATTAGATGAAGACAAACAGGGGAGAAGCAGTGATCTGATTGGCTGTTGCTTTTGCAAATAAGGCTGAACAAATGTGGCTTTATATAATGAAACATTTTTAGATTCAATCTGCTGGAATTAAATAAATATTGCCAGCAATTAATTGTGAAAAAAGCAGTATGAGGCTACTAGTGAGCTGAGCTTTAAAAATGTATTGGATTAATTCAAAATTTTAAGTTACATTATATATTTTATCTGTATTCTTTCATCTGATTATTTCATTTATACTGCCTTTCACTGATTTATTTGACTTTGAACACTAATACCAGTTTAAAAATAATGAACTACCAGCTGAATGTAGCTCCACCCTGCAGTGCGAAACTAGAATGAGACTGAAAGGAGCATCTTACCTCTTCAGTTTCTGAAAGATGCACTGCTTCCAAGGTTGCTGAGACAAATGTTCTATTCTGTCCTCTCTGGAATAAATTCTCCAGCCGATAGCTGATGTTCTTGGGGCTGTGTCAGAATTCTCCACATTCTCATATTGCAGTCAGGCCAGCGGACCCTGTGACATGTCACAGCAGGAAAAAACGCAGGTCTAATTAATAACTTTAACGATGACTGCATTCCATGTCGGTCTTCCACTGTCGGGGCTATTAATGTGCATACTGGCTCACCGGCTTTGCTTATTGGGATTCTGAAGGTGCAACATGGAAATTTAAATCCATGGTTCTCTCAGGGATTTCAGTGTTGGGTATGTAAAGTTCCCTAGAAAGAATTATTACCGAATTATGCATGTATTTTTGCAAGCAGTGACAATCTGTGATGTATTATTAATTGGCTGAAAATGATGCAACACCGCACTTGTGTTTCTGTACATCTCCAACAGGCCCTTTACATGTTACAGCAGGGTAGACAGCTGCAGCTAATCAGAGGAATAAGACGCATGTTTGTGTCAGGAGGAGCAATTATCAACTGCTGACAATAACACTTCCCTATGCCTGCTCATTAGTCTTATACGTATGCATAATTAATTATATTAGGTGCAGCTGTGTTGTTAAAGCTATATAGTTCAGAAGTTTGTATGCTTTATTCATTTATGATTATAAAACTTCTCACAACATAACGTCCCCGGGGAAATAAATAGTTGAGGTGAAGGTGCCACCATGGACCGTGACAGTGATTTCTAAAATTGCTTGCATTGGAAACCCCGGTGGTGCCAAAAATTCATTTCAATATACGTCTCGCTAAAGCATTAGTTTGACATTTTGGGAAATATGCTTGTCCTCTTTCTGGAGAAGAGTTTGACTAAAAGATTGATATCACTCTCCTACAGTATATCTGTCTGTTAAATAAAAGGCTACAGCCAGCAGCTGGTGAGCTGAAATTTGCATGAAGAATGGAAAATTCACCTTCTTCTTATCTTACCGTGTCAAGGGCAGTTATGTTCCAGAATATTTGTTAAAGTTTGTGAAAAGTTTACGCAAAAATGAAAATTCAGTCATTATCTACTCACCCCATGCGAATGGAGAGTCAGGTGTTGTTATGTAGTCCAAAAAACATTACTGGAGCGTCACAGAAAAACAGTGTTACATCATTCTCCTACACAACTCAAGTATACAGGGACTTTGAGCCTCGAGTGCCCAAATTGATTTGAAAAGACGATCTTTACATCCTTTTCTTAAGGGGCAGCTATAGCTCGGGAGATAGAGTGGGTTGTCCAGTAATCAGAGAGTTGCTGGTTTGATTCCCCAGATTTCATTACTTATGGACCGGGCCGGGGTGGCCATTTTACAGTTTCTAGTCTTTGTGCTAGGCTAAGCTAAAAGGCTGTTAGCTGTAGCCTTATATTCAGTGGTACTTCCAAAAATGTTGAACTAGGATTACTTTTGGAGAGTGAAGAGCAAGTTTACACCTGTCATGTCATGTCATTTCATAGGATATACATACAAAGGTTTCAAGCTTAGCCATAAAGTCTTTGTAAGACAAACAAAACAAAATCACACTTTCGTGCATTGGTCCCCACACTGCAGGCAGCTTTTTTTAAGGTATCAACCTGGCAACCTGACAGTGATCAACAGCAATTGAGCTGACTTCTAGCTGAAAGAAACGCAAAGGGTTTTTTGTTGTTGTTGTTCAGCATATGTGCAGCTGGCATGAAGGCAAAAGTGAATTTTAAATTTACACAGATTGTTTGAATATGTAATGTTGTTTTTTTTAGCATCAGCAAAAGATAACGAGCAGCTAAGTCAAATCATATAAAAACATATGACTCTAATAATAAGCTAATAGCTAATAATTCCCTTCAGGTGAACCAGCTCCTTTTTTAAATGAAATACTATCAGATTAACAGAAAGGTACCAGAGTGGAGCTAGGTGTTACATGTTGCTCTCATTCATAAAAGCCGGTAATGACAGCAAAGTCTCATCAGCTCACAAGCTACACATTTGTTATGCAACCACACAAGTCTATTTAGGGCATCTTCAGAGGGATCGGATCATCAATAATGAATGGCTTGCCCCTGTTTTGGAGTGGGCTGGTTTAATCTTGATCACACGTTCACAGCGTGTGCATCTGTAGCCCACGAGCTAATTTACCAAACACAAGCTGTACCATATAAACTATAGTGGTGCCCAGAGCGCACACACATGTTTATCCTCTGTGGAGCTTTATTACTGAAGGTGATGTCAGTTGTCCCATTTTTCATAATGGTTGTCTTCATTTTACACCGCTCTCCTACATGATCACAGGAATAAACAACTGAGGCAGTGATTGAAGCTCTTTCTGACTCTCTAGTTATGAAATTATGGACAAGATGTCATTGTGTTTCCAGCATACAAAGTGGAGTTTGTCTTTAAACATCAATGAACATCACCATTAGACCTACTTATCCTGTTGTTTTGCAAGATCCGGTATATATATTGTTTAGTGCAAGTTGGTTTTGATTGGCTACAAGCTTTCCAACTGCCTCTTGCCTTCTCACACTGACTATTTTAACAGCTATCAGCAAATACTTGCAATTTGGGGTTCTGTTGGTACAGTGGGTTTTACTTTTTTATTTATTTTTTTTGTGTGTAAAAAATTCTGCCTGCTGCTGCTTAACATTTTTCACTAGTTGAAACCATAAGGACTGAACAAGCAGTAAAGTTGTCAGCCAAAAAAGCAACACGCTCCATAAAACTGAGAGGAACTGGGGGATAATTCTGTGAGTTTGCCACGAGTGACACCTTTCATATTACACATAGCCACCCATTGATGACCCATTGATAATCTTACAGCAGTTTTACTGCAGCTTTAATCAAATCAAGATGACTGAGTGAAGCACAGCAAAACTGGTCCAAAATGAAGCTGTTTATTGTAATTTGCAGTGTTGCTCTATCTGAGAGTGACAAGACGCGTGGCCAATAGGGCCCACAGCTCAAGTGATATATACCCAATATTTCCATCAGAAACTCATGATATGCATCAAATATTCAGAAATGATGGTGGGCTTTTTCATTTAGCAATATCAACTACGTGAATTAACAGTGGAAATAAGAACAGCACTAAACCTGCAATAACTTAGTCCTTGTTTGGCCACCTGGGGCAGCGGAAACAAGCTGTAAACACACTTTCACACATTAAAGTGTGTTTACAGGTCTTGGGGAGTACTACTGAATATGTGAAAATACTGGTATAAAGACTTTTGTAGCTCCAGAGGAAGCTGCATGTAATCTGATAAAATGCCCTCATGGATGTCGCTCTGTTGCTAAGTTGCATTGTGGGTAATGTAGGCACCAGGTTTTGAAAAGGAAGAAGAAAGTGTGGATTCAAAAAGGTGACATCTCTGGTTCTGCTATATTGATTTTGATCATTTGTTTTTGAACTGTCAATAATGAGTCCAACAATGGGTTTTTGTGATGTTTTTTTTCTTTTTATCAATAAACATAGATAAAGGAAGAACATTTGAAAAAGAGAAGGGGAAAAACAAACAAAAAACAATGGTCATACAATGATAAACCAGTGGACTGCTCAAAACCTGAAGCCTCCATTTACCCACAGTGCAACTTAGCAACTGAGCAACATCACAAGAGGTAATTTATCAGACTACATGCAGCTTTCTCTGGAGCCACAAAAGGCTTTACACTACTTTTTTCACATATGCAGTAGTACTCCTCAAGACCTGTAAACACACTTGGTGAAAAGTAGTGGAGTGACCCTTTAAGTTGATTTGGTGAACTTGTTAAATCATGTTTCTTAAATGTATGAATGAAGTCCAGTGTTCAGCGTCTTTTAGCTCCGTTTTTGGTCTCCACCAGCTCCTGAAGGAAATATCTGTCCCTTTAGCTGCTGAACGCTCCATTATGTTCACCAGCTACTCATTTACTGTGTGTATTTTCTCTTTGTCATTTCTATATATCTCATTATATAAATGGTCATAGCTGCTCTCAGGAGGAAGTGAAGATAATGCAAATCTTTTAGGAACTTTTAGAATCACTACATGTAGGCAGGTGACTTTGACAAATAACTTTTTATCAGTGTAATGTGTTTTAAAGTCAGGGGTGATTTTCTAAAACTTTATGAGCAGTCCACTATTCTGCGTTGATACACATTCAGAAAAGACTTCAGAGAAGGTGATAAATTATACATAGAGCATGTGCGTACTGACTGTGCTGCAGACTACATAACAGTGTGCTTCAGACTCCCAAATGTTTCGTTTTTTGCCAGAAAATTGCCATCACCATTTAGAGTCATTACTGCTTCAAAAGGGCAGAGCACCAGGGCCAGACACTTTTGGATTTATTCGACAATGTCACTGTGAACTGGAATTCTTTTGTATTTTGCTAAGGAACTAAGTTTTAGCAGCATGAAAAGTGTTTTTGTTGAAGGATTTTGGAGGAATGGCTTCACAAATAACTGCCTCAGACTGGTCAAGGGCAGATAAATTGGTAGTTTACTGTTGATTTATTTATTCCTGCGTGCATTCAGAAATGTTGAATAGGAAGGTTTCTAACAAGGCGTTGTCCTGAGGGTGGGCAGTGGTATGTGATGTTTGAGTTCTCTAAATGCTTATGAAAGGAGTTTCTTTTCCTCTCTCCTTTTACCTTGATCAGTCGGCACAGCCTATTATGATCATTAAACACAGCAGTCCCACAGTTTATCGCTCCAACAATATTCTAAAGATGACACACAAATGTTGCATAGTGAAGTGGTAAGAGAAAGTTCGGCTTTACATTACTTGGCATGTATTCTCTATCACATTATTCTTTGATCTCGTGACATTTTCCATTAAAAGTCAAGTCATTTTTGCTGTTGTTGTTGTTGGTGGTGGTGCTTTACCTTTGCTGCAACCATTTCTTCGTTTTGTAGTCTGATCCCTGCATTAGTGGACAATATGATCTGTAACTCAAGGTCCACTTTCTAGCGTTTTCTGAAGCTTCATTTGTACATCATGGCTCTTGTGGGGCGGCTGTGGCTCAGGAGGCAGAACGGGTCGTCCACTAATTGGAAGGTTTGCTGTTTGATACTCAGCTCCGGCTGCATGTTGAAGTGTCCTTGGGAAAGATACTGAACCCCAACTTGAGTATATGTGTGAATAGCTGAGTACAGAAAGGGCGCAGGGCATTTTAGATAGAAAGTGCTGTATCCACTGTCGGTGGATGTGGCATGTGTTGCAAAGCACTTCTGTGGTAGTTCCCGCTACAGTATGTGTCTCCAGGACCATATTTTGACATGACGGCACACACAGACTCAGAAGGTGAAAACATTACCAGTGGATGTGGCTGTGGCTGGTAATTATTAGTGTGTGTATATCAGTTTTCAGTGTCCTGCTTTGTGTTGTAAATCACTTGTGTGCAACTCGCAGTGCTTCTGTATTTTCTTGCGTTCTCCTCTCTGCACTGCATTTCTACATACAGCATATGTGTTGTTAATGATGATGTTCATTAAAGATAAAATATATATTTCCGCAATTAGAACTTCTCTTGCTATACATTTTGTCGAGTTGTGTATTTACATTATCTCAAATGTTTTCAACGAAGTTCAAACCAAGACACATCCACAAGTTTACTGATGGTAACGGTGCATTTCATTTGGACGCCCGTCACTACATTTGAGGTATGGGTGGACAAAAGGCTGCCATTTGTTCAGCCCGTACACCTTGTTTATCAATGTTATGAGTTTTCATCTGCAAAACAACCTGTGTGAATATCTTGACTGAAGAGATGATGATAAAATGTTAGATGTCCGGTGTGCATGATGCAAAGGGCAAAAAGGTCAGGCTTGAACATGTGCAGGATGCATGTACTCAACATAAACGTACCAGAACCCATTTAACCAGAAACAGATTTTTTTGTGCCTAGTCCTTTAACGTTATAAGAGTCGTGGGACTGATCCAAAACAATAAGTTGCGGACCATAAAACCAAAACAATGAGCTGAAAGATGCTAAAACGCTTCATGGAGCTGAGGGGAACTGCAGAGTCGGGTGATAATTCTCTGTGGATTTATCACCATAAGTAACCTTTTCCACATTGTACACAGTCATTTCACCCATCATTAATATAAAAATATAGATTAGTGCAGCTTCAAGTTACTTTGATCCTTCTCTGCCATCTTAGTTTTATAGTCACTGCCATTGTTCTGCACAGGCGGCGTTCATTTTCACTATCATCCTTACTTTTCGTCACACTGGACCGACAGCTTCAGCTCACCATCCAACCGTTCAGTGCAATTAAAGACTTAATGGGACACTCAGGTTCAGCCTGTCTCTGCCTACTGCGCAATGTGTTGCTGCTATAACTAACCAATTAGCATAGTGGAGAGTTACATGGAAAACGGGCAAAGTCAGGGTATTCAGGGTCAACTGAGCTGACTCCTCGAGCTGTAACTTAATCTACAGTGGCAGCAGCCCTCACAGTGGCAATCACAACATTTAAATTCACGGTGGTTCTCTTTTTCCCTCTCAAATCCCACACTACACTCTCTGTCACATTCATAAATGTGACAGTATCGTTCCCTGGGAGAAAAATGCATTTACCTGTCTGTGAGAGAGAATATTAAGAGGTGGAGGGTAAGAGAGCGATAGGGAGAGATGAGAGGAAATACCGGAGGGGAGGAGGGACAGGATGACAAAAAGAGGAAGTGATGAAGTGTGTTGGATTACAGGGTGACATTGAAAGAAGCCTCTCTGTCCCTTTTAACTCCATCCCTCTCTTTCACTATTCACACACACCTCCCACACATCATCCACTTCCCTCCACCAACTCCCACCCCCTCACCCCCATCTGTGAGGGTCCCCACGGCTGCCTGGTGGCACCGCATGAGTGCCCGTCAACGCTCCAGAGTGTCACAAACATTTTCCCAAGGCGGACATGAATGAGATCATTGTCCTTTGCTGCAACGCCGTGCGGCAGAATGCGAGGGGAAGGTAAAGCAAGGAGGGGGAGGGGAGGAAGAGGAGGTGAAATGAAAATGAGAGGAGAGCTGACAGTAGGTGAGGAGAGGGGAGGAAAGGAGAAGACAGGAGAGGAAATGAAAGGAGAGGAGGAAATGAAAAATAGGAGAGGAGGGAAAGAGGGTTAAAGGA
This sequence comes from Pagrus major, assembly GCF_040436345.1. Lineage (NCBI taxonomy): Eukaryota > Metazoa > Chordata > Actinopteri > Spariformes > Sparidae > Pagrus > Pagrus major. The sequence continues at coordinate 6,422,159 of NC_133228.1, forward strand.
GAAGAATTAAATGGTTGACGGGAGGGATAAGAGAGCAGAGAAGGAGATAAATAGATGGTTATAGGAGGGATGGAATAAAGAGGAAAATGAAAGGAGAGATGAGGACGAGGTGGAGGAAGTTAAGGAAATGAGAGGAGAGGGGAAAGGGTAAGAAAAGGAAACAATACAAGAGAAGAAAGGAAGGTGTAAGGGGGAAGGAATGAGTGGAAAGCTAAAGGAAATTACAGTTGAGAAAAGAAAGGAGCATTCAAATGTGGATGGAGCGATGGGGTGGTGAAAGGTAGGAGAGAAGAAATTGATGGGAAATGAAGAAAGACATTCTTTTAAGGAGGAAAGGAAGTGCAGGGAGGGCAGGAAAGAGAGGAAAGGCAGGTCCAAGGTCCAAGGCTAAAAAGGAAATGGAAAAAGAAAGGGAATAAAGAGGGAGGGGTGATGTAAAGAGAGAAGGAACGGTGGAGAGAAAGTGAAAGAGGAGGAAAGGGTAAATTAAAAAACAGTGAACAGAAGGAGCCATGAAGAAAGCAGAGGAGGAAATGAAAGAAAATCATGAGGGCATGTGGGAAAAGGAAACACAGGATGGAAATAGGAGAGACAAGGAAAGAGTAGAGGGAAGTAAAATAAAGAATGAAGAAAAATTGTGTATTTTTTTACATATACTGTATATGTCATTCAAACTATGACGATTTTAGAGGCCCATATTTACCATAGTCACCATCTGTAGATGTAATACCTGGAGGTGATGACTTAAGTAATCAATGAACTCTTTTCATACTGTCTGTTTACATTCTTGATAGGGATGCACCCATAAGGAAATTCTGGGCTGGTATAATTTGGCCAATATCCAATATAATGCCTGTATATTTTGTTTTGTTCTTATTCATCCTCACTTTTGTGTGAAGGGAACAAAGACATCCTCTTTATAATATAATAACTGGACAGATTTAAAGTCATTCAGCCCGTTGTTACATTATCTGTGTGTGAGCACAAATTCACTCATACAAAGTTTTTTCACTCAGGGATGTGAAAAGCTTCATCATTTCATCAGGGACCTGTTAATGACAGGACTATGGGGGATCTCTAGTATAAATTGAATTCATAAGGTGAACACCAGAGAACATTTAAATGCTGAAGGGTCACATGACCTGTGGTGTTCTCACTGATTGAATCATTATCTTGAGAAATAAATTGTTTTCTCACAATGGTCACCATGAAGGATAATTATGATTTACTACAGTTTCAGCCTTATTCTTAGGTCTGACTTTTGTTTACTTTAACATTAACTTATAACACTGTACTCACCATGGTTTTTTGTTATTGTTTGTACAACATCCCTCAGACATACACACTTTATTGGTGCAGCAAGATCCTACAGTGTGGCCACATTCAAATATTAACATATAAATTGCAGTGTGACCCCTATTCCTCCAGCCTCCTCCTGCCCCGGAGACGTTAAGTGTGCACAGAAGTATGCATATCACAATAGGCCAGTGTTGAACCAGGAGGTGGGTCTGTTAACTGTCATAGATGTTTTACAACAGACAGTTTGGGTAATCATTTTACTGCTCACCTTACAATTTGGCTAACCTGGACTTTATTACAACCCACCTGGTCGTCTGACTGCTCGTGTTTTGTTTGCCCTGCTTGTCTTCCCAGATCTCAGCAAATAACTCAATGAACACAGTGTTAGTATTACTAATACCCATACCCATTTTGAAATCAACTGGAATTTCCCTAATAATTGAAACCTCATGATCAGAAGTGAAGCACTGATGGGTCATGCAGGCAATGATTTGTGGTAAGAATACATATGAATTCATATATACTGTGTAAAAGGTATTTTGGATGGTCTATAGTTTCTTCAGCCCATCTGCACTGTTGTCTGTGATGTTCACAGTCAAACCAATAGACTTCCTGCAGTATTCAGTGGCAGGCTGCTGTCTTCTGAATGTTAAACACACCGTCAAGCTGAAACAACACAACCACCAATATCAACATTACTTTCCAGCTATCAGATGTAACAGCAAACAATAAAAGAGCTGAATCTACTTTCCTGACCCTCTGTGTGTCTTTGCCAGTGAAAGGCTTTCATTGTTTCCACATGATCACAAGGGAGGTGGTGCCAGTATTTAGTGTTATAATGGAGCTCCAGCCTCCAAAAATAAACTTGACGTGACTCTTAATTCAGTTTTAACTCTAAAAAGATGTTACTGATCTCTGGAAAAAAAGAAAAAAGGTCAAATGGTGGTTGCAGAGTGCTCTCTACACTTCCTGGACACCTGTCAATCAAACAGTGTGAGTGTATGGTGATATCATCTTACTACTGCTTCCAACTACCCATGCTTCCTTCATAGGAATCGTTGGAGACTGACTGTAATATTTGCAGTCAACACAAACCAATCTCACCCCCTGCCTACACCGCCTGTAATTTCTCCTGTGTGGTTTCCAAATGGAATATTAAGTTTGGGTAAAATGATTTTTCCATAAGGACGTAGACTGATATATGAATATCATTAAATTGGAATGCGGTTATGCAATTGTCTACTCGTAAAAACATTATTTACAACCTTCATTCCATAAAAGTGAATTAAAACAGACAGGATGCAATATCTTGCAAATGCTTTTTACAAATATTCAATTGAAAACAGGACAAAGACAAAAATATTTTAATGTTTTGCCTCATTAACTTCATTGAGGTTTGTAAATATATGCTTGTTCTGAATATGAGGCCAGTAACACGATTCAAACAAGTTTGAACAGGCGCAACAAAAGACAGGGAAAGTTGCAGAATGCTCCAAAAACACCTGTCTGGAACATTCCACAGGTAAACAGGTTCATTGGTAACAGGTGACAGCATCATAGCGTCATTCACAAGCAAGGATGTGGAGAGGTTCATCAATTTGTCAAACACATGAATTTATAAAATATATCACTACATGGGTTTGGTAAACACAGTTCGTTTGCAAGTGAGTGCTGAGGACTTCCAGACTCCAGTAGACCTACCAGTCTCTCAGACCTGCTCAGGTTTGGACAGAATAGTGCGGTCCAAGCAGCAAGCTACCTACTTAACGTACATGATGTGACATTACATTTAGTACGTAACTTAAATTAAATCAACATTGCCTTTTGAGTTCATACTTGACACAGCTCAGCTGAGGTCTCCTGGGTGAAAGTCCTGTGTTTGCCACCTAAATCCACCCTGACTTTTCCGCTGTTTATACTACATCACCTGACCTTCACCTTTGCTCCTGTCATAATTAACATAGCCATTAGAGGTCACCACCAGTCATTTCAACCCCCTTAAACAATCAACCGGCACATTTTCTGGTCCGGCAGCTTGATATGACCCATATGAACATTTGTGACCTCTAGTCGCTGTGGTAATTATAACAGCAGTAAAGGAGGAAGTCAGGAGTAGTATAAGTCTGTATAGGGAGGAGGTCAGGAATGGATGGTCGGGTTAAACAAGCACAGAACATTCATTCAGGAGACAGCTGTTCACATCCAGTGTGAAACTAAAAGTCAATGAGTTCTTTTAAGTGAATAAGGTAGGGAAGTTGCGTCACATAGGTTACTTTGATAACATAGGTATGTTCCTAATGGAAGTTACAGAAGTTGTGATTTTAACCCAAACCACAATGTTTTCCTAAATCTAACCTTGTAGTTTTAGTGCCTAATCCTAACCAAACTGCAAGCGTACGATGAAGGTCTGTGTCCCTGCTACACTCCACCGGTCACGTTGTTTTGGCAATGGTGATATATTGTTTTGGGTGACTCTGACAATCGACCTTTTTACTTGTTTATGTATGAGGATGTGTTACATAACTGTCTCAAAACCATGCATCTTTAATGGAATAGATTACCTCTGACAGAAGAGGGTTAGATTGAACTGGATGGTGTAACACAGCTAAGCTACACAAGGCTTCCTCCATCTGGTACTTTTCAACTCGTTCTTTCAAAGGTCAGCACTGTTAAAACAGTCCATCGCTTGACTTAACGTGTCAAAGCTCAGCAAATTTCAGCTTGATGTTAAATAATTAGTGCAGTTTTACTTTGCCTCCTAAAAGGTTACACAACTAGCTGCTATTGTGCTGTACTCAACGGACATTTATTCATATGTAAATCTCTGTGATAATTGACGTTGTCGTATTTTTTTCATAATGGAGGCGAAGACAAATAAAGATAGAGGTCAGAACAAAAGCAGAATACTGTCCTGGGGCTGTTTTCTTTCTCCACATTGTTTGGCAGCACATGCCAATGTCAAAAAACGAGGCGTCTCACTTTCAATATGCACACACACAAAACCAAACACACCCATATTATCTGCCTACCTGTACGCAGTTAAAAGCTGCAGCCTACTCATGTTACATCTGCCCGGGTGCTGACTCACTGTGAGTCGCGGCTCATTCACATTCCAGGAGACGGAACATTGTTTGTGTCTATCCCGAGGATAGGCAAATCACAGAGGGGCCTCCTGCCGGGAAAGGCAGTAAAGAAGTTGTAATTGGAGAGGATTGAGTGGAAAATGTCACGTCTGTCGATGTCTCTCAGAGACAAAAGGTTGTGTATTCATACAGATTTGGCAAATGTCAGTGCAAGAGTTGTCACTGAGTCGGCACAGCCTAAAGGACACATCACCACATGATCTCTCTGTGCCCGAGTCCATCTTATCAAACACACGCCTTTCATAAACTGAATCAGGTCGGGCACGACTGAGCAAACAGTGGGAACATGAATAAATAAAACTGGATTAGTAATCAAGGCGCTATTTTCAGTGTACCACACACTGAAGCATGGAGGTAAAGGCAATTGGTATGCCTGTTTTATAAACTGTTTCTTTGACCAGCTCATTAATCTCACTTACATTGAGGCACAATATTGAAATTTACACACTGAGTTTGGTTATAAGTGGGTGTTAATGTGGTCACAAATGTTTAATGCATGGCTGTAACATTATAGCTAAACCCAAAAGTCAGTCGAGCTCTTCTACCACAACAGCTGTGGACTCTCTAAAGTGAAGATGGCAAACATTCATGTCTTTTAGCAGACACTAAAGAAGCCTTACAGGAGCTGTAAAATCTCTCCACACACACCAGATGATGCCTTCATAACAAAAGCAACATAAATCTCCTGTCTGCTCTGAGAACATGGCCCCCAATACAGCAGATGCTCGCAATCCTGACACCACAGACAATGGTCCAACTGGAGCACTTTTTGCCAATCTTACCGATCGCCTCATTTTACCTCGTGAGAATGATCCAGTTCAGACTCAAAAACTTTCTTCAGTATAAAATACTTTGCTTGCCTAGAATTCTTCTCAGGTACCACAAGCCCACAGGCTATATCGCTCCAAGCAGGTTAATGAAGCCTGTAGGCAGCGCTACACAGTACGATACAAAATATTAAGGGTAGCTTTTATCAGTTCAGGTTCAAAACATATCAGAAACCTATTTTAAAAGGGGATCTGAAATGTATTGTATCACATCGATTGTGATTGTAACGTGGTGCAAAAAATGAGACCCTCCCCGTCTCTCTCGGTTGCTGATACAAGCCTGGAGACTTGATGTACGTACTTGAGTGCCGCGTCGCAGTGCCTCTCTCTGCTCTGCTGATAGGGAGTAACAGTAGCTCACATTAGTTTAGAGAAGATCTTCATTGACTGATTTGTTTTATGCCTAAACAAACTAAATAAACAAACTCTCTTTGTTTTCATAACTGAACAACCAAACTGACTGAGAGGACAACACAATTTCACACTGTGTTACTTTGTTTATATTTGGTGGACCCTGCCACCTTCCCAGCTTCAAACAGTGTTCTGGGGACATTATTTATTTATTCAATTTTTTTGTTTTATTGTGCACAATGTGTAAAATATCTACATTGTCAAAAGGAAGTTATAATAACGTGCACAAAAAGGGTACTTTCAGTCAATATATAGATAATATATGGATACATTACCTGTTTTGAGTAAGGCAAATCTTCTAACTGTGACGTGAATAGTTACGCTATACGCACACATGCCTGGTTTATGGGACTGTGGGTATCTCCCAACTCCACATGGCTAACTGGCTCTGGCTATCTGGCAGAGAATTTAACACATCTACGAGGGAGACAGACAGAAAGAAAGACTGCACACTAAGCTGAGCTCCCAGTTTGCATTTGCTGACCAAGTGTGATGTCTGCCTACAAGAAGTGAAGCCACAGGAGTCAACAGAAAAATTGTGCTAATACTACCTTGTTCATGTCTGTCCATACCTGCCAGGTAGCTAACTCCAGCTCACTGTCTGCAGATATCAGGCTGATGTCGAGAAACACAAACAGCAGGAGCAGATGAACTGGTGTGTGGATGTTTCTGCTCTATCTGTGCTTAGACTGATTATTGAACTGTATGTTGCTGACACAAGCTGGCAGTCAATATCTGTGAAAGCCTTTCTTCAGTTTTTAATTATACATAAGGAAGACAGGCTGGCATGTGGGGCAGTTCTTCAATTATTCTTTCTCAACTGTCTTAAGCATGCAGACCAAAGAACATGATGTCTCAGTTATGTGTTCGTCTTTGAAAAGGATTAAAATCACAAATCTTCTGCAAGCTTGAAAGAAAATCAAGAATTTCATATATGCAGTTTACTGCCCAGCCCTATTATGATCATCATTAAGTGAAACAGTTGCACAACCTTTAGAATATTACCACAGCTTAGCACAACACAGCTCAAACAGATTTCACAACTTAAGCTTGTTTCTCTTGGAAAAGATAATTCAGTCATTTTGGGCTGAAAGAAACAATGGAGTGATTGCTATGAAAAAAAAAAAACTTGATGTGCCAGAAGGTTTGTTACACAAAAACATCTGGGAAGTTGTCCTTGTTAACTGTTTGGAGAAGGACAGGCACTTGATGATGATTGGACGATACATCGCCATCATCATGGTCAATGGAGCCAGTGGAGCCAGTTGGTAAATCAAACTCTTACAAGCCAGTTGAGAGAAGAGCAAAAAGCAGTCAGTGCCATTCTGTGCTCTACTTGTAATGAAACTGATGCTAAAGCAGCTACAATAACCTCTTCAGGAGCTGCCTTTGTTGTTTTCTAATGAACAGTCGCATCCCTGGCTGTTGTCACACCTAAACCACAGCCATGGCTTCCAGTATTTCGATAAGACGACAAATGGTACGAACTCCTGTGGCTCAACAAGATGGATTCCTGAATCCAGCTGCTCCACAAAGGACACAAACAAAGGATTCTCTCACATTCAGCACCATGTGAATGAGTGATTTCAACAATAAAGATCAATCAAAAAAGTGAGACTAACCTAAGTGCCCCGTTACAAATGGGTGTTGAAAGACACTGAAAGAATAAACCTGGTAAACTACGTCACTGTCAGACTTTAATTTTCTTCATTAGCATTTGACTTAATATCCTGAGAATCAATATTCAGGGACCCACAGATTCAGATGAAAACACACCAGAACATGGGACTATTGCAGCTATTCTCTTTGTCGGCTTTCAGTATGTAAAGGGCAGCAGTCATACAGACAAACAAGAGTCTTTGAATCCACCTGTGGCTGAACAATCACATCTCATGCACAGTTCCTGCCTCCAATCAGGCAATTTTTCACAATTGTGTAAGCAATATCTCAGCACAGGCTACATCCTCTCCTCAGATCCAACCATTACTACTCTCAAGAAACACATAGCAACAGATCTGGAAGTAATTTTAGGAAACCATAACCCTGTCTATTGCATTTGAGTGCATCTGTAGCACTGAAAGAGATTTTTATGTAGACGGGACCTCGTCAAGACCTCATTTTATTTCATTTTGTACGTGACACTTCACTGATTGAATCAGAAATGTGTCCATTCATTGGTCCGTATCAGCAGGGATGTTTACTGACACAAGGGACTGAACCTGAGTCATGTGGCAGAAAGAAGATCTCCTGAGTTGATATCCAGCCTTAAAAAATGGAGTCGGGGCAACTTCAGACAGAATATACATGATAAATCAGTTAATTGGGAGCATTCAAAAAAATCAGACAATTCATGAATCCCTCTTAACATGAATTTGTTTCCTTTCCATCTGGCCCTTACAGAGAAATAAAATCTACAGCTGTTGAAAGAAAAGGAAAAAAAGAACAATACAGCTGTATCATTAAGTGCCAAACCAGTTTTGGCAAGCCCTCCATTTTGGAGATTCATTTGCCTACAAAGTGGTTCGCCGTCTCCATTTGCATTGTTTTTAACTGCTGTTTGGCTCCCAGGAGAAGATAATCCCAGACTAACAAGCGGTGTTATCTCATGCAAAAGAGGAACTGAGCTTTTCACACAAACAGAGGGAGGTCAGCGATTGGCTGAGAGACAGCTGTCCCTGCCGCTGCCGGCCTATCGGTGACCTTGAGGGAGCGAGGAGGAGGTTGTGTCTGCTCAGCTGCCCGACTGCTGTTATCACTGGCAGACACCATATCACCTGTGTGTGTAGGCGAGGGGGCGACTAAATGTGTGTGTGTGTGTGTGTGTGTGTGTGTGTGTGTGTGTGTGTGTGTGTGTTTCCCTGTCTACGTGCCTGCTTGTACAGACTGAGTGCATCTGTCTGTGTATATTTGTATTCAGGAGTCTACGGCTTACCACCTGCATACTCATACTGATAGCAGAGAGGATATTTACTATGTGTTTGTGTGTGTGTGTGGAAGTGTAGTGCTTACATTGTGGGGACATACATCTGTTTGCAACATTGTGGGGACTCACCTTCCTTATGGGGACCAAGGACCCCATAACGTAACTCATTACATTTCAGAGTGAAGGTTTAAGGTTAGGGTAAGTTTGGCTTAGGTTCAGTCAAGTAGTGGTTATGGTTAGGGTAAGTCTCCCAGGAAATACATCCAAGTCTACGTACAGTGATGGAAACATGACTGTGTGTGTGTGTGTGTGTGTGTGTGTGTGTGTGTGTGAGTGTGTGTGTGTGTGTGTGTGTGTGTGTTTGTGTAGGCGACAGAAAAAAACTGTCCTGGTGGGTCATAAATACATACAGTTTGTTACCTGGTGTGCTGACCTCGTGTTTTCTAACTGGTGACAACAAAGGACATATTCAGGAAAAAAGCAAAAACCAAAACAAACAGTGTTCAAGGTGTTTCTCATACCATGCAAATCCACACCCACTTTGCAAATTTAATGAGATGTTGTGTATGCTTTGTTATGCTGGTTAATAGACTCTTTTCTGCATGACATCCTCCAGCTGAACACACATGCATGGGTTTAATTCATAGCTCCAACTCTTGATCGGTTAAGACTTGTCCCTGTACCCTCTTAAGGGAACTGTGCCACAATTTTCATTTTTGAAACCATTTTTAGATTAGATTTGTGCCTGGAGTACTACTAAAGTGGAGCCTGCTGTTTCACTTCTTAATTATTTTCCCAGGTGTGTGATGAGCTGAGAAAGGTTTTCACCACATGATGCAAACTGGCACAAATACCAACTGTTGCTAATTAAATGTTCACCAACCCCCTCCTCTAAATGACTATCTAGTCACAACTTAGCAACCGTAACTAGGCATGGCAGTGGCAGGCCATCAAGCTGTGGGTCCCTCTACATGTTGAAGTGGTGTGAACGAGGCTCTAATAAAAGCTGTACTCAGCATTTAAAGATTTTTCAGAGATTCAAGATTTTTTCTTCAAAAACTTGAGTGATATTAGCTCTGTCCTGTACTTTATTGAAATTGACACAGTCATTACCTAAGATAGCGTTACGATACACACTGTTAAATCTTCATCCTTTACTCTTGAAGATGCAGTTTGAGAAGAAAGCAATAAAGCATGCATTTGACCTCTGTGTTACTTGTCTTGAGTATGTTTTTCTTAATTGTGGTTAAGTTAGAATAAAAGACATTTTTCATCTTCCTTATAATCCTGTGCTGTAGTAGAGTAATACTCCTTACATTTTTCCTTAGCGGTATGTACTATAATGCAAGGACTTACTAGCCACAGAACAAGAACTAGGCCTATGTGCTCATTATTTACATGTCTTCTGCATGGAATTAATGAGGAAGCTGTCCCTTAGTCTTTTGACGCATTGCCATGCACAGTGTGTATAGCCACCATGTGCATATTTAAATGTCCTTTCACAGTGTTATTTATTTAAAATTAGCCAGCTAAAAGCATCAAAAGGACAGTTGGGCAGAATGTTTAACCATCTGACTGAATTAAAAGGGTGACTATCATTTTTATATCATTAGATTTCAGAATGAGGCTTCTGCTTGAGTGAGACTTTCTGGTTACGAAAAGGATCTTACTCTTTACAAAAAGGTCTATCCCTGTAAAAATCATTTCTGTAATGTTGACAGACACTTAGGTCGGGTTCACACCTAAAGGTCCGTAAAAGGTCTGTTTTTTGATCCGAACCAACGCGAGGATGATACATTGTTTCAATTTTGAGTCGGTCCGGTTTGCGTTCACAAAGGCCAAACTCAAACGGTCCAAAATCTGTAAACAAAACTCACGTGGCCGCAACGCCCTTCTGTTATTGGGCTAAATGTTTAGGCGGGTAGACAGCAAATCTGTACATCAGATCAGTAGCCTACTGCACATCATGGATATCTGCTTATTTTTACATTAGTGTTGATCTGGAGCGCTTACATGCAAACTTCAATGGACCGCACGTATGAACGCCTCATAGAGCAGCGGGCATTAAATAATGTCTTGATCCATGCATTTCGCTGAAGACGCTATGCGATCCCACGATTGTACCGGAGTAGACGACAGGCAATAATGAGGGCCTACCATGACGTTTTTTCTACACAAGCGGGACCAGTGAGGTAAGCAGACAATCACAAACGTGTAAAAATCACAAAGTTGGCTCATCATAAAAGCAGCTCTTGTTTATAGAATCCATACATCTCCTTGAATGAATGAACGAATGAATGAATGAATGAATGCCCAGAAATAATCCGCTCTGGAGTTCGCTTGATAGCGGACCGAGACCACCTCTACGAGGCGGACCAGGGTGCGGTTCTTTGGTCCGCACCAGAGTTCGAGGCCAGCGTTCACACCGACCCAAACAAACCGCACCATGGGGCAAACGCTCCAGGGTTCAGTTTAACCGGACTAAACAAGGCTGGTATGAACGCGCCCTTAGTGTACCAACCTCAGCCTGTCAGTGGCAAGAACAAGCACTTTTAGTGGACATAACTTTGATGGTTGGAGTTGCCGCAAAGGATTGCATGGCAGCCATTGCAGCCCATTTTGCAGCTGAGGTGATCTACTGAAGCAATTCCACAACGTTTGGTAACCATGAATCATTTAGACACTAAAATATGGAAATATACTGCTCAGGTTTAAAAAGCACTGGAATTCCCCTTACCAGTACCAGTTACCAGTTACCCTTGCTCCCCATGTTACTAGGCTAGTTAGTGAAGGCTGATGTAATATGCTCCAGACAGTCGAAATTTCAGCAAAAACAACGGTCCACACCGTAATGAAAGGCCTTCTATTGTCTGCTTCCGTCTGAAAACAAGGCCTCATTGTTTCAGAAATGACTAAGAACTTCAATGGTACAGTATATCTGCCAAGATAAATATTGTAAAATATATGTGTAATGCCAGAACAGAAAGCATGGGAGGCACGGCAAGTGGGGTGATGCTTAGAGAATGCTCATTAGCAAGTTGTGGAATCTTTACTATATAAGTCAAAACACTGAGGTGATTTCAGTAAACGTAATTATCCAGCGTGGAAGCATCTAATGACACATACAAGCTTTGTGGCTAATCCTAAATTACACAGGATCCCAGCCTACTGTAAATACTGTGTAAAAAGGATTATCAGCTCACACCAGTTATGTTCATATAACTCACAAAGAGAGGCTAGTAATAAAATTCATTCTCATAAAGCACAGCTTTACAGTCAGCACTGTGTGTGAGCTTTCAGTCGGGGGTTTTATGGAGTTTTCAGAAGCAGCACGGACCAAGGTGACATTTCTGCTCTTATCACTGACTTCTTGCTCTAATCGCTGAGAGAGGCTGAGCCGAGCCAGCTGACCAGCGCTGCCTCTGCCGGGTGGTTTGGCAACAGGTGCTGCAGTGTGTCTGTCTGTGTGTGTGTGGGTGGGTGTAGAGAGATAGAGAGAGAGAGAGAGAGAGAGAGAGAGAGAGAGAGAGAGAGATGGAGGTGGTCTAGGAATAAAGCCAGCAAGCACACAGAGGGTCAAAGGGCAGGGAGATGCAGGAGAGCCAAATCTACAGTCCACAAACACTCCAGTCTCTACACAAGCTTAATTCTCCTCACACACGCACAGAGAACACTGTAGCTGGAGTTACACACAGGCTGCCCACGGCTGCTGTTAAAGCACAAATATAACCTCATTGTTTCATTTAAGAGTCATTATTTTCTGGAGGGCATGTTAACCAAATGGCAAGGTCAAATGGTTGAAAAAGATTTGGACAAACTATAAAAACAATAAATGTAGATGACTCCTGAATTCTATCATGATGAATCATGTCACGTTATGATAGTGGAAGGTCAACAGGCTTGTTTAATACAAAACAAGTAAAGGCTAGTATGGAAGGAGGACGGATAGTTACCGTTGTAGGTTGCTACACTTAGCATGCTACTATACTAACAAGATAACATACTGGAAAGATAAGAGTCAAATAACATTATCAACTCACCTGTTGCTTTGGCTGCAATCATTTTGAGTTAAAGGTCGATGTAATTTCCATGTTCAGCTTACAGGTCTGTCTGTTCAACAATAGCAGAGTGCTAGCTACAGTTGCACAGCGAGGACCAGAATACAAAACACTCTCTCATGAAAAGCAAGAATCTCTGAGGTGAATCTCACCACTCCACTACCGTATCCGCTGATGCTACACATCTGTCACAAAGACATACACACAGACTTTAAAGACACTTCAGATAGTCTATCCATTGTACAAAGGTTTACCATCCAACATTGTACTCATTGACTATGTACATACATTAAAAGTTCTTTCAAGCCAACTTCCAACTGAGTAGCTCTGTTCCGACAGCTACGAGAACACTTCACTGAGAGCGGTTTGTGATGGCTAAAGCAGAAATACATTTTTTTCAACGTTTCAAGACAGTGTGTAGGATTTAGAGGCAGAAGGTGAATATAATCTTCATAATTATGATTTCATCAGTGTATCATCACCTGAGGCTAAGAATTGTTTTGGTTACCTCAGAATGAGCTTTTATATCTACAGAGGGAGCAGGTTCACTTTCATGCACCATGTTTCTACAGTAGCCCAGAAAGCTCAAACTAAACACTGACTCTAGAGAGCTCCATTCATGTTTCAAGCAGCCACCATAGGAGAGGGTGTGGTGGGGGGTATTGGTTGCAATCTTATCTATTTATACCCTTTTCCTGACTCATAAATATTTGTTCTCACTGGTCATTTGGCAATTCTTTTGCTTGACCCATGGCTCAGTCTCAAGCAAAGCCAGTGTAGCCCTGGATGAAATGTGCAGGAGTCTCTCAAGAGCTAAGAAAGTAATACACAACTGTAATTAAACAAATGTGGAAACATACCCTTAACAGCCATTCAAACCCATGTGGGGGTACGTTTTGTAAATTATCAGGCCAAACATTAAAGAATATGTCAACTTTTGGCAGGGAAAACGTGTTCTGCATGATAAGTCCTAAAAAAAATGGCCAATCCTGCCAGGGGTATGTAAATTTATGAGCACAACTGGACATACATATTGATTACAGCAGCTTCAAACACAGCTTAATCTTTCAGAGTTAGCCTGAGGCCAGAGTTCCTAACCTTCTAATCAAAAATGATTATTATAATCTATTTTGATGAAACTGACCAACTAGAATGAGAATAGTCAGATGTACAGGTGGTTATTTAAGATCTTTGTGCAGCTTCAATATGACTAAGCAGCAACAGATAGCAACAGCACCAGGTGTCATTAACATAAGCCTCCACTCCTGCCTATCGCCTTATTCACTGGGCTCAGACCAGAAAAACTGTGATTTAACTAAACAAAATAAAAGCATGTTCATTTGAATCAGAGACAACAGACCTAAATCCAAAACATGCCACTGAATATATGAATCACAGAGATGGCGAACAGGGCAGCTCTGCCTGCAAGACATGTTTGCATAACTGAAACTCCAGTGTGCACCCACACACATACACATGGAGTGAAATGGGCAAAATGACAAGCTGAAATATATTTTCAAAAAGCCAGCTTGCCTTGCTCATCGTTTTCGGTTTTTCTTACCATTTGGGTCATTTACATAAAAGGTATAAAACACACAGTTTATGTACTACTGAGCAGATGGCTAAGTATTTCTGGATTTTTATATCCCTATACCACAGTGCACAGCCTGCTAATGGCTAATTACATAAAGTATAATGGTTTAATAATGCTGAGTAGTGAGAATAAAGATCTCAAGTATGAGATTATTCATTTCACATTCTCCATAATCCTCTACTGCAGGGTAATAAAACTATTTTAAAAAACACTCACTAGTATCTATTCTTCATCAGATAGCCGCACAAAGGCACATACAAGTTGGATTTGACTCTGACGCTCAGCCTGAATAAAGTGCCAATAAGCAATCTTACACCTATCTATCTGACGCCCACACGGTTGGAAGAAAACAAAACAGCGAGTGTGTGAACAATCTGCTCTCCGTTCTCTGTGCTGATGAGCCGTTTCACCGTCAGACGCAGCCTGTGGAGTAGGGCTGACGCCAGATGTCCCAGGATAATGGGCCTTTCTTTGTATACCTGTTATCGTTTTGTGAGCCACTTTGAATAATAAAGCCATCTGAGGAGATTCTACATCTCTAAGTGATCTGTGATTACAGATATGACGGTGATGTGGCTTGATAAGAGTGGCAGATGAGTCCCTGTAATCTAAGTAATGAACATCCTGAAGATGATTATGGCTTTTATTCAGCAGCTCACTACACATGTGCGCTGTCTGAAAAGTTTTCTATAACTGAGTGAAAAATATAAGCATAAAAAGAGCACAGATCAGACAATTAACGCAATGGTTTCAGTGAAGGTTGGCATGGCAACCAATCAAGCACATGGAAAGCAACACATCAGTAGTGTGGAGGACATCTTTGACTATCAGATTGCTTGGCTGAAATTAGATGTCCAAAAGAATGTAAAACACAAATAAATGTCCTACAACTTCATGGAGCATGCATAATACATGCATAATACTTTAGCATAATGTACAATGGATGTAGAGGCAACTAATTTTAATGCTATTTTTCTTGGTGACACTTTACATTACGGTACACACTGAGGAGCGAGTTAAGAACGAATGAATCATGAACGACTTGATAGTTAATAAATCATTCATGAGTAATTTGTGAATAACTGTGATTCGAGCACTAGATAGTTGATAATGATGAGTGACTGCAGAACAGACTGGGAGATACTACATTACTGACTCATTAGGTAATGATTGGTTCATAAATATCTGTGAAGCAACATACTGACTACTTTGTACCTACCTGATTAACTATCAACCACCCGCTGATTGGCATGAACTAGTACATTTACATTTAGGGCATTTAGCAGATGCTCTTGTCCAAAGCGACTTATAGTAATTCATACATTCATACACTGATGGCGGTGGCTGCCATGCAAGGTGCCAACCAGCACATCAGGAGGTTCTGTATCTTGCCCAAGGACACTTTGACATGCGGACCAGGGGAATCGAACCAGCGACCTTCCGATAACAAGACGCTGGCTCTCATTCATACACTGATGGCGGTGGCTGCCATGCAAGGTGCCAACCAGCACATCAGGAGGTTCTGTATCTTGCCCAAGGACACTTTGACATGCGGACCAGGGGAATCGAACCAGCGACCTTCCGATAACAAGACGCTGGCTCTACCCCTGAGCCACAGCCGCCCCTTAATTACTAATTCTACTTATAAAATGAATAAATCATTACTTATAGACTCATTAGATACTAATTACTTAATCATTAGTTACTCTGTTTGTGTACCTTCAGGCTAAGTGAGACATCATACTAAGTAGATACCCAATAGACTAATTAAATAATAATTACTTAATCATTGGTTAGTAGTTAGTTAGTTAGTATTGGTCAGTATTTTGATTACACAGATATTTATGAACTAATCATTACCTAATGATTCATTAATGCCATATCTCCCAGTCTGTTCTCTAGTAACTCATCATTATCTACTATATAGTCCTCAAATTACAGTTATTCTGGAATACTAACTACTCATTAACAATCAACTAGTTCATGATTCATTCCTCACTCGCTCCTCAGTAACTACTCACATTTTTGTGTACCTTGTTGTGTACTTTATTAAGTGTTACCTTTTACTTTTTTTAAACACAGCTGTTTGCAGGACGCACAGCAATGAGGTGATGTCTCTATTTGTGGCTATGTAAGATTAATAACTGTAATATGACAATGGTGAAACAAAGGAAACTGTTTTACTGCCGTACCACCGGAGCAGCTTCTTTCCTCAGGTTGCAAGACTCCTCAACTCATCCTCAGCAATCCACCATTAAAAATAGTTTTCGTTTGATGACTAATCTGAACCAGTCGGAATCCAACCTGCTGACAGGTATTAAGAATAACTACAATACCTGTATAGAAATAGCCAATCTTTTTAGTGATAGTCTCAATGCTCGTATGAGGCATCAGTATTAAATTGAGAGTGTTTCATAACCACTTAAAAACTCCTTGTAGTACATTTAAAGCTGCTCTAATCATTATTTTTATATTAACAATGGGTCAGTTGACATAATTCTGCAGAGAATTATCACCAAACTCTGCAGTTCCCCTCAGCTCTACAGAGCATTTTTGCAACTTTTAACTAACTGTTTTGATTTTACAGGCTGCACATTTCCTTTTTCAGTTGGCTCTCACCGCTCTCATCAGCATCGTTTTCAGCAGCAGGCAGCTAATTCACCATAAGTTCTTAATCTTCTCATAATGCAAGCTTAGAACAGCATGGCAGACAATATGAAAGAACAGTAAATCATTTGAAAAGAATTATTAGCTGGCATCCAAAGTGGCATTCACACCCCCCTACCTTATGGCAGTAACATTTGCATAGGTTGAAACAGAATTTTGAAAATATGGCCTACCTTTGACTTGGGGTAGCTGGGTTAGCTCCACACAGCACTATAGATAGGAAACAGTATTAAAATAGTAGTAGTATAATGTTATCTTAATGTTTGTCTATGGATCATTTACATAGAACCCTCAATGGGCAACTGGACAGATTAAGTCAATCACTGTTAATATTTGTATCGCAGTATCAACAAGTGTGTAAGCTAAAAAGCTTCTTCACTCCCTCAAATAATATTCAGTTTATGGATCAATAACACTCTAAGGCACGTTTGCTCTGCAGCTCTCATAATGTCATTCAGCCTAATCAGACACAATGGATCCTGGGAAGGTTATTGATTACTAAGAATATCCTGGGATTTATAAATACATGAATGCAGCACAATAAAATCAACAAGGCATGACAACTTTCACGCATCGTTTGACAGGCGGCGGAGTGGCATACATACAAATGGTCTGTTTATGGACTGGACTGGCTTTTTTCCCCACCACAGAGCCAGAGAGCCAGGACATATCAGTATTGTATGCACTACGCTATTAGAAACCAACTTATATAGTGCATATAATGCTTCCTTGGAGGAATGTTTGAGGAATTAATTTATAGGACTTGAAATTTTGAATATGAATATATAAGAAAATTTAAGATTCTGTGAGACAGAATGACAGAAGACGACAAGGGGAAGGGGAAATAAGTCAGGGAGGAGTTAAAGGTCCTATTTGTAAGAAAAGTTGATTTTTGAGTCTAACTCCTTCCTGACTTATTTCCCCAATCCACTGTGTTTGCATCTAGAGAAGAGAAGGACACATGGATTTGGAGAAGGAGACTTTTCTGTCATTATAACTTCATCATGATGGACTGCTGTTGCCCTCAAAAATAGACTTTTGGGGACATCTCACTGACGCGGCAGTATCCAGAGCCATTCTACCATCCAACAAGCGCTTCTGATGAAGCATAATGGCAGTTAAATCTGGTGATATATATTTTTCTCAGCAAAAAACTTTTAAAAAGACGTGACGAATGAACAAAGAAAAATGCAAAATACTCGTTTGTGTATATGTTGCATGAAAACTATTCACACCGGCGGTGACGCAAATTTGCAAAATTATGCTTCAATGTGCAAATTTGCAACATTGGGTATATAATCACATTAAAAAGATACTTACCACTGACCCAGCAGGACTAAAAAAAGAACACGCCAGCTTGCAGAAGTCCAGGAGGGCTCCAGGGGTCTCTGGGGTCACACTGCAGCACTGACCAGGTTCATCTGAGCTGTCTGTTCCAAGGCTCCAGTCCAGTCCGTTAAGATGCATAACATCAAAGTTACAAACACACTGGTCGAGGCAGCAGTGGACCAGCAAAACTCATGTTCTGCGAGTTTGAATTACAGTTTGAAGAGAGCGCAGACAGACAGACAGCTTCAGCTCCTCGTCGGTAAATCGCCCATATACAGCAGCAGTCAAGGTTACTCTTATGTCACAAAAAAATGTCTCTTTTTCCCCGTGTATTATTTGCTTTCTGTGTGAAAGTACTCAAAGTAAGTAAGTAAGTAATTAGTAACTAAAACAACTGTTAAAAAACAATATATATATACGATATGTCCTGCTGGTGTATACTCACCACAAGCACCAAATATGTATTAATCCACAGTTGAAAATAGTCCTTAAAATAAACTATTTCCTGCCATTTGAGCAGCATTTGTTAAAAACTGCAGAGCGCAGATGTTTTATATAATGACTGAACTGTTTTTAAAATTTAAACTATATATTTGTGAGTTGTATATTAGTTTAGTACTGCAAATTCCCCCAGGGATAGATAAATTATCACTCTATTGATCTAAATGTTAGATTGGATATACTGATATCTTAAAATTAAGATCGCTGTGCAACAGTCCTATTTACTGTAACATATATACACTCTTTAAGTGCAAACAACTTTAATAACATCCAAAAATGCTTTTAACTGTCTTGCCAGATGGCACTGGGTCAAACTGGGATCCAGTTGTTGAAACAAAGGTGGTCAGGATTGAGCGCTCTTCCGAATCACTTGAGTGCCGTGAAGCTATCAGTTTCTACGTCTTCCTCCTGATCAAAGAGGGATGGCAATGGTGAGGAATACATTGGCGGTCAACCGACATGCCGAGATTGGAGCTACAGAGGCTTCTTACGTAATGTAGGAAGAACAGCTGCTGGGGACTTCAAAGGAACACGCCGCCATGTTGGAGGGATGTCAACAAGAAGAAAGGCTGTAACTTTATCATGTCCTCACTGATCTCTCTGCTTTTGTGGGTTAGATCGAACATTGTTCCACCACAGACAGTAACTGTTTTCTTTGTTGGATAAAGAAAGAGGAGATTTGGTAACGCTTTATTGTAATGGTCCATTATGTTCTAATCATTTCTTAAACGTTTCCCAGAAAGTACTGTGTTAGATACAAAGTCCTGAGATTCATTTTTGCCGGTTAAGCTTTTAATCTGCACGTTAGCAGCGGTTGTTTATTGCCAGATTAATTTCGTTTTAAACAGTTCACTATTTAATCACAAGCATTATTGAAAACTTCACACTTCATTTATGATGTTTAATTATGAGCTTGCATGCGGACAATTTGCACGTTTAGTTTACGTCAGCTTAATTGGAGTTGAAAAGTTGTAAAATGGCATTGTTCTTTCCAGGAAACGTCTTAAATTAAGTTAAATTTAGTGGCCTGTAAAATAAAGTTGAGTTGAGAGACTTCCGATCATTACTTTCCTCATCACAAAGAAGTCGGTAAGTTGAAATAGATAAGAAGCAGAGCCAGTGATGAGGAGGAGAAAGGGGAACGCTTTCTGTTGGCCTGTGGAGGCCGGTAATAATCATGTTCCTCTTGACATTAGCAATGATAGCAAGATATTTTAACAAAATAAAATAACAAAAATAAACACTTCATTGATTATTGCTTTAGTGAAATGTTGCCTGTTTAATAATGAAATCTCCTGAAACTGCACCGAGGGCAGCCGGCCTCATGACCTGAGAAATGTACTGATCTGAGCAAACTGGTGACAAAGTGATTTTCTTTGCTATGTCAGGAACGGCACATAAATCGGGATGCCAGAAAAGAAGGAGAAGAAAAAGATTGATAATAATAGGGCTGAAGAGTTCGACGATAGCCAGGAAGCTGCAGTTTCTCTCCTAAATAGTTTTAATTCATGACATCTTAAACCTGAATAAGTCAGAATCCAACCCAGTGACAGGCACTGAGAACTACACAGAAATAGCCAGTCTTCTAGCTGGTGGTCTCATTTGCGGTATGTAGGTCATATAGAGGCATCAGTATTACACGGAGACTGCTTCCAAATTAGTTAAAGGTTCCCTGTAGTACGTTTAAATATATATATTGCCTCATAGTTGGCTCACTAATGATATGAGTGCTACTGTTACACTAAGATTTTAACAGCCGCCCAGCAAAGCTTACATAGTCTCGCTTTAATATTTCTGGTGATCAACATCTGTAAACATTTCAATCTGTCACTCTCGATTAAAACATCTGCTAAATGTCTGAAATGAAAATGCATTTTTTGATTATGAATCCTGATCGCACCGCTGTGACTGTATCCAATTTTTTTGAAGCATAGAAAAGAGGCAAAGGAGTATTCAAGGACTGGGGTAGCAGGTGCCTCCAGGTCCTGACTCCAGTATAAAGAGAAACAAGCTGCCTCCTGACACAGCAGTGTTCCTCTCCTGGCAGCAGCGAGCCCTCGTGTGTCAGAAAGGGTGCCGTCATGTGCACCGCGTTTAATTGAATTAGCTCAGCTTTAGACAGGAGAGCAGACGGAGCCACGCGTGCATTTGACATTACGCGCTGGCAGTTTCTCTGAGCGGCAACAACTGGCGGTGAAACCCAATTCTCCACACAGCTTCTACTTTTAGACCAGGAAACAGGGGGTGAGAGGTTCAACATTTGTACAGCATGAAAGGCCGGAGAGCGACAGAGCAGCGGCTAGTTAATCAGGTCATTTAAGTGACCCCGCTGAACCGCTAGGGCTCTGACATTCATCTGCCGCTGTGCAGAAGAGGGAAAGAAGCCACACAAGACACCGTGCTGGTTTTTGTTTTATTTTTTTAATGGAATGTATCTTTTCGAGGTATGAAAATAGATCTCACGTTGAAATAAGAAATTGGACAGTGGATAAAAAGGGGCACAGCTATTACTGTGTGTGTAATGATGGCAACAGGAAGGCATGTCAGAGAAGCATCACACCAGTCGCATTAGATAAAGGGCAGAGCCATTACCCTGTGTGGGAGATGACAACAACACGGAGGCATGTGTTGGTTTGGCGCCGATACACTGGCAGGAGAGGGAAGCAGTGGGAAACACTTCCAGCAAACAGGAAACAACATGAGCCATAGTGAAATAAAATGTTTCCTGACAGCACGACATCCCTCCGTCGTGGCAAAACAATGCCGAGGCAATCTCTGAGGCCATTACCTGTCACCGTCCACCAAGTGTTATGTTGCGTATCAACACTGTAAGAAGTTACACAACATTCACACTGTTCAGTCCGTTCTTTTTCTCATGAAAAGCATTTCATGCCTTGCAGTATAAAAGCTGCAGATTAGATGTAGGTTGTACGAACATCTCTCAGAGGCAGAGCTGCTACAGAGACAGGGATGATATGAAAAGTCTGTTAGCTTAATTTAGCTAGCTGGATAACTTGAATTACCGAGGAGCGAAATACAAACATGACAAAGTCTGCAGCATTTGTGATAGGATATTGAAAAGTAAGCAGCTAGCTAACAAGCTAATGCTATGTTTGGTTTGTACACAAAACTACACAGCCTTGTCACACCAACTCTCATTCTGGTATGGGCGGAAATACGCCCTCGCTTGTTTGTATTTCTTTGAACCAATCACAATCGTGTTCGGCGCAGCTAAGCTCAGGATGCCGCAATGGCGCCCGTGCTAAAAGGCATCAGTCAGAACTTCTTTTGCATGTGGGGAGGTGAACCCTGGCATTAAAGTAGCTATATCCCCACAATAGAAAAGGTGACAGCTGCTAGCTGGCGAGTCGCTAACAACCAGGTTAGCGATTGGTGCAACGTATCGTTCATTCACGAATATCTGTGTAAGCGACTTTTCCGAGTGAATACTACCAACACTAGATTTATTGCTTTGCTAACTTAGCTTACGCTTCTCATCCTCGAAACTACCATAGGGCGTCAGTAATTATGGTACTGGTGCTAGCTGTGCCAAGCACCAGAGGTATCACCAGTGGATAGATCTCTTGTTGCGGACCAGCTTGCTAACTGACACCGCAAGTATAGGAAGCCAGTTAGCACAGTCACTTACATGGCAACAGAGTTTAGTCGGGAAACCTATCCGTACCATCATCCTGTCTCATAACTGTCTAAATAAAAGTAGATAAAAGAACACGGAGCAGCACAGCTAAGTGGCTACCGAGACGTTTAAGCACAGAGGAAGTGTCTCTGAATTTCAAATGTCAAAGTATTTTCCCCATTTCTTGTCGGTTGTCAATTTTGAAGTTGTTTCCTCCAGCCTTTAGTTTCAGACGCCAGTAAAACTGTGTTAATTCGTCCCCACCCGCTGAGATTTAATGCAACCACATAAATTGTCTTTAGAGCAGCTCCGCTCCTGTAAAATTGTCAGGATAACAAAAAAAAACCCCACTGTGCATGTTAGCACTAGCTCTCCTCTGTAAGCACTGAAAACAAACTGAGGGTAACAAGCCAGCATCTTACTCAGATTTAAGACTCACAGTAAAGCATGAGATAGCTTTAGCCAAATAAAACGATGGGAAATGATTGATACGCACAAGAAAAATACAAAGATGCACTGTAGATATTAACAGATCAAGCCATTAAACAAATCAGGTACAGGTCATGCAGGTATCTCATCATATATCTATAGTATTGTGGTATAGTATATTCTGAGCTGTAACACTGCACAAGAGAGAGAAATGCAATGAGAATGATTCTTTGGTTCAGTTGGGAAATGAAAACATGGACAGTGACACATTTCAGCAGTGATGAACTGATTTGACTAACCTACAGCAACCATCCTAACATGACTACGTAAGCTTATTCCCAGTGGACTTTGTGTGTAACACGTAGGCTGTGAACCTCCGAGCGAGTATTTCTGGTTCCACTCTAGCAACAACCACACTGAACATTCATCAACAACAGAACACTTTTATAGAAAATATATATACACATATAATAAATAAGGGATGAACCCAATCGCACGGTAGAATACAGTTGTTTTCTCACATGCTTTTTGTCCATCAGTCTCTTGTGAAATAAGTCTCTGTATTGAAAAGGGGACGAGGGGGGGCCGCTGGTCTGTGGAAACCACTACATGGAAGAGGGGCTCTCCTGGAGAATGGAGCTCGGTGGTGAAGCGGCAGGGGGAGATGCAGCCCGGCTCCATATTCATCCTCCAGCTGAGTGTCCAATTAACCTGCGGATGCAATCGGTTAGACAGACTGCAGACTGATGGTGCCTGACACAGGAGGCAGAGGAGATCTAAAGCCACCCGAAACATGGACTCAATATAGCAGAGACCTCAGGCTGCTCATTTCGTTTCAACAGTCTGGGTCAAACCATCGACGCCGACTCACACTGATGTAATGGAAAAACTTTGTTCCCCTCACTTAGTCTGAAAGTTTCTACTGAGGATACATTTAACTTCTACGTAAAAGAAAAGAGCATGTATGAGAGTGTAGGGAGTATTACTCAGCAGGGCCGTGGCCAACATTTTAGAATACTGAGGTCATGAGTCAAAGAGCCCACCTGACACCCCCCCCCCCCCCTGCTCAAAAAATGTGAATATTTTAAACATTTTAATTTGTTATATTGTATTTATTTAGTTTTATTTAACGCATTACTCAAGTTCGATTAAAAAGCCTTTTTAAGGAAGGAAATACTAACTTTACTTATTCATTTAAAGGACCAGTATGACAGATTTAGTGGCATCCAGTAGGGAAGTTGCAGATCACAACCAACTGAACACCCCTCGCCTCACTCTCCCCTACGATTACTGCCAAAAACTTTATGAACGCAAAAGGCCCTCTATAAAGGCTGTGTTTGGTTTGCCCGTTCTGGGCACGAGGACCTCTGTAGATGTAAAAAGGCTCATTGTAAGGTGACAAAACCAAAACAATTCTTAGTTTCAGGTGATGAAAACATCATTATGAATATTATATTCCATTTCTACCAATGCATCCTCCTAACTTTAGGATATATTAAGTCTAAAAAACACTGGAACCAGCCTAAAAATAAACATCAAGGTTATTAATTAAAAAAGAACACAGAAGATTTGACCTCAGACCTGGACAGCAGCTACAGCTCTGCTGCTCACTGAGACTACAGTGAACTGAAGCCCTGATCTTATGGACAGATGTTAATGAATCACAATAATCAATTCCGTTCATTCATTAGAATGTGTTTTGATCATCAAAAGTGATTCAAGCCTGTTTAAAAGCAACCAGCTTTGGAAAATTCTGAAAAACACCAGTGAAAATCCCCTTTGTAAAAGTGTGTGTGGGGTCGGAGGTGTCAGGTTACAGCGCTTCCCTTCAAATCAAAGCCTTTGCAGGACCAGTGTTTGGTGACTTATGCCTGTAATGTATCACAGTGACCTTATAATAATACGTGCCCACATTGTTTCCAGATGTTTGGTCCCTGGTATGTTTTGCTGGGGTGAAACCTCAGCGTGACAGCAAATTACCACGTGCCCACACCCGGCCATGTGTCTGGAAATGTACTGGACAAACAAACAAACACAGAGCGGCTCATTTCTCTGATTAACACGAGTTTGAGCTTGGGTGTTCAGTTGGGTGTGCACAGTACTGAGGCTGTGACACCGGACAGATGAGAGAGTGAGGGTGAATTGAGAAGTCGGTGTATGTGCGTGAACTGACAAACATCAGGGGTTCACCTGAGCGCGCAATCTGTGCGTTTTTACGCTTAATGGGGCAAAATGTACTAGTTTTCCAATGTCCAACTGTAACACTGAGTACTTAAACAAGTTGCAACATTGCTTCACTCGTGTAAATCTAATAATTTAAGTGGATTATATTAACAAATACACTGCACGTCTTCTCCGTATTGATGTAAATATTGACGCGACGTGCGTAATTTAAACCTGCTTGTCTCCGCGCGTAAGGCGAAACCCTCCTCGAGTGAAACATCAAACCTGGACATCCTGTGGAGGATTTCACCTCCTTGCAGGGAGCATATAGCCACGGCCCAAACCCGGGGCTCCCGAACTTTTCTTTACGCCAAGAATAAATCCACATTTTGTCCCCCTTAGTTGAATATTCGCTCAGGGTTTGATCTGTGAGGAGGACTGTAACCTGGGACGTCCTCATTCATGGCACATATATCCAGGAAATTATAACAAAATGGGTCCTTAGTGTACAGGGGGGGATCCCCAGGTGGTCCCCGGACCTGGGGACCCCCCCTCTCAATCTTGCTTTCTCTTTCTTACCGCTAATGGCGCACCAGTGTCCGCGGGACTCGCCGCAGGTCACGCTACGTTTGGCGAGCTGCGGACCGTCTTCTGGCCGGGCATCTGCACGACGAGCAGCTGCTGCTTCTGCCGGGTGGACTTGACGGCCAGGATCGCCTGCCGGTTCTTGTACTGGACCATCTGCAAGGTGATCTCCGCGTTCCAGCCCTCGTCCTGCGGGCACCTGAAGTCGATCTCCTTCCCCTCCGTCATGACCACCGTGAAGTAGACGTACTTGCCCTTCCGCTCCACGCAGTCCACCGTCTTCATGTTGGCGAAGTGCAGCTCCTTGACTTTGCCCGTGTCCCCGCCGCCGTGGTGCGGCTGGTGGTGATGCGGCTGGTCGTGCTGCTTGGGCGGCAGCAGCAGCACGCCGTCCTCGGTCAGGACGCAGTGTTTCTTCTTCCAGAGCTGCAGCAGCCCGTCGCTCCGCTTCTCCAGCAGACCCTCCTTGAACACCTTCCTCCCGTTTTCCAGCATCTTTCACCTGGACGCCGCAGGCTTTCCTCCTCGCTGGCTGCTCGAGCGGAGACTGAAGGACGGACGGACAGATGGACGGCTGTCTATCCCGGAGCAGGTGAAGGCATGAGCCGCTGCTGTGACTGCGGTGGTGTGCGGTGCTGGTTGTAGTGAGGAGGCTGCCTGCCTGCCTGCCTGCCTGCCTGTCTGGCTGCTGGTCACAGTGTGTGAGGGGGGTTTGTGGGCGGGAGGGGTCTGCCGGAGAGGTGCACCGCCCCCCTCAGAGGCACCCAGCCTCCTGAGACTCCTGGAACAATAACAGCCTACTGATGAGGACTTGTCAATGTTGACAGGCATTTTATTTTGAAATTTGGATTGAGTGTTTAATGAGATTGCGATACTATAATGCTCAAACAAAAACAGTTATAAGTAGCTTATACTATTTATATACTGTAGTTCATGAATGTATAAACACTGAAGTATTTTAGCCTCATAATAATACTTTTATTTTGAAAAACACCTTTAAACACAGCTGCATGTTCCATAAAAAGAGATTTGCCAAATATTGTGAAGTCCTGTGTGACAATGTGTTCACTTTGGTTTGACAGCAGTGTGGTGCTGATGTGTATGGGTGGTTGGTTCACATTAGGGAATAAGCAGTACAGAACATTACACCTCACATTATGTTTTTCATGACAATATTACTGCTACAATAAAAAGTTATACAATAATAATGAGCTCTCGCCAGAATAAATGTTGGCAATTTCTGTAAAAAACATGGATTCAGTGTTCAATTTTGTGATGTTTAAGTCGTCGTCACGCTGTGCTTATGATCAGGTTAGGTTTAGGCACTAAAAAACAACTTGGTGAGGGTTTGGAAAACATTATGTTTTGGCTTGAAACACCACAGTGTCTCCCGTGTCCACAAACACAGTGGCACATTGTTGAAACATCAATACAGCATGTAGCCTGTGACACACAAATGTGAACGCATCAGCAGTTTGCAGCAACGTTAAGTGTTAACAGTTAATGTTATAGGAGGCGCTCACTCGTGGACAGTAACTAAGTACATTTGAAATAGAACAAACCTTGAGGTACTTGTACTTGATTACACTCCAGCCTGGTCCCAGCCTGGGGGTCGAGGCCCCAGAAGGGGTTCTCAGGATTAATCCTGAAGTGTCAAAACAGTGCTCGTTTATTTCAGTCATGTTCTAAATCACTTCTCACAGTTCATATCCACACCGAGTTGATGATGACCTATGATGGAGGAGTTAATGCTGTGGAGGGAAATGTAGTTTTTACAGGACCACATTTATCTTAGAGCTGTAAATTGTTACTTTACAGGCATTGATTTAACATTCAAAACATTATGGATCATTTTAGATTAAAACACCTAACATCATATAGTTATAAATAAACCACCTACAAAATGCTGCCGACGTTTATCTGTAGTTCTCAAATCTTTTAACACAGCTTTAAAAAACATTGAAAGAGGGACACTTTACTACATTTTGATGTAAATATTGCTGTATTCATTTAGAACTGCTACATGTAATGGAGCATTTTACATCTTTACCTAAAGAAAGGATCAGAATACTTTTATCCACCGCTGGAGCAGGTGTTTCAGATTCTACTACAGTGTCTACTTTTATTTTGGTGACCTCCTGTATATATGGACAGCCTGGTTTGTACGACCACAGTTAATGTGTGTGAACCTTTATCAGGTAACCCAATTAAGTGTCTCCACACTTGGCTTTAATATAATCTTACTATTACTGTCTGCAATGCAACTGTTTTGAAGCAGCTCTATTTTTAATTTGTTTCACCTACACTGGCCTCTCTGGGATCAAGTCTAATGGCTCTCTTGGCTTCAGTGTGGTATTTGATGTGGTCACTCTTTATTTCATTACAAACCATATTGCCCATGGAGGTCAGGACGTGTCAATACTGTACAATCTCACAGCAATGGCACCCTCTACTGGTGTACAGTTGGCCTGAACGTTATTCCTCCAAAGTTCTGGTCCGAGGATCAGCAGCTTATAGCAGCCAGGTTTCATTTGTGTGAATCATCAGGTGATGAAGATGTTTATAAATGCAATGAAGTGCCAGTAGGTGACACTTAATGACCAAAAAACAAAACGAGTCAACCATATTGGACATGTTTAACCAATTTATTCATGAACATACACGTACAGTTATTGAGTACATTAGTATTTTTGTAGCATAGCATTTTGCCTTGACAACAGCTGCTCAGAAGGACCCTACAGAAACCTTTCACGTCCTTTTACATGATCTGAATACTCCCTGCAGAATGAGAAGTACCCTGGCTCTCCACAGTGGACACGATGCTGCCCAACACAACCAACACTTGGCTGTTTTCACGACTAAAAAGGCATTAAGAACGGACAGGGAGGGAGGCAGGCTACGGTTTCTTCTCGGTCCCCCTCCTGGCTTTAAGTATTGCTCTGACATGCTTCTCTGTGGCCTTCTGGGTAACAAAGGAAGGAGTTTGGGGTAGGGAGGGAGGTGGGTCATTGGCCTACACAAAGGCCTTATCACACTTCCCCTCTTTCTTTCACAGTGATTAAAATGAACAGAGACCTCAGAGTCTGGGCTGAGGTCCATGTGAGTCACCTGACTAGTCACAAATTGACGACACAAGAGGTAAATGTCAAAGTGATGAGAAAAAGGGGCGTTTTGGTGAAGCTGACATGTTAACAGACACTTCAACACCTGGTTTGGCCTTTCCTTGTCTTTCACTGCGCTACATCTGCCCAACTCTGTTCATACAAAGCCTCTCTGAACAGGCCAAGTGTGCCTCCCCAGTAAGAAAGTTAATGCACTTCAGAACTAGATAGCACAACTCTCCACAGGGCGGAGACAGCACCAGCCCCTGTGCCGGTTAAGGCTATGGGGGGCGTCTAACAAAGTGCTGCTCACAGGGAATACTCAGACAGCTAACCGATGACAGGACGCCACTGGTACACCACACACAATACAAAGTGCTACAGAAAAGACGACAGCCACGCCACTGCGAGCCTATGAGGAGCCTGAAGCACTGGATTATTGGGGCTGGGGGGGGCCCCGAACTGGCCATCATGCCAAACTTCCACATCATAAGGATCCTCTGGAATGTTTAAGAGACTCAACCAGGCTGTATCAAACTCTGGGAGCGACAGATTACATGACAAAGAGGTCGAAAAAATACTTCACTTTTGTTCAAATTAGGTGAGTCCGTCCAGTTAAAGACAAGTTGACTCCCTGGGAGAGAGGGGCACCGACGGTGCCAGCCAGTCTGCTTACTGGAATGTATCAAGAGTGGAAAGTAGTTGAGCACAAGTGGTGCAGGAAGTGGCCAAAAACACCAACTCCGGATCCCATGCTCAGCAAGATTAGATAAACTGGAGTAGCCACCCGGCTGCAGGTCACACATCTGTCCTCCCTGACTAGAGCTGGAAATGCTACAGTGCTTGTACAAGTGCTAAAGGCCCCACTAAGAGTTAAAAAAAAAATTTCACCTGGGACAACCAGAACTGACCAACCAGGAACTTTGGTAGGAGGATGCGGAGGGAAACAGGAGGGGGTGGGGATTATAAATTGACGTCGCCGCGATGCAGTCTAAACCACAGCTGTTGTCTAAGAGCAAATACAACAAAAGACTTCACAAGAACCCAAACTAGTTTTAGCAGTGAAGAAACAAGTTCATGCTTTTCCAGGGAGATTTTTTTTTTTTTCCTGTATTCTATCTATTGTACAGAGAAGGAGGAAGAGAAGGAAAAAACAGGTCTAGTAAAATACTATGTATATTGAGCCACACAGCTCCCAGTATATTACCATGAGTTTTTGTAACAAAAATCTTGAAACTTTTTTTTTTTCTTCAAATTCTCTACCAAGAAAAATACAAAACATTATAAGGCGTAAGTAACTATTTTTTTGAACTTTTTTTTTTGTTGTTTAATTTGAGAAGCCGTTACAGTGCAGTTGATCCTCAAGGCAGCCGGGCCAGGCTTCACTGCTGCTTGCACTCAGCTGGGGGGGCTGCATCCTTCTGTAAGAAATCACAGGGGTGGGGTGGACGGGTTGTTAAGACCAAGACCATTCCAAAACACACATACACACACCAGACATACCAAAAAAAAAAATAAAATAAATCACATCACACACACAGCAAAGCCATTTCAAGACCTAAAGACATTTAACAAGCTGCTTGAAACGCTGAAACATCTGAAGCGTAGATCGTCTCCTGACTACTTTGAACACAAACAGAATTGACAGATATGAATGCAGGGGGACAGACACATTCAGATCAGACAAAGACAACTATGATTTGTCATCATGGTAGCATCCTCATGAATGCAGTGATTACAAACAGAGTTTGGATCATCACAGTCTGAAGTGATCCATGGCTATGACCCCAACAGTGTGGTACAAAGATTCTGTAGGTGTTTTTTGAAATACTTTGTCAAAGTATTGAACAGAAAAGACTGGGATGTAGAAGGGGGGGATGATCTGAGAAGATGACCTGGGTTGGATTCAAACAGTGACATCATATTGATTAAACACACTGGAGGCATATCAGGTACCTGCAGTTTATAATGTGTATTCATGAATGGTGAATAGTTTTACATTTTGGAAATACATTTGCTTTAAAGCTGAGAGTTAAATAACTCACTCTCTTCTGCATCTATTGAATATGAAGCTGGACACATTAGACAATTAGCTTAGCATCAAGACTGGAAAGAGCGAGGTAACAAAATCAGCTACAACCATTTTGAAAGCTCTTTACAAGTTGTACCTCGTGTGTTTCCCCTGTTTCCAGTCTTTATGCAAAGCTATGCTAACTGGCTGTTGGCTCCAGCTTCATATTTAATGTACAGACACGAGTGCCATCGATCTTATGCAACTCAGCAACAATCTGAATAAGCACATTTCCAAAATGTCAAATAATACTTTAGCCAGTCATGACATTCATTCAGACGTGACAGGACCTCTGTCCATGAAGAGGAGCTAGTGATTTTACTTGTTATGTTGACAGACCAATATTTGTGTGACCTCAGAGTGTTGGCTTTCTAAGGTGGCTTTATCACTTTAGTGCACAGACAGGCTTAGGGATCTACAAAAAGTGTGACTTTTGAAACCAATACCAACACTGATATATCAGAGTATAAAAATCCCATTATATAAGCTCTCATGTGGACAAACTATGTAAATGGGGACAACATTTTGTTGTAATATTGCAATTTTTGTTCCCGTCTGAGACGTTGTACTGCACATCAATATCAGTGATAAGCTCAATCAGCTGACAGTCAGGCCAAAGTGTTGGTCAAAAACAAAGCTGTGCAAACTAGATGAAAGGAACATTAAACCAACAAATACGAGCCTGAGAACACACTAAGCTCCATAATCTCCACTGGCTAATGATTAAAATGTGTTGGTATTGCTTTAAGTTCATTTATAGAAGACTTAATGCTGGGATAAAAATAATTAAATGGGATTAAAATAGCTGATCAACTGCCAAAAGGTGCTTATTTTGATGCTGCTGCTGCAGTATAATGCACATAAACACTTCAAACACAACCTCTCGACATTTTGCTCCCGTCAATTAGCTGCCAACAACAAAGGCAAAACTCGAGTAAATAAGGGATGAGAAGTGCACAGAAAGATTATTAAGACCCCATCATAGTTGGGTTAGGGCGTCCTTCCAACACACATTAGACACTTGTAGAGGTGATGGCACACTGCAGCTGTTCAGGCTGCTCTCGGTGGCCTCATGCCACACCGACTGCACTGTAAGGTCATTTTAGCCATTGTGCAATACATTTGGCCGCAGCTGAACTCCTGATAGTTTTGAGTCCAAAAATAGTACTCTGTGCGACACAAGGTTTTAAACACTGCCGTTTTATCACCAAAATGCCAAAAGTAACAGCTCTGCTTCCATTATAGAGCATGATGTAGTGTCTGTTGAAAGACTTCATGTCTGGACAGTTTTTTTCCCTGTGGTTTTTTTTTTTTAATCTGCTGCAAGCAATCGAGTTTCTAATGAAAACAACAGAAAACAGGCTGTTACTACTGACAATGATGGCACCCTCAGGGAGATAAAACACTTTGTTGGCATTTCTTTTATTTGGGTAATTTGCCAACTATTGGTTAGGACTTATTTCAAACACAAACAGCCCTCCAAGGCCATTATCCCAGCATTTAAAGTGCATCTATAGAGAGAAGGCAGCTGAAGAGAACTAATGTGAACAGGAAGGAGGATAAAAACCATGGACGAATGGACCGATGATGTTTAAATGGGTATTAAAAACAAACATTCATAAACAAAGCACAGGATTTATGGCAGACAAATAATCATCTTGATAAACTCAAAACTAGGCTGCGTTTGTGGACGGGACAAATTCAACATGGTGGAGAAAAAAGAAAAAGGGAGGGCTGGACTAGCTTCAACATACAGAAATAATACAGGTGCAAATGCAGAACTCACTATGGGTTAATCTTGATAAAACCAACAACAAACCAGTGGGTTAGTAACTCAGGAGGGTGCAGCACGGCGGCAGGAGGAGGAGGGTGCTCATGTGTAGGGTGCAGAGAGATGGATGGATGGATGGATGGATGATGGAAAAACAGGAGGAAAAGAAAAGCAAAAAACAAACTGGAGAGGGCGAAGGTGACGGGTGGGGGTGTGATGGTAGTAAGCTGACAATTCACAAGCTGTACCTACCAGGATAGGGTTATTTTTCTACTGTCACCACTTAAACCTAGTGAGGAAAAATTTAAAGAGTAGCTGACAAAAGATGCCAAAGTGACCGGAGATGAAGAAACATTAATGAATAGGAGAAAAACAAAAAAAGCAAAACTAGCAGAATACAGAATGTCAAAGACGTTTTTGTTTAGCAAAGAAGCAAAGGTCATGCTTGTTTGTATCGTGTCGGGTCAAAGTTACAAGCTGTGCCTGAACTCAGGCCAGATGACTCAAGTGACACTTAACAAAAGCCCCAAACCAGACCAGTGTACGTGCACTGAGAAAATCTCATGATTTACACAAACTGTGCAACTTCATAAGCGGTAGACACCAGCCTAGCAACACACTGATGGAAATCTCCTGATACATAATGTACTGAAAGGGTTTTCATTTGTCTTATTGTTGCTTGCAAACCTTTGAGTTTGCACAGCTTCTCTTTTGTACACTCTGTATATTCAGTTTTTCAGGTACATTACCTCCGTCAGGAAGGCAGTGTAGCAGAAAATCTCAGTGAATAAACAGCCTACAGGAGAGGACCCGTTATTTGTCTCAGTGGAATTACAATAAACTTCTGCAGGTTTGCACTTAATTGCCTGTGCGCTTTAATTCAAACCAACTATGTTTTATTAGATATTTATCAGGCCAACGTTTTCTACACAAATAATGCTTTTAAGTAAGGCCAAAATATCAATATCAATGATTAAAATGAATGTTGTTTGTAGGCAACACTTCACTGGTGTCCTCATCTTTATGAATCTGTGTTGCTTAAAGTTAAGGTTTTAGTAACAACATGCAAGAGTCAGACTCGGGCTGGGCGGTATATTGACTTTAAAGATTATCTCGTTTGAAAACATGTGGATACGAGACAAAGCTGCTTGTTTGTGTGTAGGATGAATCAGAACACGGCAAATTCTACTCAGTAGTAGTAGTATTCTATTGTGTGACAGTGAGACAGTGACTGGATGCAGGTGACACGTGTTTACAAAACTGCAGCGCAGTGACGGTAAGACAGTTCATACAGGGGGACATGTTTAATACAGCACTCTCTCTCCATGCTATGTGCATATTCAATAATGATTATAGATATTTAAAACAATGTCCGCATTTTTTTTTCAGAACTGTATTTATTTTAAAAGGTCTATGAAAGTGACTAATCTTTTCCAAAACAGAATTTGAATTGTCTACAACTACAACAGACCTACTTGATACTACTATACCAATGCTACCATTTTGTGTCCTGTCCTGCCAAACCTTCCATCGCTGTAGCACCAGTGCTATGTGCAATAAAAGTTAACATCCAGCCCTGCTATTCTTTCAAATACAATTTGTATTTAACCGTTTTGCAGCAGTTTATTTTCAAACAGGGAAGAAAGCCCTGTCCCTGCACAGTCTGTTTAATCAAAGTGGCGTCTCAGTTATGGCTTTGACTTACATCTGAACATTTAACCCACTGTGTAAAAAATACAGAGATATAAGATATATATCGCCATTCAGCCTAATGATACAGACATATGATCTTTGGTCCATATCGCCCAGCCCAGAGTCAGTCTTAACTGACTGGTGAAAAATCATTCTGAAAATGCAGGTTCAGGATCTGGTCAGGACAATGGTGAAAAGAGGATAAATCTACTGGGAGAGTTTTGTTTTTGTCTGGAAGCCAAATCAAGATCACGACAACAAAAAAAGCTGAAGCAAACCAAAAGCTGGTGTAAAATGAGATGCATTTGACAGTATGTATTCTGTATGTTGAAATCTGACAATTTAGGACAGCTGTTCCCTACCTGCAGCTCAGGAACCCCAATGGGAAAACATTTGAAAAATTCACTCATGAACTGTGGAGGCTCTGAGAAATCACTGCTGCTATCAGAGGCCTCCAGTCAGAGCCATTTTACTTTTGGAAAGAGCATCCTGAGCCAACAAAGTTGAGAACAGCTGAGTCAGGTCTTTCTCAGGACACCAGAGATCTTAAGAGGGGGAGGGGCTGTGTGTGTGTGTGTGTTGGGAA
The DNA here is from genome assembly GCF_040436345.1 of Pagrus major. Classification (NCBI taxonomy): domain Eukaryota; kingdom Metazoa; phylum Chordata; class Actinopteri; order Spariformes; family Sparidae; genus Pagrus; species Pagrus major. Next base: position 6,456,946 of record NC_133228.1, read on the forward strand.
GGATGAGCTCACCTTGGGATCATAGTCGGGGTCGTTCTCCTCATCAGCCTCCTCCTCTCCTTCCTGAACACACAGCACAAAGAAACTTCAGACTACTGGGCTTCCTCAGCAGTATCTATCACAACACTCAACCCTTGTTTCTTGTTGTCAGTCATTTTTAATCAAGGTCTTAAATAGTCTCACCTCATCATCCGCCTCCTCTCCCTCTTCATCGTACTGTGGAACACAAACATGAGGATTAGCTCAGCTAAATGTGTGATTAGATTCAAGCTTCTCATTTTTTCCCACCCAAAATAAATTTAATATCCAACTGCCAAGGAATCCTTCTTTAGAACAGTAGATAATTTTAGTCTTCAGCCAAATGTTTATATAGTGAAATCCATTACTAGAACATTCCTTACACCGTATAACACTGCTTTTTTTTGTACCTTGCTGTTCCTTTGACAAAGCAGAACACAATGAACCATCTATAATGGTGACATGTGTTCATTCCAGTATGGCAGAGTTTACAACAAAACTTAAGAGTCTGCCAAACTTGAATTTAAAAGCCAGCACTCACATCGTCATCGTCGTCCTCGATGGCCTCTCCTGTGAAGTAGAGCACAGCCCGAGGTACGATACGCTCACGGATGAAGTGGCCAATTTCAAAGTCTGCAGCCAGGACCGCCTCCGAGTCTTCATCCTGAACACAGACGGGCCAATCAGTTTGTGTCATTTAATTGTTGCTTAACACAGCACTAGGTTAGGTAGGATTGTACTCAGGGTTAGGTAACAATACGATGTTTCATTTGACATGATTCTAATTTATCTACACACAGATTTTATGAAGTGGCTAATCACTTATGAATCTTCTCCATTATTTAACAGCAAAGAGCAACACAGAAAACATGCAGTCATCTAGCTAAAGGCCAAATATATACTTTAACTGGCAAAACTTGATTACTAGAGTGAGGTCTCTTTGAATATTAGTTTTGCTTCTAAAATATTCATTCATTAATGCCGTTTGTTGTTGTTGCTTGAAGGCGTTGAAAGCTTTGCTTCAACAAATCCATTAATGAATTTGAAAGAACCTGGATATCAGGAACACATCTGATACTGACCCCAACCCTAGCTGTACTGGATTGGATGAGACCATACAGATAAAATACAGAATTCTGGTATGAGAAGTAATTTTTTCTTTATATTTTTTATTTTGTTATCTTTCAAGTAACCTGGTGTTGACTTTGTTCTTTTAACTCATAATGTAGCCTACTCTGATTTTGCATCTAACATGCAGTAGATCAATCATGTTAATGATTAACCGCTAATCGGTTGTTAAGACAAACAACTATCGATAAAAGAAATTGGTTTAAATTTGCATCCCTTGTAATTAGACTCACCGATATGTTTTTAGATCAGACTTAGATACACACAGAGTATTGGTTAGTAGGATACATTTCTTGTTGGTTTGGTATTTTGATCTTTTTTGTCAATAACAAAACTATACAGAATCACACTCAATTAACTCGCTCAAAAGGGGCACATTATAATTAAATGATTACAGTCTGCGACGAATTTCATAGCCAAAGCTTTTGAGAGAGAAAACTAAACAATGACATATTGAAGCTGAAGGTTGGCAATGATGTCTGGCAATTAGGGAAAAAGCCATTTGATGATTAACCAGGGGATACAACTTTGAAATGAAGTGAAGAAGTACAAGACTTACCAATTCTCCATTCTCTGGAACTGTAAACAAGTGGAGAGCATTCAAGTTAGTTCAATCACACACACATTTATGACCGGCACAAAAGTGGTACAGGTTTAATACTCCTGCCCCGTCATCCTTACCTTCTGGGGGGGTGAAGAAGTTGAAGAAGGAGTCATTGGGGACTGTTTTGGTGACCGTCCTCACTGTGCCGCGGCCCTTGTGCTTCTGTTTCTTCTTGATTGTTTTCAACGTGACGTTCTTGCCCTTTGTCCAGTCAATCGTGCAACTGTGGTGAAACACGAGGAGGAGGCAGCAGGAGAAAGCAAGGTCAGTATCCAAACATTTTATATGTCAAGTCTAAATGACATCTTGGGCTTATTTTAGGAATCTAGCTGGTGAGGTCGCTGAAATCCACTTAGAAATGATTCAGAGAAAATAGCCAGAGAGATAATGGAGACATGGTGGGAAATGGTTACCATGGTTGTTGAGGGGAGGTTTCATTAAAGGAATAATCCATGAGTCGAAAATGAGTAAGACATTATAAAAACAGAATTACTTTGATGGTTACACGCCAAATTAACAACGAAAATACTTAAATGTCTCACTTGATATGAATTAAGACCACTGAAATGGCAGTTAGTATGAAAATGATACAAATGTCAAGACTGAATAACAAGTTAAAAAGGAGAACAAAACATATTTATGACTTGGACAACTAAATTTCCAACAAGGCGACAAAATAACACCAGGTGCTGAACTCACCCTGTACAGCACATGATCTCTGGTCCATCGAAGGAGAAGGGGTCGTTCTCGTCGGGCTCTGACCTCATCTTGTAGGTTTTTGTCAACACTGTGTTTGTGAAGAAGTCGTTGGCCTCAAAGTGGAACTCTAACGTGAAGCTCTGGGGACGACCAAACGACATCATGACAGTTACAGGCAGTTCAAAGTCAACAGACTGGCTTCAGCTATTTAATATGAGTCATGCTCACTCACCATGGGCTGTCCTGGATCTGAGAATTTTACTTTAATATCTTGTAAATGTTTAAGGATGGGTTCATCATGTTCCTGAGGAGGAGAGAAAGCATTTAGGAACATAGCGGATTGTTATAATCCACACTGGAGGCCCATCTACACAACTTGGCCAGCAGGTGGAGGCAAACCCTGATTTTTCATTGCTGGCAGCAATTACTGTCTGTGACCCATTTTCTCCCCAGCAGCTGTCTGGATGAATCTACCTGCAGCATGTCGCTGAGCAGGTCCACGTTTTTGAAAACCGTTAACCAGAACTCGGGGATGCCTTTGGGGTCTTCCTTCTCCTCGTCCTTCTTCTCTTCCTCTAACTTGGCCTTCTCCTTCATCTCATCCTGGTTCAAGGGAGACATTTTCTCTTCAAAATAATGCTTGCTCAACCATTTTTATTGTCACATATCATAGCATATTAAACAAAGAGCTCTTCACCACCTACACCCACAAAGACAGCACTCAGCATTAGGGACTAGATGAAGAAAAAAAATGCAGCGAGGGAGCTAGCTCCATGCAATGCTACCAAAAAACCCAGCTGCAATAAATCACACTGATTTCAACTGCTCTGTTGCAATACAGACATCCGAAATCAGTGATGAAAAGTCCTTGTTCTTATTGGCTGCATGCAGTGTTGCCATTTTGAGAGGTAGAGCTTATTCTGTTCTGGATGAGACTATAAGCTGCATGCATGAAATTTGAAACTAGAAGACAAAAAAATGGTAGAACACAAGTGTTCAGTTAGAGGGGAAGCATGCAGGTGTATACGTCACCTGTACCTGCTTACTTACTGTCAGCTCTTCCTCCTCATCTGCTTTCCATTCACATTCCTCATCTGTGGGCTCATATGCTGCTTTCACTATTTCACTTCTCTGTAAACAACAAGAGAAATAAAAACAAGTTCAAGTTTGGACCAGTGGTCTCACGCTACATGGTTTTTGTGAAAAACAAGTGCGAGATCTTTAAGAGACAAGTGAGGACATAGGCTGTTATTGGAAAACTGGCTGCTCAGCTTGTTTACATGAAAACAAGCCTTTAACGCTGCTGCATTAGTGACCTGAGAAACAAGCGGGTGACTGTCTATGAAATGGTCCACACAGGTAAGACCACTCTTAACAACATGTATATCAAAATTCAAGGGAGCAGAGTCAACAACGCTTTGAAAAAAATCACAAGAACTGCCATGTTTTGATCATGCAGTCTTCCATAATGAACACTGTCAGTAGTGCTGAGTCATGCATCTGAAAGTGGTAGAACAATCTGATTTTTACCCATAGTGCCATTCCAGTGCAACTACAGAAAGTGTCAGGTTTGACAGAACTCTTTAGGCAACTGTGTATTAATTTGGGATGTCATGTTGGTTTTTGTTCATTTAATGGCCCCCGGGGTTCAGACACTTAAACAGAGTTGATCTCAACGATAAGTTTTTATAAGATTTGTGGGGAAAAAAGGTGAAATATCTATGAAATCTATGTAAAATGCTATGATTTCACATTTAGACAATAATCAAAGTTAAAATGTGATCAGAGGCGTCATTTCATCCCCATTTATCTTCAACTACAAAATCACTTTTCACCGTGGGGCAAGATAAAACACATCAACAAGTCTCAGTTTTAAAAACCATGGAGACACTTAATTCCAACTGAGCTGAAACAATTTCTTAATTCATCGATTAGTTAATCAGCAAAATTTCAGGCAATCACTAAAAAAATAAATGATTATCCTGCTTGGTTTTAAAGAGGTCATATTATGCTTTTTGGGTTTGTGCCTTTCCTTTATTGTGTTATGTGGCATTTTTGTGCATGTCAAAGGTCTGCAAAGTGAAAAAGCCGAAAGTCCACACCAAAGGGAGTTACTCTCTCCCACAGAAAACACTGCTCCTACACTGCCTGAAACACCTGGTTTAGAGTCGAGCCTTTACTTCCGTAACTTATGTGTGCCACTATGTAACCGGCGTTATATTAATACATATTTGTATATACTTATTATAAAAAGATATACACTCCAGTCAGTCAGTAGTAATACAGTTGCTACTACTGTAGCAGCGTTATTTTAGATCACACTACCTTGTTCGACATGACCCGCCCTACTCTGCCTCTGATTAGCTTCATCCTGCCTGTTAAGTAAGGTGCATGTGCAGCTCTCGCCAAAGATTGAACAGACGTGAGATGTCTCACTCTGTAGCTAAAACGGAGCATTCAGGACACAGTGTGAAAAGGGATGCTGCAGCAATGCACCATATGAGAAAAGTAAAAGTATGGATCTGAAAATTTGCATAATTAGACCTCTTTAAGCAAAAACATCGTCTCGTTCCACCTTTTCTCCTCGATGACCAGGACTTAGAACTAGGAAGCAGTGTGTAGATGTCACAAGGGCTTTAGATAAATTGTAAGGAGCAGTTCTCTACATTTCCTGGCATTTTATAGGCAAAGCTACAGCCCTAAATTCAAGTGTAAACAATAGTAAAATGCTAAAGCTACAAAGTGATATTTGTGTTTACAGCCATCTACTTTACATTGACGACTGGAAAGATCCATTTTATATCTGAGCTCTAAAATGGATCAGTGGAACCCGCGCTGCTTCCAATTCCTGAGGTTGCCACAAAGATCAAAGATGGAAGACGTGTGTGTGTGTGTGTGTGTGTGTGTGTGTGTGTGTGTGTGTGTGTGTGTGTGTGTGTGTGTGTGTGTGTGTGTGTGTGTGTGTGTGTGTGTGTGTGTGTGTGTGTGTGTGGGGTTGTTTTCACTGGATGTACATCAACACTGATCAGCATAAACACGGCAGCCTGCTTAAGGCAACAGATGCTGAGGGAGAATGCATCAACCGTACGTTTTCTAACTGACAATGCGTGCATCAACTGCTCCACGTTTTCTTATCCAGTTACTCTTAACGATCAACAATCATAAAGGTTCATGACTTCAATGGAAACTGAATTGTAATGCTAATATTTCAGTTTATGCTTTGAGGAAACCCAGAGTTAAACTCTTTTTAGATTAGTAAGTAGTATTATTTTAGCCTTACCAAATATGGAAATATGCTTCAACAACAACAACAATAATAACAATAACAACAATAATAACCATTATAGCTGAAAAAGGAGTACGAGTACTTCTAAGTCACAATAAGGAAAAGGTGTAAATGACGTACTTTGTCGAAGAGCGGCTGGTAGAGGGCTGCGTACTTTCTCTCCAGTTCGTGTACTTCTTCGTAGAACTTTGCCTCAATGTGGGCACATTTGACCTGCAGGTTCTTGAGGGCGTTTACACGTCTCTTTACAACCTTTGGTAAACTGTGGAATGACAGACATGAACAGAGAAGATGTGAGTACAATCCTGGAAAAATACTGGTATCAAGGTCAGATTCTTCATTTTATTTTCACCCTGCCTTTTCACTCTATATAGTTAAGACTGGCCAGTTTTCCAAATATAGTACAGTAACATGACTAAACTATACATCGTAACACAGTCAAAGTAAACAGTGAAAACAATTGGATTGCAAGTCTAGTTGGGTTTGTGGTAAACCTTTAATATATCCATCTTTAGATTGATAATCATTTTGTGATGGAGTCCTTCCTTTGCTCCCAGTCTTCTACATTTAAAACACTCAGGACAAAATGTGCTTAATGGGGAGCAAATGGTATCAAAGGGGACCCCGCCTTATAAGTTAATCTGCTGAGAGCTTTAGAGCAGACCAACACATGACGGAGCAGCACTCTACCCAGAGGATGTCCAATAAGTCAGGGTTGACTTCCATTTAACAGCAAAGTGAAGAAATTACGTCTTATTGTACACAGATTTGTTTGTTTATGCTTGAGGAATTCAAAGCCTGGTTCCTGGTGTGGATGATGCAGTGTAGGTTCTGGGTTTTATTTTTAAATTCTCTTTTAAATACTGAGGAACATGTCAGAGTGTTAACTTCTGTATAGACAAGAGCCCTGACTCAAACAACAGCTATGACCTCAAACAACCTCATCGGTCCTGGACCACAGCAGGATGACAGGTTTTATATCTCAGCTCTGTCTTGTAATGCATCACTGCAGCCTGTGACCAGAAGGTAGGTTGGCCTCATGCCAGTTACATAATACTTGTATATAGTATATCTAACACTTTACGGTTCAATAGATGTTGTGAGAGTTGTTTATGAAACTTAGTTTTAAACTGAACTTAAGGAACTGAACTGTTTTCTCTTTTTTCTTATAAAATTATATGTTATAATATATGTTTGTTTTTTTTATAAGCAAACATATGATTACTTTAGCTGATTCTAGAAATTTAACCCAGCCCTTTATAGACTATACCTGTATCTGAAACTGCATACATCTCCGTTATCAATACTACACAGGGCACGCTGGCAGATTAAGTAAAAAATTGCAAACAGAAAACACTGATATGTAAAACACTTCTAAAATCAGCCACAGTGCTACAAAGGTTTCAACTACCATTACTTTTACACAAATTGATGAAATCCAATTTCCCTGAGGCCTCAGGCAGCCCTGCTGGGGGTGAAGCCTTCAACATCAATCTACTTATTCCTGAGCAGTCATTTTGACGTGATAGTGGTCACCAGGCTTTGTGAGCTGTAGTTTCTCTGCAGTGTGCTAAATTAAACTGCCTGCGTTACCCTGGCATGAGAATACATGTTTGGTCTCAAGTGCTGGGATGTTGTAACTGGTGAGTTTGTTGGTGACTGCCAAATACTTGACAAGTTGATCAAAGAGCTGTTTGCTGATGGTTCTGCTGAGGAGAGGAGCAGTGGGTGGCACAGCCCCCTGGCCAAGACAAACGTCTACATTCACACAGCATCTCAGAGGCGACCAGCACTGACTGTACCTCTGTTCTTCAGTTAGTTTAGCATTTTAGTCATCCATCTGGTGCATCCCGTTCATCCATGAGTAGGATAAACTAACGATGCCTATTAAAAAGGCACTCACCCCCTCTTGGGACTTTTTTATGCCAAGTATTAAAACTTTGAAACACAGTGGGTGTAATCGGGACTTTTTGACACAGACAAAACATGCTGATCCAAAGTACAATTGGAACACAAAATAACTGATTGCCAAAGTATTCACTCACTCAAGTAAATATTTTTACAAGAGGAATAGGCTAAATCTGTGTCTTTTTAAAATAAATGCCTAGATTTCACTCACCAGCCAAAACAACAACATCTATTGACTGCTTAGTGAAGTTTGTCAACTGGACAAATGGCTAGTGAATGTTCAGAAGTTAATTTTGCACACCGTCCTCATTTTGTTGTATGCATTAATTGCTCTTCTCGCTCTACACAAACAACCCATCTTTTTAACTCTTGAAGTTTGCAGACAACGCAGCCTAATCTGGGATGGTGATGAGTCTGCATACAGACAGGAGGTTGAACTGGTGCAATCAGAACAATCTGCAGCTGAACACACTCAAAACTGTGGAGATGACATTGGACTTCATGAGTCCCCAACACTGCTATCCACTCACACACACACTCAGCAACTGTGTCTGCTGTTGACACCTCGAGGTTTCTGGGATCCACAGGACCTAGTGGGTAACCAACAGACTCCATTGTTAAGAAGGCCTAGCAGAGGATGTACTTCGTGCTCCAGAACAGTAAGTTCAACCGCCTCAGGAACTGCTGATCTCGTTCTACCAGGGAGTCAACCAGGCTGTTCTCTGGACATCCAACACAGATCGGCAACCAAACAGGAGTAAGCTCTAAGGTCAACTATGCAGACATCTTTTCTTTCCATCAACTACACTAAACACAAACAATGGCTGTATATTAAACAGTCTGCAGACTGGCTGCCTGTTACGCAGCTCTACACAAAGTAAAGCCTGTGAAGCTGCGCCAATTTCTCTGCTACTGAGATGGTTAGTAATTGACCTAACGTGGGCTGAGACTTGACATCATTCTCATGCGAGCAGCTCAGCAGTAGCATCACGAAACCTCACTGTAGACTCAGTATGGGCTGAGCCACTCAGTAGCAGTTTGAAAGTTGAAATCTCACCTCTAGATTCAGTGGTTTTATCTTTTACTAAAATATATTGCTGCTAAATATGAATAAACTTTGCTTGAACTTGATTTGCATAACAGCATTGCTGCTCAACAAGGCACAGCCACCGCTTAGGAAACTAATTAGCATGTAAGTATGCAATTGTAGAAGCAAAACATCCACCTACCATCCAAGTGAGTGTAAATTATTACAACCTACGACTGATGGCCCACAGCAACGGGACTCAACAGTGTGGTTAAAAAACATCTACTCTGCAAGTTACTGATTAAAACATAAATCTATTATCTCCCTGTATTTAATTTTTATACAAAAATGGCAGATGGGAATGTTATGATGGAAAATACTGTTATTTTGACCAATAAAACAAAGAAGTGTTTACCAGCCTTTTGCCAAAAAGTTTAATATCAGATGCAATTAGGGAGCGAACTGCTACTGCAAGCATCTTTGCTGCTTTAGAGTCCTTATAGATGCTGCAGAAGATCTTTAGAAGGGGGCAAGCTGTATAAATGTGCTCAAAGATTAAGTTATCACCAAAAAAATAGACCATGTCTCACCTCTCCATGTAGCCTGACGGTGAGCCATTCAGACCATCAAGCCTCTCCTGCAGCGCAGCCAGGATCTGTGGATTCTGCATCATCTGCACAGTCAGCTGACGGGCTGAGGAATCAAACACACATATATACAGTCAAAAGTGCTACATGAAGGCAGTCTAATCAATCCAGGAGCATGAAAAGATGCTTTCACTTGTATTTTGATGAGAAATGATCAGACGTGGGAGATTTGATTAGATTAATGCTTTGCTCAAATAAGCAAAATCATGTTTTGGACAGGAATCACTGCAAATGTAGACCATATTTATTTGTTCTAGTCAGTAATGACTTGATGTTCCCTGCAGGATCAGAGCCATCCTGAGGCATACTGCAAACCTAAGCATTATGTGTTTTCACCGAGTGTGTGAGCAGGGTTGGGTAGAGTATGAGAGCAGCTTCCTGCCCAGAGCATTTAGTCATCTGTCTATTACATTCAAAAGGTTTGTTTTCAGCATATTTTCCTGTTGTGTGATTTGAAGTAAACAAGCTAAACAGTGAATGAAGTCAGATTAATAATCTGCCAGCACTGCATAGATACAAGAGGTAGCAGTCAGCAATAAAGGGTGCTCTGCCTTTGTGAAACCAGACAGGTGACAGATGGTACAATCCGAGTGTCCGACACATTGCTTGCACCTATCAAAGCTCAGTCAGATCACTGCTGGCAGGTGAGAAGATTAAAGAGATTGGAAGTCACTTTTCTCTGTTGGCACATCCTGGCCATTTTGCTTGTAATGTGTTACCAGCTAGCATAGAGCAGCTGTCCAAGGCGCAGCATCCAGTCAAATAAATACACCTATGCTTGTCTGAATTCACACAACACAAGCTGTTAGGAGAGTGCCTTAATACAAAATGCTTCTTGTGGATACATCAGTGAGATGAGCTATCACAGGACCAGTTGCCTTTTTGAGGTGGTAATGAGTGCCTCTCTTTGTCTTTACCCCCATTTTCATAAGACATTGTCCCTGCTGACCACCATGCACTTTCTAAATTTTAGAATCACAATTACTCTCAAAATACAGCAATTATACTTTCCTCACCTGCCAATGCATGAGGGTACGTATGGCATAAATATTATCATCAAGAGGGTGTACGTGTAGGCTCATCAACATACTTTGAATTTGTTGCAACTCTGTGGAGCCCTACAATAAGCAACAGAATACGACTGCACATTGTGCCCTCCAGTAGTGCAGTGTAAAGTTCATCTTTGATGACATTCGTATCACAAGGTGTATTAAGTCTGTTTTCTTCCATCAGTTCAGGCACTAACTGTAGCTGTTAATGAAGTTAATGGGATCATTCTGCCTGTTACGTGGCTTGCCCTCAGTAAAGCAACTGACGTAGGGTTAGGCGTGTCATAGCGCGGTGAGTGGATTCACATTGGATCCGGCGTTGTGGTGAAAACGCAGATTTTCCCCATTCATTTCAATGAGGGTAGTCTGTTTTGGCTGCGGCGGTGCGTGCCAAAAAGTTGAGATGGAGTCAACTTTTGGAGAAACGCAGCTCGACGCCACGTTGCAGTTGCCAATCACATAAGCTGGCGATCAGACAACGACTGAAGCCATAGTGAACTGTAAAGTAATGTGTTGTGTGTATTCACTCAGTTTGGCTTTGTACGCCAGTTTGAAACACATCTATGGATGCCAATGATCACTGTAGGACCGTCAATGAAAACATTTGTGCTGGTTCTTGCAGACAATTGAGAAATTCGGGTGCTTGGTTGATCCTCCACATGTTTGTGCTACCGAAGACGCCATTGTTTAGCCAAATAACTGTTGTCACAGCCACAGTAAAGCACATTATTTTTAATATGCTAACACACCTGAGACAGTATTGCAAAATTCATGGCGTACAAGAACATTGTCAAAGTTAAGTCACTGTACATTAAAGGTCTGACACTGCAGTCCCACCATCTAGTTTAGCAGGGGACAAACACTTTGTTTGAGGATAACCCTGCCAGTGTTGCTGCCAAGGTCTATACAGGCATCTATGCATTTGTAAGTTGAGCATTTATGCATCCCTATTTTCTAAAAGGGAGAAACACCATCTGCAACGGTGAATAAACTTGAGAATGGAGGTTGCTGTATAATTTGCACTAGTGGGTGGCAGCAGGCATAGTTTCACCCTTTGTTTTTAAACAACTCACTTCCACAAATCATACGAGTTGGGCTCTGATTTGTGGGTCCCTCCGAGTTTGTTACTGGTGACTCACGGCAGCCTTAATGCATGATATGTCAGGTTTCTTAGCGAGAGTTAGCACAGTAATGTTGGTCGCTATGACAGATCAGTCGTAGGCAGTCAGACTGAGCCTTATTTCAAGTCTGGCTTTTAAAAAGACTATTCAAACTTGCTATAAATAGACTAGGCCAAACAGCCATCTATATCCAAACACAGTGAGCCGTGAGTAGGCTAATATGAAAGAAAAAAATCTGTCTGAATCATTTATTGAGCATCAAAGGATGCATAAACAGCATCAAGATCCCAAAATAAAACTGATTATGCCTCCCAGCTCATGACTACAATTCAACATCATGTCATGCAAATAACTCTGCTCAGTTTAAATGCCATTCAGAGGCACACAGAGTTCAAACCGTTAATCTGCTGCTAAGATGACATTTTTATACACCTGAATGAGTAAAAACCTTGTATTCTATGCATTCTCTTCTGCAGAAATTCACACACATTTTTTACCATGTGTTAAATACATTTTAAGACACAAACCATTTACAACTATTAAAACGCTAGAAATTACACTGTCAAAAGTTTGTACCAAAGAATTTTTGCAGAGAGCCCTACCTTTGCTGTTTTCATCTTCTCCCGTCTCCTCTTCTTCCACTTCTTCCACGTCCTCCATATCTGCCGGGTCCATCTCAGCCTGGTCTTTGCTGCTCAGGGAGACACGGAGGGGGGGAGCAGAAGGGAAGGTCAGCCAAAACACAACACTTCAGATTGTTTGCACAGAATTAACACTGACCACCAAACTGCTTCTGGCATGTTTAGGGCGAAGCTGCCAGCAACTCTGGACTCGCTGCCAGGTGGGCAACCAAACATTAAATTCTTATAATTCCAAAAACATAACCAATTGGTCAAATTGAACAATTAAGTGGGGAAACTAGTTTAGTCTTAAACTATCTTAGAAAAACTCACTAACTGCCTGAAGCTTCAAATTGCAAAACATGAAGAATGATCAGTGAAGCCTCGACTTTGAAATCCAGCGTCAGCTGCAGCCATACTAACATGTCTTGCTCACTGGCACATTCAGCAGTAATTGAGTGAAGTAGGTGATTTTGTCCAATCATATTCCCTGCCTGTACAATATACAATTCACAGCCTTTTAAACCATAGAATCCAGTAAAGCTCTAAAAATCTCTAGCAGTAATCAAAACTGGAGGCTCTCTTTACCCATGATGCTTTTCCAAGCACTGAAACCTGAAACCCTCCTTTAAGATGCAGTGCAGGAGAGCTCAATACCAAACCCAACACAGCTTCACCAGCAAAGCCTATCACCCTCCTGCCATTCTGCAGCATGGTGAAAATCAATGGTCAACAGTGGAGGAGTATGTATGTGAGGAAGACCACATTCGTCTCTGTTGTGTGACAGCATTACTGATGTTGGAGCAATGTTTAGAAACGTCACTCAAACGTTGTCAGAATCAGAAATTCCTTTATTAGTCCCGCAAACAGGGACATTTGTGCATCAGCAGCCAAAGGACAGTTCAATAACAAAGTTGTAACATGTTTTGTATACGTGCGTTTAGTGCGTCAAACTGATGATGCAACCTGAGCCCAGGTGTGGCACCCCAAACAGCCCCAGCCTTTGTAAACAACTGCTTCCATCAGGGCTCATCGAGGGAAAGTCTGCTGCACTTCCCTCTATAGGGTTCATCATGCTGCATATATAACCACGCCCAAATTAGTGAAGTCACAGCAGGTTATCTCCCTGCTGCCCATCTCAGGCACCATGAGTAGTAGACCAACAGAGGAGAGGAGGAGGCAGCAGAGAGGCCAAGTGTTATTGATAAAAAGATGTACTTACTTGTCGATGTCTGCCATCTTAGCTGAGTCTCAAGTGATGCTGAGGAGAGAAGAGAAAGTAATTAGTTTAGAAATACTGGACCACACAAACTAATTAGTGTTGACTAAACATTTGACTGTCACCGGATCTGGGTCAAACAGCATTTGCGAATAACTCCTGATGCTAATTTAAGATGCTTAGAGTACTACAGGGGTGATGTTAAACTTAGCAACACATAATGAAAGACAGTTTTCTGAGGAAGAGGAGCTATTACAAGTACAAGTTTTTCTTTGATGCATTTCAAGAGTTATAAAGATTTTCTTTATCTTGTTACATCACAGTGGTTCTTTCCCCGAGTAGAATGCAGACATTTTTACATTTTTTTCCACATAACGGCAACTACCAAGACTCACTGATGAAACACAGATACTACATGATACCAACTGCTTTATACAATCGGCTCACAAACCTTGACACAGCTGTCAGAATTCTTACATATGGATAAACAACCAATCATTTTGGATCTGGCAACATTTTCAAATGATTAATTCTCAATCACAATGTAAGGAAAAGATACATTTATTCTGTATTTTATTCTTCTTTCTACAAGCTCTGTACATGTTTTTTTTTCAATGATTTGTCTACATAAAAATGTTATCCATACAACCTTTAATGAAAATTTGAGAATTAAAAACTTGATTAAAACTTTGAAATTCATTTGTTTTTAATTCTCTTAATTTCTTATAGAAGAAAACTGACAACACTACTATGTTTGTTCACCTCAGCCTGCTGCAGCGATGCTCTCCTTCACAACCGCCAGGCTCTACACTGTGACACTTATGCTGTATAAGAGTGAAAATTAGTGTGAAGAATTTGGTCACAGTAACTGTGAGTGACTCTGTTCTGACACCTGGGTTGGCAAAATACACCGATCCACTAAGCTCCGGTGCCATTTATCATCATCAAAGCTCAGTGTACAAAACATTCAGGTAACAGCTTCATTTTTAGCCAGAGATGACTGATGCTTCCTCCAGTTAAAATGACAAATGCGCTGGCGGCAGGTCACATCAGCTGTCGCTAATTAATGTGAATTCCATGAGTAACTTGATGGCCAAAATTAAACTTGGCTGTTGACAGGTTTGTGTGCCGTCTACAAGCCGGTGTCTGTCTTCATCACAGATGGTTTGTGAGGGAAGATGCTTCAATTGTAACACCGCTGTAAAATCATAGAGGACTGAGTGTTTATTTCAGTTCCTTCAAGTCCAACAGAGTGATGCGTCTTCTAAACTTTCATTCCTTTGAATAATTAAAAAATAAGATCTGTGATCCAGGACCTCCATTATTTGGATCAAGTAGCTTATAGCTTGTTTTTTCACCGTGCCAGATACCTATTTAATCAATATTTAGGTAAAGAAAAGTATTGGATCCGATTCATTATCAGATAAATATTAAAAAGGACTCAAATCAGTACAAAACATACTTGACCAGGACCTGTAGGTAACTTCATGAATGAAAGAACACTTGCACCTGTGTGAATCTTGCCGACACAAGAGACATTTAATAAAAATGCTGTTCACTGCATATTCAGTACAGATTAAGTTCCATTCCCTAAACCAAATGTTTTCATGCTTTGGGGTCACACAAATCTCAGACATTCAAAGCTGAACTTGACTTTGGTAGCCTGCCGATTCCGAAAAAAATTTAAATGTTTCACATTTATATGTAGTCCTCACCCCACTCCACTTCTGCACTCAGAGATTTAGTAGAACAGAACAAATGCTATACCCAATTTATATTACGTAACCAAGATTTTACATAAAGGCTTTAACTCTTGACTTTAAAAATCATGCCAACTATTTTCATACAAATAAAATCAAAATAACAGGCGCTACAAGAAATCCTACTCTTGCAAAACACTGCTGCGTGTGCACCAACGCCATCAAAGAGGAAATGCATAAAAAATGCATATAAAAAAGGAGCCCTATGCAGCAGTCAACACCTCACTGACAGCCTGCATTCAGTGAAAGATCAAAGCCAAGCTCTTTCCTTAAAAAAATAATAAAAACCTACAACAACTAGCAGCTGAGAAAGAATCTCACTGAAATTGTGAAACTGTGCTGTTAATATATCGTCATATCAGCGATACAGAAACATATCTTTTAATGTACGCTGAACACACCTAACTGTCTGTTGCTACAAAAGAAGTGTAGACCAAGCCTCCCAATAATGCAGCCAGACTAAGCCTCCCATGCAGCTCCCTAGAATTTGGGGGGTTAATGAAAAAAGTATCACCAAATATTGTCCCCATTTTTTTTTTTTTATTAAATGGTTGGTACTGTAGAAAATGATGGTTCAGCAACATTTTTTTCCCCCCCCATTCTTTAAGAATAGCCCTGTGAGACCACAAAAAAGTAAAGTTTTGGGCAGCATTAGTAGCAACAACAGGACCGCATCAGATGAACACAGACTTATTTGTCCATCCTCATATCAATTACCAAATACAGAGCAGTGTAAGTGAAGTATAGATTTAGTTGAGATTTTAATCATGACAATCTTCCTTTTCTGTGTACAAAGTGCATTTTATTAAGCCCCTGGATTTGGTTAAGTTGGCCCACATATTTATAAAAGTAGTCCCCTTCTCGGTCCAGACGGGATCAACCCTGGCTATGACTCACCCACCCCTCACCCCTCCCAGAGCCTTCTTCCCCTTAGAGAGATGGATTACCATTGCATTCTTTTGTGAGGGGCAGATCGGTGGCCATAAGACAGTGAGGCAATAGATCATGACCTGCAGTGACAAAGGTGTCAAAACACACAATCGCTAAGGTGGCTGTAACTCTAGACCAAAGCCTTGTGCTGCTGGTTTATAGACAGGGGAGATTTTTGCTTTTAAAATTGCAACAGAGAAATACATGCAGTTCATTTGATGTTTGTGTCGGACCAGAATAGAGCTGAAGTTACTAAAGGTGATTTGTGTTTGGTTGGACTCACTATCGACAGCCAACAGGTCATTAATGGTCAATATTAAACAAGGAAGCTCCTAGGTACGTTAACAGGTTATGCACAGGCCTCCTAACAGTATGCTCTGTCTTATGTGTAGTTTATTTGTTTCTGCCCCACCTGTCTCATGCTCCCTCAGGAGGCAGACAACTCTGTCACTCCCTCCAAACTGGCCCAGCCACAGTACAGTTGGCAAAGATAGTGTCAACAACTGGAATGAGAACAAGTAGGACAACAACCTCAACCATGAAGAAGACCAAGAGGCACTCTGACAGAGGGTCATTTGTCCCAATGGGACATCCAGTACCTGAGCATTCTACCGAATATACATATTCCCTGCTACCAAATTATAAAAACATCCACTAGTCGGAAGTGTAATTTCTCAAGTTACCGTTTGCCTTATTATTCTGCTTTATATTAGGGCTGGCCAATATATCTGTATCGTTATCGGGATATGAGACCAGATATCGTCTGAGATTTTGGTTTTAAAAGGCAGCATTACAGCAAAGGGATATATAACTGCTACATTACTGATGATTATCAAAAATCTCACTTAAAATTTTGTGAAAGTACCAATAGTTATCCCTACAATATTGAGAGGTATTATATAAAAAATATTGTAATAATTGATTTTGTTGCCTTTGTTGTCCTAGTATTTATGAAGTGCTTTTGAGGATATTTCATATATTGTGCATCGTGATATAGCCTAAAATTATTGGTTATTTTAATGCCATATCGCTCAGTCAATTGGCGCCTGATTAAATGGAAAGCGACGCTTGTATTTCACGTCATTTTGCTTCTTTTTTTTCTCCTTACTAATTAGCCGGTTAATAGTTGTCAGCTTTTCAATAGTAACCGACATCCCTAGTTTGGACAAACAAGATATTTGAAGACATCACCCAAGACACAGGGGGAATTACGCAGGACATTTTCATCACTTCCTGACAGATGATTAATCAGCAAAATTGGCATTAATTGTAATTTGTATACCTCTGTTACATATCAGATGTGGCAAATATTATTCCGTTGCTACCGTACTGCCCAGTTCCAATGCAGAATCACACATTCATGTAGAGCGCAAGTCTGGCACCATCATGGTCTGTCAAAAATCACCTGCAGCAAATGTGAATGTCATTTCAATAGAGTACAGACTGGGGCAAAGGTTCTAATCCTAGTCTTTGACTGCCACCTCCCTGCTAGCTTACCATCCTGTCTAGTCATTAATTGCATTCACTCATCATCCCAGGAGTAAAGTCCTTTATTAGACAGTGACACGGTTAACGGTTCTGGGTCCAAAGGCCCAAAACTTAAAACCTCTGGGGTCCACGATAATCTGAAATGAACCATCGAGATGAAACCATTTTCAGATTTAAAAACAAAACCAAGAAGAAGTCTTAAAATCCTAAAAAATAAGTTGTGTTTAAATGAGCAGGATGGATATCCTTTCAGCAAAGCCATCATATCATCACAATCTCTCTATATATATTAGCTGGCCTACATTCGGCTAATACTGCAAGATTAGTCAACTACGGAGCTGATGTGACAGTTCAGTGAGTTCTGAACAAAGTCACGTTGCAGATCAAATTGTTTCTTCCTTCATAAGGGGATAACCGATGAAGAGAGCTGTCTGTGTTGACTCTGATTTGTGCCTTTAATCATGTCCCATTTCTCAAAATGAGAGCTGCATCCTGTCATTTCTTAATTTGGAGAGCTGTCACTTTTTAGTCAACAACGGTCTGCATGAACAAATCAACAACCATGAAAGAAAAATGTAAGCACATATCACACTGCAATATCTAAGGTAAGATGACACCATCTACCCCAGCCTTCTTGTATTCTCTATTATGCCAAATTATTGATGGGAAAGTACTGTAGAAAGCTCTTAGCAGCAGGCGGACATTTTTCAAATATACCGTCTGTGCAAAATGTGATGACAGGGTGTTTTGACTTGGGGTCAATACTTGCTTTTTAATGGACAAAAATAGTTGCAGTGCCATGTAATGTGGACAAACTGCTCTACAGGGAGACAAGGATCCAGCACTTTAAATCAATGCAGATGATGCCTGGAAGGAGTTATGAGTACATTTATGTTGTGTGTCGCTGCAGAAGGTCCTGGAATACCTACACATGCTTGCACATTTTCGTGAAATATAACATCATTTCAACAATGAAATCTGAAACTCATGAGAGAAACATCCACATCTGATTCATCCATGTGATGATTCATGATATGAGACATCTGATACATTTAACAGGTCATATTCAGTTTGGACTCTATCCTTCTTATCATCTCGGCCCTGTCACAAAAAGTCAACAAATACAAAAATAGCCACTAGACAATTCATATATTCTCAGATCTGGGTATCAACTATAATGGTAGCACTGGTTGAGCAGACTGATCAAACACAGACCTTTTCTTTTCTGGGACAGGCTTTTTCTACTAATCCTGCCCAGAGACCACGTGTTGCATGCTCGAGTCCAGCGACCCATCAATGACTGACAAAAAGCCCCGGGTGGGTGCACGCCTGCTCACTCTGAAGCCACATTTTAACTTCATGTGGACCAAGCGAGCCGGGCAACCTGTTGAAACGTTTACCGTCCAACGTCATGTAACAAATGTCCGCCCGCTTCCTCCACAAACAAGCCCCTGGCTAGTAAACAGGCTAACTTTAGCCGGCCTGCCCGGTCTTGTCAATGCACTGCCTGGCTAGTTGAGCTAGCTTATGTGCTGCTAGCTTGATGCGCACCGCTTGGGCTGAGCAAGTGGGAGGAACAGCTTCGACAGACACGGTGCCGTAGCTAGAAAATATGGGCCAGTTAGGAAGTGGTGCCAAGGCTCCGGGACCATGTTTTAGCAGGCTTTCGCCATGTAACGCTGATATCACCGGCTACCTAGTTGAAACATCCGCCGTGTGTTGTATCCCTAAAGGTCCAGACTTACATCCACAGTTCCCCACCCTGAGTAACATCCTCCAAAAATTAAGGTCAAGTCCAAAAATACAAGATAACGTTACAAGACACGTGTCAACAAATGTCGACAAACGCCGACAATTACGGGAATTAGCCGACGTTTCGTCGTTTGTACCAATGCAACGATTGTCAAAACAATCCAGGGCAAGCGGCCGTGCATAATAACCGCTGTTTTATTATTTTTTTTAAACGCGTGTAACGTTAACACACATCATGGTGGAGCCAGTCTCAATGGCTGCTGCCGCTGTCTGACTACACTAGCATTAGCAAAGAGGACTAGTCCTCCTCTGCCGCTGTTAAATTCAAGCAGCAGGACTGCAATTTAACTTCTGACACGACGCACAAGTTTGGGGCGTTGGCGCCGGAGCCATTTCCAGGTCCCGTCCCTTACCTTCGCTCTCTGACCGGAGGCTGGACTGGTGAAGCGGCTCTGCGCAGTGAAGAGGTCCCGGGGAAGAAAGAGACTCCGCTCCGATGGCGGTAAAAGGGGAGAGAGATCCCGCCGCCCGCGCTCATATACATCCGACGTCATCACGTAAACCGGCAGTCACCGAGGCAACGCTGTTATGGGAGGGGCAGCGGCGAGGGTGCCCCTGTAGGGTGGAAGGGAGGGTGGGGGGAGAGCAGGAGATGAGAGATCATCATCACCACCACCAACATCTTCATCTTCTCCTCCTCATTCTGATACCCCTCTTCATCACCTCGTCCACACTTCTTCTCCCCCCCATCATTAACTTCCTCCCTCATAATCAATTTCCTTCCAACATATCTTTCCTCATCACAATCATTTTGTTGAGCATCATGGCCGTGTCACTATGTTGCTCCACCGTCCCCGTCATCCACCTGCTCCTCCAGCAGTAGAGCAGTCATCTTCATCTTCTTCCTCGTCACCACGAGCTGGTACGAGAGCTCACCCTCCTCGTCACCATCGTCTCTGTGACCTTCATTGTCACAGGCATCATCCTCGTCCTCCCTTTTATCAGTAAAAGCAGCATCATTTGCACTTGCATCACACTTTTCATACATCATCATCGTCATCATCATCATCATGTGACACTTTATTGTTTTCTGCTACAAACTGTCTGCCCAGGACCCCAGGAGGAACAGCTGCAGGTATGCTGTAGCCAACAGGGATTCTAATAAACTAAACTCGACTATTCCCTTAAACTGCTTGAACCGTGATGTTCCCAGTGTTCTGTGGATATTTTCACTTCAGTGACTTCAAAATCAGAACATTTTCCTACACAGTTTAAAAAACATGACCTTCACCGTAGCGTTATCACAATTATTGACCTTGGAAATACAAATTTGATCCACTCACTGGAAATTTCCAACTGCTTTTGGTCAAACCTCATCTATTAGCAGGTGGATATCACAGTTTTATAAAAAGTATAACATCTATGTTTATTGTCCTGTCAGTATGCTCCACCTCTCCTTGGAGAAATACAAAGATTGTTGAATTGGCACCTGCCTTAAAGGGTAACTCCACCAATTTTACACATTAATGTGTGTTTTCAGGTCTTGGGCAGTACTACAGCATATGTCCAGAGGAAGCTGCATGTCACCTGATAAATTGTCTCTGGTGAAGTTGCATTCTGGGTAATGTAGGTTTTGAAAAACAGTCCACTGGTCTATCATTGCACTCCTATGACACTGTTGGACTCATTATGGACAATGGAGGCAATTTATATGATTATATGCAGCTTCCTGTGGAGCCACAAAAGGTTTCTACTTTTTCCACATATGCAGTAGTACTCCCCAAGACCTGTAAATATACTTTAATGTGTAAAATTGAGGAGTCTCCCATTAAAGCAGTCTCCCTTTAATGCTGTGCCGCCTGTTGACAGTCTACCTCACAAGCAGCCTGACTATTGGACTGATTTTTGATGAATTTCTGGGGAAGTCCTTATTCATATAGCCCAAAATCACAATCGCCTCAGTGGGCTTTACAATCTGTACAGTGAATGACATCCTCTGTCCTTAGACCCTCGATTCGAGTGAGGAAAAACCTGCCATATTGACAAAAAAAAAAACCTTTTAACAGGGGGAAAAAGAAAAAAAGATGGAAGAAACCTCAGGAAGAGCCACAGAGGAGGGATCCCTCTCCCAGGACAGACAGACATTCAATAGATGTCGCATGTACAGAAACAGAACAACCAAATCACAGTTTACAAATTGCATTGACAGAATATCTGATACAAAGTACAATATATGTAAAGTGTGTGGATCCAGGAGACGACTGAGCAGGCCGAGGCATCGCCAAGTGGTGCCCGAGCCATACGACCTCCTCTCCACCGTGGTGACCAGGAAGAGGGCAGGACACACAAGACAATTAGCAGTTAAACAGAAAATGTCAGAGTGAAGAGGCATCAAGTTTTACAGAAATACAGATATAAGGAGATAGTAAAACAGAGGAGAGCAATGATCCAGCGGAGCCCAGTGTATGACGATCCAGATCCGTCAATAAGAGAAGAAAAAGAGCCTTATTTTGTTAAGCTGAGATTTCCCATCATGCACCTGCTGGCTACGAGTTGTCAATTTCTTTCTCCCACACCCAAATCTCTCCATTTATGAGTAATTTCATATAGTTGTTGAAGATTAAATTCTCTTTGAAATGGATCATAGTTTCAGGTTTGTCACAGCTGCCGCTTAGTGCCACCTGCCAAATGACATTGTTCTCACCTGTCAAAACTAGGAGTGTTTCCAACAGTGTGAATAAACTGTTCTTAACACTGGGGTCCTGAGCAAGAACGGTCTAGTGTTCTATCATTCCACCACGTGAGAGAAAACTTTTTAGTATCAATTAAAAATACACGTATGCTGATTTGTTAATATGAATTTCCTCCTCTAGATTGAATTCTCAGTGACGAGGATTCTCAGAACACAGACGGACTCATACTAAATCTCCTGCTCTTGACCGTGAACAAAGCCAGAGGCAAAGACTGCGATGATTTCAGTGTGATTCATCCATCAGGCAGCACCAGCCTGAGTGTTACTAACACCAGGCGCGCTGCTCAGCGTCAACTCTCTATGAGAGATATCTGGCATGTGCCCAAAGGTCAGCTCTGTCATCCAACGCTTTCCTACAATAGGAAGCCTTCCCACGTGTGCCGTCCATGTCAGAAACTCATAAGTGAATATTTCCCTGAGTCATGCCGGCCAGTAGCACAGGAATAGACTTTGGACAAAATAACCGTGGGTGTTCAGGGAGGATTTTCTCACCTTGCAATCGTTCACATTACAGTTACTGCACATCTGAGAGTTGCAGGTAGAACCACAGTGTGACACTGGTGCCTGGTGAGCAGCTCCATCGAGTCAGCTGGGAGGTCGGTCAAGGGCACCTTGAAGTGGCAGAAGAAGGTGGGAAAAAATATGTTTACAGGAAGTTACATTTTTAACTTAACTTTCCGAAAAAGCCATAGCCAGCTCTATGGTGGCCCCGATGGTCAAAATACAACAAAATTGCAGAAAAACACATCATTTTCCACAACACAAATATTTCAGAAAACGCAAAAAAAATCACAAAGCACAAACATTTCAGAAAGCACAACATTACACAAAAATCAACAACATTTCACAAAACGCAATAACATTTCAACATTTAACCAAAAACATCAAGATCTCAGATTATGGAAGTTTTAAAGGAACACTTTGTGTTTTTTGAGGAGACGCTGTTACATTTTGTGAAATGTCTCTTTGTTTGCTGAAATGTTGTTGTCTTTGTTGTTTGTCACTGACAAAACCAGCCCAATCAGCAGAAAAAATGTTAGTGCTGTATGTTTCAACAAACCACAGGCCTGTTGAAACATTTCTTTAGGTTCAGTTTTCAATGTCATGTTGTGATAGGGCTGTGGTCCAGTGGCTTCGAGCTTACAAATGCTGAAACACCGTCTGAGTCTCTTGCTGCAGCCTTCAATCATTTTCTATACATTTTTACAAATGCCATTTTCACAACTATAGCCCCCAAAGACCTTGTTCACGGCAGATGTTTTGGCTTGTCATTAAGTCATGACTCAGTCTATCAAGTGTCCCCATTAGCTATTAGCATATAACACAAAAGTCCTGGAAACTGGCTAACCTAAACTGAATGCTGCCATCATTAGTTATACATGACTGTGCTTTTCCCGCAATCACGTGTGAGCCATGCTGAATCTTGCTGTATACTCATGTTTCTTGTCCTATGTCTTTTAGGAGTACGTTTTAAGACTCTTTGAGCCTGGGCTGTGTACTGTAAATGTTGTGGGACATTTCAGCTGGCATTAGACAACTGAAAACTGTGAATTTCTAGTAGCACAACACAGAAAATAGATCAAAAACAAAACATCAGAATAAGCAGTGACTGCTACTATAAAACAGCCAAAGAGAACATGTCAGGAAAACTGTGAAAAACACAGTAACACCCACACGGTTTTACAAACAGGTGATGATAAGCAGTTACCAGGTCTCAGAAAAACTATGACTGACAGAACACTGCAGATAAACTGTCCATCTGCACGGGGGGCAGGTAGATAATGACTGCGTTTTCATTTTTGGATCCTTTCAGTAGTCACATCTCTTCCCATCACTGTAATTTGCCCGGAAATCTCTTTTTTATTCACATTTTTGACAAGTTTATTGATCCCAGACAATCATTTCCTTTCAACATAGTGATTCATCGCCATTGCCATCAAATTAACATAAACATTCACTAACAGTTAATATACTTTATGCACCAGTTACTGTCACTAATGAATCTGTAGGAGACTTAAGAAGAAGATAATGTCAAAAAAAGGTTATTTTCTAAGCAAAACAGTTACTTCATGGAGTGAAGTTTGGTGTGCTCCACTTTCACACTAGCAATCATTTTTTGACACCAGATGTTGGGGTGTTTTTTCAAGGAGTTGGTGGATTTCACATTTCGGACTCAAATAACAGGGAGGCTCCTTCTCTAAACAATATCCTCACCACTGACTTTGCACTTATGGAGGCAGCCGGGGCCGTCAGCAGGATATCTGATGAGCTTCGGAAACACATGCACGCTAAAACGCAAAGCGTGCCAGCCTCGAAATGTCAAGCTGGGTTTGTGTCCTGGGCCATGACACTGCCACCAAGAACTATTCCACGACTTGAATCCACACAGCTGAGAAAAAGTGAATGAGAAACCCTCTCCACAGGCTGAAAACAAACTGTCAGTGAGCAGGGTGGTTAAGCCAGACGTATACAGGTGATAATGGCCACCATTAGAGGGCTGTGGTTTTTACTGGGAAAGCTTGTTTGGACAGATATTGATTATTCCTTTCTCTCTAAACACTGTGATGGAAGTTTACTTTGGAAAACCTGCAGGGAAACTTCATTTTCCATTGTTTGTATTTCTGTATTCTATTCCTATTTCTGCTTCTGCCAGAGGTTTTATTTCAGCCCTGAGTGCAGGAGATTGGAAAACAAAACTACAAATTGATTTCCCATTAGATCTATCACACAAACACGCACTAAAACAAACTATAACTGACTTAATTTTGTTCCAGATGTGAGATTTACACCATAAAACAGACAAGACAAACAGAAAGTGGATTCCAAATTCTATCAATATACGTACAGGATTGGGAAATCAGTGGTAATTTGGGAAAGGTTTGTATTAAATGACACCTTTATGACCAGTGCCAAGGTGCAGTGGGGAGTTTTGGTGTCCTGTGATGCTCCGAGTCATGACTGTTCATGTTTTAGTGGCAGTATTTTCAAGTTTCAATTTTTGGGATCCAAGCTTTTTAATATCGATGTAAAAAGCAACAATCAATCAGTCTGTCTGGTACTTCTCGCCATTAGCAGTGGTGTCAATGTTTGAGCGTGACATCTGAAATGCTGCCTTTGATTATACTCTACTCTGATTGCAAAGTTAATGGAAAAACCACAACCGCTGCTCCATGGACACACTGTCACTGCCACTTTTCAACCTCTTCCTCCTGATAGAGGGCAGCTTTTGAGTGACATTTGGCTTTTTGTGGAAGGCTAGAGCTACATGAAATGAGCACAGTTTTAATTTATTTTTCTTTATTTCTTTATTTTAAATGTCTTCTATTTCTTGAAATCCTTTTCTGTGAGGAAATGTTTCTAGACACCACATATTTGTCAATAAAACTCCCCCAACTCGTTACATATGAGTAGCAGCTTCACAGTTGTTAGGAATCTGAATGCTGAGCTTGTTAGCTGACACCTCTAGCGAGTGAACCAAGACTTTACAGCTCACAACAACTGGCAGTTACACTAGCTATAGGTATACATTTATCTGGACTTGAGGGTCATGACAGAGTCTCAACTCCAGATAACAATATTGGACCTTTAAACTTTAAACGCTGTTTGAATTTTACTTGAGTACCAAAATTAAAATTCTTATTATGCAGAATGGTCAATTTCAAAATAATGTGTATTATAATACTGGATAATAATTATTTTTGGATTCGTGTGTACATCACTTCAACAGTACTGCTGGTACAGGTGGGGCTAATTTCAACTACTATATACACTGCTGGCTTGTGAATTTACCCCTCATATTGTCTTATTTTACCCTCTAATAATAAATCATACAAACTATTTGTTGATGACATTTAGTAATATTAATCTGAATCTGCAAAGGAGCTAGTTATTAAGGTTAGCAAATAAGTGTAGTGGGTAAAAAGTACAATATTTGCATGTGAAATATAGTGGAGTAGCAGAAAACAAAAAATACTCAAGTACAACCACCTCAAAATTTAAATACAGGACTTAAAGGTCATATTGCAGACCAAGATTCTTTTAAAAATAATGTATCTGCAGAGATATATTATATATATTATATTACTTGTAGAAAGGTCCAGATTAAAAGTATCCCTTTTCCTTAAAACATTTTTAAAAGTGTGAATTAGCAGTTTAAAAAATGTTGTCGGCTCCAAAATGATTGTTTTGTTTATCTCTGTGTAAGAATTCTGACAGTCCGTTCAAGCTTCTAGCAAGGTCTGTCAGCCAATAGTATACCGCCTGGCATCACAAGGTATCTGTGTTTCGTCAGCGATCAAGAGTATTAGTGGCTGCCAGTTTGTGGGGGGAAAAAAGGTAAAAATAGATGATTTCTACAGCATTCGTTAACACAGCGTTAGCAATGTTAGCTAGTGCAACAAACTGGCAACCACCTAAGGGGGCAGATGATTCAAACAACAGCGGTGTCGTGGTGTGAACACAATGGAGGAGGGAGATGGAATACCACACTGACAGGCTGAATGTTATCAGTAACACCTTTAAGTAACTGTACTTAGTTACTTGGACATGTGGAAATTCTGAGCTCGTTGAATGGTCAGAACATCCCCAAAGTCATAAGGATCAGTCAGTAGGGGAACCATGAATGTCTGAACCAAAGTTCATGGAATATTTTTTGAGATTTTTCAAAAAGTGAACGGACCAACCAACTGACACTGCGAAGCCATGCTGCTAGCATAACAAAAAATATATATAGTATGTTTAGCATCATGTCGTGTAAAACAATACATTTAATGAGCCATCTCAATGCAATATCAGCAGAATAAACAAATCAGAACTGACGTATCACCACAGTAACCCAGCAGTTCTCGTTTTAGCTTTAAAGCCACTGTGTGGGCCTGTATGTGTGACAGGAACCATGCTGGCATGCAAAGCAGTGAGTTAGCCGACAAAAGAGCCAGTCAGGCGTATTAGGACAGCTGTTGTTTTGAAGTAATTGGGAAATAAATTAGAATTTGCTAAGTGGACTGGGTTTGGAAACACACCCTTGCTCATATTAATTAGGCAGGCCTCTAAATGTTATCTGAAATGTCACAGCCATCCCTGAGCATAGTATTTCAGCCGGGCCGTCTCGTTCTGGGATCCACTATCACATTTGTTCATGGCGATTCACAAGAGCTATCAAGTTTTAAGTGTATAAATAGTTCCGCTTTGTTTGCACACAGTGACAGTGACCTGACTGTGAGAGGAGGGGAAATGCACACCAGATAGTTACTGCAAATGCATTCAAGTTGAAAATTAAACTTCCACCATCCCTCTGCATTATTAACGGGCGGAGGACACTCTGCGACTGAGGGGAGACACGCCTGCGAGCTTCTGCAGCCAATTAAGCATCAAATAAAGAATAACGTGTTGACAGCGTGCAAGAAATCGTGACATTATTCCTCGCCAGCGAGCGGGGTGTAATGACTTCTAGCAGGGATGAGGAGTTTCAGGAGGAACGTCGCTGACATTTTAAACATTTTTTGTTCATTTGATTCTGACGGAAAGAGAGCACTTAGTTTAAAACAACCCACCCTGTGACGTGCACTCTGACTCCTCACTGAACTTTGCCCCTGCGGGTGAGTCAGTAGCTCCTGAACCCAGTGACCCAGAAGAACGAGGTGACATTTTGTTATCGGATGAGATCTCCTCGCTGAATGGAGGGCGTCTGACGTGGCAGCCCACACTGGAAAGTGCTCTTTATATTTTCCCCACTCACATGCACACCAAATGCATGGTGGGGGGCGTCCCCTCAGTGTGCAGCACTAACTTGTTGTGCATTCTCGGCATTCATTTCATTTCATTTTCAATTTCAGTTTCATTATTTTGATTAGAGAGAATCTAATGCATCCAGTTACATTAGGTAGCCTTAAAGGTGCACTACGTAGTTTTGGGGAAGAAATTAAATTTTTTTTATCCTTAAACAATATAATAAATAAACTCTCTTTGTTTTCATGACTGAATAAACTGAATAAACAAACTGACCTTAAAGGACAACACAGTTTCATACTGTTTTACTTTGTTTATATGTGGTGGACCCTGCCACCTTTCTAGCTTCAAACAGAGTTCTGGGGACTTTGTTTCCTCTGAGAACAGCTTGTTTATTCGGTTATGGAGAAAATAAATATTTCTGAGTTCGTATTATTACCTCATTCATATTGAAAATAATAAAATTCAGAGTTTGAGTTTCTTCTCCAAAACTACATAGTGCCCCTTTAAAGGAAGGTTATTTTAAGCTTAGCCACTCCAAATATTAATAACTTTACAGAGCCTAGATATATTATTACGATACGATACAATATACTTTACTGTCCCCATAGGAAAATTTGTCTTGACTCAAATTCTGCACACATAAATGCCTCCAAGTTACAGCAAAACAAACTACATGAAACAAAACAGCACCAGCTGTGTCAGTCACAACAATAAATAAATTGCACATAACATATATTACAAACACTACATAATAAATAAATAAAGAACAAAGGTAGGTGCTATATTTTTTGTGTTTTTAATCATTTTTGGGGCATTTAGCATGCTGTGGTGCTAATGTTAGCCTTCTACCACTGTCTTTGTGCAGGCCCTACAGATTTTGTTCAGTCCAACTCTTTACATGTACGAAAAAAAGCATTTTCCATTCTGTTACTGCACCTGACACATATACACAAATCAAACAGAAAGTTTGTTTTACAAGTTCTACAAAAAAATTCTGTTCATCCTTGTGTCAAACTCCGCAGGTCCAAGGTTTTTTGGACTACATCTCTGAGCATGTGCTACAAAAAACACTTTTTGTAGATTCATATAAATATTCTGTGGTGAGATTTACAAAAAACATGCAAACACTGGACATTTTGATGATGAAGTGCACAGACCTTCAGTCAATCTCTTCTAAAGATACAGAGCAGGTGAGATACTTGATAGAAGTTTTCTGTCATGCACATACTGGAGATAAAAGAAGTGAATGAAAATGTAATCAGGTCACTTCATATCAGTATTGTGTTTTGTTTACTGAGCAACTATGTGAGTGACATGCTCATGGAAGTAAACTACAGCAGGAACACAGCCTAATGAAGAACAAGTTGATGCTGGGTCCATCATTTACATATTTCAATGAACTAGGACACAACAGTTGGAGGAAGTGTTCTAACACGCACCAAGTCGTGCACCTGCCTGAGTGATCATGCATGATGACTGAAACTGAAGTAATACAATCAGCCGTGTTTTGACTCTACTATTCCACTAATAATCAGAATAATAGCCCCAAAAGAATAAAAATGCCTCAAGTAATCACTTCAATCAGAAGAGACTGATCCGATCAGACCAGTTCTGAATTCATTTTCAATCAGATCAAGACAGGTGGTGTAAACGTTTGATAATCAGCTAAAAAGAAAATATTAGCAATAAAAACCATGTAAACACTTGAGCCAGCTGTTTCTCTCTGGCTGGAATAAATATATTCTTTCTGCACATGTTAGAAGATGTTGCATTGCGGTGGAACAGAGACATGGAGGTAGCAAAACAGAACTGGTCTGTTGCCAGTACAACTTTTTTGTTGGAGATCTTAAAAGATTTAAAGGAAAGGTTCACCCACGTCATTATCTTACTCACCCCCATACTGAGTACATAGAAAATGTCTAGAGCTTCACAGCAAAACAGCGTTCTCCTAAACAACTGAGGTAGCTGGGGACGATCAAAAAAACATACAACGGCTCCATACAGCTCATCCGGCATAATCCAACTCTCCACAAGCCCGGAGATCCCAAATTGATTTGAAAAGATGTTATTTACACCCTCAAAATGCGGGCGACCTCATGCACCCACTTCAGACAGGGTGCTCGCTGATGCTTTTAGCTGAGCGGGTACAGGGAACATATCAGCTTGAAAAAGATAACATATATAACATCTTTTCAAATCAATTTAGGTTCACGGGGCTGCGAGATCCATGAAGCCATTTTCACTTTGTTTTTCCAAGTGACCATCTACTTCAGTTGTTTAGGAGAATGCTGTTTTGCAACTCTTTTTTTGCTGTGAAGCTCCAGAAATGTTTTGTGGACTCAAAACTTCACTTCAAGTTTTATCAGCATGGGGTGGGGTAGATAATAACTGAATTTACTTGTCCGTCAAGGCCAGCTGAACGTCTTGTTGGTCAAAAGGCTCAGAACAGGTTCGTATCAGAACATGAATGATGCCGGAATCCAGACAGAAACACAAATAATGTTCCCAGGATGCATTGTGGGTCAAACTTGAAAGTTGTATTCAGAGAAATGCCTCAATAAAGTTGGAAAAAAACCTTCTTCTTCTTCTACTGTTATATTTCTGGCATGTCAGACGCTTCACAGCAGGCGGAACCACTTTAGTTATTTTCAGCTGTGAAAAATGTCACGATTGTAATCCATACAAACGATAAATACAGATCCATGCTGATCACAGCCTCCGTTTTCCATTAAAGAGCGAAATACAACACTGTTACAGCCACTTTCAATCTATCCAGGGGGTCAGCATTTCACAAAATTATGTTCAACATCACATTAACTCAGTGGAGCTGACGTCATGCAGAACTACTCCCTGACGACTCAGTGTGCTGTACTGTATCTGTTGTTAATGTTTGACGGCATCGACCTCTCACTTCTCTGTGGAAGTGGTAGGCAAGAAGTTCAGTTCTCTTTTTAGCAACAAAAGTGTATTAAAATAATCATCCAGAGCCTGGAGGGAGTCCATATTCCTATAGAAGCAATGCTGTATAGGTTGGATCATAGGTCGGTAGAGAACAGTAAAATACTGTATATATTTATGTGGGTTGGATGGCATCATTGCCATAGTCAGAATTTGCCATTGTGTCAGAGCTGCAGCCTAATAATAACACCTCAGACTAAATAATGCTCCTTGAAACTAACTGCGAATCCTCCATTAGGAGGAGAAATGCCACGCACTTCTCAAGGGCACCTGACAGAACGGCGCGGGAACGCATCCCGTGGCCATCAAACTGCAAATTGCCACACAGAGCCTCCCGTCCGCACAGCGAGGCTCCCTAATGGGCTGTTTAATGAGACCATCAAATGCTAATGGGACCTTAGTTGTGACTCTTGAGCGCCCAGGCAAGGCATTCGGCTTCAGAGTGTGTGGGGGTGAATATTCCACCTCAGCAATTTTCCATTCAAGAGTAGACATAACAATTGGCTCCAGAGCGATCACTGTGGGAAGCACAGAGTGATGTTATTGCACACTGATAAGCACTGTGTCACACTTAGCATAATTGAAGACTCACAGCCCAGTTGATCAATAGCTAGAATGATTCAGGTACTAAATACACTGTATCTTAAGAACGTGTGTGTGTGTGTGTGTGTGTGTGTGTGTGTGTGTGTCAGTGCTGTTTCTCATTTGTAATATTTAGCCTTGCTAATTCTTGTCACAGTATTCCACCATCTGCTCACAGTCTGCTCACATAGTCAGCCTTCTGATCTCTCTTACCTGGGAAAATATTCCTCCTTAATCCTCTCTAAGAAGTGCACTTCATAGAGAGCGAATGGAAACTTGATTTCAAACCAAAAGTTAAAATTTGGAAAAATTAAAAAACATCCTTGGTTATTATCAGAGACATAGACGTTTTAAACCTTATTTTGGGGCAAAGTCACCAAATTTTAAGTGGATTTAATAGATTTGAGTTGTGATTCTAAACGTGCAGATTTATGTCTCATTGACCATTGAAAGTTCTAGCTCTCTCCCCATTCATTTAGATAGAGGCCTGGTCTTGTGAGCATGAAATAACTGCAGGAGGGGGAGTTGCCAAGATGGCTGCCGAGTGGAAAGCCTTTCCTAAAGGACTTTGGTATCGGGCAGGGATTCAGACTTAAACACCTCTGACACACTGGCCTCATTTATATGAGTGAGAGGGCTGCGGTTTTTCACTCATGGCTCAAGTCGATCTCAAAGTGGCCCAAGCGTCTAGAGCGGTGCTTTGAGTTAAATGCTAACATGAGTATGCTAATGTGCTCATAATGAAAATTGTAGCATGTTGATGTTTAGGAGATATCATGTTCACCATGTTCGTCATCTTAGTTAAGCATGTTAGCATGCTAACCCTTGCTGATTTACTCTGAACAGAGAATAAAGATTAGCTAATCTAAAACTAATCTAATGCCAAAGCTAATCTAATTAACTATCTGAAAACCATGAACATACGTATTGGCCAGGTTCAAGTTTAGACCTGCTGGATAAAACAAATTCTTCATCCTGTGAAGAACATAAATGTGTTCACCAACCCTCATCCTAATCCATCCAACAGTTCTTGAGATATTTCACTCAAAATCGACAACTGTCGATCTCATAACTGTGCTAGAGGAAAGGTCAGAGGATCACCGAGGTCAGTAGGATGGATGCAGGAGGCATGTGTCCTTACACAGTTTCATGCAGAAGTTGTTGAAATATTTCAGTTTGGACCAAAGTGACTGATTGTGCAGCAGTGCCAACCCTTGAGGCTTGCTGCTAGCGTGGCGCAAACTCAGCTATTTTGCTTCCTCGGGGCTGTGTGGATGTGTCTTCATCACACTGGATTGACAGTGGCTGGCTATGTCATTAGATCTTGATGAAAATATTACTTAATTTATATTGGTGTGCTTAAGTACATTATCTTTTCCAGCTGAGCCCCGTCCAGTCCACACCTGTGAGAAAAGTAAATTCAGAAATCTGTCACGTGAAACAACCAAAACTGTTCTTCGGCCTCAAAGGTCATGACTTTGGATTACATACCGACCGCTTCTGCACCAACAGAGGCAAACGTCTGAGGTCATAACTCTCAGTTTCAGAAGTTTTTGGCTCTGCAGGATGGAACTGATGACAACACAGTCATCAACTGCAAAGATGTGACTCGACGTCTTCTGAGTAGCTGTAAGGAGAGATGGCCGACTGTTGGTGCCAAATTTAAATATTAATGGCAGCTACCCGCTCTCTGCAGCCCTTTCCGAGATGACAATCCAGTTTTTCTTCCTCCTCTCTTCTCCACCCAGAAAAATAGATTATTACAAGTGTGACGGCCAACCTCTGATGGCTGAGTGAACACAGCAGGAGGTGACGACGAGGGAGGGCAAAGCCACGTCACAGTGTCTCAGTTTTACCTCTAATATTAGCCGCAGGGCTGATGTTAGCTCGGCAGCAGCCCAGTGGTGACAAATACACTCTGGGAACAGACAGAGAGAACATCGAGTGTAATTTCCGTAGCATTTCTGAAGAGCAATTATCTTCGATCAGACTGAGCTATCAGCCGATTAAAGCTGCAGTAATAATCATTTTTCTTGTTAAAAAAATAAACAGGATACATTGAACATGAAATATGTATCAGCGTCTTTATCTCTGAATTCTCCTGCAGTGCGCTGGTTGTTGTGATGTGGCTGGCGTACACAGCATGTCCCAGAAATAATAAGGAAGGAGCATGGATCTGAAGCAACACAGAGCTCATTTGAATGCTACTTAGTAGGTTTGCAGTGCTAAATTTTCCTTGAATTAATTACACAGCTTGTTAAGATGAGGGACAATTGTCTGAGCAGGAACTCAACCCACTGAGAGCAAGGGAGGCAGGACTAAAAATATACGTAACCGTCACAAATTTGGGTGTTACGCATTGAAGAACTCGAAAATTGGTCAGTGTGGGCAGCATAGCAGGGTGAGGATTAGTTTAGATTACAGTTTCCCCACTTTTCCCCCATAAAGTAGCGACAGCATTGGAAAGAATATCTTATTCCGCATCTAACATATTCTGTATCGGCTGGTTCAGACTCTTTATCGAAGCTTTGTGATGGTAATACAGTCTGAAATATTCAGACCCAAGACACTATTTTTCCTGTGGCTGTACACTTCCATCAAATGGAAATACTGTAGTTGTTATGAACATCATTTTATGTTCTATTAATAATATTCCGAAAAATCTTTGAGCTGCTGATGTGCCAGAAATACGACAGAAAGCAGCTGGTTTGCATTGGAAACAAATGATCGTAATCTGATTCCATGCTGTGCATTACGCAAACAGTCTCCTATACAACTGCAGGCAAAGTAAAAGGAGCTGGCTCCTTGCTGAGATTTTGGAGGTCTGCAGCCTCTTCATCCAGCCTCGCTACGGTTGCTACTTCTTTTCCCATTACTCTCTTACAAAAATTAAAACTGACCCACTGTTGGAAAAAAAGCTCAAACAACTTGACTTGTTTTGCAGGAGAATTTGTGGGAAATGCATTGTGTTCCTGTCATAACTTCACAATAAAGGCCACCCTGTGTTGCACCACCTCGCTTCAGATATGAAGCTGCAGCAAAGGAAAATGCTGAGCTAGCATTAGCATTAACTTAAGACAGCATAGAGGCTGACGTCAAGGATGTAGAATTAAAATCACTATGCTGGATTACATAAATGCAGTTTCCTTTGAATTCTTTGTGTGTGTGTGTGTGTGTGTGTGTGTGTATGTGTGTGTGTGTGTGTGTGTGTAGGCATTTGAATTGATTGCGAGAATGGTGGACTACTATATAGAGGTAATTACAGTGTTAATACATTGACATAATACATCTGACATTTTTAAGGAGTATAGCTTTAAGAGGTTAAATAACCTTTATCCTCAGGATAACATTAAAAAGTATTCATTACGTTCTGCAGGTATGAACCAGAACACATCAACACTTGCCTATCACTGGACACCAGCAGCAGCAGTCTCTAATCTAAGAGTTCAAAGATTGAATTTATTAAAGGTTCAAATACAGATTTAGCCTAACCAAGAATTTTAGCTTGTTTAAAGTCCCTGCACACCCACACAAGTGTTTCCACTAATCCAGGCTGTTTAGACCTCTCCACAGGTCAAAGTTGGGTCTAGATAAATTATATCTATGATAATACCGACATTTCTCCAAAATAAATAGGTTCAATAAGTGAAAACACCTACTGTAGGAAGAGGCTTTAACATAAGCACTCAAATATATAAGATATGATGGTATTTTGACTTTGCTTTATTGGAACATTTTACAGAAGGCCCGAGGTCAAAGTCCAGCCTGGCAGGTAACAAGGTCTGTTAGTACTGTTTTGTAATGTTCTTATTTTATAACTACATAAGACAAGCAGCAGAGAAGACGGGATGCTGTTGGTGTTAGCATTTGATAAAACACTGTGTAATTAACAACCTTGCAGACAGCTGCTGTTAGCATGCTAGCCACGCTGCATCCCGTCCCCTACGCTCTTGGCCGCGTCACATGAGTAGATTCCATCAGGCAGATTTCAGGCTGACTGCACCATAACCGACATCTGTAGAATATAGTTCTTATTTCCAGAATTTGTCCTTGTCTCCGAAACATTTGTCCTCTCTCATCTTTGACAGCTTGTATTCAGCCCGCGCTGCTGCAGCGGCGAACAGCAGGGCCCGGGCGACGAGTTACCTTTTCATTCACTGCTCTGCCCTCCTGCAAATGGCTCTGCTGACAAGACTGTGATGGGTGTAATCCACCGGGCTCCTGACAGACTGGATCCCGGCCCGCACTCTCTGTCTGCCACCACAGACTATTATAGGAATTTCAGTTTGATCTGCCAGATGGGATTTTTGTCACAAAGCGCCACAGTAAAACTTGTGACAGTGACTTGTGGCCATGGTGGAGCTCAATCACTGCATGTTTGATTTTCTGTCTCGGCCTCTGCTTGTCCCGGTGTGATATATGACTGGATGTGCGCTCCTATTCTTTTTTTTTTCATGAAAGGAGGAGCGTGGCACATCACTCAGGGGAGAACGGGAGGCTGAGTTATGATGCTGCATCAGAATTGAGCTTTATCGCTAAATATCATGTCTGATGCTTCGCAGGCGCACGTACACACACGGCGGCTGAATCATGAGGATCGGTCGTGACATCTGGGTATCCTCCGAGCACACGCGCAGTAAATGGGAGGAAAAATAGATGAAGCTTGGCAGGGGAGAGAGGGAGAGAAAGAGGGAGAGCTAACTGGCAGCCGCCTGCCATCCACAGCTTACACAAGAGGCTTGATAAATACTTAACTAGCCTGTAGCACATGGCATAAACCCCTGTTGCGTAACAAGCACTGAATAAGGCTCGGGAGGCTGACAGTAGGGTGCAGGTCATGGGAGAGGGATGGGTGGGGGTAATGGTATCTGGGGGCTACAGCAACTGTGCTGCACCCCCCAGCCTCTCCTCCTCCACCATTCTCCCCGCTCTGTCTGTGTCAGTGTGAAGCTTCCAGCTGTGATCTCTTGGATATTATTCTGATGTTGCGTCACAGCGTCATGTTTGTCCTGGATGATGTGGCACCCGCATCCAGTTCTACCGAGATCCAGACACACCACGGCTGCTGCTGCTGCATGAAAACCTCATGTCTTCTAAAGTCTACAAAACAATGCTGGATCCATGATAAAGAAAAGTATTTTTCAGTTGACTACCCCAGTGGAACTAGGGCTGTTCTTCTGTACTGTCTTTTTTTGGAGCAATCTCTGGCACAAGAATTTCCTTCTGGATTAATAAAGCTCCATTTCATCTTATCTTATCTTATTATATCATTATGTTATGAGACTACATAATGTTTTATACTCTGCTTGATTTCAGGTGCAAAACCACCTGGTAAGGGTGAGGAAAACAGCATGTTTTGGCTTAAAAATTCCTGGTTTGGTCACCACAAACAAGGCTGAAGATGTCCCAACTCCCCATCAGAAATATCTGGTTTTCGTCACCATAAACACAGCTGGAAATTGTCTCGAGGTCTCCTCAAAAATATCCAGTAGTGTCATGTTTATGAATGTTGAAATGTAGCGATCCCTCTTCAAAAATTTCCAGTGGTTTCTCACTTACTAATGAAACTTGAATCACTGGCTTGGCAGCCCTCTCGCCTGTGACTCCACCACCACCTTCACCGTCTTCAGTGTTCCTTGTGTTCCCGCCAGTGTTCCCTGTGCTCCTTTGGTTTGTACCTCATTTAGTTTTTGTATTTCTATTCAGTTTTTTTGTGGAATTTGCCCCTGGCTGTTTTTGTTGGTTTTGTTGCTTGCTTTTTGGACTTCAGATTTACATCAGCTTATTAAAGCTCGCTTATTGTTTTCTACCTGCCTGCTTGAGTGTTTTGCATTTGGGTCCAATTTCTCAATTGTGACAGTATGGCCTGTTGTTTGGAGCATAAGGGAGGGTGAATATCAGCTTTATAATTTGGTATGCTAAGAATTTAAATGTGATTTTAAAGGTATTACAGTGATAAAAGCCTATAACAATGAGGAAACATCAGTACACCTGTATTACCTCATTGTTATTAGGTTATTGCCCCATTAGTGTCACTATATGACAATCTTAATCCAAATATTGCAGTGATATAACTATTTTATTGTTAGCAGGTTACCATATTGTCACCAAAATATTACTATACTATTGCTAAATAGTTTTGCCTCGTCACTACTGTTAAACGTTTCCCCATTATTACCATGTTACATACATTTCAGTCTAATAATACCCAGATATACCCAGTGTTAATATCAAGCTGTTACCTGGTTATTACTTTGGTAATTACATTGTATTTCTTGATGATTGGCTCTATATTATCAAACTATCGCCCCTC
Source organism: Pagrus major (assembly GCF_040436345.1). Lineage (NCBI taxonomy): Eukaryota > Metazoa > Chordata > Actinopteri > Spariformes > Sparidae > Pagrus > Pagrus major. The sequence continues at coordinate 6,494,537 of NC_133228.1, forward strand.
TACTGCCATGTTATTATTGAGCTGTAATGTCTGCTACCACTGCACCAACATTGATTGAGTTGTAAGGCTTTTAGGAGACAGGAGAGTGTAATGAAGTGGTTTATAATCCAAAATATGCTGTATTTTTTCCATTTCAAAAATATACCTTCTATTCACTGAGATCTCTGTTTTCATAAATTGACAGGGAGGAAGAATTGAGACTGGCAGGGTAGTGAACAAGTGTTCCGAGTGGTCCAGTGAGCAGTAAGTAGAAGAATAAAGGACTACTACAGTAAATCACATGTCCACATGCCTCTATATGACCTACATCAGCAAACAACACTATCAGCAAGAAAAGAGTTATTTTTAATATCCACTGAATGGGATTCCAACTGAGACAGGTTGGATAAGTCATAAAATGAAATGATTTTTTTATGGTGGAGTGCTGAGGATGAACTGAGTCTCACAGCCTGAGGAGAGGAGCTGCTGTGTAGTGTGGTGGTACCCCTGGCTGCGACAGACTGACAGTTTTGTCTACGTTAGCAAAGCTTGCAGGTGGGATAAGGACGCAGACTCCAACTTAATGATAAGAAAAAAAGACTTGTGTTGCATATTATAAGCAATCGTGCGTCATCACTACAAAATTACAGTGTTTTCATTACCGTTAAAAGCAGCGTCGGGGAGTAACTTCACGATGCAGTAGTTTGCTTTGCTTTGCTCGACTACATTTATTACGACAGGCTGCTACAGTCTAGGTAATTAATGGGAAACACTTTACAATTTAAGACCATTAAAGGAAAGGAATGAGGCCCATTTTCTTAGACCAGTGCTCAAGTAGGTAAAACAGTCTATACATGTGCAAGTTAAGTATTTTTTTCTTGTTTTAGATTAAGTCAGATAATACAAAACCCAGATTTGTTTTGTCCTTGTGAAAAGCCCTGAAGGGATAGATTGGTTTAGGTCTCAGGGATATTCCCGGAGAGGTGGATTGTCAGCTCACCTGTGAAAAACATTTGTCAATATCTGTTATGATTATAATAGATTATGATTAAATCTGAAGTATTGATTATTGCTATTTATTATACAGTTACCTGACTGAGTAATCCTGCCTTGTGCAATATCCCCACCTACTTGAGTGGCATTTTTTGCTTTATTATATTATAATTAAATATTATATCACAAGCACTTTGCCACTTGATCATTTTTTTGTACTTTGAACTACTTTTTCTAAGTACCTTCAGTTAATCAAACTACATTTCTCCCTTGGGTAGCTTTGCTGTCGCTCAACTTCTTCCAGTGTCAAGTAACCGGTCGCTTGCAAAGCTAAGCCTTCAAAGTAGCTTCCCCAACACTGATTAAAAGACTCCCCTCTCTCTTTCTCTGCAGGCAGGTTTGACAGTGCTTAAAAATAGCTCTACATTGAAATGAAAAAGCCTCTATTCTAGAGCTCCGGTTTGCGCCGTCAAGCTGCTCTGTAATCCTATTCAGCACTGTCACTACAATGTGTCGCCACACTCAGTGGGCAGTGGAATAACAGGCCCGCTCGCCCGTTACCCAGCATCACTCCTGTAAGCCCGGCTCCGCTGGCAGTAATCTGTGACACAAGCTGACCAGGACGACGAGCCATTCAGAAAGTTACCACGTGAAATGTTAAGGAACGATTGAAATCTGTTGGTCGTTCCTTTACATTGAGGACATCTCCAATCTGTGTCTGTGTTGAAGGAAACAAAAATCCAATTTTGGATATTTCCAGCTGCAGAGTGAACACAGCCTACAGCTCATCAAGAACGGAATACGATGAAAACATTATACAGCTACTTAAGATCCCTAAAATGACAAGGGAAATCAAAACACATTTAATTAAATGTGATTCACAAAACGTATCAGCACTGCGGAGCTCTTACAGAACAGTTGAGTCACAAATATTCAGAGAGGATTAAAAAAAAGCTCTGGAGGTTCAGTCTCCAGACGACTGTGACTCCCTAAAGCCCTCACGCATCGGTGTAAATAAAGAACAAGAGCAAAATAAAGCCAAGAATAATTTGTTGACAACACGACGCAGGGAGGCATGTTGCACAAACTGCTTTAAGACAGAAGTGCTTTGAAGAACAGGGCTGAACCAAAATATTTCAGCTCTTGTAAAAACCGTGAAGGATCTGCCTCTGACTTTCTCCAAAAGCTGAGTTCCACTGAAGCCTCCTTGAAACCGGAAATCATCTTTTTGAATTTACCCCCATGCATTATTCATGGCCTGGCTGCTGCCGTTGGCCTGCTCCTGTGCCATGGCCTATTTACAGAGCCACTCGTGAATCCATTAGCCGTGAACGGTGCAGTGCCAAGGCTCATCTATAAGCAGCTTCACAGGCACATGAATCCATTCATAACCTCTTAGACTGTAACAACAGCAGCTGGGCTTTCTTAACCTGGCTGTCGCTAATTCGGGGTTCATGTCGATTATCCTTTCAATGAAAAATGTGAGGAGAACAGCAGCAGCAAAACAGACACAAAGATAAGACAATTAGGATAATTATGGACTACATTTTATCGACTTTTTAGCCATGTTAGCGCCATGTAGCTCGCTCGGTTCACAGACATCCATGTTCACCAGACATTTAGTCATAATGTCTGGTTTTCTCCTGACTTATCTCTTGTGCCATCATAAAGTCAAGGTTTAATTAAGTCCAATATTTAGGCTTGGGACTAAATACCTGTAAAACTAACTACATTCCAATCAGCTTTAGCTCCTACTTTGTGTGTATGGCTAATTAGGCTAGGTCCTAGGTAAGCATGCTATCACGCTAACCTAAGAAGAGCTAACACACTAACTAACAGGATTAACATCATGCTTGCTTAAAATCATTAAAAACATTTTACCTGCTAAACCCATTACCGTCAATTTGAGAATGTTAGCTCGTTAGCATTCAGCTCAAAGCACTGCTCCGCCTAAGGCTGTTTTTATACAATGTCGACATAATGGAAAGAACAAAAAAAGAAACCAAGATGGTCACCGCCACAGTTAACCTAGTAGTCACATCATGTAAAAATAGCCTAAATTAGCCACTCCCGTTTTATTACGGGTATGTCGTAAATCCAGCCTATTGCCTTCACACTAAAATGAGAGTGTGGTTGTTTTAGGAAAAGTTGAGACATACTACTGTAACAATATGGCTCTGAAAATAAGAAACGCAGGCTACCAGCTAGCAGTTAGCTAATGTTACACACACATCCAGCTCACCCTTCTCTGCTCAGCGGTGTTGAACTATTGTAGTTAAACCACTCATCAGTCAGCAGTTGCGACATATAGCTAGGACTGCCATTTCAACTGTTCATGAAACACAGACTGCTCTTGGCGCTCTGCCGCATGGTTCGTGTAGATCACGTATGAACGGTACGGTTTGTGCCAGAGTGCACTGTGGCACTCGGAGTGATGATTTACAAATGCACCCTACATATCACAGAGTGGTTCGTTAACAAACAAACTGGGTGTAGTTCCTGTCAAATTAGGTGAATTAACTCTAATAGTGTTAATAATTTTATGTTTGCAGTCATTCTTTCTACCAAGAGGGATGCACTTTTGCTGTTACAACCCCTAACTGACCTTAACAGTAATTATTGTCTGAACGATATGACCTGACTGTGGCCAGAAGTACAGAACTGACATGATTTGACCCTTTTCCTTACAGGACAGCTCAACTTCCAACTGAAACGAAGTGCAACATTGCAACATTGAATATCAGCGTGCAAGCAGTTGTTCACAGGGAGAGCAGGCCGGGCCTCTGAGGAGACGAGGGGACAACTGACTTCTAATCCTCAGGTTCAATGAAAAGCGCAACATCGGCTGGTTTGGGCAGAGCGAGGTCATTGTCGGCGGCCCGTTTCTAGGCATGTGGTTGGTTGGCTACTGGCCTTCAGAGCGCTCCCACGCTACACCCAGAGTCTTTGCTGAGCACTGCAAACCTGCAGGCTGCTGGATGGTTTATCAAGCACGGTAAAGTAAAACTGAGTTAGTACACTACAAATAATAAAACTACTCAACAGGGCTGTGATGCAGAATTCAGGCCAGTGTCAAAGTGGATAAGGATGAGTTACAGTTTTCACAGCTGCCCACCATTGCCTTTTTTCTCTTCTGAAAAACATCAGTATCAGTCCGGTAAAAACACCTGAGAGGACATTCATCACTGTAATTATTGGTATGAGAATAATGATGTCCTCCAGGATATTAAGGGTTTAATAAAGCAGCTGGCAGCATGTGAGGCGACTGACACGTGTACCCCAAAAAGGTGCACATGTCCAAAAAACCAGACTAAAAGTCAGACAGATAAAGGGTACAATAGGAGAAGATAAGATAAGATGGATAAAAGTTGATCCTTAGCAGTCATGGTGAAGTAAATGTAAAATAGTAGTTGTTGATCTGATAGTGGTGTGTTCAAAATGACAATGTTAATGCATAGCAGGTACATTTCTATCAGTGGTGAGCAAGTATTCATATTGTATACTGAGGAAAAGTACTAATACAACACTGTAAATATACTCTGTTACAAGTTATAATGAAATCTCCTCTACAATTTGTCTTAATCACCGTTTCATTGGCCACATATGAGCTGAGTGTGACAATGCTTGCCCATTGATTTGCTGATTATTTTCACAATTAATCCATTGATTGTATGTTTTGTATAACTGGTCAGTTGGTAACCCTGCCTTCTGAAAGGAAAAAACTACAAACTAAATCATACACTATGCATACACACAACATAAACATTAGTATAAAGCCAGCCTATTCCATTCACTGCCCCACAGGCAACATCCAGCCCAACCTCCAAGTGGCTCAGCATACTTAAATCTGACTAAATATCGAAACTACACATATCTTGTATATGTGTATGTCTCATTACATATGCTTACTGATTGGATATACAGTATATATAAGTCACAGTATTCTCATATCTTATACCTCATCAGACTGCATCCAGAAGATATTAAAACTATTTTTTTTTCAATATTATTCTGAACCAGAGCACTAGCACTCAGTAGATTGCATACTTCTGCCAAGGCCCAACAATCCCCTTTTGTACTCAAAGATACCAGACACCTAAATACACTTCATTTTTTTCACCAGGATCCATGCATCATCTCTAGTGTTAAAGTGACTACAAGGAACTTGCGTTTTTTGTCGATTCTAGCGGCTCCTTTGGACAAAAGTGGTACGACACCAGCGTCTGCTGTTGTAAAGATCTCTGATAGCACAATAATGACAATTCCAATGAGTGAACCATCTTGCTTCGTTCTCATCTTAGTAATTAAGAATAATCAAAGAATATTATATTCTGAGGCACCACATTGAGTAACACCAAACTTTCTGGAAACTCTTCCCAGAGGGATCACATCAGAATGATGATAAAGCGCAGTCTGATTGCATCTAACAGTTTAATTTTCAGATGGTTCAAAATTTGTCATCAGCGGAAGCTTTAAAAAAAAAAAGTGTTTCCAAAGGCAGCTGAAAACGTCTGGTCCATCTGCATTTCCTGGTTTTAAAATCAGGCCCAATTGCCCAATTCATCAGCCTTGGTGTATAGTATGAACTCAAAACAGATATTTGAGCTGTGAGAAGTTGTCAGTGGTTTTCATTTTTGCTCTGTACATGCACATGGCTGTACATTTTAAGAACACAACCGACAAATCAATGTAATAGAAGTAACCCTGTTCATTTCTGGAACTCTGTCAGCTGAGAACCCACGTATTCGTCTGCTACAAAGGGATTTTTCGCTGTGCACACATCACCCACTACCTTAAAAATAGACCCTGCTATTGCAAAAACCACATCATTTTCGTGTGTCTTCTTCTAAGAGCCTCTGCTACCTTTTTGTCCTCGCCTCAAGATAGAATTGATCATAGTGTATGCTGTGTTGATTGAATTCAGTACAGCCAGGGACAGGGATCATTTTGGAGTCTATGCTCTCTCACAGGGGAAGCTGACCTTTCCTTCAATCAGTCCTTTCTTGAGGCGACAATTTCCTGTGTTTTAATGCAACCTTTATCTAACAATACTTCCTGACGCTCTCCACCATCTGCTGTCTAACAAAGACGAAATTCAATCATAATAATCTCCTGTTTCTTTAATCCCGACATTGGTTCTGCAGTATCTAGCCTCTGTGTTCCACGGGACCACAGAAGCATCTGGAGCTTCGGTTAATGAAAAGCTTCCCCAGGTCCAAACGCTCTCAGCAGCGTCCTCTCTTAACCTTTCCTCCCACATGGACTTCCTCCACTCTCACTGAGTCATCCTGCCACTGATTGTTGGCTTACAGTGTTCCACCGACAATGACTGAGATTTCCACCTCTTACATCACATCTGTTTGTCAGACGGTAACATAAGACACGTTTCTGTCCTCGTCCAATTCCTTTTTATCTTTTTTTCACAACAGACATTCCCTGTCTTGTCTTTCCTGGCATGAAATATGGAGGACTTAGGCTGTCAATCCAGAAATGTATTGTCTTTTATTACATTTATCACGTATATGTGGAAATTAACTTCACTTAATCCGGCTGTATAACCTGTGCAAGACTTTACCACAACGATAATCTAGTCTGTTTGGAGAAAGACAGGCAGGGCCAGAGGGCAATTTCATAAGCCACCCGTGGTGATACATCAGCCTGTCCTCATCAGAAAAACAACCATATAGGTTGAAAATGAAAGCAGCTTATTATGACCCCTACTTCCATTATTTATTTATTTTTGGTAGGTGATGACCTCTAATGGCCATAGCAATCATTACAACTGCAAAGGAGGAAGTGAGGAGTAGTATAAGGAGTAACAGGACTTTCATTCATGAGTCCTAAAACATGGAGTTTTCTGTTAGATGCTTGAACTAAGGTCTGTGGTCTACAAAAGCATGAGAAGTTCATGTTTTGTTCCAAGACATAAATACGTCAGTTAACACCCCACGTTTGATTTTTTAAAGCATTTACATGTCTTGAAATGGCAGTTGCTAAAAAGTGTCTAAATGAGACTACAAAGTTTCTTAGGGGATGTTAAACGCCGAATCACACCGAACAGAGACGCATCTGCTCACTAGATGGACTAGATGGATAGTCGCAAAGTATTCTAATTTATAGTGTAGAGTAGTAAGACACTTAGTGGTGGTGACGTTGAAGTCATTCAACTGTGATGTAGTTTGCTTTCAGGCCTAAAGTTAGCATTTTACTTCTGACGATTGCATTTACGGTTCAAAAATCATTGGCAGTGTCCGTCTGTGAAGATCACCTCCCTGAACAAAACGTTTAAGTATCACGAGGTTGTGTTTGCCACGGAGATTATTTTCCGCAATAAATCCAAAACCCAATTAAAACATCCCGTAGGCTTGTTGTTGAGGGAGCCAGGGCAATGCTAACTTCCAGGTTAGCCTACAAAAATACGTCATCCCTGCAGCACTCTGAGAGTATCATACATAGATTACTGAACAGGTACAGAACCAGTCTGTCTGGAGGGACTGTTAGCAAATGTCATCGGAAAGTCAGATTACTGTTAAGAGACACAAAACTACTACAAAGTGTTGTTATCTGTCTCTTTCTCCTATGGATTTTTAAACATCTGTGTCCACTGGCCTGTTGTCTCATACTCTGTCTTTGGCTTGCAGTTACAAATAGCAGCTATTTACTGATATTATTTCCCAATAAAATATTAAGTTGCTTATTCGGCATTCATTTATTCCACTGAACTCACAGTGTAACCATAAATAATGTACAGTTAACTATTGCCATTAGCCAGTGCTATAAAATATGTGACTACAATTCTACTCATTTTACGAATATGTAAAACTGTGCAGCAGTTCGGCCCCCCCACATAGAAAGGTATCTAAGCTGACCCCTGCAAAAAACGCCTCCTCACTGTTGTCTGCTGCTATAAATAGACACGTGACACATCAGTGAATGTGAAAATGTTTGAGGGATCAAAGTCATCAGTGTCATTCTCTCTCTCGTCTTCATTTATGGACCGTTTATAGAACGTCTTTGTGTCTCACCTGCACAGATCACATGTCTCGTCTTCTCTTACTTTTCATCCTCTGTGCAAAAAGACACCAACTGAGGTGAGAGAGCCAGATAACAGATTCTTTCTACCCACTTCGAACAGATATTTGAATCAAAGGAACGTTGACCGAACACGTCTCTTTCACAGAAGCATCCGGCTTTAGAAGCTGCCACTATGACACAGCCACAGACACACTGTGTACTGTCTGTCTGGCTGTGAACTTCCAGTGCCTTGATAATGGACACCTGAACAGTAGTAGATGGTTTACACTCATTTCTCCCACTTGCGTTTTGTCACTTGAGGACACTTCTTAACCTCCAAGCCCTTTTGTCTCCTTCCATCAGTCCAGAATCTGAAATAGTGATGATTTTAAAGGCAGGCAGCTGCAGAGGCTTGTTGTTGAATAGCGCAGACAGCAGAGTGGAATGAAACGCTCAGACGGAGGCTCACCTCAGTACAGAGCTGAGAATCACACCATTTCCTGCTTTCACAGGTTGTCAGGCTGGTCAGGAAAACAAAGGTCGATATGATAACATAACTCTATTAGTGACAGTCAACAGAACCTGGACATAACAGTGTGTATAGATACACAGAAAATATGTGTGCGTAAGCAACTGAACAGAACTAAACTGACACCTGAACAAACACACACAGGCCAGCAGAGACTGTGACATCACCTGCAGGTTTCCAAGGGAGCACGTTTGGGTTCAAGGATCGCTGCCATTTTGAGATTAGTGCGAAGGCGGAAAATGGGAGCTGATCAGGAAGTTGAGAGGAGACAGGGTGGAGCTGAGGCGGGATGAGCAGGCAGCTGAGAGTGATTTGCTGCGGCACCTGTCAATCAAGCCAAAACAGTGCAGAAAATACCTCTTTGTGTACGCTACATAAGCCACACAGAGAACATAAATGTATTATTTGTTGGATTTCCATCCATATGAAAGTCTTAAAGTCATAATATCTCCTGCAGCTGTGAAAAACATAAAATTTCTATTGTGAGTCTCTGTTAGAGTTATTAAATCATTTTAATGAAACAATGATTTTGAATGTAGCCACTGAAAAACCCAAATGTTCTGTATAAAAAAAATTAATTGTTTTTGTTCTGAGACTAGAGCTAGTTTTTCACTTAACGGCCAACAGAAGAACTACACCTTCTGAAATAAACTCACCCATGTTGGTTTCCTTAATAATAAAGTTACAATTAAGGATTTATAATAGTTTGACATTTTAGGGAAAGGTGTTTCTTGGTGAGAGATGGAAAGATTGATGCCGCTCCCCTGCATCAAGCATGGAGCAAGTGGACGGTTAGCCTAGCTTAGCATAGAGGCAGGAAGCAGGGAGGTACAGCTGCTTACCAACACCTCTAAAGCTCACAGCCTTAACAATCATGGGCTGCGTCTCATTCAACCATTTTGGACACTGCTCAGGTTTTTGCAATGCATGATGGTATATAATGCTTGGTTAGTGAACATCAGTTGTACACTATTTTTTATGATGCATTGTGTGCTACTTTGAGTCAACTATATGGGACATAATAAATCTCACTATACATTCAGACAGCACCACAACATAATGAACTCACTATATAGTTCACTATATATTGGGTAGTTATTGATTTTGGACACAGTCATGGTTTTGGTTTTTTGGTTGAGCCGTTTTGTGTTTTATTTTGAAGGTTATACCCTCATGGATCATGTCTTACCTTCCACTTCCTGTCTTTGTCTTGTGTACATTTGTGTTTTGTTAATCAGCCCCTGTTCATTTGAAATATATGATTTTCCTTCACCTTTATTGGTTCATCTGCGTTTCACCCCTGTGTTCTCCTCCTGTCTTACCTGTGTTGCTTCAAGTGTCCCTCAAGTCAAGTGTTTTTTTGCACTTTTGGATTCCTGTTTTGTTTTTGTGGACTACAGCTGATTAAAACTCATCTTTTGCTTTTACAACCTGCCTGCCTTTGTGTCTTGCATTTGGTTTTAGATGAACCATAACACATCCACTGTCTACATTGCTCCCTATGCAACAGAAATGTAAAAATAACAATTGTAGTTTAAGAGGGAGTTGTGTAGTGTATCCATAACAACAGATTATCTGCCCACTCAGCACTTCTGTGCAGAACCTCCAATAGTTTCTTGGCAACTTGATTGTGACAAAGAGACTCCAGGTAGTTCCTGCACAGTGCTGGTGTTTTACTAGAAGTAGTTACAATGCCTAAGATCCAATATAATATTCCTTTAAGAGACCATCTTGGGAATGTTGTACGACTGTGAACTGTCTCTTTAAGAGTGAATTCCCTCACATAGACAATATTAAGTGCATGTAGAAAAAGCTGAGTTAATCTTCGTTGGGGAATTTGTTCCTCTCGTCTGTTTTCTCTGGGATAAAGCACGGCATCGTCAGCCGAGCTGTAACGTGAGCCAGCTCAGTTAGCTAGCCTCTCGTCCATGTGTGGACGCACCCTTCCTTCTGTGCTGCGATGCAGTCGGCGGCTGCACAACTGCTCACAGCAATATCTGTGGATTATCTTGAGTAACTGGGTCATGACATCTGAAAAGAGACGCTGCTGTTGAGTTGTTTTTTTTCGCACCACTAGCCGAGTGCTTTCTAGTTCCATTATATTCAAGAGAGGCCGGACATCTGTTTGGCTGATATCTCCAAACCTCTGCAACTCACACCAAAACGATCTAGATGGATAATAAATAGCACTGTAGATGAGAGGAAAAATATGTATTTTGATTTTTGGGTAAACTTAATTACAGCTCATCACTTATTGTAGTTGAAGTGACTGTAAGCTCTTTCAGCCAGACTTCATGATGTAAGCTAAGATGCATCAGCAGACATTTCCTGCTTCGAGGCAAGACTAAACTGTAAATACAAACAATATGTTCCTGTATTTATAGCAAAAGAGTAGCACCTAAAGTGGCCCACATGCCAATCCTCGAGACACGTTTGAGTCTGGGTCAGGACGGAGCGTAACCAGATCGAGCGGAGACCAACAGAGGTGTCTGATAAGGCGCTGAGGAGTCAGCAGATTGTCGGCCACACAGACAGGCAGGCTGGCAACCAGAGGAGGCAGCGCTTCAAAATCTCTGAGTCATCGCCTGGCTTCCTTTGATTGCTGCCCCCTCCTTCCTTCACCGGCACCAACACCACCACCAACACCACCCCCCCTCCCTCCTCCTCTGTTGTTTCAGCCATCAGTCTCAGTGACAGCACATGCAAATAGAGCTGTTAGGAGTCAGGCAGCAGCCGTACAAAGAGGCTAAGTGGGAGAAACCTTCAGCCGCCACGAGTACAGGAGGGGAACAGTGAAGACTCAGACAATCGAGGAAGTTCATTAGTGGGTAGAGAGTGGGCAGGAGCAGAGAGGCTTGAGAGAACAAAGTGGGGATTGGATGGGAGCAGGTCTTATATCTGTGGTAGTATGATAGAACAGTTCTCTGTAGGCAGAGAAAGTGCATTAGACAAAATCCCCAGAGCTGAATATGAATCAGGCCAGTGGAGAAAAAGTCATCAAGCCATTTCTGGCAGGTTTAGATTATTTGCTGAATAATGGTGCTGAAATAATGAGATGGTACAGGAGGTGAGGTCTGTGCAGGTGAGATAAAATAATCCTGATCATGATCACAAAATGACAAAAAGATGTCAACAAGTCAAACGCAGAAGGAATCAGTTTTCACCAGTGATGTGAAAGTGATTCCTCTATTTATAGCAGCACGTTCCACTAGTGCAGCCTGAGACTGAAAGCAAGAAGAAAGACGATGACGGGAGAGAGACAAAAGGAAGGTTGTTTATTTTGACTAATATTTCCTCCTCCAACCTACTTTAAAGCTGGTTCATGTAAGCAGAATCAACTAAGATGGAGTAACTTGAGCAGGAATAGTGAAATTGTGAGAAACGTGGTTTAAAAGTCCCATATTATGCTCATTATAAGGTTCATACGTTTATTTTACTAGAAAAGATTTACATAACTATCTCATACTGTCCAAGTCCTGTAGTTGTAAATATGGGCTGTGTGTATTTCATTGTGACCTGAGCGCTTTGACCTGTTCACAGTATTTATATGGCACCTGACTTTGCTTTATTATCAAAAAACACATGGAAATCTCACTTTCTACAATATGGGACCTTTAATATGGTTCTGTGGCATGGGACCATCTCAGGCCACTCTGGTGACAAACAGGTATTAATATGAGGACCATCATTTCTTAAAATACCACACTGACCATTACATTTTGTAAAGCCACTCATGGTCCCCAGAGGATGACTTCTATTATACTTCACAATCCTGTGACTTTTTCCTCCATGAGGTTGACATTTAGATGAAAAATGAATGACATTCCCATGAGCCTCAGCTATTCCTTGTGTTTTACACTGACGAACATCACACCTGCTCATCATCAGCGTGTTTGCATTCTCACTGTATGCATGTTAGAATGCTAATATTAGCAATTAGCTAGCAAATTTGCATCTTATAAGTTCTCCAGCTTAATTGAAGTGCAATGCTAAATTATGTAGCCTATAGTCAAAGCAGTATTCATAATTGTCTTGCCACGTACGGGCTATGCAACTAATTACATTAGCATTAGCTAACATTAGCATTGACATTAGCAGTGTTTCTGGACCTACCTTGCGAGGCAGCTTGATTCGCAAGAAGAATGGAAAGTTTATTTCATTCTACGAACGGCACAGAAGGCTTTTCTTGATGGAACAGTTGTTTTCGCTCTTCTCTCGACTGGCTTCGGCAAGAGTTTCAGTTACCAACAGGCTCTACTTGTAGCGTTCTCCTACAGTGATCTGATGGGCTGAAGTTAGGCCGTGATAGACGTTGATAGACAGATGGTTCGTCCAATCACCTGCCAAGTAAGTTTTGGAAGTGCCTGCCCTTTTCCAAGCAGTTTCTAACACCGCCTTTCCAGATGGTTCTGACTAACAAACCATCTGGCACCTCAGGTTATTACTGGCCACCGAGCAAATGAAATTCCACTATTCGCTCTCCTTTGTTACGTCTTCACATAAAACAGCTGCCTGCTGTTGCTAGACACAAGGTTGATGTAAGTGTTGGGAGTGAAGCGAACATTTCAGTTGCCCACAAAAAAACAAAACAATGAGCAGAAAGACGATAAAACGCTCCACGGAGCGGAGGGGCAGTTTGATGAAAGGGGCAATATGGTGCATTTGAGTGTGACGTCGGAGATAGGGTCACCTTGGGGACTACATTAAAATTTGAGAACCTTGTTACGTGGCGTATCTTGGAAATACTTTGCTTCAGCTAGACTGTTGATGAGATATAAAGAACTCTAATTGGGTCCTTGGCTGGCAAATTGCTGCAGCATCTTTTACATAAAAACAGACACATGGCACCCACACAGAATCTGTAATCTGATGATGATAAGTGCCTCAAGGAAACAGAGAGAAACGACAGGGAAGAGCAAGACAACGCAACAGAAGAGACCCTGAAAAACAAATCAGAGTCACAGCGCATCTCCAACATCCTTCAGAGGTCAAAGGTCATCAAACTAGATGGTCCCCTGGCTGTGGACGTGCAGACCCGCAGCACTTACTGTCCGAGGCCTCTGTTAAAAACGCTGCGGCGGTGAAACTGTATCTGAACAAACTGTGCCGTGTTACGCCACCGTTAGATCGGCTTTTGTTTTTTATGGCGATGCAAAGCTAAATGAGGGAAACCTGAGACAGGGCCCGGGAGTCTATTAACGAAACAGAGAGGGACAATGTATTAAAAGAATCTGCCTTTGGTTTTGTTTCTGGGTCAGGAGGAGAATGACAGATGTAGTTCTCAACACACAGACCTGAGTCACGCAGTTCAAACCACAGATCTCAATCCAAGTTAGAAAGACACCAACCACAATGTGACCAACTCTGAAATATGGAAGGTTTTTAGCCTGCTGGTCTGTCCAACACTTTGGTCTTTGGTCCAGATTTATACTGTATATCTCAACAAATATTGTCTTGACTTTTCATTTACACAATACCAACAGAAGATCAAAAGTTTAATTGATCCAGTGAAATATCTCAAATCTATAAGATGGATATTCACAAAATGTTGTTTAGACATTCATGGTGCCAAGATGAATCCTGATAACTCTGGTGATCCTCTGACTTTTCCTCTAGTGCCTCCAGGAGGTCGACAGTTGTGGTTTTGAGTAAAATATCTCAACAGCTATTGGATAGATTGAGATTACAGTATATTTTGCACAGGCAACAACATTCACATTCCCATCGGGATGAATTGCAACAACTTTGGTGATCTCTTAAAGCTGCCCTGTTGAGTTTTTCTGGAAACAAAATGTATGTGTACAGTCAGGGTTTCTCACCAAAACACATTACGTGTATCCATGAGGCCTAGCAAATGTGTTACATGCATTTCCTTCCGCATTAAAATTTGCAAAGCCGAAAAATACTGTTGATCTTGCAGCAGTTTTCTTCTTCACTGCCTTTGTTGGTGCACTGCTCCATTTGATGGCACATTACTGCCACGAACTGACAAGTGAAATAGTATGAAACTCATGACTGGATGTAGAGTGCTTGCCCATGATACAAATGAAATGGGGACTCCATCTTGTGCCATCAAATATTCACAATCGTAATTTCTTAACACGTTGGGCCTAACCTTACTGTGAGTTATTGCTATTAGCAAATGTTAGCATGCTGATAATGGTAAACATTATTTTTGCAAAACATCAGCATTCAAACACTGTCCATGTAGGTTCATTAGCATCCTAAGCACTTAGCATTAAAGTCAAAGCACCCTTGTGCCAGAGTAAAGCCTCTCATACTAGAAGCACTAGCATAACTAGACTCTTAGTTTTGTTTAGCTATGAGTCATCATGGGTAATGGTCATGGTTGGTTAATTAAAGGTACATTATGTAAAAAATTTGGCCACCTGTCGAATTCACACTCAAAACAAACAGGTGACAGCACATCACCAGAGTAACAGCAAGCACTAGCTGCTGTTAGCTAGTTAGCTCGGCTAGCCATGCATCTAGTGGTCAAGACAGGAAGCTCAGAGCACTTGGGGAGTGTTGTTGTCTACACCAATAGCACAGGAATTGTGAACAGGGACAGGCCAGGGCTAGCTGATTAGCATGCTAGCTTGAGAAGTTCTCTGCAACACAATACATAGATGTCATAATGCCAAAACTGTTATTTCTTGACATTATGTTGATCATTTTAGTGTTTTTTTTTTATGTTTTCATCTACAATTCTTACATATTGCACCTCTAAGTAGTAAGAAGTAATTCCACAGTAGTAAAATCGCATCATAGGTTTGGTTTTTGTCAATCAGTGGAAAGAAAATAGTCACAATCACAAACATATATTTGCCGAAACTTCATGAAACAACACGATCCACCGTCACCCTTTATCAACTAGCTGTCATCTGTGTTTGCTTTTCCCATCAACTAGCATGCAAATTAAATGTTGGGGCATTTACATCGATCTTTTTCCATCATGAGCTATTTTGCAGTCAAATACTATTTGAGTGAAGCTGCTGATATGAACGGAATGTCAGAGCACAACAGCTCCTGTTGGTCCATCAGCAGCCGCGTGCCGAGCGCAGACGTCTGAGCGACAAACTAGCTCGTCAGCTGCCTCAGCTAATGTCAGCTCGAAATGTCACATTCAAAGGATAAACATCTTCTGTGCTTGTGAGCAGATGGTCCTTAGGCGATGCATATGTTTCTCTAAACAGATATACCTGCTCCTATTGGCTCCTAACCATACGGTCTGCTGTCAGCACTCATTATTTGTCCTATTCTTCAGGCTTCCTGAGAGGAAATGGAAGTTTACACAGGTTTCAGGCTGTTTACTGCAAATTAAAAGATGTATATGCACCATAGCCCAGAAAAACCCAGGAAGGGATTGCCCTGAGCGGCGTCACATCTGTATTTAAGGCGTGAGAGTGCATGATCGGAGAGAGAGGCGAGCGACAGAGAGGCAGCAGCTGTACTTATAGGGGTTCCCCAAAGCAATTCCTCTTTCTATAAATAGCTGCAGCTCTGCCGACCTGGACAAGAGGAAAAAATCATCACCATCCACGGCATGCATTCAAATGAAGAGAGAGGGGGAGAGGGAGGGAGGCGAAGACCTATCATTGCCAGCGTTTAGATCTTGTTAGCATATTGTGGAATCCATCTAATCAAACTAAAGCAGTTTGGATGGTTATGAAAAGTCCAAGGAGAAAAATCCACTACCACACAACTGTGAAATAACCTGAACCAAAGAGAATCTCCACCGAAAATGATTGTAAAAAGGCTTTCGCTCTTGTATTGTACAATGTAGGCGCTGTCTAATTCACACGTCACACTTTCCTTATCTGTGACCCAGATGTCAGGAAGGAGGAGAAGGGAGAGCTGGGACGGAGTGCAAAGAGCCGGTTATATGGACAGCACCGCCCTGAGAGTCAGCTAGGTCGCCCGATAATGTGTTCATGTCTGTGTTGTCGAGCGCAGGCGGAGGAAAAGAAAAAAAGAAAATCATAATAAAAAGACAACTAAATGCTCGGCTAATCCTGCTGTGAATGAGAGCGGCTCGCTGCAGCAGTTCTTTTATGCTCTGTCGATTCCACAGGGGGATAAACACAACGCTGAGCCAGCACCCAGCACAACCTCACCAACCCCGCTGCACTGCAAGCACTGCGGATTACCTCATTTTATGTCTGTTAACCCATTTAAGCCTACCGGCAAATACAGCTGCCAAAGCGGGCAGAGGGCTTTCGGGTGACGTAACGCACCCTCTATTGGTCATACTGGCCATTCTTCAATCTTTGTCTGCATGTTTCCAACAGGTAAAGATAAACAGTGATAACTAAAAGCTGGAAGAGACACAATGACTGATCAAGTTTCCGTCCTGATTTCCAGAAAATCTGCAATCAAAATGCTAATTAATACAGTTGGGTGCATGAAGATAGACAGTTGATGGCTCTTGTGCGATAGTCGGCTGCCATTAAAGGTGCAATATGTGAGCAATTGTCGAATTCATACTCTGAACAGATAGGGGGTAGCATATCACCAGAGTAACCGCTGGGCTCAGTTCGCAGTCCTATTAGCTGACTCTGCCCAGACTGGGAGCTCAGAGCTCCAGGGGAGCGTTGGTGTTTACACCGCTAGCATTGGTGCGAAGGGTTACCAGAGCGGGGACCAGCAGCACGTCAGACAGGGACCGAACACAGTCTCCGAGCAGACAGAGGCCAGTTTCCGAACATGGAATACAGTTCTGTGGTGGTTCAAAGCTGCTCCGGCCAGAACTTTTTCGCCAACAATTATAATGTCTGCATCCGCAAGTACGCGAGGGTCTGCTCATATACATGTGGTGTAAATGACTTCACTGTGGAGTCTGAGTGGATGTCTGTGTACCGCCAAACTGTTGAGACCATGTGGACATCTGTGGAATGCGTCCTCCAAGCAGACACCGTT
This sequence comes from Pagrus major, assembly GCF_040436345.1. Classification (NCBI taxonomy): domain Eukaryota; kingdom Metazoa; phylum Chordata; class Actinopteri; order Spariformes; family Sparidae; genus Pagrus; species Pagrus major. The sequence continues at coordinate 6,511,971 of NC_133228.1, forward strand.
TGTGAGAATAATCCAGGCCTTACTCCGGGAACGACAGAAACACAACGGTTTAAGGCGGAAACAGGAAAGGCATGAAACATTACTCTGAGTGGGGGGTCGAGTCAGCTGCCAGGAGCCAAACCCAGCAAGAAAACCACCTCAGTGTTGCTGGACTGAAGGCTGACCGCACGCTGCACTGACTTTTTAATCACCTCTTGAGGTGCAAAGCAGCATTAAAAAACCGGACGAGCTGGAGCTAGTTGGTTAGCATGCTAACTTCAGCAGACTCTTCTGCAACCAAGTACAGTAAGTGTTTGATGTAACACTTCTTCACATTCTGTTGATAATTCAGTTAAATTTTCAATACTTGAAACTAAAATTCCTACATATTGCTCCTTTAAACCAATGCAGGAGGAGGGTGTGCAACAAGACGGTGTACTCAACAATGTGGAAAATAGGACATTTCTCACGTATTAAGTCAAGGAAGGTTACACTCTACACTTTGTATCCCTCCACAGATCTTCTGTTTGGTCCTACTTTGCTTCATTTTGCTTTCTTTTCAGAGACCGACATTTCCACTTTTCACACATTTTTCACCGATATCCAGCATTTCTATTCAGCGCATTTATCGCCAGCCTAACTTCCAGATGGCGTGATAGCGATCCTTCTGTTTTAATGTTATGGTGGATCGGTGTATATAAACTAAATACACCAACTCAAGATCTGTAGAACTGCCCACACACGTTGTGTTTTTAGGTCAGTATTGTTTGTGTCTAGCTCACTCCACCATTTAATAACCTTGTGCTTTTTCACACCATGACTGACGCCCTGAATGTCAAATGTAAGCAGATCATTTCACAACATGGCAACGTACTACTAGGTTTGTGCTATTTGGGTATTTAACAGAACAACTCATGTGCTTCCACCATCTACTACAGCAAATTTGCTGAAATATTAATAAGCCTCCTCTAATAAATAAATAAATAAACCTCGGGTGGAATGAATGCACTACTTCTTCGTGTGAAGCAAAAGTAACGTGTCTGAACGTGTGTGCTCATGTTAATGTGGCAGCATGTTTAACTGACCTCTTTTGTACAGTGTAACACAGTGCTCAGTGTCCACTGATGCAAAGCGTTACCGTGGAGTCATGCCCGGCAACATCAGTCTGACGGACCGTTGCCAGGACGATGCCAAGGGGGAGGAGTCTGGGGGGAAAGGACGATGGCGAGCAGATTACATAATGATAAACGCAACATGAGGTGTTTCCCATTGCTACGTCCTTCTTATTTCCTCTCCTCCCCATGTTTTTTCTCCTTTCTGTCTGAATGTCCTTTCTCTTTTTTTTGCTCTTCTCTTCCTCCCTTCACTCACTCGCCCATCCTCTCCTTTTAACCTTTCCTCACATCTTTCCTTCCCCTCCTTCCGCCTTCTTTTCTCCCCATCTTTCCTTCCCTCGATCTCACTGTCTTTACTTTCCTTCCTCCCGTTTGCAGCTTCCCTTTCCTCTTCCTTTTTTACTTTTCCCTTCCGACTCCCTCTTCCAGTGCTTTTTTCGTACTCGTCCCCCCTCCAGCTCCCTCTCTCCTACCTCCCTTCCAATATACTTGTTCACTCCCTCCGACTCCCTTCCCCGGTATCCTCCCTGCTCAATATCCTCCGTCTGCCCCTCCCTGTTCCTCTCAGGCCTTGAAGGAAAGCCAGCCAGTCGTCAGGATGATGTATCCTAGCAACAGTGACATTCCACCCATTCAGCATCAGGATGAAACAAATTCAATTTTTTTGGAAGAAGAGGAGAGAGATTGTGATTGGAGGAAGTGGACGGGAGAGGAGGGGCGAAAGGGGGTTATACTCATCAGCCGACACCAGACATTTTTTGAAGATTGTACCTATAATCACATAACAGTCATGACAATATCAAACACTAACGGCACTGAATGGATTTGGAAACAGCTGTACTCTCACAAGAGACATTATATGTAGTCAGTAGCCTTCAATTCATGCTCCCCCCCCCCCAAAAAAAAACATGGCACTAGGACTCATAACAACAATGTGTCTTTTGACATATTCCAAAGAACATTCTCCACAAGTTTGATGGATATGATTTTTATCTAGAGAGGAAAAGTAGAGAAATACTATCTGAGCATCAATGGAAAAGACTGAATACCAAAGCAAAATCCATTTTTGTCTCCCTAATTTCTGAGGTCAGCAACAGAACCTCTGGATCCGATGTGGATTCAGTATCTTGGTGAGGGCGCTCGACCAGGATGGAAGCTCACTGTGCCTGAGCACAACGCCGCAGCAATATTCTAAGCAAATATGGCATCCTTAATATTAAAAAGGCAATGTGTAAGATATGGCCGCCTGTTGAAGATAGCTCCAAAGATAGCCCTATTAGCTGACGGGTCTGCCTGGACCACGACCACGGATCACTGGGGGAGTTACTGCAGGCAGCGTGGCAGACAAAAAAATTTAAATTATTAATTCACAATCAAAATAACGTTTTTCAGGAAAATATATACTTTTATTCTGCATCCTTCTACTAGCTCTGTAGATGTGTTATTTTGAGAAAATGATTTGTCTGCATAAAATGTTAAAATGACGTTTAAATACGTTGATGTCTGCCTGCTGTTTAAGGTCTTGAATCACAAAGCTTCTGCACCACTGAGTGCTTTTATTAAGCAGAACAGCTCAAGCAAGAGGGGATTGTATAATTTATAACTTTCAGACAGTCGTGCCTCTCTGTGAGAGCTTTTAAAATGTGAAACACCTTCACAACTGAAATAGAAAACTCCAACACTTACCGAACCTTCATACAAAGTTTTAGGACCTGGCTCCGTGAAGTCAAGCACGTGAACACTCCTAATGATTGATTATTTTTGCTAACTTGCTGCTTACTTGTTCTTATGTCATCTGGCTGTTGCCGATCGTCTGCTTTGCATGGCTTGAATATATATGGATATACTGTATTTACTAGTATCTTATTAATAATGCAGCAAAGTCGCTTTTCTATTAAAATTCATACAATTTTGTTCACTTCATGCTGCACGGCTGACATTTATTACAATAACAGTATTAGTCTAATAGTCTGATGCTTTATATTATATTGTTCTGCATGTTCTGAATAGTGGATGTGGTCACTGTGTTGCCGCATCAGTGTTCAGCTGCTTCCTGTTGCTCTGATGATTCAGACACTGTCTTGTGCATGCTTATCTGTTGCTTTGTTGTCATTCTGGTGTCTTATCTTCTCATGCTTGTATTTCTTAACATGTTACTTCATTGGTTTAAGTGCATATTGCAAGGATGTTGCCAGGACCACAGCTGAAAATTAGGCAGCTGGCTAATACTGGTACATTCACAGAAGTGTTGATTAATGTGTGTTGTCCTTTCAATACAGTCAAGAAGTGAACCTTGAAGGATGAACATTTTTTCTAACCAATAAGTGTGAAATACTGACATGTTTCACAAGTTAGCATTTCGTTATGATCATATTCAAAGCTGAGGCAGACCACAAAACTTTACCAGCCTCAAAGGAGAAGAAGAGGAGTGTTCTCAGCAATGTTCTGGAGTGAAACTGAAATTAGTTCAAAGCAAACACAGCGCAGCCACCAGGAAGTCTATTCTGTTCCTCTTTAAAGACAATTAAACATTCTTCAGAGCTTTCTCAACAAAACAGTTTGTGACAAACTCACATTATTTCATTGTTTTTCAGACTTTTACCTTTTTATCAGTCTATCAATATGGCAACTGCCAGTAATTTCCGATTTGAAGATCAGTTTCTGTGCTCTGTCTCCCTGGATGTGTTCACTGATCCAGTCACAGTACCATGTGGATACAACTTCTGCAAGAACTGCATCACATAAGCTGAACAATCAGGCTAAAGCCTTCATCAGAGAGCTAGAAATTGAAATCTCTGATCTGATGAAGAGAAGCTCTGAGTTGGAGCAGCTCTCACACACAGAACACCTCTACCACCTCCAACGCTTCCCATCCCTGAACCCAATTCCACCCACCAAAGACCCATTGTGGAGAGCTGTGGCTCGGCTGGAGGAGACACTCCATAGAGAGACGAGGAAACTGCAGCTCATCCTAAACTCATCGTACCTTGTGATTGGAACAAGTAACTCATGGTGATGGAAGAAAGCCTAGAGAGATTTTCCTCATGTTGTGGTTTGTTAGGAAATCAGAGTTTCTCTTCAGGTAGATTTTTAGAGTGGCCAGAGAGTCTATCAACAGAAAGGGGGGAGAATTTAAAGTTTGCCCTAGAAATGGGTACTGGACTGTGTGATTGAGAAATGCAAATGTATATCATGCAAATACTAGCCCTCTTGTCTGTCCACAGAGAAACTATATCCGTGCTCTAGTTCATGTCTCAATGATGGTGGTAAAAACTCTGCCCCTCTGATTATCTGTCCTGTCAATAAAATAATTTGACTGCGTATATTTTTTTTAAGAAAGTACATTGAATGCTGTAAACAACAAAACAAATCCAGCTGCCAAACTCCTTTTTGCTCTAGGAGCCACTCATCTACTGTCCCATTTACTGCTCCTCAGAATATGTCAATATAATTGAAATGTCAAAAGGCATGTCCAAAAGATGAGCTCACAGTGTCTTAAGGACATTTAGATACATTATGATACACATATGATGAGACTTCAGAGAAACACATCAGTAAAATGTGGTCCTATCAAATGTGCCAAAGCGAGAGACATTTATAAAGTCACAGCTAAAGAAACAGTTTTCAGCCCAATCTTATCTTTCTAGTGCACCCTTATATGGACAAGATTTCCTGGCACATTGTGCAAAAGTGCAACTGAAGAGAACAGGCACAGCCAGCATGAAGATGGAAGATATGAAGATAAGAAGGAGCAAAAGTGAAACAAGAGCAAGTTCAGCGAGCCGTGAAAACAGGGGAACTTTCACGGGGTAAGGCAGGTTTGTCAGACGAGAGAAAAATGGCTGTAGATTAAATACATCAACAGAAGAAGACCATCTGTTGTGTTGACGCAGTGCATCTGGAACTTAAAGAGTGTATTTTGGTATTTTTTATGATATTTCATATTTTTCTGCATACTTTCCAGACAATGTTGATGAGCCACAAGGTCTGGCAATCAGTTTTGTTTTGTTTTTTACAAATAAATGTATTTTGTGATCAGAAAGTTAAGCAGAGAAGTTGTCTAGTGGTAGTACGCGCACAGTTCAGTCTACATTTGGACCATGAATAAACTCTGCAGCAACTGAAAGACCCAAGAAGAACTTCTGTTGGAGGTGGAGTCATACAGGAAAAACCGGAATGTTTCAGTGTCACATGACTTGAAGGGAAACAAGAAAAATAACACTGGGAGTCAGTCGAGCCACATTCTAAACGAGTCTTCGTTACTCTCTGATGAAATATTAGACTTGGTTCAACAAAGACCTCATCGATACAACAAACTGGTAAGTAAAGATAATAATCAACTGTATAAACAACTTTATCAATATGTAATGTATTTGTATCTAGACAGGAAGCTCCATTGTGCACTAACAGTTCTTTAATTGGCATGTCAAAGGTTTGAATGGCTAAATAACTCAAAATCAGTGTTGCTAATGTTTCACTAGAAAAATGTTGATATATTTTTAACAGATGCTCCAAAATGTCAATGTGTCTCTTGAGTCATTTTACACTTTCATTTTCATTCTTAGAGTGTAAACATGGCAGCAGCCAGCAGTCTCCTCTCTGAAGATCAGTTTCTGTGCTCCATCTGTCTGGATGTGTTCACTGATCCAGTCACTGTACCATGTGGACACAACTTCTGCAAGAACTGCATCACAGAACACTGGAACATTAATGTCCAGTGTAATTGTCCCATGTGTAAAAAGCTTTTTCGTGGAAGACCTGAGCTGTATGTCAACACTGTCATATCTGAGATGGCTGCAGGTATAAAGGAAATCTCCAGTAGCTCAGAAAAGCCAGGAGCCAAACCAGGACCTGTTCTGTGTGACGTCTGCACTGAAAACAAACTGAAGGCCCTGAAGTCCTGCCTGGTGTGTTTGACCTCCTACTGTGAGACTCACCTGGAGCCTCATCACAGAATCACAGGCCTGAAAAGACATAAACTGATCGATCCTGTGGAGAACCTGGAAGGCAGGGTGTGTAAGAAACATGAGAGACCTCTGGAGCTGTTCTGTAAAACTGACCAGATGTTTGTGTGTCAGGTGTGTGCTGTAACAGATCACAAGCTTCATCACATTGTTCCTCTAGAAGAAGAATATGAAGGAAAGAAAGCTGAGCTGGGAAAGACAGAGGCTGAAGTTCAGCAGATGATCCAGGAGAGACGACTGAAGATTGAGCAGATCGAACAGACACGGAAGCTCAGCAAGGAAGATGCCGACAGAGAGACAGCTGACAGTGTTCAGGTCTTCACTGCTCTGATCCAGTCTGTTCAGAGGAGTCTGGCTGAGCGCATTGACATGATTCAAGAGAAGCAGAAAGCAACAGAAGAACAGGCTGAAGGCTTCATCAAAGAGCTGGATAAGGAAATCTCAGAGCTGACAAAAAGAAGCGCTGAGCTGGAGCAGCTCTCACACAATGAAGACCACCTCCAGTTCCTCCAAAGCTTCCCATCCCATAACCCTGCTCCAACCCCTAAGGACTGGAAGAAAATCAGGGTCTACTCATCATGTGAGCGGACCGTGTGGACAGCTGTGGCTCAGCTGGAGGAGACACTCAGCAAAGAGCTGAAGAAGCTGTGTGCTGATGCTGAGCTGAAGAGGGTCCAGCAGTACGCGGTGGATGTGACTCTGGATCCTGATACTGCAAACCCCTATCTCATCCTGTCTGATGATGGGAAAAGAGTAGAGTGTGGTGATGTCAAGAAGAATCTTCCAGACAACCCCAAGAGATTTTCCTCTTGTGCAGTCTTAGGGAGGCAGAGTTTCTCTTCTGGGAGATTTTACTACGAGGTTGAAGTTAAAAGGAAAACTAAATGGGATTTAGGGGTGGCGGGAGAGTCAGTCAACAGGAAGGGAGAAAACACGCTGTGCCCTGAGAATGACTACTGGGCTATATGGTTAAGAAATGTAAATGAATACAGAGCTCTTGCTGGTCCTTCTATCCGTCTCTTTCTGAGGTCAAAACCTGAGCGGGTGGGTGTGTTTGTGGATTATGAGGAGGGTCTGGTCTTCTTTTACGATGTAGATGCTGCAGAGCTGATCTACTCCTTCACTGGCTGTAACTTTACTGAGAAACTCTATCCGTACTTCAGTCCATGTTCCAGTGATGGTGGGAAAAACTCCTGCTCTTTGGTCATCTCTTGAGGCTGTCAAACACCTTATGGGGGTTTTTCCACAGACAGATGGCCTGGCAGAGTTATTATGCATTGGACAGAACTGAATCTCCATTCAAATTTTTACTGTCCCAAATAATGCAGAAAAAGATGCTTGGGATCAATTTGAATGACTAAATTTGCAGTAATTTCGCTGTTTTACTGCACTGGTGTCATTTTAGACAATAACATTTATTGTAAGGGTGCCCTGGTGGCTCACCTGTTGGAGTTTATGCCCCATGTTCGGAGCAGATGCCCAAGTGTTTGAAAACCACATTTGAGGGATCATTTAAAAATATGTGTGTATATCGGCAACTGTATCGATATAGGAATTTTTTACTACCTAAAATCAGGTATTTTCATCTGAGAGTTATATAAATGTTCAGATTAATTGTCTGGAATTGGAAAGAAAACACACCTGCCTTCACTTCGTCTCTCTAAATCACTCCCTACTTTTCTCACCCACCACCAGCTTTCATGCAACCTTCTCTCCTCTCCATCCCTTCGTCCTGCCCTCCTCCGCCCGCTCCTTTCTAGCTTAATTCCCTCTGTTTGCTTCCTCTGATTCTTCTCCCTCATGTGCTGACCATTTCTTTCCTTTCTCCATTTCTCCTACCAGGCTTTTCTTGCTTCCTCTCTCCTTTCTCTTTCTCCCACCCTTCACAGCAGAGCCAGGGTGTTGATGCAAAGCAGCCGAGCAAAGTGGGGAAGGGACAGAGTGGGGATTGATATCAGATGTTTTGTTGTTATCTGAGATGGACAGGAAGGACTGTTCTGCTCTATCAACCTTCGTCAACGTCCTTGGCCGAGGAAATGACACTGGGGATGTCTGGCCAATGGATTCAGACAGCTGTCTGGATAGACTTGGGCTGCTCCAGCTCATTTGGACATTACTTTCAAAGACTTTCTAGACGCAGATTGGTGAGTTTCAAGAACAGTGGATGTTATTCCTGGCTTTTTACTAAATATAGGATGTAAGGATTTCAGAAGTTGTTGTTTTTAATGTGCCGTTTCATGTTTTTGCTTTTGACACCATGAATATGTAACAGGCCAAGTGTCCTGTCTTCAGAAATGATCTTCTTTCTCGTCCTTTGTACTGGCCCATAATGAATAAAGTGGTACTGGACAAGCCCTGCATCCCTTTCTTACCTTATTTAGCTGCAGCACAGTCACAGTCTTTTACCTCTTGTTACTGGAACAGCTGGGGGTTAGGTGCATTGCTCAAGGGCCGATCCATGGTAATGAAGCTGCAACAGTCCAGCCTCAACTCTCTGTAACCTCCAGGCTACCTGGAAACTGTCAGATTGTTCGGAAAAATGGCAGACCTGACTCATTGTCTCACAGCTGGATGTTTGTGGTTCAGGAAATCACAATGACAGGTCTGATCAGCTCTAACCAACATGGTGCTAAGCTGGAAGAAGACTCTTTATCTCCCTCTAATGGTGGCTGAGGTGTTTTACAGTAAACAGTTTTCAAACAATGAAAAGTCTCACAAATGATCACTCTTTTAGTGGTTTTATCCCTGTAGCCGTTTGGATGATAGGTTTTCATTTAAGGCTGAAACATAATTAATGGAGCCAACAACACGCATTTTCATACTTTTAATTCAATTTGAATATTTTTATTTATTTTTTCAAAGTATATTTTAGTTATTTCAGTTAGTATTATTCACCGAACACTAGTCTTTTTCTTTCACAGCATACACTGTGTATGAGACAACTTAATATTTACATCCTTTGGTACGGAAAAAAAGTCGACCTCTGCAAAAAACGAATGAATAAAAAAAGTTTGAAAATGTATATTTTAGTTTAAAGAATCAAAATGGCAACTGGTTCAAGGCTTTTCAGGTGTTTGGTTTTGTACACCATCCGCAACTGCATCCACAGGATGGAACCAAAAGAGCGGAAACAAATGTAAGACTTGCTTCATTTTTAAATGTTATATGGTGTTATATGGCACGCACATGATCCTATCAGATCGGAGTTAAATGAAGTCGGTTCTGGCCAAAAATGGACATGAAATTCAAATGAAAGCTTAAAAAAGCTTGTTTCTTTTGAAAAGGAAAAACAATTAAATTGTTCAATGATAAGATGGCAATTCTCTCTCACAAATTATGATTATATTCCATGTTTCAATTTACCCTCATTTTATCTTATTGCTACTCATTTATTTTCCTCCGTATGGTTTTTCTGATGTTATTCAGATTCTTTCCTCCAATCCAGCTCATGATAGAGATAGGTTAGGCAAGGTGAGAACAGATTCTGAGTGACATATTTTCATATACACTTACTGTGACATCACCTACACTTTTGCATAATGATACCTTGTTCATTTTTTGGTCTAGATTTGATCCATGGCACGGTGCACGACTTTGCAGTTACAGGGCCTCACATAAAACTGTAACAAACTTAATCTAGTGTAATCTCACCATCTCACCATCCCCTCATACAACATCAACAGATACAGAATGAATAATAAATGCCATTTATGCATGATTTACACCATAACCCAAACAGACGACACCAGGTTGTCATTTGTTTTTTTTATTATTCTGTGTTATGTTACACGTGACCATAAACTTCCAGGAAGTTATAGTTGCCATTGGAGATACAGTAAATATATTCAGGTACTCAGATAGGCAAAAGGGTAGGTGTGTGTGTGTGGGGGGGGAATATTCAGGGTTAGGGGCAGTTGACATTGACGGTGTGCACAAGTTGAGGACAGTCGCTTGTGTGTGACATCAAGTGACGAGGAGTGTAATAAAACCAACTGAGTGTGATTTTAAAATCAGCATTGAAAAAAAAAAACAAGACAAGAGAACACTGACCTAATGCTACAAGCAGAAAAAAATTAAAAGCATAAACCAACATACAAAAGAGGAATAAATAAAACGCGTTATTTTACACAAACAGCAACAACAGCAACAGACAGCAGAGATGTTTGTTTCCCTCTGGATTTGGTCAGTGAGAGAGCGAGAGAGGGACAAGGACGAGGAGTGGTCTCCCTCCCTCCCTCTCTCCCTCCCTCCTGTGGCAGGAATCAGCATCCGGAAAAACCTACGGGCGAGTTACTATGGCGACGCTTCAGGAGGGGGAGGCAGGAGCAGGGTGGGGTGGCAGCAGGCGTCAGACTCGTTTCTAAGGCTTCGTATGGCACGTCCGCTCTAAAACACTACAGCGACTACAGACGCCGCCAGGGTCCCAGTCCAAGTCCGGATCCAAGTCTCTCCATTGATGCTTTTATTCCAGATCTTTCCCTTCATCATGAACCTCGCTTCTTGGACTCTGGCTACGTTTGTATGCTCCACACCTCGCCCCACACGTCCATGCCGACCTCCTATCACCTCCGCTAAACCCCCTTATCCACCCCCATCCCAGTCCAACTCTAGAAGGCACTGATAGAAACGTATTTCTCCACATTCTAACATCTGGATTCTCTATTTAAGATGAGCAATCGAGGCAATGAGGATACACAAAAAATACACGTACAGATACACACGGGCCAGCCGGGTAACTTACGGGGAGGGGGGGGTACAGCTGGCTCCCGACGATGCTACCAGTTTGTCTTTACACCTGTGTTAGCGTTACAAAGTTTTCATCGCTCAACAGTCAGCTGACGGCGGAGGCAATTGGATATGTAAACGTCAACAAGGCTAACACCATAACAGGCAAAGAGATATACAAAATCAATATTCAAATACGGTCCATAAGTGGTTTGGATCTTTTTGAATTGCCTCAATTAGTAGTTAGTTACCGGCATCTTAGGAGAAAATGCTGACAGACTGTGCGGTAAAAAGGTCAGGTACAGGTTCTAATATGCTGCCTTCATCCTTGGCTGGTACTGAAAACAAATACAGGGCCCGAATGAACTTTTCTGTTTACAAACTCGATCGTTTTTTCGTTTGTTTGTCTGTGTAAGAGTGCAAAACCAGCCCTTAACTCATAGGTCCTCATAAGTCATGGTCCTCATAAGCCTGCACATGTTATATCCGCTGTTTATTTTTGAAAGTTATCCAGCATGTTTCCAATGGGGAAGGCAACTGATTGTAACCTTAATGTATACGAACTACTGTCAAAATCTCCAAAAAGTTCTTTAATTATCAAACTCCTGCTGAATAACAGCAACTTCTTGAGACCATTTGGATACATCTTCACTGGGAATCTAATCATGTACCCCGCTAATCAGTTTGTTATGTTTTGCCATGTCCATGTGTATCTACAGAGCAGTGGACAGAAAGACACACAAGGTTGAAAAAGACTGGCTTGTGCACAGAGCGCGGGAGTGTCTGTATTGCGAACCTTGGTGTTGAAACGCCACGCGCTACTCGCGAGGAACAAGTCACCCCGTTGGATATGTACACAGTGAACGGGTTGCCGACTCCTACTCTACACAGAGTTTGGCTGGTACTTGCGTACATTTGGAATGGTTTACTATGGTGATAGTAGTAATTAGAAAAAGTCTATCTCCTCCTCTCACTAGTAGCTTACTAAAGTGTCTATTCTAGCTATCCTGGAGAACATTTGAGGCGCAAAAACACTGGAAGCAATGATTGATGCTCTGAATTTGACTTGAAGTGAGCTGCTGAGGGGAGTGTTAAAGGTCTTTCCTTTCATGGCTTGATCTGTTTTTATAATGAGTAAAGGATAAGTTCACCAAAAATGAAAATTCAATTAAACTGATGGAAAGTTGGGTAAGGTTTTGGGGCATTTCCGGAGACTTGGATTAGCCCCAGAAGAGCTGTATGGAGCAGTATTCATTTATTTTTTCAGTTAGTTTTTTTAGGTTTTAAAACAAGTCACCATCTACTCCAGTTGTTTAGGAGAATGCTGCAACGCTTTTTTGTTGCGAAGCTCCAGAAATGTTTTGTGGACTATGAAACGTCACCTTACTTTCCACTGGCTTGAGGCTGAGAAGATAATGGCTGAATTTTCATTTTTGGGAACAGTTCCTTTAACTATGCAGTTCAAATAAAACATTTTAAAAGGAACAGTTTATCTTGGGAAATGCACTTATTACATTTCTTGCAGTAAGTCAGATAAGAAGATTGACACCACTCTGTACAGTAATTTCACTGTAAAGCAGCCTGTTAGCTTAGCTTTGCACAAAGACTGTCCAAAATCCACCAACCGACACTTCTAAAACTCAGTAATTAACACATTTTATGTTATCTACTCAATTCTTAAAAAAAGCGTTAAAATGACATGCTGTTGTTTTACAGGCGGTATGTTCCAGACTAATTCTTAGCTGGGCATGATCTCTTCTTGAAGGCTTTGATGATGACAAGAAATAGCCCTTCATGCAGCTCTCCCTTCAGCCAGACTAGCTGCTTTCCTCTGCTTCCAGACTTTATGCTAAGCTAAACTAACCTGGTGCTGGCAGTATTAAATGAACATATATGTGAGTGGTATTAATCTTCCCATCTAACTCTCAGCAAGAAAGAAAATACGTGTATTTCCTATTCTACTTCTTTCACTGGCCATCAGGTCAAAGAAGGCAGTTTTTAGTTGACATCACTTTGACTACAAACATAACAGCTCCCTTTACCTGAAACTACAGTAGGGCAGTGGTCACTGAGGCTCATTAAAAATCATCTTTTTTGACTCCGAACCACCTCAGAGCAGAAATGTAAAAGTATTTTGTTTTCCACTTTAGTGCAAGTTCAACTGATAAAAATGATGACCATGTCAAGAACACAAACAACTGACGTTTCCAGTGCATTTGTGCCTTAAGACAAAATACTGTACATAGGGCTAATGTCCTAACAACGCCTCTGTCTGTACATGCTACCTACAGTATACAATGACAGTGTCAAATGTTTGACTTTTTTCTTGAAACATTGACTCTGTATGCAAAAGGTGAACTTGTATCTTATCATACAGCAGAAATTATAGCTTCTGTTCCTTTTGACATGTCACTTGTGTTATTTGTCTTCTCTGTCCATTTCCACGTGTGGAAACCCCAGCCGATATGAAAGTATCTGACAATAAAAAAATAAAAGTCACATAAATTGGACCACTTTGTTTTTCTCTCCCTTATCACCGCTTTTTGTTCCAAGCAGACCTCTATTCATGAAGGACACACCAAGCAAAGAAACAAAATGATAAAAAACATTCAAATTAAAGTTTTTTGTTTTTTTTAAATCTGTGTCACCATCTGAGTCATGGTACTCATCTCCATGTTAAAAAGTTCCCTGTTGTTTGAGGTGAAATGTGAATCAACAGAGTAGTTTCACTCCATCGGAAAGAAAAAAAACAAACAACAGCTAAAAAATGGCTGCTGTCTTTGCCTCATACATCAAGGCAAATCAGTAAGCTCCAGAGTGGCAGTCGAGACTTCATCACACCACACCTCACCTTCAGCAATCTCTCCTTATCGCCGCTTCTCTCCGCTTTGAAATCTGTGGATCTCCCCAGAGTTTTGGAATGGACAGGATAAAAATAAAGTTCTAAAAAAGTATCTTTTTTGTGTGAAAGTCTCCACTTTTCTGGACGTGTGTGGTTGGACTCGATAAAGACAGAGAAGAAGAGAGTGGGAGGAGACTGTTGTAGTCACTTATTGTGAGAGGTCAGAGTTCTCGTCTCTAAGTCCCCCACCGTGATGCCTAATGTTCGTAGAGAGTGGGAGTGCGTTCGTGTGTGTGACGGCATCGCTCTCTCCGTGGACTATGGCTGCTACTTGAAGACGAAGTTGATCACGACCTGAAGGAGGATGAGGAACACGATGATGACGTAGTCGCGCTGCTGGAGGAAAGAGCCACCCTCCGCCCGGCCTGCCGCACGACTCCGCAGCACACTGATGCTCCTATAGAAACACAGGAATTATGGGTAAATGCTCAGAAGGTAGGCATCAGTTATCAGGCTCATAGTAGAGTGAGACGAACAGACTTCTCACCTGTTAATGTCCTCCTGCGTCTGCTTTATAGATTCAATGGCACTTTGAAGTTCACTGAGGTCGGCTCCTTTTTTCCTCAGCCGGCTGTTATGCTTGCTTTTGTGTCCTGCAACAATGTGTGTTAGACGTGGTTAATTAAATCAAATTAAAAAGACTTTTGAAGACCTTCTGAAGACCGTATAGAATGCAGTTATTTCATTTATACATTTCAAAAGTCAACTAACTTTCCACTGTAAGTATTTGCAGTTTAGTAGTTATTTTAAGTACACTGAAGTACACTAAAGTTAACTATAAGAAACCATACTAACAGTGGATTAGAAATGATTATACTCTCTTTAAATACACGAGTGACTACTATAGGTATTTGCAATTAAGTACAGTTTTTAAAAGTGCACTTGTGTACAATTTACAATACACTTATAAAAAAGTGCAATATTTGAAGTACACTTAAATACCACTTTAAGTATTACAGAATTAGTATATTTATTCTCAGTGCACTGCAGTTGCACACTTAAATTAGATTTCCAAAACAATCAAGTTTACTAGTTTTGTACCGTGGTTTTCTGATGGTAATACTCAAAAAAATCATTTAACAGCTTGCTGTGCTCACAGGCCACTGTCACATCGGTCTAACTTGTAGTTTTAAGATGTAAAATGTCTAACAGCCCATGAATACACACCAAAAAAATTGTTTAATTGATGTTACGGTCTAAAACTGGCAAGAATACAATAAAGAATACAAAATATTTTGAGGGGAACTGAATTCAATGCTTTTTAATACTTATCAAGACCTGCAGATACCCTGGTTAAAGCTGACATGCAATTCTCTTTAGTTTAGCATATTAGATTCTAATGTTGAACTAAATAATAAAATGAAATATGAAATAAAAGGATGTTCCTTCACCATCACCTCCACACTAAACCACCAGAGAGTGCTGTTAACTAACTTTATACTAACCCTACAGGCGGGAACTTCAGACCAGACCTTTTGTTTGAAAAGTTAACGTTTTATTGTTGGTTTCATATAACCAGTGTTTCAACAGCATTTCCATGATGATACCTGAAGCCAGTTTAGCTCTTGTTAACCTCTGTGTGTATTTGTGTGTGAATGTAAATGACTCACGTTCGCTGCCGGACGAGTCTTGGCGGTCAGGCTCGGGTGATGAGCAGCCACTCTCTGGGCTCTTGGGTTTGTCGCTCTTGTGTTTCCTCTTTGGCACCGTTACCTAAACACATGTGTACAGATCCACACAAACACACAGAGAGAAACTGGTCAAACACAACAGCTACAACCAAATAAGAGCACATACTGTACAAACATATCTGAGCAACCACACAGGAAAGACTCAGGAATAAAAAAATAGAAAATTATTCTATTGTTCACAAAAACATTAATACAACAAAATGGTGTTATGATGTAACACACTACCACACAAACATGCTAGTCGGCGTTGGTGGGTCAACGATATGATGTGCAATGCATGCTAGTACATCGGACGGGCACATCTGTTTAAAACACTCAACAATGACACACAGCCAGCGTCCAAAATTAACCGAAGCTGCCAAGAGCTGAAACATTTTAATAATTCAGTTCAAAGGGATTAGGCTGACTGGATTACAGCTCTTATTCTTCATGCTTTATTTAATGTGATGCAATTTTTCAGGCCTGGACTCTTTGTCAGGAAAAACAGCTTTTAAGGTTGATTTAAGGTAACGGCACAAAAACATTTTTGCCTGACACAGACGAAAGATCGCAAGGTTAAAGTGAACAACCTATTTATCAGGTAAGGAGCTGCATATAAACCTCTTTTATGAGTCTTTGTGATTTTTTAAACATTTTTCTATCACTCCATTGGTTGTTTTCCAAAAGCTAAACTAAGGGGCAAAAGTGATGATGAGTATCCATCTGATATCACTGTGTTGGTGTTGTAACCAGAACATCATAAATAATGTTGATCTTGCATAAAAATTTAAAAACCATCACTATGAAAAAGTGACTCCTGGAAACAGCTGAAAGGTTTAAGTGCAGGAATCACCCAGGAGACCACGGTTTGATTCCCATTTGGAACATATTATTGTACTGTGTACGTAAATCTTAAATTTTAAAATTAAAATGCACCCTTTCACAATGTTAAACACGTGTTTGAAACTTCTCCCATGTCTTTTTTCAGAGTCGCTAAGCTTTAACATTACAACAATGTGATTGGTCAGGTACTATGATGGTCGCGGAGCAACATTAATTATGATGTTCTGGGAACTACAGCAACAAAGCGATATCAGATTTTGCATGGTGACGGATGCTGATGCATTGACCAAAAAACAAGCTCAGGCACTTGGCAGGTGGTTTAATGAACACATACACAAACAAAAATTGCAAACTAATTAGAGTGACTGCACCACAGCAGCCTTTAGCTTCTCAACATCACACGAACCAGGAACAACTCAGTAGAGGTGAGCGAACAAACAAAATGAAGATGAGGACAGGTGGAGGTGAGGAGGGCGTGGTGGACAGCCCTGAAGTAACCATGGGCTGATGGTGGTGGCTGGTCTGTTGATGACGGATGGAGCTGTTCTCTGTTTTAGACTGGGATTATACTAAATAAAGTGAAAAAACCCACTGATATCTGATGATGTCATTCTCTCTGTAACGTACAGATCACTTCAGCTCTCACTAGGGATTATTTTCACCTCATTACATTTTTAACTGGAAATTGAGAAACAGCTTTAGGTGCGGCTACCACATTGGTTGTAAGATTGAGATTTAAATCACAGTTCAAAGAACAAATTCAATTCTGTTTGATTCGATTAGTAATCGAAATAGTAACATCAATAACTGGTGAGTTATAATTGGCTTGTACAAATAAAGATTGTTTCTATTCATATTCTATAAAGTTGTGAGTAAGTGGTAACTTATATTAAATTGAGTGCAGCATGAAGAGTGCCTAAAAACATTGTGTAGAAGTTACTATTCTTGCTGCAACTTGAATGGCTTAGAAAGGACTCTTTTTAAGTTAATTCACCTTCATATTTTTTTTTCCCAATGCCAGAAATAATAAGTCATGAGCCTGCAGGAAGGCATTATTTCAAAATACGGCCGGTGTGACACACGTTCGTGATGAATGATCCTTTTCCTCTTGACAAGGCAGGAAAAGGAAGGAGAACAGCTGGTTATCCACTTACTTCAGCATGCAGTTTAACATAACGTTCCCTTCCTTACAGAGAGAACATTAGTGCCAGGGTGGGAAAAGAAAAACAGAGACAAAGAGGAATAAAAAAAAAAAGAAAAAAAAAAAAAAAAAGGAGCAGAGGCGACAGCGGCGATGGCAGCACAGTGACGACGACACAAATAGAAGAAGCGACAATGAAGACGGTGCACCGGGTGCTGCGTGGAAGGTGGCTGAGGCGGCGAGCAGCTGTTTTTTTAAATGTCGGTTTTCGATCGGGACAACCTACCTGGCACTTGCAATTGTCCCTCCGTGGCCCCTGGTTACTCAGACTAATAAGACTGCCAGAACGTACCATAGGGGTGCGGTGTCGGACCTTGGTCTGGATACAGCCATCTTTCTCAAACTGGATCAGGTCGTTGAGCGGATCCCATGGCCTCGTGCTGGTGAGAGGGCGGAGGGACACAGAGGGTGAGATGAGGAGACATGGAGAAGGAAAAAATGGTAAAACAGACAGGGGGGTGCATGGAAAAATAGAAGATAGGACAGAGAATTAAATGCAAGATAGTGTAGTTCATTACATTCTATCTCAGAGAGGTCCATCCTCTCTATTATATAATATAATAAAAGCATTGATCTCCATCATCAAAAGCAGTCTGATAGCAGATTAGACATCACTGCTGCAGTTACAGGAAATCAGCACTAGATGGCACCCTGTGACACTGGACAACACAATATGGAACATGGTGTTGCAAATGGGGGAAGCTTTAATTTAAACTGCCTTATATATATAGTACCAGTTGTAAAATGTGAACACTGTTTTTGTCCTGCTTAAGGTGTGAGCAAGACAACTCAAAAGAAGCACTTGGGTTACCAATCCTGCATGTTTAACATGCTTTTAAAGGTGCAACATGTAGTTTTGGGAAATAAATTTTAGTCTGAAGAGAAAAATCATCATTGACATTTTTTTTAAAATGTCTAAACAAACTAAATAAGCAAATTCTGTGTTTTTCAAAAACTTAATAAACTGAATAAACAAACTGACCTTAAAAGGACAACAAAATTTCATACTTGTTTACTTTGTTTATATTTGCCAGACCCTGCCACCTTTCTAGCCTCAAACAGTGTTCTGGGGACCTTATTTTCCTCTGAGAACAGCTTGTTTATTCAGTTATGGAAGAGTTTGTATTATTACCTCATTAATATTGTAAATATTAACATTCAGAGTTGGATTTATTCTCCGAAAACTGCATAGTGCCCCTTTAACATGATCAGCATTAGATTTTTGTTGTTTTGTTCCCTAAAAGACGCACAATGTCTTTAAAATGCAACAACATGCATGATTTTTATTACATGTATAGTGAACTAAATATGATTGGTGATATTTTTCTAATATCCATTTCATTATTCTAAAAATTTGGAAATCCAGCAAAGTCAATCAAGATCTCCAGTGTGTTAGTCTAATATGAGCTCTAGGTTTTTGTCATTTTCATTGATATTTATTTGTTTCCAAGATTAAACAAATATGAATAGGTAGGCTGATATTAGATAGATAGATTGATAGAACATATTATTGGCTGACATTGGCTTAACACACAAATTGTATCGAAACACGTGTCCACATATAATAAATAAAAAATTGCAGTACATTCATGCCAAATATACTGTATGTTTGTGGTAATTTAGTAAGAGTGTCTTCATTACATTGTTTGTCCACCAGAGAGCAGCAAAAGAATGTATTTTTGCACTGTAAAATCGTCCACTCAGTACATATTTTTATCTTTATAAAAGTTCTTTAGTAACTACATTTTTAGGCTTTTGTTCAAAAATGTTTATGGATAAAAAACAAACAAAAAAAACAAATATAGGCTGATATATCATTGTGAGATTTTTTAAAATTGGTATCAGCCTCAAAAATCCAGTATCAGTCGGGCTACATTGATAATGATAATGCTGATAATGTATTTATAAGCAGTATGTGGTACTGAGGTATTACTGAATTCTACACTATCATAGTTTACTTTGCAATGAAACTCATAGGTGACAGGTGCCTGTAGTTTAATCTATAATATGAGTCACTCACTCGGCATATCTGTAATGCCACTCTCCAGTGACGGGGTCCTGCTCGAACAGGGCGGGGATCCAGTCCTCACACTTGGCCTTGCGTTCGCGGGCGGACTTCCTCTGAGCTTCCTCCAGGATGAACTTCTCGTTGGTGGCCTCGGTCTGGTCCTTGTTGTTGATGGCCCTGGTCACGTGTTGCCACAGCCTGAGGGATTGAGAGGGGACAGAGTCAGAAACTGTATGGGAGTAATAGATACAGCACAAGCAGCTTTTAAAAGAGAATCCTAAAAATCTATGTGTTGTTGTTCCAAACATTTCACAATGTGGCAAGTGTAAGAACATTTACAGTACTTTTCAGACTGTTTCAGGATCTGCTGATACTCTGACAACAGTTAAGTTCACCTTTCTGATTCGAGGTCTCCCTGCTCCTCTGGCGGGACGGTGCAGCGGGTCAGTCGACTCTGCCTCAGATCCGGCGTCGGGTTCCAGAACGTGTCCACTGTCCCCGTCTTCTTGTCATTGATGAAGATCTCACTGTCCTGTAAGAGCAAAGTAAAAAAGCTCTCCTTACTTGCCTACAGACAGCATAAGACACACACTAAAGCACAGTGGAGGTGTAATCTTTGGTTATTCAGTTCATGCCTGTGGGTACCAGGCTGACATTATTTTGGTATCATATCACAGCTTCTTTGAAACACATCAAGCCACAGAGATCAACTGCAACAGTTTCAACTTAGCAATATTTCCCTGAACATCACAATAAGACCTCTAATACAGTGTTTCTTTTTGTTCTTTTTGAATCTCCAGAAAAATGTGTATGTGTAAATCAGGGTTTATTATACAACAAGCAGTCATCAGAGGAATGTGTGAAGATTGTGTCTTACCCAGTGGCCTTCTAGTGTAGCTAACACCTCCTTTCCCAGCTTGATCTTTCCAGAGACCTGATTGACGCTGTCACTGCTTCCCAGGAATGGCTGGAGGAAAAAAGGGAGAAAAAGGAGGAGCAGGGAGAGGGAAGGGAGGCAGACGGAGAGGAAAGGGTAAGGGAAAAGTATAAGGAAGAGGACAGGAAGCAGAGGTGCACGCACACATATAGTTTATATACCGTAGAAAAATACTGTGGTTTATTATGTGTGATTTTGTCTGTATTTATTTGTCTGAAGTGCTTTAAAACAGGACGGTATAATACAGTTTGGTTAAGGTTAAAGAAATAAAGCAATTACATTTAAGACCAATCTACCAAAAAAAGGAAGTAAGCTAACAACCACCATCAACTTCTAATTAAACTCAAGTTAATTAAAGTACTTCAGCTCAACAGTTCGAGTTGGTGAACTGCGATCAATAACACCTTTTTTACTAATCTACATGAGGCAAAAATAGAACACTGCAACAATAAGTCTAACACCAACAGTCATGGTTTGAATTTTAAATGCACATGTATCGATTCCCGTTTGCTTTCCCTGACATGTACCTGTCGCTAGTTCATGATAGGACGATGCAGTTAATGGTGTCAATCATGGTATGGAGGATGGGATGGTTTTCAGGGGGGAGATGGAGTGGAGTGGTGGAATTGGTGGTGGCGTGAGACATTCAGAAAAGTCACATGAGAAACTGACTTTTTTTTCAGAAGTTTATTACTCAACTGCTCTAAAGGTTCGACTCTTTAAACAGTAGACTGACATTTCCTACTCCTCTAATGTTAGTACCATTAGTTTAAACAAAAAAACTCAGCCATACCTTCAGTTTGAACTCAAGCTGAGCACTGTAGCCCGTTTTCTCACACGCGATGGTGATCTGACCACCCAGCTCCAGGGTCATCGTGCCGTACAGGATGCCTAGAGCATGAGAAATATCAGTTAGCACAGATGACTGGCTCAGAAAGTGGACACTACTTTTAGGTCTTGTTCTAGGTAGTTTATTGACAGATTTTTGTCAGGCACATGTTCTTCTGATGTCAACCTTTTTACTGTAAGTCCTCTACACTGTATATGTTTGACCTCTGCATCAGTCTACTCTGTGTTCTACAAGCTGAGTCTGACATGTTGAAAACATTTCAATGGTGGATCAAACTGTTCATGAACAGTGTTTACAGCTACATACAAGCACGTCAAAGGTGAGATCATGGCATGAGAATGATCAGGCCGCACTCACCTTTACAGTGAGCGTAGGGCATGTTCATCACATAGTCCTCTCCTCGGTTGAGAAAAGTGAGTCGAGCCTCCCCGTCTAATATGGCTGACAGGGAATTTCCTAGAATGAAAACAACAGCAGTCAGTGGAAAGATGTTCTTGAACACTTCCTAAAAACCACAGTTGAATAAGTAATAGCATACTATTTAATTAGAATTGAAGGTTCTTGTGGGTGACATTAAGTGGATTTTTGTGGTGCATACCATAGAACTTGGACTTGGCCAGGATGCTGCCACTCAGGCAGAATCCGTCCTTCCTGTTGCTGACATAGAAGGCTGACACTGGAGGATGATGGGATACCTGTAGGAAAACATACACTGATGTGGTCAGCTTATTACATATGGTTGCTTTATGGGAGTTATCTGATACAGGTGGAATGAGCTCCTGACCAATCAGATTAATAGTAGGTAATACTCGTAATACTGGAGCAGTTGTTACCTGTTCTGCGATGTAGAAGGTCTTGCTGTTGGTCTTCTGGTGAAGCCACATGCAGCGGTATGTCTCTCCAATAATGGGGTTGTAAGGCTTCTTTAACCCCTGTGAATTAAAAACCACCATGACATGTGATTTTAGCACCATATATTGTGTGTAGAAAGTATGTATAGTCTATGAGGCTCATCAACATCAAGTCTCTTTTATGTTTAATTCTCCTCACCTTAGGCTTTTTGTAAAATCCAGAGATGTACCACTTCACCACCTTCTTCATCCGGTTGTAGGCATTCTCCTCGATTGCAGCCCTGAAAATATAACACACTTAGACTGATGCTTCCCTACAACACATGCTGTTGAACTCGGATGGTACAACTTCGTACAATCTGCCATCAAAACTTTCCCATGATCATATCTCCCAGCTTTTCTCTAGTTGTCATTGTGCACTTGAGTATCCAGTGAACTTCTTCACAGAAAGCAAAGACTGATTGACTGAATACGTTTTGCTTTTCGGACATTCAATGAAGTGTCACATTTTATGGAATAATCAGTCTCTTCAACTATAAAAGGCACATTGTGAGGAATCCCCAGACAAATCAACGACAACAGACAAAGATATGTATTCTGATGGTAAATGCTAAATAAACATCTGGGGGCACAAGGGAAAATACTTTCATATTTCTTTACTGAAGATGAAAAATTACTACATAATAAACAACCATCTCATAAATGCTTACCTTATTATTATTGTTCACAATATCTTTTTTAAATACTTGTTGGTCCATGTCAATTTTTTCTTTGCTTAATGTTCTGATATTACAGATGTTAGACACCTTAACCCAGTAGTATGCAGAGTCATCCGCAGCAGCAATTTTAAAGGAATAATGTACCAATAGAGGTAACACACCTCAGGTTTAAGGTGTTCAAGTTTATTTAAGTAATAAAATCTGTCAAGTTCGAACTTTGGACAGAGCTAGGTTAGCTGTTTCACCATGTTTCCAGTCTATGCTACTAGAAATAACCTGTTGGCTCAAGCTTCATGTTTAGCATTAAAATATAATGTTATGATGGTATTGACCTCCTCATATATCTCTTGGCAACATAGCGTATAAGAGTACTTTCCGAAATGTCAAACTATTCTTTTAAAAGCCTTAGGGCAAACAGAAATAGTAAGTACTTACTCTGACAGGAAGTCAGCGTGGTAGTAGTAGTCTGACAGTTTGTCCAGAAAGGACCTTGGCTCCAGGATGAAGGTGGGCAGCACCACCTTGGACAGATCCATGCCAGGCCGCACCTGCTTCAGCAGAGTCCAGATCAGAGATTTATTCTCCTCTGATACTGTCTCTGTCTGGGCAGCCTCGCCAGCCTGGAGAAGGGGAGACACACACAAGGTAAGAGAAGTTATTTTTCCTGCACGTAGCCTGCATTAATACCGCAGACATGTTAGGATGCACTCAGAAACATTCACGTTCTTGCAGAAGCTTTAAAGTTTTATGTGATTGTTTGTGCAACTGCTTTGCAAAATGAGGTTTTAATTAGCTCCTAACTAGAAAGGTTTTTTTTTTATAGTAGGTGTTTAATTAGTGAGCTGTTGAACTCAGATTTCATTAGAATGGAAACGCGTACAAGTACTTTCACACTTGTTTTAATACCACAGTCACACCCACGCACACCAATCTACACAGGCTGTGATCAAAGCCTGTCCATGTTGCAGCTTTCTTACTAGCCCCAGCAGAGCAATATGCTAATTTCATCTCATTATGTGAATAAAAAAAGCTTTTAGCTGAAGTTTTAATTTAAGCTAACGATGAAAATGGCTGCTAGAAATCCTTTGGGAATACTGTGTAATGCTGCAATCACACTTCAACTACAACATTGTTTATTAACACCTCTGCATGACAACGGTGGATTTGAAACAAACTCTGTCTCTTACCTCTCCGAGCTCCTCATGGGACTGCTCCAGGTACGGGGTTTCACGCAGATGTTCATTAGGGTCCAGGTCGATGTACGAGTCGTCTTGGCGCTCTGACGTGTCGCTGTCGCTCTCCTCACTCTTCTCCAGGCCTTCTGGGTCGGACTCCTCGTGGTCCTGTTCACCCTCCCTGTCTGACTTGTCTGAGTACAGGTCAGGGTCTTTCAAATGGTCGCTGTCATTGAACCTGGAGGAAGAGCGGACTTGGTCTTAAAACTTGAAACTTTATGTGTAAATAATACATTTGTAGTTCAGATTTTATTTCCTACTCACTGGAAACCATGAATATTATGAGCTCGGAGGAGGCTGTAGAAATTAATGGAGTGTTCTCCGCCTGTGGCCACAGTGCTCATGTCCTCTTTGCCCTCGCGAATCATGGTCCTCTTCAGCAGGCTGGAGCACTTCAGGGCCAGCTCTAAGGCGTCCATCCAGCAGCGACCTGTGAAAGAGATCAGGAAAAGCTTCTAAGCTAAACTTTGCTGAAGACAGCTGCAGCATTTACTGTATTTTCAGGCTTTGCTTTTAGTTTGTTATCATATTTTTAATATTGAGGATGAAGTTATGGTTGTTTAAGCGTTTTGTGAAAGCAATTTTGATCTTTGGACACAATTTTGATATCCTGCACACATTGCAGAATTAGATCCAGAGGAGCAACATTTCAAAATCCTCCTCATTCTGATATCTATAGCATTACAGAGAGCATACTATGTTGTAACTGAATGAAAACCAGAGAGGGCTGAATCTTATTCGGAAATTTAAGCACGTTAGCTAAATGAGAAAAACCTGCTTGGACTAGGTGTTTTCATGCCATTTTTTAAGGGATATATACATGCTGTGCATAATTTACACAATTTGTACACAGAAATAAAACGTTGTGAAAGTAAATATTTTGCACTAGTGTAGAAAACAGCAGGAGATTTTGGACACTGTTTGATGATTCCAGCACCACGGAGAGAGACTCTGAGAGGGAGAGACTGGATTGGATGTTTCAGCACCATGGACAGAGACATGGAACAAGTGGGATGTTCCTAAAACTATTCACATGTTCACTTAAGTCACTGTGTAGAGAATTCTGTGGAATGGATAGTACCAGTGGTTCTCAGACTTTTCTGTTTTGCACCCCTTTAGAAGCCAAAAGTAAAACTACTGGTTTAATTTTTGTTGTTGACCATTAGCATATTTTGGAGACAACTAATTAAACAAGCCAAGATGAATTTGAAATATTGACAAAAAAACATACGTTAGTGCCGGTGTTGGCCATCTGGCTAATTTTCAACTGTAATCCTTCAGCAAGATGTTTTAGAAGTGATCAAATTTACAGAAAGAAGTTGATTGTCCCCACATGAATCATATCCATTCAACACTAACTTGGTCAGTACTGCCCAATGCCGTTAAACAGTATATAAACAGTGTATTGGTTTGGGGAGATAAACTAGAGGGTGCTCAGGTTTTCATTTTGGCTTATCCAAATGGCCTCAAACACTCAGCTGAGACATATTATTGTAGCTTTTTGATGCTCATATGAGTATCTGATATTTTCCCACCAATACTGACGGCTAAAAGAACAGCTGTAAAATAAGTCAGGTTGCTCAGACATGCCTATATCAAAATATTGAATTGGTTTGAATAGTAGAATTGCAGTTTTAAACAAATACTGGCGTTGCTTATGAAGCTGAATTTATCATCACTTCAGTGTAAGTTGCTACTGACCAGAATAGCTGAAGTGTGACTGACAGCCTGTCTCTTACCGTCAGATTCAGAGGCAGCACGGAAGATGAGGTGGCTGCTGGGTAATGGCTGAGTGATGGAGCCAACTGCTTCTCCTTTAGGACCCTGATGACATCAAGAAATAAAAAAGGGGGAAAATGCATGTTTACACATCAGGTGTTTTTTTGAGTCACTGTCTTGATTGATCCATCAATCAGTTTGATCTTTTCCACTTGAGGCATTTTTGTGAGCTCCTCTGTGGTTTCCTCATTTCAGCCGCAGAGTGTTCCCAGTTTTTAATCATTTATGTGTGCAAATAGAGGAAATCTAGACTCCTGAGTATGCCGTTATGCAAACAAGCTATGAGAGTGGTTCAGAGGGGACAGAAGCTGATTGAGTGAAGTGTTTTCAATGGTGAAGAGGATGACAGCGAGAGCAGGAACACTGTAATCTAAAACACAGACCGCTAATTGTGATTCATGACGCAAACGTAAGGGAAAACACTTGAAATGGGAGGTCAGTGATGAATACCAAATCACAGTTCGAGTGGATGACTGAACAGAGCTGAAAACACAGGAACAAATGCAAAATGTACTCTGCCAAACATGAAAATGGCCTGAATCAAACAAAGATGAGCTCTTAATTATACAGTTAACGTCCACATCTGTTTATCCATTTGCTTTAACTGCAGGCGACAAAGGGTGATCCTTTTCCCCTTGATTATGTGTTTTTGTTCGTTCTGCTCAGCACTGGAGAGAATAACACGCGTCATTCAAATGTATCTGTCTGCATAACAAACCTCTGACACTATTCTCCTTCTTTATTATCAATCTGTTTTGAGAAATAATGGGACTATAGGGTCAAAGACCTTTTCCATTGCAATATAAAGATGTTATTTAATGATTTTAAGTGGAATCAGACAACCTTTCCTCCCCTAACGTTTCTTTCCAAGTTGTATAAATGTTGGCGCACTGTAGCAGACAACTGGATCATTTCTGTTTTCCTCAGAATATCAACTACCAACAACAGAGGACAAAATATAAGTTTAATCATTCATGTAGTCTATAATGGAGATGTGGAGAAAGACAGAAATGGTTCCAGGCTGCCAGCCTGACTGGATCAGCAGTCAGCCTTCATTTACCAGGGATATTTCATGTACGTAGGCAGACAAAATAGCATATTTTATAGGTTTATAGGGAATCAATCTAAACGTAGACGATGTCATTATTCTATAGCCATTACATTGTGATCAACATTAACTTCATAATGATTCCTTAAAGCAAATAACTTGCCAGTTTAAAGGAATCGTTTAACAGATTTTTGCATGGTAAATATGAAGCTACAGTCAGAAGCCTGTTAGCTTAGTAGAAAGACTAGAAAAACAGAGGGAAACAGCTGGCCTGGTTCTGTTAAAACGTAACAAAATCCAAAGAGAGAATTATTGTTGTTTTACACAGAGTTATGTGGGAGACTATTACCTCAAGGATGTGACTGTGCCTGACCAAAAATAGGTACTGGTACATAGCCCCCCATAAATCTTTAGATTGTTGTTTTAATACTCTGGGCATTTTATAGATTCAAAAACAAGATATAATGTAGGTGTGGGACATCTGGCCAAGAAATTATATCGCAGTCTATTTAATTGCAATCAGGATCCATGATCATTTTTAACTTTCCTTTTCATCGATTTTGAAACGCCCTGGGACTAGAGCCAGACTCTAAATGGCATATCATTCTAAATTTGCACTATTAAAACATTGTATTAAATATTTTTTGGCACAAGCTCCTCATCTGATGTTGTCAGCTATAATAAATGTTGAATTATTTATAATACGTCACACAAGGAAGAGCCATGTGAAGTAATTTGTCCAATAACCATAGGCATCTAGCTCACTCTGTTGGTTTGTTTACTGTTCATGTAAAGTTTGGAAACTGATGTTAGAGGACTGATGTATATTCTACTTTCCCTATCTCCT
The DNA here is from genome assembly GCF_040436345.1 of Pagrus major. NCBI lineage: Eukaryota > Metazoa > Chordata > Actinopteri > Spariformes > Sparidae > Pagrus > Pagrus major. The sequence goes on from NC_133228.1 coordinate 6,539,644, forward strand.
ATTTGTATAACCTGGTAAGTGACCCCTGAATGATTCATAATACTCCTGAGAGTTACTGATGGCTGTGTATCCTGTATCTGAAGGTATATACTGACCTTGACGGCCCAGATCGATTGCTCCAGCGGGTGGAAGAGCTTGAAGCAGAAGCCGTCCTTCTTAGAGGGCCTCTCGATGAGCTCGCAGGCGTTGAGCAGCACCGTTCCAACCCACTGGCCATTTTTGTGGGTTTTATAGATGAGCAGGACGCCTGGTTTCAGCACACACCACAGCTTGGTCCAGCTCTTCAGAGTGCCACGGATCTGAATCATATACAGATAAATGTCAGATATTATAAGATTTTACCTCACCCAAGTTACCTATTATGCAACTTCTTTTTAGTCTGGGCTTGTTTCTGTTTGCCTTTTAATTATGTAGTATAGTCTTTCTGAGTTTCCAGCTTTTGGTTTTTTTTGCTAAAGCACTTTGTAAGCTCTGTTTTTAAAGGTGCTTTATAAATTAAGCTATTATCATTACTATTATTAAAATCTCAAAACTTACACAAAGAGTGACAGTTTTGCCAACAATGTTCAATGTACAGTAGCTACAGAAGTCTGCAAGAAAGTCTCTAAAAGTTGCTAGATTATGTCACAAGCTGATGTGTTTATGTATGATGTCATTAAGTAATTATCTGCATAGCAAACTGTGTGTTTGGGATACATTTTCTATTAAGTCCTCCATAAAAGTGATGGAAGATAATGTTAAAACAATTTGAAACAAAAGACCAAACACATTACTGTCTCTTACTCTGTCATCTTTCTTTTTTAAAATCACACCAATCCATTTAAATGTACCTTTAACTTCTAAAACTTTTAATGTAAGATCTTACATGGATTGTAGAACTCACTTGTCTTGAATACAAAAGGCACAAGTAAACTAAAGCCAGCTGAATGCTTAGAAAGAAAGATATGAAAGTAAAAATACTATCAAGAAACAAACAGTAGGGTTTAGTGGGTGGTTGTTAGAAACATTAGCATACACATAAGTTACCTTCCACCCTTTGAAAGGACAGTTAGGTAAAATTATAGTACACTGTACAACCAAATGTTGGGGTGTAAGATGTTCCCACCTTCAGCCAGTCGGCCATGACAATGACAGAGGGATCAGTGATGGTGCTGAGCAGCTCTTTGGTTGCCCTCTTCTTTTCTTCCCTGTAGTTCTTCTTCTGCACCTACAGAGAGCACAGACAGACGAACAGAAAATGTTCAGAACATCACTTTCCACAACTGTGCATATTAATATTCCACACTCTCTTTCTCACTGAATTACATTTGGCAGGAAATAATGAGACTGGAATCACACTTCTCAGTGTCGCCTGGTACCTTCTGAATGCAGAGTGAGTTATCTGCTGGATTTTATATCTCCTTTGGAACATAATGTACCCTGCCTATGAAAATATAGATTTTCAATATGTATTGATTTTAAATATCTGAAACATTTCAATACTCATTTTCCACAGTAGCAATACACCTGTATCAGCTGCGCCTTTTCACACTCTCTTCTCTGTGACACCCAGTTGACCCTGCTACAGCGCCCACATAGCCCTGCCTCCTCTCTCTCACTCAGGGTGCTGTGTCTTCGTTACTCGTCTCACTCTCTGCATTTTGTAATGTTGTTAGTTCATTAAAAATGACAAGTGCAGAGCCTTTGAGAGCAGTTTTGGTTGACACTGAAAACAGGAGCAGTGCTGTATGGAAATACAAGTGAAAGGCAAAGAATACAAATTTGACATAATGGTCAAACTGTCTAACTTCACCTGATGCACACTGTCCCAAAAAGACTTTTTCCCATAAGCTTACATTGTGAAAGAAGTGGCTGTAAAATAGTGAATATTTTTTCAGTGTCATAACCCCTGTTAAATCAGAATTTGATCAATTTGATCTGATGACGTTTGGAAAGTATACAATAGCAGCACTATTAAATCATTTTATCTTCATTTAATTTAGCTAAGGGGTAAATCCAAAGTTAGCTGCACGGCCAGCGGAAGTCTAGTGTGCATTCTCTATGGGCCACTGAGCAGCTTTCATGGGAATGAACTGGCCTCCGCCTCTGATGCTGTAACCGGAATTTCCTAATTTGATGCATGGTGCTAACACAACACATTTAGCAAAGCACCTGAAGGACCGACACGCTTACTGCTGTAAAGAATTCCAAGAGGTTGACAGCTCCCATTTCAACATCACCGAAGTTTCAATCAAAATGTCCCAGTAAACTGTTGTTGATGAGTGTGTTGTCAGACATCACACTTATTACAGCCATTTGTAATTCCCAAAGCTAAAATGATCCCTCACAGAGCTATCAGCCCTGAAGAATATCAGACAGCAGCCTTGGTATATCTATCTTTTCACAAAAAGCTTTCTTAAAAATCTTAAAAAATGTTATGCTGTCAGTACTTCTAAGTGCTATATCGTATCACCATGACCTGGATGACTGAGAACCTTCATCAACATGCTGTCAATACTGTGTGTATTCCTCCCAGTGTTATTGAAAAACTGTATTAATTATCAATATTTTTCAAGATACTGTATCAAAGTTAGACATTTTAGTATCGAGACAACACTGCTGCCTATCCTGTATTGTGGTGCACAATATGAAGGAACACTTAAGTTCAACCTATACAGTATTTTATAACAACTCACCAAGTAACACTGTGTGACAGTGCACGACAAGTACTTTTAAGACTCGTCAAGCAAGACTTAAGCTGATTTAGACTCTCTTACCTTGAGGGACTCCTTTTTGGTGAGCTTTCCTCCAGATGCCGACACGTCTTTGTCGGAGCCATTGTACAGCTTTGTTTCAGACTGTCAACACACAAGGGAAATAAAGGCTTTAACAGCAAAAAGTGAAAACTGAAGACATGAACATCCATGTTATTTCTCAACTTAATGTCTTCATAAAAAATACTAACTATGTATCGTGTTGAGCTGATAACACACTACTCAAACATGTGTGATGACTATAACCAAAGCTTTCTACATAAAAATCATCAGCTTGTTTTAGTGCTGCACTCTGTCTGGCTGCTCTGGATAAGTCATCCACTTAATGGCTACAAAGTGTTCCCTCTTAATAACAAATCGCAAATGGTACAATAAACAGTCTGCTGAAATGAGGACATTGCATTTTATTTTTGCAAAGAGTCAGCAGGAAACAGCTTCTCCAAGTGATTGTTTTCTTTTCCCTCTCAAGCTTCCCTGGTAGCCTTAACTTAGCTCAGTTAGCAGAATGAAGCCTATAAATGCCAGTACAGGTGTGTGCCAGCTCCTTTTACAAGCCAATTGGAGCGATTTAAAGTAGAGAGACAGACAGTGATGTGTGGGAAGCCTAAAGCACTGCTACTTAAGGCCTTAAATGGCCACAGGCAGAGTTAGCCTGAAGGTATGTGATAACAAGCACCAAAGCTAAAATCTTCTCTTTCACATCCTAAAGAAAACCGCACAGAGTTTCCTTTGGCTCGGACTACACGTATTTCTATGGAGATGGATGGAAACCAAGGCTCAGTCCTGCTTCTTCATAGCTTTTCTCAGATGTTGGATGTTTTTGATAGCAGAATCTAAAGATCAACTGAAGTCCACAGATAAGCATTCATTGAAATCGTGTCTTGGTTTTGGGAAGCCTTGCTGATTAAGAGCTTTTGATCATCCCGTCACGTTGTCATACTTGACAAAATCAAAACAAAAATGTAACAGGATTCATGTCTGATGAAAGCGTCTCTGCTGTGACTCAGAGGGAGACTCAGACACCCACGTCTACACTGACAAACATATTTGATGTGGACCGCGACAGATAAACTAGACGGGCCTCCTCCACACTGAGCTCATTTGAAAGGACGACAGAGTTTTGAATGTTTGATGTGTACAGTGTATATGATGTGTGACTCATCTCCATGTAGGATATCTCATGCCTGAGGCGAGACTGAGAAAAGGATTGAAGACAAGCAGTAATTCCCATACTCTCTGGTCTCATTACAACATGTGCCCAATCACCCATTATTGAACAGAGGAGTGATTTTTCTTACCTTGCTCTTAGATATGGAGTGCGAGTCCTCTTTTAAAGGCAGAGGCAAGAGGTCCTCCTTCCCTCGCTCGAAACCTGGAACAAAAAACAGAACAGCATAAAGAAATGCTCTCTCCATCATCATTCTCCAGGTGACCTACAGTATCTCATTCCAGTAGATCACCAAGTTACTGTGAAAATAATTATTTACAGCTTTAAAGGTCCCATTTTATTATAAGCAAGATTTCCATTTTTGTTAATAAAGCAGGTCTAGGTGCCCTATAAATATTGTAAAAGTATCAAAACAATCAATCCAGAGAGAAATGCACACTGTATTCAAAATCTGTGCCTGTTTGTCTGTAAGGTTGTGATGTCACAACTGTACAGTCACCGCCCTCAGCCACGCCCCTAGTACAACCATGGATGGAGAAAACACCAGTAGAGCTGAGGCATAAACACGGTGGACGGTGCCTGTTCAGGCATAAAAGTATGGACCTGAAAATGAACATAATATGGGACCTCTGAATTAGGAAAAATCCTGCCCGCCTACTTGGTTCAACAGTATTTGATGTTGAGACTGCATTAAGGTACACAATGACTATGCAATTCAAACTAAACTCTCTGTTCTACAGGGTTTCCCTCAAAACCCTCACATAGCTCTAAAACTTTTTTTTTATTTTTTTTTAAATCAGTCGCAACACAATTCAAAGACATCCCCCTTGGATGACGGGAATTTATAATCCAATTTTAAATGGGAAGCAATCCACCTACTCAAATGATCATTTGGAGAGTTTCTGTCTCCGCAGCGCTCAATCTTATGACCCGAGTTCTGGTAGGAAGGCTGAGCAGTAGTTTTTATTCATCTTAAAAACTGAATAAAGCAGCTTTTCTTGTCTTCTATATCAGTTTATTTCCCTTCTGCCCTTCTCTTTATTCTGTCTGTTTGCTGATTGACTGTCACTCATGTTCACCCTGTGGCAACTGCAAAAAACAGTATATTGGTGAGGGTCTTTTTGATTTTGCTTTGACACATTAATACATTCGCACTAAAGTAGAAACAAATAGTAGTCACTCTGCACCCTTTTCGTACTATTTTTCAATTCAGATTATTGTTCAAAAGCAAGTTGATGGAAAACATAGGAGAAATTATATTTATAAAACATGCCAAATGGTTCCATTCACAATTAATCTAATAGTTTTTCTTTTATCTTATAGGCAAAAGATTTGATCAATTAACTGAAAAAAACTGGTGTTACTTGGTGTTGTCGTTTCTGCTTTTGTGATGCCTTTCAATGGTGAGATCAGCTCGCCATTGGATATCAAATGTGTTTTAAAATATTTGCAAGGCCTACAAGTCCAAATGTTTGACGAGCTGAATGGAATCTAATTATATTACTGTCTGTCATGGGAGCAGGCTGTCCTTCAAAGCGTCTGGAAGCGAGCAAGACATACAATCTGGTTGGTAACAAGCTGGCGCCTGCTACAAGTTCCTGATCTAAACTGAGCTCTGAGGTCAGAGAAGTTGAAAGGAGGTTCCCTGTTTTAATCCATAGTTTGGCTGGGACAATGCAAATGTGGAAAGTGAACAGGAAACAAAGAAACAAAGGCTTGATTACCAACTGTTCCAGTGAAGTTGCTGATGGAAATGTGTAGTTCTATAAATATCAAACTAGACAATAATGTATGTGTCTTAATGCAGTTTAATGTAGACGTAGTGTGTCATAACAAAACTAAGCAGACAGACACTCACTGTTCCTCATTGAGCTCCACCTTAGCTTTTCTAATCTTCATTAGTGTGCCAGTTTCTAACCAATTAGTGTCACCTCAGCAACAAATTCCCCACTGAGACCCCGGCAGTTTATGACACCGGTGGTCTAAAGGTGGCAGAGAGCTTGTAAATATTTTATAGTTTCCATCTCTTATCCACAGGCCACCAATATTCAGCCATGAGAACGAAGGAAGCGCTGCTGAGTTTCATTGCCAAACGAGATATTTGTCATTTGGAAAAGAGTCACGTCTTATTTGACGAGCCATCTAGCTTAATAAAAACAGCTGTGCGTCTGAGCTGGCACAACAGGCATCCTTCTTGTGAATTCTTACTGCATACTTTCATTTTTGTCCTGCAGTTACTTTGGAGTTTCAAACTAGGATACTTTTAATAACAACAATGTGATGTATGAGTGATTTTATTTAGAAATGTTTCAATCATATCTTGTCATCTATCCTGCGTCTTCAATTTACAGTGATGCCTTTCAATAACAACGCCCTACAAACAAGCTTTCTTCCTGGCAGTCCATTATGTGTACATAGAGGAAGCAATCATGGTGATAGCAGACAAAATAGAAGGTACAATAGTGTGTCAGTGCTTCACGGTGGGATATTTTCTTGAACTAGATGGTAAATAGACTGGATTTCTGGATTGAAACACAAACTATGACGCAGTGTAACTACTTTCTGCCCAAACAGTTCCTCTTGGGAATGAAAGTAATGTGCAATAGGTCTTCAGAGCTGCTGTAAAAGTGCTACTTGGGAAAGAGTCAACATCATACATGCATGTCTGGTTTGAGAAGCTTCAACTACTTGTATAAATGGTGCAAAAAAGGAAGTTCTACAGCTGAAAGACCCTTTCTTGCTTTCTTTGCTTTTCTTTATCCACACAATTAAAAGGAAACAGCCTTTTCATTTAACTGATTGCATGCAACATGAGCGCTAAACAGTGTTAGTTCAAATTAGCTCTAATTAAGCATCCACAGTGATACACATCAAGAAAGGAGGGCACGCAAATGTCTTTCTTTCCTTCTGAGTGCTGCTTTTCATTTGAATGTGGATCGAGTTTCAGCGGTACATTAGATGTCCCACCAGACCATCTGTGCCCACTTGACAGGCACATCTCCATGCCAACTTCAACTGGAAAACAACTCGAGAGCAATTCACCCGCTATGGCAACCACTCATCAACCTCTTCTCGCAATCTCATTCTATGTGGGGGGACTGGATGATCATAAAAGAATAACTGAGTTAATTAAAAAATTATATAGTCACAGTGTAAAGTCGTCATTTGCTCTGTTGTTCTTTAAGTAACAGACAGCTGAACAATATGCAAAAGTATTACATTGTGACGGTTTTTGACAGATATTGTGATATGAGTAATGATTTAAGTGGCAATTGCAATTTTTATATTTTGTTTTCATGATTTATTTTTCCAACATGATGGTGTCTTAGAAAACTGTGGGTTACATGCACATATTTAGTCAACAGATATTCACGTGAGACAAAGAAACCTGAAACTGAATGAAATCTTTTGTAGTAAAAGTAAAAGAATGATGACTGAGCTAACAAACTCACTACTTATCCATGCTTGTTAGCTCTCCATTTTGCAATCAAGCAGTCTGACTAAATGAATGTTTTTGAGATACCCTAATTGGTTCAGGGACCCAAATGTGTTACCATGGCACAAGCAATACACAACAGATAAACGCCTTGTTGCAAACATAACTATTTCAAGACAGTGTGAGGAGCTAAGCATGATGCATGAGGCAGCTTGTTAAATACATATAGGCTGGGGATTATGCAAAATGTTCAGGACAATGTCTAGGCTGAGAAATGGGCTTTGCTGTGAGGGCTACAGAAAATGTTGATAAGCATTTCCTCTGCTAAGGACAATGGCTGAGCAGGGAAGCAAGCAGGAATATTAAGGTAGAGAGGGTTTTGGTGGTGTGAATTTCAAACAGAAGAGCTTGAGTATGCCATGATATCTAACAGTAGGATTAGTTTTTTTTTTTTTTTCCAAATGCTGGATTTTTCTTCACACTATTTCTAATAAAGTGATTGTTAGCTGTTGAATTACTTCAGGTTTCTATTGAGCACTTGTTTAAACAGTGTTTAAAACAAATTTCAGAGTAACATGAAGCATTCTACATATGATAATTGAAAGTATTTCACTTTTAAAAAGAAAGGCTTCTCAGAATGACTTGCAGCAGCAAAGATCAGATGGCAAAGATTTTTTTTGTTAACCTGTCACAAAGATAATGGTGACACTGCTGACAGATGCCACTGGGTCTGGGTAAGGTCAAAGTCCAGTCTATCGGACAGAGACTTCTCACATGCTCCATCTGGTTTATTTTGGACCGGTAGAGACGAGGACTGGACGTCTCTTTTTGCCAACAGGATAAGTGAATGCCAACTGTTTGTAATTTAAGTCACCTAGGAATTCAATTATTCATGTAACGTTTTACATTTTTACCTGACACCACAATTACTAATTAGTGACTTGTCTGTTGTTGTTGTTGTGTCAGCGCTGGAGAAAGGTTTGGCTGCCCCCATTCTCATTCTGGTATAGGAGAAAAAAACGCTCCAATTTGTTTGTATTTTTTTTAAAACAATCATAATCGTCATTCCAATCATCAGAAAAATGCTGAATATCAAATCTAATAATCGTGCATACATGTAAATATATGTATACTTTATTTTTTACTTGTACTTTTTATACTGAAGTACATTTATTGCCAGACAATTACTCCTGATACTCAAGTACATTCAATATCAGGCACTTTAAAGGGGCTCTGTGGAACTTGTATAGTCAACTGAGAGAGACAGGGAAGGTCCTATTTTTCACGTCACGTTACAATCCGCTCACATATGGCCAATAAAAAAGTGATTAACACATGTAAATTGCTACAAATTGCTACATAGGGCACCTTTAAGACTTCCGCTCAAGTTCTATTGTATTGTGTTTTTCACTGTTACCAAAGTAATATTTTAACAAGATATCTTTACTTTTACTCAAGTATGACTTTTGGGTACTTTTTACAACACTGCTGAAAAACAGTGTACAGGGGACACCAGCACTAAATCTGCAAAATAAAAAAATAAAATAAAAAAGGTAACAGCTGTTAGCTTGTTTAGGTTTGTACTACTGGCGAACAGGTTAGGATGGCTAGGGTAACACTAGTTAGCTTAGAGGTTGCCGTTATTGTTTCCCATAGAGACAGGGATTTAGAAAACAGTAACACGCAGATAGCAGAAGGGAGGCAAATGTTGCCTGAAATAGTCACCCAATGGCAGACTTTTACCCACAGTCTTCATCTGGTGAGTCAGACTAGTATCCAGTCTGTTCAGACCTCTCCCTGCAAACTACTTGGAAATGGCTTTAAAATGGAAATCCTACCAATATATATAAAAAGTAAAAGAGAGCAAAGGAAGGAAGCTCAATGAGAATTTCAACATAAAACAAGCCTCTGCAGTAAACATCCTTTGGGAGATTTCACTGGATCAAAGCAAAATAAGTAGCTAACAGTATGAGCGTTAAATTTGATCGCTTTACTCGGTTTAATATAAATGAATACCCACGTTTTTTGTCTAAATGCACAAATTTACACCACATCTTGTCATGACATTCAGTCTGCAAGTCGGCTAAATCTAACCCTTGCTGTATGTGACTGAATTACAGGGATTGAGTTTTTTTTTGTGTGTGTGTGTGTGTAGTTGAAGTTGTAGAGGACGCACGCCCCACTGCAGCCTGACTCAGGCATTTGCTTTTAAAGACTACAGCCGCAGTGATCTCACTCTGCATCAAGCATCATAGATAGGAGGAGAGAGAGCAAAGAGACTGAGAGAGGAAGAGCTGCTACAATGAATGTCTTTCCACATTAATGCTCTGCCTCACAAAATGAATACAGTCTGGTTTAACTGAAGCAGTGCACCAATATTATGCCTCGGACACACAATAACAGAGGTGAAAGTGAAGGGGAAAACGATCACGAAAACACACCATTCAGTTAATTCCACTACAAATCGCATATTTTAAGAATGTACAAAAACCCTCTCTAAACGTATATTTGATATTTTCACAGGGGTATAATTACAGGATATGAGCTTTCCTTTCACTGACTGTCTCTGCTATCAAGTCTCATAAATTGCAATAACTATGTGATGCCTAAACGTATTAAAAGTAAATGCATTGATATGATTTTCTCCTGATGGAGGTGTGGGTGTGGTTGAGCCAGCACATCTGCTTGGGAAAACACAGCAACATAAGATGACGAAACACATAATCATGACTCACTGTCAATATACATTTAATGTCATCTGAAAACATAGTTTTTGTGGTATTTTAGACATTCGACGCCTCAACCCTGAAATCATCTCATCTCAACCCAGTCATGATTAATGCAACACTGAAGCTTCTCCCATTAAAAGGAGCTTCTTTTCAAGCCACTAAAACTTCAAAACCACTTCACATCTCTTTTTGGAAAGGCAGTCCCTCTGGAGCTGTTGCTCGTGCTTCAGATTCTTATCACACCATAGATAAACCCATCTTCTTTCAAGTTTATTATTATTTATTTAAGCTCATATTAGTGGAAAACATGACTGATTAAAGGACACAAAATAATGCAGCTATAAAGAGCACTACGCTGACATTTTCCTTAAAACCATGATTCAAAAGCAATGTCTTCATGAAGCTGCTGTATTTTTTTTTTAGGAACTGCGAAGGCTACCATGGAAACGGGTTGTGAACAACAAATTGAGGGAAAAGCTGACAACCCAGTTACCCTTCAGAATACATCAATTTTGGGGAGCAATTTGTCCGAGTGTTTGCTTCTGTGGACTGTGTCTACTATTCTGGCTCAAAAATCATGAAAACTGAGCGATTTCCTGTCTGTTTTGCTGCTTGGACTGAATGCAGGATGAAAGAATACTACACCAAAACAGCAGGTAAAAGAGAAATGCTTCCCCCAACTGTGAATATATCCAGAACGAAGGAAAACAATCTGTTTCAGATGTCAAATATTCAGGTGTAACCTCTGCAGAGCAGCTGGGATAGTTGGGATGCAGGTCTGCACTGCATCAAGGTATCCCTGAGACTCCACGTATAGCAGGTAATGTAGAGGCACACTGTATAGGTTCATGTTAACACAGTATTGGTGGCTGTAAGTAAAATAAAAGTGCATCAGAACACTGTGGTCGTTGCTCTTAAAGTTGTTGTCGGTTATTGTCTCAGACTTGAGAAAGCTCCTCAGTCAACTCATGTGTAAATTTGGTGTTATTGCTCCTTAAAATGAAGCTTTAACGATTTTAAACATAATTTTCACTTTAATATCCCTTCAGGTCCTTCTTATCACACCTAAGCCAAACTTCTGTTCGTTGCTACTGTAGTGCACCACTTCTTCTTGATAATCAAAAACCTATCTTGTCTTACTTACATCTTTATGGCCAGTGACTCCACTGAATGTTCCAACATGCAGTATGCCAAGTCATGCTGACCTCAACTTGACCCATGATTCCATCTAATTAATCGACCGTAAGGGTAGAGCTTTTTCCACTCTCTTAATAGCTTTATGAAGGCCCCATTTTAAACTTCAAAATCAATTTCCCTCACAGTTAGTCCTTGGCTACAGAGGAAGCAACAGTATACAACACAGCAGCCCGGCCAACATGAAAGGGTGTGTCCAATAAAGATTAGACAGACATTTAACAATAATAAAATCTGATATTGCTGTGGGGTTAAGTGTATTTGTACTGTAGTTTATCACAGAAGTTCACAGAGGTATCAAAAATGAGTTTCAAGCTGCACAGCTGAGCCCCAGCCTGCCCTTGTCCTTGATCATTTTAATCTCCAGGCCTCATTCCTGGCCTTCAAACCTTTTTCTTATGCAGCCTGTCAGGGTATCACACATACATAACAACAACTGAGCTGAAGTGGTCCAATCCACATTAAAAGGGTTGTAATTTTTATTCTGTCAACAGGCTGGCAGCTTGACGAGACAAAAGCACATTATCTCTTGGAAGGGATGATATTTCAAACAGGATGCGCCTGGAAGAGAGTGGGAGCATTAGACAGGTTGTATTACCATGGCTGCTGTGTTGTGTTGGTGCTCTATTTATAATCCACTGGGGCCATGTTCATGTGCACTGTCATATGCTGGTCTTTGTAAAGACTGCAGGTACCAACCTGGTGCCCCATCTTTTTATATTTCAGGGTTCTTGCCCAGTTTTTCAAGCCAAATTCAATGCTTAGAAATACCCCTCTAAGACCCCAACAAATATACTTTAAGACCCAAAAATTTCAAAACAGCTTCTTTGATAGAGACAATTTATTCTAACATATTCCATCAATCATGTGAAGAACCCAAAACACAATAGGCCTGTGTGTTTCTGGTGGTGACACACAATTGCTTAATGCTGACTGTTGACAAGTTGTGACTGGATGAAGTTTTGTGTTTGTTACCTGAAAACAATGGAGGCGCTAGAACAGCCAAAGTAATTGCTGCTGTGTAAACAAAAAATTGGATGAAATTTGGATTATAGATCATTTTCTACAGCTAAATACAGGCGAAACAGAAGTTATTATTTCTTTGGCTTCGACTCGAAGGTAGGAAAAGTCTTTGTTTTCTTTCCTCATCTCTTAAACCTGCCCTCCATTATCTGGGTGTTTCTATATTTCTATTCCCTACAGCTTTGAGTCTGGACCAACATGGAAATTGTTTGGTTTCTCCCTTGTTGAAACCAGCTGAGGAACATTGCTAAACTCAGGCCCACTTTGTCTTTACCTGAGATGGTGATGACTATGCATGCATATTTCATCTTCTTTCATCTTCTTCATCTTCAGTCCTCAAAAAGGTCTCAATGAATGCCAATTTTTACACCGACTTCCCATCCAATTCAGAATCCAGCTCAAGATTCCAGTGCTGAACTGGGTCAGTCAAAAAACCCAAAGATAATTTGTTTGCACTGGTATAAAACACTGGTAAAAGCTACAAATCCTTTAACAGTGGAGAAGCAGTAACAAGTACATTTCTTGCATTGTTGCTTGAAACTTAATATTAAAACTGAAACAATTGATTGATTGGTGTGAATGGTTGAAGATTCATTTCATTTCGATTTTAGTAATGTAGCAGAAAACAACTACGTATTGTTACAGAAACTCATTGTAGTTGTTATATATCATCACTACTTCGAAATTAAATGGCTACAGACAAATCATTCGCTGGCAAGCATAACCACAAAGTAGAGCTTTTGACACCACACACTTCGCCAGCAGACAAACAAAAACTGAGTCATCAGCCATCCATGTGAGACTGCTTTCTGTGAGACACAACCTCAAAGAATACAAATCCTGCTAGGTTAAAGCTATACAACAGTAGGCACCATAATGTCAGCAGACTGCACTGTGGAGCCGACGCGGACATAAAAAGAAAACAGGGAGACAGATGTAAAGAGCAATAGAAGGTAAAAAGAATAATAATAAAAACACACAGAAACAGAAAGTAAGTAAGTGCAACCCTCCTGCACCAGCCGTCTCCTGCAGTCTCTGTAAAAGCTGTGCCTGGTAGTGGAGCGTATAAAATAAGGATGAATGGAGCCAAGGCTGAAAACTGACTGTGAGAAAAACAACATGACTCAGACAATGTCTCGCGGCTCAACTTATTTGTTTTGCTGGAGGAGCTGCAAGATTAAAGGGGAAAGAAGGTCACCAGCCTGAATCCCCAGACACGGAAAGGTCTGAGGAGAAAAAAAGACAATGACGACCAATCTGCCCTCCCTCGACAACTGCTGTTAAGATGCCCTCTAGCAAGGCACTTATCTGACTGAGCTGCTCAGTGGCAAACAGCAGAGGACTGAGGTTGAACTAGGTTGCATAGGACTGAATTACTGCATCAAAGTATGGCAGCGTTATTGCACAGTCAGCCTTTTGTGGATTAATAAAAACAGTCATCTACGAAGGTGGAACAGAGAACATCCACCCTCTCAAAGCCCCAGGGGATGCCAGCTGCCTGCCTCCAGGTTTGTGCCCTCTGCAGGAGGACAAAAACAAAGGGAAGATCACAGAGGTAGGGATTTTACAAATCAACACTAAACTGATTTAATCCTAAATGTTCTCTGGGATTTGGTGTACTTCTAAAAACGGGGATTATCACTGCACTCTCATCAGAGGTATCGTTGGAAGCTGAGTAATAACAAGCTGGCTGAGCTGAGGCCTGAGCCTTCTTGATTCATCAGTCTGCACCGACCTGTGTAGACTGCACCAGCCCATAAATGGCTCGCTATTTTGTTCTCCAACTGTGAGCAAGTCCTTGAAATAAGGAGTCACAAACAAACATTTCACAGCTACTGTATGACCAAGCAAAATTATTCAAAGACTTAGATTTTGATGAGACAGATACAGTATGTTGATTTAAAGTATTTGTCATAACATTGGTAAGATTTTTAACAACTTATCTTTTCCTCCCTTTTTGCCTAAGGTAGAACTAATAGTAACTAAGTAACTAACTAATAGTTGAGCTAATGAATCATTACATATATGCCTTGTTCTTAGTGATTGGATTAGTGTCATATTTTTGTGTGTGGTCACTAGAAATCAACATTGATGGACACAGGCAGTTGATCAGCTGCAGGGCAGCACTGTTAGCTGTTACTTAGTGTCCCATCTTTGAGTACTCCATTTCTTCCCCCAACTAAAATGATCAACAATATTACAGAGTTACAGATTTTAAAATAGGATGTCTAACTGCTATGTTTTGTGTTGCAGAGACATTTACTGGAGTTACCTGGCTTTTCCTGGTCCAAAGCTCCTGTTGTAGTTGCTAAACACTGCCCCTTTGCACTGATCTGCCAGTCTGGACATCTACCAGGAGGTACAGCTGGCAGCTCTTAGTGTACTCTGGTGATATGCCACCCCCAGTATGCATTCGACAGTTGGCAAATGTCCACATAGTGCACCTTTAAGTATATATCTTTAGCGATGAGCCGGGGCTGTCATGCTGATTTCATGTTCTAAATGTCTACTTGACCAATTTGCTTGGTCAGAAATACTCAATTAATGGTGTAACTACGGTTGCCCATGATCAAGCAGGTGTTGAAATAACATGAACTAAAATAGTAAATCAGTGCTAAAGTTAACAAGCTGGGATAGTTAACTTCCACTTTCAATATGGAGCCTAGATTGCCAACTTACACTTTCTGAGTGGAATACAAACTTCACAGCACCCAAATGCTGGATGTTGAAGTGGAGCAGATGTCTTAAATCACAGTTTATGTCAACACTATGTGGGCTTGTTAAAAAAAGGGGGGAAAGCGTCTTGCATCTGCATTCACAGAATATATGATTATGAAGCGGTCCATTCAGAAGCTCGGAGCAGAGGATGAACGCACATCTCCTAGCAACACTCAGATATCACTCAACAGCTGCCATGAAAAATTCCAACCCAAAGGCTTGAAACCTTGTTTCTACAAATATAAATACATTTGTGAGAACTGATAACATAGTCAGAGAAAGTTGCCCCTTGCCTGTGGTCATCTTAGTATTGCGTTAAAATGTTTTTCAGTTCCTTTCTTTCTGGCAACATGAACAATGTGCTTTTTGTTACAGAAACTTTAGAGCAGTGAAATATGTTAGCCATACCAGCCAACCTCATCCAAACTCAGTTTGAATCATTTCTCTGAAAGCCAAGACTGAGCACACGTAAGTCAGCTGAATCCAAACAAGTTGACAGCAGAGACCGATCACGAGAACTCTGATAACTTTCCATTTGAATGTAGTAACCTGATGCAAGCTACTTACAGTCAACAGTACATCTGACACACCTTCTAACTAGACCATACACTTCTCACTTTTTAAATCCACTACTACAGACATACAAGTCAATCACGAGGTAAAACTACAGGGTCAACCAGCCACAGTTCCCAGTATGGAGATCTACAAAATCCACACCCTCATACACCCACCTGGCAGCGAGATGGGTGACAGCTCGTTATAGCCCCCGAAGGAGGCATTGCGGATGAGTTTGCGTCCGTCCGGGTGTGGAGGTCGAAGTGATGCTGTCCCGCCGCACGTAGAGAAACGGCGACGACTCAGGAGGCCCTCCTCCTTCATCATTGGGACGGCAGGAGCTCCCCCGGCGGGTGGGAGGAAGGGAGGCAGGGGTTGGGGAGTGGTAAGGAAACTCAAGGGTAGAAGGGCAAGGGGGGTCTGGAAAGAGTCTGATCCGTCTCACGCAGCTAGTGAGCCAAGCGAATAAACCGACCAATGCACACACGCAAACACACACACACACACACACACATACACACACACACACACACACACACACAAGAAGCTCAGACACCAGGCATGAACCAGTTCAGTATGCTGCTCTCCTCTAGGCTTCCTTCAGCAGACTGCTCCCTTTCTCCCTCACACACACTCTCGCTCTCTGCTCTGTGAGTGTGTGTGAAAGCAGCAGCCTGTAAGTACTTAATAACGAATAAGCTGAGCCCCTCCTACTCCCTCTCCACCGGATGGGTAGGAGAGCTGCATCTTAGCTTGAAAATAGCCCTTATTTTTCACATCTCATCTTTCTATTCTGCTCTATCTCTTGCTGCATTTTTAATTCATGGTTTTAGATTCAAAGGGACACTTCATTGGTTTTCAGCTATGTTTCAATGGATTAGTCATTGGAGTGGCATGTGCGTGACATCTGCATTATTTGTTCATATTTTCTAAATATTGCTCCAAGCAAATTTAGGTTCACCAGTCACTTTAATGACATCAGTGGTGGAAGAAATACAAGTATGATAATGTTAAGATAAGTGTCTTTTTCACTGACAACAGCTACTGAATTTAAAAAGACATATTTTGGACAAAAACAAATTCTAAAATAAATTTTAAAATATTAAAATCACCACTTCACTATAGCATTTATTGGAGACTACTGATATTCCTGCCTTCCAGCTAGTGTCTAACACAGCCAGATAGTAGCTAGTGGGGCTGCCCAACCGCCAGAATCAGTGCTGCCAGCTAGGGTGGCAACAGTACAGCCACTGGGAGTAAAAAAGCAGCGCTGCCGAATAATATGTTGATCCAGGTGCTCACTAAATCCAGTCACTAACCTGGAAAGTTTCACCACTGAGCACTTCTTTCAGCCTAATGTTGCCAGTTCTGAGGAAGCCACTGACTACTCTAGTTCTTTTAACCCATTTTATTGAATCTGAATCCAGTATTTCATCCGCCTATGCAATCAGAATCCCCTGTCCTATTTATTCAAATTTAGCTTTCAACAATTTAAAGCAACTAAGTCGTATTCCCCAGCCATTCTAATGAGCAGGTTTTGCATAATATTTCCATTTCAGCTTAATGGCTTCCTGAGTCATTGATTTTGACTTTTGAAGCAGCAAGAGTGTTTTATACAACCCCAATTCCAAAAAAGGTGGGACGAATGTGATCATTTTGCTATTGCTTTTTGATATAACGGTTTATTTAATATTTAAGTCATCGACCTCATATTGCTTATTCTGATTTTGATGGCAGCAGCCAGTTTCAAACGAGTTGGGACAGGGGCATCAAAAGACTGGGAAAGTTGTGGAATGCTCCAAAAACACCTGTTTGGAAGAATCCACAGGCAAACAGGTTCATTGGTAACAGGTGATTCTTGAAAGGCTCAGTCTTTCACAAACAAGGATTGGCTGAGGTTCATCACTTCATGAAACACATGACTGTATGTAGGACATTATTACAAGGGCTCAAGAACCCTTTGTAAAGCTGTTTGTGAATGATTGTGTTCTTTCTCTATTTATGTTTCACACAGTCCCACGTTTTTGGAATCAGGGTTTTACATTACTACTTCCAAGAAAAAAAGATGTAAGACTGCAGAAGAAATTTGTTCGACACTGTTATTAATGAGTTGTTAGAAATGCACAAGGGATCCAAAATGGAACTCTATCAGAACCCAGCACTGTGTAACACTGCAGCACAGCTTGATTTCTGTAGTAAGTTAAGCTTACAGTCCGGAAGACACAATAATTTCCCATGCTGGGGTGGTGTGGGTTTACGACTGTGAAAATCTCACGCAACACACACTGGTTCATGTCAGCACTCTGGTTTAAGCTCAGTACATTGGAAGACTGATTTCCTTCATCAATACGAAAGGCTCTTAAGCGGTTGTTGTGTAAATAGCCTACATAGACCACAAGTTGTTAATGGATATACACTTTAATAGCCATGAAATGTCCCTTTAAGACACCGTATGCACATGCTCTCCATCTTTCTAATCACATGATTCTCTTGTCGTCATTACTCAGCTAATACACTTGTAACCAGCTATGCATTGGACTGCACACACAAGCACACACAATCATAAAACATAAGCTCTGCTGAGGACAGAAGGAAGCACTAAATCACACCAGTGCTCAGTTGACCTTACTATTCACCCCAGATGTAAACCAAGAAAACCAAGAAAACCAATTGCATGGAATGGATAAATCTTCATTTTGTCATATTACATATTTACAGAATCAGATTTTACATTCACATAGAGTATCATATGGAAAAGGCTCCAGTGTGGCGGTCACTGAGAGCTGCATTGAAACGTGCACTACAGTTAAATCATGCTGAAAACAAATGCTTTGTCTGTGACCGAGCAGGTGATTCCGACTATACATTGTTTTTTTCACAGACTTCTGTGACATGCTTAGGACACAGTTTTCTAGAAATGCTATCCCAATGATGCAATTCCAGTTGTATTTTCAGAAATAAACATGCCTCAGTCTGAATGAAGAGCTGATATATTTTGATACATTTCAGATTCCCTTTAAAAACTGAGTTATTTCGCATGCAGCAAGTCCCTATTTTATGTGATAAAAGGAAACCTTGTTTAGTTGCTGGGCTGAAGGTTGTCAAAGAGAGTTAATGTCTTCAGGATGGTTCATACAAAGGACATTGGTGGTTACTGTATATTTTTGCTTGGCATTGGCCCTTATCTTTGAAACACAGTCTTTGAGGCACAGTGCCTGCTGTTGATCCTTCCACAGTCCACTGGCATCTTCCTTTCAGCTGACCTGTCAAATTTACCCTTTTATTTTAGCCCTTCAAAGAACTTAAAGCATTCTACTGGCATCCTAGCAAACTGTGTTACCAACCGTCCCTTGAGACATTTCATCCAAGATAGCTTGGAGAGGTAAACAGTGTAATCCCCTCCATAACAACTGTCCCTGAGCAACCTGATGAATTTAAAAAGTACTGATAAATCTGCAGCTCTGCCTCTGACTCAACTGTGCTTTAATTAACACAGGTAATTAGGAGGTTCAGATCCCAGGCCTAATTAACCTGCTTTCAGGGGAAAATTTCATTTCTGCTGTGTGCAATGGCATTTGAGAGCCACTTGGGAAACATTCTCTAAGTATAGTCATCATCTGGGTCATTTTTCAAGTTATTTTCAGTGAAGTTAAGATTGGCTTTTGTTAATGAGTACTGATTCTGGCAAATCCTAACCTCACCACATTCACTGACTGAACAAATGGAGCTAATCCATAGTCGAGCACAGCTTTCACCTGCAGTAAACATTGTGTCCGCTTTCAGTCTGTTAATCATTCTTGTCTTTTGCCTTTCTTACAGTTTCCCCTTCTGCATTCCTGGCAAATAATGGTTTGACATTTTGTTTCTAACAAATTGTTATGCCTTATCCCCCCTTCTCTAAAAAGCATTCCTGTCACAGTGACGTTCAGAACCTTTAAGCGTACAAATGTGACCATTGTTTGAATGTCAGATCCTTGGCTCGACTGGTCAGATGGAATTACTCCACCACATCTACCTGCTCCAGTACTCATGTGTATCAGATGAGCTGGTGTCAGGTGTAGCTATTACTGCCATGCCAAACGGGCCAGTACACAGGTGAATGAGAATCTTTAGCTGTGCTGTGGAGCAATAATGCAACACAGGCATTGAATCTAAAAGTTATTGCTAGATTTGAATCCTCTGACTTCCTTTCTTTTCCTCTATAAAGCCACCTCAAGTTTGACATTGGTGATTTTGAGTTAAGTGTCTCAACAACTACTGACTGCCACAAAATTTGGTTCAGACATAATTTTTTTTCCCCTCAGGATGAATTCTAACAACTTGACACTTCCCTGGTTAATATTTCTAACTTTACCTCTTGCGTTATTAATGGTTAAGGTCAAAATTATACTTCATCCAGTACTTTGGTTTATGACCAAATTCCTGTAAATGATATTCCCATCAGCCTCAGCTGTACTTTATGTCAAGTGCTAATTAGCTAATGTTAGCATGCTACCGAGCAAAAACTAAGATGGTGAAAATGGCAAATATTATACCTAATAAACATCAGCATCTTAGCAGTCACTGTGCGCATATCGGCATGCTGATGTTAGCATTTAGCTCAAGGCATTGTTGCTCCTGCTAACAGGGTTGTAGATTCGTTGTCTTTTTTATCCATTGGACTTGCTAGTACCTCAATAAATAACAAGTTTCCCCAGTCAAATGGGAATTCTCTTAAAGCTATTTCAGGACACTTTCATTTTTTGTTCATTCAGGCAGCCCCTTTGGATAAAAGATTACAATGGTGAGACAAAGTTTGTTTTAGTGTTGTACTGTACCATTTTAAACTAAAAAATGGTTTAAAAGATTCATCCAACCGAATTAAGTTGGAATCCCACCCGATGACAGACATTAAGAGAAACTACAATAACTACACAGAAATAGCCTTCTCTCTGATCATCTCTTTTGCTTATGTAGGTCATATAGATGCATCAGTATTAAATCGAGACCATTTCATAACCGGTAAGAAGATCCCCGTAGTGCATTTAAGAAGAGATCCCATCTGATACAGTTTGTGATGGTTAAGAATAATGCAAATCTTTTTGAGGTAATATTTTGTTATTTTCAACCGATATCAATAAAAACCCTTTTCATCATAACACTGATGAGAACACAAAGGTCAGTTTTAA
The DNA here is from genome assembly GCF_040436345.1 of Pagrus major. Classification (NCBI taxonomy): domain Eukaryota; kingdom Metazoa; phylum Chordata; class Actinopteri; order Spariformes; family Sparidae; genus Pagrus; species Pagrus major. The sequence continues at coordinate 6,560,388 of NC_133228.1, forward strand.
CAGTGAATAGTGAAGCTCAAAGAAACTGCCTTAGCAAAACACATGACTAGACTGCAGACAAACTATGACACAGTAACCCACGGGCTGCAATACAGCTGATACCATGCAGTGGAAGTGATACATACACTGTAGACTGGAGGTCACATGCAGACATACATATCAAGTCTTAGATAAAGGCTACAAGGAGACCCTGTAAGCTTGGGATTAGCTCCGCAACAAAGAGGCTTTTTGAACACTGGCCTTCAGACATCTTCTGCTATACTTCTCTCCTCTTACGTAAGAACTGTCAGACACTTTGAAGAATAGAGGAGTGAATAATTGTGTTTCTGTCCACATGATAACTCTGGTGAGCCACTTTATGTTGGTGTGATCTTCGTTCTGTCCTCACAAGAGTCAACTCACATGAACAATGCACACATACGAAAGCACAATACAGAACGTCACGAGGCAGCAAAGATCAGAAATCGTCAGGGGAGGGATGCAAGGGTTAATTTGAGCAGGTAAAACTAAGACAACCGAGATGTCAAACTGTCGCTATTGCTGAAACACTAACAAGCACTACCCTTGTCAGCTGCTACTACTTCATACTGTACCTTGCTTTCCTTCAGGTTAAAACCAAAGTGCCCCAAGGTCAAGTGTTACCAGGACTCTAATCGCCCAAATCATGCCAAAATCTCTCCTGCTTTACATCCACGTTGTGTTAGTCCATGCAAGCCTTCGGCCATCTGAGCAGAGCTCAGGCCCCAAGGCAGAGATATTCTCCATCACCTTCGGCCTGTCTTCCTTTACTTCCACACACTCTACGTTATCTACAGTACATATCTCTGCTGTCAAGCCTTGTCCCTCTTAGCTGAGGCCTCCCGGGGCTCAGCCAATCACTGAATGAGAGTGTGGGCGGAAGAAGGAACACTGGATAGGCAGTGGCTGAGGGTGCAGATAAGTCCAGCCCCCTCCATGTTGTTAACCCCGTCAGACGGAGCATAATCCCTGAGGCTGAGCTTAAATCCATGTTGACCCCACCTGCTCTCTCACTCTTGCAGTCCCTTGCTTTCCATCTCAATTCACTTCTCATCAATTTATATATTCTTCATCTCCTCCTCATTTCCTTGTTTTGAACTCTTTCTCAATTCTCACTTTCTTATGTTCCTTATTTTAACACCGTCTTCCCCTGCACCCTTCTCATTCTCCACCTCTCTCTGTCACTCTCCAGTACAGGCAGATTTTTCTGTTTACCTGGAAAGAGGACAGCAAGTCAGTGAAAGGCGGTTAAAGCGAGAGCGGCTTCAAAGCTGATTGCAGAAGCCTCGTCAAAAAACCTCCTGGGTTTATTTTTGTTCTCAGTGAGTCATAAAGAAAAGTAGGCTCACTTGGCAGCCAGACCACAGAACTGAGAGTTTTGTCTACGCAAATGTGATGATGCAACAAAACTCAGATTTAACTAAATAACCCAAACAACACTCTAGATGCATTATGAAAGCAGTCTGAATCATAAACTAATGTTACACAACTCTTTACTATAAATAGCAAGTTTTGATTCTCTTCTATTACAGTCAGACGGATACTGTATTTTGGAGCCCAATTACATCTGACTGATATCTGAGAGTCAAACAAAAATCTAATAAGGATATATTGTAACTCAAACTTGAGCAATGCAAAACTGGAGGAAAAAGATATCACTTGTGAAAACAACAAGAACAAATCGACAGTAATTATAGATCAGAAAAGCATGTTGCAACAGCCCAATCAGTGTTGTGAAAAAAGGTTTTGTACATGTTTAAAAGTGGGTGTTTTGCAAAACTGAGACAAAAGACTGTGTGTTTCTAAGTCATTCAGGTTTACCCCCAATAAGTGCATTAACATACACTGGTTTTGAAATAAGATTTGAATCTAATTATTACTGACCCAGGTTTTAATTAGCTAGGAAACCCAATTATAATAACGTTGTGATTCACAAGTATAACACTGTAGAGAATATGGAATTCATGGGATTGCGTTATAAGCACCCCCTGTGTCTTTACATGCAAAAACCTGATAATGATGATGTCAGGTCCTCATTTGGAAAGGGTAGAAGCTAAACGTAAACAAGGGTTTGAGAGAGTACTTGTACATAAATATAACAAATTGGTATGTCAGAGGCGAGGCACTTCACTCCTGGGGTACAATCAAATGGAATTATCTTCCAACAGGACTTACGAGAATTATCCTCAAGAAACGATGCTTGTTGTTTACTGAGCAGCATCAAGTTCCTAAAATGAAATAAAAAAAGGAAACAAAACTTCATGACCAACCCTCACACCTTAGCTGTGAATTTTCACAGCCAACTCCTACAATTTCCTTCTAAGTTAAGAAATGATAATGTCAATGCAACAGTCATCACCATCACCTACGGCTTACTGAACCCCACATTTCACATCTCCGTCAGGTGGATGCAGCCTTCAAACTAAGAGAAACATGACTTGATTTTAAATAGTGGTCAAGAAAGACAAATGAAGGCATACACCGTCATCAGTCTGACGCAAGACCAAGGGCTAGCAGAAGTAAATCCAGTTGCCATGGATACCCATTTTGGGCTGCAGAAGTCGAGGGTCAGAAAAAAAAAAGCTTTCATGCTGTCTTACTGAGTAGACGATAGGCACGTATGCTTGTAGGTTTGCTGCTGCTGTATCTGGCTTACAGAACACACTATCAGGAAACTATGTGCCCAGGAATAAAGACTGTTTTTTTGGTTTCATTACACTGATGGTCTTCAACTACTACGTCTGCATACAGCGCATTAAGACATGTCTTATTCGTGATGAATAACTAACACACACAGGCAGAAGTCTGATGCAAGATATGCCTAGAAGCTGGAAAGCAGTTCAGCAGAAAAAGCTTTTATAGAAGGTATCACAAGTGAATGCTGATGTTGTTGTAGGTACACACATATTACAATTCTAAGTGTGTAACATGAGTGATATGGACTAAATGTAAATTGTTTTTTTTTTATATGCATAAACTCATGGATATATATATTATGTGTATTCATTGCATTCATTCCTTTGTTATGCTTACTCCATCTAGTGGTAGGAAGTAGGCTTGCAGCCCTCTTGTTGTGATAATAAATAATAGAATACTAGAGTGTCCCAAATGTGTACCACAAGTTACACATTCAAATCTAATAGCAACATTTGAGCACTGATGAGTCACATGTTTGAAATGATACACTGTTATCAGGCCATGTATTCGCAGTTTTAGATTTGAAGCAGTGAAAGTGCAAATCTTCAACACACCTGTTGTTCATCAAATCCAGCAGCACAGACATGCAGTCAGAGCTTCAAATCCCTCTTTCATAAGTGACCTGTGACTATTAAACTGGAAACTGCTATCAGCCTAACAGCAGCCAAATTGTAACCTAATCCACTTGGTTATAGCAAGTGCTCAATAAGCCTCTTGTCCTTCCCATCACAGGAATCTGAATTTTCTCTTGTGAAAGATAAATCCCCATTCTCACCATGCTGTCATATTACAAAACCTTACTCAATACATCTCGGGTCAAAACAAATACGATTCTCTAACCACAGCAGAGAATCCACAGGATGGCGCTGTAACACAAGAACAAGATACAGGCAGTCTGAGGGGTGATGTAAGACCCCAGTCAAATCTAGCCTTGAGCTCATTTCTGGACAGTTATACATCCTCTATTTGATCTGTTCCTAATCTGTGTCTGGGGATTAACCGTAGTATGACCAAAATGAGAGTCAGTAAATCAAAGTGAGTTGCTTTCCAACCACACAGCCAGAGAGATGAACTCTTGAAAAGACAGAGCTAAAAGGTGGAGGGTAAAAGGCTTTTGCTGAGCAACATAAAGACACTGAGAACCAGGCCGCTAACCTGGTCTGGTATTTATGATGTTCCACAAAGTACACCTCTACCTCCTGATTTACATCTAGGCCTATTTGTTTTGGCTTTGAAGGTCATACACCACAGCTACAATGAACCTATTGAAGCTGTGGTGTATGACCTCAATATCAGAGAATGACAACAGCAGCACAAAAAGAGAAGATATAAACCTGATAGTTTATGACAGCGCACCAGCACACAGGCAGGTTGAGAACTACTCATCGAGTGAATGTGAGTCATATGAGCTGTTATGTTTAGCCTTTACCTTACCTTTCCTCCACCGGGAGTGTCTGGGAAAGGTAAAGGCTAAACATAACAGTGACAGCTGTCCTGGGGCTAGAAATGTCCAGTGTCTCCAGCATGCTTTTAATTGTCTTAAAGTGTTATCTTAAATCTCGAAAAACTGAAAGACAAAGAAAGCAGGATTATAAGAGGTAAGCGGCTCAGGATGTAGGTAGATCTGTGTTCAGTTCAGTGGTGCATACAGTCAGTAAGTGTGTTTTTGGGTCTTTGTTATATTATGTTTACATTTTAGGTGTGTTGTTCTTATCATACATTTACTGAGCAGGTCAGTTTAGTGGCATGCTCAGTGCGATACGTGGCTGTTGACTGCTGATCCAGTCTGTGACCTTTCTGTTACGAGACAGCTGCCCTGACCATTCAGAAACCAATTAATATTCTATCAGGACATTCCTGCAACATCACATGAAACAGTATTACCAGAAAATGTAAAGGGATTCATAAAACAGATCAATGGAGATTTTGGCAGCTATTGGCAATTATTACATAACAGTAGATGTTAAAATGTAGTTGTAAAAGTAGCACAAGAAGAGAAGAGTCAGGAAGTCAACTAACTGACTCTGCAATGTCAGTAGCCAGCTTGCTAACAATAGCAAACATTAGCCTCCATAAGCTGCTGGTCATACCAAACCAAGTAAGACTGTAGCAACAAAACCACTGACTGTACTGAACTGAGCAAGAGTGTGTTTAATTATTTATGAGTTTAACTTTTCATTTGTAACAGAATGAATTTCTTTAAAGTTCTTTCTTGATTCATTTAAAAGATAGTTTCACTTTAATGAGAAATGTCGGCAGGAAGTGTTGAATTTAATTAGCATCGGCTTAACACAGAAAGGAGGGCAAAATAGAATCTGCTAATAATATTTGTGAATTAGAAAAGTAGTTGTTACAAAGCAGAACTAAGAGATGCTGAGTATGGTATGTTATTGTATGTATGTAAAAAATGCATTAAGCTCAATTTACTATGATCACAGGTGAACATGGAAGACATACTGAGCTTGCAGAAACAGTGAATAGAAATTTAACTGAGTAAATCCAAAAAATATGTTAAATATGGTAACGTTTACCTACAAAACAGGGAAATAAAAAAAAAAACAGATCCATCTCTAATGATGAGTAAGGGCTAGCTTTCTTTATAGATAAAGTACATAAATGCCCAAAGAACACATCTTCCCGAACCTGAATGTGGTCATAAAGTGCAAGTCATAAAAAGCTAATTTTATAACATAATTTATTTATTATGAAATGGCAGATATATGATACAAGTCGTTTCGGAAAAAGGTATGAGCTGTGAGTATGTTTTCATCTGCAAATAAATCATGGAGCTCAACGTAGTACTGTACAAACCAAACCTGAACGTGTTACAAGTTCAAGTCAGATATCTTAACTCAGACCTTGCCTGTACATGGTAAACCAATGGTTCCCACCTTTTTTATTTCTTAAGGGACCACTTTTCCATTATTGACTAAATGAGACCCACTGACTGAATAATAAAGCTTAGGGAAAGTTCATATTATATTAAATACAGAACAGAACATAAATTGTACAATTAACCCAAATAATGAATGCAATAACTGCAGGAAGTTTGTGTAAATTTTTAGGATTTTTTTTTAGAACAATTACAAATACTTGAGATCTTGACTTGGCTTCTTTATTTTTGACAAATTCAGTGTTTTCTTCTCCCTGCCGCCCAGCCATGGTTCTATGAGCTCTTTTTTTGTTTAAACTTGTTTTCAGGTATTCAACGTGCCCTAATCCTGTGAGATTTCTATGTAGTTTATATCTTAAATTATAATCTCAACTTTAAAAATAACAATTTCATTTAGTTTTCTTCATAGAAATGAATGAAATGCAGAAATACAAGCCTACTGTTCTGTATATGTTCAGAAAAAGTTTTCATTAACCTCAGGCCTCATGACCCCCATGAAGCTTGAGCGACCCTTAGTGGAGTCAGGCTCCCCAGGTTGGGAACCAGTGCAGTCAACCGTAGAGTGCAAAAGAAGTCTGTATCTTACCGTGGCTGTAGCTGACCCCCGGGCTGAGGGTGGAGGGGGTGGCGACGTGCTCCCTGTTGGGTGTTTGGAGGCCTGCCTCCTTCTCCCTCTCCTTGTCCCGTTCCTTCACCTGGCGCTGGCTCATCCTGCCTGGGGTCAGAAGGACGGTGTCATCACCGCACACTACGACAGCTACAGACAGACAGAAAGAGGGAGGTAGCCGGGGGGAGGAGAGAGGAAAAAGGACATGACAGACATGTTGCCATCTTACTTCTGATTAGAGTACAGACAGCCCTCATTAGGTACAGCCTTCTGTTTCATAACACAATTTGAGTACTTACATAACATTTGTTTTCATCTATGTCATATGATTGGAAAAGATGTGTTTCATGCGTGCTGATAACTTCAATATGTGCCCTTGTCCCTTATCACTCCACCTTGTTTACCTGGTCAGTAACCTGACCGCTTGCTGTAATGAAGCAAGCAGGCAGGTTATTCCTGGGCAATGGGAGCCTGCCTTGCCAACCAACCAAAATAAATGTTTAAAATTAAAACACGAGTTATATCTTTCTATATCTTTGACACTCCTCTTAATAGCACCATATAAATCTCAATAAAGCTTACATTTACGTATGAAATCAACAACAGTGAACTGAGAGCAGATTTTGCAATTATTTGCATGTAACAAAGACAATAACTCCCATTACCTCATGCTACTTCATGACATCATCAAACTATTTTTTTCTTTTCTTCTTCTTTTTATCTTTTTGATTGGGAGAACCTCAGGGGCAGATATTACAAACTGTGCATTTAACGATAAAAGTACTACACAAAAGCCCTATCAAAGCTGTTCATGAATAGATTTAGACAGATTTGTAAATCTTCCTGAAAAGCAAATTAATTGTGGGTTAAATTAAAATTCATTAGGTGGTGTGATCATTGTTTTAACATAGTAAATTAGTTAGCCTCTAAGCTCTCAATTGGGATGCATCCTCGAGTCACACAACAGGTTGCAGGTTATGCCCACACACACAAACACATGTGATTACAAAGATACTACATAATCCAGATCATAATCCAGTGATGTCAGCGCTTGTCTACCCTATCAGACAGCACTGTGTGTTCAGCAGCCACGGATGCAGCTGTGTACATGTGTGTATGCTCTCATGGGTATGGGTACACCACATATATATGTACTGACACGCTTTCCCTACAGACACCAGACAGGTGACAGTAGCAAAGAGGACAGCAGTGGATACAGAACCACAGAGACAGAAACAGCTAGCAACATATAGGTCCTATACATGGTGACACACTTTCCCAATTGCACTGTTAACTCACACATGGCACAGCAGAGTTTAAAGGTTTGATTCTAAGAGCAAAAGAGAAACCAGGTTGTAAAAACAGACTTCTCATGAGAAGGTACTAGGGTTGTTTTTAAGTAAGCATAAAGCTACAAACAAGTAGCCTCTACAACTTGAGAAACCTACAAGTACAAGGAAAGCCCTAAGCACAATGAATGTCAACAACACTTTATGCAAATTCTGCTCTATGACAAACTGCAGTTAATGGTTTATTAATGAGGGTGGACCTTTGCTGGATAAACAAAGGTGCTAGCAGAGCAATTAAATCAACTGTTAGGAACCCAAGAACAGTTTAAGTACACAATACTATTGAAAACATTGTTAAAAGAACATTTGTCACAGAAAATGGGTGCATTACTATTAGTTTTTAGCCCTATTTGAAACACACACACACCCCCTTATATTCTATCAACCCCTAAATACCAGCCCTGGCCCTTCCCCTGGCTGCATGCACTGCCCTTAGCCCTTCCTCTGAAAGGTCGCTGGCTTACCGGAGGTGGCATGATGCTCTCTCAACTCTGCATGGTGCTAGCAGGGGAAAAGGGTGGAGACAGAAAAAGAAAAGTACAAGAGGGAAGAGAACATAGTGATAGTTGGGGAACACAGAGAGAACAAGGAGCAGAGAGCGAGAGGGATTGAAAAAGTGTGTCAGAGATTTTGGATAAAGATTAAAGGAGGGACAGGGGAAGAGGGGTGTCCACCATGTGATGTTGACCAGATGTTGGCAGTGGTAGGTTTGCGTGCAGCAGGATGGGGCGACAGTGGGCAGCATCAGCAACAGCAGCAGCAGTGGGAGAAGCCGCAGCCACACAGGACGACAACGAATAAAAACAAAAGAGGAGACAAGAGACAGAAAACAAAAGAAAAAACAGACATTAGTTTAACCAAAATGTTAACACGAACACAAGTTGACACATGACTGGCAACAGATCGGAGCAATGGCAGGGGTAAGATGGGTATTGGGTAATGCAGGAGGATTGAATGAACTGACATTACCACATTAGCACACTACACACACACACACACACACACGTTCTAGTTTATAATGGCAAATGCTGACATTTTGACTGATATGACAATTTCTTCTGCATCCATCTATAATAACTAAAGCAACACTAAAATATATGTGCTTTTATTATGAGATGGATGATGACTGTATCAGCAGATTCAAATGCAGGATTTTTTAGTGTTTACTTTACTACATATTATTTTCATTATTGATGAATGTTTTTTTCAATTAATCATTTAGTCTTTAACTTTTCAAAATAAGAGAAGCATACAAGACTCTTTCCAAGCTCAGCCATTCACACACACTCAACCATTAACACACTCACACACCAATGAAGAAGCCATTAGGAGCAATTTGGGGTTCAGTATCTTGCCCAAGGATAATTCGACATGCAGCTGTTGGATCCCGGGATTTGACCACTGTCCTTCTGATTAGTAATGGCAGACCTGCTCTACCTCCTGAGCCACAGCTGCATCAGTGCTGATGTTTACAGTAGCAGGTATAATGTTTACTATTTTAAACAATTTAGTTTGGTGTGCTGGCATGCTGACATTTGCTAATTTGCAAACCCAACATCAAAATCCCATACCATTAAGACTTATGGGAATGTCATGTTATTTATGCAGATATTTGGTAATTAACCTAAGGATTTGACAAATTTAAAACGCGAAATGAAGCGGTCACAAGTTATGATTCATCCCGAGGGTGGCATTATTGTGTGTACAAAGTTTCATTACAATACATTCAATAGTTGCTCATTCAAAACCATAAACTCCCTGCATCATCTGGAACCATAAATGTCTTGCAGATTAGTATTCTGTTCATTGACAAATCAATTTATCAACACACTGTTTCATATCTAGTTTAATCATGACCAAAGAGTCATTGATGAATTACTGATTATGTTTTTATTATATTTTGAATTTCTTAAATCAATGAATTTAAAAAAGCGACAACCATTGAATTTCAAAGTCATTAAATTTAGAATCAATAAATCAATGGGGGCTGACTATATCAATTTTAAATACATAATTTTTATCATTTAATATTGTGTGCGCCTACCAAATTTCGTTACATAATTCAGTTGTCTCCTGTTTTAACATATCCATTTTGTTGGCACTAAAAGTCCATTATTACATGTATTAATAGTATACATTTCCATTTACAGTTTACATCGCTCCAATTTAAAGAGGTATAAGCACAGTGAATATTAAAAATGTATTAAGTCCAACTCAGAGCAGCAATAGGAGCTCTTCTTGGCCAGATGTCGAGCCCTGGGCCCACACACCTGTTCCCGCGCACAGCAGAGGGCAGACGCACTCAACAGCTGGCCGAAAAAAAGAATCCAATCACGTTGCTCTCCAAGGCATTCCTCTGTCCTTCAAGCAGTAACCACACCGGTCCAGCTCAGTCACATTCACAATTAACTCTCAGAACAGTCCTAATTTCTCCATCCTCGAGAGGACATGTGGCGCTCATTAAGGTTTGCGTTGAACTGCCCATTTCGCGAGACCCTAATTATCACATGATGGCAATCTGTACAGCTGCAGCGGATGGCGTGTTTAAGTGACGTCACAGTCATACCTGGAACAACGCCGGATTGCCCTAATCTCCAGGCAGACGAAACACAACCAAAGGCAGCTCAGCAAGGAGAGAGACAAATAAAACAATGCCACTGATTGGATATTGCTTGGTTAATCAGGTAGGGGAAATCAAATTGCTAGGTTCTGATTGGTTAGAAACTTTAGAGCTTCTGTCTGAGAAGATAGACACTAAACACTAAACACTAAGAGCTGCTTACAACAATAAGGCAAAGGGATTAGGAAACTGTCACTGAGCGTCACAGGTCAATTAACAAAGCTTTGTGGAGAGGCATCAACACAGTAGTTTTCTAATTTAATCTTGGCTCAGCACATTTTCTCACAGTGGGAGGGCAGAGTTACACTTTGGCCACTCCCTCTGGGTTGCAAAACAGTGACTTACAGTGACCGGGACAAGGAGGTTAGACGAATTTGTGACTGGAGGGATTCCTAGATAGTCTAGGGATTCACATCAATTAGTCTTTCATCATAGTCTTTGTTGGACAAGCGGACAACCCGGGGTTGATAATCTTTATAATAGCCTCACCTGATGATAAGTGTTGATTAATTATGCAGATGAGTGCGTGGGTGTGGGGAGGACTGACAGGAAGACAAAGTGAAGGGCTGTGAATAATATCAAAGTGTCACTAATAAAAAATATGCATTGTGACAGGCAGCCTGAGAAGAGTTTTATTGGAGCAGTGTAATGAGAGGCACAGTTGGATCACTACATGTGGCAGGCCTATATTAGCATTTGAAAAGCTTTCCTGACTATAAATTGACAATCAAGCTGTAGAGGCTGGTGGGTGACTCGACTGTAGGGGTGGAGGGGTAGGTCTGAATCCTGACAGACCAATCAAAGGGGACCTTTCTGCTTAAATTGACACATTCAACCCCTGCCGACATGTCCAAGAAAAAAGAGTTATTTTATGTATAATGAGAATGTTCTAAAAATGGTTGGTAATGTTTTCGATATAATCAGAAATGAACTTTGAATCACTCCCACCTTCCCCAACTAGTCATTTAACAGCCAAAGTCTTAGCACACAGTAGCTAACTGAATGAATGAAAATGTGGTTACAGACCAGGTTACAGTGAATACAAGGGCAAATATACTGTTGCAATTACAATGACAGACTGAAGGAGAAAAGACAATGTGGTAGTCATGTGTAGTAGATCACATACATTCCAGCAGTCACATTCCATATCGTCTCCAGGGTTGCATTAATATATAATATATTTCACTGTGTACCGCAGTATGAAAGTTGTTATTGTGCCGTGTACAATTGCTTATCTACGGAATTTAATTATACCGCATTTATATAAAGTTTCACGCTGTCGGGACATAATATTAAGATAAGAAAGTGTTTTAAATTCATTTGATGTAATACAGTGTTTGTTCGACCAAAAAAACCTTGTTTTCATTCCTTTAAGGGTCATTATAAATGATAATAATAATAGTATCTGTGTAATACTGTAAAACATTAGACATGAAACCATGATATTTTCTGAGAAATCTCATACTGTTGCAACATTTCACTAATCAAGTTTATAGTTTGAAATCAGCTTGTGAAAAATAAGGTAGGCTGAACTTAGAAGGCTACTGCCGTCCAATGTATCAGATACATATTTAATCAACATTTAGATTGAAAACTTGCTAGCAAATGTATAGGTTTTATAAATTACAGATTGAAATGATAATCTGAATGACTATACTACTGGGTGTTCTCTACACTCAAATTAATTTTCCTAAAGAAACATATTACATCATGGAAACTCACTATGTGTCTTTTAAACAAGTCATGATTGTTTCCTCTGACAGTAATAAAAAAATGCCAACCATGAGTCCAATTTAGTCCCCACTCCAATAAACTTTTAATTTACCTAATATAATGAGTGTAGCCTCCCATAAAGTCTTTGCAATTACGCAGGAGCAGCCAAAGCTGTAAGGTCTTCAAGCTAAATGAAGAACTGAACTTAAGACGGTAAGACTGTAGACTGTAACTGGGAAACTGATCAAAATGTGTCATTTGTTGGTGTGATTAAAAGGTGTTGAATGAACGTAACTTCTCAAATTCAGTGAACTTTTCTGTTTTTAAGCTGAACCAGCTTGCAATGTTTTACAGTGTAGAATTCAATCATCATATTTATTTGATTAAACTGGTTTAAATGCACCCTTGAGAAATGATTCACTTGCATTTACAGGGAGATCTAGTGTTAAATGGAAAATGTGACATTACACAAACATTTTTATCAATCCGGATGTATAAAAGCAATATTTTTTCACCAATGTTATATTAAAACGTATAATACCACCACTTATCCCTACATTAGGAGTCAAAAAGGCTCTTTTGAAGCTGTACTTTGTGACTTGTAAAGTGGCACTCGCACAGAGCAGGTCTGATTACACAGACTGGGAAAGATGACAGCTGGCAATCGTGTTTTACCTTTTAACAAAATCTATCTACTGTACATCTCCATTTATGAGCTGCTCAATACCACATGTATTTTTTAGACAGCAGCATTTGCAAGTAGAGCCAGTTTCCATGTAAGTGTAAACCAGACAGCAGATGTTTGATAAACCGGAGGAGTTAAGCAATCAATGACATCAGGATGTGAGCGAACATGATCACAGATATGCATGTATGTAGAAGTGGTGTCAACAACTGAAAATAGAGAAAACAGGCTGCCAGGTATTGCTGCAATACAGGACGGTGAGCAACACTCAGCCTGCTGTGTTTGATAAGGGTGAAGTCAGACAGAGGATGACTCAAAGCAAATAGACTCAGGAAGACAGCTCACACATTTAGATCCCAAAGTAGTCTGTTCTGACATGGAGGACAGGACATAATAGAAATGCAATTTAAGGCCTATGAATTCGACCTTGACTGCAGATGTATTAATTTAAGCTTGTAATTATTGCATCACCTCTCTGGCTCAGAACAGGTCAGTGTCACAGCATTATTCAGATTTTGTTTGAGGTGAGAATGAGTCTAATGTGTATCATTGCATGCACGTCAGACGACCTTCCCTGGATTAACAAGGTAAAGTACAAACAGACCACTGTCATCATCTCAAGGTGTGGGGTGGCTATCGAGTTCACTTTCAGAGGAAAATAGGAAACGCTGTATTTTAAGACAAGGTGGCACTTTGTTGTCTGAGTTTGGGGGATTTTTGTCTGCCTTTTATCTGGCTTTCAGACCAAATTCTGCAGCCTGCTGTGTCGATGAGATGACAAGGACAGTGGAGGAGATGCTCTGAACTAAACTGAACTGAAATATTTCAACTTCTGTCTGAAGCAGAAACATAAAGCAAAAGCAGAGAGAGGAGTAATGGTGTAAAAGCAGTATTTTCTCCATTTCTGATTTTGTGGGCCACTTTAGATATTTTTTTATCCTACCTGTACAAATTGCAATCTTGCTTTCAATATCTGTGCTTTTATCATGATTTTTTATGGCCATTTTGTCCTACCTTTGCTGTTAGTGAACCACTAACATAGTAGCCAGCTGGGAGCATGCTAACGCTGGTCACAACAGCTCTCCAAGCTTTACTTTGTTTTTTTCGTACTGTGCTGTGTACTGACCCCAAGCATTTACGTCTGAGGATAACTAATCATTTTATTCAATTAAGAGATTTTATGAGGAGGGGAAAAAAGCTCCCTGGGCTAACGAGCATGCTAACTGCTTGCTAGTTGCTGGTCGCTAATGGGACGGTAATTTCCTCCAGTGAATTTAAAATATTAAAAAGACATGTTTATACCATTACCTGTCTTCTATCTGTCTAAAAAACATTCTTCTTTTGTGGAGCAGGTTATACTCTGACAGAGACAGATAAATAAAATAAGATGGGCGGCGCAGCTACTGTAAGTTATAGCTTCCTCCATTTTGGACTCCCCAGCTCCCTTTAAGGTCAGCACTCTCAAGACAGCCTGCGAATGGTGAGTGGTGTAAATTTGTACATCAATTTGTACGTCACCCCCATGTGTGAATTCACTGATCCCATTAATAATAAGTGAGTTCACTGTTATACAGAGTAGCTTCCAGGTGTAAAACCTTGCTAATTCGTATTTCATAACAAATTCATTCATACATTCGTTCAACAGCTTTGCTTTAAGTGATATTTTATTTCCATGTTAATTTTGATACTTACATATGCTGTCTGCCTTGCATCCCCAACTCCCACCTACACAAATTTGCTATGGTATATTAAGGATTCATCATTAAGTCTCATTTATAAATCCACAGCCAAACTGTAGAGTAATCACTACAAAACTGACACATTATTACACACACCTATTTATAGATCATCAGATCATAAGTTTGATTCTAATACTAAAACACACACTAACAAAACAGCACGAAATTACCCCAATCTCCTTCAAAGCTTCTGTGCCTTAAACTCAGCACTTTCTCTCAGCCCCTGAAAAGATGAAGAGTGCTTGCACAGGATAAAATGCCATGACATATTACATAATGTTTAAACATCACTCGAAGCAGAATCCTGACCCAGTTTCTTTTTAGTAGCAGGGAAAGAAGAGATAACAACAGCAGCTTTTCCTTCCTTTTTTTATATCTGAAGGGCACCTTTTGCCATTCATTCAGCTAAGAATGAAAACACAGAGTCATGGAGGCAAAACCTTAATGCTGGTCTAATACTGAATGGGCTGTCCTGTGTATTCAAGCTACGAAACAAAAAAAATATGGGTTCTAACAATTCATCCACCATGGTCTATGCATAAGCTGTCGTAGAGTTCATGAATACATTTTGTCATGTATAAAGATTAAATATTAGATATTATGAACAATGAAAGAAACTCAAAGAGAAAGAGAGCAACATATTTCTAGGTGACAGACTGCTGAACAGCTGAGTCATCACTAGTATTTGTTGAGCTAACACTGAGACAGTATTCTTAGAAATCCAGTGCCTGTGTGGTTACGAACATTAGCATTTAATTAGTTATAGTTTTATAAAAGAAGGAAAATATGAATCATGTATTCCTAGTTCCACTCTGTAATTGTATACTCTTCATACTGTAGTGCTGCTGTACACACAGATGGGTAACAAATTAGATGAAAACCCAACTGTGTCAAGGTAAGGTGTTGTTCCACGATCATCCACAACAGTTTCAGTGATCCTTGTCATACATTCTCCAAGTCTCTGAACTCTACTGGAGGATTAATCAACATTCTTTCAAAAGATATTAGCTCATTTGGTGTTATGATGATGGTGGTGCAGTGAGCTGTCGATCAAGTCGCTCCAAAATCTCTCTTAACTTTAATAACAAAAACAGCTTTAATGTGATGTTATTCTTTACATAAATATGTAAGTTTGTGCTGCTTTAAACCTGACTAAATTACCATATCATTGCTTATAAAGCTGATGCAGCTAGCATGTTAGCAAACAGTATCTTAGAGAACAATATCTGACTCTTCAGCTAAACGGTCCACTATACTATACACTATATTACACTGGACACATTCTTTATGGTGGGTTTATCTGAGCTAATGAGATGCTGAGAGTGAAACAAAACACTACACCTGAAAGGTGGAAAACCAAAACACTGATCTGAAAGACACTAAAACGCTTAAGGGGAACTTGTCTCTGATAATTCTCTGTGGATTTTTCACTATGAACAGCGGAGTCATCATTTGACCCATTGTTCATGTCATATATAAGATTAGATTACATTCATTTACAGTCAAGAAGGGACTATTCGTTGTAGCTAATGTGATATTCATCTCTAATATTCATATTTTTCCAAGCCCCCCCTTGTTGTTGCAGCTAAAACCCAATTCCCAACCAGACATCAATGAGAACACATTTTATACTGTGTCACAAAAAAGCCTTTGAACCCCTCAAACTTCAATAGTTGTTCTTGACACCAATGTTGATTCACTGCTCAACATGTTACTGTAAAATGGTGACTTGTTATTGTATTGTTATTGAGGTTGTGCCCTGGGAGAGAATGAACACCCATTTAGGTTAATGGGAAAGTCTTCCGCCTACCACACACTATAATGAAGTTTCTCACAACAGCTGTTGTGACACTGGATTAATCAGTGGTGTTTATAAAGCCTGGCTAAGAGCTTTGTTATTTCTGAAGCTAATTACTGGGATACATCTGTTGCAATGTGTGCATGAATGGTATACATTAGCAGCAGTATCAGAGGAAAAATCAATCTACTGTGTTTGGACTATTTCCAAGAGCTTGAATTTGTTCATATTCTGAACATTTACTTCACACAAAATTGTGTGAAGTCGTGTTTTGTACCAAAACCCACAGCAAACTAAGTACAACTGATTTAATAGTTTCAAGGAAAACCACAGCACATGATGGCATCTTATTTAATTCTCTGTGCTCGCTCTGTGTCCGCCTTAATTAAGCAACCTGATACAAGCAGTCTTCTAGGCATGTCCTGATCAAGACAGTTTGCCCAGATGCTCATCTCATAAGCAGCAATCAAATTTACTGAATGAACCAGTTCTCTAAGAGGCAGGGTCATGAAAACAATGTGAATTTAGTCTGTCTTTTGTCCTGCATGAAATAATTTCACTACAAGCCATAATGATGACTCAGTGAAAGTATACAGTGCGTAGGGATGCAACAATATTCAATATTTTATCGAACCGTTCAATACACCCTGTTAGGTTCAATACATAAAGGCAAACAATACAATACAATACAAAACTACAATAATGTTTGCTGTTTAACTTGATTGGATACTGCATATGTTTTTTATAGAAGGCAATTAAGATAAGTGTTAAATTTTTATAATAAGGTTTGTGGTTTGACTATATCTGCTTTTAATTATTTTTACATGCAATATTGCCTTTGCTAGTGTGAGTAGTTTTATATTAAGATATCGAAACCGTACCGTTACCGTGGCCCAAAAACTGTGATGCATACCGAACTGTGGGAAAACTCTACCGTTGCATCCCTAATAGTGCGTGTCTTCATTTAAACCAGCCAATGTTCGTCAGGCAAAAACAAACAAAACATTTTGACACTAATATAAACAATCACTTAAAGTTTTACCTCCTCTCACTTCTTCAGTTTAAATGCATCAATGCAAAGGAGGCACTAGTACAACCACTAGTAAATTACTTCAACTGCTACCTTCTCAATCAAAATGTCACACAAGACACATTTGTTGCTGTGCAAATACACTTGAGACGCCAAGTATACAGGCAAGGGCAGCGTAAAGGTGATCAATCTAGCTTGTTCAGACTTTTTCAAGTGGCTGCGCTCATCGAGGTTTGTCAAATGGTCAGATAAATTACTTATGTGGTTCGGCACTCTCTCCAAAGTCAATCCTGCCACATAAAGCACCAATGCTATCCATTTACAAGACACGAGTGGATATAAAGCACTCCATGCTGAAAGGTTATGGAGATTGTTCTACTTGAGTTAAAGTTTGGATTTGTTGATTAGCAGTGATGCAATTCATTTTTTATAAAATAAACTACAGAAGGTATTGTTTAAAGGATACAAAGACAACTGAGCGGGACAATTACAAGATGAACACAGCATAAAGAAATGGAACTCAATTTGGTCTAATTACATTCCATTTGCATTGTAATTTACAGTAAAGTGAGTTTCCAGGATTGCAACAGAAAGCTCAAAGTCATAAATCCAGAAAAAAACAAAAAACAAATTGTATTCATTAGGGAAAAAGGAGCCGCATACAAAAATTGAATAGAAAAACATTGAGGATGCTGCATATCTCATCCTTGCAAAATACATTTAGCAGTCATTTCCTATACTGTTCACCAGACTGCCGTGCCATAGTTGACAGTCCACCAACTCCCTGACTATCCTCCTCTTCAGCGCTAGCTGAGTGTGAAAACACTAAATCCAAGCCAGCATGCGGTAGTGTCAGAGTTGTTTTATCCATCAAAGAACTGACACATCTGTCAGCACGAGGTGGGTCTATGGCCAAAGGGAGCCACTATATGAGGTGTCGATACTGGGAGCAGCCCATATGGTGGCTGATTTAGAGCTGGAGTGGAAGTACAGCACTCACCGTAAATAAAATGTGCGTTCATATGGGCCAGGAGAGCGTGGGCAGAGTTAACTCTGTTGGCCAAGATACTGTCCGGAGTGAGACCTGAGCCAAGGTAGTAAAGACTAGTCACCGAGAATATGAGACCCAGGGTATCCATTTATTTGTAAAGTAGGCAGGAAAGTAGAAGCTAAATGTGTCAGAATGAGCAGCCTATAAGTGTTCAGGGTTTTTTATGTTTTCAAGTGTGTGTGTGTGTGTGTGTGTGTGTGTGTGTGTGTGTGTGTGTGTCAAATGCATAGAAAAACAATAAGCAAATAGGCAGATGCAGAGAAGGTGAGAAATTACAGATACCACATTTCCTAAAATCCAAAAGTTGGTAGAGTCAATGGAGCTTATCAGCAGTGTGCTGGGGAACAGGTGTGAACGCTGAGGAGCCTGACCGTGGTGCTGCCTGACAGTGAGCCCAAAAAATGCTCCTGCTAATTAGCCTACTGCACTGAAAATGTGTTATGTCAGTCCCTGTATTAATCTGCTGCCTTCCAAGTAGGAACAGATTGATACAGCAGCTGATAGATGCTAAAGGAAAAAGCATCTTCAATTAGGGTTGCAGTGAGGCAGATGATTGGTACCTTACCCGACACTGGCCATAGGAAGGAATTCAGGTATCAGCCAGATGTGGGTGAGTTCATGAGGAAATATATTCAGTAAAATCCAGATGAATTGTGCAGCTGTAACAGCAGGTGTTCAAGGTTTGAAACTCTGGGCTCTTAATTCTATATGGGGGATAATCTGCTCTAAGTTTTGGAGCTATAGTCACTTTAATTTGGGCCTTTGGGGGATGTAAACAGAAAGTTTAATGTTGCCATGGAGTCAGTTAGTTAGCTCTGGATTACAACTTAACCCCTATTTCGTAGCCTATATTTGTTACATTTTGACAGATTGATAGGATAAGTCATTTCCTGGCAATGCTGATGAGCCACACTGTTCCCCAAATATTTTTTGACAAATAACTTAATTTTGTGCTCAAAGTCACAAAATTTCGAATGTTGCTAATACAGAATAATGACATATGACTAGAGTAGAGTCTGTCATATGTCATTCTCCAATAGGGGGTTATAAAAGCAGTGTGACTCCTTTAAGAAACAGGGCAGTGCATAGTGTGTGAGTGGTCAAGCAAGGGAAGGAGAAATATCTATGGTGACTTTCTTCAGAGCAGAGTGGTGTTAGCCCCCGGAGCAGAGGCAAAGTTTCAAGGTGAAGTTGTCTAGTGGCAGTAAATGTACAGTACAGGTTACATTTTGCCCATGAAGAAACTCGCAGCTCCTCAACACACAAGAAGAACTTCTGTTTGAGTGACAGCTATCACTATCCCTGCTAATATTCATGCTGCTCGTCCGGGTTAATATCAATGCTATCGCTAATCCATGCTAGTGATGTTGATCTTGCTAGAACATCAGTCTGGTTGCAACTGTTATGGCTACGTATGACTATAACCACGCCCCATTCTCTGTTTGAGGAGGAATGTTGACAGTTAGACAGGAAGAGAAACTGACTAGAGGGGGGCTTTAAAAGTATGCTGAATTATCCATTAGCAGTTCTTGTTTGCAATTTACCCGCAGTGTCTTTGCCTTTTGTCTCTTCCTTTGTGCCTCGCCCCGTCAGCTATCCTGTGCCGCCTTGGGGGAGGCGTACCTCACAGTTTGATAACCTCTGTTCTCAAACAATAGGATTTAAATATGCAAAATTGAAAAAAAAAAAAAAAAAATGGTGTATGAACCTCTCCACTTGGGAAGTTATGGGGTAGAACTCTGTAAATATTATATAAGGAAACGTTATACAAATATTAAATGCAACAAAGTTAGCAGTGGTATCAAATTGGTATTGGTATGCAGATACGGTGAGATTAGGTGTAGAAGTCTGTATCAGGAATGAAGTGGTGTATTAGTGGATTTTCGATATTTCTTTTTTAGGGGCCTGACCGATATTAGACTTTTGAGGCAGATGCTGATAATAGCTAATAAGATAAGGCAGTAAAAAAATATTATATTGATACACTGGCTGATATTCTTTTATACACAGAATATATAATCATACATACACTTTGCAATGATAAGTGGTTGACAAGACAGTTGTGACAAGACTGGTATGTTATGGAGGCAGGAGATTTTACAGTTATACAATACATGTATTGTCCAAAATGACATCAGTGCACTGAAACAGTAAACTTCAGTGTGAATTTATAAATTATCAATCATTACCCAAAGCAGCCTTTTCTGCTTTATATTCGGTAAAGTTTTAATATCTGTGCATAAATCGGACAACATATACGCTGATACCAATGTATATATACACATGTATATATCAGTCGGGCTCTTCTTCTTTTTACTACAGGTCATCATTTGCTCACTTATAGTCATAAATGCTCACTTAATTAAAGTATCCTTTTCTTGTTAGTATTGAAAAATACTGTCCATTATGTTCCAGTCCACCTTTTTTTAATACAACATAGAGCTTACAGCACTAAAAGGCTTTTTTACTATAAAATGTGTGTGCTGAGCTACAATTAAATGTCGAGTATTTAACTTTTCCTGGAGATATGGTGTGGAGGAGGACAGAAAGGAAATCGAAATCCTTGTAAAGCTTGACAGGAAATCCATAAAGAGATAATTCTCAGCAGCAGGGCATATTCGGACACTAGAGCAAACAGCAGCAATCCCTGTGGATTTCTGCTTTTCATCCTCTCTCTCTCCATTGCTAGTGTAAAACCTAATGATGTCACCTCGCAGGCGACTGGGAAGGAAAGTAGATTAGAAAAAGGATTCCTGTTGGTTTTAGGATCAGCAGTTTGTATAATTGTGTCTTGTCCATGTTTTATCTTTCATGAGGAAGGAGCGGGGAGGTGTGGAGGGGGACCTCACACAGGCTGCAGACAGCATTTCATTAGACTGTAGCATTTCAGCACGGCAGCCTTCAAAACAGGGGAGGTGGGGGGTGGCTGGGTGGGTCCACGTGCCTCACAGAGTGGAGTCTCAGTTCCATCACTGCAGGGGGGGCTCCGGGCTCAGGGATAGCATGGAGACAATGGGGTAAATGTTCTAAAGTAGAAGGACAGTAGTAAACTGAAGATCTACAAAGGTAGTGAGAGCGGAATCAGGTTAGGTACAGTGCTTTAACTACAGAATCATGAAGTCGAATACTATTTTGTGACTATTTTCATTGAAAGCACTTTTCAGTGGTGCAGTGAATACATTTTTAGTATGGGCAATCAAAGTGGGAATGAGCTGGCCTTCATAATATTAACAGAATGTTCTATCCATTGACCAAAGGCAGTGCAGTACGCAATTTGGCCCGGTCTCAGCGTGGCAAAGCTGTGAGTGAGGCCGTTAGCCATCTGAAATTCAAACCTCATACCACCATCAGGGATTGGCTGGAGCATGAGGAAATGGAACCACCAGCTGATCACAGCTGGATTTCTTCCTTGTTGGGGGATTTAGACAGCTGAAGTGTCCAGCTGAAGGTTCAAACTGTATATATGTCATTACATTTTGAGGAGTCTATGCTGAGGTGTTGTATGCAGACTCATAACAACATCTCTGCGTGTTCATTTATCAGGGTTTGAGACAGAATTTGATGCTGTTTCCTAGAAGGAGATCCTCGATGATTGCATAGATACAAAAGGCTGTATACATTAGATCATCAGCTGAAGCAGAAAATCAACTGCTGCATGCATATTGGTGAATGCGAGTGTTTGTCTGCTATTGCTGTAACTTGGGTATACTTATGCTCTATACTTCTACTCCACTATACTTCATAGAAGAGTATGGTACTTTTTACTCCACTGAATGTTCTGCTGCTAATGGGTCTCTCAACCAATACAAAACAAGAAACATAAAAGGGAACTTTGCGTTTTTAACCGTCTTTGTATCACTTCAATGCTGGTAATTTATGTAAATGCACAATGTTGAACTCAATTTTGCCTGCACCTGGAGCCCCCCACCTCTTTGCCTGCAAAAATCCAACAGATGACGCCAAATGCGTCTCTTTGTATAGGTCTATTTCTTGCCTGAAATGTTTTAGACAACATATTATTTAGCTGTATTATGATATTGTTTGTAACCAGCCAGCCGTTTTACTGTTTCCTGTTTAAAATCAGGCATAGAGCCAAAACCAAACACCACCCAGCTCACAGTATGTCAGTGTATATTGGTCTGGTGCAGCGCAGTGCATTCTGGTTGTTGTAGGTTTTCTACCTTCTGAGCAAAAGGGAATACCACAGCCATTTTTCTCTGTTTCCGCTGTTCATTTAGCTCCAATTTCAAAATTATTTTTCTTTCTTTCTGCTGCATAAACAGCCCAGTTCAAAGCAAGGGCTACCTGTCCAGCAGTGAAGTACTTCTTTGAGTAGTGTGTGATCATGGGAGTTCAACATCAAGCAACCACTATTGCTGGTCAAAATCTATCTACATGACTCAAGCAGAAATGTTCATAGACAAAGTAATGTCTCTAAGAGTTTTCATGTTTAGTCTTGTTTGCCGACTTCCTTCCTCACTCAAACACAGAACTTATAGTGACAGGCAACTATGTGAAACGCACCATTAGCTTGAATAAACTTGTAGATTCTCTGGGTATTAACATTTTCAAAACATTTGGGAAAATGTTAGTTCACAACTGTTTTTAGACATTTTAATATAATGAGCATAAAAAATGTAATGCATTGGTATAGGTTAATGTATGGAACAGTTAAAGTTAATATGATTAACATTATGGAGTATTTTTACTTAATGGTTTTGCAGCGTTGATTTATTGTGTCAACTCAAAACATGAACACAAGACTGAATAATGAAACGAAAACATACATAAGTGTTTTGGTGGTTGGCTGTGAAATAAAATTTGAATGCATGTTCAAAAATGTTTCCCTGTAATGTTGTAGAATTAACATCAAGCTAAACTCCAGCAGCTGTTCAGAATGAACGAACGCAGGCCTAGGCTAGTACTATCAATCTGATTACTCTCGCTCCAACCCAGCTGCCTGCACCCATGTGCTGCAGCCAAGATTCCTGCTTCTTTTGTGGGAAAAAGTGAAAAACAAAAACACAACCATTCCTGGAAAACTGTTGTTACGTAACTGCATCCCAGCCATAGATAATTGGTTAATTTGTCCTCATTCAAATGAGCCTTGCACATGGTCAGACATTTAGGTAGCAAATAAGAAACTTGATTGCCACTTCTGCTGTTAATTTAGGTGATTGCCAGACAGAAAACAAAAGCACTTCATTGTGTCTCTTTTTGTATTTAATTGTATTACTTTTTAAATTGGACATGAGAGTATTGTATAAAGGAGCTATCATGTTTCTATAATGTACCCGGTGTTGCTCCTTCCTCTTTTACAAGCAACCAGAGACAGACCCCCCCTCTCTCTATCATGAGCCTCGATTACATCAATGCTTTGGCTATCATATAGCAACAGTCCACACAGCTCAGTTCTAAAGAAGAACTCTGAAGCAACGAATATTGAGCAATGCAACGGTCTCCACCACACTAATAGAAGCAGCATGATCTGTGTTAGCTGTAAATGAAACCTTGAGCAAAGCGTGGCAGTGAGTGCTGGCCTTCATTCAGTGACAACATACTGAGCAAACAACAGGCTGGAGTGGAAACAACACAGTAGACTCAGTGTCCAAGTGTGAAACCTTAGCACAAAGACACGTCTAAAGCTGAAAAAAAAAACTCACTTTCAAGGCAGCATCACATGACTGATTTCCAGGTTTTTGAAAATGTCTACATCTTATTGAAGAACAAAATTCTTCAAATGCACAACAGTATGATCAGCTTCAACTTAAGTCTGACAGTCTAACCCGCCCACTCCTGTTTCCCGTTTTGACAGTGTTAAGGTTCACTTACAGAAAGAGAGGAAATGCGTACCGTGTGCCAGTCAATCGAGGGAGGTGAGCCCGTCGTCGCTACCGCTTCTTGGTCAGACTAAACCTGGTACGACGAGCCACTGAGCTCAGCCCGTCTCTCCCACACACACACACACACACACTCACACACTAAACACTGAAGGGAGGAGACAAGGCAGAGAGAAAGAGCATGCGAGAGAATTCATGCCTCTCTCTCTCAAGTGCTTTTTCCTCTTTTTCCTCTTCTTCTTCTTCTCATTTTCAGTAACTTTCTTGTTCTTCTACTCTGTAATTTTGTCACATCACTGGTATATTTACTCTTCCTCAGCTTTTATCTGTCCTCAAAGCACTCATAATTTCCCTCTTGCTATTTTCCAATCCATCCATCTTTTCCTTCAGCTACTTCTCTCTCTCTATGAACCCCCTATCAGGCATTCTGTCTACAGTACCACTCTTTTTCAGACAAACATCATCTGACACACAAACCAGCAAAACACCACGCAACCACAAAACAAGGAAGTAGGCTGTCGTTGTTCATAAAGGGCTGAATCTGGTGTATTGAAGCAGTTATTAGTGCAAGTCAGAGCTCTGCGTACGCCCCCGAGCACAAGGCTACTCTAACCACACGGCTCTTCCTCATGCTCTTGTTGACTGAGGCCCTCATGCACCAATAAACCAAAGCCACAGAGCCAATCTCCCCAGCCATCATGGAAAATCACCCCAGAGGACGACGCATGCACAACGCAGCCGCCCTGCGACCTTATTATGGGCCAATAATGTAAGCTTTAATGCATTCTCCTATGCTTCTGTTTCCATTAACCTGCTTAAATGTTTTCCACACACAACAGAACAGGGGCCACTTAAAGATACAACGCCATATGTACCACATGAACATGTAAACATGTTGAAAGGTTTGTCATTATCATTATCTAAAGGTCATTTGCAGATGCAGCAGTACACTGAATTCAATTTGATTTGAGTTTCCTCTTCCATGAGAGTAAATAATCTTGAAACACGACTCATCCAAACGCTCCTGATGTCGTCAACAACACATTAAATCTCCTCAGGCAGGGTTAAACTGAGGTCTGCTGCATTTACTCGTGCTTCAACATTTCTGTCAGTACTCTGCATGATGATGAAAAGGACAGGTGATGGTTAGGTTTAACAGTAGCTGCTCTAAGAAATGGTACTACATGACTGAAGCCTGCTGTTCTCACCAAATGTGTCAGCAGCTTGCAAGAAATATGATCTAAAACTGGATAACACTGGATAATTATGTAATGAAAAAACTTAAGATAGTGTGAAAACTGAACATGTCACCAGTATTGTTTTCTAATTATCTTGGCAAGTCCCTTCAAAGTCAACGTCTGCTTTGACACATCTTTGTTTGCTAGTAGACATGTGCATGAGTCCATTGCCATGTACATTTTTCAAGGAATAGTTCATGGAATAGTTAGAAATAGTCTGGCACATTAGTGTATTCCTTTTGGGAATACACTAATGTGCCAGACTATTTCCTGGAGTCTTGTCATCGGCATGAGGTTGCCAAGCAAACAGACTATACTCCACGAAGAGACTAGGCCTGGCCAAGTACTAGTAGAGCACACAACCCCCATGTAGAAACACAGCATGTTGCTTTACATTTTGATTTTTGTATGGATTAAACTGAAAAGATACAGCGTGTTAACGACAGGTATATAGGTGGATTTTGTTACCTCTGGACAGAGCAAGGCCATCTGTTTACCCCTGTTTACAGTCTTCATGTCAAGTAGCTGTGTCATTATCTCCAAAACAATGATTCAATTTTACTTTTTTGATTTTATGCCATTGTGAGACTTTTATGCCATTGTGAGACTATTGCATCTCGATCTGTTAAGACCAACAGATCATTGGGTTTAAGCCCTAACACCTGTCAAATAAGCTTGACTTCATCCAGGTGGGTTTCTGAAGGTTAGGGTTAGTCTAGTTGAAATAATATTGACAGTTCCACAACAATGCAACCCTTCAGGGATTCAACAATTAACAACAAAATATTGAAATTCAGTTTGGTTGTAGTTCAAGTTTGGTTTCTCAAATCGTTCCCAAAAAAATTTGATCCAACATCTTAGAAGCTGTCAGACTCTGTTGATCATCTTTGTACACACAAACTAAGTGTCTGCAAGTGTTACTGTTTTGTTTGCTTCTTTTGATTTCAATGATCATTTTGATCGATTTTTGATTCAGAATACAAATTGTGACAACCTTAATGATAAGATAAGCTGACCGGCTGCTGGCTGTAGTATGGGACAGAGAGATGTGAGAGTTGTATCAACCTCTTTGGCAAAAGACATCACCAACAATTAAGCAAACTCATTTTAGACATAAGCTATGACTAAAATGACACATGTTCAATCTAAAAAGGGACTGAGATGTACTCTTGTTACTGTCACAGTCTTTTTGAGCCAGCAATGTTACAGCAGAAATGATTTGGGGTAGGGCTGATTGATTAGGGCAAAATTGTAATCCTTGGTCAATATCAACATCTAGATTATTTAACATGATGACTGATTGACTTTGGAAACATCATGACTTTAAATTAAATTCCTTCCCTTGAACTGTAAATATAAATCATTTGAAATGATCTAAAAAATAAAAAATAAATGTCTTATAATAAAAGTATGGTATATAATAAATAAATATACAGGTGATGTGTATTATGATGTCATTTTTATTTGGTATATTGAATTTAAGATATTAAATTAAAAGAGGATAGCTGACATTCTTCTATTCTTCTTCTATGATTATTTATCCATTTTCCATGTTGAAAACACTCATTGATAGCATGAGCATGAGAGCCAACCAACAGAGGGACTTGCTTATCAACACACTGCTAGTGTTAAAGGGGCATCAATAACTACTACATCTTCAGAATCCTATAGCTAGACTACTTGGATTAGGCAGCTACTAGATGTGAATTAATCGAGCTTTATGAAACTGAAGGTGTGTGGGGCTGGACAAGAGGGTGTACATTTTGTCAATAATGGAAGAAAATGTTTATTCTTAGGTATTTTGAAGCTGCTGTTTCATGTTCTGGAGGTTATGGAAACGTTCTGTCACAGAGCTATTGTGATACACATGAAAAAACAACTACATGCTCTGTCTCTCTATTTTTTTCTTAACAGGCCTACAAAGGAACAGTTGTCATGGAGCACTCTACTTTTAGTCTGCTGATAGAGAAGATCATGATTCACATCATGGGGTTAGATGAGATAAATAATTTGCAGCTAGACAGAAAAAGGCCTGTTCCTCACATTGTACTGTGGTGGCGAAGGAAGTAAAACAAGCCAAGTGTTCCTTCAAGGAGCCTGAATATAGCACAATCAACCTAACAAACAAATTGCATCCATCACATTCAGAAATATAAAGCTCATTTGCAATGGAACACTGGCCATTTTAATTAGACTAAAGAGCTCAGCTGCAGGCCAGAACCTCCTGCTGAGTGTGATTCAGTGTGTGACTTTGACAATGTTTTCTCAAAGAAGAAGGAATAACAAAGCACCCATTTACAGTAGTTACTGTGGCGGAAACACAAAAACCCTTAACACTAATTTCGTTTCACATGATTTTGTCTTGAGGAAATGCTGCTATTCAGTCATCCTGAAAGAAGAAGAATCTTTGGTGACTTAAATCTTTCCTTACTTTAAAATACCAACACAAACCTGTACAGTCACACACCCACATCAGGGGTCACAATCACTTAACTTTCTTTTTTAGCTGTGTCATTGTACACAGAGTTACACAGGATAACAGCATGGCAGGCTGTGAACTATACAGAGTCTTGTCTCAAAATGACTTGAGCACAAAACTAATCTCAGAAGCCATCGGCTATCATCTGACAACAAACAGAAACCTCTCCTGAAGCATCAGTCCAATCAAGAATGCAGGGTGCTAGTGCACGAACTTTCCCCAGCAATTAGAAACATCCCATAAACAAGTAGCAAGACACTCAGCTCTTATCTACACATAGAGATATTTTGAAACGCCTCTCTGGTACACGACCTAGGCATGGTAACCAAAGAAAAAATAAGACATGGTGCTCAATATACAAAGTCACAATGGGCATGTGCAAATTGAGGTATAGACATCATTGTTTTCAAAGCAGTCCATTTTACAGGTACACCAGAATTTTGAAAAATCTGCACCTTAAAAGGAATTAATTTTTTTTTTTTTTAAAAAAACATCCATATACATGTTGACAAGGCCTCAGAAAACACTCCTGAAAATAAAGGACAGCAAAATACATGCCGATTTTAAATGATGAGCATAACTGTCCAAAGATTCTGACCGTAATTATTTCACACAGCAGGATTTATAAGGATTTACACTAACAAGATAGAGGATTCTTTTTTCTAATGTTTATTTAATTAATATGATTCTATTTTTGCAGCTCTTAGTCATTTGATTCTAAATCTACTGCTAGGGAATTTTAAGCTTAAGCCTTAACAGTGATCTAATTTAAATCTTGATATATATGAACATTGACTGATGGGAAAAAGAATATTACGATTAAATGTTTTACTATATCAGCCAGCGCCATTTCACAGCATTCAATTCCATGTCTAGCATATTCCATGTCTAGCATATATTCTCTCATTCAGAAGGACGGTTACATAACCAACCTGAAGGTTTTACTACATTCTTTCTGATCCATTGCCGCACTTTCCCCTCCATCCCTAAGAGGAAAATATTACGAAAAACATTTATGATATAGCCATAATTGTATGATATTCTGTTTATTGTTACTAAATGGAGGATAAATGTATGCATGCTTGAATGACTTCAACAATGGGTAAAACTGTATACAGGATTGTGTGCATAACAGCTACAGGATACATTTGTTAAGGAGACATGTATAATCCATGATGCCACACATGACTGCGAGGGTGGTTGCCACTCCTCTCTCTTCTCAAAACAGACTTCATCATAATTGCAGCACATGGGCTGACACACAATATATTAGCCTCCTCGAGCCAAAGGAACTGGATACTCCAAGAGGGATGTGTGTGTGTATGTGTGTGTGCCTGTCAGTTCATGTGTGCACAAGAAAAAACCAGGGACAAAAACAGAGAGCTAAATGTGCTCCTAAGGGTCCTATGTGTGTTATAGCAAAAAGCAATATCTTAATGGCGGCATCTTTCAAGGGAGCACACACAGTGTATTCCAAATATCCAATCTATGTGATGCTACATGCTCCTGCCATTTCTATTATCAGTGATAATAAATCCATACTGTCCTGATTACTACCATTAAACCAAGAGCCCATCCACCACCTCAGCCAAGCGAAAAGACAGGTTTTTCTGTCAGGAAGGGACTGAACGGTCTTGGCAGGAGACACTCAGTTTCTCCAATGCATTTAGTTAAACCCCGGATGTTAAAAGAGACTTTGTCAGGTCTTCTAAAGTTATCCTGTATATTTTCAGACTTTCATTTGCACTTTTTCTGCATCTGAGGCCAAACTAAAGCTGGGGAGGATAAGCTTGCATTTCCTGTTTACTTTAACCCATTTACTTTAGTGGTGAGAATGTGTCTCATCAGCCCATGGCTGTCAGCTTGGCTCCATCAACAGCACCCTGAGTCCGACCACTGATACACAGAAGCTGAGGAGCTTCAGTCTCTCACTCCCTTAAAGCAGCCTGAAGCCAATTTTCACCTCTGGCTTCTTGCAGCCTCCTGCAGCTTATTCTTGTCACATTATGTGGCATTGTAGGTATAAGAAATAAGACTCTGTACCTAGCACTGCCAGCTAGAAATCATTTTTAACAGCAGATAATAAAAGTTACATGTGGATAGCCCCTGAAATTGCATCCTGTATTTCAGGGTTAAACTGTCCTTTTCTTAATACCTGGGCAAAAGTAATTATAGCTTTTTTAAGTCTGATGTCAGTTACATTAATGGTAAACATCAGGTTTTGGTGTCACACACATTTAGCTTCGACCAGCAGGAGTCTCAACTGATCAGAATGCAATGCAGCCACAAGACATGTTGCATCTTAATTCAAGGGTGTGGTCAGCGCCACATCAAATCTGACCACAGCTAAATAATCAGCTTCAATATAATTATGTCCATTCTTTTGATGTTGCCAAAAGGCATTCAAGGAAATGTAGGAAGACACTAATTCAATTGAAGGTATCACTTTGTAGAGATCTATTTTACTTTGACATTTTAAAGGCTTTTTCTGTTGATCAGTGTTAAAAAGTCTCATTATGTAGACAGATAGAGAGATTCTTTATTTCTTCACGGAGGAAATTGCATGTCACAGCAGCAGCACGCCAACAAACCGCATGGTACTAAGAATAGTGCAAAACTAATGTCAAATGTACGTGTCAAAGTGCTAACATGAAAGCAAAAAATATCATCTTTATCTACTGTTACTAAAAATAAAACATGAAAACTTCCAAAGGGGTGAATACTTTTTATATGCACTTGATACAACAAGTTAAAGTGGATGCAACTAAAAAGTATGGTTCAAATCTTCTCCAGACTGAAAGAAACTAGTGATTTAGTCTATATTTTTTACCTAATTCATGTGCAATCGTTACATTTAGACTCTTTTTCATTTTGAATCTCTGTGTTTCTGTATTTTGCTGTTATTTACGGTGCAATACTAGTTTCTCTCCTTTGCTCTCTGTTTCAAGAGTGTTTTCAACTGTTATGTTAGCAGCCTTGCATCCACCACGGTATGATTTAGCCATAGCACCTTCCTTAAACTTATAGCAAACTGTTATGAACTAGCTTAAACGAAAGCTGACTGAATCTAACCACGTGTCTTGTTCACTCCCAAACCAGACCAGCTAGTAGTAAGTTGTGAATCCACATTTGTAGCAAGAGGGTTGAATGATAATCCCTTCATTATTGTTGAGATATATTTCAGGCTGGACCAAAGCAGTGGCTCAAATGACCGACATTGCCATAGTGTGGCTAAGTAATTCCACTTTCAGTTAAAATGCTCTTTGAATACACTTGACTCCATGAATCTGGACAAACCTAAGACTGGTTTAGATTTTCATTTTAATGATTCACTGAGGGCATCCTGACACGCATGAAAAGAGACCATTAAGGGGGTACACCATTTGTCGATTTTTATTACGAAAGCAATCTTGGCCTCCAGACTGTCAATATAGATCTTTATGTGCAGTAAACAAGAAGATGCACACTTAGGAAAAATGTCTCTACTTTTTGCATTGATAAATGACTTTCAAACTCTGTGCAAGTTCTGTATCATATTTTAGCAAGAATGTCAGGCTGCTTTTGCAGAGTTGGTAGGAGACAATTCTGGGATATGAGCCTTCTGGAACTATTATGGGCCTAATTATGTTTGATACAAACTGGTTGATGGCACATGTAGTTGCATCAGATGGGAATGGCAACTATCTTCTTCATGAGAGACTGCAATGACTATGTTTATAAAAACTTTCATGATAAATAATCACACTTATCTCTTTTCCCAGCGATACATAGCCTTGCATTCACACTGGGAGTTTTCCAACACACCAAGTCTTGTACTGCTGGCAACTGTAAAACTCCTCTGGAGCAAATGGGGGTGAAGTGCCACAACCCCTGAGGATAAAAGTTTTTCATTCTTCTCAGCTGCTCAAATCCCCTCAGTCAGTGATCCTCTAGTCATAGATCCTCTTCTCTTACCTCTAAGCTACCCCAAACCCATTGTTCAAGTGCATAATGGCTGTCTATGTGCCTTTTCACTGCTGCCTATTCTGAACAGCAGGTCACCAGCTCTTTCATTACTGTATGTACAATGCAAATGACAGCAGACTGAATGGTGGTGGATGTTTGAAACAGGAGGGGGGGCTGGCCGCCATAAACCTTCCTGAAGCGTCTCCTGACTGTGAGGATGTCAGAGCGAGGGGAGAAGCGGCAGACACCTGGCCTGCTTCCCAGAGCCTTTCATCTCGTGTTGGTAGCCATCCTCTCCACCAACGGGGCCTTTCAGCAAACAGCAGGATATGATGCCAGCAACACAATATTTCCCACAGCCTAAGTCTCACACCATCCAGGCACTGAAGTTGCTCATAATGTGTGATCAAGGGATAACACACTGCCCGGAGCCTCCACAAAGAAGGTTTATTGCTAAATCGCAGAGAAGTACACATTCATCAAATTCAATTCAATCCAAAAGAAAGCATTCAAAAGGAACAGTAAATACACCAACGTGGCTTTCAAAGCAATTAATGCATCAGCAGTTTAATTAAACAGCCACTAAAATAGGCTTTAGAGAAGGCGGAGGGAGAAATTAGCTTGCACTACTAACAGATATTGAGTGCTATTAGAACTCACTCCCACTCTAAGTAAGAAGTGGGAAAGGGCCATCAGCTCTGCTCCCCTACAATCCTATTGTGTGTCATTATGTGTGGAAGCCTGTGGGAGAGATGGCCAGCGCTGTTATCATCCCAGTTATCTGCAATTATAATTGCCCTCCTGCTCGCTGCAAAAATGGCTACTGAGGATTATGATTAAGGTGAAATGAAAGGGCAGAATCACAATCCTGAGAGCTGAGAGGAGAGAAGTGGTATTTTATGTGTGGGTGTGTGAATGTGTGTGTGCTGACTGAGGTTTGCCACTGTGCTCGGCCACAGTAGAATATGTAGATGTTCTAGATGAGACTTTAACTGATGGTTTATGCTCTTGCTCGGAACTGGTTTCATACATATTTGTCTGAGTGAACACAGGTTGATCTGTACTGATACACTCTTGTAATAACAAAGGGATACCACATAGATCTGTACTCGGTCCATTACTATTTTCAGTTCATTTTAACAGTATTCCTACTCCAACACATCTTACAAAATGTATTTTTATGCAGATGGTACAATTTTGTTTGCATATGGCTTCTCTCTCAAGCTGTGTCTAGGTTAATCTACTTTTAACATTCTTCAGAAGTCTCTCAACCTTAAAGTTGTGCTGCATACATACAAGCCAGAATACATTTCACTCACATTCATTTATAATTCCATTTTACACCTTTCTGCAATCATGTACATAATGATACATGGATAGTAGGATGGTCTACTAGCAACAAGAAGAGAACTGCATACTTTCATGTTAGTAAATAAATGTAATGTATTCTACTAAAGCTGTGTCAGTTATCACATCTCTTCTCAAATCTAAAATTACTGTAAAAAGACCAGATCTCAGGATTGTCTAACACTTGATATGCCATAAGTAAATAATGAACTTGCCTTTCAGTACTCTGAACTTAAAAATACTTAAAAACACCTCACCCAATTGGGTGCATTAAAACAGTTAAAGATCCCATATCACAGACAGTGAGGTTTCCTGTTTGTTTTGATTATAAAGCAGGTCTAAGTGCAACATCAATATTGTGAAAGTATGAATATGTATGAAATGCTCAATCCATGGAGAAAGGCATACAAGCCCATATTCACAAACTGCCCTCAGGACTTCTTTAAGGTTGTGATGTCACAACTATACAGTTGGCGCCAACAGCCGTGGTTGCAAAAAAAACCCAGCAGAGCGGATGTGGAAAAAAGATAGATTGTTTCTGATGTTTCCTGTGTGAGAACATCCTTCAAAATGTATGTACTCTACTTATAACCATAACACAGATGCTGGAGAGGAGGTCTGATGTGTGGTTTGTTAGGATTAAAATCATACCCCAACTTTCTAAAGAAAACACAAAAGAACGCATTGAAGGTACTACAGTATATTAAATCAAATCCTAGTGGATTGGTGTCTGTGTAGGTCTCTTTATTTTTAAAGCTGGGTTTGCCTCAAGTAGGGCAACGTCCACCTGCAGCACCGAACAGGAGGTTGCAACTTTATACTCTGTTGCAGAACAAAGAACAACTGTGTTCTTTTCATTTCAGGGGCCTGTTTCATCCCCATTTCTGTTCCTAAGAAAGAGTACATTGATAGAACACAATTCTGTGTGACCTTCAATTGTCTGTGGCCAAAATGACTTTAGCTGTCTTGTCTATCTCCTAATACACACACACGCGCTGTGACCCGAGTTTAATTACAGGCAGCAAAGAGCAGTGTCTGCCACAGTAAGCTTGACAAGCCGGTGGCAGGTTAGCAATATTAGCACCTTAAGCTAATCATTAAGGTTCAGAGAGTGCACTCCGGGAGCAGACGTCCCATCACTGATGCCGACAGGAAACAGGAACCCTTTCCGACTTAAGAATATACATGGAGGTTGAGTGAAGACCACTAATTATCAGTGTCTAAGAGGCAATGAGGAAGTCTTGGTGGATTTAAAAGTACTTGTTTGATCTTAAATGGAACCTGCAGAATACAGTGTATGCTCGGTGTGGAGGGTTTATTTCCAAAATGCACAATAACAAATGTTACATGGAAATGTTTTATTGTTTAAAAGCAGCATAAAGTGTTTTTTATGTATTCCTAATTATTTCCCAATTCCTATTTTGGAATAGTAGGTTAGACTCTGGTTTGGAATGAATATTTTCATATACATGTTCATGTGCGTTGACTCACCAAAGTCTTCTCAGGCTCCTGCTGGGACTCAGTGGAGGACTCCATGGTCGTGTTAATCCAGAGTCAGGCCTGTCAGCGCCGCTCTGACGACTGCATATCTGTTAGGACGGAGAAGCAAAGAGTTACCACAACAGGACAATATTGCAAGATATGTACAGTAGGTGCACACTTTCTTTCACTTTTGTTCAAAATTCAGTCCTCTAAGGCTTGTAGTTGATTTGAAAGCTGCTATTTTATGCCTTGGAAAAGCACTGAATTTTTCAAAGTGGCCTTTAAACCTCATGTAGGATGGCTAGTTTGCAAGATTGGACTTATTTGGAAAATCCTGCCTACTCATCTATTGCATTTTAGATCAACCAGCCTGCATGGGCTGTTTACCATAGAGAAGCACAAAGGATTTCTCTCATTTCTGCCACTGTATATTAATGCAGCAGAAACCTGCTCACCATTCCCCACCGCCTTCTTCCCACCCAAACAAAGGTGCTGTAGCTCCAGGCCTTTAATAAACAGCCTGTTTCTAGTGCAAGCAGGGGAGGATGGCAGGATCAGCCAGCCTGTCAGCTCCTTTTCCCACAGAGTCCTGAAAAATGCATTCTTTCATTCTATCTTTTTCTGTCTGCCTTCAGCTTGCTTCCCTATAGAATTGTTGGAGCATGACACTGTTTTTAACCTTTATCTATCCAGGGAAGGTTTCTGCTGGCTGCCACTTAGTCGCTCCACTGACCTGTTGGTGAGTTACTCAAAAGGTACAACAGTGAGGATGTCTGATGTAAGTTACTTTATGAATCCACAGGAAATTGATCATTCTATTCCTTGCATATTTAGGCAGGGATATCACAGGAAAGGTTCAGAGTAGGTATGTCTTTGACTCATATCTTAAATCACTGCAGATCAAACGCAAGCTGTATTTCTCACAAAACAGTACGACAAATTAAAGCAACAATGCGGCATCCTTATGCAAAACACAAGAACAATACACAAGAGGATGCAATAAGCCTTTGAGCAAACACAATCATTTTTTCTTATCTCGCAAGTACCTTCAAGCATTAAATTGATTCAATATCCGACAACTCCACTTATAAGCTCTTAAATACTGTATATCAATAAAATCCTAACACTGACCTTTACCTCTAATGCCAAAATCTTCGATGCACATCTCTACTAACAAGCAAACTGTATCCATCTGTCCAATAACATTCAATACCCCACACCCCATCCCCGGCCATCAACAAGCTCTTGAATGGTCCAACTCATTACCTCATTATTTGTTCTCAGTGCAGTCACTGTACCTGCACTCACACAAGCCCAACTCCACTGCTCAACATTGTAACACCACTGTCAGTTAAATCCTCACCATCAGTTCATGAACAAGTGGGACCATCTGTTAATTACACTCTACGCTTCTGGGCAGATTATTTTGGGTGGAGCAGCTGCCTGCCAACACGTGGTTGTCCTAAAAATGCTTTTGAGATTACAGGAGGCAGCCACTTATGCTGATTGCTGTTTTGTGTTGATATTTAAATGATATGAACCCTGTGTTCCCAACTGAGTTTATACCTTATCAGACTACTTTATGTTGCCATAGGCGACAACTTGAGAAAGCAGCACTATGACTTGAGGGTTGACACTGCACAGTACAAAGACACTACATGCCTCCACCAGCCAGTCAAGTTGCAGTTTACATCCATGTCCGTGCAGACTCATATAAGACTTTGAAGGAATTTAATAAAACATATGACGTGTAAACGTTATCACTATTTTGAGGTTTATGATTCCAGTGAATAAATTCCAGTGAGAAACATGCTGTCTTCACTTCGAGACTATTTTTACAGAGGAGCACAAAAGGACAGATAGAGAGCTTCATCACATGGTGCAATGACAATCACTTGAAACAAAATACCAGCAAAACCAATGAGCTTGTGTTTGACTACAAAGCTTCATATATGGATGTTGCTGCAAATTCTAAAAGGTGGATTCACACACATGCTCAGATAGGCAGCACAGAAGATCTATACATCACCACAGTGTCAAGGTGGGGACCAAAGATTAGTGTCACCAATTCTGTATCCAACCAAATGTGACATATGGTCACAATCTCACCTTCTGTTCCTCAGTAATGCTGTTGAATAATGGGCAGTTGTTTTTTTTTACAGAACATCATTATGTCACAGTGAAGCTGACACCTGACCTTTTGGATATACAATATCATCACTTCATCATTTATATCCTATATTATCATAATTACAATCTGACTTACCGGGTTGCATCAAAAAAGTGTTTTGTGAAGTGGCAGCTGTGTGGCACATGTGACCTCCAAATCCTAATAAGTTCATCCTTGAGTCAATTTGTACCTTACAGACATGAGGTCACAGTAACTTTTGAGCACTAATATCTACCCGATTCAGCCTGGAGTCTAAAAATTATGTTTGTGCAAAATTTTAAGAAATTACCTTTGCATTGCACAGATATCGTGTTCACGAGGATGGGATGGATGGACAATACAGCCACGGTTATTGCTGGCACAGAGGAATAAAAACACCTCTATAGTCCCCTTCAACAGGTATATAGTTTGTGATGTTTTATAAATTGCACTGTGTTTAATAAGCTGAGTAAGGATTTTTGAGTTGTGGAAACTATTAAAAATTGCAAACTCATGCCTTCATAAAGAAGCTAAATTGATATAGCTCTTTCATTCAAAACATGATAGTAAAATGCTTAAATTGCACAAGCTTAGCTAAAATAGTGCCAAAAAAGCCATATGGGGACACGGAAAGGATCTTTCAAGTTCAAATCATTAAAGCCAGACTAGTGATAAAAGAAAATGGGATTCAGATTCTAGGAAATAAGAGCAGGCAGGGGTGGTAGTGTACTGAGAACAAGCACTGAAAAATCAGTATTCTGCAGGGTTTTGTTGTAGTTCAAATCACTCAGTTTAGTGTTTCTATGAAATTCTATTTGACCACCAACACAACTCCAATGGAAATTGTTATTACTCACAGAGGCCAATTTTTTTAATCCAGTACAGTTCAGCTCACAAGTCATTTTATACATGACTATGTGGTATTCACACATTTAGGAAGTAGGTGGGCAGCTCTTGCCAATATTCATAAATGAGTTTCCTTAGAAAGGTGCCAAGAAGGTAGTAGAAGAAAGATAGCAGGAAGGAGGCAGCTTAAGGAGACTCTTGAGAGACAAATAGTGCCTAATATCTGACAGAGGACAGGAGGACATCCTGACAAAGAGAAGGTCACTAAATCCCCCCACCAGTCATTCTACTAATGTAACGCTCCACTGCTCCAATAGCCTCTTGGCTCCAGCCAGCACATACACTTCATCTGGCCTCAGCTCTCAAGGACCCGTCAAACTGAGACAGATGCTTTCCACTCTTCCTCAAAACCGGCTTTAGCAATCAGTCCATGACTCTGCCTGGAGCGGCAGCCACACAGCTGAGGTGGGAAAATAACACAGAAATCAGGGCCCGCGACTACAGGGAATGTTTTGATGTAGTGCTAGGGAAGGTAAACATTTTTTTGTATTAATCTTTGTCAACTTTTATAGCTATTATGTTGTCTCTGAAGTGTGTTGCTGCAATGACAACTGAACTTCCCTCTGGGACACATAAACTTAGTGATCTTTGAGTTCGCTGTTTGTCTCTGACTTACATTTTCAGTATTTAGTTCACACTCTCTTCCACATTCTGTCAGTGTAACACAATGCATGCTTTGGCTTCTGGTGCAGCTTATTTTGTGGATGACTAAATACACATTAGCTCTGAGGCCGCTGTCTGTTTGCAGCTGCCTTTATGGGGATATGGCAAGGATCTTCGCATTTTTGCTTTTGAGTGAAAGATCCCAACAACAATTGGATGGATCGCCATTAAAATTTAGCACATTAATTAATATTATCCACAGGATTCCTCCAGCATCACCAGCAGGTTAATGTGCTACAATATTTTGGCTATGGCTATACATTGCATTATTACATATTTATCAATCATAAAAATATCAGACTAAGGAATCTGACGAATCAGTGATGTCAGTCTGATATCCGATGAGTTAACTATGTCAGTGTCTGCACCTGAAACCGATACTGGACAGATTGGTCCCACCTAGCTAACTAAAATTTTACCTGCTTCGCATCTTGACATTAGCAT
Organism: Pagrus major; assembly: GCF_040436345.1. Taxonomy (NCBI): domain Eukaryota; kingdom Metazoa; phylum Chordata; class Actinopteri; order Spariformes; family Sparidae; genus Pagrus; species Pagrus major. Next base: position 6,599,081 of record NC_133228.1, read on the forward strand.
TTGGCTCAAAGCATTGTTCCTTGCTAAATCTTGTTCTTTTGTTGTCTAATTATTACTGCATATAAAATTAATTCCTATTTTAGTTTTTTTTTCTATTTCCATACCAAATTCTGACTATGAGTGATCCGATTATGACCTAACTAGTGACATAATCAATCAACAAGCCATTGACAGGCAATCCACTCTGCTGTGGTTCTGTTGTCTTCACTTTCACCCACACTTTAGTGACACTCTGCCCTTTCACACAAGCTGGTTGGCACATAACAATCTGTTTCAGTCGTACCACAGCAGTCTGCTAGCTAGGAGCTATGGATCATTGCCAAAGATAGAGGGCAAGCGCACAGGGAATCCTAAATTTGTGGCTTGGCAGTGGCCCCAAAGCAAAGCCGGAAACACTGGCTGAGGGGTTTCTCCACAGAGCCAACAGACAGGAGGGAAACCTGGGGAAATAACATACAGATTTTCTGATTTATACTCCAGTTTAAGAGCATCAGTATATGGTATGTGAATATGCATCACTTGCCACATGATTGAATTTACACATTAGCAGATGGAATGATCACACAATGCCAAGAAGGCAGAGTGTCAGCACTTTAACAATGTTCATTGCATCATGAGCTGTATTAGCTAGCATTCAGTTTTTTTCACAACAAACCAAGAAAAAAACAGTGTTATAACAAATCATTTAACCTTTTTTAAAGCCATGTGGGTCGATTTTATGAGATGACACCATAATAAGTGATGCAAAAAGGTTTATGTAAAGAATGATGATACAAAATCCACCCATTCATCCGCTTATCCGTGGTCGGCTCACGGTGGCAGCAGGCTCAGTAGCCTCCCCAGCAACACTTTCCAGCTCCTCCTGGGGGATCCCATGGCGTTCCCAGAGGAGATATGTAATCTCTCCAGCGAGTTCTGGATCTGACCCGGGGTCTCCTCCCAGTTGGACGTGCCCGGAAAAACCTCCAAAGGGAGGCGCAATGATGATCCCATAGAACTTACAATTATAGTCTAATTGTGGTAACATTTGGATTTTAATTAGGACTGGACAACATGAACTGTAGTTTGTCAAATACTATAAATATCACAAATTACAAATCATATGAACTAAGTTTTAGCAAAGCAGGATGTTTGACTAAAAACATAGGCTACATTCTGGAAAATGCTATGTTTGAAAATAATGAGAGCAGACCAGAAAATATTTGTTTGGACAGCTTATCACTATTGTTTGAGTGTGCAGCAGTGAAATACTTTGATTTTGATTGTTTTTAGATTAACAGTAGAGCTCAGCTCAAGGGTAGACAAGGACAGCAATCATTTCAGGATCCTAAGCTGATTGTAGTGATGTTACTGTCTGTTCTCGACAGGCGAGGCAGCTCTCTGACAGCCCCAGAAGCCAATCTATAGAGGCCTATCACCGCTGTCATCACTGAGTGTTTGGGAAATGATTACCCTTGGTTAAGTGAGACATACGGTGTTCTACCATGCTACCGTAGATGAATGATAACAGTCAGGGATGAGACGGCAACAATGTCACATGTTGGTCCCTGATATTTCCCCGCATCAGTAATAGAAATCAAATATCAAACCACAGCACAGACATTTGTCATTTCTGTGTTTTTTTCTGAGGATTCAATCTCTCCTTCATCACCACTCCTTGCAGCGACAACCAGCCGCTCTGATAATTCTGAACAAGGCCACTGCTGCCTCCACTCTACTAAGTGATGATGAAGCTTTTAGGATAATCTCCAGCAAGAATCTCTCACAGCAAAAGCTGCCTTTTCAAGATTTTCAAAAGGAAAAGGTGTGCTGCTGTGGAGTTGTTTGCTTCAGGTAGAAATTATTTGATGATCTGGTGAGGACTAAGAGCACAGAGTTCCATTCAAATCAGCAAAATGCAAGTAAAATATATCATATATTATCAGTTTGTGATCATCTGCACAAGCTGAAATCATCTCTTGGTCTGAATGTTGCCCACATTACCTCACCAATCCAAAATATCATTGTTATTTGCAAATAACTTGCTGACTTTCTGCTTCTTTGACACCTGTGCTGGCTCCACAGATGCCAGATACTTAAGCCTCAGGCTATTAAGATGCTGGGGCGTGAACTTGACCACCTATGGGAAGAAGGGCAGGACTAGCCTAACCCTGCATCAAGGTGAATGGCAGATTGCTATATCTAGACAAAAGTCTCCAGTCATGATAGCTGCTCTGCAACACTGTGCAGGGACAGAAGTGCCCTGAGCTAAATACTGACATCAGTATGCTAACATGCTCTCAGTGACAATGCGCCGCATCACCTCCTATTAATTTAACATAATTCGGCACGCTGCTACTGACGGTCAATCATACTGTATATGTACAGGCGCACATTCAAGGTAGAATTTTTATAATGTGAACTTTTTACCTGGTGTTCAGCAGTACCTGTAACAAGTCCCCCATCTACAGCCCTTTACATTTTCTTTAATACACGGCTGTATTCAGTCTTAATTTCCATCTAGACAAGTGCAGCTTTGATGTAAGTCACTTGCAGAATTAAGTATTATTACGTTGGAACCCGGCCAATAGACATACCATTAAGGTTTCCATCTGGCGCTTTCTATCCCCTATAGTACTATAGTTACTGCACCATCATCATTTCAATACTTTTCATTTACACTCATTCACACACATAAATACAGACATGTAGAGCTCTGAAATCTACTAAGCATCAGTTTTTAAAAATTAAATAGCCCAAGCGGGCTAGAAATAGTTTCCTGTGGAGACATACTGTATTAACCATGAGGCTACACTAGAAATGTCAGCCTGTCAGGAATAAAAGGCTGCTGGTCAAACTATGTTTTCAAAAATGCTCTCTATGGAAATTAAAACAACAGGATAAAGAGAAGTAATTCAAGTCGCTTGGTCCACTGTAATCTTCTGCCTGTCCCAGTTTGGTACCATGCTCAGGGGGGAGACATCTTTAAACAGAATTAATCCATGTAGGTCAGGGAGTGAGGAATATTAATCAACCATGTAAGCAGAGGCAGAGGATTGCCTTGCTGGACCGCAGAGAATCCAGCACAGTTTCACCAGAACAAGAGTCACTTTTTTTATCCTTCTGACAAAGATAGAAATGTATAAATATTAGTGAAATCTGATACTGTACATGTAGGAGACTAAAAAAACAGACTTTGAATGTTAGGGGACAAAGCTGGACAGAACAGCAAGATATCATTCTATGGCTCAGAAAAATGACAGACTTGCAGATCTTACAGCACTGCTCAATTAAATATTATCTGGCAGCCATTCCTGTCGCACAGATTTAATCTCATTTCCGAACAGATCCTGTTTTTATAAACACAAGATGGCTCTACATAATTTCTGTCCCCTCCACAATAAAGTATCTGGGAGCTTCCTTGAGGTTTGGCTGAAGAGTGGATGTGAATCTTACTAAGTATAAAATGATATAAAAACAGTCCAAGGTTGACTCACCCAGAATGGAAGTCTGGCTTGTGTTATGCCAAATTTGACCAGAAATAACAAACGTGGAAAATAGTCTTCAGGTTATTTCCCTACTTTCCATAAATGTATTCTTGGCCCCGCTCCCTCCCAAGAGAGAGACAGTGTGTGCCTTCCAAAACATGACTTGCAGCATACCGGTTTGAGCTGAATGGCCATGGTCTCTAATTCATTTATTTTAGAAGCCAAAACGACACATGCGTCAATGAGCACTTTTTTTTTTTTTTTTAACTGTTTGGCATCACTGAACAAATGTACAAAATATAGCCCGATCAATATGAATTTTTGAGGTCAATACAGACATTTATAGTTGAGTTTAAAAAGTCTGATAGCGATATTTGGAGTGAAAGTGTTTTTTTTAATAATGCTGAAGACAAACAAGCTTTTTGTCAGAAGGATCTCTTATCAGGATTTGTTCAGAGAGGGACATGTTGAAAAAATGAAATTATCACTGCTTTCTGATGTATAAGCTATGTAAAGAAGACATTTTTCTAAATAATCTTAAAGAGATTTGGGCATTTTTGGACTGCAAATTCTTGTTACTCATCCACACGCATATATACCAACACCAATATTTCTGCAATAGTCTAATATAGTCTAAATCAGTCAAGCCAATTTATCAGTATAGCTCTGGGGAAAAGCACTGCCTTTGAAACACTTAGATGCAAAATTAGATGTTTGCTGCAAAGGTTCCTAACAGGCAGCAGTTTAAAAGGATAAGGCTAGTGTTATTATAGATTTTTCTTATCATCAGGAAAAAAGATCAAACCCAACAACATGGTAGTCTGTCTCTCAATATTTTCCAACTCCCTCAGCAAGTTTAGCCATCAGCCCCAGGCCCAATGGTTCCTACTGACAAACATATCATTTCATTTTTTTTTTCAAAAAGGCTAAATAATTTAATAATTTCAACAGTTTGGCACTGCAACAAGTGTTATCAAAAAGCATTTCTTGGAGACGTATACATATTTGGAGCTACTGACTATTTGTGGCAGCAGGGTGGTGTGTGCAAGACTGAGTCAAAATAGACTCCAGTGTGTGTGTTCATTGTAAGGAATGATGGAAATAATATGCTTCACACTCAACACTTGTTAGTAGAACACATTGTTTTGGTCTTTTCATGAAGTTTGTTGACAATAGCAAAACTATAGACTATCACCAGATGTGTCTTTTAACATGTTTATAACGTGTTCCTACCAGATATTTATCGGTTTATACTTCACTTTAGTACAGCTCATCCTCAGTAACAGCTTATATGACCACATCAGCTGCTACACCTCTGGCAAAGGTTTGACAGAAATTCAATGTTATATCGTTTCACGTGCCTCATGCAGTCCATTAAGGCCAGTTTAGATGTCCTTGCCACTCCACAACATAAAGGGCAGCAGCACAGCCACATGTAGTACTGCTCAACTTGAGACAAGATAAATAAACCTGATTCAGACTTATATAATGTGTTAGTATTGCTTCCTGATGTTGAAACGGTGCTCCTGTGTTGCTTTAATAGCATCAATGACAGAAAAATTCCCACGACAGAGAATCCCTCATGTTATTATAGGGAACCAGAACAAGTGTCACCTTGCAAAATTTAACCTGTATTACTTTTGAAATGCAACAAGATGACTCAGCGCTCACTAACATCCATTTATCTGATCCATCAGAGCGACAAGTGGATGGGAATGCTGATGAGGACGAGAAGAGGGATGAGAAGGTCTGAACTCCTGTGGTGTCAAGGAGACTGTGGTGACCTCAGAGTGTTCAATCCCCTTATAGGAGAAACGCTGCAGCTGCTTGGCTATTTAGCTGGCTGTTAGCTCGCAGAGGACAGCAGAGAACCAGCTCTGCCACAGAGACAGAGAGGAAAATCACAGAGAGAGCCACAGCTCCACTACAGTGAAAACGTGTATGACGCATGCAGCCCGAGCTGAATAATATGTGTGTGTGTGTTTATGAGTGTGTGTGTGATACCTCTTGCATAACAGAAAAGAGAGAAAAGATGTGAGGCTGACATGCCTGTACATTTAGCCTAAAGATCCTTCATATATTACGTTTTATGGGATTAGCGGACATGATGAGAAAGGGACAAGTGCAAAGGTCACGATGGCAGACAATATTCCTGTGCCCTGAGAATGACCTTTTAAGAAAAGCATACGGGGGAAAAAGAGAGCGCTGGAAGACGGGATCATAGCCATCATCTCTACATGATCAGTGTTGTCAGAAGCTGGACAAATGTGAATCACCTCCTTGTCTCAGTCTGGGATTTCTACAGCTATCTGCAGTCTGACACCACCAGACACATTTTGACTAGCTAGCCGGACATCAGGACACATCATCAAGCTGGAGTGTGATGTGGCCCCAATGTATTAGCATCTGTTAGAATCTTCCTACACACAAAAACGGCGTGATAACACCCAAAAGAAGCCTAAAGACTGAGATTATTCAAAACACAGGAAAACACACAGACTACATTTGTCCACATCAAGTGCGGGTACGTTTAAAACACACAAACACAGAAGCCTGGAGGCGACCGGACCGATGCAGCATGCACATGTGGAAGAGAGCGCAGGGAGGTGAATGAAGGACCTACCTCATGCAGCTCGGGTAGCAAAAAGCATGATTACATTCACAACACAGCCTCTGAGAGAGGACGAGAGAGAGAGAGAGGGAGGGAGAGAGACATAGAGATGACATCACCATATTTTTCTTCCTCCTCCTCTGAAATGTAGGCTAGTGCTGCAGGGCTGCCGGTGTCGGCAGCGGAGCAGCAGTGAGAGCTCCCTCTGTGAGTGTGTGCGATGACAGTGGAGTAAGCTTTACATAGAAGCATTCTCTGCTGGATGTGACCTCAATGTATTCAAGTCTGCAACTCCGCCAGAGCCCTCTCACACACACACACACACACACACACACACACACTCACATAATTTCTCTCAGAAAAACCTTCTTGTTTACATCGTGGCGAACCATTTCAAAGTATTTAACAATTTTATGAAACATACAATATAATGTTAGGTAAGCCTGTGCAATATGGCCTTTAAAAAAATCAAGATATTTTTAGGAAGTGGTGCTCCATCACATGCTACTGCTATTGTCAAAAATAAAATTTTAATTTTAATACATTATATGATTCTGCTTATTTGAAAATGTTTTAATACTTATTTCTGCAGTATTGATAAACAGGTACCAGTTGCATTTTCTCGCTGCCCCCTCTCTCCAAAAGCAGGATGACAACCACATTATTTTAAAGGCCTGATTTAAAGAAAATATTTAAGACTAGTACAATACAAGTATGATATTTAATGTTCACTCATTCTGCTGTTCTCTGCTTCTAGCCAACAGAAGAAAAGTCATACCTCTTTGTGATGTTACAGCCTTAATATCTTTATCTTTTAATAAAAATCTAAAAATTGTATGTCCTCAGTGTTGTTTCAATTTTTTCCTGTGGTACTGAAAATGGAAGTGAATATTGATATTTTTCAAAGTATTAAATCAAAGTTAGAAATGTTAGTATTGTGACAACACTAAGTTACCAAGAGTAACTGTGAACACAAGGCAAATAATACTAGCATTTGAAGCTCATGTTACTTCCAACTGGCTCTTTTTCTTCACTAAATCCATTTGTCCATTTATTTAGAGGGACATGCACCCACACAGTGCTATTGAAAAAAAGAAGAATGACACTGACCCAAGACTTTAGGTCAACAATACTCACTCAGCAACCTTTTAGTGAAAAAAGAATCCTCCGTAGGGACTAGCTTAAATGATATCCAGCGTATCACTGCCTGTGTTTACAGCTGGTTTTGTAGCATTAGAGATCATGTTGAAGGGAATTTCTGATTCAGTATTAGAAATTAAAATGAAAGAATTGTGAGTGCTGACCATATCTGCTGACCTATTTCCTGGGGGGAAACCCAGAACTTAGATGCTATTTTAACCTTTAAAAGGGCATCTAGCTGTGACCTGCCTGAAAGTCCCTTTAACAAAGCAAAACCACTTTGGTACAGTGGGAATCACCAAACACAAGGACTTGGCTTTCAATCTTTTAAACTGCTTCTCTCCTTTGTGTTCATTTTACTATATATGGCTTTTATAAGTTCTGTGCTACTGGTATCCTACTAACTTTTGAGTTTTTATGTATTTGTGATGGGAGTTTTTATAGTGCGCAATTAGCCTTTTGGGGTGCTTAATGACTTATTTTACTAAGCAGAAAGAAAGTCTTAGCTTGTCCTGACTTTGTTCAGAATAGACATAAACAGGAGAGAGCTCAGTAATTATTCATATGGGACATTCCTCCACAAAAAATTATCATTTTTAGATCAGTCTATATTATTTCCAAAATGATGATAAATGTCCAGTGAAATTCACCAGAGCCCACTGTGAAGTCGTCAAATTTCCTGGTTAAGTGGATTCAGGTTCACTGAGCCACCATGAGACCTCTGATCACAGACACACAGTTCATAATATCTTGTATCTCATAACATCAAAATGAATCCTCCCTATCTTTTCCCTTATGTCCCATTTCAACACCAACCTGCCATATTATTGTGGTGAATCACTATGGACACATGATGTTATCAGGCACTGACGCCTATACTCCGCCCCAGTGGATGCTTCTAGTGCTGCAAATTATCATTTTATGGCACAAAGTGCAGTAGTTTGCATACATGCTTATGAAGTAGGACAGCATAAGAGGTGCTGCTTTTGGAAGAGTGGACATGAGGAAACATAACCTCGCATTTGCAAGCAGTCTGTTCACTTGTCTCTGTGATTTAAGTACGGTATGTGTGTTTGTGTGTATCACATGCAGGAGGTATGTGTTTCTGTATTGAAAAGTGTTGTATGGTGTATTGGTTCAGCTGCAAGGGAAACATGCTGCTGACAAAAGCACCCAGCTGTGAGTGTTGGGAAGAATAGGCAGGTCAGAGCTGAGGGTGGTGCGTCTGAAATACCAGGAAAAGACTGTACACTACACACTTACAAAAATCCTACACATACACACACAATAAGCATGTACCATAGCACTGCATAGCCATGGTTGTTTTGATAAGACAACATTTGACAAAACATGGCATCAGTAAATTCAGATGGTAAAGCTGATCAAATTAACAAGAAATTTGATGGATTATAGCTTTCTTTGTCTTTTTTCTTTTTTTTTTAAGCAAACCACGCCCTTCACCCTTCCTGACCACTGTTACCATGTGGCATAGATGCTCCATCACTTTTCAAATAAATTTTCATGATTAAGTCAGAGCACCTCCATGACCTAAACATGTTGTCCCTTTACTGGTTTGTGTGTTGTTCCCCTGAGGGGAAAAACATATACTTTCGACAAGGGCTTGACGCTACAAAATGCCATCGATTCAAAAATCCATGGAACTATATTTCTGAGCAAAATAACATTCTGTAAATTCCCCAAACATAACATCTTGTCTGGAAAATCAATCAAATTGTCATTTTGAAACTCACCGTCAAAACTCCTTAATATTCCAAACATCCTCTCACTGATGGGAAAGACATCTTCTAAATATAATCTGCTAAACGGAAAGAAAACAACATTCTCTCTCACTCTCTCCCATTATCCCTCCACAGATACATGCATCATATTTAACTGAATTACACAGTTGTATGGAGCTTGAAGACGCTGGTGGACTGGCCTTTCCATTTGCCTGTGGCTGTAGAGCAGGGTGCAGCAACTCGGCTCATCTAAGACAGCAACGAATTATCAGAAAACGCATATACCTATCAGCCACATATATCCCCATCTCTTGACATAAATGCAGGACTACTGTTGTGAACATTGCTTACTTAAAAAGTACTATACTTTTAACAGAAAACTTGTTTGATTACTGAATCAGCTTGTGCTCGCTGCCAACACCCATTATCAGATCCGATATTTAACATTTGAATCAGTGTTTTTTTTTGTTTTTTTGTTTGCTTTCTGTCAATTTGTTGATAAAATCAATTTAAATTTAAATTTGTACTACTTTTTATGTACTTTGACTTTGATGCAGCTTCCTCTCTCAGTCTGTAGTCTCTGGGGTCTCACTCAATATCCCACCAACAACACTATTTGATTGGCTTCATGTTACAAGTAATATATCCTATCCATATAGTGGAGAAAAAAGTACATACTTGCCTCCAAAATGTAGTGGATTGGAAGTATAAAGTAGCAGATCATTTTGAGGTACAATTTTGAGGTGCTTGAGTAGCTCAAACAATACAGTGCTTGATTAAACTAAGTCTCCCATTTTTACAGCAACAATATATATAAGTATATCAGTTTTCTTGATCACTAATAATTGATACTGGTATCAAAATAATCAGTAATCAATAAAATCAGTCTATCACAAGGCACTAAGTCACCAAGCTTCAAGAACCATATTCCATCTGAACTATCCTCCTTAGCGCTTTCCTAGATCAAATGCAAATGAGCTTTTGAATGAGAGATTGTGGGAGCTTGTCTGACCTTGCTGAATGGTGCTAAAAGTCATGACCACATGAGGAGATTACACCATTGCAATGAAAAGTCATCTTCAAGGGGATTAGTGAGAATGAAGCCAGTGACAAAGACCAAACACTTGTAATGTGGAGTCAGTTTTGCAGTAAGCGTGACCGCTCAGTGCATTCTGCTAGTTTAAAGTGAGATGGAGGGCAGGGTATAGCCAAAGGCTTAATTCTCCAACAATACTTCAAAGTTAAAAATCTCATTGTTGAAGAAAGAGGCATTCTTTTCCACAAATAACAGCAATTATATACCCAATCCTCGCCCACGGTCTCAGTAAAACCTGCCTAACCTGAACAGAAGGTGTAGATACGGCCCTTCAAAGATAGCTTATCTAAGCAGTGATAAGGCTAAAGGAATTTTTAGAAAACGATGAAATGTTGATAAGAACAGCACAAAAGTCAAATAAGAGAGATAAAAATAAAACTTATCTCAAACACCTCATCTCAAAAAGAAAAGTTTTTCTTTAAATCATGTTCAGCCAAGAGATCGAGGAAGTCTTTGATGGAGATAAAGATGCAGAAACATTCAATTTGATTAACTTCTGTTGTTAAGGTCTCTTTTCATTGGTTTTGCTAGCACTTCAGGGGAATCACTAATATTATCCTGCCACTGACACTGAGCCTTGCATTACAACTGCTTGTAACACTGGAACTAAATGCCTGCTAGTCATTCAGCTTCCCACTTTGCTGGTCAGTCGTGATTGGCCCAAATAACCTTAATGTGTTACTTAGAAAGCTCTGCAAGTTGAGAGATGTGACACCCGAGTGGAAAATCTGAGTGAATAATGCAAGGGACAGCCGGCCGCAGCTTAGGCCAAAGGGATTATTTCAGCCGGACCTGAGGTGATTTTTGGAGACAGTACAGAAGAGATGCACAGCACACTGTGCCTGAAATAAATACCTGTCAAAAGCTAAAAGCTGGTGCAGGTTTGTTGACCATAACAGGGGGTGCTAACTTTCTGACGTGATATGAAATTGTATCCATGCTGAACACAGAGCGCTCTCTGTGAACAAGAGCTCAGCATAACAAAGCATCAACATCCCTCTGTATCAAACAGGCTCATCAAATACAATGCACTGTACATCCCTCAAAGTGCTGCAGCTGTGCACAGGACTCTGGAGTCTGAATGAGTGAATTAGGACACTAGAAAGCAGAGGATGTAAAAACACTCCTTAACTCCTTCAGCTTCGCAACAAAGCCTGACATGTTTGTCATGCAAATAGTCAGAAATTCAGTCATTTAAGAGTGACTCATTTACTGTTAATATTTGTGAGTATTACTTTGTTACAATGATTGACATAGTAATTATCATGCATAAGAATGACTGTTTTTATCTCAGTTCATCATACACACACCCCTCTGCAGCACCGAGGTATCCACCCCTATGTCTACTCAACTTTAACGTGGGAATAGAAAATGCCCCTAAAAGAGGAGCCGCCACCATTCTCCCTTGATTCACCCCAGTGTTATAAGCAAGCAGAACTGCAATGATTAGTTGATTAATCGATTAGTCAATCAAAAGAAAATTGCCATTTTGATAAGCGATTAATGGCTTCAGTCATTTTTCAAGCAAAAATGTCAAACATTTGCTGTTTACAGCTTCTTTAATATGAGGATTTGCTTCTTTTCTTTGTCATTTCTGATTGTAAATGAAGAGTCCAAGAGTTCTGGACTGTTGGTTGGACAAAAGAAGCAATATGAAGACGTTACTTTGGGTTCTTGGAAAATGTGACGAGCATTTTTCACATCAAGTAGTTGTGACAATAATCTGCAGATTAATCGATAATGAAAAAGATCATTAGTTGCAGCTCTATATGCAAGCAGCTGATAACAGGTGTTTTGGGGAAACTGGTCAATGATATCATCTTTTGCAGTTGCCGTTGTCTGACATGCATAGCAGTTGCACCGTGTTTTAAAGGTTAACATGTACCTGTCCAATGTAGCATCAGAAATACAGGGGACAGCACAACCAATAACTGACTCTCATTGTACTTTATGCTGTAGCTTTCTTTGGCTGTAGCAACTAGAAAGTTAAATTCAGAAGGAATACGGTTGTATTATCTGTTTAGTAAGGAAAATAGATGTAAAACATTTACTTTCTTGACATTTTGTGAATTTATTTTGTTGATTTGTTACACTAATAGCTAAGAGAGCTTGTGAACCACTCACATACATCTCCCAGCTGCTACTACAGGGACTATCAAACTATCACCTCTTGCGGTACAAAGTGGTGTTACAGACCGGATGGGCCGGGACTAGGTTAGCATGCTTACTTCAGTAGATCTCTCTGCAACACAATACATAGACGTCTTTGACATAACGTCAACACTGTTGTTTCTTCACATTTTGTTGATAATGTGAGTTCATTTTTTGAATGTTTGAAAAGTTCTGTCAATTTTGTGCACATTGTAACTTTAAAATAGAAAGACAAAGAAAAGCTGTGAAAATGGGGACGTAACAACCAACTGGGAATGTAACAAAAACATCAAGAGCACTGAGAACCAGCAACTTGTTAATTCACCAGAATATCAAGTAGGGATGTCCCGATCCCGATTGCGGGATCGGGGCCGATATGGGCATTTTTTCACTGATCGGGATCGGCAATTTTGAACGTGGACCCAAGCCCGATTATTTTTACATCAGCTGTCGTCAACGGACCACAATTTGCGGCAGAATGCAGTCGTGCTCGTAACGTTAGTCTGGAGAACCTGTGGATAAAATGTCTGCAGTGTGGAAATATTTCAAATTAGAAAGTGAAAGCGAAAGCAGTCCAACGGCAACACGTAACATCTGCAATACGACCGTTTCGCGAGCTGGTAACAAAAGAGCTGCATTTAATACTACACATTTGATACGGCACATAAACAAAAACATGAGTTCACTCAAGCAATACAGGCAAAGGCACCGAAGCAACAAACACTCGTGGATACTTTCAAAAGGAAAGAGAAATATCCTCGAGTCAGCGACATGGCCACAAATATTACAGAGAAGGTCACTGAATTCATCGCTCTGGATAACCAGCCCACCTCTGTGGTAGAGGATCAGGGTTTAGTTACTGACTTTGTTTACTTGTTGTTTTTGTTAAAAAAAATAAATAAAAAAAACTAATGAAAACCAATGTTGCAATAGGATATGCAGAATAAGAAAGAGCCATATGAAAGTATTTACTTTGTTTCAACAAAATAAAAAAAGCTATTAAGAACAGCTTGGATGCAGGTGTTTTTTTTCTTAATGCAGCTGTATTATCTAGGAAAATATTAGTTAGGGCTAAGTATCGGATCGGGACTCGGTATCGGCAGATACTAAATATTAAATGACTCGGATCGGGGTAAAAAAAACCTGATCGGGACATCCCTAATATCCAGTCTGACATTTCTGATCAAAGATCCCTTTGAGGTACTTTTTCTTTTTGTTTACTACACTTTGTTCCTGCCTGAAAATATTTACAACCACTACACCTAAAAACACCTTCAAAACTCACTGCCCAGGGTGCATTAGGTACAGTAATGGAGCAAAGGAAAATGCTGTGTCTTTGTTTCCATCGTGTTCAAAGGACCCAAGGACATTTTTTGCTGATCCTTTCAGTAAGCTGCAACAGTGGAGTGTTGTCAACTCAACTCTGCTTTAATGTCTCATGTTAAAACATGGTGCACTGGTAATCATTTGCACCATATGCCAATGTTTAATCCAGGATGTTTGTTTGTTTCTTTGTCTCCTGTTGTAGATATTCTGTGGTGCAGCTGAATGCTCTCTATACAATCATAGGTGTGGTCAGAGGATACACCCACAGTTCCAGCCATGCTTTCATGAGTCATCTCATTAGCTCAGATACAATGTTTTGTTGATGTGGACTGGAAGTGGTGTCTTCTGCATGTCTGGTGGCTGTGATGTCACTCATGCAGCAAAGGCCAGATTCATATTACTAAAGAGGAAATCTCAGGTCATGATTATTAAACCAAAGGGCAAAGGAACAGATCATTTTTCATTGTTTTCAATGGAGAGAGTAAATCATTATTTTTATTATAGCTACTTTACATTACGTTGTAATATTGTTGAAAAAATAAGACTTTTTGGAATTCTAACCTGTAGGTTAAAATAGAGACGTACAGTCAGTAAGTTCAGCACTTACAGTCTGAAGTCAGGGAGGAGAGGGATGACAAGTTTGGAAATTAATATTGGGTCTGTGTACATTGTAATGTAGCTGCTCTGTAGGATGGGTAATACTCTTAGGACGCTTTCACACCGCTAGTTCGATTATTTGGTCCGCACCAGGCAGTAAAATTGTTACATTGTAGCATACAGACTGCGGTGTGGTCCGCGTTCACACATGCAAACGGACCAAAATTGGTCTGAATGACGTTTCATCATCTTCCGGTAGAAATAAGCGCCAATTTGGCCAATGGAGCGACAAGTTCGTACACTGTTACTTGCGCTGGTCCTTGCTTTTTATATTGTCAATATCAGCCATTTCTGGCAAAATATCCAATTTCAGAATGAGTTGCGGCTGCGACTGGAGAACAATCTGCGGATGTACTGGATTCGCCGAAGACGTATAGCGCGTCATTTCAGGGAGAGGAGACGCGCTATTTTCACAAGTGCTGTCATGGTGATGATGAGACAAGCACCTTTCCAAAGACCCACAAGGTAGGCTATAGCCTGACAAGCCAGACCGCTAGGGTCTAGATTTCTAGGCTGTATACTCTGTTGTGCTGTGTATACATTTCGTTTATACCTGAGTTGGTCCAGGTTCGCGTTCTCACCAGAGGGACCGCACCAAATGCCAACCTTTGGTGCGGAATCAAGCGGACCGAGACCACCCCTTTTTGGAGGTCTCGGTCCGCTTGATTTAGTGCGCACCCGAGTGCGATTGATGCTTTTACACCGACGAAAACGAATCGAACTAAGAGCTTTTGGTTCGAATGGACTGTTTAGTGCGCACCAACTGCTGTTGGTGTGAATGCGCCCTTAACTACTCTGTATACACATTTGAGGTGACAGATGAGTGAGGCCATTTTAGGGAAGTCATCTAAATGTTTTCCAATTAAAACTGGGACTCACTGCTAATCTGCTTTGAGTTTCTAACAAAATCCACAAGCCAGCTATTATGTAATGGTTCAACTTACTCAGTATATCAAAGCTTTCGTCCTTGAATCTCTACATTCATGATGACACACATCTGACATGATTTAATTCTCAATTTGTCACCTAGTGAGGTTCAAGTTTCATGGTTAATTTAATTGTCCGTTTCACTTCAGTGGGTTGCACAGCAAAATGCAAGTTGTAGTCTCGATATCACTGATGCTCTGTAGATGGGTGCCAGTGATGTTCTGGGAGGTTTTAATCACCCTTCCTGTGAGCCTTCCTGTCCTGGGCCATGCACAAACAATGCCAGTTTGTGATGTTTCCTTAAGACATAGAGTCTTTTCTGAAACATACAAAACTAGAGAAATTATGCTTTAAATCTACAGTACATGGGATTCTCAGCAAATGCTGCATCTAAACCTGGGGATGCACTTAAATATAGGTCCAACATCAGTATCGGCCGATATTCGCCATGTTGACTGCTATCGCCCTATCAGCACATATGATAACATTCACAGATTGCAGTGGTGGATGTTTATCTGATGTGTCACATCAATTTTGCACAGGCACACTCTACTGCTAGAGTGTGCTACTGGCTTATGCCATCCCTGCCAGTAAGGCCCTTGTAAGAAAATACTGAAAAATTCTTAATTGAGTGGGTACTTGTATAGCTGCCTAGAAATGCTTTTGAAGCGGCACCTTAAAAAAAAACTAATTATTTTTCATGTGAAACAAGGTTATATTAGAGGTCGTTTTATAAATTTGTACTAATTTGTGCTCTTTCAAAGATGGTAAACTGAAGGGCTGAATGACTCTAAAAAAGTTATTTTTTTATAAATAGTTCAGTTATTTTTCCCTAACAATAAAGGTCAAATAAATAACTAAAATAAAATAAACAACAACAAAAACACATCAGTATTGGCACCAGCTATTTGCCAAAACGTTGTTTTAAACATTGGCATTGGCCCTGAATTTCACATTCAGTGCATTTCTACTAAAGCTGTTTCTTTGTAACGTTGAAACCAACAGAATTTCCTGTAATATTGAAGGAAGCTGCAGTTCAGGTGGGCAGTAATACAGGTTCCCCCGTCTCTGAAGCGATGCTCTGGGGGCCTGACGAGGGTGGACACTGAAGTTAATGGGCTGGGACATTCATAAAGGGCTTCACACGCCCACATTCCCTTTATCAAATAACAAATCCTGCTCAGCAGTGGACCTGGTACAAGGCTGACACAAGAAACACACTTAACTACAACTAAAGCTTTTATCCCTGGAGACAGGTGCAAATTAAAGGCGTGTTTGTTCAGTTTTGTTTGATGTATGGCAGCCAAGGGGAGTCGAGCTTCTCGGAATAATGAAGGCTGAGGCAATGAAATGAAAGGTACACAATAAACTGATTTCATTGGAATAAAAGCAGCTGTTTTCATTGGTAAGCCTCAGCTAACGCTCTTGTGGATGGTAATAAAGGCTGTTGAACTAAGCGGCCTGAAATGTAACCTGATTTGTGTGCTGCTGTTGGATAAATCCACACTGACAAGAAGTGAGAGGCAACTATCTCACATCGAGCACATCTGGCATTTGTCAGAGCGAATGCATCCAATCAGCCAAACCACAGCCAGTGGCCTCAGTGTCCCAGCTGGGAAGATTATGCCGCGCTGATGCTCTGGCCTTGGCATTTCAATAACTTCATGAGGAGCACAGCATTTGTTATAGCTCCTAATGGTGTTAGAGTCTGGAGGCAGACACAGGCGAGGCTGCTATGGGACTTGCTGACAGGTGAATATTTGCTCAGTGAGGGACTCGAGATGAAGGGGCTGTTTTATTGTTTCATAATGTGGCTGCTGTGAAGCCCTTTAACGACTGTAACTGTGATTAAGGACTAAACGCATACTTTACTACACAAGGCATATAGCTCTACTGGTATCAGCTGAGATAAGCACTAACTGTGCTCTTTCTATACTCATCTATAAACATGAAGATCAGTTTCACGGTTTCAGCAATTTTTAAAGCACGTTCTGATTAAAAATATATATTTGTCTAGAAAAAGGCTGTGAATACATCACCATGGAACCGCTGTTGTATAAAATAATTTAACATCAGAAAGCACAAATCAAAATGCAGACTTCACCAAGAAAGCAAACAGTTCACCCTTCCAACGTCCCTGAGAAATGTTGTTGTCACTGTACAAAAGTATTGAGTTTCATAACAGAATAGTTTCTATCCCAGTACATTTTCCAGGATATGACATTTTGCAAGGGTGACAAACAGTCAAGTTCACAGTCACAGTCACAGTCATGTGCTACGGTCTGCAGATGCCCATTTCCCTGTAACGGATTCATTTTTCTAATTTTTCATTCATTTAATGTCAAAAATAGAAGTCTTCAAATTATTGAAACAACAACTGCCCATGGCATCTTTCGACCATCCAATCCGAGTATGTCAGAGTCTGCTCTGCTTCTGGGTAATGTCCGGTCGCAGGGAAATTAAATGTACAAAATGGACTCAGGCTGGCCAAACAATGGGAAATCACAGACCACATCTTTACAGAGACCTGTCTCCACCACAACATCCTGGCCAAAGCTGTTGCACTCAACGGGCAGACCAACAGCGTGCAAGATGAGAAGAGGTGGACTCTGTTTACATCAATAATGCTTGGTGCTCAAACGCAGTCAATGTTGACGAACAGTGGTTATCAGATGTCAAAATTTAAACATGACAGCAACCACATTATCATCACCATCCTGTTGCTGCTGTTAATATTAACCCGGATGCAAATGTAAAAAATGTATATGTTTATGTATATATGTATACAAATAACTGTATATATTTTTAATGTTTGTGTAGCATGAAAGAGTTTACAATCTTTCATGTGATTATGCAAACCCCCCGTAATGACAAATAAATCACCTTTGAACATGCTTTGATCTTATTACATCTGGAGAATAAGATTTACTGGCTACGTCATCCCTGCAGCACTATAGTACTTCTTTATCATTCTGTATCAAAATATTGCAGCCTATTTGACATTGCATGTCACAATATTGCAAACTCAATTATTGTTTGATTAATCGTGCAACACTGATTATAATGAAACATAATATAGTCAGAGTCAAAGCACAATGTAAACCTCCCTTGATACATTGTTCTCTGTTTTTTTCATAACAGGAAGGGTGTAGAAAGTATAAGCAGAACAAGGTGGTGTTGATAAAGAGCTTTCATGCTCAGCAAACCATTACTGGAAAAATAAATAAAAAAACAGTCAAACCTGCTGGCCATTTTGTTCTACCTGTTTAACCCTCATTATACGATTTCTCCTGCACACAGATAAAACAATAAAATGCAAATGAAAGCAACTGTGGACACAAGACTTCACCTTTTGACTCTAACAAGTGTAGACGTACATGTGGATGTACAGTATTCTGTCCCAAAACCAAAAGATTGATTTATCCATACTTAGAAATGTATGCATGCATCTAATTTACCTAATTTATTGAAATAATTATTCATATAATACAGGAATATAGCAGCCACTTAAAAAGCTTTGTGCAGACCAGGCCTTGTTAAATGGCAAGTATCCAAAGGAACAGCCTCTCCTCTTGTTCAGCACTTGGCATAATTAATCAGCTTCATTAACATAACTGTGCGTCTCAAGGTAAATGTTCCACAAAAGCCCTGTTTTCCATGGACATAGTTCTCCATTAAGGATTTCTAATAGGTTACACTAAAGAAAAAACTATTTTTCTGCAAACAAAAGATTTTGACTCAGAAACTGGCAAGTTGTTACTCAATATTCATTTTGTTTAAAAGCAGTCAAAGTGCTCTGTAGTGTGTTACTAAAGAATTCATATGACACAATTTTTGCAAAAATTGTTTCCTTTGCTTGTCAGTATTAAAAACAATGCTGGTGCTCCTCAAATTTAGAGCAGCGTGAGTCTACCAGAGCAGTGTGCAGGCAACAAGCTGCAGTTCAAGGACGTCAGAATGGAAACTCCATTTGGCTGGCAAATAAGCAGGTCGCTCTTTTGACCCTGGATTGCGAGCCTCACCTCAGCTGTTTGGCATGGAAAGTCTGGGATTTACATGCAAATAAGCAAGAGAATGGAAAACATGGAAATACAGTATGTGAGTGGTAGAGCCTGAGTTGGCACAGGTACACAGAATAATAAACTGACTGGCGTTTGCATCATTGACTCAAATCACCTGCGGTCAATTTCAATTTAGCTTAAAGAAGTTCACCCAAAAATGAAAATTCAGTCTTCATCTACTCACCCCCATGCTGAAGGAAAGTTTCTGGAGCTTCACAGCAAAACAGTGCTGCAGCATTCTGCTAACCAGCTGACGTAGATGGGGACTTGTTTTACAAAATAAAATTTAAAAATTTAAAAAACTGAAAATGACTCCGTACAGCTCAAGCCTTGAGATCCCAAATTAATTTGAAAAGACATAATTTACTCCTCAGCGTGCAGTCAAGCTCACGCACCCTCTTCAGATGGGGTGCATGTTAACACTTTTAGCTTAGCAGCTACAGTGAAGATGTTGCTTAAAAAAGGGTGTGCATAATAAATTATGAATATAATAATAAGTAAGAAATAATTATCCAAGTGTCAGAGGCCCAAAGATCCCAAATTGTTTTGACAAGACTATTAACATCCTCTTTAAAGCGAAAATCATCACTGCAGTTGCTAAGCTACAAGTATTAGTGAGCACCGAGTTTGAAGTGGGTGCACCAGCACGACCGTGCGTCAAAGTTGAAAATAAGATCTTTTCAAATTCATTTGGGATATCAAGGCTTCCGGAGACTTGAATTACGCCGGATGAGCTGTATGGAGCCATGTTTGGGGGGGCTTCTTTTACATTTTAAAAGAAGCCCCCATCTACTTCAGTTGTTTGTGAGAAAGCTGCAACACTGTTTTGTTGACAAGCTCCAGAAATGTTTTGTGGACTACGAGACTTCACCCAACTATCCATCAGCACGGCGGTGAGTAGATAATGATTCAATTTTTCATTTTTGGATAAACTTATCCTTTAATTCCTATGATCTATTATATGCAGTTGTTATTAAAACCCAAGGTCAGAGTTGTTGACCCATGTTAACAATGTAAATACATTATTCAGTGTCTTTAAATATGACCATTTTCATGACCGAAAGACATGATTTGCACTTGCTGCTTCTGTCACGATTTCAAGCTTCTCACGTCTCCTCAAAGGATGGAAGAATCGATTTTTGGCTTCAATAAAGAATTAGCTTTCAACTGTAAAACCTCATTTGGCATCTACCTAAGTACATAAATCAAATTCAAGCAGGCAGGAGGTAGGAAGCTCCATGAAAACTCAGGTTGGTAACATGACAGGCTGATATCAGATATCTGATTACAGGCCAGGATGTGCCGGATGCATCAGTTGTCTGACACAATTACAACAGTTCTTGCTGCCGGTCAGTCTCCTGTTTCTGCCCCTGGCTCCTTCCAGGTGAAAGTGGTAACTGAGCACCGGGGCTGAGGAGGCAGCAGACATGCAACACTGCAGCAGGATCATATGTTTGAGGAGGATGCAGGAGGGTTAATATGTAGACAGCAGGGGAGGTCAGGTAATGAAAAGGAGCAACATTTTCTTTAAATAGAACACCAATAGGAGACTGATTTCAAAATCCACAGCAGAAATTAAAATGAAGCATGCTTCGCCACTCACCACTTCGCTGCGTAAAGCACACCGCGTCCTAAACTCACGACTGCAAACAAGCTAGTGTTACACTGACGGCTATTCCTCAAAATGTTCACACTGGAGTATGACTTGAGACCGATGCAAAGACGTAAGGGGAGCGTGTGGAGATGGAGAAGCTGCTACTCAGCTATCGCTAACCCTGGTTCATTACATAATAGTACGCACTGGCCGACTGCAGAGTCACGGCTGTCAACTCGCCACAGAACATACACACACAGCGATTTAGCAATTAAGCTAGCCGCGTTTAATCAGCATTAGCATGTGTTATCTTGTGTTTCCGTTGTGGTGTTTGCGTGGCACTAACCTTCGCTGCTTCGCTGGGGGTCTCCCGGTAGGTTGTCCTAGTGGTTAACGGAAGGAAACTGCTGGCTGTAAATATTCAGTCAGTCCTCGGGGACGTTGGTCTGTCTGCTAACTGTTAGCTGACGACGTTTTAATGTTATTTCTGCGTATTCACTGGTCCTGCCGGCGATGGCTCGCGTGCTCCTCAGCTCAGCGGCGTCATGTCGGTCCAACAGTAAAGTTTGGATAGTTAAAAATTAACTTTACAATTAGTGGTATGCTTTCTACTATCTATATAATACCATTATTCAGTCAACTTGTTAGCCACTAGCCCGCCTGCACGATTTGTCATGGGTTTGAGTGGTCTAAGGTAGAGTCAGCCGGATTTAAACATACTTCCTGTTACAATTTTCAAACTAAAAGCCACAAACATTAAATTTAAAGGCTGTACATGTTTCTCCTTTTCACAAAATAGCTGGCTTTTAATCAAATATAATTTACTTTAATGTTTTTTTTCTTGTAATTGAATTGCATTAAAATTGTTTGCACACCTTTCCTGCTTGTCTTTTATTGTAATAGTCTTAAATAGACAATAAAGTCTTAAAGGTGCAGTATGTAAGAACTGGTTAATTAATTAGCAGGCCAGCTTCGAGCAGTGTTGGTCTTATTTACACCCTTAGCTCAGGAGCTTTTCTGTTTTTTTAATAATGTCTTAAATATTCTGACAAATTGCACCTTTAAATTCTAAATGATTCAAAAATAGTTATGTAAAAAGATAAATATTTTCTTCTTGTGGCAACACCCAAAATACTCTAAAGGTTAGACCCACACTTAGACATTTATTTGCACACATAGAAGTAAATATGTAAAACATGTATATGAAATATGGCAAAGAAAACTTTTGCCAGGCATTTTGGAAAAATATACTTAACACCGCATCTTAAACTCTGATGACCGCTTTGATTTTAGTGAGCATTGTTTTTTCAAGCATTGTTTCTTACTACACAAGTATTGCTTCCTCTTGAGTTTTCATGCTGCATATATACATTACTGTTGTTGGGCTTAACGAATGTAGTGTTTTGACACCATTTATAAAAATGTTCTCCCTTTCTGGTAGTAATTATTTTTCTTCCTGCAGTTACCTTTATGATTTAGAATAAAGTGCATTGTTGCTGAAATTGGTGGTAGTATTAATAGTGAGAGTAGTTTGTCTGACTTTATTTTGAAGGCCAGACACTCAATATCCTGTCTCTGATTTCTGACGGGGTAACTTGACTCATGACGAGACTTCCTCCCTTGTTTGTGCTCGGTGATCATCTGATTTGCCTGGCTGGACAGGGCATCAAGCACGTGATCAATCTTCTTGTTGCTCTCAAAATCAGTCGAGCTGAACCCGTCTGATCTTCAACAGAGATCATTTATGTATTTCACGTCATACATAGTTATGAAACATGTCCTTTCAAGGAGCTGATGATCACCCCCTTCATGTATGCCATACACATGTTAAGTACAGTCAGTATTAAGCGTGATAAATACATATTTGTTCTAAAATTATACTTGTTGATGATGTGGTGGAAATAATTATGAATGATTATGTAACATCACATTAATACCATGTGAAGGATGCCTCTGAGTCACTCATGTAGACGCACTATAATAGGCTTTTAGGTGTGTCTGGAATGATTTTATCATGGAAGTACTTTTATATAGAGGTATTTGTATGTGCTCCTATGATAATATGTGATGCACACTGTAAAACATTTATAAACTGTACAGGATTATTACAGCTGTTTCCAGTCTGTGAGATGCATTCATGCATGCTTGGCTACAGAGTGACATCCAGTGGCTGATGGAGGTTTAGTAGAGATATGTGCGATGAGACATGGAGGACATCTACAGGCACAAATGAGTAAGTGCAATGTTCGTGTTTTCCATTGTTATTTATGGTTTTATGAAATGTCAGATATCATTAAGTCACAGTACTCCATGTCTGTAATTATAGAGGTTTCATCATGACTGAATACATTTACCTGTTTCAGTATTACTCAGTATTATCCACACTGTAGTTAAAGTATAGTATGAGTCTTCTCATATTTCTATTTTTAGTATTCTGAGGAATGGGCCTTTAAATATTTCTTTTTATAACTACATATATAGTTGTCTCATATCATTCAATGCCCATATTTTACCATTTTTATTTTATATTTTATACATTTTTAGTTATACATTCTTATTTGTCATTATCTTTTCTCTATTGTATGTTTTCTTATAATTCCTCCACACCCTGACATTTCTGTTCTAGAATGAGAAACTGTAACATAAACCAAATCCCCCCTCTGGGTTCACTAAGTATTTCTGAGTCGGATTATTCTAATCTGTTCTATATTCTTATTAAAAAAAATGGATATTTATTTTTTCAAATTGTCCTGTTTTGTTTGTCTTTGTGTTTTTTGTTTGTTTGTATTGAGTGCTTGAATTATCCATTTAAAGACCTCCTGCATCCTCGACTTAACCCAGGCTTGTGGAGCTTTTGTCTCACCTTGAATAATTGAATCGGTCTTCAGTTTCTTTGGAGAGTTTGGTTGTCCCATGATCACCTACATGCTGTTCGTGAGCAAGAGTGAATGTCTTCTGATGTGAATATAAGAAATATTTATATATGGCAACAATTTGTCCCAAAATATTTGCTTTAATCCAACACAATCAATAATGACTTTACCATACACACTTACATTATGTGTTATGCATATCTAATTAGTACATTTAGGATACTCATACTTGTATAATAGCTGCATTAAAATGCATTTAACAACTCATGCAGTTGCTCTGAAGATTTCCAGATCAGAGACAAATAAAAACAAACAAACAAATAAATACATACATAAATGCTGTCATAATAACTAAATGATGTTTCTGTTTGAAAGGTTTCCGGAAGAAACATAATTACTCAAACTACAAATCAAATAAGTGGAATCAGATTACAGTTCTGATGTAAATCTCTCAGTCTGAAAGGGAGATCTTGGCCTAATTCTCTCAAGCAGAATTGATTAGATCACACAGCCACTAATGCTGGAAATTGTCATGCGTAGTAAGTAGTAGTATGTGTAAATTAACTATATTTGCAGTCTAAATAATGTAGTAGGAGCAACACATTTTGATGTTCCATTTGGTTTTAAGTTTTTGCTTGCAAATAATATCAGCATGTTTCTGGAACGATCATAAGGCAGAATGAAATTAAGATTACACAATAAACCTAAAAAACAGAGGACGTACACTTTTACCATTTACTGTAGAGTCGGTCTGGTTAAAGATGCTCTTGTAAAAAAAAAAAAAAATAGTTGGTTAACCTCCAAACTGTACTAAGGGCCCCTTTGACCCCTCTCTTGCCCTCTGTGCAGTTTTCAATACACCCTGCCTCCTACAGGTATCCTCAGTGCAATGTGTATACCTTTATCAGTTCTCAATGATGATCAGTGTAGCGGCTCCATTTGCCCTGTGGGAAATCAAGGCGTGGCGGATGCTAATATTTCTAATTTGTTATAATGACAAGATAGTGTTAGTGACACCTAACCTCACTCAAAACCTGCTTAGGCTTAGGGGGAGTGGAATAAAAACACATTTTGTTTTCTGTAATATGAAAAACAGCCTCGTGTTAAACCCTGTGCCTTATAATGGACACCTTATGTGGGTTTTGGGGTTGTGATACAAGGCTTAAGAAAGCCTGGGGGATGTATCTTTTCTATTTACTCTTGATATGTAATAGCCCACAGCGTGATACTGTTACATAAATCCTCAGAGGAACTGTAGTGTTAGCAGGAATAATAATGCCTTGTTGATGTATTTATTAATATGTCTTTTTATTTACATTAGTACCCTCTAGTCACTTTCTATAATATGATAATGTGACCTTCTGTGTCATCTGGCCTGTCCTTCATCCGTGTGTTTTGACAGCTCCTCTCTCCTCCTCCTCTTTTTGTTTCCCCCCTACACAGCCTCTCGTTTCCCACAATGCTCAGCGAACATCACCACCAAGATGGCCGACGCTATGGAGGAATATGAGAAAGAAGCTGGCTGCGTCCCTATTCTCCATCCCGAGGTATGGTCCTCGGGCTTCACGCCTTCGCACACACACACGAACACACAGTAAACATATAACACCCGCCTGCGTGTGGGTGGCCGCGTGGTTTTGCCGTGCTTTTTGGGAAACTCCGATGCCCCCTGCAACACCACCGGTGGGGGGTGGCAGGTAGCTAACGATGCTAAGGGTGCTAACGCTAGCCCCCTCCTCCTGCTGCATAGCAAGTAAACGCTGGGCAGATGTTCGTGTTAATGTAAACGTTAAGCTAGGTGGTGCCTTCCGTGGGGGCGACGCCGCGCAGCTAGTAAACAAGACTGTAAGCTGTGTGTTTGAGGCTGTAATGGAAAAAGTAACGTTAACGCTTAATCCTTACAGTCATACGACGTTAGCTCTGTAGCTAAACTGGTAGTGCTGTCTGGTTTAGCTGCGATGATGTAAATTGGGGTCAAGTGTATATGGGTATATTGAGCTGTGGTGTCCACTCAGCGACCGTAATAAGTTAACGTTGATATCAACGAATGTAGAAAATATCCACTTTATTCTTGAAAACCACATTCGTGTGTTAGTACGAAATCTTGTAGTCACCCCTCAGCTAGCTAACCTGCAGCACTTCCACTTTGTTGGGGTTGTCAGCGACGCTATCTGTCATTTTTTATTTATTTAGCATTTGTCGTTTCTGTCATCTAATATCGTTGAACCATTTCGTCGTGCATGGTTTTAAAATATTATGAGCCAAGATAAATAAATTAGTTGTTTTTGAATGTGCAATAAAGAACAATGTCCAGATTATATTGCTTCAAAAATGACGTATTAAATAACTGACAGTAACGTGAGCTGTAACACACAGGCTAGCTAACCAAGCAGGATCGTATTTGTTTCCTCCACTCCCCATTAACTCTGTTGTGTGTGTTTTTAAGGTTTTGCATATTGAGCACACCCTGGTTATCAGTTGTTATTGTATTTGCTTGGCAGGTAATCTAAATCATGAGGAAGATCTCTATCTGATATACAGTAGTTTTCCTTGTTGACAGGTTTTCCTCAGCAGTCCTGTTGTCTTTACTGGTTTTGTAGTCATCAAGTAGAGTAAAGGCTAATTTACCTCCAGTAAGCTAATCCTGGATACGTGCAATTCAAATGATTCATGTCTTTAATGTCCAGCCAGTCCCCAAGATACTGGGAGATGAGTTATTGTACATAGTGTAAAATAGGTTGAAAAGATGTAGTCTAGTGGTTTATAATCTGGTTTTGGCTGTTTAAAGCTAAGAGTGTCTTGGAAATCTTGTTCCCATTCTGGCTGGTGATCAAAAATGTTTAATTTAAGCACTGAATGTAATAGTCCTGTTCACACATTATGCCAATATGAAATTCAAGTGGTAATATTTCTACATCTGGAGCAGTCAAATTGCCACAAGTAGATTTGCTCCCATTGCAGTATTGTCTCCCAGTTCAAACATGATCCAATAATAACAGAATGTGATTAAATGAACCTTAATGGCTGCATTTTTAAATAGGACTGCAACTGACAGTTATTTTCACTCTTGTCAAATCTGCCGGTTATTTTCTCGATTACTCGTTTAATGTTTTGGTCTTAGAAATGTCAGAAAATGGTGAAAAATGTTTAATCCTGTTTTGTCTGTGTTTAGTTTCTTTCTGCACAAAAGAAGTAAACCCAGACAAAGGAAGATAGTAGTTTGTAATGTCATCCTCAGCAAGTCTGCATGTCTATAGACTAAATTTATTTAAAATACCACTTTACAGCCGAAACAGTTGGGCTATACCCACATACAGTAAGTCGACCTGAATCAGTCGACATATGTCATCAAATGTTCCTCCCAACCAAGGTTGAACGCAGGTTGGACTTAAGTGAACCAATGTCTTTTTCAGACTGATAATCTGATTTAATGTTATTTTTGACATACAGTTGTCATTTTATTTACAACCTCACTTATAATGAGAGATAAAGAGAGACCAGCCAGTGTGAAAATAAGAGTGATGGTGTTGAGAGAGAGGTGAAACACAAATGCATTTGGTGCCTGATGGAAATGATGTAATTTCCTGTGTATTTGTGGTTCGGCAGTTGAGCCTATGGAACCACAGTTGAAGACTGACAGCAGTAATATGGATGTCACAATCAGTCATGAGACACCTTTGTTTATCTGTATCGCAGATAAGCTGCTTCCTCTCTGTGGCACGAGAACATTCAGGTGTAGACTGTTAATCACCTTGCTGTTAATTCTTCCTGACTGTTGTTAATTCTTTCCTCTTTGAGACTCGGGGGAAAAAATCAGATTTACCACAAAGGAGGATGCTTCTGATTAATGGAAATGTAATTACCTTCCGTTCTTTGCTCCCTTGACACAATGAATTCCCTCCTTAGTTTGTTTGTCTGGGTGTCACTGCATTACCTGAATGGGAAGTCTGAGACACCCCAGACCAACTTTTTGGCTTCATTGGATAGTACAGGTGAAGTAAGACAGGAAAAGTGGGAAGAGAGAGAGGGGACAGTATGCAGCAAAGGACCACAGTGGTAAGGACACATCCTTAGTACATGAGGAATAATCACTGCCAAGTGTGCTACTGGGCCATCCCGACCTCAGACCAACGTAGGCTACATCAACACTAGTATGTTTTTGTTTTATAACCCCATAACTTGTTCTATGGTTATGCCTAGTGTCCACACTACTCCAGCATTTTTTATAGCCCTAAAAACCATAAACACGGTTGACTTTGATTTAGTTTGGTGTTGCGAACCTTATTGTCCATGCCAGCAGCTGTTGTGCAGTTAAATTCTGCTTTCTATAATGCTGCTACTGCCTACATGTGCAGGGGAAAGCTGATATTCGAGTGATTTGCAACAGTCGCTTTTCCAGCTGAACTACCAACCCTACAGGGTGCATCTGATTTGGGTGAGGCCAGTAAGAACCGGTGCTTGGTGGGATCATTTTACCAATGAAGTAGTGGTTCGAGAGGAATGGTGAGAAAACTTTTGAATGCCCACATTGGCCCTGATCAACCTAGGACTGGGCAATATATACATGTTATAGTATTATGGTGATATGAGACTAAATACTGTCTTAGACTTCATGTTATATTGTGATATCTGTATATGTTATGTGTGTTAAGTGTTTGAGTTCATACATGGACTGGGATTTTTTTCTTGTACAGTGCTAAAATGCTCACCAGGAAGGAGATTGTTTTTGTCTTAGACAGCTGTTTTAGTGGAGTAGTCTTGTCAGGCGGGATTCTCTGTTCTAGTTCTTAACATGTATACAGAAAAATCACAGGAAGAGAAAGGTGGCATGCTATTGTCAGTTCAAGTTTAACCCACACAGGCACCGGTGGCAGAGACTGAAGAGGTAAAAATGTAGCAAAGGCCTGCCATGGTGAGGTTAGAGAGTTTAACTGTCTGCCATGAGTTCAGAGGTGCCACAGCCTCCGCCTTCTTTTAATCATTGCACAGGAGCAATCACAATATATGACCTTTTGGCTGTATATCTGCCTGTTATATTGAAGGAATATGTCTGGCGGTAGTAGCTTTATCATAAATGTAGTTTATTTTGCTGAATGCCACTTTGCCTTTACAGACTTGGCATAAAGTTGCTCTTCTTTTCAGCAGGGTCCTGCTTGGAATCTGGGTCATTTTGAGAGCAGAGTCGGACTGAATGTATGAGGCACCTGGATTAGAGCATTGGATGTTTGGTTGCACACTGTGCACCTTTTTCACTTTTAACCAGTGCAACATGTCGAGTGTAAACATTTTCTCTCTCTGGGAATGTAAGGGATTAATGTGCCCTGCTTCCAATCTCATTTGAAAATGCAAATGAGCATTCTTCCATAAAAGGCACATAAAGGTAGGGGGATATACTCAGCCACTTGATGTGATACTTCACTTGTAGCACAGAGTGGAACCACTAATTCTGTTTATTTGGAATGTTCCCATTATTTCCATCATAAAACAGTGTTTCCCCTCCGCTTCCCCCTGATCCAGGGATGTAAACTGTGCCGTGGATATTGAATTAGTCCCTCAAAATGGCTCTCATTTCAGATCAAATTGGATTGTGAGCTATGGCTGCAGCCAGCAAGATGGATACAATTTTCCACAACAGTTAAATATAGTCTCAGCAAAGTAGTCATTGCAGATTCAGTGAAAGGGTAATTCTGATTATTATTTTTGCTGGATTTTTTTCCCAATTGAAATCTAAATGTTGATCTCAAACTGAGAATTTTTCAACTTTTATTGTACTGTTGCTGCAGTCTTAGTATATTTATGAAGCTGGAACCAGTAAGTGCTTGACATTATGTACATTTCGAATGATTGAAAAGATTAATCAATTATCAAAATAGTTGGCAACTAATTTTCTTTCGATTGAAAAGCAATTAACTGACTGATATTTGCAGCTATAGCTGTAAACCAGTATACCTGCATTTTCATAAATGGTGCTGTCTGACATTTTTAGCTCAAGGCACGTGACCTCCACCACCCCAAGGAGAGGTTACCATATGTCCCACTGACCAGCTCCATTGACAAAAGCCAAGCCTGCTGCCTCTCTGAGCAGATGAGATTCCCAACCTAAAATCAATGATTAGTGTGAAATGGATAATATGCCTAATTGACAATATCATTGCTTCTGCCTGCCTAGTTGTTGTGTGCATGACCAGTAAGCAAGTATGTCATTAGGAGGCAAAAAAATGCAGAATGCAATTATCACTACAGTTAGAAATGCCACCATCAGCTTTTTAGATGACATGAGGGGATGAGGACAGGGAGTGAGGGTGTTGTGACTGGTAAGGGGTCAAAGGTTATCTCCACGATAGGTTGAGATGGAGAAAGTGATTTAACAGCTTGTGTCTGAGGGTTTAGCGCCAGGCCCTCTTCCCCCTGTCCCTCGACCGACAGGAAAGCAGTTACCCTGGCGATGAATTGCGAGCACTTTCTCTCAATTGAATATCCAGACGAGGGAAGAGTCTGAGTTCCACATTTATCCTGGGCTTCTGTTCGTTAGCCTGTTGTAGGAAGCACAGTCACAATTTCATAAAAAACGACTCTCACCTGGCTCCCCTCGTTTCTCTGGCAGCTAAACTTGTCTGAATAGCACATGGGGTAGTTGAAACAGATCGTATGGATTTATAAATGACCAAAACTTGGCAGAGAAAAGCACAAAAGCCTCCTGGCAGCTTTAACACTTTAAAAATACAGGGGGAAGAATATGAGATGGTCACCTTCATATCTCCTCTGTCACATCCTCCCTCCTTCATCCTCCTCAGTCTGATTTAGTCCTTAAAATAAAATCCCTCTTCTGCTGGCCTTAGCTTCTGTTTTTTTTTATTTGTATTATCATGGAAGTATCACAGCCACATAAATATTTTTTTCCTTTAAAATCACTGACTTGTAAGGTTTAGGATCCTGGACCTAAAGCTTATTCTGCTGTGAATAACTTGTATTTAATGCGACACGTTGGCACACATGTAGTGTGTAGTAGTTGTCATTTACAGATGGTTTATGAGGTCTGAAATTATCACATGACATCGCTGTATGTCTATCCAGGTGTGCTTAAAATTTTATGCTTCTCAAGTGGCTTTCTGTACTTAAACCCATAAGGAAACCACATTTCAGTGGTGTCTTTTTTCTTCTGTAATTTCACGTAATTTCTTGTAACAACAAACAAAAAAAAACAAACTGGATATTTAGACACCATATAAGTCAGGCAGGAAATATTAAGTACAACACAAAAAAGTCACACATATTAGAGGTGCACTGCTGCCACCAACTGTTGCTCTCACAATGTGTGAGTCCTGACTCCCAAAACGTGTTACCTTGCGAGGCAGCTGGATGAATTCATGAGATCACACAAGAAATACGGCATTACATGGGAATCCGGCCCTGATAGCTCCTAATAGAAACAATATTGCCAAATCTCTACTAGTGGACATATTTCTACCAAGTACCAAGTTTTACCAAAGTAAAACATTTTTTTTAATGCATTTTTTTAAGTATTTGTTCTAAGTTATCTGACCTATATGATATGTATTAATAAGGGTAATCAGAGTTTACCAGTGTACTTTGAGCTAGACCCGTTTTGCATGTCTCATGCAAATTCCACTGATCTACAGATGGCGATCATGCACAAAGAAGTACAGCACTGTACCAACAAAGGCAGGAAAGAAGTAGAATGTTTGTTAGTAAACATGGATGTTACTCCATGCAGGTTTCAAACTTTCAAGAAAAATCAGTTTTCCAAAAGTTTTATGAACAGGGGAATGCATTCATCCCATTTGTTTACACCCTGAGGAGACGAATGTATTGTGGTGAGCGACACTGAATGTAAACATAACCTTTGTTTGTTTACAAGAACACTCCACAGGGCACCTACAAGTCTGCTACTGTTGGTTGTTTTCACCGGTTATAATGACAACTGCTGCTGGCAAATTTACTCAGCTGTAGCTTAATTACATGCGTTCTGTGAGTCAGCAAAAACTGAAGAAGAATGTTTTGGCTGTTGTTGTCTGGTAAACATGATCTGCATGCAAAGATCTGTACATTCACAATGTTTGGATTGTGCTGAGTCTATCTGCTCCTCATAAAAGACCAACAATTTATTATTTGCTTTACATAAATGATCAAGGTGTCAGACTTGACTCACCAGCATTTTGTGTAATTAGCATAACCAACCAGTTGTGCAGATGTTATCAATAAATATAACACAATGTAATCAAATTTGAATATCATTTTTCCATGGGTGACAAAAAATGACAGTTTGACCATGAGCCAGCATGCACAATACCAGGAGCCTGAATCTGAAGCAGTCAAACAGAATTCAGCTGTCATGGATATTATCCACACCTGTGCTGTAAAAAGAGATCTATTAGTTTACTTAGTAGACTCTACTACATAGTTTGTGATCAAGCTTGGTGCAGGCCTGTAGTTTAAATTAAATAGGCAATCACAAAATCAACAATCATAAAAAAAAATGTTTCCTAGGGAGTCAAGTGTAAAACAAAAATCTGTCTGTATTAGTTTTTCTCATGCACCCTCTCCATCTTGTTTCTCCACCACCATTCACCATGCTGGCAGAAATGCTGCCTCAGCACATCCTTCTGGCTCTGTAGGGAAGCCCAAGCTAAAGTCAGAGGCAAGATGGTGCAGCTCTATGTCTCTGTGGTCCTCTCGCCTCAAGCTACCCAGCAGCTCCACACAAGCCTGCCGTGTCCTCTGCCCCCCCAGAGGCTGCCTCATTATTCCTCATTATTCTTCAGTGTTATTTGCGGCAGCTCAGCCACAGAGGTTTGAATGTCTGCTCGATAGTGAACACAATATTGAGCTTTTTTTTCATGTGGTGATGTTGTTAAAATACCACAGGTTTTGATGGTAAATGTGAGTTCAGACATCACAGTTTTGACTCTGAATTTGATAACAAAGATACTACCTAATTTTTGGATGGTTTTAGTAAATAAATCCTAAATTCAGTTATTCTGTGATGGTAAATTAGAGGTGATTCAACTCGGTTTAACATTAGCTATAGCTCTCATTCTCTGGCTGAAGCCAATGCTAGGTGCTCTGTGTTTACCAGACACAACCCTTATTTCCGGGTGATGGAGGGTAATTGTGGTTTCCTTGGCGTTTCTATGGAGGCTAATTGAATGTGAGTAGCACAGTCGCCATATCTGTGTGACAGATTAGATCTCAGCAGCAACAGGAAGACTCAACAAGACTGGGTCTGTCCTGCTGCCTTTATTTCCTCTTTTAACGCTGGGATCAGTTATTGAAATGAATGCTAAGTGTCTGTCTTAGAGCAAGACACGGATTCTACCATCACCAGGGCATTTTCTCTTGTTGTTAAGTCTTGCCCCCCTTTGGAAGATCATGCATGTTATGTTGTTCTGTGAATATTCTTGCAAACTGAAATCTTGATTGCCTAACAAGCATCATGTTCCTCTTTAGACATTCTGACTTGTCACAGCAGAAAAAGCACAGCTGGAACCAATAACAAAAAAGATGGCTCAATTCCAAAAATCATTGCAGTGCAATTCAAGAATAAATAATGTTATTAGACCTGTGTTTGACGAGTCAAAGGTCTACTCTACTTGATGTTACCTTATGTTACCTGAATTAACCTCTTCTCAGGAATTTGTGGGTGTGTATAGACAGTGCTTCCTCCCTGTCCCGTTAGTTTTGCTGCACCTGTCAGTGGGACAGTTTACACCATTACCATTGTTATTAGTCTTTGGTGATTTCATGTTATAGCTCCACCCAACCTCAACCTGACTAGAGGTCTAATCAGTCAGTTTCACTGAAAACACCTGTGTGTGTTTCACTTAAGTAATATACCCCACTACCCCACCCACCGGCCAGTGCATTTTGGTATGTTATGATATGATGGCGATGATCTAATAAAGCAGCACGATCTTTCATATCCTTAACTCATCTTTATCTCTGTGTCTCTGTCTCTTGTTCTCCCTCTTTCTTTTCAGGAAATCAAACCCCAGAGTCATTACAACCATGGCTACAGTGAGAATGTTAGCCGTAAAAACCATGTGGATGACTACAGCACCTGGGATATCGTCAAAGCCACACAGTGAGTGGACAATACGTTGTTGTCTCATGTGGTCAGCTTGTGGCGCGACCTCGAGAAATAATGAGTTTGTTTTTGTTTTGCCAGTAATGTCATTTACAGGGTGTAGTCTCAGAAAGGTTGGAATTAAGGCTGTCACTTTTTCTTTAAAAGTAGAGGTTTTTCTCAAATGTGTGAAAAATTACGTTTTCTAACTGTAAAGATGAATTCAAAAAACAAGGAAAGTAGTTAGCCTTGCCATCCAGCTGAACTACTTCATGTTCTATTGACCTCTATTGATCATTAAGCTAAGCTAATGAATTAAAAATGACACTTACTGATAATCACAACAGATGATCACGACACCAAGGCATCTGAGAGCAGTGTGTGGAAATATTTTGGGTTCTACACTGTAGATGGCAAAATTACCGACAAAAATAAATAATAAAGTTTTATTGACTGTATAAAATATGGACGGAGCTTCTGGGTCTGAAAAATAAAGCCAATGCAAAAGTGCCTCAATCTTGCATTCTCTATATTGACCACCAGGGAGCAACTCCTCTGGCTACAAAAAGAAGTCTGACTGTGTGTTAGCTGATGAGAAAATGAGTCTACTTCTCTCTTGATTTATTACCTCAGTGAACAGTTTCCGAACGAGTTTATGGTCTCAACCACCTTTTCCAAGTAATACATAATGAGTATTTTGTTAATTATGGTCCCATTTGGAGTAAAATAGACAATGAAGCAGCGAATGCTTTGCGGCGTGGTTAAGACACACCTTCAAGCAGGTAGCCCTGTTGTAATGGAAATGAAAGCCGTGCTGGGCTTACGTGCCGAGTCAAACGGAGTCGAGCTGAGACAGCACATGTGTACGGAAAGGCCCCAATAGTGCAGAGAGGTACAACTCTCTGTTTCCGACCACAGATGGAGGAAATCGCTGACCTCACATGCTCACAACAGTCACTGTACACTCTCAGCTTTACGCATGATGTTGTAAATAGGTTACATTCAAATTAAGTCAAACAAAGTGCATTTGAACTTGACTTTTTGAAAAAGTGACAGCACTATTCAACATTGTTTACTACTTACTAACTAGTCCAGTAGGAGTCTGTGTCATTACTGGAGGGCAGCATGTTTACTCACTCACTTATGTATTTGTGGGCTCAAGATACCACAAATTTCAAATCCGGAATTAACTCCACCATATTTACAGCTATGGTTTTCTGACTCAGCACATGCCACAGATATAATTCACAAGCTCAGAAAAGTTTGAGAGAATGTGGGGGGTGAGGGGAGAAATGTGGAAATGTCTTTGTGATAAGACAACAGAAGCTTTGTCTGGGATGTTTTTACTTTTGACAGCAACAGATTTATGATGTTTTGATTTGAGGTTCAAAATATCCGCTTAAAGACAGCCAGCGCCAAGTTCTGCCACAGTGTGGGTGTCTTGTTTGGGTCTGCGTATCTGTTTATCTGTTTTTTGAAGTTGTCAGTTATTGTGTGTGTGTGTTTGTGTATTTTGTCAGTTTGTCTATGTATTTAACCTTGTGTTTATCTGTGTTTGCCAGTGTATTTGTGTGTGAGGAGACTTTAATCCCTCTCCTCTCTGTCTTAGGTATGGCATCTTCGAGCGCTGCAGGGAGTTGGTGGAGGCGGGCTTCGATGTTCGGCAGCCAGACAAAGAAAACGTAACACTCCTCCACTGGGCCGCCATCAACAACAGGATAGACTTGGTCAAGTGAGTCCAGTCGTGTTTTGTATAAGGGTGGTGGTGGCAGTAGCAGAAGCTGAGACTGAACCAAGGACTGGCTGGAAATATGTGGTTGTACTAGTCAGTCTCCAGGTGTGACTTCGAAATATGAAACAGCAGGTCACTGGAGAAAGAACTGTGCTCAGGTAGCCTACCAAAAATAAAGGATAACAGATATAATACATAGACAAAAATAAGTCCGCTCACGGCTTTTCTCCACTTTTTGCATCTTTGTTTGCTTGCGCAGCTTTTCTGCTCTACCTTGTTGCTATCTATTAACCCACCAAACTCTCTACCCCCATGAGAAGAAAAGAGTTTCCCCGACTCTAGCCACACACTTAAATAACCCAGCACTCGGTGTCAAAAAGGTTAACACCAATTCAGCAATTAACCTGCCGTTGTTGCAAATACATTAAGGTATGGAAGACAACATAAATGTTCCCCTCCTGTGTAAATACTGCTGGCAGTGTCTGACCCTCTCCAGCACCTCTTGTACTTTTCTCTTAATTGCTGCTTTAAGTTGGTAGAGTTGCTGGAGTCAAGAGACTGCATATAGCTCCTCAGTCAAATGCAGTCC
Organism: Pagrus major; assembly: GCF_040436345.1. Taxonomy (NCBI): domain Eukaryota; kingdom Metazoa; phylum Chordata; class Actinopteri; order Spariformes; family Sparidae; genus Pagrus; species Pagrus major. The sequence continues at coordinate 6,635,128 of NC_133228.1, forward strand.
TGTACTCCTGCCTTTTATGTCAAGACAGCAACATAGCATAGAACTTCAAATTTAACCTGTGCTTTCAAATTGAAGGCCTCTTTTCCTATTGTCTTTGTCCCTCCTACTGAGGATGAATGGCGAGATGCAAGGAAACCATATGGCGAGGGAAAACAAGGAAATGTATTTTAAGCGTGATGAGATGTCCTGTCCTCTGAAGCGTCAGGAACACGCACCATTTCATTCAGATTTGCCAGATGTAGGGGTTGAGTATTTATACATCATGGGGTTCAGCTAAAAGTCTTCCGTGATAGCTGCTCTTGTATATCCTCGCCGTTGGATCCTCAGAGAATCCTCCTCACTCTTCAGAGCAGAAATAAGAGATGTTGGACTGCCTGCAAGTTGGCAGACAAGAACAGCTTCCTGTTCAATTAAGGAGCGAGGAAATATCAAATAACTGTCTTGGGATGTACCCCTGGTATTAATAACTGAAGTAAAACCACAACCGGAATAATGTGAATGAAAAAATGTCAAAACTAGTAGTGCGTTCTCTCAGAGTTGCCATAAGGCTAGAGTTGCTTTTACATATCACCTCTGAAATCGCTAATGATCCCACTGTCACTCTGATAGCAACCTCTGGCTGTCTCACCCAGCAGAGAAACCTCACATAGCTAGGCTGGTTTAATAATAAGATAATAAACTGGACATGGAGATGTAGTGCATAGGCCAGCAGCAAGACATTTTTTAATTTTCACAACTGTCAGCTCACGTCTGATGGGATAAAGTCCGTTTTTGCGCTCTCTGGAGGTCACAATGTTATGGTAATAGAAGGCTTAATTGTCAATGGCTGTTGGCCCAACTCTAAGTTACAGTATTATCAATTAACTATGAAAATATTTCACTTTGTTGTGGGGGATAGACGTCCATATATAGTGTGTGATTTAGTTTTTTGATCAGTAGTTTTTATTGTTTTCTTTAGAACAGGAAAAGAACATCAAATAGCCTCCATTATATGGCTATATGAAAACTGAGAGATAGGATAGTTAGATGGTAGACAATGCTGAGACAAACTGGCCAAAAGAAACTTAACAATACTAAGATGATTGTTGTTATTAATTCAGCTGTCAATTCCTCAAATACTTGATCAATGGTTTAGTCTATAAAGTGTGAAAAATAGTAAAAAATGCTTACTACACTGTCTTAGAGCTCAGAATGATTACAGATTTGTGGAAAATGTTTCCAAAAGTTCTTGGCACTACATGCTGTGTGCAGTTTCTGTGGGCGCCAACTGTTGGCATGACTAATGCACTTCTACTACTTCCTTCTTTTATCCAAACATCAGCCAACAAAATATCCATTGTCATTTATACCGGTTATACAGCCTGCATCTAGATTAGATTAGCAAGGAAAAGGTCAGATTGATGGGGGTATGCTGTATAAAGTGTCACCTGATGATTTTCTTTGTGTGTGCAGGTACTACATATCAAAGGGAGCCATAGTGGACCAGCTGGGAGGAGACCTCAACTCCACACCTCTGCACTGGGCCACCAGGTAACACACAATGACCACAGATAACATATCTGCAATTCAGTGGACTTTTGTTCCATGAATGCCTTAAAGGGAAAATGTTTCTTTTTCTTTCTTCAAATTACTATGCTGTGTTATCTTCCATGTTAACTTCTGTCTTCTGATTGCTGGTAAATGTAAGAATTATTTTTTATTGCACTTTTTAGAGATTCATTTATCAATCATGGCTAAATCAGTTGTGCCAAAATCCAGGGCGTCCTTGCCTGAGGAGAACAGGCCAGCTTCCTCACCGCCTTGTTCTAAATCACTCCTACAAACGGACACTTATGAAGTAATTCCCATTCACCGTCATCTTCTCCTTTTTATGGTTGTATTCACTTCTCGTCAACACTGATGGTTTACGACGAGATCCTCCGTCTCAACTTTATTGTTTGAAGGTTATTTCCTTCTTCCTCTTTGTAATGATTCAGTCATGTTGTAACTGCTAAGAAGGGACAGCTCACATGATATCCACCCCCCACCTCTCCCAAACAGACAGGGGGGAGCGTTACACACGCTTGTCCTGAATTATTGATAGGTTTGACAACGAGTATCCACACCATTGCTGGTACACAGACACTCTGGAGTCTTGTGTCACCCTCCGCTTCCCCCCATCCAACCTCCAACCATCCAATGACCTTTAAAAGCCCCCCCTGCCTCTCTGTCTGTATGACCTCAGCTATTTCGACACATGCTTGAGCTCAGTGCTGTCTGCTCAGGTTTACACACAAGAAGTAACTGTCACATTTCTGTGTGGTGAAAGTGATACTGCACAGATCTAACTTAGGTAATGAAATAAAACTCAATCAATCAGTTTTATGACTTCCAATCTTATCTGTCCTGTCGGGGACGTTTACATTGCAGACAGGGTTAGTAATGCAAATATATCTTAAAATCTCAATATACTGTATGCAATAAAAGCATGCAACAAATCACCTGCTGCACCACAGAGACAAACATCAAGTGATAAGAGCAGACAGGGAGTCAGTCTCTAAATATTTAACTAGCATATGAGGCTTCATCATTTCATGTGGAAATATAGCCATTTAATAGCAGTGGAAGTAAATGAGATGCTGATCTTTAGACTGTTGAGTTTAGCCTTGTCACCCACTCAGCGTTTTTAGTGGGTGTTAAAGTGAGAAGGGTTTTGGCTCTCTTCACCCTGAACTTCTAAAAGACTGTAGCTACGTGTTCCTGTTAGTGCAAACTGTTTCTGCAACATAACATGATCATTAAAATGCAAAAGAAACGGAGCATAATCATACTCTTCAATTTAAGATATATTAGTCCGTTTTTGAAGCTGTGTAGTGAGGAACTAGATGTCAAAATAAGGAACTGTCTGTATCTCTTTTAAATTGGTGTTTATCTTCTCCCAGACAAGGCCATCTATCCATGGTGGTGCAGCTCATGAAATACGGCGCAGACCCCTCTCTGATTGACGGTGAGGGATGCAGCTGCGTTCATCTGGCCGCCCAGTTTGGCCACACCTCCATCGTGGCCTACCTTATCGCCAAAGGACAGGTAGGAAATTCCAACACTGCAGCTTATTTGGCCGAGGGAAACCTTCATCCTACAGTGCATAAACGATCGGCAAATGTGTCCCTCTGACAGGAGTTCTTTCATATGGTTGTTATTGTCTACTGGGATATTTTAAAAGACAGTGGTAATTGTTAAAATAGGAACCAAACAACCTCCATTGTTTTATCATCTCTTTTTTCTGTTGTGCTAGTGTTGTTTGTTTTTTGTCAGCCACTGGGGGACAAGTCTGTGTTATATAAAAGCATTTTGTACCAGCGGCCTCCATCAGGGGGAGCCCTGCTGCTTCTCTTCTCCACCTCTGACTTCTCCTTCAGCTCCTTCACTTTGTTTATTGTATCTTTCCTCTCCATCAGGATGTGGACATGATGGATCAGAACGGCATGACTCCTCTGATGTGGGCGGCTTATAGGACACACAGGTGTGTATATTTATCATTTGCGTGAGGGAACACAGTATGCTCGTACAACTACAGCTTTATGATGAACACTGAATACATTTTAACCTCACATCAAGAAAGTTGCCTGGACAAAGTCTGAAATACTGACAATTACTTAATGTGCAGAAGTGCACTAAACCATAAGTACAGGCTGGAACAAGTTTCTGCTGACTGGAGCCGCACATACAACATCCTCATGTACACATGAGTGGTCATTCATCAGACAGACTGCCAACACAGGGAAACAAGTCCCAGTAAAGCTGCTCAGCTTCATTAGAATATCCCCTGATAAGCAGTTTTGCTGATATATCATTTCTATTTATAATGTAGTAATTTAACATATTGGTCCATGAGGGGTATTATATCATCAGCCACAGAAACTAGAGGTGTTGCTCAATGATGAAAAGGGTAATGATAAAAAGAATGAGAAGATTACTTAAAACACACAATCATTTTAGTGGAGAGTTTTCTAATGAAATGAATGACTTTCTAGCAGTTAAAATGTGTTTCTGTTTCAAGCAAAAATGCCCAAAAATGTCTGGTTCCAGCTTCTCCAATATGAAAATATGATGCTTTTCTTTGGTCATATAAGACAGTAAACTGAAAATCTTTAGACTTGGGTGCATGTATTCTATGGGGGGACTTGGATGTCCTCCCCCATGAGACCATTTTACATTTTTAAATAAAAAAAAAATGCAATTTCACATGATTTGGGACCAATATTATTACCAAGTATGTCTACAAAAAGTTGGAAAAGCATATAAGAAATAAACAATACTCAAGAAGCTTAATGATAAAACTTGCTAAAGAACTCTTCAGAGGACTAACTACAATCTTTAGGTCTGGGTAAAGTCATTTAATTGGTTTTGATGCTCGCCACATTGATTTTACATTTTCATTCTGCTTAGGTGGTGCCCAAAACTGCTTTGGTGCTGTACCTTAAGCCTTATAATGGTGGGATCAACCCTGATATCACAATGACTTGATATTATTCCTCTGTATGACAGTGTGGATCCCACCCGGCTGCTACTGACCTTCAACGTTTCCGTCAACCTGGGCGACAAATATCACAAGAACACAGCGCTGCACTGGGCCGTGCTCGCTGGCAACACCACTGTCATCAGCCTGCTGCTGGACGCCAATGCTAACGTCGATGCACAGAACATCAAGGTAATGCCCTCATGTCTTCATGTGCTCATATTTCCATATTATTTGTGTGATAATAGTCAAACTCATGTAAATGAATGACACTTTCATTTAGAATGGTGGAAATGGATCAGAGTTTTCTGTGATGGTTGATGTGTATGTTTGTTTTTTTAGGGCGAAACACCGCTAGATCTTGCCAAGCAAAGGAAGAACGTTTGGATGATCAATCACTTACAAGAAGCACGACAGGCCAAAGGCTACGACAGCCCGTCCTACCTGAAGAGACTGAAGATGGACAAGGTATGATCACACACACGTAAACACATGCTCAAATACGTCAAAAGAGAACAGCAGGCAGTCAGAGAGTGGAAAACTCATCAGGAAAACAGGCAAATATGAATCATTTTAATAAGATCACAGATAACAATCTGATATTTGCTGTGATGACACACATACCTGCGTGGCTCCCCATCTATCTTTGTCTCAGTTCACACAGACATGCTCAGACCAGCCACACCACACGGAACTTTTGCACTGCTGCAGGTGTCACAGCATGTCTGTGGTACTGGTTACCTTTCAGTATACAGCTGTCAGTTTGTCAGCTGTTTGCTACTTTTACAAGTCAGACAGGAAGGAGACGGCTCTTAAAAGAAGGGTTATGGTTAATATTACAAACTAATTCACATGTGTCCTGATGATAAACACTGATGTTTTAGCCACGGAAAACATCTGGTTGGTCATTTCCCACCCTGCTAGGAAATGTGTAAATTCTTTAGTGTGTTTCTATCACAGAATGTTAAAGCCAGGCATGCATGAAATTGTTAGTGCTGTTGCCATTTAAAACTATGTTTTAACTTTAATGTGTTGTTGTCTCTCCTCTTGTCTGCTGGGACATTATTAGCTAATTAAGGTAAAATTTAGAACTGGACAGTTAGAAATAGACTACATAAATGAATGCCCTTCTCTGCCTAGAGGTTATGTGTCCCTGTGTTTATACATCTGACCAATAGATTGTAGACTATTATTTGAATCATGTTCAGGTCTTAGCTTTAGTCCAGATCCCTAGTGTTAGTTCTAGTGTTGTAGCGAGTAGAGCTTCACAGGCTGTAGATTTGTGGAATTCAATCTACCTTTGCTCTTGATGTCTCCCTAGTTTAGACAGCCAGATGTGTAAAAATACAAGATGCTATAAAAAGGACAAACTACAAATTTAATTTCACTCTAGTTACAGTTGAGACACTTAACTCTACCCCCACCCCCCGACCCCCACCTCCTTCTTTTCACCACTTCTCTTTCCTGTGTTCTACCTCCTCCTAAATGTCCTACTTTCTCATTTTTCCCTCTATCTCCCCTGATTTGCCATTTGTATCCATCTGTCTCCTTCCCCTGTTCCTGCCACAGGAGTTCAGGCAGAAGGTGATGCTGGGAACACCCTTCGTGGTCATCTGGCTGGTTGGTTTCATTGCTGACCTGGATATTGACTCCTGGCTGATTAAGGGCCTCATGTACGCTGGCATGTGGGTCGCTGTGCAGTTCCTCTCCAAGTACGTCTCAACACAGATAACATGCATACACACTGCATATGCTGTTGACTAGCAGTCTTCTTTACTGGTGTTTATTTGCTATGTATTGCTTCAGTTAGAGATACAGTATTATCAACTATGATGTGTTTTTAGTCAACTTTGGGAGCTTAACATTTTCCTGTTGTGAGATGATAAAGTTCAGTCTGTATTTGTGCTTCATTAAGCTTGTAAATCAGATTTAGATGACAATGAAATACACAATCAATAAATTGTAAACACACAGTCCTTGTGGCACCAACACATAAATTGCACATGCACATATTCTTGCATGCAAACGCATATAATTTGCAGCATTCCACACCATGCAGTGGCAGTTACAAGTACGCACACACACACACGTTGCACCCCCTGCTTAAACTCCATTACGACTGCCATCTGGACCTGCTGGGATAGTTTGTTGTGGCCTTCACTACTGTCAGCTCTGTGACTACAATAACACACATTACCCAGTGTGTTAGCTTCATATTTGCTGACATTCATGGAATACTTTGCTGGTGAAAAAACATAATTGTGACTGTGAGTGCTGCTACAGTGTGTCGTCAGGTTATGGTTAGGTTTATTTTTGCTGCTGCAGGTCTCACATCAAACACTCACGTTTTTTTGCATTTGTCCATATGTGCTACAGTGAACAGGTTCCACATCTGCAGGAAGAATGCTTTGTATGTATTGAACACATAAATTATGAGCTGAGCAGTAGCTGTATTGGGAATGATGAAAATTGTAATTTGACCAAAACTTGAAAAATAAGACCCAAGTGGTGACAAATTGAATCACCCTTTACTAGTATCAGTGACAGTGTTATTGCCAGGCTGTGTTATGTATGACAGGGGTTAGTGTGAAGCAGATGTCTTAGCAATGTGCACACTGTTTGACATGGAGATCAGTGCAAAAATGAGACAACGGTAAATTTTATGGAAGAAAAAAAAAACGACTTAACAGATGACTGTTTAAAGAACATGGCTAATAACTTCGACCCTCCCCCTCTCCTCTCCACACAGGGCTTTCTTCGACCACTCCATGCACAGCGCTCTCCCTCTGGGAATCTACCTGGCCACCAAGTTCTGGATGTACACCACCTGGTTCTACTGGTTTTGGAACGATATCCTTTTCTAGTGTAGAATGCATCAGTTTGACTTTGTTTTCTTACCCATGAAACAGCTAGTGGAGTTCTGTTTGCTTCGGCATTGTCGCGTGTTTCCTGGCAGTTAGGGAGGGACTCTTGCACATATTGACTGGTGCTTGCTGTAGGCAATAGAGCTGAATGTGTGTTACTGTAGCTCACAAATTTGTTAAATGTGTACAAAAACCCAAAGTGTAAAAACAGTGAGATGTGATCTTACTGGGGGTAAGTGATAGACTAGTTCTTGCTGTTGCCAGGCAACCAGCAGACACTCCTGTCCAAACAAACTTATTTCCCGAAATGTTGAACTTCAGAGATTATCTCAGTTAGAAAACTGGGTGCTATAACTCTGCAGTAGTAAGAGAATATCCGTCTAAATAAGGAAAAACAAAATCGGGATGACTTCCCATGAGGCTCTGCTCCGTGCAATCTATAACTGACCTTTTTATGGTCATACAGAATCTGGTGTTTGATCAGTATGAATCACTTAACTTTGCAGACAAAAGTAATAAGTAGTTGTGTTCCTAATTGCCATTTTGGCAACCACTCCACTTCAGTCTTTGTGATGGAGGAATTCTGTGGGATCAGAGTATTTATAGTTTTGACATTTGGTTGATTCTTGAGGAGTCTTATCTAGACAAAGCTGCAGTGTGATTCAGTGTTTTGCTTGAGAACACTTCCCTAGAAACACTTGGCTGTTTCCGGGATGAGGCACTAACCTTAAGATTTTTAAGAATGGTCTCTAAATCCCAAATAATGCTGAGGATCTCACTGAACAATGACTGTCAACCCATTTCGCTCCATTAACATTAGGCTATGAGTCAAGTTATAGTTTAGTCCTCTGTAGCTCTCTTCAACCACTCAGAGTGATGAATGGGCTCTTCTGTCCACCTGTTTTAGTCTTATTCACCCACAATCCACTTGTGTGTGAAGCGTGCCAGAGCTCAGAGATCTGGCACGAAGTGTCTACTGGAAAAAATACATAAATTCAAAGCCTTGCCGTTGTGTCATATGTTATTTGAAATGGGATATTTATTCTTGGCTTTTTAGCAGCACAAAGGCGCAAACAGCGCAGGCCAAAAGCTTTTATGAATCTGTAAGACTGGTTTGTAAATTTGGCATAACAAGAAGGGAGGATCTCAATAAAATACAGACTTGTAAAAAAGCTTTTTACAGCATTCTGCTGCCTGTAATGCATTTTGGTTGAGGGAGACAAACGATTTGCAGGGAAAGTGCTTGCGTTGGCAGGCTGGAACATCAGTGAGATAAAGTTACAGACAGTTTCAGTGAATTAGAGGAGTGGAAATGGAAAAAGGTTAATTTAAAGAGCAGGAGGAGTTGGCAGAAATGATGTTTAACAGTTGCAGGCATGAATTGCCACAAATCACAGGGTCTCACTGTGATGAATATTTCAGTCAAAATGTAGAATAAATGAGCATGCTGCTTTGTTGTCAGTACCTGTTGCTGTTAAAGAATCTTGAACAGGGCGTCAAGTGTATACCAGAGTTTCTGTTGGCCTCAGCGCGGCTGCTGGCACTTCTTTTTGTTCATGGAAGAATTGCCCGTCTGTTTCGAAGCTGCTAATTGCAGGAGGTGAGAGGGGAGTTGTTGTTTGTGGAAAGCATTTAATTTTCTGCCTCATTGCTCCGCTAATGGGACGGCAGAGGAAGATGTCTTTGACCTGAGCTTATTGAAAAAGGAAACTGTGCCCTGAGGTCTTTTCAGCTAGTTTAAAACAGTGCTGGAGAGGTGCTCTGCGTATGTTTTTCATGGATGTGTGCGGTGTCTCTGGAAATTTTAATTGATGGAAGGAGTCTACTATAAAGACATCCCTGCCCTTGACCTGCTCCCTAAGCCAGCTTTTCTCTCATAAATGTTTGTTCGGAAGTTTCCCCTTTGCCTTCAGGTAGGTTCTTTGTTGTGTGAAGACCATTTGCTCATGAAAAACAAGTTCTTTCAGACTTCTGTTTGCCCTCCAGCTTTGAAGGTTGTCATTAAGCCTTTGTATCCGCCTCAAATCTCCTTCCAGTAATGCTGTCTTTCACCTGTCTTTTTAGTTAAAAGACATGCTGTTACATGTTCCAGACAGCACAGGGAGTTTAACTTTACTCGTGGACTGTTGCTGATGTCAGCTGTCTCTCTCTCAGTACAGGTGGACACTTGTTTTTTGTCCAGCTGCCTGCTTACATACAAATTAGTACTTTACTAATCGCATTTATAAATGCAAATCAAGTGACTTGCAAATCAGGAGCACTGTGGGACCAGATGATCTTTCTTTAACTATAAGTTAATAATAAATTCAAAGATAACGTATGAGTCAGCCTGTCCACACCGCAACACACAAGCCAAATTACCCCATGGCCTTCATAGTTGAGGATTGAAAGAAATGAGTTTGTACGACATTTTGTCTGAACAGGCCTGAAGGCAAGCATGTTTATATGTGCTCACATTTAAAGATGTGATTTAAAGGGGGGCTTTTGTACTGAGATGGAAGTCTTGGCAATGATATCGATTTAAAAAAAAAAAAAGTGCAATGGGAACAGACTTTGCAAAGTACTCACTCTTGTCTAGAAGCATGTGACTTAAACGTCCACTGAAGCTTCAGCTCTACTGAGCCACAAAACATGGCAGCAGGCAAATATACCAAATCTGTGTGGAGTGATGAAGAGACTATAAAAATATTCAAACGAATACATGAAATAAACACAAATGTCTGTTTCCGTCATGTTTTTTGTTTACATAACAGTATTGAACAGAAAGTCATTGATTTGCATTTGTCTTTCACAGATTTTCTTGAAATTTGTTTAAAATGTCGGATTGTGGGTTATGGAAACTTACAGAAACTGTTAGACATCTGAAAGCTGCGATGGGAAGGGTTTTCCAAAGCTGTTCGACCAGCCAACAAGCAATTTGTTTGAAATATACCGTTGCCTTTAACCTCCTGACGTCCTCCTTTGTAATCTTCAGTGTGTGTTGTCAGGGGAGGCATCTTGTTACTCTCTCTGACCCTTCAGAGCCTGGTTACATAACTTGTGGACTGAGGCCCAGCACGGGTTGCTGGAGTCCCGCGTTTTGTACGAGTTTGCAGTTTTAGTGAAACTTTATTGAACTTGGATTTGAAGATGAGAATATAAACCTTTCATTTGTGTCATGGGCTAAAAGACTCCAACATCTGGTTTAAAGTACCCTGGCCTGATTATCTTGTCAAACTTTGAAAGGAGACCTTTCCAGTGCACTTTTTTATTAATTTAGTTATAATAAACAACAAGATGAAGATATAGAGGAAGAAATGGGAGATGTCTCATTGCCTCTTTGTCAGCTTCATTTCACAGCACATTATTTTGCAACGCTTTGTTCTCCCTTCCAGGTTAAACCATTACATCCACCAGTTCTGACCCATTTTCTGCTTTTGTGAGCACCATATCCTCCTCAGGCCTGTGGTTGAAATCAGATCAAATGACACGGGTGGAGCAGTGCGACAGTACTTTTTTGTCTTTCCAGGACTCGGATCATATTTTCCTCAATAGACTTTGCTCATGAATGCATTTCCAGCAGGTGAACGTCTGAAAATAACAGAACAATGATGTTGGAATGAATTAAGTGTCATGAATTCACCCTGGAGTTTTGTATTGTACAGATGTAGCATTAATTCCACTATAGTATGTCTGCAAATCATTGCTTTCAAATACCACGCTGATCAATCTGTCTCTGGCCCTCTTATTACTCGGCCTTTCCTCTCAGCTGTTGGGGAAACCCTGTCAAACAATCACCTCTCAGCCTTTCAGAAGATAAATGGGTGCTAACTGGAGGTGATGACCACCTCTCCCAGAGGAAACATTGAACCCCATCTGTCTGATGAGTGCCATTGATCACTGGCAACAGCTCTGCAGTTCCACTGGTCACTGAATTAGTAGAGCGATGAGCCGCTCTGGGGAGTTCTTTGATTATCCATTTTAGTGGGGGATAAGGTCAGCACACTGTTCTTAATGGAGATACTTATGAAGATCAATGGCTTCATGTGTTCTTCAGGGACTTGGCCTCTCTCCCTCTGTCAGCACTAAGAAAGTGCGTATCAGTGAAGTCATAACTGTGCTGGAGGGATGACCACGAAAGCTATCGGCTCTTTCTCACCAACATGTGAGTTGTATCTGAAATGGGATTCCTGAGCCGACTGTGTGTCCCTCATAGATACTAGCAGGTACTTTCCCAGGGCAGCGAACCTTTTGGTAATGCCTCAGAGGAATTTATTATCATCTGTTTTATGGTAGATTTGAATTAAAGCGTTTAGTATAAATTCTAGTACCATGTCTTGTTACACTTGGTTCCTAAAATCAGTAGAAGAAGAGAAACTCATCTGTAATCAGTATGATGTCGAGGATGGTCCAGTTTGGTTGGAAGTAATAAGATAAATAGTTTTAATGAACTAGTGAAAGCAGTCGACAACATGTATATAGGGATGCTAGTGTTGGAAAGTCAGGCTAATCCCTTATGTCCAACATTTATGCTTTCCTCAGACTAATTAGGAAACGTTAGCATGTTAACATGCCCACAGTGACGATGCTAAGTGAACCTTCACAGAGCGACTAGCATTGCTCCAGTCTTGCTTAGAAAAAAGGTTTTTGACATTGTGAAAAGTCGTGAGATTCAGCTAGCTTCCACATATGTATGTGTCATATATTAAACTTGTAACAGGAGCAGGTGTTTCATTTTAAGCTCAGAATGTGATACAAATATATTTGTGGAACACACATCTTAATTAAATGGGACCTTGATGTCGGTTAGCTTTCACTTTCAAATCTTTTTTAAAGGACTATGAACATTTTTCGAGTTGCAAAAGACATGTAAAATTGGTGAAATGTCACTTTAAATTAGTAGCTTTGCCACTTTTGTGCTACTTTTGTGTGGCCAGTTACACTGAAGAGTGTATTTTGAAATGGCTAGTGTAGCATATTGTCTACTTCGTGGGCTAAAAATGACTACCTTGTGTCCAGTTGTGTGTCAATCAGTAATTTAATGCCTCCCACTGAAACCTGTGACTTTGCAACAGGCAAATGTGAGAAATTCTGCATCATGAGCAGAATTTCTCACATGTAACACCTCAGTTTGAACAGAATTCTTCCTGTGTTGTCTTAGTTTCTGATCCTCAGTGATGATTCTGTCTCAGTCTTCTGTTTCGCTCACACATTAGCACACAGTTTTGAGGCTTTCACTGCCTGGGCCTCCCAGTGTCACTTGGCTGGTTTTCCTGTGGGATTCTGCTGACTCATGCACACCTGCATGACTGACTCTGCCAGTAATCAGTTACAGTCTTCACACAGCCAGTCCACCCACAGCTGTTTGTATGTATTCATGGAAGGAAGTCATGATGAGCTATTGTGACAGACTAAAAGGATCCCTCTTCTTGTGGGTGAGTCGAGACATGACCGAGCTGCTCTCTGCGTCAAAGTCTGTGTATATATATTCTCATTAATAGCAGATACTACGAAGTGGAAAATCTTACTCAGACTGATGTCATTGTAATAAATACACAGGAAATTTCATTGACATTTGTTGGACCGGTCTTGTAAAGAACAAACAAAAACGAGTGAAAAAAGCTGTTTGTCCACCATCTTCCTTAACCCTGCTGCACATCTCCCCTTTGCCACTGTCCATGTGCCCTTCCTGTTAAACACCCTGGCTCTGTTCTACAACTTTGGCAAATCCTGGAAGTCTGACCCGGGAATTATCAAAGCATCAGAGGAGCAGAAGAAAAAGGTAAAGTTACAAAAACAAAACAAGCAGCGAGCACATTGTCTGAAATAGGAATGTACCGAGTCAAATAACTTTAACAACACCAGTAGACCCATTTCACAGCAGACATTTTGACTTGTGAACGCAGAAGAATCTCAGGTGTGAATAAGATTCATGGTGGCTCCATTCCATTAAGTGTCCCAGTAAGCCATGTCAGAGAGGGAGCATGCCAGCTCATCAGAGTCCTGGAACTGGCTTTTCTAAAGCCTCATTATTTATTACACCCGTGCTTTGAAAAGTCAAAATGTGTTGTATTCAGGCATGTTTCTTCAAAACATCTTGTTAAGGTGTATGTTGTTTTCAATAAATGTTTTTAATTAGCCTTTATTTGGTGAGTTGTTGTCATGTTTTGTAGGATCACATGCGACTTTCATAACACACAGCACAGTTTCAAATGGCTCCCAAAAAAAAAAATATTAAGAAAAATGTTTGACCTCATAGATTAAATTGTCCTCAAATTTGGCTGTTTTCTGAGTGTTCTCTTGCCTAGATTAGATTGGTGGACTAGTTATTAGTTTAAACTTCCATTTAAATGTCAGGGAAATTGGTCATTAGGGAGAACATCCCTAGTCTAGTCTAAAACAAATGTTAAGGCTGCTGTAAATGTTGTCGTTTTAGCTAACGTCCGTTTTGCGGTTAGCAATCCCCTCCCTCCTCTCTGCGTCACCACACTTACACGACTTCTTTCTTTTTTTCGAGGCAGCTCTCTTTGCCTCTTTCTTTTCCCCAAGTTTTTCTCATAACTTGTTTGGTGGTACAAGGAATTGGTAGCTTTCCCTGTTCCGGCATTGGCCGTAAACAGGAGGGTCCTGCTCTTTGCATGTTCCCGAGCAGACAGGAGCACCTCTTTATGGAGTTCTCTGTCCTGATTGGATAAAGTGGGCAGGGATAACAGAAAATTGCTTCTCTGTTACTGCATGAGTCGGGGTAGTACTGCAGGGGAAGGAGGGACATCAGTTTCTGACCAAACACTCCAACAGTATTCACACGAATATAGAGCTAATTAACATGTATTTTAATGAGAAAAAGCACTTACAGCAGCTATAAATTCCCTTCTTTGTGATACTTTCTTGTATATTGACCACTTTTTTCTCTTAAATGGTTTGATTTTACTGCTACTGTACATACAATGAAAAGAGGGGATTTTCCCCCTCATTGTATTGTGACATCCCATGCGGAGTCACTTGAGCTGTGAAAAGTCCAGCTCACAGCACAAAGCTGCTCAGATTTGACTGAAGAGTTCACGACAGGCTGGTGGCTGACTCTCTGGCCTGCTGCCCACGGTCGCCTTCCCCCTTCTCCTCTCGGCCTCTCTGTGCCTCATTATCACACTCTGATGGAGGACGGCAGAGCCTCTGCTTCATACTAGGCCGTGTGATTGATGAAGAGCTAAATTTACCCTGCATTGTTAGCACAGCGCGGGACCTACCACTGTTTGAGCTGGTCAGCCTCCTCAGATCAAAGGCTACAAAGCCTTCCTCTCCCTGCAGAGGGTCCCCTTCCACCTCTTGTTTCCCTCTGTGGTAGTTGAAGCTTTAGTTTATTTGCACAGAGATGAGATATAAAAACAAACTGATAATAACAAAGGAGATGGAAAACAAATCTTATTTGTGCAGATTAGATTAAAATAAACCCCTTATGAAAAGTAGTTTGCCTTTAAAACCGAAGACAAACTAATAAGTGACTCCAACTGTAAATCCCATTTTAGCTTTTGTCCCGGTTCACCATGAATCAGCCGAGCCTCCAGTGTGATCGCTGAGCTGGAAATCCCAGCCTCAGTGTACGCTGTCAGTAGGTCTTTTGTTGCGATGCCAAATAGACCTTGGCGAGATGAATTTCTCAGTTGTTCATTCATGTTTCTGCCTCGTCTCTCGTCTGCCTTTTTTTAAATCCTGCTTTTGTTTCTTGTTTCCTTCCTCCAGACAATTGTGGAGCTGGCAGAGACAGGCAGCCTGGATCTGAGCATATTCTGCAGTACCTGCTTGGTAATTTTTTTACTTCTCTTATACAAGAAATTGATGATCCATACAGAGGAGATCAGCAATAGTGAGACATCTTTTAATGCATCTATGACTGTTTCCTTACAGATACGGAAGCCCATCAGGTCCAAACACTGCGCTGTGTGCAACCGCTGCATCGCCAAGTTTGACCACCACTGTCCCTGGGTGGGGAACTGTGTCGGTATGTTAACTACACCGCAGATTTGTGACGATGTCAACACATGCACTTGCAAACAACAGGCTGCCCCACACTGAGAGCTGTTTTAACAGTTCCATATTCCACTTTAAGAAGCAACATGTGTCCTAACTGAGGAGTCTGATTTTGTCTCTATTCGCAGTGTCTGTTTGTGTTTCTTTAAATATAATGTTATACAATATAACATCCACTCCGTCACCGTTCAAACTCAAATACTTTAATATCATAATACATACTCCGAGTTACATTTGTCAGTGATGCCACAAACACTGATTAATGTGTATGTCTGCGTCGTTTCCAAAAATCCCAGATTCTGTCCATCCAGTTGTTAACACTAAAAACTCAGAGCTTTCCAAAAGCTCTGTTTTCAGTGACCTGAAGGCCAAAACATAGAGAAGTACATCATGAAGTTATTATGTTCATTTTAATTAATGTGTTGAGTAATAAAATTACACTGAAAAATGATGTAACACAAAAAAGATTGTGATCGTTTACAATAACAATTAAATTAGAGAGAGAGCAAACATCTCTACGGCCAATATCTCAAAAACAATCTAGATGGATCAATAGCACTATATGTATTTTTTGTATTCATTTTTTATTTAATTTCCAGGAAATGAGGAGGGGAAAATGAAGTTGAGGGAAGCTGTGTGTGTCAGGGACTATCTCAGATGGCGTCTGAGACCAGCAGACTAGAGACAGTGGAGAGAGGAAGGAGTGTAGTGGACAGGAAGAAGCTTTAAAAGTGTGGAAACCATCTGAACAAACAAGTCTCGCCTGATGACTACTGGGACTAGGGGCCTTGAAATAGATTAAAAAAGTTAAAAAGAGGTTTTAAAATATCAAACACAATAGTTCATGGTGCAGTTATAGCATTCTTTGTGCTGCGTGTCCTCTTTTAGAGGGTATATACATAGCAGGGGTAGTAGCACAGTCTGTTTAGGGGACAGGACATTACTCATCAAAACACATCGTGTGTCTCCTCAAGGTCTAGTAAATGTGTCGAGCACATTCCCTCTGTCATTTGCAAAGCTATTCTCTGTGTTGACACCCATTTTTACGTGCAAGCAACGCTCTTCTTCCCTGTACTTTTTGGCACATTGCTGTGGGTTTTTGTTTGTGATCAGCGGAATGGAGTCAAACCAATGGTAGAACCGTGCATGCATGTGCGTCCTCGTGTGCGTGAAGATAAAGAAAATAGGGACACACTCAAAGTCAGCTCCATAGTGCTACTAGAAGGTCTATCATGCCTGTTTATACTGTAGAATGGACAGTGTAGTTGTATTACAAAGTATTTTCATAGAAAAAAAGGCTTCATGTTTTTTAAAAGATGTGTTTTAAATGTGCACGACAGCCAGCCACCTGGACATGTCAGCAGTTATCCTCTTATCTCTTCGGCTGTTAGGCTCCTTAATTTGCACTCATCTGCATGATTTTGTATATGCACAGTGTGTGAATAGTAACTCTTTTGCACAAGTCTTTTTAGTCATGCTAACTGTGTAGCTCTGTGGATCGTAATCTGTCCATCCATCCATCCATCCATCCATCCACAACTTTGCTACAGACTGAGATATCTCAACATAAAATTTGGGACAGATATTCAAGTTCCTCTCATGAATAAATGTAATTTAAGTAAAGTAAACATTACTTGCTAAACATTAAATCCACTGTTTAGCTGAAAAGCTTGCAATACATTTCTTGGTTCCTTTCCTTGTATTGTGAGAGGCAGCCAAAACAGAAGACTCGAGTGAAGACAGTGAGACATGACATGTTTGTTTCTCCTCTGTAGGAAGTGGAAATCACCGCTACTTCATGGGTTATCTGTTCTTCCTGCTCTGCATGATCTGCTGGATGATGTACGGCTGCATTTCCTGTGAGTAGAGATCTTACATTTCTTCTTTTCCACTCCACTTGTTCCATTTCCCTGCTAACTCCTCTGTTTCCCCTCAGACTGGAGGATCCACTGTGCCACCAGTTACGCCAAGGACGGCTTTTGGCTCTATCTGACCCAGATCGCCTCCTGCTCTCCCTGGATGTTCTGGATGTTCCTCAACAGCGTCTTCCACTTCATGTGGGTGGCGGTGCTCATCATGTGTCAGCTCTACCAGGTCTGGGTTCTTACCTTTTGATACGCCACTTTTAAAGATGCAATGAAAACATTTTGAGAGCTGACTTTTTGATCTCTTTTACCTCTCTTAGATCGCGGCTTTGGGAATCACTACCAACGAGAGGATGAATGCTCGGAGATACAAGCACTTTAAAGTCACAGCCACGTCCATCGAAAGCCCCTTCAAGTAAATGATCCTCTTATTTGTTTACGACACAATGCCGTCATTTCAGCAGGTTTCAGTGATAACAGAACTGGTTTGACTGGATCACTCAAATGAGGACAAACCATGTTGTCACTTGCCTTTAGTTTTATCTCATCATGCAGATACTTTGTGGTTTTCCCCATTTTTTAAATGATCAGCATCCGCTTTCTTGCCACTACACTTAGAGAGAATAAATCTTAAAAGTGTTAAATTTGGATAAACTAGTCCTTTAATAATGTAAGCTGTATAAATATATCATGTTGTATTCTCATGATTAACCTGTTGCTTCAATTTTGTATAAAAATAATTAGTATTTGTTATGTCCCCATTTTGCTGTAATGACAGCACACACTCAAGCTGTCATGGACTCTACAAGTGCAAATCCAGATGACTCATGTTAACCCAAAACCTCCGTCAGTAATGTGACAGTATTTTGAGGATGACTGTTACATGACGTTTTTACATTTTACAAGGGGATACAACTACCAAGCAGGTAGAAAATGTATGTTTTTGGAACGCAGCCTGCAGGGAAGACATTTACATTTATTTATATTAAGGAGAGATTTTTAGGGGAACCCCACCAATTTTACACATCAAAGTCTGTTTACAGGTGTGAGCTGTGTGAATGTCATTTGAGGCAGCGTGATGATGACATTGTTTCCTCTCGCCGCTGCCACTCACGTTCCTCTCCCTCTCTGTCTCCCTCCAGCCACGGCTGCTTCAGAAACCTCATAGATTTCTTCGAGATCCGCTGCTGCGGTCTGATCCGTCCCGTGACGGTGGACTGGACCACGCAGTACACAATAGAATACGACCAGACGTCTGGCTCAGGCTACCAGCTGGTGTAGAGGAAGAAGAGGGGGGGAGGAGCAGGGGGGGAGTCGAGTCTCGCTGGTTGGAAGGAAGTTTGGATGGATCGCCCTCCCCGCTCCCCTCCCCCGCCCCCCCGGCGTTCATATCAGAGCGATGCTGTTCTCGGGAGCGCTTGCTTTTTTGGACCATCTCTCCCTCACCGATCAAACGACTTTGAAAAAAAATCAGCCAGGACTCGCATGCTGTTACGGGGAAACACCACACCGACACCCCGCCCTTCTCTCCGCCCCCCCCCCACCACCACCTTTACTACTATTACTACTACTACTACTATTCTACAGCATCAGACTTCATTACTGTACCTCCACTGCTATCAAACCCCTCCACCTCGTCTCTTCTCCCGAGCCCTTTGGACGGTGCGTTGCTGCCAGGCACGAACGGAGAGGAGAGAGGCCGACGGACGAGAGGATTTCCAAAATAAAAGCTCTTCTGTTTGTAATGGAGACGTGACGCTGCAGAGACAGCAGCGCCTTAAAGTGGCAGTATCGTTCTTTTCCCTCCCCCACTCTATATCCTTATTTATGGTGTCCCTGTTGATGTGCCCTGTATGTATTTTTTTTATTTTTGATTGGCAGGAACTCTGCTGTTCCTGAGATAATTAACTGTGGTGGCTAGGAACGCTGAAGGAAAGTCTGTTTGCTTTTTTTTAAAACCAGAATTTGTTTCCAAGTACGATAGAGATAAGGGAATGTCTTTGTAAGGTCTTGATTTTGCACCGTGATGAATTCTGAACCGTGCTGATGAGGATTTGCCAACATAGTTGAACTTATCAGAGGAAAGTGTTGGAGCCGCTGGAGGAGTCCGACTGCTCACCTGCTGAAGTAAAACTGCAGTTTAGAAGATATCTGAGTGTTTTCTGGCAGAGAAATTACCGAAAAAACAGTTGAGGTGCAGTTGTAACGCAGGATTGAGTGCTGAATTGGGACTCCTCCAGCGCTCCACCACTGTAGACGTGACAGAAAATATCCTACAGACAATGTGATACAGGTATATTTATTTTAAAACTATTTATAGATAAAATGACTATGTTCTAGCGCCATCATTTTTACATTTTGCATCATTTTAGCTGAGTAGGTTTTTATGAGAAAAAGTTATAAAACAAGTACCTGTAGCTGTTTGACATGGAAGCCCAGGAACTTTACCATAAAACTCTATATAGACAGCGAGTGTATTTATTGACAGCAGAGTATAAGAGGAAGAGAAAGCAGCGGGAGGACGGACGAGTTTACGAGAACGGTTTCATTCCATGTGTGTTTTTTCTCAAGAAGCTGTAAAGTCTTATTTGTTTTGTTTGTCGTTTGTCTGCCTACAACATTGCACTGATCGTTGACTTTTTTTTTTTAGTGACTTCTTTTTGTTTTGGCCGTTACTGAACACAAGGGCCCAGCAGCGCCGCTTCACAACGACGCTTCCATTGTTTACAGAGAGGAGGAGGAGTAGGGGCCCATCAGACATGGCCGACTCCCATCACTTCCTGTCTGGATCCCCCCCCCCCCCCCCCCCCCCCAGCGCGGTCGGCTCCACGGCAGCAGCAGCAGCAGCAGGATTGACTGAAGTGTAAAGAATGTGCATCTGTACATAAACAATATCTTTCTCTGTAACTATTTTCTTTTCGTCAGTGTTAGTCGAAGGTGCTCCTGGAAACGTTTTTGGTTTTTTTTCTTTGTTTTTTTTTAGTTTTGGGGATTTCTTCCAACCGAACGGAAAGAAGAAAATCAAGTGACTATACTCCGAGTGTATGACTGTAGCTTTTCGTGATGTCCGACACTGCTGTCTATAGGCATTTTAACCCCTAAATACCCAGATTATCCCCCCGCCAAGAGACTCCACTGCATGTACGATGCTTGGGACAGCTGGGCTCTCGCCGTCCCGTCCCCCCCCCCCTTCGTCAACCTGACCCCCATCGTCATCACCATGGTGACAGCCCAGCAAGCCACGTGTCTGTATATAGTGAATGTTAAGTATTTGCAAGTACTTTTCTGCATTACGTTCATTTGTCCGTTTCTTTTTATGAGTTTCTTTTCTCTCAAATCCAGTGTGTGTTTAGTGGAACTTTTTCTTTCAGGTTGCCAGATGTCCAGTCAGGCCCTCCTGTGCAAGTGTGTAATATATTTGAATGTTCCATGCTTGTGGACTCTGTAGTCATCCTAAAGGTTTTTTATTTTAATTTCTATGTCATATACCGCTGGGTTTGTTATACCACTGGATGTACAAATTGTAAAGCAAAGACACTAGAGAACTAAGGCAGACGCCAAATTTTTTTGTTTTTGTTTTCTAAAAGCTGAAATGTGATCATGCAATAGTTTTAAGGAAAAAGGGAGGTTATATTACATTAAAAGGCCTCCGGAAAACTTTTGGGCCTCATGTTTGCATCACCAGAAGGGGACGGTTATGTCATCATTCTACATGTCACTCCCTCATCTCGCTAACCAACCACTGATGTCACTTCTGCCCTACAAAGACGACACGCAGCAGCTACTTTCTGTGCACTTTAAAGGTCATGACTTGGCTGTAGAGTTCATATCGGTTTCAGTAACTAACCACTTCTAATGCCTTTTAAGTGACAGGAGGTAAATGTAGGCGAGTTGTTTTTTTTTTTTAAGGGCAGAACTCAGCACTCATCCAGGACGTGAATTCAAAGCCATTTCAGTCCTCACTAGTTCTTCCAGCAGCCTAACGAGTCTGTTCTGTCTCCCCACTCACCTCACCATACGGATAATAAAAAAGATAAAGCACATAATCATCTCCAGTGCCTCTCTGCCCACCTTCAGACATCACTGTAACTCCGCTTCAGATGTAAACATATGGGCATGGTTCAGTTTTAATGGCTTTAATAATAAAATACAGTCAAATGTGAACAAACGGTTTGTTAATGTTTTTATTTGTATCATTAGCACCTATATCAACAAAAGCACAGAAAAAAAACCATGAGAAAAGTGTGAGTTGTAGTTCATGTTGGACAGGAATGTATAAAGTTGTGATTGTGTCTGTGTGATCCAGTTCATCCATCACTGAGCATGAACCAGAGCTCCAGCTCCTTGGCCGAAACCGAACCCTTTGGGCCCGAAGTTCTTGGCGTAACATGCTGGAGAGAGAGAATAAGTGTTACGAGCTGCAGATATTGTTGTTCCAAAACTGCATCTTTACGGGATTGAGTAAAAAACGACATTTCAAAACTGATTATCAGCCAAACTGGCTTCTTTATAAGAGACGGAAAAAAGGAGGGAGAAAATTATTTAATGATGTTGATTCAAGCCCAAAGATGGAAGAAAGCTCACCAGTGTGTGAATTATTTTGGTCTAATTTCTAATATTGTTAATGATAATTGGAAATAATCAGAACGTTGTAAGATTGGGAAGGAAGTGTCAGAATTCAAATTGTTATTTCAAGCAAAGAGGGGCTTTCGTAATGTCAAATCATAGCTGTACTACAGGTTTCTAAGGGGGCAGCTCTGCATGGAACTCAAAGCTTAGCTCAATCAGCACAAGTCTTGAAGTGGTCTCAGAGGACCAGTAGCAGTTTCAAGGCCGAGCACTTGAGGTAGGCAAAGAAATACCAGAATTTCACAGAGAGTGACTGGAAACAATAAGTCCTATTTACTGATGAATTCAAGTTACAGATGTATGGCAGTAACAGCAGGGTGTAAACAAGCAAATGGACAGGAGAGAGAACGATACATGGTGGGAGCACAATTCAGGTCTGGGGCTCAATAGAATGTTTTGTAAGTGAACAGGCAACTCAGTCCTTGTGTAACATCCACGTAAAAAATATTAAAATTAAAAAAATCTGTTTTTACTTAACTGAAGAAAGTATTGCAGGGTACCACAGGGCAATAGAAATTAAACTTATTTTCTCAATCATTGAGATAACGATGAACAAATCTGCTTTTCTTTCCAGACTTCCAAAAGACTACATCTCAAATGGGCACACACATATCTTAAATTACAGAAACACAAAAAAGTAATTCTGACATCCTGAATGTACAGTTTGGGTTAATGCCATTAACACACACACTGTCAACATTTAACTTGACCAACTTCATTTTGGTCCTCGGAGAACAACAAATCAGTTACCAAGGAGTGACTCCTGATTCCAGTGTACTGAGGTGAGCAGCTGCTGCACATACTTCCAGCACAGCTTTGACCACCTTCAACTTGAGTAAAGGTCTAATCTGCCATAATATACAACACCTGTATATGTGTGCACGCAGCTTCCCAACTGTAACTCAGCTGTTTATCTCACATCAACATGTGACGTTTAAAATAAGCTCACTCTTCAGGTTGTGGTCAAACAATGAGGTACACACACTCCTGGATTGTTTAAAACAAATGTGTTTGGAAATGTGACATCTCAGGTCTGCTGTCCACATCTGTCTTCAAAATGTTCATGCTGAGAGAAACAATATCCAGCTGCTGCTCACACACAGTCCGGATGTCTCAAAACCATTGGCTGATAGCAGCCACAGAATCCGGCCTGTTAGAGCTGAGATGCAACATTCCTCCTCATCAGTACAAGGTTTCATTGTGACATTCAGCAAACATCCATCTGCTGACGTCTGTGTGTTTATGTCTGTTTCCATAGTGTGTGTTTGTGTCCTGTTTAACCAAACCGTCCCCTCTCATTGTGCTGACGAGGAGAAACGTCTGGTGGACAGTAAGCAGCTCTGTTAGCTTGACAAGGTCAGTGTCATCCAGCCAAACCAACACAACAAATGTGTAAAATAACACTCATTGAGACCACAGGGAGCACATGAGCTTGTGTGCATGTGTTTGGTTTCAAAAGGTTGTTATGGAGAGCCAGTCTCCAGGTCTCTTTCTGCTGATATGATCACACCAACTGCCAGTAGCGACTTTTCTGCTCTCTGCATAACTAGCTCTTCACAAATCAACATTTGAAATTGCTAATTAATCCATCATGTAAATCTAGCAAGTATCTGATCTGAAGTGTTTCTTCAGCAGTCATTAGGTTTTCAGTGGTGTCATGAATGTGTCATGAGCTCTATGCAACCATGGTAACTAATGCTTCGTAACCTAACTTGGTCTGGACCAGGTTTTTCTGCTTGAAATCGGCTAAACAAACACTTTTCACGATCCGAGCAAGATTATTGTTGTTATTATTGTTTTTGGAAGGTTGTTCTTGCTCTTACTGATCTACTGAATGTGTTTATTGTGTTCCTTGGCCATTTGTCCACGCTGGCGATAAACCAAGCCTTCTATTAAATCTAACAACATACATTAAAAGATCACAATATTTTATAATCAGAGCAGCTAAGTTGCATCATATCATTTTCTTCAGGTTTGTTCACATTTGCAAATTAGCAAAAACTAGAAATACAGCTTCGGCTGACAAGAATGTCAGTAGGCATCTGTCCATAAACTAACTGAAACCCTGATGTAATGATGGCACTAGATGAAAAGGTTAATATTAACCCTGATGGGCGACTGGATGTCTATACCAAGTCTTGTGGCGTAGATGTTGAGACAACTCATTCAAAACCACAAATGTTTACTCATGGTGGCACTAGAGGAAATGTTAGTAGGACTTATCCTCTGTGGGCCATGAATATGTGCAGTTCTTGCTCCGTGTTGATTTTGTTCATGCCATGATCTTTCTGCCGCAGAGCCACAGTTTGAGTGAATTTAGGGCCTTAATGTCTGTAATCACACTGTTAACTAAACATGCTACTCATCAATGTTTATGTAAGAAATATTGCTGCAGCTGGATCACTGTAGCAATTCCTCATGTCGCTATGAAGACTGTTGCATGGTGGGTTTATCCTACTTATCCTACTGCTAATGCACGTGTTGGCAAACACAAATGTTATTTTATCTTGTATTAATTATAAGTCCTGGCTCTGTGTGTATTGATAGTAAGCTGTCAGGATGTAAAGGCTTTCATGGAACATTACACACATTTAGCTCCGTCTCAGATGTTTTATCTCACCTTTGCAGTAGATTTCTCCGTCTTTCTCAGTCTGAGTGGTCGACTCCAGGCTCTTTCCACATTTTGCACATCGGAAGCAGTTCTTGTGCCACGGCTGTGAGGAGGAAGAGGGAAGTTAAATTTTATGTCCACAGTGGCAGCTGCTCCAGTCTGTCATCATGCTTTCATGCTAAATCTACCTGAAACTGTATGGTGGCTTGTACAGTGTTAAAGGTACTGACTGACTGACGCGGGCAGAAATGTTCACAGATGAGGTAATGTTTTAAAGTTTTGTTCACATTATGTTGTGTCACATTCACCGACTTCCTTCTTAACTCTCTTATAGCAACAATAAAATTATAGATTTCTATGTTACAAAGGTTGTTTTAGACATCTTAATGAAGAAATGTTACATATGATATATTTTAAACAAAACTCAAACAAAGATTTTGTCTTTGCAGTTAATTACAGCTGATAACTGCAGATGTTTCTTGTAGCCTGTGTCACCATTTCCTTCATCTAATCTCATCAAAGCAGCTCAGTTTTCCATCAGCCCGGGGCCACCTCTGAATGTCTTCATTATACTCAAAATTACAGGTTATGCTTAAGCCAATGAGTAGAGCCTCATACAGATTTCCTCCCATTAGGAATCACATTAACAGCTCTCCGCCCGATGACATCACCTGCTATAAATCAGCTCATGTGAATCCACAAGTGAGCAGCGACAGGAAACGGTCCACTCCCACTTTCAGAGGAAACAGAATCCTCAGAACACAAATCTTTGCTCATCTGTGGACAGCAACTGCTCTGGGCCTCATTGATTCTTCGTCCTCAGAACTAAACATCCTCTTCATGACTTCATCTACTGTAAATCTGTGTGTCAACAACAACTGCCAGGGCCTCAGTGTCCAGACAGCCGGACGATTAACGCCAGCTGTTAGGAAGCTGTAATGGAATGGCTTCAATCAGAAAAAAACAAGATTTGCATTCTCTCATTAGGAGAGAGCACAGCAAACCTCCTGCATGTGGTTCAGCACTGCAACAACCATGTGCCTTCAATCCAGTCAAACCTGTTTTACCCCTCTGTGGTTTGTGATGTAGATTATGGCCCTGTGAAGTTCGAGGAACCAACCCTGCCTGGGTTAGAGGTTTGCTTTCTGCAGGGGCTCTTCATGCTGAAACTCTATATAATTACTACCCACTACACATTTCAAGGTTAAGTTCTCACTGCAGCTTCAATTCTATGGAGCACATAAAGTTTTGTAATTAGTGTGAACAGAGAACACCGGATCAGAGTTGCAGGAGCACATTCTTTAAGTCTGCGGGCTGAGATCAGATTCACTGGGACAGCCTAGTTGTACACTCTCCATCAGCATTGTCTTGACATAAATGAATCCTCACTAAACCAAGAGTAATAATTTTTGTAACTTGGTTCCTCTAGTGAAGGCTTAATAGGTCAATTTGTCTTATATCTTGGCAGATGCCTCAACTTTAAGCCCGAAAGTGCATATTGTATCCAAAGTGTTTTTTATCCGGCAAACACATCTTTCTGGTTAACTGTCAGTTTATGCTGGTGTATGTACCAGAGACGGAATCACCACGATGTTGCACTAAAAACAAAAAGTCACTTACGGGTTGACTACTGGTGGTTGATTTGCTTTGCACAGATATGTGACATTGGCGAACTTGTTTATTTCTGTGGTCATTTTCTGCAGTAACTGTTACGTTTAAAAACCAAAGACCATCTTTACCTTTAGGCTTTGGCTTAAAGTGTTAAGATATCACCAGCAATATGAAAGCATCACATAAGTAGAAGATGCTTTAGATGAAACTCTCACCTTGCCCGCTCCCATGATCTTCTCAGCTGCATACACAGAGTCTCCACACCGGGCACATTTCTCGGAGCCTCCAAACTTCTGAGCAAATTTGGATGGGTTGGGGTTGGTGGTCGGTTTGTGAATGTGTGTCCTGGGGGTAAAAATATAAAGCACATGACTAAATTGTTTCCCAAAAAAGAAATTACTCCATGACTACTCTCTTAACATTTAATTATTTTGTCATCTAAAGGCTGAATTGTATTCCTTCAAAATTAAATAACATCAGAGAAAACCTTTACAAACACTGGATATCTGATATCTGCTGGATATCTGATTTTGGAATGAAACTTGACTCTGAAATACAACAATACAAAAACCATTGCCAACACTTTGAATTGGTCAGGACCTCCTCTTTTCTTGTCAAAACATTTACTCATTTACTACAAGTGAAGTATGACCCAAAACATTGACCTCTACAGAACCTTAGCAACTACCTTAGTTAAGTCTAAGTTAAACATTAAATCTTCATCTTCACCACAATTTTAAAAGACAAAAAGACCAGAAATAAACCTGGCACGTCCCACTCAATCCCACTCTACTGTCCTTTCCTCAGCAAGTGGTGGGAAAGAGATCAGGGCACACTAGGGGCCCTGGAGCGATGCTTATCGAAGGGTGACTGCCAGCCCCAGTGGCCCCTGAATGAAACCCTTTGTGGCAGAGGACAGAGAGGAGGTTACATAATGACTTCTTTCATAACAGTCATCACCTGACGTCTGGTTGCAGGAGTAAACACTGCGGATAGGTGTGTGGGGGTTTGTGTTTCCCTGTCTGTTTTTGCTGCTTTCACATCATGTTTGCAGTATATAAGGATACACATCTGCAGTCAAACACTGTCTTCAGGTCTAAGAAGTGGGTGTAAAATTGCAGTACGAGTGCCCTGAAAGTAGACCCACCCATTCCAGGCTGGAAACATCTTTGAAAGCAATGAACCAGACCTATTAGATGATCTATTAAGCTCTTAGATCATCACTCTGAATCTCAGACTTCTCTCTTCTTGGATCTACGCTGTTCAACAATACCAGCTGGGAGCTGCTGCAGCCAAGCTGGATTTGATAAAGAGGTCGACCGTATGCCAATGTTCCTGTCAAGGTTTATTTTCTTTCTCAAAGCTTAGCGGTTAGGGCAGTGAGAAACAGAAAAGGATGCAGGACAAGAGCAGAAGCTTTTATACACTGTTTTGACATATTTAAGCTGGAGGACTCAACCTTTGTGTACTTGGACTGCTGCAGAGTCCTACAAGTGCCAGGACTGATGATCCTTACTGAATCTGACTTGACAGTGAAACCCTTCTTAATGACATTACAGACATCAAAGTTCCAAAAATCAAATTCAATTACTTTTAAAGGACTTTCCAGACCCAATTCTCTCGAATTCAAAGACCAACCACGGCACAGTTTGAGACACGGATAAAGGTCATTCATGTTACAACACTGGCGCATGTGGCCGTTGCACTTTCAAGGCAGGTGGCACATGAAATAATTATGCAGGAGACACGCATGCAGACAGCGGAACATAGCCTTTATATTTACACTAATGTAAAAACATATCAAAGGAACTTTAATATCTATTCTTGCACCAAATACATAAATTCAAGCCCATGTCTTTTTATGTCTATTTATCTAACACTTTCAAGGCCTTGATTTTTTTTACCTCAAATTCACAAACTTTCAAGGATTTCAAGGACACATGGGAACCTTTAGACTTTTAAATTGTGGCCCTTAAAGTTAACAAAAGCCAAAAGCAGTTATAGTTACTGGACAATCACTTTAATCACTTGGCCACCCAGCAGTGGCTCTTAGTGTCTTTACCCACTCATCTTACCCACCTCCTCATGTTCATGCTGCTCTCTGGTTCAGTTGGAAAGATCCTTTATTTGTACAGGGCAATAAGGGCAAAATTAAAACCCCTTTTACCCCAGACCACTGGCCTAAATTATGAAAAAGTTATAATATTTATACTTGAACTTTGTCTTAGATTATTTCCGACCGTGTGCTTACATTCAATTCATAAAAGAGTTCAGACTTTGCTTATTGTATGTCTGTTTTTATAAATGAGGCCCCATGTCTAATGTGAAGTATCATTTTTCCAAGTTTATGTATTTGGAAACTGTTTCAAGTTCAGCACCATGACTGCATGCTGTTAGGACACAATAGCACTGTCGGAGTCAGCAGCCACAACTGAAAAACATCCTTACACGTGGGGCATCACTGATCTGAGTGACCTTGTCAACCTCACTGTAACTATTTGTCCAATTAAGTTTGAAGAATGATCTTTTATTCAGATATCTCAAGATGTCATTTGTGTTGTATTGAATGGACAAAATTGCAAAATGGAGTCAAATTTAAATAGTAATTTTGTGGTTACTGGCAGCACTAAAGGGCTTTTACAGTTTAACTGTATCTACATTTGGTTATTTTATTTTGCTTTGTTAACATACCATTAGTTTGAAACATTGCAAAGCTCTGAAGAAGCCATTACAAATAACAAAAAGGGAGACTAAAGCACAACAGAATGAATGGATTGCATGAAAACAATGTTAACATCCCTGCAGCATCATCTTGCGATGGACTATCATTTAAAGCGTGTTGACTTCTGAAAAACAGTGACCAATAATAGACATATTTATCTTCATCTTGATTCACATAGTGATCAGTCACAATGACTGAATCCTCATCATCTCAGTACTCTATACAATCATCTTGCAGCCATGAAGTACATCATACAACATTCAGTGCTCATGCAGCAGCCCGGCTTACTCTTCGTGTTTGATTCCCAGCCGCTCTCCTCGGTCCATGTTGAGCGTCCCCGCCCCCTGACCGTAGCCGTAGCCCTTAGGGCCGTACTTCTTCCCATAGCAGGACTTGCAGTAGATCTCCTGCTCATGAATAGCCAGCGTGGTGCTGTCTAATCCCTTCCTGCAGACCACTGAGAACACAAAGAGAAAAGGAGTTATGGAAGTAGAATGCTTCCAGTATGGTTGCAAAACCATACAAATAGTCACTATTGTCTAGATCTGGGTACAAAAAGGATCGAATGCAGGTGTCGTTTGACTGGAGAATTTCTGATACTAGTTAAAACTGTGATAGTTCGGTCGATACCTTAAAGGTATCAAGTACCATACCCAACCCTAGTTTTTAAACCTAAACAGGTACTCATTTCTTTCAAGAATTCCACTTCGGCTGTTTTTATTAGAGTTAAACTCCAAGTATACAGCAGCTGTTAAAAAAATCATTTTTTGCGGGTTTCTTCCAAGTTAAAGAATGCATTGTTTGAAAAAACAGAAGCATTGCTGTTACTTAAGACTGCACGCTGACTGCTGGGATTAGCAGAATTTTTCACACACTGGCCTGCACTGTGTGAACGTCTGATACTGGTTTAAGATTTCACACAACTGGCTGGAAAAATGTCTCCATTCATGTCTCTCTGATCTCTGTGCCAACACTTTCAAAATCAAAGCTCTGTGAGTTTCTGATTTCTGTGTCCAATCAAATTGCTCCCAATTCCTCACATTTCCTTAACCATTTTTGTTGCAATTGTTATGGTTTCTCTGAGTTTTTGTCCCAAGTATTTCCAATTCCACCCCCTCTTCAGTTGGATCATTGATCACCACTGGCAAAGAATAAAAGCAAATTAAAAAGATAAAGTCACAGTAAGAGTACAAAGAGTCACATGAGGCTCCGTTTGCAACTATGTGACATTTCTGTCACTACATAGCTGCCTTTCATACACAGAACTGAAAAGCAGTGAATGTCAAACTGACAAACTGGAGGAAAGGGCACATGAGAGCCAAGGGCACCACGTCCTCTAGCTCATCATCTCCTCAGTAGGAGTGTCAGACAAAGCTGCCTTTCTATGTGGACCGCTGGAAAAATAAACTCATCTTTTGTGGCTCGGATTGCTTTGGTCTCTTCTTGATAGCAGCTAAATGAACGCGTTTGTATAATACTGGTCTCTATATGAGGTTTTCTGTAACATCTTCGCTGACATTTCAAGGATGGTTCAGGAGCAGGACAAACCGCCCACCCACCCAGCAAACCGACAATAATTCAGTGTGAGCCGAATATCCATTGACCCATCAGGGAAATGTCAGTACAAGCTTCCTTTGATGAGCAGAGAGGTGAAACTGAGTCCACCAGTGTTTCTCCTGACTCATCTCTTTACTGGATTCTATCACTGATCTTTCATGGCTCTTTGCAGCTTGAACCAAGGACACAGCACAGTAGAAACAGTCAAATACAGTCAACGTCATTAAAGATGTTATAAATACAAATTACATAATGCAAGTTGACGTAATATATACTCTTGGCAGGTCTTTAGCTAACTTAATTACACTTATGCCAAGGTTAGGCAACAACTACTAAAATGTCTGAGCTGTCCTCAAAGCAAATAAACAAATGTTCGTCTAGGTGACATTGGGGGAAACGCAGACATCTGAGATTTAAGAGTTGTATTAACTTTTAGTGACTTTTTCAGTTCACAATGATGAAGTCATTGTTATTTTATTTCTTCAGATGTTAGAAAGCTCTGGCACAGCTGCAGAAGGCAACTGTTTTCACGGACTGACTATTACTCACTATGACAAGTAAACTGATCTTGATAATGCATATAAAAGAAACAGAGCCAAACAGAACTGGATTTTTGTGTGCAGATACTTATATTAGGGAATCCAAAATTCTGCTATCAATACACCAGCTCTCAATATTCTGTATATACTATACATATGAGAGAAAAAAATCATAGATAGTGATAGTGAAGATGTGATACGGATGAGATACTGATTCTTCTGTAAAAGGCCAAAATTGGCAAATGATGGATAATAAAAAATAATAAACTTAGTGGCTGCCTGAGGGTGGAAAATCACTGTTAAAATATGTTGTATGCTTTGAAAAATGGTTAGCAGTGATGTAACATATATTCAGTCTCTACTTCATGGGCTAAAACATGCAACAACACTGCGATGATCCTTTAAATTTGATCTCAGTCCAACTGTGTAGGTGTTGCAGCTGTACTTACTGCAGAGAAAACAGCATTTGTGGAAACTCTTGCCGTCACACTGCACTTCCTCAGCGTGGTACACTGTCCCATGGCACGCTGAACACTTGTTGCCTCCACCCCAGTTTGGCATTGTGTCTGCTTCTAAGGAGAGATGAAAAGATGAAATGAGAGGCTGAAGCACCTGCGCTGCTGCTGATAAGCTATGCTGTGTGGTAGATGCTTTGCTCAAAGGCACATCAACTGTTTTTCATGGAGAGGAGCATGTTGGTCATTCCCATGATGGTTTTATTGCTCTTTTATTAACTTTTCCTGGAGAATTCAATGAGTTCTCGTCATATATAAAGGCACGCAGTCCCTTGATCCACTTCGTATTAACTGCAACTGCCTTTGAGTAACTGTATCACTGGATTTGTGGTTGAAATATTGCTGGCTGAATTGAAAACCACAGCTCCAGGCCAACACAAAAAATAACAATGCTAAAGAGGTCGGCCTAAACAACAGAGCAGACTAATACCCAAAGGAATGCGTTGGGTACCGGGCCTTGGGGCTTTTGTATTCTGATTGCGTGTGGCTGCAGTACACAAAAACAAACAGCAAAGAAGAAGTGTGAGTGTGAAGTAAACACCACCACTAACCCTAACCGCACATGACGCACACCCATTCACTCCCTGACTCACATGTGCATCTGTCCATAATTACAGACTCACTCCCCTTTAAAAATGTGTCAAGAGGGCGTCGAGGAGGATCCACACGGGACAAATTTAACATTTTAAGACTTCCCTCTCACAAAACAAGCCTGCTGTGATATCATAATTTGGCGGCTCAAATTAAAAAGAGCCGTTATTCCTAATTAATTGAAAAATAAGCACAAAGCAGTAGAAACTATTAATTTTGTGAGTCCTCCTCCCAGCTGGATTAGAGACTGTAGAGCAGGCCCGAGCATGAGAGGGGATGAAAAGACCACTAAGATTACCCCTAAAGTTCCCCTCAGGGGTGGGGTGTGATGAAAAGGTTGGTGTTCAAGTGTACAGACCAGCTTTGATAGCAATTTCTTTTAGTTTGCCTGCGCAGGCAACCACAGTCTATTTAAAGTTTTCACAGAGTTCGGTGGTAATAACTTCAATGAGATGAAGCATTTAGATCTGTGTCTTTGATTCATAATGATACTTTTAGACTGAAGTTGCCGAAGACTTATATTTTTGCTGATATTCAGTGTCTTTAAATCTGGAAAATGTATTCAGTATTCAGTGTTTGTACCCAGAAAACAATCTGAAAAGGCTTTGAGATCATCGCTGGACACTGAAATATTCCACTGAACCAAGACTAATGAAATTTTTTATTGATCTTTATGTAAGACTGATTCAATGAACCCTTTCAATGTGGAAACTCTGGAATACATTACTGCCATTAAATTAACTTACATCGGATTTTTAGTTGAGGTCCAATTTTTTTCTTCTTCTGGCACTTGTTACATAACTTTTACAGATGACTATTTAATCCACAGTGTGACCTCTCTGACCCTTTAAACAATACTGGACACTTTACCTTTTGTCAATTTCTTTAATTGGTTAGAATGACCACGTTTCTGAAGGGCTGATTTAATACTGCTGTTCTGTCACTAGCTGTACAACATGACACAAAAAGTTAATACATTTCGACCTGACGTTATATATAAAACACAAACCTGTTATAACACTGTAGATATAAATGTATTTAGGCTGGTAACTCATTATTTCTTGTCTGACTTGAAGCCTTCATTATTGGCTTTCGGTGTTTAAACTAAGATAGCGAACGTTAATGAGAAAATGATGAGAAAATGATTATTGTTGCGCAGTTTTTATTAGTTAGCTAACTGCTGCCCTTTTGACTTAATTTCCCGCGGTTATAAAAGCCAACAAAACAACCGTGTGTCCAAATTAAATAACGTTACTGAAACAACAACAACAACAACAACACAATATTCACTTTAAACCTGCAGTTAAACTGCCTTAACATTAAGAAACACTACATATGTTTTTCAGCAGAATAAATGTAATATATTCAGTTTTTCAAAAGCAGCCGAGCTGAAATCTTCACCGCAAAGTTTCAGCCCAGTAAGTAAGAGGTGAAAAGAGTTACCTTGATGTAAGACCTTAAAAAAAGCAGGTAAGCTTTGTGTAAATGACTGAGCTCCAGCTGGATGCGTGTGTATCCAAACAGCTCTCCGGTGCCTCGGCCGCAGACTTTACTACACTGACGCTTAAATGCCACATACTCCACATATTTAGCGTTTCCAGGGGAAGGAGGGGTTTTTCAAGGGGCGTGAACACAACACTGCTGCCTTCAGGTGCTGTCAGAAATTCTATAGGAGGAGAACTGGCATACAGTACGAAGGTTATAGGGTGGACAGCTTACATGGAAGAGTTTGTATATATAAATTAAAAAAAGAGGGAAATTCATTTTCATACTCATATTAAGATATGGTATTGTTAAGACAGCTGACTTGGCATATTTGCCACCTGAGAATTTGATTAAAAGAAAGAAAATAACCTTTGTTTTGCCTTAAATAGTGTACATTTCAAATACATCCATACAAACATATGTGGTAGATGGTTTAAATATGTTCTATGTGACAGATCATTAAACACAGACGAGATCGCCTACAGTATGATTCGCCATAAGGATCAATATATGAATATATGAATTACTCTACAAGATGCCGTGTTACACCTGCATCAAAAAGGAAACAGCTACTAAAACCTTTGTTTGAAATGATTTTGGACCTGTGGCTCTGACTTCAAATGTAACGACAGTTTTAAAGAGGATTCCATTTAGAGCACTTTAGAGATTCGGCAGGCCAGCCTTAATGACTTTAGACTCTGGAGGACACATTGTCTGATGGGTCCTTCGGTTGGCTCTATCACTTTTGTCTTATGCTTAATGAAAGGCAATAACTTGTGGGATTCTGCAGAAAAAAGGAACTTGTCCCTCCTGTCCAGGTTGTGAGGTGGAGACAGTAGACTCACACAAATAGCCCACCTTGGTTTGCACTTTGCTTTTCTGCGTATTAAACCATGTGTATATGTGTATGTATAATTACTTATATCTGAAATACTGCATGATTAAAACACAACAGTTTTATCTTTGCGTCCAAACTTGCAGCTTTCCTGTCCCCTAGTGGACACAGAATGCAATAAATGAAGGCTTGTTATGTTTGACTTGCAAGCAGGGAAAAAAGCCAAAAAGAGGGGTTTGGGTTGACATCATAACTCTATTATAATAGATGATACTGTTGCAATGATATAACGCTCATCAGTGAAAACCATCCAAAGCCACCACAGACCACATCCTGATTATAAACACACACATGGCTGACATCTGCGATCCAAATGAAAAAGACAGACAAACCGTTGTATTACTGTGGAATTGAACTCTTTGTCCACAAGCATAGTTCTAGAAAAAAATCTGATAATTCAAAAGTAGAAATGTATACACCGCACTGTTCCTTTAGGCTTTGTTACGGGGCCACAAAATGAAGGACCAAGCATGGATACAGCGCAGTGTTACAGGACTCAGAACATAAACTCTGCTGCTGCTTATGAAACCTGTGACCTTTAGTTTCATGACCTTTCTCATGGCATGGCTACAAGTCTCACCACAGTGCAGCTACATGGCGACACTGGGAGCAGACTGGCATGATTTATTAAATTTAATTTAAAGGTTGGGACATTAAATTAAGCCCTTTTGAGGAGGGTAGGCTTGAATTATGCCTAATTAAAGACTGGATGTAAACAGAGACGCAGTAAATCTTAGTTAAACCGACATGTGTCAATGATCCAAGTCTCCTACTGTTACGATATCATCTGCAGCGAGTGGATCACAGAAGGAGAACAGACAGTAACCTGCACTGTCGCCAGCAAACCTCAGCTTCATTATTTTTCAATAAAGGGACTTATTTTGAAAGGTCCATAACAATAGACCACTTGATAAAACAATAGTAAATCAGCCTTATCTTGTAAGCGTTTACCTGAAATGTAACTTCTTCAGACTGATGACTAATTTAAAGGACTGTTCTATTCAAAATGATCAGAACATGATCACAATAGCTGGAAAATATAGATGAGATGGTCATTTTCGGCCATAAAATGAAGCCAAAATGTATTTAGTGATTAAATTATGTGCTTATGTTCCTCTTTCCCTTATGTGTCCATTTATGTGGAATAAACATTAACATCTGAAGTTCTTATACACATCTGAAAACATGTAATTTTGTGTACCCTCTTTCCTTTGAGAGTACTGTAATCCACCCCATTATCATTTCACATGCACCTTTGTTCTCCCTCTAGATGCTCCACAGTTTATTTTTGGTATAAACCTTTCCATTCATTTCCATTCATGTATCCGTGGCTCTACTTTGGGATTTCCTCACCTCAGGCCTGTGTGTCCATTTAAGGCAAAGTGGGGAGCTGCAGCTCTACCTGCTTCACTCATTGTTTCTTTGCTGCTAGTTTTCCAGAAATTCCTTCCACATTACACTTTGGGGCTTATTAAACCCAGGTGTGTTGCCAGGTTTGTAAAACGTTGCCTTCAAACAAAAAAAGCTTATTGAAGACTCCCTATAATTGATATCAGTCTTTCTCTCGCATCGTTGTAGTAGATATTTAACCCACTCTTCAGTGCAGCGATGCTTCTCACATTTAAGGGTTTTTGGGTTCTGCATATATTACATCCATCTAGGTCGTAGCATGGATGTACTACTACTACTACTAGTAGTAGAAGTAGTAGTGGTGGGGTGGTGGTGGAAGTAGAACTGGTACAGTAAGTGGCCTAGTTGTGGCAGAACTATAAAGCGGAATCAGTGCACTGTAAAAAAAAAAAAAGAAAAGAAAAGAAATCTGTAATTCTATGGATTTTTTCTGTTTATTTTACAGATGCTCCTTGTATTTTTTAATTACACAAAAATATCTATAAAATTACCAAAATAGACAGTGAATTTAGATGTCTAATGTAAAATAATAAATATAAACCCAAAAATAAACAAGATGTGTAAATTTAAGTCTGAAAACTGTATTAGCGTTTTTTTAGGGATTTTTATTTTTGTTATTTTACAGTATTTTTGCAGCCTGAATCTTACTTTTTTTTACGGGTATTTTTTTTACAGTGTAGAAGGGTAGTAAGTTGCGTTAAGGCGTATTTAGTGGCAATCTACAAACTACAAACTAGTATCTATTGTAGCAGTAGAGGTACAAGTTTCAGTAGTTCCAGTAGTAGTGGAAACAATAGTAGTAATGAGGGTGGTAGTAATACACATAGTAGTGATGTATATTTGAAAGCTAATTGCTCTGTTTTGCCTCTGGAACAGTGTGTATACGGGTCACAGCAGATCTTGGCTAAACTATCTATCTATATAAAGTTAATCATCCCATCTGCTGAGGTTTAGTGTCATAAATGCCTCTCAGGGGCCAAACACATCTACCGGCAGCTCAGTTTTAGTGCTGATATAAAAGCTCTGATTAGATGTTGATGTGTCCGGACAGATGGAGTGTGTGTTTTTAAGTGTGGATCAATCAGCCCGATCTAACACTGAGATCACACTTGATGTGCTGAATGTGGAATTTTATTCGTCATAATTAAGAATCTAACCTCAGCTTAACGATGACTATACTGCATGTGTAATTTGAATTTTAACCACCTTTTTCTGCTTTTTCACTCTGACATTTGATTTTTTTTCCTTTTTTTTTGGAATAACACATTATAAAACTGTGGCAACATCATCAGTTCCATCATATATCTAAGTGTTTAATGTGCACAACACAGTAGGCTTTGTAGCACCAGGAATTGTTTAAGGGATGATGAAGTGTGTCATCTGATCACATCAGCATGGCTTGCTTCCATCTGTTGGGCCATTCTGAACTGGACTCTGAATAATTGGTAGCATCTGTAAATATGTAAATTGGTAAACTGAAGCCATCTGTAAATCTGTCAACATTTGGATAAGGGATCAAATTATATATTTTTTTTGTCATCTTAGTGTCAAAATTTAGAAGCCAGTAATGAAATGTAACTACAATTTACTCAACTACTGTAATTAAGTACAATTTTGATGTACTGTTTTCTATATCAAATGTTATACTTCCAGTCAGATAACGTAAGTCACTAGTGACTTTGCAGATTCAGATTATACAGTGATGATAGGCTATTACTCGTGACATGTAACCTATCAGATCATGCTGTTGGCAGGACATCGAGAGAGACCACAGAGTGCTACTGATGATCGGACAGATGCTGAGTATCAGCTGTGTCGATAATCAGTCTATCCCTAATTTGGATTAGCAATTTTTTTCCCCCAGTTTAGCATAAAACAGAGGAGTATAATTATTTTGAAATAAAGTTTTCTTATTTATAAAATGTGGAAACGATTTTGTCATTAAAAACCGGATTATAATGGGAAACTTTTGTTGAAAAAACATGAAAATACAAGGTTTGTGCGACTATGAGGATTAATCCAGTACAAGTACAAACCCCATCTGAGTAAAATGTGTCAATATCCTTACATGTGACGAAGGAAAATCCTCATTGAATAGCTGACTTTTTAGCGATTCATTCCTTCATAAAAAATGTGTTTTGTTAATAGTTCTCTTAATTTTATATCATCAAAAACACTCTCTGAAGCTCAGTTCTGAGGCTGTTCAGTTAATAGTTTTCTAATAAATAATAAATATAGCAACCTCTGATCAAACCATATTAATTTCAGGCTTAAATTAACAAATTCCAGTTGACCAGCGGTTAATGACTACCCATTTTTGTTTTAAGTCCTGCCCAAGAACAGATACATTTAAATTCAGATAATTGTTTATTCCTAGAAAACCCAGTCACAATTTCCTCCAAATTAAAGCGTACACATGACAAGGCAGGTCAGCATCATAGATTTTTTTAATGAAAGCTTGTGAAAGTCGTACAGAAGAAAACCAGCTTGGCCCACAACTACAGAGAGAGCAGAGCTACAGTGTACGAACAGCTCTGAGTTTTGTAAAAGTTACACCAGCAGACACAACTACTAAAACTAGCAGTGCATTAAACATTATTTAAAACACAGTAAGCAGCATTTAACATTCTGCATGTGAAAGTATGAATGACACTATGAATACGATATACAAAAATAATTACTGACATAACTGTACATTAATAACTACACATCCACCGGTCAGAGTGGATTATCTGTGCACCCTTTGGTGTGACATCGTTAAGCTCTCCTGAATGAGTCCCTTACAAAGCACCAATATTCAGGCTGGGTAGTCTGGAGGCTGGAGGGCTGTTGATACAAATCCCTGGACAACCTGAGAAAATCTGTACTGAGGCAACAACTCAGGGTGCCTGTAGGTTAAGGCACTCAACCCCCAACTTGCACCAGCCAGCAGCAGACAGTGGTCATACTGGGAGTCTCCAGACTCTATGAATGTGGAACAGTGCTGCTAAAAAAAGACAGCATATAAACTCAGTCTACTCTCCTTGGATAAATTAAGGCTGAGTCTTTACAGTACTCTGATATCTTTTCAAATTCCACTTCGAGTGAATTCACAAGTATTCAAGTACCTGAGAGCATCGTCACATTGTTCTTTAGTCGTCAGTAACGGAGCTAGAGGTTTGGTGTTGGGCTGCAAGTAACGATTATTTTCTCGATTAATTGATTAGTTGTGTCTATAAAGTGGTGAAAAATGTTGATCACAACTAGAACCAGAAAATCAGAGAGAATTCTGACTTAATCATTGCAGCTCTATTTTGGGGTTTAACCATCAAGCACTGTGGTTACAGATACTCAGTGAAAACACACACAGCACCAGCAGCATCTGTCTTCCTGATGAGCAAATGAATTCCAAGTACAGTTCCTTGAGATGCTCGGCTGGCCGTAAACATTTAAGGCTTTAGTGATTTTCTCCTCACAGTGATGTCTGAAATGAACCGTGAGACATTTGTCTGCTACCATGGCTGTTATTCAGTGATCAGCAGCTAATAGATTTCCTATCGAACCTTAATATTGTAAGAAAACCTGAAGGGGCCAGCTAAAGACAATCACTTCAATATGAGACGTACAAAATGTCAAATACTTAGTGCTAAAAACAAAGTAAATGTTTTATTACAGTCCCTGTAATCAACATATATTATCTAAAATATAAATAGCAGTTGGGCTATA
Organism: Pagrus major; assembly: GCF_040436345.1. NCBI lineage: Eukaryota > Metazoa > Chordata > Actinopteri > Spariformes > Sparidae > Pagrus > Pagrus major. The sequence goes on from NC_133228.1 coordinate 6,674,632, forward strand.
ATACACAAGTGATGGGGAATTAGGTAGCGTGATCATATCTGGGAGGGAAAATTAAGGCTGAAATACAAAACAGAGCAGTGGCCGACTCCCACCACAGGAGGGCACTGTCACATTGGCAATACTGCTTCACTCATTCACTCTGAAATCTTGTGTCCCATAATTGAACCACGAGGCACATTTGAACTGTTAACGTAACGACCGATAAGGTAAGAGTTTCATTACAAAATGACATCTTGAGATCTTGTGTTTAAACTTACATTCTTGCATTTTGGAAGGAAACCCTTAATTTATTCATTAATAAACTAACAAAGCACCAATGGTTTGAAACCATATTCTTCACTTTTAGGGTCAACACCTGAGTGTTAAAACAGCACCATATACTCATCTCCTCACAAGTCTAACTGGTGGGAGGGTGGCCGACGTCCAGTCTTCTCTGTGCTGAGCCTCTCTTTCGGGCCGCTGGCACAGCGCTGACTGCACTTCCCAGTGTGCCCGGGGTCTGGAAGAAGGCCTTAGAAGCGGACGGCGTGGTTTCCTTTGGAGTATGTGGGGTCTGTGAAGATAGAGAAATAGAAGATCGGAGAACGTTTAGACAATGTACTTAAGGATTAGAGAGCATTTTTATACATTTTCTTGGCGGTGCATTCAAGAATTCAAGGCAAACTTCGATATGTTGTGTTCTGGATATTTTCTGGATGCTTCAAATTGGAAAATCTGATAGCGTTACCATTAGGGCTGCTTGTTTATGTCAAAGATTTAAAAAAGCGATTATTTTGGTCAATATTGAGTTCACAATTACCAATTAATTACGACATCCTGTGTTTATTAACTTTAGTTTTTTCCTTTAATATGAAAACAAGGAAACACTAATTCTGGTGAACTCAAAGAAGTATTAAGTCTCTCCAGGGTGATTGTTAAAATGCAGTAAAAAGCATTAGAAAGCCAAGATCACTAAATTTTATTATTTTTGTAAATGTCATCCCAACTACTAACCAGTACTATTTTCTTCTTCTATTTTCCTCAGCAGCATTTAAAAGTTGTCATTTTGTCATGAAGCATATGATTATGATTTGTAAAAGGCAAAAAAATGTGTAACAAAACTACCTCTTGAATTATTGTTAAAGGGGCACTGTGTGGTTTTGGAGAATAAATTCAAACTCAGAATTTTAATATTGACAATATTAATGAGGTAATAATACAAACCCAGAAATATTTATTCCATAACTGAATAAACAAGCTGTTCTCAGAAGAAAATAAGGTTCCCAGAACACTGTTTAAAGCTAGAAAGGTGGCAGGGTCCGCCAAATATAAACAAAGTAAAACAGTATGAAATTGTATTGTCCTTTAAAGGTCAGTTTGTTTAGACATAAAAAAAAAAAAACAGTCAATGAAGATCTTCCTCTTCTGCTTAAAATCCCTACATAGTGCACCTTTAAGTTCTGCCAGGATTTTGTGTGCTGTTTTACAATATAATATCTGGAATAAATGAGAGAATGCGTTCTAGTAACCAACATCTGAACCCTTTTATGAAGGTATTACTCCATCCATATTAACTGTGGAAGTGGGTGGCAAACAGAGGACAGTCCTGATTGATGCCTCAGTACAGCACAGTCATTGACTCGTCACATTGTCTCTAATGCTGCATTCATTTGCCATCCAGCTCCTCAGCAGGTCGTCTGAAGCGACTCTGTATGAGAGGAGCACTACTGGCAGGCTGTGTTGGGCTTTTACAGACAAGGACATTAATCCCTATTTAACAACTTGGAGATTAATCAACTTAAACCGCCGTGACACACAGGAAGTGTCTCAATGAGGAAATGAGTGGAAACCTTCCACAAAACAGATGCTGCACTTGCTTTCATGTCAAGCTGTGTTGTGGCATTTTGCCTGATAGCAGAAAGGTCATGTGTCATAATGAAGGCAAATTATGTTGGAGTTAACACAGTTTTAGAGCAGAGATCTCTGTGTGTGTGTGTGTGTCTTACCAGTGGTTCTGGTGTGTTGACGTTGACAGTCTGACATGGTCCCGGGGGGGAATGTGGAGTGCCAGCCGCTGACCCGTACAGCCTGCTCTGTTCTGGAGTGGACGGCGTAGGAACCGGTGACCTGCTCATCTCCGGTGCTGCTGTCAGGCCGTACGGCGCCGCCCCTACCATAAAGTGAGCAGGTGACATCACAGTGGGCAGGCTGAAGCTCAGTTTGTTGTGGCCATCAGAGCCTTGCTGTGGTAGACCGCTGGCCACCAGGGGGTAGTGGGAGAGGGCTGCAGAGGGCAGCAGGACGTAGGGCAGCGCCAGGGTAGGAACGCTGCTGTGAGGAAGTGCTAGACCGTTTGGTTGCTGACCGGCAGAGAGGAGGAAGTTGAGGCTATTCAGACCTGGAGAAGATAGATCAGGAGAAAAATTGAAATAATTTTTCTATGGTTTACGTCTACTAAAAACTTCAAAGGAAGCACCAGAATCAAGATTCTTATGTGAATCGATTTTTTGACAAACTTGTGTACGTACCTGCATTGTTAGGGACATAGAGGTAGTGTGATGGCTGGGCGGGCTCGCTGCTGCTGTTGCCTCCTTGACTCTCATCGACCGGCTGCTCTCTGGAGAGGCCTGCTGGCCGACTGGGGGAAGTCCTGCTGCTTCCAGTCTGTGAACACCCAGCTGACTCGGCTCTCATCTGAAAAGAAAGACAAACACTGTGAATAAATTAACCTGGACCTCATTATGGACATTAAAAATGGAGGAGCCAACCATTCCAGCCATCGTGAATGAACATTTTATGCCATAATGCGTAACAATTTATGCCTCAGCACTAAAACCCCTGCACCGATTAAACACTGGAGTTAACTTCTGCCAAGTTCATTTCTTGATGTAAAATCATTTATAGTCTACTGTCTAATCTACCTTTCTAAAAGACCATCTTATCATGAAAACTGAGACGTTTACAATTACTAAGATTGCTAAGGTTTTCCAATTATCATTCATCCTAAACATAACTAATATGATGAGTCTTTAATTACACCAGGGATGAGTTATCCTCATCAGCCAGCCTGAAGTATTGCATATTTTCAATTTAACGCTCCACTATCCAGAATTAATACCAGAATCTACACAGAGAAAAAGGCCTCTCATAATCATATTACTGCACTGAAGCAAAATGATCAGGTCGTTCCCAGTCAATCTTAACAAAATGAGAACTGTGGTGAAAGATAGCAAACAATAATCACACTTATTTTATACCAAAACACATCTAACACCACCTCACCTTGTCACAATCCTCCAACTCAGATGTTCCCTTCTTTTTCGCCACCGTCTCCTCCTCTTCCCCTTCCTCCCTCCTTCTCTTCCTCCCCTCCTCAGACGCCAACCTGGGCGATCGTTGACCTTCAGGCACCTGGTCGGGCTTGTCCGGCGCCCTGTACAGCATGACCACAGAGGGCTGGGACAGGCTGGGCAGGTAGGCCAAGCAGTGGGGGGAGGAGGAAGGTGCAAAGAGGTGCTCTGGGTGGAGGGAACGTGCCAGCAGGGTGTGATGGGTGGAAGACGGAGGCAGCGGACTACTGCTTGTGGGCGTCTGCAGTTCTGCGCTGGGACGGTAACTGCAGGGAAACCAGAAGGTAGCAAGAAATGTTAATTGGGTCATTTTACATTAAATGCAATGGATGCTGAAGTTGTCTGGGCTTGGGTCAAAGTTTATGGCCCAATCAAAGCACCAATAGTGTTTTTTGTTTCTCTTCTGCTTTAGTGCATGACTGCAATGGCAAAATCCACAAAGTAAACGATCTCTCATTTCTTCTCTCTAACTCCCCTCTAGTTTACTTTGGCTCATTATAAAAAAATGTCCAACTATTGTCCCAGTAGTGATACCGGTGCCACCCAGCGCTGTACACAAAATGTAGCAGCCACAGATTTTGTATATGGCCTATGAGCAACATTTAGCACTTTAAGGACTTTTTAGGCGCCAGGAAATGTTGGCAATGGAGCTGCAACGATTAATGAATTAATTGATTAGCTGATCGAAAGAAAATGTATTACAATCGATTAACCGTTTCAGTCATTTTTCTAATATTAATGTCAAACATTTGCTAGTTCTAGTTTCTAAAATGTGACGATTTGCTGCTTGCTTGTCATTTATGACAGTAAATGAAGAGTCTTTGGGTTTGGGACTGTTTGACAAAAGGAGCCATTTGAGGATGTCAATTTAGGCTGTGGGAGTTTGTGATGAGCATTTTTCACAAAGACTGAAGTACTTAACAATTATCATGAAAATAATCTGGAGGTCAACCAATAATTGAAATAATTGTTAGTTACAGCCCTATATGGCACAGGAACTGTAGTAAATTCCTGCCTTTCACCAGTCAAAACGCAGCATGGTTCCTGAATCCTTGGAAAAGTCGGGGTGACATGTCCCTCTGATCTCTCTCGCTTCTAACTGGCCCACTCCCAGCTGTGAACCTCCCATCTTATCCTGTGGGCTACCACTGCCTCTGGTGCATTCTTACCCCGCTTCATATTAAAATATCCTCTTTCAACACGCACTTCTGTGTCCTATTATCTCTCTCCCTCCAAAAACACTTTACAGCCACATTCATGGGGCAGCCGTGGTTTGGCTACAAGCAGGCCGGCCACAGAAATAACATGAAGTACTGTGTTCTGTATCTGTGGAGCCAATGCATACATTCATAGACAAAAACTATTCATATCCGCAGCAGTCAGCTCAGGTTTCATGTAGCCTAAAGCTAAACTGTTGGGCCAATGCAAATACTGGCAGTGAGTGTGAAATATTATGTATGAGAGACAGGGAGCGGTGAGCCTTGGCATCTTATAACTAAGACATTGTCAGAAGCTTAACATGCCAATAATCATTTTGATCTAACTGTTTAGCTTCATACTGAAGTTGTTTTGTATTTAATATGTCAGAATGGTGAAAAAGGTTGACCAGTGTTTCCAAAAGCCCAAAATGTCTTGTTTTGTCCATAACTCAAAGATATTGAGTACTGTCACAGAGAAGTACAGAATTCAGAAAAAAAGATCACATTTAAGAAGCTGGAATCAAAGAACTTTGACCTTTTAATCTCTTTAAAAAATGACTCTTAATAGTTGACAACTAATCGGTTAATCATTGCGGCCAGAAAAGCACAGTTAGGTTTGGGATTGCTTTTCTTTTATCTTCATCTACAAACAACTAGTGGACTCTTCCACCTTGTTCTAGGCAGCTGAGGTGGATTCTCTACAGTCATACTGATCGACTGTCCTACAACGGTTAGCAGAAAGAGCTAATGTGTGCGGTAAATTGTTTGGCAGTAAATCTGTAGATGACGGCAGATAAATCTGAACTAAGAAACGCAAGGGTGATTACAGACAAGCTGTGTGTCTGTGTGTGTATGTGTGTGTTAGTAACTCACTCAGTGCTGTTTCCAAACTGCAGTCGACACACTGCATTGTTGCCTGCAGTCCTTTTTGAATAATCCACAGGCAGGTTTGGCAGACCTGCAGCGCGAGGAAAGAAAACAATTTATCAGACAAGAAAATAAAAATGTTCCACTGTAATAAACTGCTCTGTTTGATATGCAAATACAAATATGTGTGTGTACAATACCTGCAGGGTCTCGCCGTGGACTGCTGGGCGCAGAGCTGACCTGCCGCTGGACAGCCGCAGAAGTTGGCATGATGTTGAAAGACGCGTGCCGGGCCATCTTAGCTTTTCTGAGGTCCTGGCTTGTCATTGTCTGAGTGGCCTCAGGTAGACTGACAGCTGCCATGTTCACAGTATTTTCTGCAGATGATGACAGTTACTGAGTTAACATGACACCTTACAGATGACAGTGATGGGTCCAAAATCAGTTCCCAGAGTGCCTTCATAGTTTTTAGAACTACTTTCATGTAGTTAACAAAGCTTGTCTTTAAATCTTACCAGCATTTGCAGTGTTTTTGAATTCAACAGGGCCGAGCCACTTGAAGGCCGGCTTCCTGCCTCTCTCCTCACGGACGTGGACCTTCTTTATGAGGCCCAGGCTGGTCAGCACATTGGCGATGTCGTACAATCGCCGCACTTTAGCTGCAGATAGAGATAATGTTTAGTGTTGATAAAACAGAAGAAACAGGATTTTTGTGTTACAGGACGCATCCTTTCTTTTCTCACTTTTGTATTTGCTGTGGCTCGACGAGTCCTGGCTCTCCTCGATGAGGATCTTTGCTGCTGCGTCCAGAGTAACCGTCTGAGTTTTGGACACCAGGAAGAGCATGACGAACTTCTGGCTCATGATGCGCAGAGATTTGTCTTTCCTGTTGCCACCAGCTACGGATATCAAAGAAACACGCAAATATGTCAGAGTGCTGCAATCAAATAAATCTACCATGAAGGAGATTGGTTTGGCAAGATTCTCCAGATCTGTGATTATATTCTATTTATTTTACTTCCAGCACTGACAGCTTTGCCAGTGTTAGACTATTGAGTCTTGATTGCTAAAAATCAACAGATCATTGGTTGTATGCCCTGATAATGGACATTTACATTATATATATGTATAGTACATTGAAACTGAATGCTCTTTTTGATGGATTTTCTATTCAGAGACACGATTGACCTTTGTAAATCCCAATCAGTTAAAATCTCACATTAAAGATCAAAATGGAGGTTCCTCTCCAACCACCGCAACTGAAAAAAACAAACCCTTAAAATTAAGAAAATAAGTTTTAAATCTGCACACTAAAGTCCTCTAATAACATGTTTGCAGTGTCAGCATCAACCCTCCAACCCTTCATATTATATCATCTTTGTGTTCACATCCTGTGGACTTCACTGTCTCCACCTTGTTGAAAAAACAATACTGAAGTAATGGGATTATAAACCATGCAAATATGAAGGCTCGAATGTGAAGCTGATGCCTTAACGACACCATTTCAGAGGTCTGTGTTTGCGGACATGATGATGGCTATTATGTAAATATTTCCTGAGGTCATCACATTCAACCAGCAAACATTAACTACTTAATGGACATCGCCTGAAAGCATGTCACCTTTGTAACTACCTCTTTGTCATGAGTGCTGTTATTATCACACACAAACCCTCTTAACGAAAAGCTGCCTGCATGTATGAAGAGGCAGGATCACTATGGAAACTGGGCCTGTATTCACTCCTGTGTGTTTGCGAGTGAAAGGATTGATCATTTAGCTGTAGTGTTAATTTGGTGGCAGCTGCTCCTGAGATGGAATCTATGCTTAAAAGTTTACACATGCAGCATTAAACTGATCTTATCCTAGTACGACAATAAACTGCAGCCAGTGGTAACGACATGCAAAGGCGCTAGAAGAAGAAAATAGTGTGGTTTTCTTTCCAGTCACTTCTATTTATTGTTGTCTATTTTTGTTTCTAATGTTTTGTCTGTGCTGTTTTAATGAAGCACTTTGGGCTGTGTGTTTGTATCAAAGGTGCTGTATAAATAACACTGATGAGTTCATTACCACTGCCAGCATCTCCCTCCGCTCCGTCCTCCTCTCGTCCCGGCCCAGCCTCCCTGCTCTCAGAGGCCACCTCCATCTGGAGGTGGTAGCCTTGCTGCCGGCCCCTCCGCTGCAGCTCCTCCAGCGTGGCCTCCAGCCGCTGACGACCGTACCAGGTGTAGCTGTTCTTGGCTATCCGACCAACAATCATGAGGGACTCCAGCACGTTGACAATGTCGTAGATGCGCCGCCTCTCCACTCCTGACAATTTGAGTGCGAGAGTAGAGAAATTAGCCCTCTACTCTTGAGAAATATATGCATTTGAATAAAAACTGACCAAATGTTCAGTGTTTTTATTTAAAGGACATTATGTGCAGCTCAGTGCGAGTGGCACACTGTTTGAACCAATAACATAAAATGTGATTCATGCTCATGAAACGGACATTAGCTGCTTTCATTATCATCGGCCTCCCAATCACTGGTGCTTACCAAGATTGGTCGCCACTTCATCCAGTGAGATCCAGATGGGGTTGTGTGGCGGTGGGTAATCAGGGTAGAGGGCCAGGAACTTCTGGCACAGCAGACCCAGACTCTTCTGCTTCCTGCTCGGCTTTTTGTCGGCATCATCCTCTTCCTCCGCGGCTTCGAACTGGACCGACAAATAAAGGCATAAATAGATAAATGATCTTGAGCTATTTTAGCATACACATAACACATCTCAGTCCAGAGCCTTAAATTGCTCCTCTGTGACACCTCTTCCAGGGCACATAGTTTAGAAAAGAATTAAATCCTGTGATCCCTGAAAAGATTATATCCAGTAAGGCTGGAAAAGACCTCCACACTCTGAATTTAACAAACAATTTTATCACAAAACCTCCGGGGGATTTAAGCTCCAGCTGCCGTTTTATATACAATATGACTTAATTTATTAGGCAGAACTGAAAACTCAGTATCTTGAGATTTCAGCTGATGCTGTGAGTGAAGTGAGGAGGCAAAGTGTATACTCCCTGGACTTTTAAGATTGTGGAAATTCTGTCTCCCCATGAGACCCGTTCTTTAAGTAAACTAATAAACAAGAACTGCAATCTAACTGATTTTTGCCCAGTGGATTTAAAACTAAATTGAGAACTGTTTAAATGTCTTATTAAGTATGTCAGAGACCTTTTGAAACCATGTGTTTTTAGATGATACAGTGTACAGGTAAAATGTCCCATTTCACATACCTGACAAGAGTCCTCCACCTCCGTATCCTCCGCCACAGCATCTGGACTTGCTGGCTTGTCCTTCTCATTCTCTATGGGCCTGAATAGTACTTTTTTCATCTCTCTGTCGCGGATGTCTGGGCTGGCAGCGCTGATCAGCATCTTCAGGTTGGCTGTGGGCGTCCAGGGCTCGACCAGGGATGTGTGTTTGATGGGGGTGATGTGGGCCAGGTCAGGGGTGGCACCTATCCTACTCATGAGCAAAACCGGGACGGGCTCGGTGGATTTCAGAGGCGTGGACCTTCTCCTCTCTGTGCAGATGTTTTCCTGTGATGGAGACAAGTGATTTGTGGTTACACAGTTGTAGTTAAGATTTCAAACGTTTGGCAAGACTGGGTGAATATCAAGGACTCAAAAATGACAATGATGGAGCAAAAGAAGACATTATGAAACACTTTACAACCTGTAATGCTGTTGAAATCTTTTATTTTAAATCTGCTGCTGTTTAAACTGAAATCTCCATCACATGATTTTATTTAGAAAAGGCAAACGTGTTCCCTGGGGGAGACCCAAGGCATGTTAGTGAATTTGGGCCGGTATTTAGACAAGAAATCTGGTACTTTCAAGCAAATCTGCTCATTTGTAAACACTTCACAGCAATTTACCTCAACCCACAAAGTACTTTACCACTTTTACTTCTGGTAAACTTATTGTTTATAGCCCAAAACCACCCTAGCCTTGTATATCTTACAACCATGTCACTCTTAACATGCCACCACATTGCTCTAAACATCTCTCCCTGATTAGCCTGATACTGCAGCTCTCCTTCACTATTATCATATCAAACCTGCCACACTATTCAGACCACACCTAGGATCAAGCAGGGGGCCACCTTACCTTTTGTTCACTTTGGCCCCCATCCTCCTCCTCCTCCGGCTCCACCTTGAAACTTTTCCTTGGACTTGTGAGGTCTTTCAGTGCGAGGCATTCAACTTCCATCTGGGAAAACTGCTGTTAAATAAGAGTAAGGGTGTGTATAGATTAATGACTAATATCTCAGCGGTGTGACTGGTGAAGTTAAGGACATTTCAGGCAGTAGAGGGAACTCAGACGAGTGGTCAGCTGAATTTGGCGGAAAGAACATCAGCTAATTAGCTCGTAGCAAGCTAGCGGCTGGGACCAAACTAGCAGGCTACCTACTTAATAGTTTGGCTTCTTGCTAACAAAACGTAACCTGCTGAAGTGCAGCTGGTGTAGCAGGTTAAGGTGAACGTGTTAGTACGTGATATTAACTAATTACGTTAATTCTAAGTTGTAACATGAGACGTAGCGTTAACTAACGTTATCGCCTCAGTAAAGGACCAATTCACCCAAATAAGTCCATACATTTAGGTGTGGCAGAGCCTATGAAGGGAGATTGCTATTAAACTGTGACTAATTTACAGTCATAAAGGCTAATTAAACTTTAATTAGCTACTTGGCTAACATTACTAGCTCAGCTGATAAGCATTCCATAACTTAGTTTAGCAGCAAGTAGCAAACCACTGGAGGGAAAACAGCATTCCTCACCTTTCTCCGCTTACTGAATGAATGAAATGCTCCAAAGTGGCTCAGTGTCAGGTTTAACACACTTGTCAACGCGTAGTTTCTTCAAACCAACATAGCAGCTAATTTCCCTCTTTAAAAGAAGCGCGTAGTCCTCCTTAGCCTGCACCTCCAGTCCTCTGAAGACTCCTGTCCAACTAGCGGAAACTCTGCACTGTCCCGTGGTGACTGCAGCATCACCCGCTCAAGCTTGTTTTCTGGCGCTCTCAAGCATCTGGCTCACTCTAGCCAATCAGCGCCCAGACGATTGCTGCGTCATTCTGCTCCAGCCAATCAGCGTTTGTGTACTCGGGTACGCGCCTCAGCTTCTACCAATGGGCGTGGATAACGGCCACGCCTCCACAGTTGTGTTGGCGGGGCAACCGGCGCGCTCTGCCCAAGCCTGGGGGGAGTTTAGTATAGAAACAAGAGGTATCACTCTGCAGCTCTTTTCCGGATACAGAACAGCAATGTCGGCGGGGAAACTTGTGTCCTATGGAAAGCAGCTTTAAATAGTTTATTTTGAATGAATGACACGTGCACGGTTATGAACGATACATTTAGAAGCAATAATTTACGCGAGAAAGAACAATTTGCATTATTGTTTGCACTGTAAAAGAATGTCAGCAGAAATGGAGCTTGATTCAGATTTTTAATAATAATTAAAAAATGACTTTACAACCGCTTTCCAGTAAATAATTGATCAGATCAATGTCCAGTGCTCTACAGGATTTGATTGAGGAGTTGATTAGCACACAAAAAAGTCCCAGCAAGGCGATATTTAACAGATTAGTAAAATTTTATATGTAGTTAGTAAAAACTCTATTTATGTCATGTTAACCATCAACCAATGACTGCTAATCCTGGTCACTTACATACGAGTGATATAACGACTGATATGTTCTCAAGTGCCATACTGTCATTGATATCTGAGAGTTTCCCTCCCCAATGAGTGAGTCGTCTTCGTTATTAACGATCTTTGACTTTCAGCTGCGAGACCTGGCTTCCTCTCCCACAGTGACACCAGCGTCAGTCAGTAAAGCCCCGCACATAGAAACCCGCTATTAATACCTTGAACCTAATCACGCAGGCTTTTGTCTGTAATTAGCTCTGCGGCTGGAGCAGACAGATGGGAGGGAGCCGGGGGACGACACGAGTGGCGCTAATATTACCTGGGCCACAGCGCGAAAAGGATGTGGTGGGAGACGGAGGTCGGTCCTCAGCAGACAGTGTCCCGCCCTGCATGCAAACAGGGTGTCTGAGGACAAGCCCCAAATGATTACATAATAGCCCTCAATACACAAAATCTGCCGCCAAACGCTATTCAAATCTGGAGTGTGGAAGAAGGAGGGAAATGCTCAATAAATGGTTCAGAAAGCATTTCATTGTTTGTTAACAGTTAAATAACTATTAACTAAAGTTTAGTTAACTATACATTTACCATTTACAAATGCTGGTTATTCTAAAGTGTTACCTGGTAGTCCTATATATGGCTCTATGGTTTCCAACCTGGGGGCTGAAAGGCCAAAGATGTCCCATTAAAATCTGAGGGGTCACAAGGTGATTTAAAATGGGATAAGCATTCCTAACCTTTCTCTAATTTCTTTACTTCTTCATGTTTAACACTATACTTCCAGCCCTTCATGCTTCTGAAAATCCTTTAAATAAAACAATCCAAGAAGTAAAAAATCATCTCACTTTGGTTTGCTATAGGGGGTCACGAGCCAAAAAGCTTCTTTATGATGTGTAAGTGCACCGGTGGAAGATGAATCTATTTTCCACATGGTTATTGTTTCTTAGTTAGTGATTCTGTTTGTCAAACACATTGACATATCTTTGACATAGGGGACGGTTGTGTGGGGGTTGTTGTTAGAGCATCAACCATTAATCAATTAGTTGACAAAAGAAAATGAGTAACCGACTATTTCTGATAAGTCATTTGTGAAACAATAATGTCAGACATGTGCTGGTTCCATCTTACTGAACATTAATAATTTGCTGCTTTTGGGTTTTTGACTGTTGGTTGGACACATCAGCCCAGGTAAGCACTCTAAAACCTTTCCAGATCTGGAGCTATGTGACGGTTCATATTCGATCCTTTGGTACCAGAACACAGCCAGCTGTGCCCTATCTTGTTTTCAGTATTTTTGTTGATAGAATCACTATACTGTTATAATTTTCTCTGTTGTTATTCAGTGTATAAACTCTGTTTGCAGTGTTTGTTGTATAATTGTTGATCTAATTATTTGGACATCTAATCAAATGAAACTGTGACATGAATGTGAAATGTTTGACTGTAGATGTGCAGATGGCAGCTGTCAGCACTTGTGAAACACTGGTTAGAGCTGTGTGAGTATTATTATGGTGGCGGGAGAAAGGGAAAAGAGATGCTGCGACACATTATTTTTCGTTAAACCCTTGTTGTTTCATCTCATGTTGTCCTTTTGTGTTTGATTTTTTTTGCATTTGAGCACACAAAGCTTGTTATGTCATTACACTCTCCATTACCCACTCATACGACATTCTTCGTTTTAACTGGGGCCCCCGAACTCACCACATCAAGAGGTTTAACAGCCAAAATCAAGAGCACTCTTCACTGAATGAAGTGTTAACAGATTTGTTTGTTGCCTACAGTAATGGATTTGGCACAGACGTTCCCTTTCAGCGCTGTTCTGTTTTACATTTCAAACAGTGTTGCACTTTTTAAAAAAAAAAAAACCTGGTAAAGCTCTTATTGCTCTGTAGGCTCTTTGCTCCTTCACAGCTCTGTCTGATCGCGTCTGAAATGCAAAAGTTGGATTTATACGTGACTTTTAGTTGTCCCTGCTTGACCTTTTGATGGTTAACTTGAGGGGACAACCCAAAGCTGAATGCAACAAGTTCAGGCATGTTCTCTGTGGTCGTTGATGCAAGGCATTCTGGGAAATGTTAAAAATCAAAGACTTAAACAGCCCATGGGAAAGACAAATTAACTTTGTGTATGTATTGCATCAATCATCAGATTGATATAGTACACAGTGTATCAGTTCAATAAAGGGGAGATATTTCCTTTAATGCTCAAAGCTACCTCTGCCTCTGCTGCCTCTGCTGCCTCTGCTGCCTCACTCTACTCCTGCCCTTTTCACTCCCCTCCAAACTTTTATGACTTCCACATAGACATTGTAGTTTTTCTTGTCTCTTTTTCAATGCACGGTAATACACAGTGACCTTTTCTCAAACTGCTCCCCTGGAATATTGCTACGATTCACAGTGAGCTCAGTGCAGACATTTTACAACATCCGAAAATGTCTCACAGCTGGCATTTAGTAAAGGCTTCAGACCCAATCCTTCGTTAGTGTCCCATAAGTGGCCTTCCTCTAGTACGTCTTGTCAGATATTCTTGTTGAAATGGCTAATTTCACTGAATTTTCTGTTCTATCTGAGCCTTAAAAGTCACATTATCGTACAGTATGTTCTATTCTTTCACATCTGTCAGGTTAGGCTGACTCTGACTTTACACTGCTTGCAACCGTGAGACATTTTGGACATTATTAGATGTCTACAGTCGGCACAGAAGGGAACTCTGTAACTTAAAGTTTAACCAAATATTCTTGTACAATCTATAAAATGCAATTAAAAGGACCGATAGTGACTTTTAGGTGCTCCGCAACCTCCAATGTATTTATTGTAACTTACTGGTGTTCCTTTGAGCTACAGCAGGTTGGGATCCCCTCCATCATTAACTTTCCCCCCAAACTTATTGTGGCCTTCCTGTGTCTATTATCACCCCTCAGATGGTGCCAAAACCTTTATGAGAGGCTTCGTAAAAGTCGAACCAGTGTCTCCATTTCTACTGAGGACCAGGATGTATAACAGCAAGTGCAAGTAGCATCTGTCCTCAGTATGCTGACAGTCACAAGGTACGGTTGATGGTGATGTAATGGATGAAATAGTAATTGTATGATGGTGCCTTCAAATGTCTGTAAGATGAATGATTATTTGATATATTATAGCTTATTATGACTTAAGGTTTTTCACCAATTCTTTAAAACAAAGAGTACATCTATGTGAAAAGATCATAAATGTAGATATTTATTTGTTCAGATTGATGCAGAACATCATCATACATTTATTTAAGCAAAGCTGCAGACGGCTGCTCCATTATGCCTGCCCCTTAAAATGTGAATTGATGTCAGCCATATTGAAATAAAACCAACTCAAATTTAAATAGAAGAAGCGTCGGTGCAACGCTAAATGAAAAAAATAGCAGAAGCATTCAATCGATTAGCAAAATAGTGGGAGATTATTTTTGTCCACCGACTAATTGATGCATTCATTGAGCTGTAGTGAGCCATGTGCTGTGCTCTCAGGTGGACAGGTTGTGACTTGCCCTTGTCAAGTTGTCAGGGAGTCAGCTGAAGCTGTTTGGGTCCCAACAGCCAGAAGTGACTCCCCCTCCTCCCGCTTTCACGTCTCTCTACTGTTTGAATGAAGTCACAGCTCGGCTTTGTTCAATTCTCAACTCTGATTGGCCACTGAACGGTTTTGTGAGTCCTAAGATACCAATCTGTGATGGGGTCTGAGCCAGTTTGTTGATTTGAAGTAACAGCTGCTTAAGTGCAGTATAACACTCAACCTGAACGAGTGTATAGGTGAGTTGGTATTGAATGAGCCATTCCTTAACTTGAACAACAGAATATACATTGCTTGCACTTTTGATAAAAGATTAATCATTGGGTCATTTTTAGAAGCAAAAACACAAAAACACACACTCAGATATAGTTTTCTTTAAGGGTTATACTGTTGGTCAGACAAAATAAGAAATTGAACTGTAGTATCAGCTTGAGCTTTGGGAAATTCCTCTTTTTGTTGACCTTTTTATTAAGTAAAATAATTGCTACTACTACTACTAAAGTGATTCAAATCAGAAAAGTTACCGAAAGCAAGAAAAAAAATGTAGTTAGTAGAATGAACAGCCCTTAAATTTTTTATGTTGCTGTACTTTGAGCTTAGCCACAATTTAACCTAAAACATTTTTGTCAAGTACTTGAAATAAAGATATTTTTGAGACAAATATATATATTTATTTACTTTTAGAGGATTTTTCCGGTGTTTGAACCTTTGCCGACCCTGTAAAAATGCTCTTTGTATATTCATCTCTTGCTTACATTGAATCAAGTTTCAACTTTCAAATTGTGCTTTGAGGTCATGGGTTATAGTTGACTTTATTATATCTGTCAGGGTAATGGGGCATGGACATTACGAAACAACAAAAACGCACAACACCGCCCTACAGAGGTGAACAGCATTAACTGCATTTGCTTTCAAGGTCAAAGGTCATTTTAAAATACCTTTATGAATCTATCACAAATATTTTTCCTTATGATACATTTCCTCTGAAAACACAAAGATATATCCATCCAACATCAGGAGGCTAGGGAAGTGAGGTAGTCTGTTGAAAGCTGTTACACCCCTGCTCCCAAGTCTTATTAATAGCACACTTAACAGGTCGACTCTCCTGCCCCCTCCATCCCTTTGCTGTTTCTTCCTCTCCGAAGCATTTCCTCATAAACGCAGACAGAAGATCAATAGCACTTAGAAGTCTGATGGTGTTTTGATGTCTTCTTATTTCGATTACATGATGACGGACGTCTGCTGAATATCACCTTGAAGTGTTGTTTCACTTCTCCTCTCCCGTCCCCTTTTCTTCCCCTCTGTCTCTTCCCTTCTTGTGTGACTCATTCAGTCACCAGGTCTCTGGAGTGCTAATCAATGAGACGTCTATGTACATTTAACTGAAGCTTTGATAGAGGAAGAACTCGGGACATTAACAGGGACGGCCACAGTGTATAAACAAACCGGAATTTGCAACACAAGATACGTTTTAAATCACGCCTGAACCTGCAGTGTGTCGACAGCTTGTGAATTCAACTTGAACTAGATTCTTTAGCATCTTTTAGTATCCTTTGAACAAAAACATATCACTGCTTCATTTCATTTAAAAGTAATAAGTTACTTGAAACTGGGTGTTATAAAATCAAAGGGTAATGTTTCATAGTGGGTAATCAAAGCACAGAAGCTCAGGTTTACTGCAGTTCATTATAAATCCAGTGGTGGGCGACACTGTATAGCCTAATGAGGGCTCATCCCTGGATGCCTTTTCATGCAGTGGTTACCACTGTGTATTAAAATCACCTGCTGTAATAATGACACGGAACAATTA
This sequence comes from Pagrus major, assembly GCF_040436345.1. Lineage (NCBI taxonomy): Eukaryota > Metazoa > Chordata > Actinopteri > Spariformes > Sparidae > Pagrus > Pagrus major. Next base: position 6,691,059 of record NC_133228.1, read on the forward strand.
AATATCTATTATTACTATCTGAAACCGCTTATTCTTTTCAGGGTCATGGGATGGCTGGAGCCGATCCTAGCTGACATTGGGCGACGGTGGGGTACACCCTGGATAAGTCACCAGTTCATCACAGGGCTGCCATATAGGGACAAACAACCATTCATGCTCACATTCACACCTATGGACAGTTTAGAGTAACCGATTAACCTAACTTTTTTGCATGTCTTTGGATTGTGGGAGGAAGCCAGAGCACCCGGAGAGAACCCACGCAGACACAGGGAGAACATGCAAACTCCGCACAGAAAGGCCCTGCCCCAGCCAGGTCTCGAACCCAGGTCCTTCTTGCTGTCCACTGCCCCCCACAATTAAATAGCCTAGACCTATTTTACATCAATTAAAAACCTCGGACACAGGGATGGACGCATGCGATGTTTCTCACTTTAGAGAGTTCACTCGGCTTCCCAATAGATTGCACTTGTATTCTGTTTTTGTTGTTTTTTTTAATCTGACAAAGTCATAGTAATGGGGGTATACCCATTTCGTAAACATCTGACTCCACAGGCATTTGGGCATTTAACCAACAAGATTCTTCTTCTGGGATATTTTTTCTGGTGACACAGGAAAAAAAAAAATCAATTAACACTTAATTTCAGGGTGGTAATGCATTACTGGACACAGTAACTATAATAAAAATAAAGTAATCTATTACTGTAATATGCTACTTATCCTGTTACCCCCAACACTGTAAAAGTCATATTCACATTTTTTTCGAAGCAAAGATCTCCAGCATTATTCATCTCTTTGGACCCACTCCTTGATTTGGAAAAAAAAAGGCGTTTCCCTTGTCGGATATCTATCAGATGTTCCATGAATAAGTTCCACGCTGTAAATAATAATGGATTATAGGTCATATAAAACATTTCCATTTACTGTAATTCTACTTCTGTTATGATGAATAATATAGTGACAGGCGGGAAGGAGTGAAAATGTTATACTCTCAGGAAAGATACTCTATAACCACTGAAAGGTGCAATGTGTAACAATTTGAGTTATAATGTGTTCTGTTGCGGGGGGCCTACTAGCTAGCTCAACCCTGTCCAGATCCAAAGTTGATATTGTAACGTTATATATTACTTTAAAATGAAGGTAACTAGTAATATGTAATAACTTGCATTTTAAAGTAACTTGCCCAACACTGTTCAGTGGTTACTGTGGTATTATGCTTCCTCCTGTCTGTGGCTAATTATATATTGCACCATAATCACTTAATCACAGTAACTTAAAACATTAATGTCTGTTCTGTTTTTGTTTTTTTTTGGCTTGGTGTAGCTCCAGCGCTGTGGCTTCACGGCCCTGCTGACTGAAGCTGGGCTCACATTTGATCCCTCTCTCATTATCTCATGGGGAAGCAGACGTAAACAAAATTGAGATTAGCATGATGCAACAACTTGCTGTAACGTGTTGCAGTGAGAAAAAACAAAAGCAGAAGGTTAAATGAGTCTGGATTAGTGGGGAGATGAGGTCAACACAGGTTTTTCATTGTTCGGCGAGAACTGGAGGTGAGATTTTCTGTCAACAGTAATATGCTAGCTAACGTTAGCCTCAGGGGCTCGAATTGTTTACTGTTGTTTGGCATTTCTGACCACACTAATATTTTTCACACAGTCCCTTACATCACCTGCAACCCCTCTAGTGACAGTTGAAAAATGAAAATTGACATTCAATCATTCACCCAGACCAAAAATATAAATCTATTGATAAAGTCTTGTTATTGGAATTTTGAAACAAACACAGAGACTGGTATTGATGTGAGGGGAGGTGAAATGATTTGCCCTGCAGTGTCAATACATAACAGTGTCTGCAGACTGGAGAATGAGGGGAAAAATGCTGTAGATGTGGAGAAATAAAGACTGAGGCAATACAACCACCAAATCTGTCCTCTGTGGCCATGAGTAATGATGAAACAGGGATGTTATTTCCCAACCAGGGTAATTTCATCTGCTTTCAGTCAAGATTCTGTTATTTAAGCATGAACACAGGGCTGTTGCACATTTCATCACATGGGCACTGTGGAGATCTCGCTTTACTGCTGACACTGCGTACTTACAGTGTAGTCAGCAAACAGTTATCCAAGTAAATAATTCACTGGCTGCCCTGGAAGTGATAATTGTGAATTAATTAAAGGTAAGTGAGATAATTTGCCTGCCATAAAAACAAAAAACCCTCATTGGATTTGTGTTGTTTGACTTCTGCCCACAGTGCGACCAAATACACAAAAAATCACAACCCTAGTTTTATTTTTAGAGACTTGCGTAACTGTGCATACTAATTTATTTGGGTACATTCCTGGGCTACAGCTGTGGAGGCTTGAAAAGATCCTGTTAGTATTAATATTCAGGGGTCTGTTGCATCCAAAGACTTTCATGAAATTGACATAAACATACACAGCAGAGGCCACAGATGTTACAATTTGTAAGAAATCCATTTTTCTATGTGAGGATGAAAACAGGAGGAGGCCAGAGGCTGGAATAGTGGAGAGATGATACATAACACAATATGAATCATCACAGATAAATAGTATGGGTGGAAAATAAACCTGTTTATATCTGAGAGGTGTCCTCTATCACGTGCCCCCCTCAGTCTGAATGAAAATGATAATGCCTCAGATTCTCCTCTGAAGCGTGATGTGATTTGATTCCACCAACAAAACAAGAAGAGAACAATTTGGTGCAATTTGGCGTCGAGTCGGCCGGCCAGCTGCTTGTTAGGGTTCACACGTGTGATGTATTGGTAATGGAGAGCGTCGCACTGAACGCTGCACTGAACTGGATCATCAGCCCAGCGTCCTATTTCTCAACACATTCACTCAACAGGAGCTCCACACTGAATCGCAAATAGCAGCAGTGTTATTCGCTTGGCTGGATTTATATTAGATATGTTTACTATTAATTTGCGCAAGTGTCATTTACACTGGGGACGACTTCTGATATGGCCTATTTTGTCCCGATCACTTTTTTAAAGCATAATATAATAAAAAAAATGCTCTGGACCAAGAAGTGCTCTAACGAGAACCCTTTTCTTTCCATCAGCACCTTCGTTTGCAACTGGCAGCTGTTGATACTGCTGAGAAGTTAACAAAACATTAACCTGACAGGAGTGGATTTTGGTGAGGATGGAGGCTAGCAGTTTTTAAAGTTGTCTTTAGGTATTTCTCCAGTGTATTTTTGATGTGAGAGGATTTCGAAATGGATTTCTTTTCTCCCTCCTCGCTTCCTTTTCTCGCCATGGCTTCCAGCCAGTGCTGACAGCAGATAATAGCTGAACAGACCAGAGCGCCGAATCAAACCAAAAAAATCACTCAATCAAATCTTCTCTTCCTACACTAGCAAAATCAAAAACATCTCCTTTTCCTCTCCTCTTAAACACTTTTCTTATTCCTTCATCCTACTTACAGGAATTACTTCTTACAGCTCTTGCCGAGCCATGATGACCCTTGGCCTCTTCTCAAACTGAAAATGTAACTTAAATAATGAGTATTTTTGTCCAGCACATTCTACTGTTGCCCTCCATTTATGTAGCCTGAGAACGGCATTGGCTGAATGCCTAGAATGCAAATATGAAAAGTAGTTTTTGACTTTTTCTACAGCCACAGATCAGACGTATTCATGTACGAGCACTGCAGCTACAATGAAAGATCTTCAGCTGAATTGAATATTGAAAATAGGCGTTAATAACTGGTGTAGTTGAGTGGCTGCCTCTCTTTCACGTTGGCATGGCTTCACTGGACAGCGCTGACTCTACATCAGGTATCACACATAAGATCTGATTTCATTAAACAAGGCTGAGCTTTAATCCTTTAGCTCCTCTGTGTTATTGATGTAAATTGAAGCAGATGTTTAACCACAGCTGACGCTGGAGCAGCTGCAGAGATGGAACTTCTCCCCAAACCATCAAAAGACTCTCTGGTTGATTAAACAGATTAGAAGATACTACTTTAGCAGTCAGAGGTTTGATTTAAAAATGAAGTGCCCTGCAAATAAGATGAACTTTTGATATTCATTGGACGTTGAGTCACATGCAGCTTCTAACACTAATCGGCAGCACAGACTGCAGCAACACATCAGCAGCCTGCGAGGTGCAAAAGATTAAGCCTCTCACTCAGAGGTGTAATGCACCCACTGCCAGTTAAAGAGATGCTGTGCTTATTTTTTTGTTTTGTTTTCCATGATCCTTCAGTCTGTGTCTCTGACCACATTGAGTTTATGTGGATTTATGTGAACAGCTCCTCCAGTTCCTTGATAAAATGCATTGTAGGACAGAAGTACACATGAACAGCACGCTCTTTCTTCAGTATACATATTGCTTTTTTGAGTACACTGAATTTCGGCACTTATTTGGTGTGAACTACAAGCACAAAACCTGCCTTGAAATTATATATTTGAAACAGCACCCTCCTGAAGCACCACTGGAGGGCCCTCTTATGATTTTCTTTGCCTTACTTACTGACTGACACGGACCAGCAGGTTTTTCTGTCGTAACCCGACACAAAACTCAAGCTGGAAGGCAGAGACGTTACCATGCGTGTTTGTGGTGTTTGTGTGTAGGGGGATTGGGAGAGAGGAGTGAAGGTGTCAGGAGAAGTAGTTTTGGAGCTTATCGCACCTCCTCTGGCTGTATTGATTGTGAAATCGAGCACAGACATGAAGAACGAGGGTGAGATGAGAGGGTGAGATGAAATGATGCTCCGAATTTCAATGGAGAACGGGTATACTCTGTGGTGGGTGTGTGAGTGTGTTGGTGGGGAGATGGTATTACAGGTGGAAGATAAGGAGTTAGAACTTGAGAATGAAAATTTGAGGAGAGGGCAAAGAGAAAGAGGGAGAGAGGAAATGCACAGTGCCCCTTCAGTCCCACATACAGATTGTTTTTGCGGTCGGAATCAGGACAAGTTTACATTTTCAATGGAAAGTTAAAAGTGTTCCAGCATTTAATTCACCAGGAAAGTGTTGGCAACCTATTACTCATCAAGATACCATATAATCCTCAGAAGAGTTGACTCTAGATTAGGGAGGTATTTCAGCTTGTTTCATCAGAGGATAATCGTGATCACTCAGGACAACTTTGTATTGATTTACAGTGACCGTTCCCTCTAATAAGTGGAGCCAAACTATGTCAGGAAAATGCTTCTCACCTGGAAGCATGTGAATTTGTTACATTTTTCCCCTCATTAATTAAAAATTTGCTATAATTTGTCAAGGATCTGGAGCACAAAATGATTGCACCGTAGCAAAAGTGTCTTGGGCAGGTGGTCAGGGAGGATGTGTGGGCATGAAAGGCAGTCTCACCAGTTTTCCGTCCAATACAGAAACATTTCTGAAACACAGCATTAACACACACGCTGTATGATGTATTTAGTTATTAACTCCTTCCTTTAAGTCAATGTCCTAACATTCGAAAGACTCCTTTTACATTACTGTGAATCTGACTGTTTCCAGGTGAACCGTCAGTAGGGGAGAGCGGGGTAACATGAGACACTTTATTCTTTGGATTATTTTACAGGAAAATGAAAGTGTATTTGTTTCAAATAATAGTTACTATAAATAGCTCAAGTTGATGTGAACCCATGGAAATTAAAACAAGTTCTCTGATTGTGATGGTTTCAGAATAATGGCCAATTAAAAAAAGTAGTCCTATGGCACAACTTGCATAGGGGGTGAAATGAGCATGGGTTTGGGTTGAGTTGAGCCCTCTAGTGGTAAACAGCCACCAGATACTGATATATAAATGAAACAAAATCAACAATTTTGAGATAATTTTGAACTTTAATAATGCCACCGATTTAACAAAGGCAAAAATTTGTACTTTTAAGTATAATATGCTAACATAATACAACTATACTACAACATAATGAATTTACTTGGCATGACAATAATCATTTTGTTGCAGGGGGTGGCTCATTTTACCCACTGGCTCCACTTACCCCATTCTCCTCTATCCTGCAAGTGCTCAAAATCAGAACTCAGAGTGACTCCATGATTGATCTCGCAGAGAGCGAAGGAGATAAGCGACAGGCTTGAAGAGGCAGTTTTGTAAAAGTCTATTAAATGATAATAGGTACTATCGGGGAAAGTATCTTTGGGAGCCTAACAGTGTTTATTCCACTTTGTCTCCTGCATTTAAATGCTCAGAGGAAGCTTGACGTTCCTTTGTACATTTACAGTACATACAGAAGGCAGATGCTTTGTTCTTCATAGAGTAGAAATGGGTGGAGGCTGTGAAGAGGGCCTAATAAATATATAACCTACTGGAGACTGTAGCTGTCAGGTACAGTGGTTACAGTTAGTACCCTTTCTGCATTCAAGCAAAAGATAGAGAGGAGGAAAACAACAGTGAGCCAGTGTCATGCTCTGGGTTTTTGGTTATCTTTCCTACACTTCCTGTCTTTGTCTTCTTCCTGCCCTTCTTTCTGTGTACACCTGTGTTTCATTTGTTCATTTCACTCACTCTTTGTCAGTTTGTCTGCTTTCGTCCTGCCTTCCTGTAACACTGTTCGACTCATCATGGACCTCAACAAATGATTAAAATCCCTACAGCAGAACCAAAGATATCACCGTTTGTATTCCAGGCATTCTTCTTCCTTTTCAAAACCTGGCACCTGCATTACCCACAATGCAACTTAGACTGAGTGGCATCACTCGAGCCACAAAAGACTTTGTACTACTTTTTCCACATATTAGGTAGTCCTCCCGCTGACCTGTAAACACCCTTGAAAATGTAAAATTGGTGGAGTTACCCATTAACACGACACAGTGTAATGAACAGAGCCTTGTGTGTGGGACAGTTATGGACTTAACCCAGTTAGACCTCTGTTGCTGTGATAGATGGCCTCTGACATCCCAGGGTGGCTGGAGTCATCAGTCTCCTGGCACATGGATGAACAGCCTCTGGTGCATATATAAAGGTATATGCTGGTCCAAGAGGCTTTGTGGAGCCTCAAGTCACGTAACCACCTCCATCAGCCTCCGTCCCCCAGGAGAGTGGCGTCCTCTGGGGCCTGTCGGTGCTGGAGGTGCCTGCAACCTTGACCGTCAGCCTGTCAAAGACTCTGGATTTAACTGCTTGCTTCACGGAATGAGAAGAGAAAAGGTTCAGCTGATGTTTGGAAAGCTTTTGCAGTGTAGCTCCAAAGAACTACTCATGATCTAATTTAAAGGCAGGAAACATCTTATAGGACTCATGAGTTTACAGTTAATGTCTCAACAGTGAAGTCAGGTGATAATAATAGTGGGTGGGGGGTGTCCTGCTCTGCCTGTTGATGGTGTTATGCTGAGTCTGGAAAACGATTATCAGCTAGTTAAGCAGTTTTCCCAGCAGTGCTGTGGAGCAATAGTTCTGATGAAAATGAAAAATGATGCAATGTCATGGCTGGCAACAGTGCAGTTTTATCAGAGCAGGCAAAAGCAGGGGGTCAGTACCATTTCTACACACTGGACCTTTAAATAGTAAAAAGCATTGTTTGAAATGAAACCATCCATTCCCAAATGTTTTGGTTTATGACTCCTTAATCTAGTACAAGAACCTTGTCACTTTTCAGATATCTGAGTTGTTAGCAGAACTACTAAGTGCTTTCCCCTCTAAACGTCTTCGTCTGTTCTCACTTCATCTGTTTAAGGGATGAAATCTTTGTTTAAATTCTCCCCGCTCCCATTAACAGTTATCTTACAACCCACATTTATCTTCTGACTCTTTTGAAACATCTTATAGGACTCATGAGTTTACAGTTAATGTCTCAACAGTGAAGTCAGGTGATAATAATAGTGGGTGGGGGGTATCCTGCTCTGCCTGTTGATGGTGTTATGCTGAGTCTGGAAAACGATTATCAGCTAGTCAAGCAGTTTACCCAGCAGTGCTGTGGAGCAATAGTTCTGATGAAAATGAAAAATGATGCAATGTCATGGCTGGCAACAGTGCAGTTTTATCAGAGCAGGCAAAAGCAGGGCGTCAGTACCACAGAATTGTTTGTTTTGTCCCTTTCCAGCACTCCCTTGCCTGTCTTGCATAGTGAGTTAGTAAGTTCTAGTTTTGGAAGATGAGGTGAAAATTAATGCACAGGTATACCACATTTAAAACAAGAGCGCATTTCTTGGAGATCTTGTTGAATAGATTGTTGTGCCCTCCAAATTTCATGATTTGGAGGGAGAGAGACAGAAAAAAAGAGTGCACAGGAAAAAAAATGCCCTTCACCTGTTGTGTGTATTATAACGTTTCGATATGACTGTAAACAGGTCGTTATCAGGTCTATTTTTGCCGATAACCACGCAGAAGATTGAGTAACGACGGCAGTGTGGCTGCTCTAACCTGTTACATGGACGCCGAAATGGAAAGTAAGACGTTTCGCTACACACGCTACTCATGCAGCCAGTGTGGACAGCCTGTTAGTTAACCTGGCAGAATATTTCCCTGCTAGTTTCCTGTGTTAGAAACACATTTGTTAACCTAAGTTAACCTTTATTGAATACAATTCATTTCTTTTAGTTTATCACTTATTCGTGTTGACCTCAGAGCCTGGCCATAACACACTATCTTGCAGATTGCAACCAACTAAACTCCCCTCACCTAAAGCTCTCGTATGGTGGTTTCTAAAAACATGTAAGGACCTCTCAAGGGCCACTGTTTGGTTTGTCCACTCTGGGCTACTGTAGGAACATGGCAATGCAACATAGTGGACTCCACAGAAGAGGATCCACTCAGTCCATAGATGTGATAGCATACAGCATAGCATATTTCTCAATTCAGTTCAATTCAAAGGGGCTTTATTGGCATGGAAATTATGAGAACAATACTGTCAAAGAACAATTTCAATATTTGGACAGTATACAATAACAGCAATATGAACAACAAAAAATATGCTATGCTACGATAGGCTAACATACACTCCATCCAAAATAATCATTAATAAATGTAATCATGAACTAATTAAACAAAATTAAGTTTTACTGCAGTTCTGCATGTAGTTTGTCCAGGTCGTGTTGCCATACTTACAGCAGCTGTCCAATATGGCACTGGTGCAAATCAGAATCAGTTAGTGACGACACTTATTCTAAGGTAAAGAAAACACAATTCTTTGTCTTGGGTGATTATACCCTAACCATATACCATATACCCCTGCATATATGATTTCTACACACTGGACCTTTAAATAGTAAATAGCATTGTTTGAAATTAAACCATCCATTCCCAAATGTTTTGGTTTATGACTCCTTAATCTAGTACAAGAACCTTGTCACTTTTCAGATATCTGAGTTGTTAGCAGAACCACTAAGTGCTTTCCCCTCTAAACGTCTTCATCTGTTCTCACTTTATCTGTTTAAGGGATGAAATCTTTGTTTAAATTCTCCCCACTCCCATTAACAGTTATCTTACAACCCACATTTATCTTCTGACTCTTTTGAAGGGGCCATACCACTAGGTTGGGAACCAGTGCACTGAATATAAAGTAGCTCTTAGAACCTTTTGATACATTAGTTAATCTGTTTTATTCGATCTGGAGTGCAGGATTTTTACTTGTACTGGAGTGTTTTTACTTCGCAGTACTGCTAATTCCAATCTAATGATGGACTAATAAAGCTTCCAGCGAAATCTGACTTCCCTGGCAAGTTGTCACACGCGGTTTCACAATAATCTTCTAACACATACAATCATTTCCTTCCACATTTTAAATGAACGGTTGCGGTAAATTCATGAAAACTAAAAAAAACCAGGCACAAAAAAACAACAAAAAAACCTACATCTTTCCTGAACACATTGCAGAACAAGCATTGAAGATTTTGCAACATACTTCAAGCCCATCTGGGAAGTAGAGTATAAAAGAAAGACAAATCAGATGGGATGTACAGCAGCAGCTCCACACAGCTACAGAGCTACATCCAAAGATTCACTGCCGACTACAGACACACAAACACAGAGACGACATGAGAGCTGTCAAAGCTTTTCTGCTGGTGCTGTGTTGCCTGGCTGTCAGTGATGGTAGGTCACTATAAGTTTCTTTTTTTTTAAATTACAAATTGAAGCAGTTTATGGTTAAATGACATTCAATTATTTTCCTTAAGATATATTTTACACTCACAACAATAATGATTTTGTCTTCACAACAGCCTGGAGCTGCGATGAGGGGACAGGGATGTATAATGCTACGCAGGTTGATGCTGGCCAGGGGGCAGTGATCGTAAGAGACACATCTGGCTATGTGTACTTCCTGATTGGATCGTCCTGGCACAGAATGAGCTCAACTGAATTCAATCACGCCTCAATTGGACCTGCAGGGCTTTGGGCAACGAGTAACAGTGGGAACAAGGTCTACAAATATATAGCTGGCAACTTTCGAATCGTAACTAGTGGTAACTATCATTATTATTATTATTATTATAACCTATTACATAGAGAGACTGACAGATTCAGTTACTGCGTGCTGATTAAATGACCCGTACTTCCGTGCATTTGTCTTCAGGTCAGGCTATGCAGCAGGTGGATGCTGGAGGTAATGGTCAGGTTGTGGGAGTTTACACCGAAAACAACTACTGTCTGAGAAGTACCTCTGCCTCAGCCTACAGTGGATCTGGCTCCCTGACCTGGACCAGCCTGTCTAAGAGTATGACGTACATCAGCTGCGGACCGTACGGATGCTGGGGAGTCATCAAAACTGATCAGATCTTCTTCACACGGGTTCGACAATGCAGCTAGTGACATATATCTTTTAACTCTTAATGGTGTTGTTATTAAGGAATAAATAATAACCCCATTCACTCATTCATCACAAACTCCTATCATATATGCTTCTTTATGACAGAATATGTCACCAACCTCCTGTGACCCCAGTGAATGGTCCGAGATTGATGGGGCTGCAGTAATGGTTGAAGTTGGGACAGACGGAAAAGTCTTCGTAGTGAATCGAACAGGGATGATCTGGGAAAGGTAAGCCAGTAACATTTGAGAGGATGATTTTTACTGTGTTTATAAATAAAACAGGGTTATAACCTGAAGCATCCACAACATGCTAGTATATCTAATATGTACAGCATGAACAATAACAAGAGTCATGTTAGTTATACTTGAATCCTTTCAGCTCAGTGTCCACTACAGCTTAGTTTATTTAAGGGGCTGTTACACAACAATGGTTTTGACAACTGCGTTTTTCAGCAAAGTATAGATTTGGTGCCCCATTACATTGATGACCTTTGACCGCTTTGTAGAAGACAGTGTTTGTGCACTCCGTGGTATTTAATTGCCAGTTACACCATTACCTACTAGCCTGGCATGTATATCACTGGGATTTCAATCATTATCACAATGTTGACGTATGAATGTCAAACTTCTTAAAACGGAAAGGACAACCTTCCCACATTTAGCAAACCTGTTGTAATGTAAACAGGGCCAGTCCCTAGGCCAGGGTGTTAAGAAGGCTTCCTGATAAACAACAAAGTCAGGAGAAAACCCCCCAAAGAAATTTCAATGCAGAATTTTTATATTTACAATAATAAACTCAGAAATATTTATCTTTACGATGTGTTAAATTGGTGGAGTTGTCATTTAAGGGCATTATATCTTGCATGTATGTGCACTAAATGAAAAGTTCAAGTCATGATGATAAAATGACAGTGTTGACTTTCAGAAGGTAAAGATTTTGACCTACACTCCTTCAGCTTTGAGGGCGATTCAAAAATGCATCATCACTGTATGATTTTAAAAGCGTGGCCTCTAAATACTGCATTTAATTAAGACATATATTCAGTCATAAATGCACTGTATACATGTGAAAATTGGAACCTTAACAGAATGTTCTTCTTTCTTCTAGTACCAGCAGATTTAGGGGAAAAAAGCATTGTTAGAATGAGGATTTTATATGTTTCACTGACTTCTCTCTCAACAGAACGGGCATCACCGCTAGTACCCCTCAAGGTACAGGTTGGAATCACATCTCAGTGTGTCTGAAAGTCAAGCACGTGTCCTATGACCTGGGCACTATGTGGGTCGTGACCGACATTGGTTTGCTCTTGAAGTGCAAACGGTAATGTCACCTGCATGCCAGGTGCTCAGTGTCCACCAATCTCTGTTGGTCAAGGAAGATTTTTTTTTTTAATCGAAAAAAATCTCTTAAAGTGATTTTGATTTTTCTGGCTGTCATCTGTATAACGTCCATTCTTCAGATTATTCAGTTAACAGTACACAATGATGCATGATTGCCATTTGATTATTTTTTCTGAATTGTACAAGCTGTGGTGTAACTACTCATTCAACTCCCTTCTATTCGGCTACTTTTTATTTTGACAACATTGAAAATTAAGGCTGCAAGAATGTATTAACTACAAGCAAATTACTTTTATTAAATACAAAAATGTATAGGATGGTGAAATATTAATAATAAATAATAACAATAAGCAGTGTAAGAGTACCTAATACATTAAAGATAGCCTACTTTAAAGACAATGGATACATTTTATCTCAGACATGTACCACCACTGGCATACTTTCTACTGTGTTAATAAATGACATGATGGAAGCAATTTCAGCTGACTTTTGTCATCTTTTGTGCAAAATCTTTATGCTGCAGTGTACTGTATGTGTGTATATGCTGTATTATTTGTCACACCAACTTTGCATTCAACTGGATCTCCTTCAATTTAAACAACCTGCTATTTCTTAAGAAAGTCATGCAGTAAGGCCCAGTGACATTCTGACTCAGTTTGGACTTTTTTCTTTTTCTGACAGTGGGTTCAAATACAAATTATGTTTTATTATCTGATTAATCCAGGTCCATGACTGAAATATGACAGTTTGATGTTTGTGCATTCTGCCAGGTAAACTAACAAGTAATCAGTGAAGACAAGGACTTAAAGCTTGGTAAAGAGACAAACAAAAAAAAAAGAAGCTAAATAAAGTGTGATTCTCAAGTACTGACTGCAGTGTTCAAAGATAAGGACTACAATCATGTTATCATGAAGGAAGTTACATTAATAGTTTGAAGTGATACCTGTGGAGCTCCTATAAATGTTTACATGTTTTTTTTATGACAGAGTTAAGTGTTTTGTCCACAACAGATGACGACAATAAACCTAAAAACACCAAACCAGTCAAACAGCAAGTGTAGGCAGAGAAGTATATAAATTGTGCCTATTAAAAGTAATTAACTACTTGAAAATGTGTATATTGTAAATTCACCAAAAAGTCCCACAGTTCAAAATGACTTTTCTAACAGTAAAATCTTTGAGTTAAAGGAACATCAGAAGGAACTTAAATCATCATTTGCACAATATTTATTTGATGTAAGATGTCAGATTTGTGATTTATACATGAAAAATGAGAGTGATGATGATATTATTTTCTCTCGTTCAGCCCGAACAGTCTCTTTCTTCACTGTCTTGATTGCAAAGATGCGTTGACAACTTCCTGTGTGTACGTGTGCGAGAAGCGTCCCAAAACAATCACAGAGGAAGAAGCAGACGATAAAAACAACATCCTCCGTGCTAGTCGGGCCGGGGCGCTCCTCATCGACGTGGACTGGTGGGTGAAGAGGGTGGTGTCGGGGGTCGAAGGGCGGGGCAGAGGTGGCGGTGGTGTACTCACTGGGTCTTCGCACAGTGATTTGGTGCCTGGGAGCGGGTAGGCTGCTGAGAGTTGGTCAGTGGTCTGCTGGGTCCTCCTGGGATGACTGGTGCATTGACGTCCACTCCCAGCTGCTCCAGGGACACCAAACACAGAGTCGTCCCGCACTGAAACACAAACACAGATCAGGAATCATTTGGACCTTTACATTGTTGGTAGCCTTATTGTTGTTAATTTGTGTAAACATTATAAACATTGGAATAACATTCATGAAGGTTCCTATACTAAAAATAACGCTAATGTATGGTACTGCTATAGTCTCAGTGAAGGGATCACTTACTCAGCCCAGTGAGAGAAAGCTGACCACCACCAGCTGGTCCTGGTCATCCATCTGTCGTCATGGACATCCCGGATGTCCCATGTCGTCGCCTCTTGCAGGCAGGTTGGTGCAGCGTCTAAAAAAAAACAAACAAAAAAAGAACATAGTACAACAGAATGAGTGACATAATCAGTCTTTGAATTACTGGTAATAAGTGACATGAAGACTTGACATGAAGTTTTTCCTCACCTTTGTCTGGTAGAACCTTCTACACCTTCTAAAGAATAATACTTAACAGTATGACAGAGTTAGATTTATAATCTCTGAACTTTAAACGAGTGAAATTCAAAATCGAAACACTTTCATTCAACCCTGTTCCTGGGGCAGCCATGCCCTGCATGTTTTAGACGTTCCCCTGCTCCAACACAGCTGATTCAAATGAATGGCTGGTTATCAGAGCTTGACGACGAGCTGACTGTTTGAATCACGTGTGTTGGAGCAGGGGAACATCTCAAACACGCAGGGCAGGGCTGCCCCAGGAACAGGTTTGCAAAACACTGATCTTCAGTTTAGTAAAGGCAGAAATAGACAACTTTCTCCCGTCCTTGTGTTTCCCTGTGGTATTGCTGTTCAGGCCACTGTGACAAAGACAGTGTTAGCAACATGGCTACAGCTTGCAGCCTGGCTACTGTCCAAAGCAAAAAACAACCGTAAGAATCCCAGTTTTACCTAGAAAACCTTGAGCTGCAACCAGCCCGGTGGCAGACCGACTAGCATAGTAAAAGCGAGATTTAGATGAAACCAATCTATACAGCCATCACACTGTGCAATCAGTATTTAGTTGGGAATTAGACTCAAAAATCAACTTACAAATTGGACTCTTAAAGCAAAAAAGTTGTCTATTGCAATGTTTTTTTAAAATAAAAGCACAACCACCGTGTGTGCTCGTGTGTGTCCTTGTTGGTGTGTGAATGAATGAAAGAGTGACCCATCAGAAAGTGCCTTGGATTAAAGCACTTCAAGAATTCAGTTAACTCAAGGATCGGTCTTCCGATCCGGCAGCAATCAGGGCCGTCGGTCCTAATCTGAGTCACTGTCATCAGACGCTGCCTCGTACGAAAAAGGACGCATCCAGTGTCCCCTGAGCGTGGAGGGTCCGAGGCCAGAGGTGGAAGGAGCTGAGTCCATGTAGCTCTCATCGTCACTCCTGTTTGAAGTGGAAGGAGCAGACTCCTCATGGCCGTCTTCACAGTTCCGCCGCTGCCTCTTCATACTTACCTGCTCCGTGTGGCTGTTTTCTTTGCTCCTCTTCGCGGAGGAGGAGCCGAGGCCCGAGGTGGAGGGAGCGAACTCTTCTGAGGCTCGACCTTCTGGAGGTGGTCCCGCTCGGTGCGCGGGATGCTCCTGGCTCCAAGGACCAGCGACAGGAGGGGGAGCAGGAACAGGAGGATCCTCTTCTCTCCATCCCTGCTGAAAACCTCCTGGGGGGAGCTGCTGAACGAGAGGGGAGTGAGGCCTGATGTCCTCTTCATCATCCTCTTCATCATCCTCTTCATCATCCTCTTCATCATCCTCTTCAAAGTCCTCTTCATCCTCAGAAACTGACCCATATCCAGAATCTTCGCTCTCCCAGTCGTCATCTAACTCTTCATCCTCCTCCTCCTCCTCCTCATCCTCCTCCTCCTCGATGGCAGCCAGTTGACCGCCTTGCTGGGGAGGGAAGCCTTCACCTTCATCTAACATACCTACCTCATCCTCACCTACCCCTGGAGGCAGATCTTCCTCCCTGTCGAACAGCCAGTAGATGTCAGGGAAGCCGACTGCACGACGTTCCTGGATGTAGTACATACCAGCTGAGGAGGAAAAAGTTCAAGCTAATTTTAAACATCTCTCATAACTTAAAATATTTGGGATTAAAGCAACCAACACAATAGACTCTTAAACTAAATGTACTGTGATACACACACCAACACACAAGAGGCAGCTCACAGTAATATCAGACATTGTGCAGTTCTGTCTCAATGAGAATCATTTCATGCTGCGTTCATGGAACACTTAATGATGAAGCATTGTTTAATGAGTCGTGAAAAAACTTGTAACTGTTAATTTGCTGGCTTTGGAAGAACCTTTTTCACAATGATGTAAACTTTGACTATAACAACAACGACGACATTCACATATATGGCTGAAGAGTTTGAGTTGTAAAATAAAAATCGTCTTTTTTGTGTGTTTGGAAACTTAACATGACTGAAAATATGACATAAGCCTGTTTTACTGGTGTATTTACACACATAACTGATGGACACAAACTTCTGACAACACTGAAACATCAATGTATTAAAATGTATAAAAACTCATTTGGATGTGATTATTTCTGGATGAACAAAACACCACTGAAAGCATACATGTGTAAATAAAGACATTTAAAATGAGAGCAAATGTTTAAAACGCCATTCTCGTGAGGACCTGATCCATGGATCAAAATGATGTAAGAAAAAAGGCCAGACTGTGCGCATCCAGAGCTCTTCAAATATGCTGAAGACAGACAATATAATAATAAGAACAACAAGAATATGTTCAAAATGTTGTCGGACTTTTAGTATAGGCCTACAAAAAGAAAGAAGTTTCACTCATAAGGCGCCCGTGGACAACGCTTTATAACTGTTGGAGGAGGAGCTCAATCGATACGCGCGTATTTACGCACGGCACTATCCACTTTTCTTTGGACGAAAATTCAAGCAACGGGAAAGACGAACAGTGAAAATAAGACAACGCAGGAGGGACTAGGAACAAATCATACAACTTCCAGACAGGACGTGCGTTCCACTACATGCGTCATTTCGCACAGTGAACCATGGGTACACTGATTAAATCATGCGCAACCAACAGCAGAGCTTCTTCAAAACAACCACAACTACCAACTAGTAGTTAACAACTCGTTATTCCCTCAGTGTATGAGCTGCATGTCACGGCACGTGTAGGAGACTCAGCGCCCGCACATGCAGTCCCATTCAGCTGTGTGACAAATACTGTAGAGCTACAGGCTGCTATCTCCAAATTAAAAAACAGGTCTAAATAAATAAATGAATAAATAATTAATTAAAGTAGTTCATTTTATCATATAATTTAAAGTAAAGCTTCAACAATCAAACCAAACTAACTCAGGGCCGCACACAGAAGAAGGATCACGCCTGTGCGTCCTGACGTCGTTCGGAGCCAACAGTTCCATCGTGTCCATGGTGCACAAATTAAACACATTTTCAGCATTTTATGACATTTGGCCCGGTCGCCATCTTTCTTCTCAAATTTTGATATAAATTTGGAAAATTTGATGCCCTCAAGTAAAAAAAACTGTGTTTTCAAGTCAATGCACTGATTGTTCACACAGTCCACACCTGTCACGGGAAATTTAAGACATTCTATCCAGCAAATAATCATTTTACACAAGAAATCGTCCTAATAGCATGCTGTGAACTATCCACCTTTAAATGAATAAAGTCAGACGGATTTCTGTACGGATAAAGCTTCAAATCGTTTAAAATAGACGAATCATTAAATAAAACGATAAAATAAAAAATATAATATATATATATAATATTTACAAAATAAATATAAAAGTTGTCTTACCTGCATGGTTGTAGCCCAGCACACGGCCTCCTCCCAGCGGGAGGAGTCCCTCGTTGACCCGAGGTCCACCGATGGTCATTTTTAACCCACAGGTTGACTTTCAATCGCTTTAGTTCTCAAGAGAGAGTAATCCTTCCACAGTTTGGGTTTGTAACAGGTCAACACGTCAACTTGTGCAAAATCCAAGTGTAAAAGGGGACTGATACAGGTCTGCAGCCCTTCGTATACACCACCAACATTCTGTTTCCATGACACTTAGTGACGCGCGTGCCAGAGACACTAATTTCATAATTTGATATATTTTTTATACATATCTTACTTTTTAACACTTGTGTTTTTAGTTTTGAGTTATTTGTTTGTGAGCATGGTGTGTTTCTTTAACTTCTCTAACAATAACTCAGAATTTAACTTCAACATCAAGTTATTAAAAAATGCTACAGTGAAAATACTTGAAAATCTAAATCATAATCAACTTTAGTCATGCCTCTGCCTTGTGTATTCCCCCCCCCCCCCCCCCCCCCCCCCCCCAGTCTTTCGTATTACAACCATGGTGTTGTGGACCCTAGGTCAGAATAAAAGGATGCAAAGCAGATCTGTTTTTTGTCTCTGGTTGCACAAAAGCACAGAGAAAATCATTTTTAAAAAGTACTGCAAAATGGGCAAAAGACTGACTTAAACTAAAAAGTTTTTCACCAGCAAGTGAGCAGACTACAATCTAAGGAATCTCACTGAAAACTCTCCAGCAAGGAGGCTTCAGCACCATGGAGAGAGACGATCAGAGTTCAGAGCAGCAGTGGATGTGACAAGGAAATGCCGTCATGAGTTAAATGCTTTGTTTTACTGCTCCATTTGCATAATTATTGAGAGATCAAAGTCGTAACAAATGCCCACTTAACTACAAACAGTCTGTGTTTCATCAGGTGGGACATTTTACACCAGCTTTTTGTCAGTAATATCTGCCTGTTGTGTTGTGTAACAGCGTTCCCAGGTACTTCCCATATGGGTTTAATGCTGATTTCAACACATCACTTTCCTATAATGAGATATCTCAATCAAATAATAAATACACAAGGACATGTTCAATTCTCTGTTATGTGTTCCTTTATAATACTGATTATCTTTTCAAGAAGTGGTTTGATTGGATTACATGGACCATATCTCTCCATTATTTACCTGTGCTCCTTCAGTTTTTATTCATTTCCACCATGTGTTGTCCCTTGTCTGGTTTTCTCATCTCCATGTTCCTCATAAATGTCCTACTATTGTTAAGAAGTTTGAATTCACATGAAACACAAACAATACTTCTCTCCTGATTCCTTATTAGAAAGCCTTCCGTGCAGATGCAGCAGTCGACCAGCAGTTGCAGACTTTTTGCATTGGCCTTTGCATCAGTTTTATGTGAGGGAGCCAGGCCAGACCAAAACAACATGTGACAAAGACAGCACAGAGGCAAAACCTTACAGGCCCACAGTTCAGGTGGAGATCCACTGTATCTGCAGGACCTCACACAACAGAGACGGTGACGGTGCAGTGCAGCAACTGCAGAACTTGGTACCACCCCAATTGTGTGTCTGTCCCACACAAAGCTTTGGACACCACTGCAGAAGAGAGGAACTGTGAACATTGCTCAAATTAAGAACAGTGCTTGACACTGAATGAACAGGTTGTTCTAAGGGCAAGGGAACAAAATATACTCACATTTCACATTGACTTGGTCGCGGGCGCAGTGGCGGACTCAAGATGCTTGAGGGGCAGGGGCAAAGAAAATGGCACCAGCTGTATGCGGTGGGGCACCAGAGCGCTAAAAGGGCACTCGAAGAGCACCATAGAGGGCACTTTATTGTGTTTTATCTACCACAGGGGCATTCGAGAGGGCACTTTCGCAGTGTTTTTTCAAACATGGGTGCACCGGAGCCGTTGCAGTGGGTGTCATTAACCTTAATGTGGAGCTGACATATCCATTACTCTACTGAGTGTTTCTAGTAAGCACTTGATATAATGCCAAAGAATGAATATTGCACTTTTCATCCAATCAATAGCCATTATTCAGTTATGCTGTATAGAGGCTGCGAATTGGAGCAGGGCCTAGACAGTGTTATCAGTGACTGTCCTTGGTGATGTTGTTGAGTTTAAAAGTTTATGTTGATCATGTAAGATGGTACAAAGAGAACCACTGAATATGACTCTAGCTTGCCACAACAAACGTTTCTATAAAGTAATACTCACGTTTCAAGGCCTGGTGAGTCTGGCAGTCTCATAATTCTAAATTCTTACCCAAAGAAATTTGTAGTTTGTATTCAGGAAAGAAATGAACTGCTGCACGTTATGTTGTTATCATGTTGTTATCTTATTATCTATTTTAATCTAAAAACTGTTTTATTTATGAGCTGTGGTCCTGAAAAGAGGCCAAAAAATCATTAAGTAAAATATTTGTAATAGCATAAAATTGTAATTATTTTCCACAAACATTTATATTTGGTGACTATTTGTAGAAAAGATAATGAAAAAAAAATCAACATTTCTGCACATCTGCATAATTATTATAATAATTAATACACCGCACTACATAATTACTGTGCCACAATAAATAAATCAATAATACTGGTAATAAGAATAATAGTAACAATATGATGATGGTACTGATAGTGAAGGATGATAATGATGTAGGTGACGAAATCATAATGTAGAGTTAAATGGGCATTTCATATGACTGCCAGGCTACTATTGGAAATTGAAGCAGTGAATTGACATGTAATTTGTTGTTGAACATGTTGAATTTACAATAAAACAGGGCAGGCAAAGCTGAGAAGCAGGTGGGCCTACAGACTGACAGGTAACCACTCATAAACCATGGGACAACCTGACAAACAACGAATGACAGGTCAAGTATCAGACTCTTTAGGGGTGATTCTAGAGGTCAGACAGATGATAGACTGATGACAGGTGAAGAGAAGGTGGAGATGATGCAGAGTATGTGGGGAACCAAAAACAGAGAACACTGTGTTTGGGCTGAAACACCGCCACCTTGTGTCCAGCCGTGTAGCTGCAGCTCCCTGCTCTGGGTCCTGCAGGCTGCTGCCTCTCCCTCTCAGCCTGAACAGAGCTTTATTCCATGCAGGTACTCGAGCTGACAGCTGTCCCGCTGCACACTCCTCTCTCTAGGATTACCGAAAAAACATCTTTACCAGACGCTTATCCTTACCCGAGAGCCTTCAGGGAGCTGTCTGCCGCTCTGAATAAACTGCTGCTAGATAACAGGTTTAGCATTTTTATATCCATTTACATGAGATGTTTTGTGTCATTAGTTTTAGCCACAGCTCAGCTGAGGTTAGCTCAAGTTCACTTACCTTGGTCCTCTTCTCTCTTTCCACCAACCAACCAAATGTAGCATTTTTTTCTCAGTTTCAAAGTGTGAAATTCATAAGCAGAGAAAAATGCTGGTTTGGACAACCAGTCCTTGTGGGATTTTGGGGTTGCAATGTTACTCTTACCTATACCAGTGCCCAGTCGATTGTTTGGTCAGCCTGGACTGCTCCCAGCTTCACTAAGATGCAGGTTTCATTTATATCACCATCAATTAGGTCGACATTAAAGTTTTCATCAAAGAAGATTTTGTCTTCCGATGGGTTTTGACATCTCTGCATCCACTGATAATGACATAAACTTTACGTTACCTGCAGTACTCATCACTCCTGGACTGCTGGACCACTAAGCATATCAGCTCGATCCATTGAACTGCCCTCTGCTCCTTTTATCGTCTCCAGTTTATTCTTTCTTTGAATCTTTATGATGCCTGTAGACCCAGGATGTTCCGAGGTTTTACTGTTTACATCAAAACTTGACCTTGAGGAAAATGCTGTCTGATGTCTGTCTTTATGAGACAGACATGGGTTAGAGCTCACCCTGACCTATTTATTGTCACTTGCAGCAGATCTCATAAATGTGTGAAACACTTTTAATCGTAGATGGTTGAAAAAGTTACTGCAGCATGAATTTATCAGGGGCATAGTGTCCATCACTACAGAATCGACAGTAATTATATACAGAGACAGATAGATATAATAGATATGTTATAACAAAACTGCCAGCCCCTATAGTGATGTAGTCATCCAATGGGAGATTTTAAGAAATCACCGGATGCTATAAAGTGAGTTCACTTTTTAAACTACTTAAAACGGTACAACAGATGTCCAGTAGCATTGAACCTCAGATTTAGAAAAGATTACTTCCACGGCCATGTTCCTTGCTTTGACTCACAGTTGGTGCTACATTGTTCATACAGAGAATTTACTGATGTCCGTACAGTTTTTGTCCAAGTGCTGAGCTCAGCATCCTACCTCTGACCAGTCTCTCATGACATGGCAAAGGTTCACAATGAACACTGCATTTACCTACTGAGAGAGGGCGCCAGGGACCAAAGACACGTGGAATCACACACTGTACAAATCAGCAAAGGCCCCAATCGCTGGTTAATACCACCGAGGCATTGGACGCATTGTGAAATCCATTTTTCTATGTGAGGATGAAAACAGGGGGAGGCCAGAGGCTGGAATATTGGAGAGATGATACATAACACAATATGAATCATCACAGATAAACAGTATGGATGGAAATAAACCTGTTTATATCTGAGAGGTGTCCTCTATCACGTGCCCCCCTCAGTCTGAATGAAAATGATAATGCCTCAGATTCTCCTCTGAAGCGTGATGTGATTTGATTCCACCAACAAAACAAGAAGAAAACAATTTGGTGCAATTTGGCGTCGAGTCGGCCGGCCAGCTGCTTGTTAGGGTTCACACGTGTGATGTATTGGTAATGGAGAGCGTCGCACTGAACGCTGCACTGAACTGGATCATCAGCCCAGCGTCCTATTTCTCAACACATTCACTCAACAGGAGCTCCACACTGAATAGCAAATACCAGCGGCTGCTGCGGTGAAATCTGGCTTCACTTGGGTGGTTTTATATTACATATGATCCTATATGACCTATTTATGGGTGGAAAATCAAGTTATGCAGTGACAGTACATTTAGGACCTTGTCAGGGTAGCTTGAGGTAGCAGCAAGGCTCTAGGGATGCCAATGTCAGTCGGTTGGTCAGTCCACCACTTTGGCCTGGACTGAAATAACCCCTTAACTATTTCTCCTTAAATACAGAATTAAATTGGTTTCAGGCATTAATGATACCCAGAAGGTGAATTCTAATGATTTTGGTGATCACCATCAGGTCAAAATTCCACTGTGTCCAGTTCTTTGTTTTTTGACCAAATACCTCGAAAGCTAATGACATTTAAATCAGCTTTAGCTGTACTACGAGATTAGTGCTGGTTAGCACGTTGCATGCTAACACCTTAAAGTAAAATGTTGAACGTGGTAAACATTATACGTACTAAACAATAACATGTAAGCCTTGTCAGAATGCTATGCTAATTTTAGCATTTACAAATACCAAAGTACAACCTTGCAGAGCTGCTGGCATAGCTGTAGACAAGGTAGCTCCAAAACTGTAGGGGGCAGCATAGCCGCTTACTCCATCACACTATACTGGACTTGCTACTCCTTGCTGTAGCTATCTTTGGCTGTAGCAACAAGCTACCATTAGCAAGTAGCTCAGTAAGCCGCGGTGCTAAGTGGCCCTATTAGCTGACCAGAGTCTGCCCGCACCACAACCTCGGATGACATGGACCAGGACTAGGGAAAAAGCAGGGGCAAGAGAGGCATGAAGCCGCAGAGGAGACAGAGTCAGACATCAGCAGCAGGCAAAAAAGGCATGTAGCAGATATATTTTCACATCTTACTCTGTAAATTGAGGATTTATTTAAACCAAATCAGAGACAAACCAAGACTGTTTTATTTGATTTATGTTGAGTTTGAATTAGATGTGTGTTTTACAATGAGTTAACAAGGCAATTAAGCTTGTCTTAGTTTGGTAAAAGAGAGAAACTCGATGGTGTATTTTTCTGTTTATGAAGGAAAACAGATGTAACAATATTTTATTTCTTGACATTTTGTGAGTTTATTAGACTAAGAGGCGAAACTTTTACACTTCGCTGCGGGGGGGAATTGGTTTTTATGAGCCAGGATGGGTAAGCCAAGGCTAACTGGTTAGCATGCTAACTTCAGTAGATATTGCTGCAACACAATACATACTGTACGTCTTTGACATAACATCAACGTCGTTGTTTCCTCACATACTGTTGATAATTGCAATCCAGTTATCTTAATGTTTTTAACTAAACTTCTGGCCATATCATACAAACTGTCATTTTAGAGATGGCAAGACTGGTGACAACACATAGTGTAGCAATTCCAATAACCTTAAACATCCAGCTGGCAGCAATATTAAACAATACTTAGCTCATGGATTTATTAAGATATGGCTCCAACCTAGCCCACCTATAGCTACACAGTTGCTCAAACAGCTAATGTGTCAATTTGTACCATCTACTGGCAGAAGGTGGGATCTAAATATATGCAGTCCCCACATCTTAGTACAGCCGTATTCCTTCCAGTTTGACTCTGGACACAACCAGGGAAGAAAATCAGTGAGGAGTTACAGTTTGAAGTTTTTTCCTCAGTGCTGCTGTATTAGACAATTTCTACGCCTCTGAAGCCAAATATAAGCTTATTGTGACTTCAGCCATATTACTCACAGCAGATAATGGCTCTGGAGAAGTAAAAAACCTCTCTCTTCTTAACCATTCTACATACTCATCCCATACTTTACCCAGCACTCTATCTACAATATTTCCAGGATCACAGGAACCTCTCCTGCTGCCTTTCATCTAAATTGTACAGTTGTCAGTTGTTTAAAGAAATATTCTTATATTATTATTATAGACATTTACTTCCTCCATAGCCTCTTTTAAGGGCTGTATCAAGGTGTATTTTGGTGCAAACAGGTGTGTGTGTGTGTGTGTGTGTGTGTGTGTGCAGGAAAAACACTATAATTTAACACTATTCACAATATTTTATGTGCACCGTAGAAATATTCATCCGAAATCCTTCACCTCTGGCAAAAACGTGAATTCTTTCATCTCATGTTGTTGCTACAGTGGAAGCACATGTACGTACACGAGTGCAGCAGCTACAATGAAAGATGTTCAGCTGAAAAATGCAGACCCGACTTTGGATGTTGAGAATTGAAAATAGGTGTTAATAACTGGTGTAGTTGAGTGGCTGACTCTCTTGGCTGACTCTCTTCCATGATGGCATGGCGTCATGGGACAGTCACCAGCTGACTCAGTGCTGACTCTACATCAGTGATGCAGGTATCACACATAAGATCTGATTTCATTAAACACGGCTGAGCTTTAATCCTTTAGCTCCTGTGTGGTACTGATGTAAATTGAAGCAGACGTTTAACCACAGCTGACGTTGGTGCAGCTGCAGAGACGGAACTTCTCCCCAAACCATCAAAAGACTCTCCGGTTGATTAAACAGATTAGAAGCTACTCCCTTAGCAGTCAGAGGTTTGATTTGCCCTATAAATAAAATGAACTTTTAATATTTGTTGGAGCTTCAGTCAAATGATGGTTTCTGCTGCATGGCGGCAGGAACATCAGCAGCCTGTGAAGCGTGAAATGATCCTCTCAGATAAGCTCCATGAAACACAAGGGTTTGACCTTTGCTGCCAAAAGCGCAGTGGACCCCAACATTTAGTAGAAACATAAATTGGTACACAAATGTGCAAGGTACAAATCAAGTGACCACCTGTATACATTATTCTAATTTAAGTTAAAAAAACAGCTCTGATGAAGCAAAATGAATCATCATAGAGCCCATTGAATTTACTGATGTA
The DNA here is from genome assembly GCF_040436345.1 of Pagrus major. Classification (NCBI taxonomy): domain Eukaryota; kingdom Metazoa; phylum Chordata; class Actinopteri; order Spariformes; family Sparidae; genus Pagrus; species Pagrus major. The sequence continues at coordinate 6,716,395 of NC_133228.1, forward strand.
GGATTGATTATAACTTGTTAAAAACTAATGATTATCTGGGCATTTAAAGTACTCCACCAATTTTAGTGTATACTTCTGTCCAGTTTGGAAACTTGTCACAGACCAATTAAAAACAGAATTGTCATAACATAAGCAGCAGAAGCCAACTTATCTTGACTTTTAGTCCCTAATATGGGGCAAGCTCCAAAAGCATTCAATCTTACATTTCCCATAGTGCAACTCAGCCCATAAATAAATTGCATCTTAGACCACAACACCACTTGGACAAAAACACAACTTTAAGTAATACCGCAAATTTTCAAAGAGACTATAAAAGGATCCTTGCTTTACTGCATTTCTGCATGTGGTTTGTTGTACCTAGACACTTATCAGAAATATTTCTGATAAGACACTTATCAGAAACATTTCTGATAAGACACTTATCAGAAACATTTCTGATAAGACACTTATCAGAAACATTTCTGATAAGACACTTATCAGAAATATTTCTGATAAGACACTTATCAGAAACATTTCTGATAAGACACTTATCAGAAAGGTCAAGAACTTGCTTGACAGCAAAAGAAAAAAACCCTTTGACGTGTTCAACTTATGCTTTGCCAAAAAGTTTCCATTGTCTCCATGTTAACCCGATGCTGTCGTCCAAGCGGCTTGTTTTGTGATATTGCATACTTCCTCATCACGTAATATGACAGCGAATGTGAAATTCTCCACGTTTGCAAATTATTGCTCTTTTTTTTGGAACAGTTTATACTTGACAAAGGTGATTATAAAAATTAACGGTGGCACACAACTAATAAGCTATGATATACTGTACCCTATTCTTCAGCTCTCTCTTGGTCAGCTTCACCAAATGTGAACTCTACACAACATCACATTAATTCAGTTTGCCTAATGACCTGATTTTGCTGTTTTAAATCAAGGTATGACCTGGTGTGTGTCATCCGACTTTTAATAAGGGTCTTCAAATTACAAAAACAAAAAAATAACAGTTGTCATACCAGTATTTTTATCGGTGTCATCAAGGTGCCGTATTTGGCATTGATAAGATTTGCCATGTGAAGTCAAATATGAAGAAACGTGGCCAAAGCACAGCAAGTCTTCTTTTAGTCTGGGTAAAGCAGCTTTGTAAAACATGGTGCATAATTATTATTAAAATGTAGCTGACACTAATCAATCATGATGGTACCATAAAGAGACTATTGCTTATCACCTGATATCTTCTGTTAAAAGTCACACATGGTGTCCGCATACAACCTGAGGGGACAAACACACACAACTGGAGCAGGAAGGCTGGAAGGTTGTTGGGTTTATTTGGGGAAGAATTATTAAAGCTTCTTATCACAGCTCCTCTGGCTGGATTGATTGTGAAGCTGAGCACCAACACGAGGAAGACGGGATGAGAGGTTGGAATGAAATGACACTTTGAATGCCAAAGGTTAAGCGGAGGGGAAAGCTTTCATTTAATGTAGGGCAAGGAGAAAAGGAAACAACAAACCATTCCTTAAATACCTGAGAAGACTGCCTGCATCACGTGTCAGCATCTTCCTGGTAAGTTGAAAAACAAATGGCTTTACTGGCAGACCAGTCAAACCTGCAAAATGAGCCCTGGGAACTTCACGCCAAACTCTCCATTGTTTATTGTGAAGGTGTGTCAACCACTTTGGAACATAAGTGTGATGGATAGAGATTATAGTCGCATGTCTTGAGATTGGTTGATCTGAAAATGCAGCAGCTGACTGTAGCCCACTGTAGCAGTGGTTAAATGAATATTCAGTAGTTCATGATCCATGCATTAAAAAAAAGTTTGCTTTGAATACAGATTTCTTATCAGTGGTAGAAGTACTCAGATCTTTTACTGAAAGCAGCTTCAGGGAACTATCATTTGTGTTGATTCTGGTGGCTCACGTGGAAGAAAAGCAGTATGAGCACCATCCCCTCATGTCGTAAAGATGCGAGGAAGCGAGTGAAACAGAATCAGCTTATTTTCAATAGTTTTTTTCTTTTTAAACACAGCTGTTTGCTAAGTCCTCCACAAACTGCCTTAAGTACATCTCGTTCGTTACCAAATCAAAACCAGTCCACTCAAACTCACTGCCCAACTATGACCCGTCCGCTCAGCCTTTTCTGTCCCACTATAACCAGTCAGACTCAGCCCCTCTTTCTCACTGCGCTACTCAATTTTCTACTCAGTTTTCAAAAACCTTTGAGCTGAGGACCCTCTGCTGTCACAACTGTGTCAGTGATTGACACAAGCAGCAGAAAGGCCTCACATACCTCACTGAAGGTAGAAGATCCAAAGTCATAAACTTGGCGTGCAAGAATATTTAAGGTAGATGCAACATTTTTAAGGCTACACAACCCAAATTTGGTGTGCATTTTTGCACTGTTCATAAAATATGAGTCCGGTACTTGCCAATAATGATACCCCTTTTACACTGGCCCAGAAACACACTTAACACCTGCCATCATCTGACTTTTGTGTGCAGTGTGAATTATCAGGATTTACTCCTGGGTCAAATAACCCTGCAGTAGTCACGCAGGAGATAACCTATCGCCCTGAAGAAGCAGATTGGAAAGAGTCTATTAAATGATAATATGGACTATCAAGGAAAGTAGATTTGGGAGCTTAACGGCGATTATTTTGGTTTTCTCCTGCATTGACATGTTCAGAGTTTCCTAAATGATAGTAGCCTGTGGCTCAAGAGACTGAACCAAAATAGGAAACTACACCATCGGGAAACACTTAATAAACAAACAACCCTTGAAAAGATAGTATACTGCTGTTCATGTCCTGTGTGAAACCAAGAGTCAGTAGTGAGTTGGTTTAACTTAGCAACAATACTAAACTCACATCACGTACATAATGTTATGTATGTATTTACTTAAGTTACATAAGTAAGGTAGTTATTTGAAACCAAACCACAATCTTTCCCTAAACCTAACCAAACTGGGACCTCGCTAAGACAAAGGTAATGCCAAAACTTTAAACTCAATTATTCCATACCATGTCTTAAATCCCATTAAATGTCATAACTTCTTTCAATCATAAAGGTTACACGTGTGTGGTAAATGACAGTTTAGATGCAGCGAATAAATGCCACACAGTCTAGTGAATCGAACACTGACTGTGGGCATACTAGGGTACTTAGCACAGTTATACCTCTGCCAGTGACCTCCAACATAATAATAGTGGATAGAGTCATCAGTCTGAGGGCTCTATGCGCCTCAGGGACTCCTGAGGCTTCGTGGAGCCTCAAGTCACGTACAAATCTCCATCAACGTGTGTCCCCCAGGAAAGTGGCATCCTCTGAGGCTATGAAATTCTGGACGTGTCCGCAACAGTCGACCGTCAGGCTTGGAGCAGGCTGTCAAAGAGGTACGATTTAATTATTACATTGATGGAAAGATGGAGTAAAGGCTCAGCCTATAGATTTTTGATTTTTGTCAGAGGTTACTGTGCTTCTTGGAAAGGTTTCCTGGGAATCCAAGTCCTGATACCATATGCTTTTGATGGGCTGACAGTGGCTTATGATAGGGTGCTCTATGCTCTTTTTTTAATTAAAACAACAAGGTTATAGCGAGCATATGAGAACAAACTCCACTGAATTGCAAAGGAGACAGAAGAACAAATTGAGACAGAGAAAGCAAGAAAGAAGACAGAGGCAAGACATTCGACCTACAGTGGAATTTCTAATACCTTCATTAAAATGCAGGACAGCATCCTGGAGGATTTATGAGTTTACACCTGATGCCTCATACCTGCTCAGCAGTCTGTAAAAAGTGAGGCTGTTTACCAATAAACAGGATGTAACTCTGCCTCACGCTATTTAGGGTCGTGGTAGACAAACAGGAGGAAAACAGAGCACTCAGTTATAGAGACAAAGGACAGGGAGGGGTGGGAGTGAATGGGAAATAAATTAGAGGGCAGGGACAATAGAAAGAAAGTGGAAGGATATTCTTTGTAGAACCTTGAAGAACAGAAGAACTGTGGAGTATTAAAATACCCTCACCTTTGTGACATATTTGATCCTTACGAGACGACTAAGCACAAGGATGACTCTGCTATCAAACCTTGCTGACTCATAGAAGTGTTCCAGTTTTCCCAAGACGGTATGATGTGGTGTGTATGTGTCGGTCTTACACACAAGCCGTCTTGATGCTGCATGCTGACGGAGTGCCAAGAGAGCCGGTGTGGGAGGAAAAGGAGGAGGAGGACGAGAAGGTGAAGGACTACTCACTGTGTGGTGAGCCACTGGAAGGCCACATGATTAAACAGCCAACACAAGTCCAACAGAACAGGTGGGAGGAGGAGAAATGGGAGAGAAAGTACAGTAATACCTGAAACTCCACTGCTAATACCAACTGCTCATTAAAAAATACCTTGTGGTGCAGCTGGATTCGAGAGATAACACCATCATGTGATTGTGCGAATCAATCTTGCCAGGCGTTGAACAATCCAGTGTCCTTTGAGGAACTTCTGGCAATGACAGCGAATCAAGAGGTTTGCTTGGCTTCTATAGTATGAGTTATATCGGAACTAGAGAGTATGTCATCATTGAAAGAGGAGCAAAGAACAGCAGTGAAGGCTTTTCTTGACGGAAAAGAAGTTCTCTGTCTTCTCAAGACTGGCCTCCGTAAGGGTTTGATTTACCAACTGGCTCTGCTGGTGGTCGCTCTCTCTTATTGCCGATCTGATTTGACAGATGCCGACAGACGTTTCGTCCAATCGACTACCAGGTATTGTCTGTGAGTTTCTGCCTTTTTCCAAACAGTTTCGAGTGGTTCCTTTCCAGATGATTCTGTGGAACAAACCATCTCGCTCTTCAGGTTAGTAAATATCTGCATTTGTCTTATTTCCTTCCTGCTCTAATAGTTGTTACAAACTCTAACTGTGTTGTGCCTGATTCTTACGCATTCTCTGTTTTTTTTCTTTCCTTTTTTTTTTTTTTTTGTGCATCATGGATTTGTTTCAGTCCATTACCCTGACCTTCAGTGCATTTCTCTCATGCTTTGTGGCTGGCAGATGGTGCAACAGCTCAGCTATGACTGATAAGGCCATCGTTTCATATTGTTGTTTGTTCTTAAACATGTTAAATATGAAAATATGACTCCTGTCAGGGTAATGACAGTCAGTCCATTTTCACTATGCACTTGTACTTAAGATATACTGGATATTGCGGATTTACTTGGAGTCATATAAAAAACTAATGGTCAACAGGGAAGTACCAGAGGCTGAAATATCCTGACTTTTAATCTGCAGTTTGGCTCAAGCCCCAAAACAGGATCCCCCTGTAAATTTCCCATAATGCAACTCTCTTTTCACTCAGGCTCCTATTGACTGGATCATCGGCCGTTTGGGAAGCACTCGCTCTCTCTCCTGGCTGCTCTGTCTCCTGGCTGCCCTCCCACCGCCTCTCCTCTCACTCTCTCCCTAGTTTGCATGCTATCATGTCAATCCCTCCCTCCCTCCCTCTGTGTGTTTGCTTGTCCATCTATCTGCATAACTGATGTGCTTGCCTCTTCTTGTGTTTGTGCTCCTGAAGTGAAGAGGAGGTCATGTGGCTCAGGTACTACCTATCTGGCGATACCTGAAGTTGCTCAACGACCTCCTGGATCCAAACTCTTCACATCTATATGTCTGTATTTTTGTCAGCATAAGTTGTACACACTGTGATTTTTCTGTTTGTCTATTCTGTACACACATCTATCGCATGTCTGTCTTGTGAGAGGGATCCCTCACCTGTACTTTTTGTTTCATTTCACTTCTGCCATGAAACACTTTTTTCATCAATGAAATACTTATTACCTATGACATAAAAACACTCATCAACATCAAGAAAGGAAGGTCCAGGATTGGAATAAGTGCAGCAGACCTTGAAATGATCACTGCCTACAACATCTTCCCACCACCTGGTCAAAGGAGTCGGACCAAATTTCACGGCAAGTGGTGCGACAGCCAGAAGAGCTATGCTAACCCAGCTTGGACCCAGCCTACCCAGGCTACCCCTGGCTAATGTATGGTTGCTGGGAAATAAAATGGATGAAATACATGACCAAAAACATTATTTTAATCACAAATATTCAAATGTTTAATGTGTTGTTTTTTTTTTACATTAATGATATAAATACCTTCAAAGAAACATGTTTTCCAGAGGAACTACGTACCATATTCTGTCATGAATGACCGTGACAATGACCACATACTGTAAGTCTCTCTCTCTGGGGTGTGTGCTAGCTGTCATACCTTTTCATATTTAAATTAATTAACTGTTGTTGTGATGTACTACTTAATTTGTTGCAAGAAGTGGGCTGGGGGATGAAGTGACGTCACTAAAATCACCAGACTCCTTTAAAAAAATGCTCAATTTTGAGATTTGTTGCATATGGAGAAACTGTATAAACTGTGAAATGCTGTCTACAACACATTCTTAACTATTAAGGCCTACCTGTTAATTCAGCAAATGTTATACATGCATATATTTTTTTCTTTGTGTAAAAAACATTGTATCAGTTTGTCCCTGTGATGGACTTTAGGTGTATATTTGCACATAGAGCGGGAAAGTGAGATCCAACAACAAGAGGGTCACTCAAGACTCATTTAGTGCCAGGTGTGAATTGACCTGTTCAATGTTATTTATTTAACATTAGTTAGGGTTAGGGTTAGTTATTTTAGCGACCCCCACAAAACTCAGATTGTAATTTGAACCCTGCTAAGGAATACCTGCAGTGTTATATGGACACTATAAAGAGTTTTAAGGAGCAGCACAAAATTCGCTGCAGGTCATGTCTGTGAAAGCTGTCAAGTCAGCAGTTTCAAAAACTATGTTTTGGTAAGCTCTGTTTCCTTGCTGGGAAGTACTGGTTCACCAAGATGTTTGTGGTGTATTCAGCTGTCACTCAAGTGTGTCAAGTGGACCAGCCAGTTTGGGACATCCTCTCAACTTCAATACATGTTGCCGGCGTGACATGGGTATGCCGATACAGCAAGTTTTAATAGATGAAACCATAAAAACACACCTAACTGGGGGCAGGATAGGGATTGGGACGCTGACCGCAGACTGCAATGTCCCCACTTTGAGTCTGACACAGAGATTTATATAGAACTAACTAGTGAATGCAAAGATGGTGCCTTTTCAATTGAATGAGAATTGCTTGCCTTGCATGTTCGCCAAAGATGTTCTCTAGAGTTACTGGTTATGCGGCCCACTGAGTATGCGCAGTAGAATTGCCCCCGCTGGCCATACCCGCGAGTTCCTGTTCTGCCCATAGACTTTACATTGAGACAACATCAAATCCCTTTTCTCAGCCTCAAGGAAAGTTTGTTTCTTTGTCAAATCATGGCCTCTGGACATAAAACAACACTGGTTTTGTGGTTTGCATGGGACCTTTTGTTGCATTTCGGTAACTTGTATTAGTCCTTCTTTGTTGGCTTCCATTTCTATTGGTTCCATGTTTCAGGGTTGTTCCCTCCTTCTCATTCAGATTGTTAATTGATAGTTGAGAGGATCAAATTATACTGTGCTGTAGTTTGACACCCCTCATCTGTAATGCAACACAGTTCATTCAGGTGTGAATCAACAATGACATAAGGAAATCAGGCAATTTACGGGAACCGTGTGCTATGCCAAAATTAAAGGTTATAGGCCATAAAATAGTACAACAGGTTTAAAAGTAGTAAAGACATTATGCTATCCATCCTAGAACAAAAAACAAACATAAATAAATACACAAATAGACACCAGTATAGCTGGTATATGGCCATACTCGCGAGTTCCTGTTCTGCCCATAGACTTTACATTGAGACAACATCAAATCCCTTTTCTTAGCCTCAAGGAAAGTTTGTTTCTTTGTCAAATCATGGCCTCTGGACATAAAACAACTCTGGATGTGGTTTGCATGAGATCTTTTGTTGCATTTCTTGTATTAGTCCTTCTTTGTTGGCTTCCATTTCTATTGGTTCCATGTTTCAGGTATGTTCCCTCCTTCTCATTCGGATTGTTAATTGATAGTTGAGAGGATCAAATTATACTGTGCTGTAGTTTGACACCCCTCATCTGTAATGCAACACAGTTCATTCAGGTGTGAATCAACAATGACATAAGGAAATCAGGCAATTTACGGGAACCGTGTGCAATGCCAAAATTAAAGGTTATAGGCCATAAAATAGTACAACAGGTTTAAAAGTAGTAAAGACATTATGCTATCCATCCTAGAACAAAAAACAAACATAAATAAATACACAATTAGACACCAGTATAGCTTAAAAAATATAAAATCCACGAGTGTGTCAATCAGAAACCTGTTGAGCAAGCATTTGCTGTAAATCATAGCTGCCAGTTAAAGATGCCCGTAAGAGACAGAATAGCAGTTCAACAATGCCTCACCAAGGATCTTGTCTATACTTAGCCTTACATGACACGCGGAGACGGGGAATACCACTGCCTATTACGCAACACAACTTGAGAGGTGATTGTGGATCAAAAGTTCTCAAAACTTACAAAGATGAAAGATCAACAGAGTCATAGACACTGATTATTGAAATACTGGGATTATCTTATTAAATGTATGTCAATGATGCATTTTAAAATCTAAAGAACATTATCAAGTCATGCTTAAAAAAGTATTTTACATAATATACAGACAGTCCCCTCTAAAATATATTGTATTTTATTTGCAGTAGATATATTGCATTGTGCTTATTGTACACCAAACTCACTGTTGACCATTTTCAAGTACACTGTAAAATAGGATTTTGGCTGTTTGTTATTTTAGCATTTCATTCTATGTCAGGATTACAAATGATTACTGAACTTGTTGTGATAACACGAAATTACTAGTTAAACATATAATATGCTAAGGATCACTCTTACTTGGGGCTTGGTACCAAACTTTGATGTTTTTTTTATGGCCAGCTGCTCTTCTGTATAGATAATTGGGTGAACTTTGTGCCGCTTGTCAGCTAGCTAGTACAGCTAACCTGTATCTGCTTGTTGGTGTGTCCATTCACCACATTATCTCCTTACTACTGTTTGGTTGGATAACCTGGAGCTGAGGCAGAAAGCGTTTTTGGCAGCAAACATGGGAGTTGACCACGAGCTGAGATGTGGATGTTTCGGACCCAGACTAGCACATAGAACTAAGAGTTCACCCACATATTCATTCCTCTTCTTCTTTGGATTTGGCAGAATGCTACAATGGCTCATTACTGCCATGCTGTTTGTTATTAATGTTCATTTTCACAGTTATGTATATTTTTTTATAAAGTATTGTGAAAAGTATTTTTTCAGAAAGTGTTTTCAAAGTACCATGACCAGTTTTCATGTATAGCCCAGCTATAGCCCAGCCCTACTCTACTCTAGAGCCCATTTGTCACTTTGTCATGTCAGGAAGTCCAAATGACTGCCAAAATGTGTATCTTGATAGAATTTAGTGAGTCAGTTTATCAGTTCAGTGCAACAGGACAGTCGGATTAAGATCTTTCAATGCAAATAATAAAGGGCTCAAGATTAAAAATCAGCACTATCTGTTGTTGAGCATTTGCACTGCTTAAGATCATACTTTCTGACAAAGTTTTCATGCCATATTGTCTTTTCGATAATCAACTGTAAATGTGGGGGTTCATCAGAGTAGATGTCAGTCTCTATATCTGTCAATCCTCCACAGACCAACACAGAAACACTTTTATGCCTGTCAATTCTTTTTCTGTTGAAAGCCAGAGATCTGGTGTTGCTTTGTTTTTTATGTCTGGTAATTGTGATGGCCCCAGAGAAAAATCTTGTATTTCCTTGTTTGTGGGGTGCTGTGGCACAATGGGGTCATTTTTATTTAAATGTTATCCTTCCGGAAAAATAGTCACAGGCTAAAGGAAGGTAAGTTAAAACCTTTTTTGATCCGTTAAGTGTCTTTGGCATTTGTGTGCTTATGAAAGCTATGTGGGGTGAACGTGTTTGGAGCGGTTGTCTTGGGAGCTTGCCATGGTTTGGACAGGATTGCCAGTTTGTTGTTCGCTTTCCCACACTTTTGGGTTTTGGTGACAAATTTGTCATTTCTGGAATTGAAAGGGTTCACAAGCGAGGACCACACCAATAATGAAATGTACGTGATAGTTTATTCAGGCGGAAAATGAGTACGATGTTGAAAGAGACAGTCGAGTATGAGTGTGATGTTGATGAAGTGTCAAACGGCTGTGGTGTGGGGAAGGCTTAGTCACTGATCGGTGGCAGCTCCCAGGCTGGCAGACCCCCTAAAACCCCCTCAAGTACAGCGGTAAGACTGGGCATTGCACAGATCCTGGAAGATCCTGCCTTTCTCTGAGAAAACTGACACAAAGGATCCTTTACACCTGTGTTGGGCACAGGCGTGTCTATTTTTCATGTGCCGATAAACAAAACTCATGGTGAATTCAGTGTTGTTTGCAGGTGAAGTTGAAGTGGAGGTGTGGCATGCTCTGCCTGCTGATGGTGTTATGCTGATTCTTGGAAATCATGTGACATGGAAGGTATCTCGGCTGATCGGCCAGTTTAACCAGTAGTTTTCCCAGGTCCTGCAGGGCAGTAATGTTCCGATGAAAATAGAAAAACAGATTCCTGAAGTGCTGTGTATGATTGATGACCAAAACGGCTAAAAATAAGCCACAAAAAAAGTTACAATTATGTTCTCTCTGTTGTTCTCCATTGTGCCACAACTGCGCTACGATGGGATGACATATGTACAAGAGGTAACCGTGCTCAGGTCCGGTTGCAGCTGGAGCAATGTGAGTGCAGGGTGCCTGGGGAGGAGGGACATGCTTCAACGAGGTACAGAGCAACTGGGCCAAGTGTTAGTGCGCCCTGAGGCCTCTCTTTGGCCCCAAGTTGAGAAAAGAATCCCAGGTTACATAGAAACATGCCATACCTTACAGTCGACTGGTAAGACAAATCAGAAATGAATCCCATTCCGATAAATAACCAGCCATTTGAACACCTGATTATTGATTGTGTAGGTCCTGTTCCTTCCTCCAGGACTTGTGTGATGGGTTTGTTGACTTGTAATGTCAAAGTACCAGATATCATGCTGGATATCCATTGTGCAAGCTTACAGCTAAGTGGCGCATGCCCATGCTTGAGTTTGGAGACATTGATGATGGAGATGCAACAGAAATGACATTGAGTAGGTCCAAACACATTTTTGGAACCTGAGATTGATTACATATTGAAAATTGGATTGCTGAACCTTCTACTAAACCTGACTTATACACTCTATCTCAGATGGATGGCTGCATTGACCAGGTTGGTGCTGCAAATTCTTTAGCAATTTCAATTGCTTGAGAGGTTATTGCAAGGTCCCGGATACTCTCCTGTCAGATCAGTGGACCAATCAATAAGGACATTGGTCCACCTAAGGGTGTTGCCGTCCAGTAAAAAACTGCTTTCGCAGAGGATACATCTGGTTCCTCACTCCTCCAGGAGCTACCTGTCTTCCTTCTCTTCATCTCCTCTAGGTGCATTCAACGTATTGGATGACCCTCCATGATGACCAAAGAGGAACAATTTCCACGTCATGGGAGGAAAAAGGACACAAGGAAGCATGAGTTAACATAATGAGCATGTGTATGAATGTATTATAAACCTGGATATGGAAAGTAATTTAGCCTTGCTTCTATTTTGCTTAGTGGCCACTTGTAGTGTGCCACTAAAAATGCTCCCACAGCCCAAAAAGCATTTTCCACATAGAGCACCATTATAAGATAGACGTCTGTAAAACTGTTGACAGGACACCTAAAACTGCAAAAATGGTACGTTTTGAATGACTCTATTATGAATTTTTGACTGATTAGGGTTTTATATTTGTGAAACAAACAAAGTGATTTAAAAATCTGTGACATCATCACGTTGTAAAGTCTGTGGGAACTCGTGGGAGGGGCAAGCGGCATAAACTGTACTGTGCATATATAATGGGTTGCATAACCGAGAAGTAAACCCAGTAGCTAAACATCCTTTTTTTTTGGTAACCACTTCCGTGTGCTTGAGATATTTGCTTTGTTCTCAGAGACTTCTGCTTAACAGACTATAACAGTTCTAACAGACTATAAATTATAATCATCTCATCTGTACTGTCTTGCCAAGCTCTCACCTTTCTTAGGACAGTTTACTTTGATGAAAGACATGCCAGTTTTATTGTTTTAGCATATTCATTTGGAATTACTATAATGACATCTTATACTTTAAGTCTTCTTCCTGCTAGAATTATTTTCACAACTGTTTAAAGCGAATAAAAACATTCTATAAAATGATGTTGGATTTCAATTAGAGATTGATGAATGATGCATGTGTCATCTGTTCAGTACAAGCCTTTTTACCGAAACTTGAACACATTACAGTAAGCATTCTAAAACATAAACTGCATGAGTTGGAATAAGTTGGAACCCCCCCTTACAATTGTATATATTTATCACCACACAAATAGAGAGAAATATAAATCTTGCTCATTGACATTGTTTTGCTTCAGACCTTTTTTAATGTATTTCTGCATCGATGAAGTAGGTGATGAAGCTTTTAGTTGATTTGAAAAATAATGTTGGTCTAAGTGAACAAATCAAAAAACATCAAAAGACGAACGGGAGAGAATAGTTAGACTCAACTATATAGGTCTGCACAGTTGATTGAATTGGAAAGGCACAGGTGGTTGCGAGGGAGAGTGGCATGGTCTAGTTCCTGAACTTTAGCTATAATAACTTCATTCAAAATTATTTTGAAGCTTTAATTTAAAAAAATGTGACATAATGTTGCTTTAAGTTTTGGATACTTTTAACTTTTTTCAGTTTAGAGGCAAAATCTCTTTGTGGAACTGCTAACAACTCAGATATCTGAACTATGACAAGGTTCCTCAACTAGATGGTAGATTAAGGGGTCATAAGCCAAAAAGTTAGTAGTGGTGTAAACATAGGGGATTGTGACCTGTAGTGTCCCCAGCAAATATACCACTTTCTTCGGCTGCTGCAGTCCCTCCTGACCAGCTGATTGCTGCTCTTCTTGATGACGTACGCAACTTGCTAAGCAAAGTTTGGGATTGAAAAAAAACAAACCTGACGGGAGAAGTGCGGTCCTCCACGGAAACTCTGACCAATGCGTACGCACATAAATGGAGAAATGGCAGAAAGATATACTAATTATCTTTCAATGTAGAGCTTAGGTCACATAAAATACGTCTTATTTCTTTCAACTATGGTGGAGATGCAGGGCTGGATGCGCTCAGCTGCAGCACCAACACCAACTAAAAATAATACACTGTCCCATTTGTTTGTGCAAATAAAGGTTTGAACACAACTTGACCAACTCATTCAAACCACGGGAATACTAATGACGCTACCTGAGTCACGGTGCGTCTTTCACAGCTGTGTCCCGCTCCACCCCTACTCCCTCAGGAGGGATTCTGTGCTAATTCCTGCCAGTTTCCCAGTCTTCGTTCGTCTACACCTTGGCTTTGTCTTCTGAACCTTTGGAGGGGGCCGTACCACTAGGTTGGGAACAAGTGCACTAAACTATCTTAGTGAATAGAAGTAGCTTCACGTCAGCAAATCCTTTTGTTAGATTATGTGCATTTTCTCCATTTATTTTATGGGATTTGATATGACAGATTTTATGTAATGGATTTTCTACTTAGTAGTATTGCTTCTTTCACTCTTGTAAATGATTTTAATGCTTCTGCCAACAATGCCAGTTGAATACATTTAAAAAAGAAAGAAGAATGAGAAAATCTAAACATTGCGATGACTTCAGTGGACTTGGGTTGACAGTCTAACTTCCCTGACAAGTTTTCATGTGACAGCTTCACAAGGAAATGTTCTCACCAGCACACAAATAAACTTCCCCGGATCTCGTCTTAGCATTCCATCTCACACGTTATCATCTTTTGTCAAGATTAAATGGAGGGTTAAAACGAATGAATACAACTGAAAAATATTTCCTCCTTCCTCTTACAGCCTGCAGAACCAGCTTTAGAAGACAAGACACATGGTTCCGGGGTGTAGAGTATAAAATCATCCGGAGATTTACTGCTGACCTCAGACACAAACACAGAGACGACATGAGAGCTGTCGCAGCCTTTCTGCTGGTGCTGTGTTACCTGGCCGTCAGTGATGGTAGGTCACTAGATTAAGTTTTTTTTAAATGACAAATTAATTGTTGAACGAATTTATGGTTAAAATTGAAATTGATCATTTTCCTAAAAATGGATATCAATAATGATTTTTGTCTTCACAACAGCCTGGCGCTGCAGTGAGGGTCCACGGCTGTACAATGTGAGGCAGATTGATGCTGGCCAGGGGAAAGTGATCGCAAGAGACACATCTGGCTATGTGTACTTTCTGATTGGATCGTCCTGGTACAGAATGAGCTCAGTTAGATTCAGACACGCCTCACTTGGACCTGCAGGGCTTTGGGCAACGAGTAACAGCGGGAACAGGGTCTACAAATATATAGCTGGCAACTTTGTTGTTTCCAGTGGTAACTATTATTATTATTATTATTATTATTATTATTATTATTATTATTATTATAACCTACTACATGGAGAGAGTGACAGATTCAGTTACTGCGTGCTGATTAAATGAGCCGTACTTCTGTGTACTTGTCTTCAGGTCTGTCTTTGCAGCAGGTGGATGCTGGAGGTAATGGTCAGGTTGTGGGAGTTGGCTCCTCCCGTGCCTACTGTCTGAGAAGTGACTTAGCTTCGAGCTACAAGAGATCTGGCTCCCTGAGCTGGACCAGCCTGTCGAGGGTTATGAAGTACATCAGCTGCGGAAAGTACGGATGCTGGGGAATCGACACAAGCAATCGGATCTACTTCACACAGGTTAGAAACTGCAGCACCAGTGACATACTGTATATATACATACATACATATATATATATATATATATATATATATATATATATATATATATATATATATATATATATATATATATATATATATATATGTATGTATGTATATATATATACTATATCTTTTAACTTTTAAAGGTGTTATTATTAAGAAATATATAATAAGCCCATTCACTCATTCATCATGATCTCCTAATAATGTAAGATTTTTTTTATGACAGACTTTGTCACCAACCACCTGTGGCAACAGTCGCTGGTCACTAATTTCCGGGGCTGCGGTGATGGTTGAAGTGGGGACAGACGGAAGCGTCTTTGTGGTGAATTCATCAGGGCAGGTCTTCCAAAGGTAAGGCAGTAACATTTCAGAGGACGATTTTTTTGAATAACTAAAACAGGGTGCAATCTGAAGCATCCACATTCTAGTATGTATAATACCTACTGCAAGAACAATAACAACAGTACACATTTACAACCTCAAATACTGAACTCTAATACTATGAACAATGTCTTTAAGAGCATGTTATCTTGCATGCATGTGCTCAGTGGTGCCTTTCAAAAGTTTGAATTTTTGACCTACACTCATTCAATCAGTGCAATTCTAAAATGCATCATCACTGTATGATCCATCCAACTTCACTAATTCCACCTGTGATATGAGGCAAAAGTGTGGCTTCCATTTAATTGATACATATATTCATTAATTTAAGCACTGAACATATTTGAAAATTGGAACGTAAACAGATTTTTCCTTAAAAGACAAAAAGCTATCTTGCACAAAGTGTCTGCAGATAGATTGATGATTAGAATGATGGTTTAATATTTCACTGGCTTCTGTCTCAACAGATTGGGCATCAGCAGTCGTTACCCTCAAGGTACAACTTGGAGAATAATCTCAATGTGCATGCCAGTCCGCCATGTTGCCTATGACCTGGGCACCCTTTGGGTTGTGACCACCTCTGGTTTGCTCATGAAGTGCACACACTAACGTGAAATGCATGCTCACTGTCCTCAGTGTCGGCCAATCTCTGTTTGTCATGGAAGATTATTTGTTTTTCGGGGACAGGGATCCCTTCAAGTGTTTTTTTTTTACTGTCTCCTCTTTAACATTCTGTCTTTTCTTTAGATTATCCAGTTAACAGTACACAATTAATGAATGATTTTTTTCTTAATGTAAAAGCTACGGTGTAACTATTCATCTTTCTCCCTTTTATCAGGCTACTACTTATTTTAAAAACAGGGAAAATTAAGACTGCAAGAAACCATTTATTCTTTTACAACAGAGTAGCTACAGTGAAGAAAATACTTTAAATACATTAACCAAATTACTTTTACAAGGTTACAGGGTAAATTTATTATCATTTTTTAAAACAAAACTGTGCAATTTGAATAAGAAATGGCAGCAACAAATAAGCAGTGTAAGGGTAACCTAATACAGTAAAGAGAAACCTCGAAGAAATTGGATACTTAAGAATCTCAGGCATTTATCACCACTTTTTTTCCAGTTGGCATACTCTACTGTGTTAATAAATGATCATGGAAGCAATTTCATCTGAGTTTTGTCATTCTTCATGCAAAATGTTAATGCTGTTGTGAAACTGAGGGGTGAAAAATAAAGGAAAAGTAAAGCCTTGCAGGTCATTCTACACATGTTCAAAGCTTACTTTGTTACATCCCTTTTTATTGTCCAGGGAGAACAGGGAACGGCAACACGACAAACCAAGTATGTAGACAAGACAACGTTAACGGTTAAAGAAGAATTTTTTAATGTTTTAATGAGGGTGAACTTGACTCACAACGTGGTTTACAATATGTGGGGGAGGAAAGGAGGGAGGTGAAGTGCCAAAGCAATGAAATCAATAAAACAAAACAAGGCCTATACTAATTTTTCTTCACAACACAAAAACCTCTGTCTTCTCTAAAAAAAAGGAGTTCAAAACAACTTTCAAAACGATACACAAGTGGCATCCATCCACCGCTAAACTAGTGTTTTTAGACAGAGTTTACTACGTGATGAAATGTACAGGGCACCCCAACTTACCTAACTCCTTTCTCCCACCACATACCTTTACCAATCCAAAACAAAAACAAGTCTGCCTGAGCATGTGTATTATGTGAGGACCAAATGAAAAATGAGAGTGAGCTTCTCAGCCAGGCTCCCTTTTATTAAAGGAAGGTAAGTTAAAACCTTTTTTGTTCTGTTACGTGTCTTTGGTATTTGTGTGCTTATGAAAGCTATGTGGGGTGAAAGTGGTTGGAGCGGTTGTCTTGGGAGCTTGCCATGGTTTGGACAGGATTGCCAGTTTGTTGTTCGCTTTCCCACACTTTTGGGTTTTGGTGACAAACTTGTTATTTCTGCAATAGAAAGGGTTCACAAGCGAGGACCACACCAATAATGAAATGTACGTGATAGTTTATTCAGGCGAAAAATGAGTACGATGTTGAAAGAGACAGTCGAGTATGAGTGCGATGTTGATGAAGTGTCAAATGGCTGTGGTGTGGGGAAGGCTTAGTCACTGAGTCACTTAGTCGCTTAGTTGCTCCCAGGCTGGCAGACCCCCAATGAGAAAGAGAGAGAGAGAGAAGGGTAGAAGAAGAGGAGGGAGGGTGGGGCACACGAAACAAGAACAGACAGGAATGAGAGGTGATGAGGCACATGACAGGATGAGGGGTGATTGAGATGTGGTCCTGCTCTGGAATTTCAGCTAAAGTTTTATCTCCATTTTACGAGCAAGGACCATACCAGCAATGAGATGTACATGTTAGTTTATTGAGGCGGAATATGAGTACAATGTTGAAAAAGGCAGTCAAGTATGAGTGCGATGTTGATGAAGTGTTAAACGGCTGTGGTGTGGGGAAGCCTTCGTCATTGGCGGCAGTTCCCAGGCTAGCAAACCCCCCAAAACCCTCAAGTACGGCGGTAAGACTGGCCATTGCGTGGATCCTGGAAGATCCTGGCATCTCTGCCTTTCTCTGAGAAAACTGACACAAAGGATCCTTTACACCTGTGTTGGGCACAGGCGTGTCTATTTTTCATGTGCCGGTAAACAAAACTCGTGGTGAATTCAGTGTTGTTTGTAGGTGAAGTTGAAGTGGAGGTGTGCCACGCTGTGCCTGCTGATGGTGTTATGCTGATTCTTGGAAATCATGTGACGTGGAAGGTATCAGCCAGTTTAACCAGTAGTTTTCCCAGGTCCTGCAGGGTAGTAATGTTCCGATGAAAATGGAAAAACAGATTCCTGAAGTGTTGTGTATGATTGATGACCAAAACGGCTAAAAATAAGCCACAAAAAAAGTTACAATTATGTTCTCTCTGTTGTTCTCCATTGTGCCACAACTGCGCTACGATGGGATGACATATGTACAAGAGGTAACCGTGCTCAGGTCCGGTTGCAGCTGGAGCAATGTGAGTGCAGGGTGCCTGGGGAGGAGGGACATGCTTCAGCGAGGTACAGAGCAACTGGGCCAAGTGTTAGTGCGCCCTGAGGCCTCTCTTTGGCCACAAGTTGAGAAAAGAATCACAGGTTACATAGAAACATGCCATACCTTACAGTCGACTGGTAAGACGAATCAGAAATGCATCCCATTCCGATAAATAACCAGCCATTTGAACACCCGATTATTGATTGTGTAGGTCCTGTTCCTTCCTCCAGGACTTGTGTGATGGGTTTGTTGACTTGTAATGTCAAAGTACCAGATATCATGCTGGATATCCATTGCACAAGCTTACAACTAAGTGGTGCATGCCCATGCTTGAGTTTGGAGACGTTGATGATGGAGATGCAAAAGAAATTACATTGAGTAGGTCCAAACACATTTTTGGAACCTGAGATTGATTACATATTGAAAATTGGATTGCTGAACCTTCTACTAAACCTGACTTATAGACTCTATCTCGGATGGATGGCTGCATTGACCAGGTCGGTGCTGCAAATTCTTTAGCAATTTCAATTGCTTGAGAGGTTATTGCAAGGTCCCGGATACTCTCCTGTCAGATCAGTGGACCAATCAATAAGGACATTGGTCCACCAAAGGGTGTTGCCGTCCAGTAAAAAACTGCTTTCGCAGAGGATACATCTGGTTCCTCACTCCTCCAGGAGCTACCTGTCTTCCTTCTCTTCATCTCCTCTAGGTGCATTCAACATATTGGATGACCCTCCATGATGACCAAAGAGGAACAATTTCCACGTCATGGGAGGAAAAAGGACACAAGGAAGCATGAGTTAACATAATGAGCACATGAGCACCAAAACATAAACTGCCTAAGTTGGAATAAGTTGGAACCCCCCCTTAAAATTGTATATATTTATCACCACACAAATAGAGAGAAATATAAATCTTGCTCATTGACATTGTTTTGCTTCTGACCTTTTTTAATTTCTGCATCGATGAAGTAGGTGATGAAGCTTTTAGTTGATTTGAAAAATAATGTTGGTCTAAGTGAACAAACATCAAAAGACGAACGGGAGAGAATAGTTAGACTCAACTACATAGGTCTCCACAGTTGATTGAATTGGAAAGGCACAGGTGATTGCGAGGGAGAGTGGCATGGTCTACAGCTGGTGACCAGCTGACTGCTGCTCTTCTTGATGACGTACACAACTTGCTAAGCAAAGTTTGGGATTGACCAAAAACAAACCTGACGGGAGAAGTGCGGTCCTCCACGGAAACTCAGACCAATGCGTACGCACATAAATGGAGAAATGGCAGAAAGATATACTAATTATCTTTCAATGTAGAGCTTAGGTCACATAAAATACGTCTTATTTCTTTCAACTATGGTGGAGATGCAGGGCTGGACGCGCTCAGCTGCAGCACCAACACCAACTAAAAATAATACACTGTCCCATTTGTTTGTACAAATAAAGGTTTGAACACAACTTGACCAACTCATTCAAACCAAGGGAATACTAATGACGCTACCTGAGTCACGGTGCGTCTTTCACAGCTGTGTCCCGCTCCACCCCTACTCCCTCAGGAGGGATTCTGTGCTAATTCCTGCCAGTTTCCCAGTCTTCATTTGTCTACACCTTGGCTTTGTCTTCTGACCCTTTGGAGGGGGCCGTACCACTAGGTTGGGAACAAGTGCACTAAACTATCTTAGTGAATAGAAGTAGCTTAAACTCGTCAGCAAAACCTTTTGATTGATTATGGGCATTTTCTCCATTTATTTTATGGGATTTGATATGACAGATTTTATGTAATTGAGTTTTTTAATTCATAGTATTGCTTCTTTCACTCTTGTAAATGATTTTAATGCTTCTTTCAACAATGGCAGTTGAATACATTTGAAAAAGACAATTATAACTCATAAAAAGTTATGTTATTAGTTATGAGAAATCTAAACATTGCAATGATTTCAGTGGGCTTGGGTTGACAGTCTCACTTCCCTGACAAGTTTTCATGTGTGACGGCTTCACAAGTAAATGATCTCACCAGCACACAAATAAACAGCTTTGCATCTCGTCTTTGCATTCCATCTCAGACTTTTTGGCCCTTTGTCAAGTTTAAAATGGGAGGCTCTACCTGACCAAAGCAGTCAAACCAGGTGCATTTTTTTAAAATGATGGGTTACAGTAAATGAATTTTATTAAATAGATTTCTTCCTTCCCCTAATAGCCTGCAGAACCAGTTTAGGAGGATTAGACAGCAGCGGTCAAGGACTATAAAAGCAAGACAAACCAGATGGGATGTACGGCAGCAGCTCCACACAGCTACAGAGCTACATCCAGAGATTCACTGCTGACTACAGACACACAAACACAGAGACGACATGAGAACTGTCGCAGCCTTTCTGCTGGTGCTGTGTTACCTGGCCGTCAGTGATGGTAGGTCACTAGGTTACGTTTTTTTTAAATGACAAATTAATTGTTGAACGAATTTATGGTTAAAATTGAAATTGATCGTTTTCCTAAAAATGGATATCAATAATGATTTTTGTCTTCACAACAGCCTGGCGCTGCAGTGAGGGTCCACGGCTGTCCACTGCTAGGCAGATTGATGCTGGCCAGGGGAAAGTGATCGCAATAAACTCATATGGCTATGTGTACTTTCTGATTGGATCGTCCTGGTACAGAATGAGCACAATTAGATTCAGACACGCCTCACTTGGACCTGCAGGGCTTTGGGCAACGAGTAACAGCGGGAACAGGGTCTACAAATATATAGCTGGCAACTTTGTTGTTTCCAGTGGTAACTATTCTTCTTCTTCTTCTTCTTCTTCTTCTTCTACTTACTATTATTATCATTATTATTCCTATAACCTACTACATGGAGAGAGTGAGAGATTCAGTTACTGCGTGCTGAATAAATGAGCCGTACTTCTGTGTACTTGTCTTCAGGTCTGTCTTTGCAGCAGGTGGATGCTGGAGGTAATGGTCAGGTTGTGGGAGTTGGCTCCTCCCGTGCCTATTGTCTGAGAAGTGACTTAGCTTCGAGCTACAAGAGATCTGGCTCCCTGAGCTGGACCAGCCTGTCGAGGGTTATGAAGTACATCAGCTGCGGAAAGTACGGATGCTGGGGAATCGACACAAGCAATCGGATCTACTTCTCAAAGGTTAGAAACTGCAGCACCAGTGACATACTGTATGTATACATATATATATATATATATATATATACATATATATATATATATATATATATATATATATATATATATATATATATATATATATATATATATATATATCTTTAACTCTTAAAGGTGTTGTTATTAAGAAATATATAATAAGCCCATTCACTCATTCATCATGATCTCCTAGTCATGTACGCTTTTTTTTATGACAGACTTTGTCACCAACCACCTGTGGCAACAGTCGCTGGTCACTAATTTCCGGGTCTGCAGTGATGGTTGAAGTGGGGACAGACGGAAGCGTCTTCGTGGTGAATTCATCAGGGCAAGTCTTCCAAAGGTAAGGCAGCAACATTTCAGAGGACGATTTTTTTGAATAAATAAAACATGGTATAATCTGAAGCATCCACATTCTAGTATGTATAATACCTACTGCAAGAACAATAACAACAGTACACATTTACAACCACAAATACTGAACTTTAATACTATGAACAATGTCTTTAAGGGCATGTTATCTTGCATGCATGTGCTCAGCGGTGCCTTTCAAAAGTTTGAAATTTTGACCTACACTCATTCAATCAGTGCAATTCTAAAATGCATCATCACTGTATGATCCATCCAACTTCACTAATTCCACCTGTGATATGAGGCAAAACGCTAAGTGTGGCTTCCAGTAACAGCATTTAATTGATACATATATTCATTAATATAAGCACTGAACATATGTAAAAATTGGAACGTAAACAGAATTTTCTTATTAGAATGATGGTTTAATATTTCACTGGCTTCTGTCTCAACAGATTGGGCATCAGCAGTCGTTACCCTCATGGTACAACTTGGAGAACAGTCTCAATGTGCATGCCAGTCCGCCATGTTGCCTATGACCTGGGCACCCTTTGGGTTGTGACCACCTCTGGTTTGCTCATGAAGTGCACACACTAATGTGAAATGCATGCTCACTGTCCTCATTGTCGGCCAATCTCTGTTTGTCATGGAAGATTATTTGTTTTTCGGGGACAGGGATCTCTTCAAGTGTTTTTTCTTTTTTTACTGTCTCCTCTTTAACATTCTGTCTTTTCTTTAGATTATCCAGTTAACAGTACACAATTAATGAATGATTTTTTTCTTAATGTAAAAGCTACGGTGTAACTATTCATCTTTCTCCCTTTTATCAGGCTACTACTTATTTTAAAAACAGGGAAAATTAAGACTGCAAGAAACCATTTATTCTTTTACAACAGAGTAGCTACAGTGAAGAAAATACTTTAAATACATTAACCAAATTACTTTTACAAGGTTACAGGGTAAATGTATTATCATTTTTTAAAACAAAACTGTGCAATTTGAATAAGAAATGGCAGCAACAAAAAAGCAGTGTAAGGGTAACCTAATACAGTAAAGAGAAACCTCGAAGAAATTGGATACTTAAGAATCTCAGGCATTTATCACCCCTTTTTTTCCAGTTGGCATACTCTACTGTGTTAATAAATGATAATGGAAGCAATTTCATCTGAGTTTTGTCATTCTTCATGCAAAATGTTAATGCTGTTGTGAAACTGAGGGGTGAAAAATAAAGGAAAAGTAAAGAATTGCAGGTCATTCTACACATGTTCAAAGTTTACTGTAATATACTGTATGACTCCTTTTTATATTATAGTTTTGATAGTAGAACCATTTTCACTGAACAAGGCTATGGTTCAGTAGTGTTTTTGGTTCCCAGGCCATCTTTTATCTGTGTGATTATACACAAAATAAAAAATGATAATTAATACTATATGAACATTATAATTACTCTGCTGTTATATCCCACACACTGGACCTATAAATCTGCACAACTATCATTGTAAACTGCAATTGTGCCTGGAAAGGCGACGCAACAGGAACATTTTTAAAAAATACCTGGGTCATATTTAATAGGAAGTCTTTGAATAAAATGTAAACTTTTTAACAACAACTACTATTTAAATCAGTATTTTAATTCTACTGAATTCTGGCTTTTTTTATCTTCATTTTACAATTGCTCTTTCTGAAAATGTATGGCCAAAGCCTTTACACTCTGGTTTCAGTATCACCTCCTTTAATTGCTTCAATGCTTAAGGTTAGCTAGACTTGTTCTTTCATTCGTTGTTGAATATCCTGAACCAGCTTACATAACTTACCAATGATACATATTTGTTCTGCCTACCTCTTGGGTGGAAGTCTGGCTCCTGGTGTGTATCCACACCCTTGTTTTGTGTTTTTCAGAGTATTTGTTTGATAAAAGGAAAGAGCATCTTCTTAAATATAAAACTACCTACGGAGCAATTAAATCCTTTACCAGTGAATTCTAAAACACTGACGAGAGACAAATCATGTGTCATTGAGGGACTGCATTTAGTTTCCTCTAAAAATGTTCTCGCCACTCTTTTTTTTTTTTACTGAAGCAACAGGTTCATATTTCTCAGAGGGATTATTGAACTGCTTCTGAGAGACAGGCGCTCACTTAAAAACACTGTAAAAGATATTTATATATAATGTGTTAAAAAAGGAAATTGCAAAGCTAAGTTTAGCACTAACATCACAGGTGTCTGAGATAAGCAGCTGAGGCTACCTTACACCTTTTTAATAAACTTAGTCTGGTGGAAGACTTTGTGCTGTGCGGTTGTATTTTAGCCTTTTTTTTCCTTCTTTGACATCCAGGACAAGTGACGTGCTGGAAAGCCAACAACTAAATGGCAATGAAATGCATCCTCTATCTGACACATTTAAACAATGTCAACAGTGATCACACACCTCTGCCAGGAGATGCTTGTCTGTCTGGTTCACTGTGTTATGTCTGCAGACTGAGCGAACGCTGCCAAACCCTGCAGGGAATACATCATGCAGCTAATCAAGAAACAGCTGTAAAAGGAAAGAGAACAAGATGAATAAAGAAGGGCCGTGCCTCACAAACTGAAAGTAACTGCAGTACTGGCTAACCAGTCTGGCAGCTCACTTCACACAATTAGCTAGATGTCTGATAACTCTTACCCAGTATTGTGCTAAATGTGTGATTACAGACTGCAGCCTAAATACACACACCACTGTCTGTATTTACCAGAAATGAATGTCATAGATGAGAAGAGATGGTGATTATCAGACTTAATGAGATTAACAATTAGCCCTATTTGGTTTCACTTAGTCCAATCATAACTGGTAATGCAGACATATTGGAGAGTGGTCCGTACGCCTCCCTAGCCCTTTAATGCTTTTATATGATTTAGTTTTATTTATGATGATGTTAAGGTTTGCTTTTTGTTACGTCCAAAAACAAGTCTTGTACCTAGGTTCTTTCTGCAAACCTTAACACTTCTGTTTCTTTGGTGGGGCTAAGATTATTCTCTCAATCTAAACCTGTTGTAACAAAAACAAAATGTGTAGAAGAAATTTAAAGGGACACTGAAGAATTAGCAATAATAATCAGTGTGACGATTGGAAGATTACATTTTTTCTGACTTCCCCACAATGTGTGTGGCTCTCAGCCTCAAGCTCATTTGTTACTCAAGGTTAAAAATGGCTCATAAACATGAAGTTTTCTTTTAAAAAGGCTCCAAAAAATCCTAAAATAGCAAGGTATCTTAGGCAACTGGACTTGTTTCAGTTTCTCGAAGATGTTTCACCTCTAATCCAAGAGGCTTATCAGTTCTAGAAGAAAAACAAGTCCAGTTACCTGCGATGGAGCACTTAGATTTATCATGACCTGGATGACTGAGAACCTTCATCAAATAGTTCTTAGCAAACATTTCTCAAACAGGAAGAAGTGGTGGATTTGCACTATTTTCAGTTGTGGGTTATCACATTTTGCTGCTCAAGTGAATATTTGCAGCAGAACAGTATACATGAATTTTGGATTGATAGCATATGGATCGCTTCTTTGTAGAAGTTGGTGTCTTGGACCTCCAGAAAGTGGTCCAAAGCAGAGATAACGTCATCATCACTGTCAAAATGCCGACCACTGAGCTCCTTCTTCATATTAGGGACGAGGTAGCAGTCTGAGGGTGTCAAATCAGATGAATAGGGCGGGTGAGATCAAATTTGTATTCCTGGATGGCAGCCATCCTAGCAATCACAGCTCGTATGTGGGTGTCAGACGGAATGCCATAAAATTTTGTACAGACATTCACTGTTCTCGTGATGAATCCTGCCTTTACCCTAGTGCCACCTGCTGGTCAATGCTTTCACTTATTTATTCAAGACATAAAACAGTATGTAATAATTTTGCATTTAAATGTCTAAAAACGACTAGGCCTTTATTATATATTATATTAAATTGTGTACTTACATTGAGTACGTAATGTGAATAAAACTTAACAACAATCGTAAGAGAGTGTGAACATTTATGCCTGTGTCATGTCAGATAGATTTTTTATCAGCAATGATGGTTGTTTAATGGTGTGTTCACCACCAGATTACTTACTTTGCCATAGCCATAAGCTAGCGAGCGAAGGCATGCACAGAGGATGTGTGTATCTGTGTGTTTGCATTCAGGCCAAGCACTGAACTAAGCACTCACCAGAGACTCCGGTGATTCCAGTTCTCTTATTTTTCCCCTCTCCTCTCTGCTACCTTCATGAAGTAAAGTACACTTGACCTCCAGCTTTAGTTGGCAGTCAACTTTGTAGTACATAAACATCTGATAATGAGGGTTACCTCCGCAGATCACTGCTGCATTTCTGGATCAGAGCAGAATCCGATGTGACTCTGGGTTTTTATTCCCTCCAGAAGGTCTGGCTCTGCACCTGATTCTCTCGTCCAGAGCTGGCCAACCTCGAGCAACTCTGCCCCCGCTCTGTCCGGCCCTTCCCTCACAACATTCAGCAAGCGTCTTTTTATTTGATAGAGGAGCCCCTTAGCTGCAGAAATTACAAATTGAATATTAAGTTAGAATTGAAGTTGAACAGTACTATAAGGCTTTGGCATGCGGTAATACTAATTTTACAGGATTAGGTCACTGTTGACTTTAAACCTTTAAATACATAGGTCTTTCATACATATAAGTGGTTGTGGTTCTAAAAGTATTTAACTTGGCCTAGAATATGGTCAATCTTGAAGATAATATGTCTATATGATATATGGCATCTTTAAATAAACTCAATCCCCCTTTTTTAGAGATAAAGTCTTTAAATGTCTCTTGATACAAGCAAGTGTTTGTGCATCGACGGTTTCTGTGCACAGGCACATGTGCCATTGTTTGCTAACATGTGCATCTGAGCATATACATGTGTGGATGTAAATATGAATGCCTTTGGTATGTAAAATTTTTAATCTATGGAGAAATTGTATTTGGATAAAGACATTTTCTTTCACCGTTAGGTCATGATCCAATCCAAAAACCTGTCCAAAAAGATACAAAATGAAAAAATAGTAGTCATCTGGCATAACTGATTTGATTGGCTCACAGAGAGAGCAAAGACAGTGGTGATTGGTTTCTTCCGGGTAATGACAGGGACCGTTGCCAGGCAATCAGTGGAGTTTCCAAATTACAACATCTACTGAAATCACGCACATGCTTGATGATGAAAACGTGCTAATTACCCAGCCCCTGAATTAGACCCATCAGCCATGTTTGGAGGGGCAGACATGATTAGTGGTGTGATTTTGTGAGGACAGCAGAGACAGGAAGGCGGGAGAGAGACAGGCAGGTGTGTGTGGAGTAAAGAGACATGTGTACATGTTTGTGGAAGCCTATGTGTGACCTCCGTGTTCAGGTGTGGATGTGGGAAAATCCAATCTTGTTGAAAGCCACTATTCCACGTCTTTGAATATATCAAGGTGGTTTCTATGGAAACCACATGCACTCCAAAAAGACTAGTGAATGCCTCGTAAACTGAAGTTTCTCTTCAGTTTAGAGAAGGGTCGCTTTTTCTATTTTTAATATCATTTTCATTATATTAAAATGGTCTCTTATTAGTTTACACTAATACACTCCTTGTAGCATATATGCAGCCTTATACCTTTTCCACCTTTTCATCAACTTGATATTGAAATGACTACTACAAGAAGCACAAGACATTACCTCAAATTCAGTCTTACCAATTCAATGTTTGAATGTGATGACAGATTACAATGATTTACAGATCAGATTTCAATTTTTAATAAGCTAGATATTAAATGGTGATGGCGCCCAGACAATAGTCTGACTGTCCGTGGTGAACTGGACCCTGTAATTCAGACGTGGCTTAACTAATTCTATCTAATTAACCCAATTTGTTTGTTTAAAAACAGTTTGATGATTGATTTGTTGAACCTTGATAAAATTATCTTAAAGGAGACATATTTTGCTCATTTTCCGGTTCAGAGGTTTTTTTTTGGGTTACTACTAGAATAGATTTACATGCTTTAGTGCTAAAGCATACAGCAGTTTCCTCAGACTGTCCAGTGCTGCAGCACTGTATTCTCCCTCCGTCTGAAATGCTCTGTTAAAGCTCCTGTCTCTTTAAGGCCCCCCCTCCTGAATACCCAGTCTCATCTGATTGGTCAGCTCACACATGCCTGACCAAGCACTGCTAACAACAAAAAAGCAGCTGTGCTAAATCAATTCTTAGGTGCCAAACTAGCCGCTAGGCATCAATTATGCAGATGTATAACATGGTGACGTAGTGTGATG
Source organism: Pagrus major (assembly GCF_040436345.1). Lineage (NCBI taxonomy): Eukaryota > Metazoa > Chordata > Actinopteri > Spariformes > Sparidae > Pagrus > Pagrus major. The sequence goes on from NC_133228.1 coordinate 6,744,461, forward strand.
TCACGTGGTCATGGAATTAAAGGCGGGACCACCGACGAGGCGTTTCAGAAGCAGTGTTTTCTGTTGGTGCATACTTTGACCTTTTTAACTTTCAGGATCTTTTACAAGCATAAGAACCTATATAACACAGTGAAGGAAAGGGAAAAAAAGCATAATAGGCCTCCTTTAAATGGCAGTGTGCTCTTATTTTGAAATAAAGGCAAATAGATATTTGCTTCACTGCATTACAGTATACATTACATGTATTCAGCATTCACACGAATACGAGTTACTTTTGAGATTAAAATTTTTACATAAAATAACACATGATAAAATATGATGCATCGTTAGAGATTAAACTACCCAACATTAGCCTACATTAAGTAGTTAAAACTGGCTCTTTGTCAACTGCGTACAACAGTAAAATGCTACAAGGTTCAAGGTTCCTTTATTTTTTATTCTACAACACAGGTAGTTGTTGTCCCTTAATGCAACATGAGAAAAGCCTTTTATTTTGGTGATCTAGCGAGGATGTCTTTTTCAAATACTGATGTCAGGAGTTCCCCCAGCACACACCGCACCAGCCTCAGATTTTTATTTACTTTCATGTTTTATTTATTTATTTATTTTACTCACTCACTGGTTTAGTTACACTTTATGTAAATGTCATTCCCAAATAGGAAAGTCTAAATGCTGTTTCAAAGCCTCCACCCACAACTCCAGGAATACATTTCTGCTGAAGCCTTTATTTATTATTATGTCGGCCTAAAAATAGGCAAAGCAAGTTTATTTGTATTGAAACAGAGCCAAGTGCTGTATTGAAGGTGAAGAAATGCAGCAGAACAGTAAAATGAATTGTTGTCAAATTAAAACATAGTAAATCTAAAAATATTGGAATCATCTTATGTACAATGTGTATGACAGTTTGGGACCCCCGTCCACATGTACTTATACTTTTGATACTTCATGTATATTTTACTGATGATACTTGCCTGACGTGATGTCACTCAGTGGTTAAGTTGCATTGTGGGTAATGTAGGCACCAGGTTTTCAAGAGAAGGTTGTGTAGGAAAAAAAGGTGACATCACTGGTTCAGCCTCATCGATTTTGATAATTTGTTTTTAAACTGTCCATTATGAGTCCATCAGTGTTATAGGAGTGCAATGCTAGAGCAGTGGACTGCTTTTCAAAACCTTGCTCCTACTTTACCCACAATGCAATTCAGCCACTAAGTGATCACTGTCAGTTTACCAGATTACGTGCAGCTTCCTCTGGAACCACAACAGCTTTCATACTACTTTTTTCACATAAACTACCCAAGAGTAAAGTACTTACAGAGATGTTGGTTCGAGTCATTATGACTTGGATTCGAGTCGAATCGACTAACTGTTTTGATGACTTGCGAGTCGCGACTTGACTTGACAGGAAATAAATGACTTGATACTCGACACCTGTGACTTGACTTGAGATATGACATTGACCTGGGTGACTTGTTGTGTTTATTTTATGTTTTCAGTTTAGACTTTTTTTTGGTGTTTTGAATCTGGCTGTCAGTATTTCACTGTTCACATCAGTGATGGGGAGGGAATAAGAAATAAATCAGCTTTATAAAGTAATTTTTTTCTTGTTTTTTTACATTTATTTCACTAAATATTAATAATTATGATACAAATTCAATTTATTTTCTTTATTTTTAAACAAGTTAGATAAATTGGCCAATAATATCATTTTAAGTTAATATCAATGAGTTTGGGAGTTTTTTGCACCACTCCCAGGACTCACCAGATTTTTAGTGTGTGTCCCTTTCAAACACATGAACCATTACCTGGACACCTCTCAGGGACCTCTGTAAGCATCTCCAGCTGGTCCCTAGACTCTACAGCAGCACATACTGTATATCACCTTCCCCACAGCTCTCCCCACTACCAGGTACTTGGTGTGCTACACCGCCACCTGGTGTCCGGCCGAGCAGCTGCACTCCCCCGCTGAGCGCTCAGACGGGCTCGGCGCTCCGAGGTCTGCAGGCTGCCGCCGCTTTCTCTCAGCCTGAACACAGCCTCATCTCCCCGCAGAAAACCCGGGCTGACGGCCGTCCTCCCCGCTCTCCAGGAACATCTCATAGGAGACCTTAAACTGCTTTTCCCGACGCTGTGCTCCCCCCTTATAAAGCCGCCTTGGTCTGCTTGTGTGAATAAAGAGCTGCGGTAAAGAGAGAGAGACAGCCTCCCCTCTTCATCTGCTACACACCAGGTAAGACAATTTAGCATCAATTTGGGAGGAAAAAACGTGCGATCTTGCCACTTGGTGTTCCGCTGCTGGTTTATGAAGCGCCCAGAGGTTTTTTAACAAAAGATAATGCACACTATGGTTTGTTCCAGATAGACTGCACCTGCTCTAAATGAGTGTGGCTGCTTGTTGGGTGTAAATATACAAACCACTTCTGCGAGGTGCTGTCAGAATCAACAGTGAGGCACTGATTATTTATGAATGCGAGCCTAAATGCATATGCACAGATTGCTGTCAGTGAGTGATGAGCAGGAAAAAAGGCAGACTAACTGGGACTCATGAGGCAAATATCAGGAATCTTACCATCCATATCAATGGGACAGCTGCTCACTGAGATGCTCACTTCTATTGGAACTAGTTGCATATTTATTAAAAGAGCTGAACTTGTGGTTGTGATGAAAAGTAAAGCGGGTGCAAAAGTGAGTCAAAGAGGGCTGCTTTCTTGGTATCAACCTGTTTTTCGTCCCTGCCTCTCTTTTATAATGACAAAGTTTATGTGAAGCTGCAGACCTCCTGACAGCACGGTCACATCTATCCATCACACCGCCCTCGGCTTCCTTTACAGCGTCCTCCAGGCTGAGGATGCTGCTATAGGTTTTACCATTCACGAATTATTACCTTGGGGAAACTGTTGTCTGAGGTCTGTTGTTATGAGGCGCAGTTGTGGATTAGGGCTCATCCTGATCTATTTAGTATCACTCACAGCCCGCTCTCACGAATGCCTGGAAGATTTTTAATAATGGATGGCTGAATAGATTCACTGGCTCGCAGCATCGATTTCTGTCTGTATGGGGCTGTAAAAAGTCGCCTGATAAGAAACCCATGAAGCTAAATGTCATGAAACCAAAAAATCCATAGTAATCATGCAGTAAATTCTGAAATGGATTGCATATAAATATGACGGCAAACCCAAAGTCATGCAAACTATGAGGGAACTTTAAATTAACAGAAATCTTGGGGAATTATGGTGGTTTTTCTGAACCCTAACCCTGACCCTTTTTTGGAAAGATTGGATCCAAAATTTCCTAAATTTGCCCATTGACGTGTTTCTCAAGCATCTTTTGATTTCACAGCTTGTAAGATCATGCTCTAGTCTTTGTATTTGTTCCAGAGAATAATGACTTCTTTATTGCCCCTAATTGAATTACACGCCCAAGTTGGGCGCATCAATTATTTCCTTGATTGTGTAACAAGTGAGATGCTGCGGCATCTGGTGTCCCATCCCGCAGGAGTGTGGGGCCGGAGCTGGCTGCGGGCCCACTGATAGCGTTAACCCCCTCATTCATTCAACCAGAAGCTGCAGAATTGAGAGGGCTCAGGATCTCATCCCTGGGGAATACTAATAACCTTACCAGAGAGATTTGTCTAAGCCATGCTCACTATCAGCCCAGTAGGCAGGCGTGATAGTGTGCCAAGACTCTGCAGTCATGTTGGGGGTAGATATAGCCTGGTAGGGTGAATGAAGCTGCTTAAGTAAGCGCTTTGATTAGCCCATGAGAAGTCATTAGCACTGGTGAATGCTGCTCTGAAGACCAGCAGGTAGACCCTGTAGTTGCCAAGTCAGGTTGAGAGCAGCTTTCAGCAGGACTGTGGTATTTGGGGTCCAGTGTGTTAGGACATGATTTGCTAGGATATAATGTGAACTGTTTGTTTCACTATCGATGAATTCTTCAATTATTTTATATGATAATCAGTTAATCATTTGTTCTGTTAAATACAGAATCCTCATTTGAGCAGCTTAAACTGGAGAATATTTTTTAATTTTTTTGTTATTTAAGTCGATAATCAAAATAGTTGATGATTAATTTCCTGACGGTCAACTAATCAATTCAGCAACTAATCGTTGCAACTCTAGAGTAAATCTTGACTGCAGGTATTTCTGTTCATTCCTTCAAAATCCTTAAGATGCTATAAACCCATTTAGATCAGGGGAGACAAGTGAATGAAGTAAAGAAAATGTTTTTTTTACAGCAGGTGTTAGCGATATCTGAGTCCTGTCAGAAAGTCTTTGGCACTTCGAGTCCTCAGGGAGATTTTGTGATCGAGGGGCGTCTGCTCTGACCAGCAGCAAGGAAAATCCCCCCATGGAGTCCAGACTGGTGATGGTGGCGGCAAATGACTCTTCTGAGACTGAAGCTGATGAATCTGATGAATCTGCAAAGACCGGGCGGTGATGGGGAGGTGGAGGGGCGCGCAAAACAGCAGCATGAATGAACCAAAGGCGGAGACATAATCGTATTTACAAAGCCAGCAGCAAGCTAATAGACTAACAGTGAAGGTGTGTCACTGCGACTGAATAGATGTGACCGGCTGATGTGACAGCTGATATCCATTGACAGCCCCAGATAATGAAGCAGAAAATTATGTTGTGAGCATGCGTCAGAGGAGTGAATGACAGGATGGGATGAGGAATGAACCAGAGACCAAAGCATGCAACAGAGTAGTCTCATGTCTGATCTTTGGCGAGAGCATCATTCTGCAGAGACAGCTGTTTACAACTAACAAGTCATTTGTCCAAATTAATTTGAATGAAAGCTACTTACTTGATTCTAAACTATGTTGTAGAATTGACATTGGTAAAATTTCAGTGCCAGTTTGTCTAACTGATGTGAAGAGTTAACGTTACCCTTTGCTTTTGTCTGTTTGATTGTCCATTCAGCTCAGATTGCTAGTCCTGGGCAACGGGGCATGCAATGGGTTGATGGACAAGAACGAAGAATTACGTTTCTTCCCACATTCGAGCAGTTTGAATTCCAAATAAAAAGTGGTCTTTTCTTAGCTAAGTAGCTTTTAATTCATTTTTATTTCCTGTCCATTTTTTTACACTTGGAAAGAACTCTTTCTGTTGGCTTTGATGGTTGTGTATATCATTTTATTTGCTCTGGTTTCTGTCTTGACTTCATCTCAACCGTGTCTGGATGTGGTCTTGGCTTCGAACTCCAGTGGAGCAGCTTGATGAATTAACTTCAAGTTGACTAAGAACAACCTCTCTATTTCCCTGGCTTTTGGCTTTTAATCTGTGATTTTCTTTTTGTTTTCTGCTCTCTGTTTGTAATAATTCAACGGTGACTAATTCACTTTCATTTATTTCTGTCAAAGCACCACGGTGAGGTATTGAACTGCTTCACTTTCTTTGGTATTGACAGAAATGTGTCTGTATTTGAGAGCACTGAAAGTTGTGTGGTCAGGTTCAGAAGACTATTTTATTCATGCACAGATCTTGTACGTGTTTCGGATTAGGGAGCTTTTAACATTTTAGAACTCTGACTTCTTCTGTAAAATGAAAAAGAGAAAATGTGTGTTGGTAAGGTACCGGAACAAAGGATAGAAACCGGGAAATTGGACTGGTGGTGTTAGAAACATTTCCTTTCATGAATTCTCTGGTGTGAATTTGTGGCTTCACTATGAGTAGCTCGTTTGAAATGAGAAAACGATGAACAGTTTGGCGCTGCGTGGGTTTTCAGGTGATGAGATGTGGAGCAGGTATGTGTTGGGGCTGAACAGTTCATTGAGGTTGATTGCGAGCAGTCGGCTGCGGTGCACGAATCCGACAGGGGCAGCATTGATCCCTGAGGGACTCGACCCCCATCTCCAGCTTTGGTCCCTCCATTTAGCTCTCTATTATCACTGTCTCTCTCATCGTCTGCCCCTTCTAGTCTTCTGGACTGCTTTGATTGTACTTCCATTCAATTGCTAGTCCTGTCACTTTACCCTTCCTCATTAAATCTGTCCTCTTCTCTATTCGTGTACCTGTAACGCTCTTTTTCTCTCTGTACCTTCTTCACCACATGAATATGTTAGACGTTAACAACTTTTGTTCTCCTCTCCAATCTCCTCAAGTCTCTCCTCATTTCCCTTCCTTCTTTTTCTTTCATGTCACTACTTTCATTTTACTTCTTTTCTTGCCCTTGGGTCATGTCTGTGTTGGATCATGAGGGTAGCGTTTCACTGAGATCAATGATGGCTGAAGATATTTCATTTAAAGTGTCAGATTAAATTAGGACAAACCTCCGCAGACGAGGCTTTAACGGCTTTGATGGAGAGCAGCGACATGCTCTCCTATCAGCATCGATTAGCGCTATTGTCATTTTCTCGTTTGATTAATCGGACCCTAAGTAGTACCTGGAGGGACGCCATCTGATGCTCTCATGGATTAATAATTAGTTTAACTCAAAACTGACTAATCTATAGCTGAACATTGCTCCGGTACATCTCGCAGCGTTGTCTTCGGCCCAGTGAATCTGGGCTGACCCATAAAAGTCGGCTCTGTTAGCACACTACTTGTGGATGCTCAAAGAGTTGACTGCAAAGCTTTTTTCGACACCATCAAAGATTCAGAATTAAAAGGCTGTTACAAAAAGGAGAATAGAAGACAAAAGCTATGTGTAATCAAGGCGAAGACATGAGAGCAGGAAACAAACGGCTGTTTGTTCTGTTTCCTGGAGAAGCGAAAGGCCTGCTTGTGTCTCCACACAGAGAGAATAGGGAATAATGAGAGATGCAAAGAGAGAGTGGGAGGGGGATTATTTGTCACCAGTGAGTGTTCAGGGCAGAGAGCTTCATGACACTGATGGCCTGTGAAGCTGCTCTTAGAGGATGCTGAATGAACTTGTCATGACAGATAGCACACTGCGTCCCTGAGCAGCCGGGAGCTGTGGATAAATTCTCCAGGACAATGAGGGATTGTACGGGTGGTGTGGAAAATGAAATTAGGACTTGCACCTTATCCTCCCCGAGGTGAGTTCACAGTGGAAGGGGGTAGGTAAGCGAAAAAGTGAAATAAAATTTCTGGAGCACTTTGATTTTCAGGTTTTGACAGTCTCTTGTGTTTTGCTGTCTTTTGTCTTCATGTTAAAATTAATCAAAGTACAATCACACAATGACACCATTTTCACTAAATATGTTGGCAGGATTGCTGCTGTGGCTGTCACTCAATGAAAGGTACTTGATGCAAGAGGACCTAATTTACTAAAATCTTTTAACAGTGACTTTTTGAAGCAGAAAACACAAAAGATGCGCAGGGACGCCGGATTTAAGTGAAATAAACTGTTTGTTTCTGATACAGAATTACCAGACTGGCTTTGGTGGAACCATTGCCATAAACTGAACACAATGAGCCTTGGAAATATAAAAACATGAAAGAAAATTACTTGGACACTGTCTGCATACTTGATATTTTAGACCATGATGCTAGCAGCATAGCTGTAAACTGTAATCCAAATCAGAACACAGGTGAGGAGCAAAAAGGGGTGGGAAAACAGACAAAGGGAGGAAATGAAAAGCAAAACTGGCCTATTAGGAGATTACTTGAGTAGTTGGACATGTTCTGGAGCAGCGCTGTTAGGTAGGGAGCTAATGGTGAAAGGGATATTTTGAAAGGACTGAATTTCCATCGAAGTGACCTGGCTTTGACAGCATCGTAACTTTTCCAAGACTGGAATAGATTTCTCCTATAAAGGGCTTCAGACGGAGATTAATGCAGAGTGGTCCAAAATGCTTGTTTGTGGATACTAACCTTTCTTACAGCTACTTCAACAGCCCGTGATTCCACCATTGCCTTCTTGACACCTGACACAGTCCTCCTTTCCCTGCCATAATCTCCATCAGCCAGTGTCTCTATTAACTTTTTCTGGTCCAGATAAGGGCAACAGAGTGTATGTTTTTCTTTGCCAGCAACATCCCACTTCATATTCACACAATCCCACACATTCTGTCAGTGTGCTGAATATGGAGCTGTTGAGTGCAAACATGTTCTTCGACTGTCGGTCAGCTCCGCAAGGGTAGTTGAGGGGAGGGAAAGTGGCCAGTTCTTTATTTCTCTATGACTACATTTTCTCAGGCAATCTATGGGTTTAAATTGACAGTATTAGATCATTTTGTCCACCATATTGTTTTGGCGCCCTTGTTATAATCTAAATATAAAGCAAGGAATCTCTGTCCGTCTGTCGGTCTGTATGTTATTCATATATCTCGAGAATCATTCATCTGATCTTGGTGGGTTTGTTGCTGAGGACCCAAGTTAGTGCAGTGTCAAATGTGGTGCAATTTGGACACACAACATGTTCATTGTTAACAAAATCTTAAAATAAACAGCTAACACCGCTCTGTGCAGCATTGGGGGCATCCACCACCTCACGTGATCTCATGGGGAAGCAGATGTCAACAAAATCGAGATTAGCATGGTGCAACAACAGGAGCTAGAATGTTGATAAAGGTTCTCAGTCATCCAGGTCATGGTAAATCTAGGTGCTGTATCTTAGGCAACTGGACTTGTTTCAGTTTCTTGAAGATGTTTCATCTGTCATCCAAGAGGCTTCTTCAGTTCTAACTAATTGGAGGGGGGGGGGGAGTGGCAGGCTTTTAAACCCTGTATGGGAGTGTCCTTACAGAGTCATTAAGGACATGCGTGAACTCTGAGTTTCAGAGTCGTTAGGGCCACTTGTGGGTCGTTGACCCAACTGGCCTTCATGTGGATTGCTAGGGCTAGGTGAGCCCAGGTGTGAATGGTTTGACAGCTAACGACTCTGAAACTCAGAGCTCACACCTGCCCTTAACGACTCTAAGGAGACTCCCACACAGAGTTTAAAAGCCTGCAACTCCCCTACAGTTAGTTAGAACTGAATAAAACTCTTGGATGAGAGGTGAAATGTCTTCAAGAAACTGAAACAAGTCCAGTTGCCTATGATACAGCACTTAGAAAGGGCTAGAATGTTTACTGTTGCTTGGCAGCACTGTCAGCTGCTCCGACATGCCTCTCTCATTGGCTGTTGTTGTACCTTGCAATGATCTAGGTTTAGTAAATATCAAACATATTTGATATTATCAGGGCAGCCCTAATGAGTCCGTGAGCATTTCAGGGGGCTTAAGACTGGATCTGTTAACCCATCACATTACCAGATAATCTGTATCAAACTGCATGTTTTGAACAGGCACTGCACTCATTCAGTTAAAACAAGAAAAAAGTAGAGTTTGAGTTTGGTCCTCTGTGGCAGGCAGCCTCAACAGTAGCTTTCAGATTTAGGTTTAAAGTGTCATTGTGTCAATTACATGCTCTAAATGCTTCCATCATTCTCTTGCAAACTGTGGTTTTGATCCAAACCAGCTGAGCTCTGATTGAAACTGATGTAATACATTAGTGCTGCTAAGGAGTGCTGACTACAGGCGCGCCACATTCCCTTTGATTGGCAGGGTTGACGACAGGGCCTTTACTTTGATTCAAGGTCAATTAAATTGTCATTATGCAACACAAGATTGTAATTCCCTAAGCTTCATACACACAGAAACAAATGCTATACAGACTAATTTCTAAATAATAATCAAGTCACAAAAAGAAACTTTTTATGGTGGAGTCTCACGGCCTGAGGAAAAAAGCTGCTCTGTGGTCTGGTGGTTTGACAGCAGATACTTCTGTATCTCTTGCCAGACAGAAGCAGGGTGAAAAGACTGCCAGCGATGCCAGCACCTACTTGCTCTCATGTGTTGTAAGTGTATCAGTGGGCTAAATAGACCTATTTCAGTCCTGACTCATGCTAATGTGTTAATATGAAACACCGCCGCTGTGCACCACACAAATGACATGAATCTGCATTTTTATGCCATTTGCTGCAAGATTGATAAGCAATCAGCCTGAATGTGGCAGGCTAAGGAGAAATATCCACTCCTGGTTCTTATTTACATCAGGCTCATTCATCTCCTGACGCATTTTAAGCGGAGTTTGACATTGAAATGGGTGTGTATTAAACACAGAGAAAGGAGACTTGTGTGTGCATCGTAGAGTTTTTTTTTTTTTGCTCCCACTTCGGAGCAAATCAGAAATGATGAATGGCATGGCGGTTTAATGATCTTGTAGCGGAAAGGCAAGTGCTGAAGCAGGCACATTACATGCTAACTGCAGGGAGATGGAGATCGACTTCTGCCAGAAGCCTGCAGCATTCACATGAATAGCCTCCACCTCAATTAAAGGAGTGATCTGTGGAGAAAAAGGATAAAGGAGAAGTCATACTTATGGGATCCCCTCTACACCCCCATACAAAACAACCCAAACCCTCCCTTGTGACTACAGCTCCCTGGATTTTTTTATTAAGAATACGCACTAGCAGCAGAATTGGGCACGTTCGCTGTGACTCCCGAAGGGTTTGTCACTATCTGCCAACTCTCTAACGCACATATACATCTATACACCTATTCTAGGGAATTAAGGGGGCTAATTTACATTTTACAGAGTTTCTTGTGTTTCTGGAAGCCCCACCGTCTCCAACATGAAGCACTGCGCTGTTCTCTCTTTCTCTCTCGGCACAACTACTCCACATCACAGGCTCTTATCACATGTCAGCCGGGAGCTTCAGTCCCAATTAGAATTACATCTCCATTAAGATCTTTAACTTGGTTGTTGGTGGCGTTCAAAGGCACATGCGAACATTTCATTAACCTAGTTGACTCCTTTTGCTGTATGTCTGTCTCTGTATGAGAAGGTAGCAAGGCCTGAAGACTTCGAGGAGCACTAATCTGCTCTCAATGCATTTGTCTGCTGCACAATGCAACATGTCGTTATGAAAGTATTAAATCCTCTCCACGCCCCTGAGGAGTCCTCAGAGCTCTGGGTTTAGGGATTGTGTTCGTTATTGTTTGTACTTGCAAGTTTTTATATGACATTACTCTTTGGAGTCAGTTCTGTTAAAGCAACTAGCTGCGTGTGAGTGTGTGTGAGACTCTACTTGCATAACCAGTAGTGGCGTATGTCTGCATGCATGCGTGTCTTGGCAGATTTGGCCGCAGCCCCGGCCAGAGAATGTTGCTGACACAAAGAGAAGGCAACCGCTTCTTCTCCTCGTACAACAATCAGCATGGCATTAATCGTACCATCAAAGCAGTGGTGGGTTAGCGCTCATGGGTTGGCGGCGGGTAAACTGAACGTGGCCCACATGACTCATGAGGTTTTCGGGGGGTTATGCGAGTTCATTTCGGTTAGCAACGCCACATGTTAATGTTTCAATGTACATTTCAAAGCATGAGCTTCGGTGTTGGTGCCAGAGGATGCAAACCTCTCGATCTGTGTTAAGAATTTATTGGCTTGAGGCTACATGGAAAATTACCAATCCTGGTGCATGTAGTCTCACTGCTGTATGTTAACACACACACACACACACACACACACACACACACACACACACACACACACACACACACACACACACACACACACACACAATCTGTTATATTGAATATTCTACAGTGGTAGTGAAGAAGGATACTTTTTGAGCGCAGAGTAAATGGAGGTAGATTGAAATGTAGACTGTCACCCATGGGATAAGGATTGATGGGAAAAATGGCCTTATTTTTAGTGAGACACTATGAAGAAGCTACATTATACATAGGGCTGCAACTTACGAGGATCTTTATTGTTTATTAAAATGTCGATCATTTTCTTTATTAATCAATTAGTTGTTTGGTCCTTAAAATGTCAGAAAATAGTGAAACATGTCGATCAGTGTTTTCCAAAGCCCAAGATGACATCCTCAAATGGCTTCTTTAGTCCACAACCCAAAGATACTCACTTTACTGTCATAGAGGAGGAAAGAAACCAGAAAATATTCACATTTAAGAAGCTGAAATCAGAGAATTTACATTTTTATGAAATATAAAATTATGCTTACTAAGCTTCAGGAACATGGAACAGGAACAGCAAAGGCCACTTTTTATTAAGTGAGATGATTGTTAAAAGTCACATTGTATTGTAGTGATGTTGGGAAATGTGTGTTGGAGGATTGATACAAAGTCAGAGCTACAAAAGAAGACAATGATACACAACCAAAGATGTGTTCCAAATTCTGTATGAAGTTCCCACCAAGCACATGGTTTCACAACACCAATTTCTTCTACGGCTCAATACAGAGGGCTGTGACATGACGCTGTCAGCTCATCCCCCAGAGCACTTGAACAAATGTGAGTTTAATGTCTAATGTTTGAATACCATCACCTTCCTCGGTAATCCTGTGCATTGACATATCCTCCTCGTCCATGTCTATAAAAACTCTGGTTGAAAATGTTGTGAATCTCAACTGTGGGCTGGTGTCACCACTGTTCCACTGGGGCGGGATATGTGTCGTCAGACTTTTCTATTAAAAATGCTGTTTTAAGTGTTTCGTGTCCTCTTGTAAAGTCTCTGTCCAAGCTCTTGACAGTCGCTGAAGCCATGTGCTGTTCTATCTACAGCAACATGAGCCCATGCAGCGCTACTGAAAACACCCAATCCAGAATAACTGACCCAAGAACTGAGGTCAACAGTACCCACTCAGCAGCTTTTTACTGGAAGGTTAATCCTCCTGAAGTAATGTCTGTGGGGAAATCCTATGGAAAAATCATCACAATGACTTTATTCCCAGAGAGCAGCGGATATACAGAGAGATGTTTTGTTGGAACAATCTATATTGCTGTGTCCATCAAAAGCTGCATATAACGGTCCACTTGGGTAATATGGCTGTATTTGCTCAAAAGTAAGTGAAAACGGTACAAATATAGCATTTCTGAGGCCCAAGGGCAGCAACTCATGCATACAGAATGAACTCTAGTTTGTTTATCATTTCCCCTCTCATTTCACTGGTGTTGCTGCTAATGTCCTCTGGGTCTAAATGACACTGCAAACCCTTTAATCTCCGACTGATACACACACACATACATTTGTGCACACATCACACAGCAAAGCATCTCATCCAATTACTGATTCAGCATCAATAATTGTCCCAGACACTGTGCTCGTCAGAAGATACTCAACGCAATTAGGCTCCCCTGCTTTGTTAGCAACTGGATTGACAGGATGTGTATGAAGTCACTTTGGATACAGGCAGATTTTGCACTCACTGGCTGCCTGATATGGTTTGAGGTTATGTCAGAATTGCCATGCATTTCCTGCCATGGCCTTGTAGACTGGTGGTCAGTCATTGATCTGTGTAATGAGTTAAAAAGTCAGAATTAGACTCAATTTATGTGCATCGTTTGATTCCTGGGATATAAGATATATTGTAGACTTGCATTGGTTTTCAAGGATAGTAGTTTCCAGAAGCCCTTGCACACTGATGAAAAACATAAGGCACATGGCAACAAGTTTCTTTTCACCCGATCACCCATTAGTATAGGATAAGATTAACTAATATCAGCTTAGAAATTAGACCAACTCTAGTGATCAATCGATTTGCAATTATGACTCACAGTGTAGTAATATGTTATGATACAGTGGTTGGTCTGTTGTTGCTGGAAGTAGGACGGTCCTGAATACCATTCTTGGGGCTTTGAAGCTTCCGTGAGATTTTTCCGCAAATATTCTTTCATCAGACTTGTGGTGATGACAGGAGGGAGGACATCAACCATTGTTTGCTCCATCCCCACCTCCAAAGTCAACTTGACAACTCACCGAGTGTTGAACAGTTGCACTGCCGTAGGCAGAGTCGACCTCATGCTTATTTTCTTGATACTGTTCTTTGCGTACTACTATCACACTTGTTGTTTATGTGTGCGCCACATTATCCACATTATTGGTATCTATCAGTCTTTTGTGTCTTTTTTGGTGTAGCTGACATCTTCTTCCTCTTCAAAAATAAAACTAAACTAATCAAAACAAAAACGAAGCACTCAAATGCTGATTTGGATGTTGATTACCATGGCGATGGCCAAACCTTCATTTCAAAGCATTCAGATCAGCGCTAGTTGGAACCTCTGAGGAAATTTGTCAAATTGTGTGGTTCCTAATTAATATTTCTCTCAAAACAAGGTGAACCACAGATATTTCACCCAACATTTCATTTTTACGTGTTACAAATCTGAAGAAAGGTCATGTTGTATGCATGACAAGACAAATTTTTAGCCTCATTTTTTTTGTGAGGAGTGAATTAGGTTGGAGCTTGTTTTTAAAACAATATCTTGTTTTAAGCTGGTTAACTTATTTCAGCAAAGCAAATAATGCTAAATGCTAACATAAAGCTGCAAAAAATGACTGTTTTTTACTAAATACATTAGTTGCAGGTGTGTTAACGGCAAAGCAGTGCTTTTATGTGACTAATGATTATGATTTGCCAAATAGACAGAACACCAGATAATGTTGAATTCAGTTGAAAGCTAAGACATAAATGAAAGCAAATGTACGCAGTCTTTGGATTTTGTCACCCAAGAGCTGGGAACCTCCAATATAGCCAACAGAGAGATTGTTATGTGAAAGCCTGTTTTGAAACACTTTAGAATAAACTTGTGGCCTCAGAAGTGAGTGCCTAACTCTAGCTATTTACTTATAAAGGCTCTGCTTCCTTTTCAGAGTCTTTGGATTGATGCCTTTATCATAATTGCCTCTAACAATAGATAATGAAGCAATTATGAGCTGTTTGGTTTCTTAACACGCCATGAGTTGCCTGTAAACCACCATATACGACCGCACATTAACTGAAGGCAGCAGAGAGACGGAGGGTGATGTGGAGGAAGCAGCTGCCAAGTGGGTACATGCCAGCACTTAAAAGTCTGGCCTGCTGATGTGCGTCTTTGGTCAGGGAGTTAATAAACAATGGAACAGACCTCTGAGGGTGATAAAATCCTTTCTTACTCTCTCCTTTTCACTCCCTATATCCTCCCTTTACTTATGTCCTATTTGTCAGGACACTGACCTGGTTTGACATACTTTATCCGGCGACCTGGTTGAAAATTCCTGGTTGATATTTGCTTCTTAGATACAGTGTCATCCCCTGCTGACAGGATGGAAATGAGCACTAGACTTGTTCAGCAGCTTCAAGGTGCACCAGCGTGTCGACATCCTCAATGTAAGAAGACTGGTGATGTGAAGGCCTCTATGAATCCAGATTGACTCACCCACTGTGTTAAGCAATATTGGTGATGCAGGAATTAGTGCTGAAATGATGAGTTAGTCACAGAAAACTTGTAAATATTTTTGGTTACGGCTTCTCAAGTTTGAGGATTTAGCTGTTTTTCCCTGTGTAATATTGCTGTATAGGGAATTTGGGATTTGGGCTGTTGGTTGAACAAACTGAGGGAATAATTACTAGAAAATAGCAATAGCATTTTCGGAATATGCTTATTTGACAAAAGTTGGATCAGAAGATTAACACTTATCTCATATCTGTCTATTCAATTTGAAGCTTCAGCCAGGATAGGCAGCTTAGCTTATCATAAAGACTGGATGCAGGAGGGGGAAACTGCTAACCTGGCTCTTTCCAAAGTTCCAGCACCTCTAAAGCTCACAAATGAAAGATAAAATATGTCAACATTTCTGCATTAAAATGTCTAAAAAAGACCAGACTTTTGTTATATATTTTGTTGAGCTGTGCACTTACATGATTACATTAGCTAATATTCAACATATAGGTATGCGAATGGCATCAATCTCAGAAAACTTGCAGTAAGATAGTGAAGAAGTGCAGTTCCTTAAATGTCAACCTTTTCCTAAACTATTTAAAATAAACATGAACTATGGTTTCTGTTGGATCCATTGTATGTGAATAAAATTTCAATAACAACTAAAAGTACAGTACAGTAAGTAACTACGTTCTAATAGACATTCTGCTCTAGCTGTGACACGGATTATACCACAGACTTTTCTGTTTTATCTGGAGCTTTGAACTGTATGTTTTTACTGTATATGTATCAAAAACCCTAACCCAAACTAAATTATTATAAACTACTGACCCTCTTAAATGTTCTCCGCTCTCTCAGTCTGTTTCTTCCTCTCCACCTCTCCAGTTTTTGTTCGGTACATGACCCACCACACTTGCACGGCTGGTTGAAGTTATTGAATGCACAGATCAATCCATTTCCACGGCAAGAACTGGTTAGACACGGTGGCTGGAGCCTAATATTAGATATTTCAGTGATGAGATTTTTTTCGCACACAACCGAGAGGAATGTGACGGACAATCAGTTGACAACTGAAGCGTCTCATGCTGTGAGTCATGCAGTCCGTGTAAACATAAAAATGTAAATGCAACATGGAAAGCTCTTGTTGCTGATGTCATTTAGCTCCTTTTGGCTCCACAGGCCTCTGTGGTTCTGTCTTTAGTGGTTTTTGGAAATCACTCACTTGCCTCTTAGTTCTGTCTTTTTTTTTTTTTTTTTTATGCTGTTGAGGCCCGGGTGGTTGAGTGAGACGGTTTCCATTACTGAAGTCTGTCACCACACAGAGCAATCTTGATGCCAGGCAGATTTTTTCCCTTGCTATAACACACGCAAGGATGAACCAGTAGGAACCAAGCAAACGGCAACAAAGATGCAATAGCAGGGACAAAATGTAGGATAATATTTATTTTCTACATAATAATTAATTATTGAATATTATTAAGTTATTGATTTCCTTTGATTGCAATCCAAGAAATCTTCTAAAAGTCAACAACCATTCCAACCACAATCTGTTCACCCTGCTGCCTTCTGGCAAAAGATACAGAAGTATCCACTGCTGTACCACCAGACTACAGAGCAGCTTCTTTCCCCTCATGAACTCACCCTTAACACTCCATCCTTAAAACTAGTTTTTCTTGTGCAGCATTAAGGGGCTACAACTTACATTTTTTCGTACAACCATGTGTTGTGGAGTGGCAATCAAATCAACCTTGAACCTTGATTGCTTTGTATGTTTGATAGTTCAGAATTCTGCTGGGTTTAGTTGACCACACTACAACTTCACATTCAAAAGAATTTTCACCCTATATTATATAGAAGCTTAACTGGAACTAGAACTTTATCTGGAACTGGACATGATGTAATCAGCTACAGAGTGGACCTATCAGTCTGTTGGAGATGTGGCAACTAATACTGCGTTCCAGACTCAGAACTTAAAAGTCTCCGACTTCCTACTTGGAAAAGTACAATGGAAAGCCACCTAGAGTAAGAATTCCTAGTTGTAAACACATCCATCCACTCTGACCTCATGAGGAAGCTGTTTTCTGATGTCACAGAACAATGGTGGCACCAATTGGGAGGGGTTTGGATGCATTTGTAGACTGTATCCATTCCATTCCATTCACTTGCCTAACACAAGTTAGGCAAGTGAATGGAATACTTATACACACTTAAGTATAAAAGTGCTGTGAAATAAAATGTGTAATGGCATGTGTTGCCCTTCATTCCTGTATTCCGTTAATATATGTAAGGAGGCTGCACTACTGTGGGTTCATTTGTGTGTACACGTCCTGATTACGGTTGGCCAGGTTTTTACTAACTTTTGGCGCTGTGCACCTGGAATGCTTGAAACATCAACAAAAATATTCCGACCTCCGACGTTGACTGGAAGTCAGAATAAGTTAGAGGAAGGGTGAATGGAGTTACATGTAATTTGTGATGCAACAGCACTAAAAATAATTACATTTGAAGAAACCGCAGCATTGAATCCTTCCAAGGTTTCAGTTACAGTTTTTATTGGAACTATTTTCTTCTCCAGAAATGGTCCCAATGAAAACTGTCCACAGTGAGTATATGGACTATCCTGAGTTACCTGAACATTCTTTATGGAAAGACACATTGCCCTCTGAGTGTTTTTTTTTTCATTTTATTTTTTCAGTCCTTTTAGCAGCGCAGATTAAATACCATTAATATCCTTTAGAGCATCCATTGTAGAGAGGCGGGAGTCTTAGATTGCAGATATCTCAAAACAAGGGCAATCAAAACTTGCTGTGGGTTTAGATCCCACTAGATCAGTCAGCATCTGTCAACAGGCTTATATTTGAGTTAATTTCCTTTCTAGATGCCAACAAAGACGGAATAGCCTCAGAAACCAGTACATAATCTTTACTACAGCCTGGGGTATACAGTAATGAGTGGTATCATCTTTGGAAAGTACTTGTTTGTGTTCCAGAAGTAAGAACATACCATATGAGGATCATCCTTTAGGAAACCCCCTCATTTTGATACGGAGGGTTGCTAATTGTCCTGGAAAGCGGCATTTGCAGTAACCATGTAATTGCAGTGTTTATGCAGTTTACCCAGCCTTGCTTGGCCTGAGGTGTAGAATATCTGACCTAACATTTGCCTTGACAATCCTCCTCTTCATGAATCACCATCACGTGGTTCTGCGGCGTACAGTTAGTCCACTCTTTAAATTCATTGCTCTTCTCGATTTGTACCCCCTATCCCTCTATACTCACTCTTTTTCAGTCTCTCTCTTGTATTCAGCCTTCAACAAAGCTGGATACTGTATTCATTAATATTGATTTGTATGTGCACCCAGGTGCTCAGGTTGTTTTGGAAAAAGGTGGAGGGATTGTTCAGCAGGTGCATCTTGCAGGTCAGCCTGCTGCGCCTAAATACTTAAAGATTTTGATCATTGACCCCGCAGGTCTTGTCAGGGACATCGCTTTTTCTTTAACCTCTTATTGAGAACACAGCGGAAGAACAAAGGGGTATTGGCACGTCTTTGATGCATAATGTATGAGAAGTCAGACTGTCACTCAGGTTAGCCGTGGCCTTCTTGTCCACCTTTCATGTTCATATTAATTTTTCATTAATGGCATTTAACGCGTCTCTTATCTGCAGAGCGAGTGAGCTGGTGGGGGTTCAGTTAATTAGTAAGGTTGTTCATGGATACAGGCTGTTGCAGCTATTAGATCTGTGACCTTTCAGTTGTAAGATGGTGTCTGTACCCTTTATGATATCCCGATGCTCAATTCAGGAGGGAATTTGCAGTGATTTTCCACTCAAGGGGCCCTTTCTTTAATCTTGATGCCTCATTGGTTCTTACTTTACCGTCCTAATCAGATGGCAATGAGTATTTTTCACAAGAAATCTCAAGTGTCTCCCCCAGTAGATAATGGAATCACAAAACCTAGGGTTCTGTCGGGTTTCAGTAGTCAGTTTTATTATGGATGTTGGCAAAATATCCAGATTCAGTGAGCGAAACTGAGAGGAAACTGTTTCTTTTTGCCTTCTAAAAACTGCACAACCACAGACCACCTGAATGAAGATCATATGATTTACTGCCCTTCAGCATATCTTCACTTCTTTCTCACTTCAGCTATGTTGAAAGTAGCAGGCTCAGAGCTGTTATTTGTCGACCCCACCCGCCCACGCCATTGTTCATTTTTGCTGATTAGCTGCGGCCCTCATCTGGCAAAGACACCCAGCAAGGCAATTTGTCCTGACCCCAGGTCCGCAGCCATATTTGCCCAGCCACAGTGTGTGTTGGCATGTTCGGCTGAGCACCATATGTGACAGGATGTTGTAATGATGGCCGCAAAGCACTCCTCAGCCATCTCTGAACACTATTTATGCTGCAGGCCTGTTATTTGGATGTGTGTAGGGCATCGTTGGCATCAAGGGGTGGAGGGATGAAGGCAATTTGTCCTGTTTCCGTTCTCTCATCTCACTCTGGTTTTTTTCCACACTGGAAAAACGTGGACAGCAGCCACCTCCTCTGAACAGCCGGTCCAACCGAAGGCCCAGGGATCACAGTGGTCCAAAGTGGCAGCTTTGCTCTCAACTTTCACGTCCAAGTCCACTCCTCTCTTGAGGCATCATTGCAGGGCCAAACAGGTACTGTTCCCCAAACAGAGTCCTGAGAGCTTTGTTTTTAATGCTAATACCCCTCAGAGAGCTTCAGCAGAATTAGCTGCATGTTTTTTCTGCTTAAAAATGCCCCCTCGTATATTAGAACTGACTGGTTCAATATGTGCTCTCTCCCCCTGAAGTGCGTCAAAGCTGTAGGAAACGTCGTAAAGCTCCCGCGGCTAATGTGCACTGATTTTCCAATGAAACGTGAGTGATGATGACATTATCACCTGTCAGTCACAGTGACGCTGTGGCTCATACTGTGGTTTTCACAGTTCTGTGTATTGTGGAATGGTTGAACTTTTCACTCTTTTATAGTGCTGGAAACACCTGCCACATCAAGAGTATATTTTCCCTGTCCATTTGTGAGCTGTTGGTATAAAAGTTGGCCAACAAGGTATTACAAACACATAGGAAACATGTGCTTTATAGCAGTGTGTTTGTGGGATTTCTTTAAATTGGGAAACCTGGGAACAACAAAACGTTCTTTAAGGTTTAACATTCTTTAAGGTTTCTTAAAGCTTTACACTTTCTCACAATTTTGTTAGGTGGGTGTATCTTGAAAGCTGCCCAGTTGCTTGCAGTTTAAGACACTGAACTCAATATCAAGAACTGGAAATATGATAGGCTACTCAGTTAGCTATGTTGCTATGTTCTTTCATATTCACAAAATGAGTGTACTTGCCTTTCAATGTGAAACTTGCAATTAAAGGGGCACTCCTCCAATTTGGCACAGATCTGCTTGTTAGTCTTGATGAGTACTCAATCAGCCAGTGAATCCAGTATAATGTGTTCTGTGGGTCTGGGTGAACTTTCTATAGTGAGAAAAAATTAACCCCGATGATGTCATCTGGGTTACCTCAGTTTAGTCTTGGAGACTACAACTTTATAACAGAAAGTCTGTGTTACAAACTGGAGGGAGGGCTTTTTAAATATGTTTTGCAGACAGGGAGGGTCCCTAATGGAAGATACTCTTAAGCAGCATTATGGGAACTGTAGGCCTCCTTCATATAGAGGCCATACTAGGGACTAAAAGGCGAGTTATCTCAGCCTCAGCTACTTCGATTTTCTAAAAATCTGTATCTAGCACGTCCCCAACTCCTGTGGCATATCAAGTCACGTAGTGTATCAATAGTGAGAAGAAATAACAGTGTTGACGTCATGTCGAAGACGTCCATGTTTTTTTTTGAAGAGATATCCACTGCAGTTAGCATGCTAACAAGCTAGCAACAACCTGTTCCAGTCCAACATTCCTGTGCTAGTGGTCTAAACATCAACACTGCCTTGGTTCTCCAAGCAGCAGTTAGCAGTTTCTCTGGTGATATGCTGCCTCTTGTTTGAGAACGGATTCAACAGGTGACTAATTCTTACATATTGCAACTTTAAAGCTCCACTAATCATTATAATGATATCAACAATGGATCAGATGTTTAATGTGAAAGGTGTTGCTGCTAATTAAAAAGACCCACAGTGACCTATTGTCCAACTCTGCAGTTCCCCTCAGCTCTCTGAAGCGTGTTAGAGTCTTTCAGCTTCGTTTTGGTCATCCGGCCAATAACTTTACTGTTTTGGCTCAGTCTCACTGCTTTCATGGTGTTGTTTTTGGCCTCAGCGAGCAGCTGTTGTCAGCAAGAAATCCAATAAATCTCTGTATGCTATGAGCCTTGTGTTGAACATTACCCAGACAAAGTACCTAGCAATATTTGATATAAATCAGGTGGCTTGAAACTTGACTATAAATAAATACTAATGTTGCTATGTGTCTGTTAGATTTGTAAATAGGTTAATATTCGATTGTAGTGTTGCGTTGCCTCCAAGTGCCCCAAAACATGCGGGTTTAAAAGTCCAATTTGTAAGATTGATTGTTGAGTCTCATTCCCAACTCGTCAAATAACAACGCTTTGGTTTTCCCAAGTCCTCGACTACTGATGCTCTGGGTTGGTAGGTTGGGCTGGCCACCAACCCAAAGCGAGTTGAGACTCAAAAATCAATCTTACAAATTGGACCTTTCAAATAATTTTCATGAGGTAGTCTCAAGTGGAAAAAAATAAACACATCTCATCAGTGTTCACATACAACATACATGTACTGTGCAACAGGCCTCACATAGCTCAGTGGGTGTCTTTATCCAACAGTGTCCAATTATCTTTCCATTTTTTCCATAAGGGGAAAAAAATGCAATCATGGCACAGCAAGGCGCTTTGGATGAAGGCATCCACCACATGGCACAGGGGAGCTGTATGTGGCCAGTCTCTGATGATCAATCTCACTGCAGGCCTCATTTTTTTGCAGCTCATTAATATAAGACTGTTGACAAAGAAGAAAAGTCCATCAGCAAATCCAATGCCACAGGGGGAGGCATTATCTACCACCTCCTCCCTTGGTTTATTCTCTGTCTATCTTTGTGCTGAATTGTTCTGCCTTTTCATTTCCAACATCTGCTAACTGTAACCTTGAGATCCATGTGGAATGCAACAAGTCTTGCATTCAAGTAGATTTTCACACCTGGCAGAGGGAAAGTTGTGTGTGGGTGTGTATGTGTGTGTGTGTGTGTGTTTGAGAGAGAGAGAGCTTGGTGCTCCATACCCTTAAGGTTTTTTGTAAGTCTGCAGGTTGCTATGAAACACAGTGATGTAATCGCTACTAGTGAGTAATTTGCAATGAGAATGACTTCATTGCTATCTTTTTGGATTGGACTGTGAAAGTTGGCTGCCGACACTGATGGCACAGAGAGAAAAACACTGCTTGGGTGTCTTTGGCTGATGGCTCATGGTGGATTCACTCACAACTCTTTTTTTTGAAGGAGAGTGAAGTACACAAGCCGATGAGAGAATGGTTACAGTCATTTTATGCTTCTATACATTTTAATGTATTTATATCAATGAAAAGTTCAATGAGAGGTGGATGAAAAGGTTGAAACTTCCCTTGTGCTTTCCTTGAAGAAATGGACACTGAGTCCATTTACTTGAGCTAGACAGAGGTATAAATACAGTGCTGATGTTTTTAATTTGTTTCAGACTGAGATAAACACAACTGCTAAGCTAAGCAAGTGAACTTGTGATGCGGTGACCTCATGGTTTGGGAAAGTGTCCCACTACCAGTGAATCACATTTTTAATACCATTCATTTCCTTCAAAGGATCCTGGTGCCAAAAAAAAACTAAAATTTTGTAAATATGAATATTTCTTATAGTGAGTCAGATGAGAAAATGGATACCACATTCATATGTGTGAAATAAATACTAAGCTACAGCCAGGAAACATTTAGATTAGTTTACACGAAAGGGGACAAAGCTAGACTGGCTCGGTTCAAAGGTGAGAAAGGGCTTTGGAGCCGACACTTGTTGCCTGAAACTTTACAGGGATGCCAAGGCTCCAGGAAGTCATGGCACAAAAACCCCAATAAAACCATAATTTGTGGTTTTTACACTTTGCTTTGTGTATGAATTAAACAAATTAGATATAACATGTTAATCTGTGGATTAACAATGTCGGTAGACATTTTTTTAAGCATTTGGCAGAAAGCGTCTCCTGGCTAAAGCTTTCTATTTAGCTCACTGATATGATTGGTGTCTCATTTAAATCTTGGCATAATGTTGAACTTTTCTTCAAAAGCTATACTTTAAAGTTAGTTTTCATAAAATCAAACATCATTTTTGATGCTATCTTCAACAGCCATTCAATGTGTTAACATTCAGTAATGACCTCTCTATAGACTGTAGTAGTTTTTATTGTTTTGTGGTTCATGCCGGGAACCATGGGTTTCATCAAATCTACCGGGATGGACATCTTAAAAATAATAGTTTTAAGGTTTGTCTTTGCTTTGATGCAAGCACACATGACACCAGTGTCTGCATTGAACATTCACTCCAACACAAACACGTCCTTCATTTACTTCATTTTGAAGAAAATTAAAAACATCGGCCCTTTTTTTTCTCCAAAAGTATACCTCTGTCTAGCTCATTCACTGAGTTTTCTTCCAGAAAAGTTTAACTTTGTGTTTACAATAATGCAATTTCAATTTCCCCAATCAATTATCATTAACTTATAACATATGTGCATAACTAAAGCAATATATTTGTTGTGGTATGTGTTGTTTGGTCAGTTTGTTTCTTGAAATCATTAAGATGAATAATTTGGATTAATAACTACTAAATTAGACATTTTCCAGTAGTATGGTTACGATGATCACTTTACCATAATTGCTCAGCTGTAGTGCTTCCTCCAGATGTAATAAAATGCTTGGGTGAGTCAGTGAGCGGGTGCAGTGCAGCTTGGTGGTATCACGGTCTGCAGACTGAGGAGCTTTAGCCTACAGGATGACATCACAGCAGCAGAGCTTGTTACCTCGTCATGCTCCAGACATGTCATGGGATTATGAGTAATGTGAATCACTTAGCAAAGATATTGTGTGCCAGTGCTCCGGCAGCAAGCATTAATACCCTGTAATTGCATTAAGTGTGATTTGCATAACAAAAACATAGAATGGATTAATTTTTGCAATGATACATTTCTTTATGCACAATTTTATACATATTCATTACGTTGTGCAGCCATTTTCCGTTTTTTCAAGCTTCACTCTCAAAGTATTTGCAGCTGCCATCAACTAATTTCTTCCAGTGGATCCCCCATGGGAAATGTATCCTAACTGAGATATGAGACATGTTACTTGTTCAAATTTTTATCACTTATGTTGGATGACACACAAAAATCAGGCATTTTCATCCGTTAACAATAACATCTTTGTTAAAGCAGACTGTAGCAATTTGTGTCAAGCATTTGGGGACTTGTTCAGCTCTGATGTAAATAAGCCAGCAGTGGTATAGTTTGCTCTTACTCTGACAAACTGACAGACTTGTCAGAGGGATTATTGGGATGTTTCATTTTAAAAAAGGTACTACCTAATCACCACTGTCACACTTCCCCCGTTACTGACGAATCCTCAAAGTATTCAAAGCATTTTTCCCCTCAATTTCTTCTTGTCTGCTCTCCTCAGCACTACTTTAGTGATCTGCCTTTGTACTTATCAAGTAAAGAGTGAGCTGCACCTTTCTTTATTCAAGCTATATAACCATTACCAATTACTTTCTTAACATCCATGCCAATCTAAAAGTGTGACACATTGCATGGTTGCCGTCTTAAGCAAGCTTTCTTTCAGGCTTCTTTGCTGCATTTCCTTTATTCTCCTACATTCTTTCCCAAGGACGTTTACAGTCCTTTGTGGGCTTTCCACTGAACATATCACTACTGTCCGTGGCCATAGAGGAGCTTTTAATGGATTTCTCAGCACGCCTCTGCTAAGATTGGAGGCTTGTGTGTCGGTAATGCACCACAGGAGCCTGAACACTGACATCAAATCCACTGATCAAAGCGAAACATTTAGTTATACCAAGAAGACATCAGCTTTTAACTGTGACCTGGAGTGTCTATATATTTGACTCCTGGTGTTAGGTTTCAGGGAGTCATGAGATCTTCATTGATTTCTATCTTTCCACTATCTCTAGTCTCTTATTAAGTACATTTTTAGATTTCTTACATATACAGTGGGTTCCAGAAATCTTTGACCACATTGAAACTCTCTAACCCCAAACCTGGAAATAATCAGAAAGGATTCAGATAGTAAGTGAACGTTTTGGAAGTCAGATTGTTATTTGAAGCAAAGAGGGGATTTCTTAGCGTCAAATTCTTCTAGACTCAAGGTTTCTAAGTGGGCAGTGCACAGAACTCCAAGAAAGTGACAACACTATCAGAAGGTAAAGCTCAGTTCACTGAAAAATAGACGAGGACGAGTAGCAGTTTTAAACCACTTCTCAGGAAGGGAACCAAGGCCAAACACTTAAGGTGGGTTAAGAAATACCAGAATTTCACAGTGCAAGCCCTATGAATTGATGACTCCAAGTTTGGGATTTATGGCAGAAGAAGGACACCACAGTGTTTCAAACCCACAGTGAAACATGTTGGTGGGAAAAATCAAGTCTTGGGCAGTTTTGCCTTCTCTGGAGTTGGACACCTGCACAGAATTGACTCCACCCAAGGAGAAGTACCAATCAATTCTTCAGAGACATGCTCCACCCTCTGGTTTGCATCTCTGTGAAGGAGGATTCATACTGCAGCAGGGTAATGACCCCAAACACACCTCAAAGCTTTAACAGAACTACTTGAAGACCAAACAAGACCAAAGAGTGGTGACTGTCATGGACTTTCCTCCACAGTCACCGGTCAACCCGATTGAACCTTTATGGGGGCACTTGAAAACTGAAGCTGTGTCTCAGTTCGGGGGCTGCATCATGCAAAGGACGCGGTCCATGAAGACGTAGCCTTCATATGTCACAAAGGCCAAACTGAGCATTTAGACAGGGAGAAATGAGTTTCATATATACATCAACAACTCCCCTTGACCTTACCCTTGCGTCACAGAGCGCTGCTTCTGTCCCATAGCAACCTTGAAAGTATTGGTGTTTTGTCAGCATTCGTACCGTTGGTTATTCAAGTGATCTGAAACCACAAACTTACATTTAAAAGTGTCTTCAGCTGCTGCTTCGCTCTGTGTGTCCACCACACTTTTGGAAAAATGAATCCAACCACCAGCGCACAATGAATCTTGGGATAGAGTTGGCCAACCGTTGGATCCTTCATGGCACAGGAAAGGACTGCATTAGAAGGAATAGGACGGCCTTGTCTCACTGCTGTGATGTATTGGGTCTTCAAATGCAGCCTTCGAAAAATGCGTCCCCCAAAATGAGACACAGCCTGAGAAAGCCAAGCATTCTGTGACATCACAAGAAGCTATGTGGAACACTGTCAAATCATGTTGGGATAATGCCAGCATATATCCATGCCAGCTCGAGTGCATGCTGTCATTAAAGAAAACATACCAAATACAAAGACATTCTGAAATTCAGGGACGGGATTCCAATCACATTGTTAAAGGTCCTAAAAAAAAAAACAACTGACCCTTTGGGATGGTGGCCGACCGGACTAATGATACCAAAGCGTCAATATTTGACTAGTTGGGAATGAGATTCAAAAATGAACTTTCTTATAAATAGGAGCTTTAAGCTGATATTATCATTTGTAAGGGACAAAATAGTATCACTTTCAGTGAGTGCAAAATAGAAGTATTTTAACTGGTGGTCTCAGACTTTTAGACCCTACTGTACATAGATTGTTCATCATGTTGTAAATCCTTTTAACCTTATTCTCAGATTTCGTTACAAAAGCACAAGAGGGATCAAACCATACCAGCCTCTATTGCCACTGAAAATCCATACAGGTTTTGTGCCTAAGGGGGGTTGGAGCAACGCACACACACACACGCACACAAACACACAAACACACACACGGACACTGCTCCGTTTGATGCCTGCCTGCCAAGAGCCCTGAAGGCCGGCCAATGCCTGGTAATAATGCCAGTCTTCTGTGTGTATGTGAGCACACTCTTGTATGTAAGTCAGTGAGTATGTATGGGTGTGCATGGTCTGTGGAAGTGTGTGCATATGTGCGAGTACATGCACAGGTGTGCCCTGTCCTCCCAGAGCGATGAGAGGGCAGCTCTCCGAAGTGTGATAACTTGCTCAAGGCTGCGACTTTGAACAAGGGCGCCTCCCCGGCCATTGAGAGGAGGCTCATTCATCATTAGACATGCTGCAATACAGCCGACAGACAGTCAGACAGACAGACAGACAAAACAGACAGACAGTGAGACAAGCAGGAGCTTCTGAGGAAGACATGTCATGCCTGCAGTGAATTGATCAGCCTATTTGTGGATCCGACATGTACATGTTGTCCCAGAGCTGCTGGCCTTCACTGGAGAGCTGTCCTTAAAATGACACACATTTATCCACTCAACATGAGGTAAACTGACTGGAGAATTAGGCCAGACACTGTGTAGCTTAGATGCAAGCACGATAATTGTTCTGTTCCTTAAACGCATCAGGGTTGTTGTTTTCCCATTCTTTTAGGGTCAATTTAATGTCAGGGTCTGGTTTCCTTAGATCTAGTAAGAGATCAGATTTATGTAGTTATCTTTTTAAGCAACTTCAAGGAAAGACATTGTTTCAGAGAAGAAAGAAAACCCATTTTCCTAAGAAGCCATTAAAACAAGCCAGTCAAGCATGGACAGTGAATCGAAGACGGGATGCAGAAATGTGACGGACCACTTTCAACTGCCCAATGTCCTCGTTTGGTAAGCAAATGTTTTTGTCCTGTGTCTGCGAGGCTTGGAAAACATACAGGAAACCAACCGATTATTAAATCCGCCGGCTGAGGCTTGGAGAACATTCTCTGATCCTGTTTCCCCCTGGAGATTGATGCATGCAGACTGAGAGCTGCCTTACCATGCTGGCCAGATTTACTGTTTTTTTTTTTGTGGTAATAAAAAACATCTTCAGTGTGGTTTTGCTCTTTATAATGCACACTACCGAGGCAGTGACCAATCTCTCAGTTGCACTTATTAGTGTCAGAGCTCAAAATTAGGTTTTAGACATGTCTAATGAAAAAGGTTGGAACCAAAAGGCCAGGTACGAGCAATCGAATCAGACTTTCAGCTTAGTAATTGCGAAGTTTGGAAGATATGAGCCCCTAGATGAGCCTGGATCCTGCATCTTGCTTCTTGAAAATCAAACTCTGTCCTTTTTCGATGCTAAAACAGTTGGAGGGATGAAGGGAAGAGACTTTGGACAGAAACAATGGAGCAGAATCGCCATGGTTACTGCCAATCTCAAAATCTTTTTGCTCCTCTCTCTACCTTCAACTCCTTCTTTCCCTCCCTCTTGCTGTCTCTCCACCCGCTTGTCTGACTCCTTCTCCCCATGCTCGGTGGGTGTGATGTCTGGAGCTCATCGAGCGTTGCCAATGATTTACACCATGACATGCTGGCGCTGACGGATAGCCGCATTACTGCCAGACGTGTCACGCAAGACGAACGGCGATGGTGGCAGTTACCGGATAGGGTTTGGGTGTGGAGGGGTGTGGAGAGGCAGGGAGATGGCTTGCAGAGTGGATGGGTGTGATTGGAGGTTGTATGTGTGGTTGGGATGTTGCAGCTGGTGCAAAAAATAGAGTCTAAATTGGGAGGTAGACCTGTCATCTCTTCCACAGCCTACTCCCAGTTCGGCACTGGTTAGGCTTTTTAATATCACTGATTAGATTTGAAAACAGCGGGGGAGATGTCACACCGCAGGCAGGCAGAATTTGTTGACGATGCAGTCATCAGAACACGTTGGTGAAATAACCTGCTTAGATGGTGGCTCTGACTCTCGTCATGTCACATAGGATTTGCATCATTAGAGATCCCCCCCGAGGACAGGCTTCCTAATGTGATGAATGTGCACAATCATCAAAAGAACAAGTATTTTTAAAACGGAAACCTCTGCCAGAATCATCCAATTAGAGCATTAGGTATAACTTAAATGCTGTGTGATATTGGCTCAAACAGCCACAGCCACTCAATTTGGATTTGGGAAATTGAATCACAGCCGAAATGTTCACAAACTGAATTAGAAACAGGCTCCTGCACTCGATCACAACACTATGCTAATTTGTCAGTGTTTACCCAAAGAAGGTCATTAAACTGAATAACCGAAATGCAAATAAGCACTGCTGAAAACTGCTGTCTATTTGTGAAACTCCATTGATCCCCGTGTGCAAAAATTTGAATTTACTCCTGCCTTCATCCACAGGGACGCTGAGTTCAGCAACAGAGCAGCAAACTGCTGGGCAAGGTGGCGTCTTGCTCGTTGAGTTGTCGGCAGCAATGACGTTTGCGGCCACAGGGGCTTGAACTTGCACTTTCACATGAATGATGCTAAGTGTAATCGCCACGCCGTTTCCCTCAGTTTCCACTTTAAAATCACAAGATGCCTCCCCCATGCCACTGCAGGCGGCTCCTCTGGCGCCTGTCTTGACCTCTAACCCCCAGACACACGGCTCCTATCACACAGTCAGATGTTCATCTCTGATCCGCACATGAGGTCACCATTTCCAAGGACAGAGGTCATTAATGAGATGTGTGAAGTGGGAGGATAAAGAGCTCAACCCCCCCTCAGTGCAGGTTCATCAGAGGGACCCCTGCTGAGAGTGTAGCTGGAATTAGCATTGATCTGACTTGCTCATGTGCACATGTATTTATGGACATGAGCGTGGTTCATATTAGTGTCAGCATGGTTTGACTGGATCAGGAAAGGAAGTAAAGTTGGAAAACAGATGAAGGACAAAGGTATTTTGGGCATAAGAAAATTTGGAAGAAATTACTAAGCAACATGTTGCTCATTTGACGGCTGTCTACTTTTGTTTCTTTTGATTTCTTTTGATTTCATCATTACACTGCTCGTGTAGCTGAGGAAATTTGGGATTCTCTTAACCCTTGACTTATGGAGTGGCTCACTTGATGCTATTTGACAGTATCTAATTTCCCCTGTAAGTAATGCTGCAACAATTTGTTGATTAATCAATAAGTCAGTCAAATAAAAACATTATTGCCCACTATTATCAAAAATTTGCTTCTTAAAGGAAAAATATTATGCTCATTTTCAGGTTCATACTTTTATTTTGGGTTGCTACAAGAATAAGTATACATGCCCTAATACAAGAAAACACATTCGTTTTCTTATGACGCACTGTTTTTACCCTCTGTCTGAAATGCTCTGTTTTACCTCCGGTCTCTTTTAGGCACCCCTCCTAGTCTGCTCTGATTGGTCGGCTCACACAGGCCTGAGTCAGCACGGCAAAATGGGCTTCAAATCACCTGATTTAACAGGCTGATCTGCAAATTAAACAGAAAAGTAACATGAACCATGGCAAAACTTTCAGCTTCCAGTTTGAAGTCAGGTCACAAACAGCCAGTATTGTCATGATCCTGGTTGTGGTTTCCTGTTTTATTCAGAATTTTTTGGTTGCTGTTTCTGGATTTTCAGCTTATCATTAAAAGCTTGTTTTTTGTTCTTTATCCTGCCTCCTCCTGGTGTATTTGCAATTGGATCCTCACATTATTTTTGTAAATCATAACAAGTATCAATCTATTCCTGACTTCTGGAGCTTGCTGATAATGCAGTTTGTAGTAAAATCAACACATCCTCGAGCTTGTGATGGGAAGTTAGAGAAGTTCACAAGTGCACTTTTTTATTTTAACTGTTTGCTCCTTGAATAATTGGTCTGTGCTAGAGGATTTTAACCACCCCAGTGCCTGCCCCCTGTAAAGTCAGGCCAGTGCTGAGCCTGATGTCCCGCTAGCTCAGACTGAGATTGGATTCTTCTTGGAACAAGCAGCTCAGATAAAACAGAGCACCTGAAATGTTTCCTCGACAGATAGACTCGGTTTGTTCATGGTTGAAGAAATGTGGGATAAACATTAGTGCAGAGAGTGATAAGAGAGAGAGAGCAGGCTGTGTTTCAACATGTATTTCAGACTTCGCTGAGCATTAGCTAAACTCCTTATAACTTTAAGTACAGTGAGTGACATCTCCTTATCAGTTAATCAGCATAAGCTTGGAAGGATGTATTGTTTGCCACTGAATGATGGGAATTTTCACCCAGATCTTTATGGACAAGAAAACCATTGGCTGTCTGACAGAAATCCTTGGTTTTTCGTGTGATTAAATGCAGTCTGAACTGTTGATTGTTTGATAAAGCGACAAAATCCTTTCTTGGCTCGTCCAATTCTGAGTGTGCTTTCGAGGCTTGGCTCTATCCCACACAACATTTTGGTCGGAGTCCCTTTCAGATCACTGTGAGTGGGGCTGGAGTCTTGCCAAGAAACATCAATACTACACTGTGGCTTTCATAGATTGGTCTCATTGCACTGGAACTCTCTGGAAAACTGTTGATTACAGTAGCTTCACCGCGTCCCACCCCTTGCATCTGTACACAGATGACTGTCAAAATGTAAAAATAATGGGAGCAGCTGGAAAAGGGGGTAAAAGCTGTCAAATCGGCTGGCTAAATTTGACTCGTTTCTCTGTGTGTGCATGGCGGTTTAAACAGATTATGCTGGAGCCCATGGCGAGACAAAGTGTTTGTGGATAAGCACAGACTTTCTGGAGATTACATCCACATTTTATGCATGAAGCTGTGGCTTTTATTCGCTGTGCTGTTCTGAAAGATGGTTCGGTATCTCTTTCGAGGACACATGGCTCTTGGGGAACAAACTGGTAACCTTGGCTGATTGCGCCTCACGATTTACATCCAACGACAGTGTTCAGCATCAATAAAGGAGGTTGTGTGCTCTTTATGTATTGAGGCGGAAAGTAAGGGTGTGAAGCATTAAGTGATTTTATACTGGAAACCAGGGTTTGCATCCAACCACTGTCTTGGCTCATCCAGAAGAGTCAACAATGACCCTGATAAAGGCCGCAAGGTGAAACTTGTCCCAGATAGCAAAATTGTACCAGACAGGTTCATCTGGTCCACATACCGCTTGGAATGAGGTCCACTCCTGTTTGCCAGATCTGAGCCATAAGCAGGCCATACCATGGCCACATGTCAGCCACGAACAAACCGAATAAACCAGAACTGGCCCAAGTCTGCTGCCAGAATCAGCCCACCAGAATAGAAATGACTTGTGGCCCAGTTTTGGGCCAGTTCTTGTTAATTCTGGATGTTCTTGTCTGGTGATAGGGCTGACTTTTCACTTGATCATTTAGCTTGTATTCCATTTCCCAGGTGATCTAACCGATAAATGGCTATGTTACACTTTGGTACCACATTAAATTTATTTTATGGAAAGCTGCATCAGTATCGCTTGGTAACGTCGTGTCACTCTCTGCTGAATGATTTCTGTCTTTTTATCTACAATCGATTGAGATAAGATTGCCAGAATTCTCACAATTTCTGACCCATAAGAATTGATTTTCATTAGCTCCTGCTGTGCCTCTCCCCTTTCCTTAACAGCACACACACAAGGAGACAACTTGATTGGACCTATAACAGTGATTTATATCCTACATGCATTTAAATTGTCAGCCACAGCTGATGCCAGTCTACACACCTAGATCGCAAATGTCAAGGCTCTATCCTTGCCCCCCCTCTTCTGGTTCCTCTCAGGTTCGACACTCAGTGAACAGCCACGGATTGTCTGAAATGGAGCACTAATTGGATTGTCATATTTTCACACAGGGGAATACAAGCGAGCGAGAAAAGGGCTTCACGCAGTGGCCTTGTTTGACTCCCTTTTTTCTCCTCCTCAATCCCCTTCTTGGCCCAGTGCGATTTTTTTTTTCCATGCGACTAGCTGGAGCTTAAGCCCTAATCTCCTCTGCAGTACATGAAAAGAAACCGGCTATCGCTCCTTTGGTTTTCTTCCCCCTCCAATTCCTGGCAGATCAATTCACTCCCTCATCCTAACGCCAAACCCCCTCCACTCTACGCTATCGGCAGGAGCTACTGTTGCATCTGGAACACCATGGTGCTGTAAGTCATCTTTTACAGCTGCCTGGAGGGCCATATAATCTCTGCCACCGCCCTTCTCTCACAAACACACGCATAGATGAATGGACAGAGGAAGGTCAGCAAAGCAAGAGCAACAGAGGGAGGGGGGTGCTGCCATGATAACAAACATCAGAGTCCTCTGGGTCGCAGACCAGATCTGGTGTAAATGCTCTGTTAAAGGGACAGGAAGAGGCAAGAGAGAGGATGACAGTGACTGCACAGATTGAGTTGTGAATGGTGGACCAGATCTGAAACAGAGATAAACCCTTCCTGAACCTGATGAGCATAAATAAATTGTCAAAAAGTGTGACCTGATCTGAAACGGATCAGAGGACATAGCCCGAATTGATCAGAGGATGATCAAACCCAGTTCAAACTGCGGTCAGACCTGACCAGGTCCAAATGGAGAAAGGACACCAACACTGGCAGCAGCATGATGTGCCACCAGTTAATGAGCAGCTGTGGTTCTAAACAGTGCCAGTGCTTGTCATTTTAACCCACACCTTATTACTCATACTTGCTCTCTTGCCACGAAACTGCAGTTTTCTCTTATGATGATTACGATGCGCCACATGATCAGAGCCAGTAGCGGGTATGCTAAGATTCGTGTGGATATTTTTGACCAGACCCAAGATTTGTGGCAGTACAGCAGGACCTGATTTGACCTGACCGCATATAATTTGGACCTAGTCCAACTAGGCTAGGTAGCAAATCTCATGTTCCCCATCAGGTGTCAATAGTGGTACCTTTTTAAAAATAAAAGGCAAAATAGTAAAGCTTTTGTTGTGTGAAGAGTACACCTTTCAGGTCATGTGGAGTCGGAGGAGGGTGACCAACATGTTGAGCGGGTGGAGAGCACCTTTGATGTTACATTTCTGCTCACTGAGAAAGTCCTCACCACACATTGTGCCTTTTGCCTTTTGAGGATTATCACATATCCCCTCCCCGCAGCAGCACTGTAGGTGGGAGTGAGGTGGGAAGACACAGCATTACAGTTAAGATAGCCGGGGTGAATCTCCTCCTATGTCAGCGAAAGGAGTCCCAGTAAGCCCAACCTGATGGTAACTGCCAGTGGAGGTTGTCATGAAGGGTGGGCGTACAAGAATGGAACGATTATAAGGTCTGGAGTGGAGGGAGGTGGGGGGTATGCCTGCCTCTCCTTGGGGGCTGTTATCAGACAGGAACATGGCTGGTAGATTAGGATTAGGCAATATAAGTGAGGAGGACCACTGCTTGATGCAGAGAAGATCCGTTCATCTTTAGTGTCCTTGAGCACAATACAAAATGCTCTTCAGGGTCATTGTTTTGACCCTGACCTCTGATCTCTATGGAGGATGTTGAACGTAGTTGAAAATTTCTCAGCTGGAAAGCACAAATGGATTAAATTGCTCAGTGTGTGTCGCAGTATGGCAGTTTATATTATAACAGGCCATGCCAAACAGGTTTGGCAGACAAATACTGGAAAACTGTAGGCTTTTTAGACTCATCTCAGTTCATTACATTATGTACAATATGCAGATGAAATTGGCTGAAATTTATGAAATAGGATTTTTTGTCAGTTTTTAAGTAAAACTACAAAACATTTGCAGGTTTCAGCTTCACCGATGCTAAATTGAGATAACTAGATATAGATTTTGATTTTATTAGCAACTGGTCACATGTAGGGCTGGCCCCAGTGCTTTGAAGCTTCATGTTGCCATGGTAATTGATGTCCAAATTGGTATTCGAATGCTTCAGGGTTTTTGTTTCTGTGAAGAGGAAGGAGATGTTGCGTAGGCTGCAACGAGATAGGGGCAAAAGACTGATAAATGGGAAAGAAAGTGAGAAATGGAGCTTCTCTATTAGTTAATTAGTTTAAACCTGGGCACATAAAAACATACAAATATAGAACAGTATCCGCAGGTGGAAAACCATTCTGAAGAGGGAGCGTTTCTGCACTGCCTACACAAATGCAGTCTAGCAGTAAC
Organism: Pagrus major; assembly: GCF_040436345.1. NCBI lineage: Eukaryota > Metazoa > Chordata > Actinopteri > Spariformes > Sparidae > Pagrus > Pagrus major. The sequence goes on from NC_133228.1 coordinate 6,779,640, forward strand.
ATGACTGTGACAAGCTTAAGCTGAACCCTCACTACACAGACAATGTCTGATGTTTCACCTTCTGTCCTTGTTTCAATAGTAGCAATACAAAGTATATAATATACAAAAGTTAGCAGGGCCTGCAAGCAAGAGGGAAGTATCATAGTGAGTGTGCCCGCCAGCCCCCAATCAAATATTCACGGGTAATACTTAATGAAGAAAGCTCTATTTTGCAGCAGCCCTAGTCACATGTTTTATGGTGGATCCTCTTTGTAGCAGCAGACTGACAATGAACTGTTTGCAACAAAAATGCAGTTATACTTTATGTTGTGTGTGTTTCCTGTGTGCAGGTGGAATTTATGGTCAGGACAAGGCAAGGTGATTAGATATATATGGAGCATTTCATAACAGGTAAGCAAAATTTGATGTGCTGTGCATCAAAGTATATATAGCAACAAAGGGCATGAGAATATCATGAATAAAGTACAAGATTATACTCCAAAAGACATCCACAAATTGAATTTTTGACCAGTAGTAGTGAAGCTGTGAAGCAAATGTTTGATGAGTGTGTCACCATCCGTTTAGTTTGTACTATACACATACGCACAAGGATGTGCATAAAGGCACATGCAACCCATTACAAATTCCAAGTTTCAAGCTACTTTGTTGATCGACAGTCAGTTGTAGTAATACACAAAGACGTATGGTAATAAATAGTAATGCAGAAAAAGTCAGTGAAGAAGACTGCAAGCTAGTAAAGCTAGACATATTGGTGTAAACAATGCATGATATTTAATATTCAGGAAATCGCCTGTTAGGCCTCAACGATACACACAATTTGGGGGAGAAACACTGAATATAAATTTAACTTTTGTTTATTTACAAGAAAACTCCAGGCATTTTCATTTAGACAGAAACAAAACCACATCACTGCAAAAATACTCTGTCTCATATGAATTGAGGCCAAACAGAGTCAAAAGCTTGATGCTGTGCAAAACACAAAGTTAGAAATCAAAGATATTTAAAGTTCACAGAGGCTTGTGGGACCGCCTTATTACATGTGCAAATTAAGGAAGCTAATTTAAGCAGGCACAAATGAGTCCCAGTTCCTCCTTTAAGTTAAGGGCACACTTTGGAGCAGTAAAGAAAGACAGGCCTCACTCTGACTGTGATCAGTGACTAAAACAATATCACATATCAAACTCTTCTAAGGGTTTGTGTCATAGCAACAAGCCTGTAAGGAGCACCTGCTGCCAGAAACACACTTAAGTAACTTCTCTATTACTTTTATGCGTAATGTGTTAGTTAGTTTGTGGAGGATAGTCATGAAAGTGTCACTGAATGTGAAAGCGTTTGTGCCAAGTTTCTTGGTTCAAACTGCCAATTGTGCCCATGTGTTAACATCTGATAATATCTCCATAATATATATTTGAATATGTCTCCTGGGTCGTCAGCGATGGATCAGGTGAACATGCAGTATTGGCAGTTGAGTGTGAGCGAGACAGCGGTTCTCTTGTGTCCACAGGCCACAGACGTGGGTTCTGGCGCTGCACACAGACCTAATCAATGCGCTCATGGCTCCCTGCCTGCTAGCTAATGAACAGCTAATGCTCTCCACTCCTGCTGTTCTGAAAAGCACCCACTTTCAAATTGCCACAGTGATGATTACCTCCTCCATATTGCATGAGTTTTGATGTAAACGATTTAGCTCCACCCCCTGCGCACTCATCTCTCAAAGCTCCCTCACATGATCATGATGCCAGCAGATGTATTTCTCCTTCCCTCCAGGCGTATGGGAGCTGTCATGCTGTGCTTTGTGCGAGAGATGTTTGTGTTTGTATCAGTATCTCCGTTTTCCTGCGCTGAGGCGCTCCTCGGAGGACATGAGCCAGGAGCACGAGCCTCTGTGTTCAGTTTTCTTGAAACAAGCTCTTCGGCTGTTTTGACACTTACGTCAGTGCTGTTTTTCAGCTGCTGCACTTGTTTTAGCATCACTGCAAAAAGACTTAACACTGACTCAGCACAGCATCAGCACACTGCTTCGAAATGTCTTCGCCTCTGAACATCCCCCTGAATAAACATATACAACCACATTGTTTATCCAGTAGGCTAATTAGCTAATTGTTTAACCCCATGCTACTCTGACTGGTGTACTCAGCAATTCCAGTCCTTCATTAAGTCTGCCTTTGTGCTTTTTTTCCCCCCTTTGTAATCCACATTTCCATGTCACAGACAGAGCTGCAGTAATTGTAGAGGGAGATAATTGTTTACATACTGCAGGACACATGAACTGACAATAGAGCCAGGCTGGAGCCTGTGTCACAGAGGAAAAAGTCATTTTTCTGTGGAAGCCAGGTCCTCAGGCGACCTCAGAGGAAAGCAAAGAGTTGATCAGGCTGCACAGCTTATTGGACTGATGACAGATGATGCATTAATGACTGCAGCATGTGATCTTTCTCTCTGTGTGCCTGGGCTTTATGTAACTGTGGCAGCCGCAGACAACAAAGGCAAAGTTGCAAGTATTGGTTTCTGAACAAATTGGCACACTGACACTGGCACACTGACACAACACTGTATTGTGTGTTTCGAAGAGCTCATGTCCCGCTAGATAGGAAAGGAGTAACCATTCTGGGGCTGATGTTTCCTGGCTAGACTGAAGGATGTTTCAGAGTCACTGATTGCATCTACAGTTTGTTGAAGTCAGATAAATCCTCTGTTTTTTATTAGTTGGATAGTGCCTTGATATTAATTTGTTTAGATGAGATAATACCGCCTGCTCGCATGCACTCAGACTAAGAATATTAATGCAGAAATAATTATATTTTATACCACTTGAAGGCAGTGGAGCAACTTGTAAACACAAAGTTGTGCCATGCTATTGTCCACATTTCACTCAGCATTGATCTCTGGTTTGTTCGTCACCAGCCCTTGAGGGAAATATCTGACTATTGTTTTGGTGCTGCAGCAATGTACAGTACATTTATCTGAGCTTTTTTATTTATTTATTTTTTCCTACAACAGCTGCTTGCTGTGGCGGAAACAAGTGTAATGAGAGCTGTGAAAATAAAAACAGTTACGCTTTGAGCTCCATTCATATTGCACATAGCCATTTGATCCACTGTTTAGGTGCAACCAGACCTTTCTCGAACAGCAAACTAATAAAAGTTAAACAGGAAAAACAGTAGATTCACTTACCTGCCTATGTTTGAGGTGTCTTAATGTGAGATACAGGTGGGATCTCTGTGGACAGCCTTCATGTAGCTGATCTCCGCATCTCTAGAGGTTAGCTTAGCATAGAATAAGGACTCGAAACAGGGGGAAACCGCTAGCCTCGTTCTGTTGCTGCGCATGGTGCGTTCCATTTCAAGTCAGAAGTTGGAATTTCTGAGTTCCCAGTGGGCACTTTCAACTGGAACGCCCCCTGAAAAAAACCAACCCCAACCTCAAAATCCAAGATGGCTGCTTTGCGGCTGAGCAGCTGTAAAGGCTGTAGAATATACTGTGTATTAGCACTAATGTTTTGTTTGTGTTTCATTAAATCAGTCTTACAAGAAGTTCTCTCCAATTTCTATCCGTGGACATGTTGCTTCGGTGTTTGTATGCTCAAAATACTGTGTAATGCATTGTAAATCTATTGTAAACAATAGCTAACAATCTCTAACCTAGATGGAACTGGTATTCCACCTTGTTTTCCTGGACCACAGTCAACTCGGCTAATTGTTATGACTGCAGCATGTGATTGCTTTGACTCCATTTGAACCTTTTGTCATTTTGTCTAATCAGGGTTTTTGTTCATCACATAATGCAAAATAAATGCTGATTGGTAATAATGCATACTTTGTATTCTGCAGACTGTATTCTGCAGTCATTTGTTGTATTAACTAAAACCACAATAGAAGCCAGTGTGAATGATATTTCAACCCACTTCAGTATAATAATCCTACTAATTCAAATGGCAGCACACTGAGTGTTAATTAGTGTTAATGTTTTTCACCACTTATAACCAAACCTGAGGATGGACCAGTATGAATTTAGGAAAATTAGACTGAAGGCAGCATGTGCGCACGGGATCATGGGATTCCTAAATGGTGTTTCCATAGCAACAGCGGTTTCCCCTCACTGCAGGTGATAATTCTGTGGTGGTCCACCCGGCCGTGGCCTACCTGTGGTGGGGGCTTTTGGAAGGGGCGGTGAGGTGGTGTGTAGTCATTCATTCTTCCATTAACCTTTGTTTATACCAGGTGGTCCAGTGAGAATTAGCAACCCTCATTTACACACAGCAATAAAGGCAGAGATAATGCATATTATGTATGTAAAAGCAAGATTTATTTAGCAAATAAAAACAGGACATTAAGAAAAGGCAGTACAGGGCTATAAAAGTGCTTAAAGATGAAGAACAGACATCAGAACAAAAGCAGCAAATTTAGAGTTTGATACAGAGTTTAGTTCAGACAAAGATTAGTATTGGAAAAATGCAGATCTAGTCTAGGCTTATGGATATGCAATTAAAGCTTTATACTCAGTCAAATACTTTGTCGATCTTTCAAATTCAACTACGGTTCCACCTGAAGCTAAATATTGACGCTTTTTTAGTTTCAAATCAATCTTAATGTCTGATCAGAGACTGCTCCAGCATCAACAGTGCTGAAGGTGGAATTCACCTTTATCTAAACCATTGGGATACCTTTGTTTTCATTGACCCGATTGTGGGAAGAAGCGTGTCTATGGATTAGTGTTCATTATACCTTGGCTCCGAGCCACAGCAGATAAATTACCCACAAACAAGGATGTTTAAGGCACCAGATTTAGACTTGATTGGAGGAAGTGTGCAGGACACCTGAAATACCGCACACAGCGTGCAGTTATTAGACTGCCAATGACTGTGACGAGCAGGTGACTGATTGGCCCCGGTTCCTAGTAAACAATGCTGTAGATTGGCCCAGTCTCTGATTGTAGACCAGTGGGGTAGCCAGCAGGAGGGAATACATTTCCGTCAACCCACTGAGCATCGCGCTTCTCTGTGTTTAATCCAAGCAGGCGTGTGAATAACAACCTGTAAGTGCTAAGTGAGATTTATAGACCATAGGTAAGCAGATTGTGGGAATTAATTTCCTCGTAGTGATTCTACTTTCCTGAAAACACACAGCATATCCTGTTTAATTAAAAATACATACATATAGAATATTGGCCATCAGTGACAATTTGGACCAACACTCACATGAATGGAGATTTGTGAGATGCATACATGGGTTGGACAAATTAACAACAACACAAACAAGAATCACAAAACTAAAGCCTAAAGTTCAAGGCAGGAATGCTGCACCATTATTCTACTTTGACTTTGGGTTTGCAGAAAATGAACAAAAGCACAGCATTCAGTTCAGCTGCCGAAAGCGATTTCACTGCCTGATGCCTATTTTATACATAACGCTAGACTCTATAACACGTCACATCTGTAGGGCCTCTTGGAAACAGCCGCAAGCTCTCTAAAATCACACACTGGGGCGGCATTATTCTGTCGTTGTTTAGTTCAGTGTAATGAAAACAACAAAGCCAGCATAATGACAGGTCCTCTGTGCCAAAATGTTAAAGGCCCTGCACACCCAAACAGCGTGTTGTTACTTCTTCTAGCCAATTACACTTATGTCCTAGTTGAGGTGGAGAACAACAGGCAAAATTAGTAAGAAGCACCCGTGTGATTGAACCATAGGTGCTGAGCCTTTAACAGCCCTTACCCACAATTTACCTAGTGCTTGGCATGTTTGTGATTGTCATGGTAACATGGGTCCAAGGGTCCAAGGATTAGGATTCATCCTCTGGGGACCACAAATATGTATACCAACGTTTCTGGCAATCCATCCAATAGTTGTGGAGATTGTTACTTCTGGAGCAAAGTGGTGGTACTGGTGAGGTGTTGATTGGGTTGTAGTAAGTGATTACTCTTTGTCACTTAAAGGCTACACAGTCCAACATCCCTGCCACGTTAGTGAGTTTCAATGTGGAGTAAGTCAAGATTATTGTTTCCAGGATCAAAACTAAACTTTAATGTTCTACAATACAGGGCTGTCAGATGATATTACATTATGTTGTAAGACAATCTATTATTTAGTCTCCCCCCTGTGGCCCCAAGACCACAAAATCACTTACAATTCCTTCACATTTGAGATTCAGCTGACTCAATGCTCTACTGAAAGACATAAAAGTGGTTCTTTCATTTATTTGTCTAATATTAGTCCTGCAGGCAACACTACCCAGTCAAACTCTATTAATAAACACTGTGAATCAAAGCTTGGAGTTTCCCTTAGCTAGTTACTTCACAGACCATCCCTTACAGCTGAGAAGAAAGCTAAATTAGTTGCCTCCAACTGTCCCTCTTGAGGATGAAGTCCAGCGGTTTATTCAATAAGCAGACAGTATAAAGTAGGACTCATGCAGCGATTACATCTGTACCCCCATGTTGCTAACTGTACGCTGCGAGGTGATGTATTTAAAGTTTGCGTACGGCCTTTAGGAGTTGCTGAGAGATTCTGCGCCTGGATATCCATTCATCATGTCTGCCATGTCTGTCACTGCCTGTTTGTTATTGTGGCTTTCTACATCCTATGTGTGGAAAAAACGGCTGCTTGCACTCTCACTGCACCACAGACTCATTCATCATGGACCTCTTTGGTGCCTCTGTGTGTCTAGTGTTCGCTTGAAAAAGAGAGGTTCTCGGAAATGGTTAACAATGTTGTTTTAAGAGTTGTTTCTATTCTGGCAGGTGACTGCACGGAGTGATAGCAGATTTGGTTGAGTACTTTGGACTTTCTGAAGTAGGCCAGCCCTCGTTTGTAATTGATGGACTGGCCTCTTTTCTTATGTTCATCCTCAGTGGAGGTGAGGGACACATTACAAGTACTGGTACAACTATCCATGCTACTACCACTGACAAGTACTACTAGCTGGTATTTGTGCCAACCTTGTTAAAACTGTTACAACTGCTACTGCTACTACTGGAAAGGTACCTTCAAATATAGCTTGGAACAGATCTGAAGATTAGACCAGACGTCACGCCAATAACTATTTCCACCACTGTACACAGATTCTTTTTGGTCTGAACATCAGAAAAGAATACATATTGAATTACTTAATAAATACAGAAGACAACACACTCGGTGACATGTCAGCTAGACAACCTCCAAAATGCCACAAGAGCACAAATCCTTCCAGGCCCTTCTTCCAAACCAGAAATGGAGATCCATCAACAACAGTTCCCCTGATGATTTATGCTGCAATTTGCAAAGAAAAGGCAAAATAGGAGGAAAAAAAGACATTTGGATGAGATGCTGTTGAGTGGAAGAACATGGGCAACACGGCCAAAAGCTACAGAGAGCTGGAGGTGAACTTTCTGTGAGCTGTGACCCTATATTGAAAATGATCAGGGCATTTCTCACTTTAAAATGTCATAATAATGATCTTAATAGAATGTCGGGCAGTGACAGGATCAGAAGTTAAGTGTTCGGAATTGAACAGACACACATTTCCCAACTGCCAATACCAAATGGCCCAGACTGGAAAGGATTTGGTCCAGCTGGGTCCATTCTGGTGCCCAATCGTAGCTATAATAAAGTAGACAGCTGTAATGTCTAGACTCCCCTTCAGCAGTTAAAACAGGAATTAAAGATGCTGTTTGTACTATTTTAGCTAGAAATGAGCCTGTATGGACGGTATTTCCTGTCTGTCTGTCTGTCTGTCTGTCTGTCTGCCAGTCAGTCCAACACTTTGATCCAGACTGAAATATCTTAATGTCTATTAAATTGGTTGCCATAAACTTTGTTAAAGATGTTCATGGTCAACAAAGGATGTTGATTCTGAACGCCACCATAAGGTTGATCAGCTTTTTGTAGTTTTTTAATGACATGTATCAATAACTAACGGATAGACTGCTATGACATCAATGTCCTCCGCAGAATTAATTGCAGTAACTTTGGTGATCCTTTTCTTTTTCTTTTTCTTTTTCTCGTGCCATCAACAAGTCAATATGTTAATTTCCCCAAAACTTTGTTTGTAAACCAAATACATGTTCAGTTATTACATTCCCATCAGTCTCTTTACTTTGTGTTCAGAGCAAATTATCAAACATTAACGTGTTCATTTTATTACTGTCAACGCAATAAAATAAATATAATACTAGCTAAACATAAGCATGTTAGCATTGTCATTGTGAGCATGCTAACATGCTTATATTTGCATTTAATTCAAAGCACTGCGTGAAGTAAGTACAACTTCACATATTGTGAGTGTCGACTCGTAGTCTTTTCTTTAGGTAATTCATTAATATATTGTTTCACTAAAAGTACCATTTTCTAAACTCTTCATCCTGTTAAGAGTAGATTTCAGAGCCGATCTAAAATGGATTCTTGGAAAACTCACACAAACAGATAAGATTTTTTTTTTTAAAAAGGGACCCAAACCAAAAAGGACCCAAGGATATTTAAACCTGCTCCAAGCTGTGGTCAAAGAACAATTAATGAGCAATGACAGTGGAAAAGAGCAGCGATATAAGAATATTTCATGCCATTTTTCTTTGCTTTGAACAGTCCATGCTCCCCATCTTTCCTCAACATAACAGTTATTTCTCCAGTGATGATTATGACAAAAATACTATGATCACTGCTCATAGTGTCCAGGTTTGAATCCACTTAGGTGTTATGTGAAGTTCACACACAACAAAGTTATAAAACGGCCAAGCAGGTCGAGCTACATTGTCGGCAAGTTGCTGTTCACGGTTTAAGCCACCTCAACTTTGAATTATAGCGCGTCATGTCGATAGTCTGTTTGTAGCTCATATCACTGGCTTCTATTGAAAATGTCTTGTGGCCTGTTCCCTTGTGGTCTGAATCCACCAGTAGACATATTGTCACAAAGACCTAAGATCTATAAAAATAGCTCTGGACTCAACTGGCCTGGATTTAAATCAGATCTCACTCAGAACTGAAATGACCGTGAAGACCTCGTGTTCACAGTAATGGGCAGGCTGGACTCAATTCCCAGCATGTATAAAAGAGCAATGTCTATGACAACTATTTAAGGTCATAAAATGACTCGAGCCTGTAAAAGCGAGCTATAAGAAGTGAATGCCGTGGAGAAAAAATAATCAGACCTGCTCTTTTCCTTTAGTTAGAGCAGCTTTAAGATGCTCTACAGAGGAGTTGTGTTTCCATCAGGGACTGCAGCGGTTTTCAGTGTGTGAAGTCAAGAGTTCACGTTGCGCCCAACCTGCCTGGACTAGTTTAGTCTCCTGACCAGTAACGGCAACAATCTCTCAACACCTGCCCATCAAAGCCTCCCACTTCCTCCCCTCTCCTCCGTGCGATTCGCTGTCGGGCAGAGCGATGACGGCTCCTCGCCTTCTAATTGGTCATTTTCCCTTCCAATATCCCGGAATGGTTGACTTCATCATTTGGCATGTCTCAATATGACTTCTCCTATTCCACTTGTGGTCAGTTCCGAGAGAGACCACATCTCTGCAGCTTTGATCTTTATTTTTTTTCATTTTTGTTGTTGTTTTTTTCCCACCGATCCGAAGACTTTAAATTGCTTTCTGGTCTCATTCTCAGGCAAAGAGCTCGGAAATGCTCCAAGGTCAGAACTACTCTGTCAGCACGTCTGTGCTTGAGTGCTAACTTACTGTGGTACAGACAGAAGAAAGCGCTTTGTCTTGAGGGTTCTGAGTTCAAGACTTTCGCATTAGCAAATCTTGAAGTCATTCATTTTCTGGGATACCCAAAAATTAGTTTTCACTTTGCACTCTTAGTTATTTTATTGGAGCTGAAGTTTGTTCGGGACAAATGGAAGAAGGATCTGGGTTTGAATCATTGTCTCAGATGTGGAAACGGTAGAGTAGTATTTGCACAACAAACTACAGCCCTTCCCACCCTTGATTTGCTTTGTGAAAAAGTTCAACAGGTCCCATATTTCTTCCTCTACCTTTTGCCTGAGAACAAGCACTTCAGAGAGGAAGCTGGAAATCAATAGTTTCTGCAGTTTTACATGCTGTTGACATCAAGCTGGGTTCATCAGGAATGAATCATTTCACTGTCGGTGATTTAAAAGGTGAGGTTGAGCAGTGGGAGGCTTCTGTTTGAATTTACGTCCAGTGGAAGCTCTGTTTGTGGCCTCCTTTTACTGCACCGCTTGGGTTTATTTGGAGCAGCTGTGCTTATCGCTACAATCAGCTTGTAAACCTCGGATGCCTTGGCAGCTCTTGGCATGATACGAATCCTCAGGTTGATTCACTGACAAATGTCAAACACCCTTTGTTATTAAAGGTTATGTAATCAAAACAGCTAAATGATATTTCATTTTCTGTTAATTATTATGGAGTGAGGACAGGCTCTCTCTTTTATTTATTTATTCGGACTTTTCTTTAGTTGCCGAGCTGGATCCCTAGGAGGGTCAATGGATGACTTTTTCAAAGACTGGTATTGTGCTGGTGGCCTCTTAAATCATTAATGCTATGGGCAGTGTAAAGATGATGCTGTGCTTCTGTCCAGTCTGTGTGGTGTGTTTTTTTGTCGGTGTTTTTTATTTTCTCCATATTTGTACATTTGTGTTAATGTTCATGTTGATTGAAAAACTAAATAAAGACTTAAATAACAAACAAGAAACAGCTAAATGAATAAATCATGTGTTTGGTTTTAATTGTCTTTGGTACTTGCATTAATCTGATGAAACATGCACAGCCTTCTCTAGGTAAAAATATAGCTAAAATTAGAGTTGCACTCTGGTATTATGCATACTTATATCAGTCATACTGTATATGTACATATACATACAGGTATTGTACATACCTCTGCCAACAGTCCCCTCTTGTACTCACTCATACATACCAGCCACCTAAATATGATTGTATGATTCAATATGATTGTTTTCATGAAGATCCATGCATTTGTCCCTGATAAACTAATGAAAATGATCCGTCCCTTTATCCAGATCTGCACCAAAAGTTTCATTTTATTCCATCCAGGTGCTCAAACACAACCAGCCAACAAACAAACAAACAGACCTGGCTGAAAACATAACCTCCTTGAATGAAAACAATGACAGAGTGTATTCATTTGTACCCATAAAACATATTTTGAAAGAAATCTTTAAAAGATGAATGAAAAAATTAACTAATTACTATTTTACACAGGTTCATGAAGAGCTCTTTTTGACTGATAAGGTGCTGGTTAGTTTAGAGCTTATAATGTTAACCCTGCTGCTGTAGGGTAAGGGGGATAACGTGAGCAGTCCTTGGCTCTGGAATCTTTAAACCAGGAATCTGGAGGTCTTCTCTGGGTTGAAAATCATTCATTAATCACTTGCCTGTCTGATTTGTCAGGAATTGTTCATTCCTTTAACTTCAAAAAAATATATACATAGACTGTATTATCATCACATTTTAAATAACCTTTGCAGAAAATGAATGTCTGAGTAAAGTGCAGCTAAATTTCTATTTTACCTTAACATTGTACGTACTTTCAAATTAAACAACACAGCTGTGGACGGCTCCATTTATACTACAATGAGCCAGCGTAGAGCCTGTGTATGGGAAGCACTGCAATTCATGTACAATCCCACTGAAAATGAGACCAGAGGTAAAAGGAAAACAGCTGTGACAAGCTTCAAAAACTGTCAGGACAACACAAAGTTATATTAGCAAGGTCTGTTGTAACCCATGTTAAAATATGACATAAATAAGAGTAAATAGTTGAATAAAAGCTGCATAAATAAGTTTGAAAGTTAGAAGTGATTTATTTAATGTCAATTAATTCATCAGAGTTAATTAAAAACGTTAATAAAACAATCATTTAGTGTTTAAGATTAAAAGTCTGTTGACAAAAAATAACGTCGCTGCCCCTTTAAGGGACCAGCGACACAGACGCAGCACCTCAGTGACGCTGCAGCAGAGACCTGAAGGAGAGAGCAGAGGAGGAATCGGAGAAAACGAGCGGTGATTAATTAACAGAAAAAGCAGTGAAAAAGTCGATAAAACAGTTGAAAAACATAACTTACCTGGTCGGGAACTGACAGGGATTTTATGAGAACTGAGCCACATCGGTTTTGGTGAGTTTTGTGTTCATTTTCATGCATTTTCACCGTGTAGTACTTTTTTTTCTATGGCGGAGAGCTAACGCTAAAAACGTAGCTGTTTACAAAGAAAAGCTCCGTCATAAACTGTTTACAAGTTAATATTTTGGGTTTATGACGACTGTGAATGTTATAAAAGTGTGTGTAAGCTGTGTGAATGAAGGATTCATGCAGTAATTAGCGCGGGAGACGGAGCCGTAAGATAAAAGAGACCGCTCCGCTGCCATTTTGAGTTGGAAAAACACCGTAGCAGTAACGTCACAACTCAGAGACTGTGAAGCATTTATTTGTGTGATTTAAGGATTTAAAAAGAGTTTTTGTCGTGTTTATGGCCTGTTACACAGGTCAGGTTTTTTTGTTCGGTTGGAAGCTCGGTCGGAGCGAGGATTGGTCTGCCGTGTGCGGGCGTGCACATCCACAGACGGGATTCAAGATGGCGGGCTAGACCCAGACCTTCAACTCATCTTCTCCATTGCATCAGTGAGGACATCCTCCTTGTGTGGTAGCTCGCTGCCAGAGTGGTAGGAGTATCAGGAACTAGTTGAACAGAACAGAACTGAGAACTGAATAAATTATCGTTCTTTTTGGACTGAATCGAACTGGAACTGTTCACTGAACTGAATATTTAGATTCACATTTAGACTTGAACTTAAAATTAAAGTGCCATACTTTTATTTTCATATGTTTATATATTTGAATGTGACTTGAGCAACTGTGGTCCACTTTAATTTTATTGTGCTTTGAAGGTGTTTTCTTACCTGTACAGGAAGGAAAAAGGAGTTAACTCCGGAAGAAAAATAGGAATCCTAAAATAGGTACAACCCAGGAAAAAAGAGACTGGTCTAACTAACTCAAATTAGTCTAACTAAAATAACCTAGGAGGAAAAAAAGAGACTGGTCTATTAAATTAGATTAGCTTTACTCAAATAACTTAGGTGAACTAAAGAACAAAAAGAAAGAGTGAGATACTTTTTTTTTTTCCATTTATACCTACTTTATTATTGGGAACCTGCAGGGTATTTTTTTGGTTTCATGCAATGTGTCTTATATGTGTTTTGCATTCAGTAAATTGCCGGCCTTTTTCTACATAAGCAACGGTCTCTGGTGTAATTATTCTTGCTCCCCACTCCTTAGAACCTAGAACTGGTCCAGTGGCGCAGTTAGTCAGGTAACCGGTGCTACAAACATGGCGAGCTAGCCAGGAGTGGCTTAAAGCATTTAAAAGTAGAAACCAGAGACCGTCTAATATTGCTGTCAGTTTTTCAAAATGGATGTCATTCAAATGAGTAGTGTAAAAATCCCTAACTCAGTCATAGTTCGTGGTTTAACCAGTACAGAAACTGATGAAGAACTACATGACTTCCTGAAACAATATGGTTCCATTCAAAGGGTAATTCCAGTAGATTTCACTGAACAAGAGCCAGGCAAACAGGTTATTGTAGAGTATGTGTATGGTACAGCTATACAGGCTCTCTTACCTTTATTGCCATACAAACTTAACAGTAAGACTAAAACTGACGTAACCTATCACATCAGAGCTTTAGCCAGCGTTTACACACCTGTAGCCAGCAAAACAGCTACACAGACTTACCTTACAGAGTTAAAGGACATTGCAAAACAGACTGGCAAAGACTTTGCAGCTGTCCTCAGAGAAGAGCTCTCCCTCATCAGTGAGACTGTTGAGCTAGATCACTCAGAGACCCAAGATGAAGATGCAGAGCAGAACTCACCTGATACCCCAGAGCAGCATGTTCAACATCATTGGTCTCCACCACCGACACCATCTAAAGAAAAGACACAGCCTGCTCTGAAACTTTCTGTTGTCAATCCACCTGACATACAAAAAGTAATCGTTGAGCACATAGTGAGAAATGAAGACTCTGCTCTGCAGGTGCACACTTCCTTAAGACTCAGACCCTTCTCTGGGCGTGTCCCACGTCCCAACAATGAAGTGGATTATGAGACATGGCGCTCCAACGTGGAACTTCTCCTTAAAGACACAACGCAGTCTGATCTTTACAAGTCACGAAAGCTCCTTGAAAGTCTCTTATCACCTGCCATTGATATTGTGAAGCACCTGACACCTGAATCTCCTCTTAAAGTGTACTTAGAGATCTTGGACTCCGCTTTCGGCACCGTTGAGGACGGAGATGACCTCTTCGCAAAGTATCTCAACACAATGCAAGATAATGGTGAGAAACCCTCAGCTTATCTACAACGGCTGCAGATGATGCTGAGCACCACCCTCAGGAGGGGAGGTGTAACTGCAAGCGACCTTGACCGGCATCTTCTCAGACAGTTCGTCAGAGGCTGCTGGGATAACATCTTGATAGCTGAACTCCAGCTAGAACAAAAGAAACAGAACCCACCTACCTTTGCTGAACTTCTCCTGTTACTCCGCACAGCCGAAGATAAGCGTTCTTCCAAAGCATCACGCATGAAACAGCACTTCAATGTTTCAAAGCCAAGAGTGTCTTCTCATTACCAAGGTGTTTATGTGCAGAGTGAAGAAGACTGCAACTCATCTCAGCTAGCTCTTGATCACAGGTCTGAAATCCAAGACTTAAAGAAACAAATAGCTGATCTACAGTCCCAGCTCACACGTATCACACAGAAAGACAGTAGAAAAGCTAAACCAGCTGCCAGACCACTAGCTCCTCAAACAGCTAGCACACATTCCCCAGCTATCACTCACACATCTCAAAGGCTGCAGCCCCACAGCCGAGATGTAAACAACAACACAAGCAATAGACCAAGGCCCTGGTATTGCTTTAGATGTGGGGAGGACGGACACATCAAGCCTCAGTGTGAAAGTGAGCCGAACCCATCTCTTGTAGCTGAGAAGAGGAAGCAGCTGATAGAAAAGCAGTTAGCATGGGATAGTCAACATGGCATTCCAAAGCCTGATCCTTTAAACTAGACCCAGTTCCGGTTGTGGGACAAACGGGGACTGGAACACAGACAAAGTGTCCCAAAAAGAAGCTACACAGAGCCCATGTGTACTCACACACACAAAGACAGTCAGTGACCCTGCCAAAAGGTCTGATTGGAGCCAAGTGCACCGCACAAGTGACCATAGCTGACAAAGACTGCAGTTGCTTGTTGGATTCAGGCTCTCAGGTAACAACGATCCCCAACTCTTTCTATCTGGAGAACCTGTCTCACTTACCTCTCAGTTCTTTGAACGACCTGCTTGAAGTGGAAGGAGCCAACGGTCAAAGCGTCCCTTACCTTGGCTATGTTGAGGCCACCATCAGATTCCCAGAGAGCTTGCTTGGAGCCGACATCGAGGTACCTACGCTGGTCTTGGTTGTACCTGACATGCGCTCCACCTTGTCATCAGTGCTTATAGGCACAAATACTTTGGATGTTCTCTATGAAAAGTACACAGACATTGCACCTCAGAACTATGAGTCTCTTCCTTATGGCTACAAAGTCGTCTTAAAGACCCTTGAAATCCGGAAACGACAGTCCGTTGATTCCAGCCTGGGAGAGGTGAGGCTTCATAGTAGAGACTTTGAGACCATTTCAGCCGGACAGACCAAAGTCCTCGAGGGATCAGTGAGCTGCAGGACGCTTGATGTTGGAAAGTGGGTGATGGTGGAGTCACCAAAGTCATCGTCCCTGCCAGGTGGCATCCTGGTGACAGATAGCCTGGTAAGTCTACCACCAAAGCTACCACGCTGCATACCAGTCACACTCAAGAACGAGTCGCACCATGACATCACCCTGTCTCCAAAAGCTGTCATAGCAGAGATACACGCTGTCAAAAGTGTTCAATCTGTTAAGACCCCTGACTCAGACTCCCCCACAAAACCTGACCAAAAACCAAATCTCGACTTTGACTTCACTGACTCTCCTGTACCCAACGAGTGGAAAGAGAGGATAACAGAGAAATTGAGTTCCATGCCGGAGGTGTTTGCACTGCACGAGCTAGACTTTGGCCGCACTGACAAAATCAAACACCACATAACACTCAGTGACGAGACACCATTCAAACATAGGCCGAGACCTATACATCCCCAGGACATAGAAGCTGTGCGTACCCATCTTCAGCAACTCCTTGATGCAGAAGTCGTCCGCGAATCGGAGTCACCTTTCTCCTCGCCGATTGTAGTCGTCAGGAAAAAGAATGGCGACGTCAGACTCTGCATAGATTACAGAAAATTGAACACACAAACAGTAAAGGATTCATATGCCTTACCTAATCTGGAAGAGTCCTTCTCGGCATTGACCGGGTCCAGGTGGTTCTCGGTGCTCGATCTCAAATCAGGCTTCTATCAAATAGAGATGGAGGAAGCAGACAAACACAAAACTGCATTCGTCTGCCCACTAGGATTCTTCGAGTTCAACAGGATGCCTCAGGGGATAACCAACGCCCCTAGCACGTTCCAGAGGCTTATGGAGCGCTGTATGGGAGAGTTGAACTTGAAGCAAGCCCTAGTTTTTCTGGATGACCTCATCATCTTCTCCTCGACATTGGAGGAGCACGAGGAAAGGTTGATGCGTGTGCTCAACCAGTTGAAAGAGTTTGGCTTGAAGCTGTCGCCAGGGAAATGCAAGTTCTTCCAAACCTCTGTGAAGTACCTCGGCCACATCGTGTCTGAAAAAGGCATAGAAACCGATCCTGACAAAGTAGCAGCATTAAAAACCTGGCCAAAACCAAACAACTTGAAGGAGCTAAGAACCTTCCTGGGTTTCTGCGGTTACTACCGCCGGTTCATAAAAGACTACTCGAAGACCGTGAAGCCACTCAACGAGCTCACCGCTGGCTATCCGCCGTTGAGAAAGCACGCTAAGATCACAGTGAACCCTGCGAAGTACTTCAATCCAAAGGATTCCTTTGGTGACAGATGGACGCCTGCTTGCCAGGCAGCGTTCGACACCATAATCGAAAAGCTGACGACCGCACCCATCCTCGGGTTTGCTGACCCTAAGCTCTCCTACATTCTACATACAGATGCGAGCACCTCGGGCCTCGGTGCTGCCCTCTACCAGGAGCAACAGGGACAGAAGTGCGTCGTTGCTTATGCGAGTCGAGGTCTGTCGAAGTGTGAGTCCAGGTATCCTGCGCACAAATTAGAATTCCTTGCCCTTAAGTGGGCAGTAACGGAGAAATTTCAGGATTACCTGTACGGGAACACATTCCTTGCTGTCACAGATAGCAATCCATTAACATACATTCTCACCTCTGCTAAGCTCGACGCCACGAGCTACAGATGGTTGGCTGCTCTGTCGACGTTCGATTTCCAGCTACAGTACAGAGCCGGTAAGCAGAATCAAGACGCGGACGGGCTGTCCAGACGTCCTCACAGCAGAGTACCTGATGACACATCATCACAAAAAGAGTTGGAGAGGATACAACAATTCACAAAAAGACATTTGTCAGAGGCTGATTATGCACACCTGAATGAAAACACCATCAAAGCCATCTGTGAGAAGCACTTGGTCCATGAAGTGATCAACAATCACCCTGGGGAAACATCACCCAGCACCACCTTGGTTGTGTCACTTGCCCACCATCCAAAGGCTCTCCCACAAAGCTTTGAAGAGGAGGATCAGCTTGGTGGCTTACCTGTCGTCTCCTCGTTAACACCAGCTGAAATAAGGGACAAGCAAAATGCTGACCCCTGCATCTGCGAAGTCCTCAGGCAAGTGGAGTCGGGAGAGAAACCCCCACCATCCTTGAGGAAGGAACTTCCTGAGCTTGGTCTCTTATTGAGAGAGTGGAACAAACTTGAGGTCTTAAATGGCATCTTGTATCGCAGGCGGCAAGAGGGTGCTCAGACTCACTATCAGCTTGTGCTCCCTGAAGCCCTGAGATCCTTAGTCCTCAAGAGCCTCCATGACGACATGGGCCACATGGGCACAGAGCGCACCCTAGATCTCGTCCGGAAGCGATTCTATTGGCCCAAAATGTCAGCCGAGGTGGAAACTAAGGTCAAAACCTGCAGCCGCTGCATACGACGTAAGACCATGCCCGAGAAAGCCGCACCACTCGTCAACATCGTGGCTACAAGACCACTCGAACTCGTGTGCATGGATTTTCTCAGTGTGGAGCCGGACTCCAGTAACACAAAAGATATTCTGGTCATTACCGACCATTTTACGAAATATGCAGTGGCAGTCCCCACCCCGAATCAGAAAGCCAGGACGGTGGCCAAGACCCTGTGGGACCACTTTTTCGTCCATTATGGCATTCCTGAAAAACTCCACAGTGACCAAGGTCCCGACTTTGAGTCTCGAACAATAAAAGAACTGTGTGAGCTCATTGGTACTCAAAAAGTAAGAACCACACCTTACCATCCGAGGGGGAACCCTGTAGAACGTTTCAACAGGACCCTGCTCAACATGTTGGGAACCCTCGAGAACCAGAAAAAGAGTCACTGGCGGGAGTACGTCAAGCCGTTAGTACACGCTTATAATTGTACTAAGAACGAGACAACCGGCTTTACCCCTTACGAGTTAATGTTCGGGCGTCAGCCAAGATTGCCAGTTGACCTAGCCTTTGGCCTACCAGTCAATCATCAGCCAGGCTCTCACTCGCAATATGTCCGCAACCTGAAATCCCAACTTGAAGACAGTTACAGAGTAGCAACTGAGAATGCTAAGAAGACAGCTAATCGCAACAAAGCGAGGTTTGACAAGCATGTTGTTGACTCCACCTTGGGAGAAGGCGACAGAGTCTTGGTCCGAAACGTCCGTCTTAGAGGCAAGCACAAGTTAGCCGACAGGTGGGAGTCCGACGTGTATGTTGTCCTGAGACAGTCTGGAGACGTCCCAGTGTATGTTGTGAAACCTGAGACAAGAGATGGTCCCCGAAGAACTCTTCATCGTGACCTCCTACTGCCATGCGGTTTCCTTCCTGTTACCCCAATCGAAAGTGAAACTAACCCACCAAAGGCAGTGAGGCGACCAAGAACTCGACAACATCCTAAAAATGACACATCAGATGGAGCTGAAGGGGATGAATCCCAATCTGACTCTGAGGAACATCACTATCACAGAAACCTGAGAGTGGAAACACTAGGTTTCAACCTGACCTCTGAACCCATGGAACACTTACCTGACAGGAATGAACTGGAACCTTCCAAAGAGTTGACTGCTGTTGAGCAAGATCCTTCAGACGTAGCCAAAGCTTTCCCTGAGGATTCTCCAGTAGAGACTCATGACTTGAACTTACCTGAACCCAGAGAGAAAGACTCACCTGATCCCGCAGTTGATGACTTGTCTGACCCTGAAAAGAAAGACTTACTTGATCCTGCAGACTGTGACTTACCTGATCCTGCAGACTGTGACTTACCTGATCCTGAAGAGAAAGACTTACCTGATCCTGAAGAGAGCAACTCAACTGCTGGACAGGAAACTGGAAACCTACCTGGGGAAGATCTGGAAAATGTCCATCCTTCTACTCAACCTGCTGAGGAGAGCAAAGAAAACACAAGTGATACGGACCAAATGAACAACCAAAACGAAAGTGACTGTTCAGAAAGACCTGTCAGAGACAGAAAAGCGATTAAAAGACTGACTTATCCTGAGCTAGGAAACCCGTTGGTTACAATAGTTCAGTCTTTATTTCAAACCTTGAGTGATGTGTTTACAGACTCCCTTGAAGAACCTAGCTTTCCAAAAACTCCTAGAGTTATGACAGTATAAATTAAAAAAATGCACAGGGACGTGCATTAGGTAAAGAGGGGAGGATGTAACCCATGTTAAAATATGACATAAATAAGAGTAAATAGTTGAATAAAAGCTGCATAAATAAGTTTGAAAGTTAGAAGTGATTTATTTAATGTCAATTAATTCATCAGAGTTAATTAAAAACGTTAATAAAACAATCATTTAGTGTTTAAGATTAAAAGTCTGTTGACAAAAAATAACGTCGCTGCCCCTTTAAGGGACCAGCGACACAGACGCAGCACCTCAGTGACGCTGCAGCAGAGACCTGAAGGAGAGAGCAGAGGAGGAATCGGAGAAAACGAGCGGTGATTAATTAACAGAAAAAGCAGTGAAAAAGTCGATAAAACAGTTGAAAAACATAACTTACCTGGTCGGGAACTGACAGGGATTTTATGAGAACTGAGCCACATCGGTTTTGGTGAGTTTTGTGTTCATTTTCATGCATTTTCACCGTGTAGTACTTTTTTTTCTATGGCGGAGAGCTAACGCTAAAAACGTAGCTGTTTACAAAGAAAAGCTCCGTCATAAACTGTTTACAAGTTAATATTTTGGGTTTATGACGACTGTGAATGTTATAAAAGTGTGTGTAAGCTGTGTGAATGAAGGATTCATGCAGTAATTAGCGCGGGAGACGGAGCCGTAAGATAAAAGAGACCGCTCCGCTGCCATTTTGAGTTGGAAAAACACCGTAGCAGTAACGTCACAACTCAGAGACTGTGAAGCATTTATTTGTGTGATTTAAGGATTTAAAAAGAGTTTTTGTCGTGTTTATGGCCTGTTACACAGGTCAGGTTTTTTTGTTCGGTTGGAAGCTCGGTCGGAGCGAGGATTGGTCTGCCGTGTGCGGGCGTGCACATCCACAGACGGGATTCAAGATGGCGGGCTAGACCCAGACCTTCAACTCATCTTCTCCATTGCATCAGTGAGGACATCCTCCTTGTGTGGTAGCTCGCTGCCAGAGTGGTAGGAGTATCAGGAACTAGTTGAACAGAACAGAACTGAGAACTGAATAAATTATCGTTCTTTTTGGACTGAATCGAACTGGAACTGTTCACTGAACTGAATATTTAGATTCACATTTAGACTTGAACTTAAAATTAAAGTGCCATACTTTTATTTTCATATGTTTATATATTTGAATGTGACTTGAGCAACTGTGGTCCACTTTAATTTTATTGTGCTTTGAAGGTGTTTTCTTACCTGTACAGGAAGGAAAAAGGAGTTAACTCCGGAAGAAAAATAGGAATCCTAAAATAGGTACAACCCAGGAAAAAAGAGACTGGTCTAACTAACTCAAATTAGTCTAACTAAAATAACCTAGGAGGAAAAAAAGAGACTGGTCTATTAAATTAGATTAGCTTTACTCAAATAACTTAGGTGAACTAAAGAACAAAAAGAAAGAGTGAGATACTTTTTTTTTTTCCATTTATACCTACTTTATTATTGGGAACCTGCAGGGTATTTTTTTGGTTTCATGCAATGTGTCTTATATGTGTTTTGCATTCAGTAAATTGCCGGCCTTTTTCTACATAAGCAACGGTCTCTGGTGTAATTATTCTTGCTCCCCACTCCTTAGAACCTAGAACTGGTCCAGTGGCGCAGTTAGTCAGGTAACCGGTGCTACACTGTGGATGTAACATTACTATCAGTCAGCTATATTAATGTAGGCTGTTAAGCATCATAATGTGCCCCTAATGTTATCCTGTGTCACCAGCTGCGATGCCTGCCAGACGTATAAAGTCCAGGAAATGTGCTGCAAACAGCTTCTGTCATAGTTCCCGCTATAAAAGGTGTCTCCAGGACCATATTCTGCAATGATGACCTGCACACACACAGAACCATTTAACCCTTCAGCTAATTTCAGCTAATAATCCTCACACTCACCAACAAAGTCTGCTCCATATCTGGCCATCATGATTGATGACCAACTAACTTTCACTAAGCATGTTGCATCTGTCACTTGGTCATGTAGCTCCACACTATATAAAGTCAGTCCTATCTGACCCCTCTTGCATGCACTGCTCATCTCTCGCCTTGTCTACTTCAACATCCCTCTGACACGGCTGCCAGCATTCGCATTAAAACCTCCGCAAATGGTCCAAAAAGTGGCAGATTGTCTGGTCGTCAACCAGCCAAAGACGGCTCGTGTCACTCCACTTCTCATTACTCTCGGCTGGCTCCTTGTGCTGCTCGCATCACGTTCAGATCACTAATGCTTGACTACAGAGTGGCCGCTAGCACAGCAACCACCTACCTGGATTGCCTCATTCAGGAGTCTTCTCGTTAACCGCTGTCTGAAAATGAACAACGACTAGTCCTACAGTCACTGTGAGGAAGGAAATCTCAGTCCAAACTCTTGTCTTGTCATGAGGAAGTCATGAATAAAGTGAAGATATTTATTTTGCATATAATTTCCAGCATTCCTTTAAATCACAGATATTCTCTGGTCAGTTCTCCAAACATGCCACCTTCTGTTGTCCTCAGGGTTTTCAAATTGAGATGTTTTCTCTGATCAGGTCAGTGTTGGCATCAATAAGTTACGTCTTGCTCTGTGACCGACGCAGCATCAGGAATTGTATTCACTCTGGTCTGATGTACTTTTACGGTGATGTTGCTTTCTGGACGCTTCTGATGGTCCTTTTGTTGTTGGCAGGGGAAGCACCCCTTTGCAGCAAAGGGCTGACGCCGGCGCATGCAATATGCATGAAGCTGTCGGACAATGGAGAAGGAAGCGAACACACGTAGCGCATTTTTAATACAAATGCTCTGGGAGAGTATCGCCTGGATGGGGAGCACTTAGCAGACCACCTCAGGCTATTGGAGGTGTTTCCTGATGACCAGCTGATTGTTCTAAATGAGCTTCTCTGTGATTGTGAGCACCAGCAGTGTTAATAGAGCAGAGAGTATCTACTGGGGTTTAAGTGTGGGCTTTTAAATGAAGATGTGTTATTTTACACTGCACGAAGGCCCTTAATCAGTTAAAGGATAAGTTCACCCAACAATGAAAATTGTCATTATCTACTCAACCTCACGCTGATGGGAAGTCAGGTGAAGTTCTCATATTTGGAGTTTCACCGCAAAACAGTATTGTATTATCCTGAACAATTGCAGTAGATGTTAATTTGTTTTCAAATGTAAAGCAACAACCGAATAGAAAAACATAAAATGGCTCCATATAGCTCACCCTTTAAAGTACTTTAAAAACGTCCCAAAACGGATCACCTCAGAATTTCCAGTTAGACTATTAAATTTAAGATGTACGAGCTAAAAAGTAAAAATTATGAGTTAATTTAAGGGACCGGTTTCCTTGATTTTCTAAAGTAAAGTTACTTTCTCAGATTTTACAATGCAATCTTTTTAAAGCTGAAATATGTGCTTAGCTGCTAAGCTAAAAGTGTGCCCCCACTTCAGACAGGGTGCACACCTCGACTGCTTGTTGTAAATAACACCATTTCAAATCAATTTGGGCTGTCGGGGCCTCTGGAAAATTGGATTACACCGGACAAGCTGTATGGAGCCATTTCATGTTTTTCTTTACATTTTTGAAACAAGTCCCCATTTACTTCAGTTGTTTAGGATAATGCTGCAGTGCTGTTTTGCTGTGAAGCTCCAGAAATGTTCTGTGGACTATGCAACTTCACCTGACCTTCTATTGGCATAAGACTGACCAGATAGCTACTGGATTTTCATTTTTGGGTAAACTTATCCTTTAAAGCTTCTATATGGGGATTTTGACATCAGTCTCGCACCGTATTATTGTACTAACTGTAGAGACATTTTAAAAATGGTCCTGAACTTACAGTTCCTTCAACAAGACCACTGGCAGCTTCTGATGATGCATTTAATCTATTTTGCAATTAGTGAGATTTGATGGGAAAACAGATGGATTCCTCTATGATATTAGAGAAAAGACTGTGACTTGAATGTAATTTCTGATTTAACTGATCTAGTTTAAGCTTCTATTCAACACAAGGTTTACATTTGTTTAGTATACAAGATTCATCAGCTGTAGATCTGGCTTTGTTTATTCCTTACAAATTGCTTCTCAGTTTTCTTTGAGGACTGTTGTTTTCTTTCTCCACCTATAGCTCCAGTTCCTCAGTAGCAGCTTGCTTACTGCTGCACTGTAGGATCTAATTGGACATCAGGCCTCCAGGGTGAGTGTGAAGCCAGTATGACCCAGACAGGGAGACATGACCCAGAACCAGAAGGGACTGCCGATAGACATATTTGTGTGTGCGTCTTAGAGAAAGGGTTGCAGTGTCTAGATTTCTTTCCATTCACGCGGTACCTAAACTGTTCCGATGCTCCGAGGCTGATATTCTTAAGGGACTGCTTTCTTTTTTTCACTTTTTCCTCTCCTCCATACCAACATCACCGCCGCCACCTTGTTGTTGTCACCCCTGCAATTTATTGCTTTGTCTGCTCCGGGGAATCTTGGCTGACCCACCCCCCAACAAATCAAGCAGTCGTCCCACCCTCCAGGCAGGTGCAGAGGTCAAACAATGCACAGCCTCCTATTTTTTATGAGGAAGGAGGAGGGACAGCGGGCGCACTGACGCCGTGGAAGTGACTAGGATGTGATAACGTCTGCCAAAGTGCCTCAAGCTATTTGGCATTGTAGAGCAATACTTGTGAGATGAGAAATTTCACACGATGAGATAAGATGAATTTTATTGATCCCTGAAGGGAAACTGGGTCATTTCAGCAGCAAATGATGGATGGTGAGCTTGAGAGTACAGAGCGAAGGAGTGATGAAGAATTTAAAAGCTAATTTTTACAAATTTTGACATGATGTTTAATGGATTCTGTTTTTAAACATAGTCTGACCCCTGGAATATTGCATGTCCAGCTTTTTATGAGATAGCGGCATACTTCAGTCTAATTTAAGCTATGAACAAGCAGATTTTTTTTATGTGTAAAAGAATTTTAAATAGTCACTAAATCAATTAATGTAAGTTTAGCAAACTTTGGCAATAAGTTATTTTGTTGACTTGGTTTCTCACTCAATAGCTGATGCTTAAGTGGAGTAGTCAGCTTATGAGCATCGTGTTTAAACTACAAATACCAGAAAAAGGCTAAAAGTCTAAAGCCATGCTAACAACTCTGTAAGGCCATGTGCAGGCATGGTGGTTGTCTGACTCTGACCTGTTGTAGGTTGTTTTTATAAGCATGCCATTGGGCACCTATTCCTATGCGAATTGCTAATTGCAGTAAGACCATTCTCCAGTGCTTACACAGTGCTGTGGAGATGGCTGTGGCTTGGCTATGCAAGACTAGCATGGCGGCGCTTTGAGTGCAATGTTAACATTAGCGTGCTTACAAGTTCGCAGTGACTGTACTTACATGCTGCGATAAATGTAGGTATACTGTATAGCAATGTTTACCTTGTTCACAGTCTTACAGTATTTTAGTTTGTCAGCATGCTAACATGCCAATTAGCCCTAAACACAAAGTACAACTAAGGCGGACGGGAATGTCAAACGTTAGGTAGGCAGGTATTTAGTTAGAAACCAAAATATTGGACAAACTGAAATGTGACCTGCAGGTGGCGCTAGAGGAAAGATGGAGATTACCAAAGTCATTAGGAATCATCATTCTGGCACCATCCATATCTGTACAAATCCATTCAACAGAGCTATTTTATTAAACCCAAATGAGATAGACCCACCAATAGACTTTGTCATCCCTAGAGCCAGGCCACTAGCATGGCTAAAAATCACCTTTGTGGAAATTCAGCTTGAAAACACTGAAAGCCAGGTACAAGAGTTTTCCACAAGTGCAACATACTATACTATATACTCTCATCTTTATTTGTGTATTCATATGTGTCAACACTACTGAGACCTCTTCCTGTCTATACCTTTGCAGATGTGCTTTGTACTCTCACTTCTCATCATTATGTTCCTGTGTCTGATTCAGTGAGCCCATTCTCCCCTGTTCGCTCCTCCACAGCGAGGTGAACATGAATCCAGCCGTGCGGATGCAGAAATGCTGTTAGTACAGGGCTCTGGCTTCATGAGGGACTGCTGGCTGAAATGTCACACCCTTAGAGAAATCGGCGAGTTTCATTGAGGAGGCTGGCAGTCGCACATGGCTCCATGTTCTGCCCGTTGTTTTCCTCTCCTCTTTACTGCTTCCCTGCATTCATGCCTTGGTGTCTCTGTGTGTTACGCCTGGTGGTGGTGCAGAGGGAGAAACGGCACAGCCTGAATGGGACACATGCACAGCTCCAATAGGTTGGCAAACTGCGCAAAAAACTGTCGCCTTTGTCCCCTCTAATTCCCTTATCTCGTGGGCAAGGTGTTGGTGTTGTTGCCTCTCAGCGCTGTTGGCAGCGGCAGCAGTGATCTCTGCTTATCTGAATTGTGAGTTAATAACCAGCAGCCAGTTCTCTCTCAGCTCTGTCCACTATTGTCTTAATCCACATGAGGACCCAAGTATTTTAAGAACAGCAAGAGCACAAGAGCATGTATTGCATCTTACCACCTACAGGTCCACATATTTATATACCCCACTGTAACGCTTACTATAGGAGTGGAGGTGGACAAAATAACAGAAACACTTTGCAATACAAGACAGTATTGTTCAAAATTGAGATGTGAGCGAAAGGGAGCCAGGCAGCAACTCTCTGGCCTCTCTGTGAGCTGTTTCTTTGACAACTGGCTTACAAAGATGGAGCAGATATTCATTAAAGCTAACACATACTGTTCTGTACTTTTAATTGATATGTAACTTTATATGATTCCCTATTACATTAGCTACTGTCTGTGGCACTGGTTGCAAACATTGCAAAGTAATAACCTGTGACAAGAGGATAAAGCCTCAAAAATCACTTCTGCACAAGAAACATGCACTGACTGACAGACAAAACGTGTGAGGCATGTAGAAAACACAGTACATGGAGAAGTTGCAGTGTAGTGTATTAAGCTGGACACTGACTCTTCTTTGAGCAAGACACTGAATCCCTGCAACTTCCCAGGACATTATAATAGAGTTAACCCTGACCTCTGAGGAAGAAGGGATGTGAAAAGAATAGCAAATGTTTTCTAGAGAGATCAGGGCCATTATCAATCAAACAAGAGTTCTATCAACTTTCCTAGAGACGTGCACAACCGGGATTTGTTGGTTTCACTTCAGGTGATATTGACAGAATCACTGTACTCTGTCTGTGTCCACCCATCATGTTGAGTTTAATATCTCTGAAGTATAGTGATTTCACAGAGTATTTCAATAGACTATCGCCCAACGTGGGGCTCGAACCCACGACCCTGAGATTAAGAGTCTCATGCTCTACCGACTGAGCTAGCCGGGCTATCAATTCTGCAAAATGGGTCCAATTTGTTGCTGCATTAACATCTATGGACTGAGAACACTGAGAATAAGGATGGTTGGAAATAATGTATCATTTGACCAAATGAACCCAAGTACAAATGTGAATAGACCCCAAGAGTCTTCTGCTGTACCGACTGGAAACTAGAAGTCTCTTTGCTCTGGAACGTGTCAATCCTCGAGTGTGGTGCCTCAGACTGTTTGGCCAGCAAACTGAAGACATATGACACTTAACACAGTTAAGTGAAAAGCACCGCACGACAATCACAAATGTCCTTGGTTCAGCTGACATTTACAGAGTCAACATACTTTGTCTGTGTCCATCCATCACATTGATTCCAACACATCCAAGGGAAAGTGACTTGATTACCGGACCGTTTGTGCTGTGCATAAACAACTTTTTTGTTAATGTTGATTGGCAGTCCTGACAAGTGAGAGCCAGGATTCAGTTAAGCAAGTAGCACGTTAGACAACCACAGATCTTTGGGGTTCAGCTGACATTGATAAAGTCGCCATTGATTGTCTTTGTCCATCCATCATATTGAGTCCAGCACATATAAGTATAAATGATATGATTGGACCAGAGTGGTCCAAAATAACATTGCCTTACATGGGGCTCGAATCCACGAACCTCGGATGAAGAGTCTCATGCTCTACCGACTGAGTGAGCTGGGCTGGATAGGTCAAAGAGATGGGTCTGATTCGGTCATGCAATTACTCTCATGGACAATGAACACTTGGAACGGTGGAGGGTTAAGAATAATATATCATTTTTTCCCTTGTTTCAGTCCAAATGAAGCGGGGTACTGGTGTGAATCCACACCAAGAGTCTCGTGCTGTACTGACTGGAAACTACAAGTTTCTTTGCTCAGGAAAAGGTCAGTCCTGAGTGTGGCGCCTGAGACTGCTGAAGGCCGGAGTTCAGTTAAGACAACGGCACCCTGCAAACACAGATATTGTGGGTTCAGATGACATTGACAGAGTCAACCGTCTGTATCCATCCATCATATCGAGCCCAACACATCTCGGAGAAACTACCTACCAGACTAAGTAGTGCAAAAGCACATCGCCCAACGTGGGGCTCGAACCCACGACCCTGAGATTAAGAGTCTCATGCTCTACCGACTGAGCTAGCCGGGCATTTTCAAAGAGAAAAATGGATCCAATTTGTTGCTGCATTGACTTTACAACTGCCACAAACGTCCTTTGTTCATGTGATATGACAGAGTCAATTTACTTTAATCTGTATGTGTTCATCCATCACCATGTCTACACAGCCAAGGAAAATTGCTTTGACGAGTGGGCAGGATAGTTCAAAACATCATCCCCCAACATGGGGCTGAAATCCTCAACCCTGAGAATAAGACTCTCATTCTCTACCCAGTCTGATGGCGAAGACTACTTGGCCATCCTGCAAGTCACAGCCAGAGTTCAGTTTAAACTAAAACATTGTTACAGTATATGTGTTTTTATTGTTTTCCTTGTTCAAAAAAAGACCAATTTTATGAAAGAAAACGTGAGAAGATGGGTAGGGGGAGCAAAATATGGCAGATAGAGACACAGAATGAAGTCAGCATACTTGATGTGAAAGTGAAGTCACCCTCCTCACATAGAATGCAGTACAGTGGATGCATGCCTGTGCATATGTGTGTGTTTCTGGTGTGTGTGTGTGTGTGTGTGTGTGTGTGTGTGTGTGTGCATGTTGGTGCTTTCTTGTGTGCATGCACCTACTTGAGATCAACGTGAGGAAATGGTGAAGTCATCCAACTTCTCCAGTCAAGCATGAGCACTGCATGCCTGCAGATGCAGTGCACCAACTGAGCCCCCACCTCAGCCCCCCTCCTCCTCCTCTGCAACACAATGGTGTGTGATCAGACAGTTCAGCCCAGTTTCTCTCCCGCATCACTATGTTGGTTGTACTCGTTCACCAGCTTCTACATTTTCACAGTTACTGTTTGAGTGTATATGTGACCTGTTTTCAGATATTTGCCATATTGTTCATTTAGTGTTTGACATCATGTTTTTCTATCTGTATTTTATTTTGAGTGTACTTCTCAACAGAGTTTTCCAAATTCTTCACTTCAATTTTTTCTCTCATGCAATGCATCCATAATTTACACTCATTAATTTCTACATTCTCCATCTGTGTAGAGTGTTGTAAAATACACAAATGAGACATTTGCTGTGGTTGGATGGACTCCCCTCAATTTGCTGTTGATAAATGTTGATGGCTTGTCAGGTTTCCCCTGTGCTGTTTGGCAAAGCCAGTAATCAATTTATAACAGAGCCAGTGCACTGAAAGTGGCTAAATTCACTTTGTTTTTCTTCATGGAAACTGAACAGAGACGTTTGGCCCCAACCTGCAGACCACGACTTCTAGTTGAGGTCGGATTACGTTTCCACCACAAATGAACAGCTCCAGAATTAATTTGTATGACCACTCCCACTAAAAGTTGGTTTCTTTGGTCAGCATCCGAATACAGATTCTACACCAGACTTTGTCTTTGATGGCCAATTAAATTACCACGTAGAACCTACATTTAAACGGCAATAAAACACAAAAACAAAAGGCTATGATCCACTGATTTGTCCTACCTGTGCTCTCACAAATGGGGCAGAACATTCAAGTCTATATTGTCCAACCTTTTAATGCCCCGATGGTGTGCATGGAAGCGGGTCTGAATGCGCAAGTAGCCTGGGCCAAGTGTGCCATTGACGAGCAGTGCGACATGCGCTGAAAACTTCCAAATATTGTTACTCACACCTGGCACGGCGCACAACAATGGCTTTGCTGGAGACGTGTTTCTAGCGATGTGTCTGGCCCAGAGATGGTTGCTTTGCCGCTGACGTTTTAGAGTTGAGTTAACTGCTGTACTTATGCTATTAATTACTTTCCATCAGACATTTTGGTATTTCCACCAGCTTGACAACTACACTTGATACCGGCAAAAAACCTACTGGAGTCTGATTCAACCAGACTAAGCAACTGAGGTTTGAAAAAAGCCCCCACTCTACTTCTATCTTCTGCCTTTCAGCTTACCAGGACTGGGGTGTAATTGTTCATCCAGCATGCTCTTTCCATTGTTCTATGCAGATAAGTTTGGCCAAGATAGGCTGTAACATTAACATGCATTTAGTGCATGAACACATACACGCTTTTCATTTCACATCACTGAGAATAACCAGCCTTCAACACCTTTTCTGAGCAGCAGACTTAATCTAAAACAACACATTATACATTCTTGGCTTTTAATTAACCTGAGCTGACTGTCTAAGTATGAATATTATGTGGAGAAAAGCTCTGAAACAGCCAGGGGCTTGAACCGCCTCCTCCTGCTGTCTAGGAAAGCCTGAATGGTCATTTCGCTGTAGATAATACAATATGTTGCTATGCTCCTCGGTTTCCTTGCTGCAGGCGTTTTCCATCACAGCTGGTTGCTCAGACGCTTCCCTTCCTGCTTGTTTGAATGTTGGCTGGACGATTCTGACCCTGCAGCCATCCTGTCCTCCTCCTCCTCTCATCATCCTCTGGCTGGTCAGTCTGGACAGAAGAAATGGGGACTGTCTCATTATCGCCTCAGCCTCCTCCTGGATCTCTTCCAAACTGGAGCGAGTTTGGTTTGTCTGGACTCAAGCTGGAATCAGTCAGCTGTCACCTCTCTGGCTGCATCTGGCTCCCTGCTTTAACATCCTCCGGTCCTCTTTATAGTCGAATCTCCTTTCAGTTTGAGTCTTTTTCTATGTAAATGTCCCTTTTCTTGTTTGCTTAAGTCATTGAGCTTTAGTCAAGTCCACTGAGCAATTTTGTTCACTGATACAACAATGCGCTTCTTCACATTCACATTGCATCACACAGTCGTACAGGGAGCTGCCCAGTATAATCACTGTCTTTCACTGGTTGCCACTGGGAGCTGCCCAGTACAGAACAGTTGGAGTGTCACTGCCTCGCTACCCTCCCGGTGTCTGTCCGATTCACTCACCTCTCTCTGATTCTGTTTTCTGTGTCTGAACGTCTGTTCGATCTTTCATCTGTCTTCCTCCTTTGTTGTTTTTCACCCTCTTTTCCTCTTTCTATCCTTGCGTCTGTCTGTCCTGTTTTTCCCTTTATTCTGTCTCATTTTCTCTCTCTCTGCCCGCTGTTCCTCATGGCCTCTATCTCCCTCTCTCTCTGTCAGTCTCTATAACCTTCTCATCTCTCCCCTACCCTTTTTGTCTCCAAAACCTTTCCTTTTTAATTGGCTTTGTTTTTCTTTTGGCCTGTCTGGCTTTTTCTGCCTCTGTCTGGGTTTTATTTCCTCCTTCGGCCCTTCTTTTAGTAAGTCAGATGCCTCCTGTTAAACCATGTTATCCCTCTGTATCCATGTGCTTGCCATCTAACTGGACACTACAAAGGTTAGATGCTTCCCGTGTCCTTGATCCTGGATCGCATCATTAAAGCATTAAAACCCTGGTTGGTTAGATTCACGGTGATTTTGACAGTGATGTGGTTAGTATGGTTCTATAATTAAAAAGGTTACTTCAAAGTAAGTACACACTCTGACTGGATGATTGAGGTGCAGTTTTTCTCATCAGGACTATGATTGGAATTATGATGAGCAACGTAGGTCAACATAGTCATACACTAGAAAGTTACAAGGTAAATGTATTTAAGGGTTTAAAAAACAACTATGTTTGAGTCCTTTGTGCTTCATCTATTTTAGAAAATGGAGTATTGATCACTTGTTGAGGACTAAGATAGAGAATATGCGACTGCCAAACTCTCACTCTGCTTGTGAGGAAGACAGCCTCATGGTGAGATTGTGTTGAATTCTGAGCTGAAGTCAGCAAACAGCGTTCTGATGTCGCTGTTCTGATTTTCCAGGTGCATGAAGACTGAGTGAAGGTCAGTAGATATGGCATCCTCTGTGGATCTGTTGGTTCTGAAAGCATACTGGTGAGGGTCCAGGCTGGCAGGGATGATGTCTGTCTTTGATGTGCTGGAGAACCAGTTTCTCAGAACACTTCATCAGGATGGGGGTGAGAGCCACAGGGCAGTAGTCATTAAGACTCAGTCACAACAGAATTTTTTCCAAGAAAATCTAACTTTTTCTACCTTAAAATGTTATTTAAAAAAATGTAGTTGTTGAGGTCCCCTGGGGTAAGGTCAAATTAAATGTAAATGTTACCATTTTAAGTTAGCTAATGAGCAAGATTATGTTAGTGGTATCACGTTTTTACTAGTAGGCTACTTTATGACATTAAAAAGTGGCTTTATATTTATTAAGAAACTCCAGGTAAATTGGAGGCAATTGGACTTGCTTGAGTTTTCAGATAATATACTGGAAGGAGGAATGTGTAGGACTTTCCTTAAAAAGGTGCACAGACTCATACAAAGATAATCCCTCTCAATAATCACTTACCCACTAGAGGTGTGTATCTGTATCTGCAGAGAACCTTCCCTCTGCCTATATTTTCTTATTTTGCTATGTTGGGACGTACACTGCGATCAGCCACAACATTAAAACCACCTGCTTAATATTGTGCTGGTTCCCCTTGTGTCGCCAAAACAGCTCTGATTCATCAAGGCACTGACAAAAGACCTCAGGTTGTGTCCTAGGGTTGGGCGATGTCTGCAGAATTGGCATATGATGATGTCTACAGTGAAACATCGTGATGGACGGTGACATCGTTGTTTATGAATTGGAGGCAGCGTGTCCCCTCAGTGTTGTCGTAAGGCAGCATTTGCGTATTAGCTCACCACTGTAGCCGCCCCTGTTTCCCACCGATGCTCTGACATGAATCTCCAACTGTCTCACCCTTCAGAGGAAACGATTGACACCGACATACACACTCATACATCCCTGTGCCAGGTTTGAAAGCGTCCTTGTCTCCTCACCACATGTCTGTAACTTAGCTTTGTTCAGCCTCATATGCATAAGACTACGTTGTCCGACTAGCCAAGGAAGCTAACTGAGAGGAACAGTGGCCCTCCAGAAAAATGTAACCGAGTGTCTTGGGTTCGCCTAACTGAGCTGATTTAATAAGAAAATAATGAACGGGACATGGAGACGTAATGTTAGTGCACTGAGCAGCAACATACTTCTTTTCATTTCCTCTCCCCACATATCACTAACAACAACTCTGCCCTACGGCAACTCTGAGGGTACAGACCACTTAATTGTGCTCTCTGGTGGGGAGCCTTTTGAATCACGGTGTTATGATGGTCAGGGATTAGTAGTCCATGGCTGTCAGCCATCAACGATGGATGATGGCATCATTTGTAGTGGATGCTTTGGAACCTTTGGGTTAGGGAGTGGGGCCTATTGGGATCTAGGGAATTTGCGGGACGGGTCAACGCCTCTGGCTTTTTGTCACATTTGCTGGGTCATCCAGAGCAGTTTTTGTGGTGTGGCAGGGCACATTGTCCTATTGGGAAGTGTCATGCCAGGAGGCTGTTTACGTCGTCTTCATCAGTGTTGGTTGGGTGGTGCATGTCATGTAATGAATGCCAGGACCCAAAGATTCTCAGTGGAACATTGCTTTGTAATGACATGATCAATGTTGATCACTCACCTGTCAGTGGTTCTAATGCTGTGGCTGATCAGTGTATCTGGATGTTAGCCTCTGGGATGCGAGGCTGTAGCCTCCAGCCAATAACAGCGCACAGACTGTGAGGGCTGCAGGTGATCCATGTTTTGTCAACTGAGATCAGCACGTAGTAGCACAAAACACCATCGCCCAACGTGGGGCTCGAACCCACGACCCTGAGATTAAGAGTCTCATGCTCTACCGACTGAGCTAGCCGGGCTGTATGTGGTCAGAAAATGGGTTAGATTTGAGCCTGCGCCACCTCCCGTTTACTAAATTCTCCTCTCCCTCTGCAGGCAGGGCTGTAGCCAGGGTTTAGAGATTAGTGAGGTCCAGATTTTCATCTCTGTTCTTCATTTATCTCTCCCGCACAGTTTAGCTGTCTTATTGAGAGCTGTCAGTTCAACATGCAGAGACAGTGGGGGAAGAGGTGGGTTGAGTAGCCAAAAACAAGTACTGTTACTTTGCAAAAACAATTAGTATAGACAGACCATGTCTGTTATGCCTAAAAGATATAAAGAGTGTTAACATGTTACAATGTCCTTAAACTTTGATAAATCCACTGTAGAGGTCCCAAGTCCCAGTTCCCATCTCAGATGACCACAGATCAGCTGTTTCCCCGACCCCGACATCCAGCTCTGTCCAATCACATGAACACAGTGAGATTAGTGATGTGGCCACATCAGTCTGATATCCTTCTGAAAATGTCTCGTATCAGATGACTAATTTAGTTTCATGTTTTCACTTTTCCCCTCTGCGGTTGAAACACATCATCAGTAGTTTGCCTCTTTTGTGTTTTCTGCTACGACCATGCCCGCAGCCATTATTAAGTTGCCCTTAAGCAAGGCTACAAACCCTGCAAAAACTTCAGCTAATTTGTATCGGGCAGCAGTAATAAATGTGTGCAACTGTGTGAAAACCAAACAGACTGGTGAAAGAGAGCATACGTGCTGAGTCGATTATTGGCTGAAGGAGGTCGGGCCAAGCAGACAGATCTGATCTGCTTTTAGCAGACGGCTCTTCATTAATTGAGGCGGTGGCTCATGTTGGTGAATAGTAAACAAAACCTCACTGCTGTTTTTCTTTAGCTGCGCTTCAGCTGTTGATGTATTCCGTGAACATAACGCTGGTTTCTCCTGAGAGTGGAAGACAGTTTCAGCTGTCATCAGAGCTTGTGAGGTGTGGTAACAAAGATGGCATCAAAGCCTTTTTCTCCTTGACTTTCTCTTTCTCACTCTTGTTGTTTCTCACTCTCCTTCACTTATTCTCTCCATGCCTCCAAGTTAGCATCCATCCCCTTTGTCACACTTTCATCATCTGTTATCCTCTCTCTGTTTCTGCCTCTGACACTTTTCTCTTCCTCTCTTATTCATTCTCTGACTTGTTCCCTCAGGCCCAAGACCATGTTGGTAGCTATGTGCATGAAGACAAAAGCGTGTGCTGCATCCCCAACTGCAGCCAACAGCCACCTCGCACCAACAAAGCTTATCTGCTTCTTTGGCCGTCCTTGGAGAGTAAGTGAATTGACGGTTATATTTTGCCTGGGAGAATTTTTTTTCTCTCTCTCCTGTATGGAGGGTGGTTGAGCCGCAGATCGTCCTCGGTGATTTGCTGCCCGTGAAGAATGAAGATGTGCGAGGTCGGGCGCGTTCAAGGACAACTCTGGACTCCAGCTGCTGGCAGGGGAGGGGACTGTAAACACAATTGTAAGAAATAGAAATTTAAAAAAAAATCAAATAGCTCTTGCACCAACAATTTCAAAATAAGATGATAAAAAATCATCGTAAAATGGCAATGAATTAAAATGATTAAAGGAAATATAAGTTTTAAGATAAACCAATCTTAAAGGAAAATCTTGAGCATTTTGAGAAGTTGCACATGTGGATTATTGAGGCCAAATGTACATTTTTTACCTTCAGTTTGGTTTGTAAATCTCACTTTTTCTCCAAATAATCATGTACGTAGAGGCTGAATGAAGAGGTACATCATGCTCCTCTACAGGCCTGAATGGTGGTTTCAGGAAGACTGAGTGTGTGTGAGAGAGTGTATTGAGCGGGACCAGCAGTACATCACAGCCTGGCTAATGGAACACTGCGCTCCTGAAGGGTCCTCAGCTCTGTCTCGTCCATCACGGCTCCCTCATGGCTCCGCGGAGGATTCTGGGTAGAATGTGACACCTGAGAACACCTGCAGGACTCAAGTCCATCATGTGTCTGTGAAGTTCTCTGCTTCTTGGTTATCAACCTTGTTAAAGTCTTAAGTATTTCGCTATTTATATTAGATATTCATGGCTAAATGACTAACAATCAAAGTTGGAGTTGGAGTTGATGTACAACTAATTAGTTTTTTTTCTAATTATGTTCTACTGGGAAACATATTTTTAATTTATATGCTAATATGGTTACATATGTATGTATTTAACCCAAACCACAATCATTCCCTAATCATAACCACATGCCTTAATGCAGGGGTCTTCAATGGTTTTTGATGCCAAGGACCATTTAGCTGATAGAGACGGAGCAGGGACCCCCTACTACATATATAGTAAAACATTCTGTTAATAATATTAAATACTAAACTTGGCCTACAAAAACGTGAAGGGCTGCCTTCAGTGTCATGTATAAACAGTAGCAGTTGTAGCTTGGCTAACGTTAACAGTCTCCTCAAATTCTTTGCTGGTGTCTGAGGTGGAGGATCTGTCAGAAGTTCTTAATAGATAAGTTACAATCCACTGTGGCTCACAAGAACGTCTGTACATAATGATCATATATACTGATACAGTTGAAGTAAAATGTAAATTCCTAATATGTTAACATCATTTTTTAGGTGACAGCATTGCTGTGTGGTTGGGATTTGATCAGATGTAAGCGACCGCTGCTCACATAAGCGAACAACCCTGAATTTGTGAACTCTAAACTCTGATTGGTGCATTGAAAATACGTGGCATCCCCTTTATTTAAATTAGCCCCAGCCTCACAAACCACTGAGTACAAAAACAGTAATCCAGACATCTCCAGTGATGGAATGTAACAAAGTACATTTAAAGCACAGTAAAGTACTGTATTAAGCACAATTTTGAGGTACTTCCTCCATTTTCTGCTACTTTATACTTCCACTCCACTACATTTTGGAGGCAAATATTGTACTTTTACTCCACTACATTTATTTCATTACTGTAGTTACTAGTTACTTTGCTGATTACATGCTGCATCAGAGATAAAGTAGCACATACAGCAATCGGATTTGATCATCAGCCAGGCCAACGATCGGTCGACCCATAGTATACACTACAGTATATATACATATTTTATATATAGACATAAAATATGTTTTTTGTCTTTTTTACTTGCAATCTTTATACTTGAGTACATTTATTAGCAGAAATTACTATTGATTCTTAAGACTTTTACTCAGGTTCTTTTATAGGGGACCTTGTACTTCTACCGAAGTAATATTTTAACACGACATCTTTACTTTTACTTAAGTTTGACTTTGGGGTTCTTTTCACAACACTTGAAATCTCTCGTGTTAAATAAGCAGCAGTGTGAGTTCATGGAGCACATTGCTCATAGTAAGAAACTCATTTAGGAAATGGGTTTTCAGTCGGCAGTGTTTTTAAAGTAATTGCATCCAAAGCTTCTTAATTCACTTCAAACAAATCCCTCTGAGCCAAGGTGATGTACAACATGCTATCGATCCCACTGGGTCACCTCTGTGCTGTTGACCAGCACCATTGAACACTGGAGTGTTTGCATGTCTCCCGGCTTTAGATTGCCGTCACCACGTGATAAGGACATCTGCATGCAGATCAGTGGATGCCTCTAAGCCTACATTGATTACCAATGGAGCGCTGCACTGTAACAGCTAACAGGATCTGATCACTGGCGTCCGATGTTGTTTGTTCTCAGGGTTGTCTCTGTTTGCCATAATTGCCAATTATGCAGAAAAAATGACAGCTTTACATGGAGATTGGAACTGATTTCAGCATCAGTGCTGCAAGTGTATTCAGATAATGTGTTCACCCTGCAGTTCAGGGTATTGATGTGTGGTGATTTGTTGTTCTTTGTGCATGTAGACAATCTTTTATTTACCCAATAAAGACTCACAGTTGCAGTCCTCCCTATTGATTTATCACACATCTGTGCTGCAGCTGCACAGTCTTTTCTTGAACAGTAACACTAACCAATGTTACTGTACTGTACTGTAACTGTTACTTTTATCATTGATGTGTTGATTTTATGTTTTATAAATAATATCAATATGATGAGAGTTAAAAAAAAAGAAAAAGACTAACTTTAACACACAGGATATACATTTTAATGTTGAAAACACACACACACATGTAGAGAGAGAGAGAGAGGGAGAGAGAGAGAGAGAATTATCAAGCATTTGTCAGATGGCTGCAGCAGAGAGCTGACAGGAGATAGAGGATAACATGCAGCAAAGCTATTTGGCTGGATGTGAACTGGGGATGGTGTGGTTCACGGCTAACTCAGCACCCAGCACAGCAACCTCAGTTGGCCCAAATTGTGATGGTATAATGTGAGTTTAAGTCATTATTCTAAAGCAAATATTGCAAAAAATATACTTCAGTCAGGACCACTTTGTCAAAATAATCTTTATTTACTTGCACAAGTTTCATTTGGTGGTATGGTACTGTTCTGGGACCCCCTGCTCTTCCACGCGCTTGCGTGGAAAGCCTGAGGCAGGAAGAGCACACCTTCCTGCCCTTCATGAGCCATCATGAACGGCATAAGCAGGGAGCGCAGCAGCAAAGAAAAACCCAGACAGAGCAAAGCAACCGACAAGATACAATGGTAATATTCATAACAGATGACAGGAGGCGCTGGGGTGGAGGTGGGTTGCAAAGAGCCAGCAGAGGAAGCAGCAAGTGAGGTCGGGCTAGAGCAGTTTAAATAGTGCGCTCTGAATGCAATTTCCCAATAGGAAGCTGGCACGGGGAGTCAGCTGAGCCATCAGCTGATCTGCTCCGTGTTGACAGCTACGCTGTTGAAGCTGATTTAGCGCTTGACGTCGTGGCCTGCCAGAACTAACGCTACGCTTGATTTGTTAGTGCTCCTCAATTGTGAATATTTGCAAATTGTCTATGTTGTTTATAACAGCAAGCCGAATGTCTTTGGGTTTTGGACTCTTGGTTGGTCAAAACAAGCTGTTTCAACATGTCACCATGGGATTTAGGAAGTCTTGATTGGCATTTTTCTCTATTTTTTGTTGGTTGGTTTCTCGGCAGGATAACAGATTAACACAGAACTATGTTTGAGTTTTGGGTCTCAGCCCAGAACAGACCCCATTAACTTTTGATGCAGATCCAGCTACAGAGATGGATAAAGGAATTTTTTCAGCCGTTTTTTGGCATTTGCGTTAATTTCTCTGGGAATAATGCATAGATCTTGATGCCTTTGGCATTCCTGTACTTTCATTTCTTGTGAGTTATCAGCCGACATATATACACCAATTATACTTATACTTGTAGTATAATATGTGAAGTAAAATTTAGGTCAATAATATGATGCGGTGAGAAAAAGAAAGTGAAAATATGCACATCACAGCTATCCAGAGCCTATGCTATAGAAATGCAAGTCCATTTACCATTTACCATCAAGAGCCTATGCTGACATTTGTCCAAAGGAATTCAATATACAAGTATATGAAACAGAGAAGAGCAACAAATCCTCACATCTGAGGTGCTGGAACCAGTTTACTTTGGCAATTGTGCTTAACAAGCTTAACAAATCATTTAAACGCTTAATTATCAAAATTGTAATTTTGTCAATCATTCCATGAACAACTTATCCATCTGATCAGTCAACCACTCATTTAAATAATTAGGAAATTGCATGTCATCTTTCATAACTGGGACTACAAACTCCAGACAGCTAAAATGATAAAATTATAATTTTCAAAACTCTACTGAAGGTGGAGTAAAATAGCATCAGAAGTTCAGTAAGCATCCAGAGAAAAGGTTTGACACCTACATACCAAGGCTACATCAGACATTTATCACCTCTGCTGTGATGGCTCTCAAAGCTGTCAGCTAATCCTAACGGCTCACATTTGGGCACACAGTGAAACCTAACCAGGCAGAACTGGTGGTTTTCCAAACTGAATGGCTCACACCTTTCTCTGAGCCACGAGCGACAGGTGAAAGATCTCGCTCAAAGTCAACAGATTGCAGCAGGTGTGCGGCCGCGGATGGATGAATGTTTATGGGCTTGTAGCTGATTAGCCGTGGGAGAGGAGCAGACAGAGGGCATGGAGGGGGGTGTATCAGAGAAAATCATGCTTATGTCATTCAGTCTGTGTTTGTGTGTGTTGGAGAGGGACAGGGGAACAGAGAGAACAGGTGAGGAAAAAAGGCAATGTGGTGTGTTAGAGTGAAAATGTGTCTGTGAGTCGGCAAGTAAGCAAATTAAATTGATAATTGGTTAATACTGCATGTGCGGTCTTTAAAGGACATATATAATACTCATTTTCAGATTCATAATCTCTTACATTTTCTCATACTGTCCAGTGCTGCAGCCCCGTATTCCCCCTCTGTCTGAAACACTCTGTTTTAGCTCCCATCTCTTTAAGGCCCTCCCCTCCCGAATATCCAGTCTGCTCTGATTGGGCAGCTCAAACACGCCTGAGCTACCAGCACTCACCATGCCTCCGTTCAGCTCTGTTGTGTTGTCAGCTTCCAGTAAGCTTCACTTCTACCATGAATGTAGGCATAAATGTGTGACGAGGTGACAAGAAATTAAATGTGAGACTACTGACAAGGTTTTTAGATACTTCAGGAGGAGTGTTTTCCGTGGGAAAGAGGAGCTCCCGATCACGCGGACTTTGACCTTTTCAACTTTCAAGATCTTTTACATGCACGAGAACCTATATAACACACTGAAGGAAAGGGGAAAAAAGCAAAATAGGTCTCCTTTAATACTGTTGAAATATTTGCTGAAAAGTAGGTGAAGGACTTTCAGCCGCCCAAAAAACCCTTCACTGACTCAAGTGTTCTTTTAGTTTTCCCTCTCTTCTCCTGGCTGTCACAGCTGCTATCTCTCACTTCACCTCGCCCTCTGCTGCCCAGTCTGTCACACTTTCACAGCCTCTCTACTCGCTCCATGAACCTGTGTACCTCTACGCTTTTTCTCACACTGGATTGCTATGGGATTCTCATTCATGTCACAGCCACGGCGACCTTGGATTCATGGCTGCACAATACAGTTAATCGCCTATAAATTACCTGTAAGGCAATAAGGCGAGAGTGAATGAGGAATAGGATGCTTTTCTCTCCTTTAAGTGGTGCTTTCTCATGCTTTGACACAGTTATACACAATCACATCAAGGAGCTGCACAGTGCAAATACAGTTTTCTACCTGGATTAAAAAGCTCAATGCCTTGCAGAGTGAAACCTCCAAAGTGTGACATTTCCTACAGTCGGTTTAATTATAGAGATTAGAATTGGGCAATTGCACGAACATATCAGCTCTAAGGGCAAATTTAGTCATTTTATTTTGGTAATTTAATGGCGTGTCTCCAAAGAACAAGTTACAGTCACTGCTAAGAAATCAAGGTAGGGTAAAAACAGTGTGGAGAGCCAGAATATGTTCGCTTCTAACTTAATGAATTAAGGATTTATTTCGACCAAACCAGAGTTGGTGATAGTTGAAACAGTCAAAATGCTTTTGCTGAATTTCATTTTGTTTCTGTCGAGTTTGAATGAAGTGTTTTACGATGAGCTAACAAGCCAATAAAGCTAACGTTAGTCCTTGTTTGCTGAAAGAGAAGAAACTTGAATTTTTCTTTTTTCTCTTCTTTTTCTCTTTAACAAGGAACATTGATGTAAGAATAATCTTATTCTTGACCATTTGTAAGTTTATTTTGTTTATTTATCAGACAAAAAAAGCTAAGAGAGCTTGTGGAAGCTGGCAAACTCACCACTTGCATACTTCTCGAGCTGAAACTACGGAACCAAAAAAGTCTTTCATAAGCTTGTGGCAGTTGAACAAAATGAACCGGATTACTTTAGGGAACTGCTCTCCTCAGTACAGCAACATTGGCAGTTGCTGGTAGTTGGGCCAATTGGAAAAAATTTTAAAAATTAGAACATGTTGCCAAACCCTAATCCAGAGGTGTACAGCTGGATTGAGGGTTTCACACCACTAACCTTTCCTCACAGGTCTGTCTTTGTTTGTTGGTCTGAAAACTCTAGTTACACTACTCTCATTGATTTTGAGAAGCCTGCACATGCAGAAGCATCACTTAGCTGTCTCTAGGCAACAGCAAAGTCAGCTGCTATCATTCACTTGAGCTTGCATTAGCTCAGCTAAACCTGCGATCCTTTGCAGTTGATACTGCACTTAGCAAGCAGCAACTTCCTTCAATGTCATTGTTTACAGAAGAAAAGACCACTTCTGGTTTAATCTGATTGGACAACAGAGAGATATGATGTGATAGTGATGTGATGTGTGAAATAGGTCTGTGATCCTGATGGTAAACAGGATACTGGACAGTTTTGTCATAATTTGCGTATGAGCCAGTCACATGCATCCAGCAGTAGTGTCACTTCATTCTCACTTTGCAAATGCCACCTAAGTATATAACTGCTCTTGCTCAGTTTAATACTTACTGTTTATATTACCTGTTCATCATCCACCTTTTTATTCCGCGTAATCTATTCGGTGTTGTATCCAATATGAGTTGTTTGATGGCATAATATTGTTCCATATGCATGTAAACAACAGAGCTATCCCATTACATTCCCTCATGCTGCCCTGAAAGCAACTTCCCCCGTCATATTGAAGTACAGATTGTGTTCCACTCTGTTCCTCAGCACACATATTTTTGGCTTTGTTGGCATGACAAGATGATGTGCAAAAGTAAAAATCAATCGTCTGTCTTTTCAGCAGCTCGCTATTCATCGGAGGATGTTTACTTTCATTCACAATGAGCTCCGTCCAAAAGAAAATTAAACAGTGGGTACTGTGTGTATTAGAGTTGGACTTCATGACTATTGACACAATCCAGATATCACTCACATGTTATAAAATAGCTGATTATGATAAATAGGAGGGAAAGTTAACAGTCCAATATTAAGATCCGGACTGTTTCCTGTACTGTACTTTGAATGGTAATTTTATTCCTAATGTAATTACATAATCATTCTTTTTTTAATAAACCCCTCTGACTCCACGTCTGACACATT
The DNA here is from genome assembly GCF_040436345.1 of Pagrus major. Classification (NCBI taxonomy): domain Eukaryota; kingdom Metazoa; phylum Chordata; class Actinopteri; order Spariformes; family Sparidae; genus Pagrus; species Pagrus major. The sequence continues at coordinate 6,822,520 of NC_133228.1, forward strand.
GTTATTATACAACCAACCTAATTAGAGAAGGATGTAACCTATTATATTGTATTTCCGTTAGTGAGAAGTTTAATAAGGCATAAAATATACAGGATGTTGAAACATATGAAAAGATTTGTGGCAGCACACACACACACACACACACACACACACACACACACACACACACACACACACACACACACACACAAATACACAATACAAAAACACATGCAAAATAGATTTTCCAGCTGATCCTCATTATAAAAACGACCATAGAGATTGACTGTGAAAGTAACTTATCATGACCCATATTGATGTTTCTTTTCTTTTAGGCAGTAGTCGTCATTACGGCAGCAAAGGAGGATGTCAGGTGACATAGTGTAAACAGACAAAGAAATCTGCATAGGAAGGAGGCTGGGTAAATAGACGAGTCAAACAAACAACTGTTTGTGTACAGTACGAAACCAAAAATCAGTTAAGTGAGTTATTTTAATTATTTGTCGTTAACTTACATCACGCATGTAACATAACTCAAGTTACGTAACATGTGGAATAAAATAAAACAGGAAATCATAAAAACCTGTTGCAAGCATATAACTAAACCCACTTTAACGATAAGGCACGTGTTATTCTTTTATTTTCTTAACAATCAGAACCAGCATTGATGTGTTATTGATAGTTTTTAATGAGACTAGGGCTGTGGATCAAGGGATGGAAGTGTATATCAATACCTTTAAATGAAATGTCTCATCAACTTTTGGACTCAGTGCCATGAACATTCATGTTACCCTTAATGTAACCTCACAGCAATAACTCCGGTAATCCCCTGACTCTTCATCATTATCATCAGCTTTATTAGTATTTCCCTACTTAGATGTCTGCAGAGTAATTTCTTACTTCCCGTCACTAAAGCAGTCAGCGTTGGTGACTCAGACGTCGTGTTGCTGTACAGAGACTCCTCAGAGGACACCTTTGTTGACGTCACTTCCATTCCTCAAGGCATTGTTTCTCTCTCTGCCAGCCAGTCATGTTGTGTCAAGGTGAATTGATCATAACTGATGCTGAGCGGCACAATTATTTTCCCATTTTGCTCGGGTTATTGATCCTTTCCTCTGTACAGTCAAGTCAAAATGGATTAGCCATCAGATTAAGTCCAAAAAGTCCGTGGGAGGGTGGTTCAAATAGACGAAGGGTACGCACTTCTTGATCCTCTGGAGTTCCTTTATCCGATCTTCCTCCTCCCCCCGAGAGCAGAAAGCCTAAAATAATTTCAGATAGCAGTCTGGCGGCTCTGGATATGTCATGGTATCCATCATGATCTAATCACCACCAGCAGTTTGCTGTCAACGGGGGACCAATAGAAAGGCAGCCAGATGCAAACTTCAAATCCTCTCCTTTGGGAATATCATTAAACATTCATAGAATTGTAGAGTATCAGTTGGGGATATCATGCATATGTGCAACACCCTTTAAGAGCTGGATGGGATGATAAAATAAAAAAAAGAGAAATTAAACTCACATTTTGCACTGCTAATGAAAAATTAACAAACAAAAAACCTTGGCTTTCATATTAACCTGTCGTTATTGTTGTAGTCTCTGTCATAATTATGGATAGCACTGCATTTAAGACCTGCCCTACTCTGCCTCTGATTGGCTTACCCTGATATTCCTATGCTAACCCTAAGCGATCTCACTCCTCATGGTTAAACTTAACCAACCCAGCCAGCAACCAATCCGAGGCAGAATAAGGCGGGACTTAGCGAGAAAAGCAGTGGGATGTGTTGTGGTGGAAGCCGGCTGCTAGTTCATGTTTGTGGACGCTATCGTTGCTCCCTATTAGCGGAGTGGAGAGAGGCACTGACACGAGGCACTCGAAAATGTGTAAAAGTCACATCCTTTAGACTGTCAGTGAAACATCGACCCGACTCCTGCAAACATTTATAGAAGACAAATCATGTGTTTATACAGCCAGAGGCTACACAAAACATTTGCAAATGCCATCCATCATATGTGCTGAAAAAACACATGTGTGGCAGACAGAGCTACGCAACAACACATTACCATACTACCACCATCACACCCACTGACAGGACGGCAGACCACTGAACTGCTGCACATTGCTGATAGCTAAGAGTCACTTCAAATCAATTTAAAGAAAAGTGTGTACTCACAGCACAGAGGGGAACAATTAGCTTTTTTGTGGTTCACAGCGCAGAGGTCAAAGTATCAATGTCCAGTCCAGTGGAACAACAGCATTGATCCAGCGCAACTGATGGGAGCTAAAATGTAAATTTATATGCCTTCAGAGTATCTGCCAACACACACGTTCTCTCTTTTGTGTTTGAACTTGTGAGTAAATATCAAAATGTAATATGAAATAAAAAGTTTAAGCGCTTTTGTATTTATTTAATTTTTTTTTAGTGTTTAAAATAGCAAATTACACTGACATCAAGAAATGGACTGAACAGCAAATTTCAAATTTCATATTCATATATAAAAATTGCCACCTTATCACTTGATAAGTTGTTTTGAACTGATTTTTGAGCATTAAAGCGAGGGGGTCCCTCTGCTTTCTACTGTTTTCAATGTAAATGCGCTGGCAGCAACACGACCACAACCAATGAAAGTGAGGGAAACAGTACAGGAGTTCAAGAAGATCAAACTGTACTGGAGCAACATCATCTTTTACTGAGTTTAAAAACTACTTTTTTTGGACTATAAACCATGTACATATGCTGCTTGTTAGCAAAACATGCTTTATTAATCATGTCATATTTCTATTTCCCAAATTTAGGCTACAGTCCTGATTCTCTAGCTGTGTGATGAGATTATATTGGTTGGATAGCAGCAGACTGTGGTGCACAGCCTGCTAGAATCAGCAGAGCTGCACCCTGCTGTGGCTTATTCAAAATGCAGAACATTGACATTGCTGCCGGGCTGCGTCTTTACGATAAACATATTAACAAAATAAGCAAAGAAATGAGATTTTCTTTTTTTTTCTTTTGGCCTGAATAAAAGAGGAAAATGTGTGCAGAAGATGTTTCAGCATCCACGTAGCGCCCTATAAGGCGTGACGCATTACTGCCGGTGTATTCCTGGCATTAGTCCTGATTAAGCATGAAACTGCCCTAATGACCTGACATGTTTGTCAGCTGCAGCCAGTACAGAGCACAGCTGTCCTCCTGCTTTCGCTTACACTGCACACTCTCATGCTGAACGGGCTTTGCTGTCTCCCTCCATCCCGCCTCCTTCTGTGCACGCCTGAGACGCCGGGGATCTAACACCGCTGACCTCTACATGATGGACAATATTTATTTCTGCAAAAACTGGAGCCAGATTTTGAGCGCAAGTTGCCGTGCACGCCCCTCCAGACATGGATGCAGTTGCCCTCAACTGCTGCATCTTGTGGAGGAGTCTGAGGACTCTGTAGTGGGGCAGGGCTGGGTAGTTTGCCTGGATGGAAATGGGACTGGACAGAATCATTACACCGCACTTTATAGTTTCCAATTGTACCCTCTAACTATCCTCTCAAGGACACAATGAGCTTACAGTAGCCTATAGAGACCACCCAACCCCCCCCTTCACAGCCACCTTCAAGCTGGGAGCTGAGATCAGTGGCTGTCAATCTGGACGTCACTCCTCAAGTGATGGTGTTTGCTCCCTCAGCAGGAATACAAAGGGTGTTTCTGGTGTGCTCTGTCCCTCCCCCAGCCTCAGCAGGGAACATCACAGCATCTGTACACTATAGTAGGTATAGTAGAAGGCTATGATGGGTGTTTCTTGTGTACTGGAACCAAAGAAAGTTGATTTCCGCCAAAGCTCTCCAGAAGGAGTTGATGTTTTATTGGCAGTAGTCTGCTGCTCTTGTAATGGACTTGAATATTGGAAGAATTCAGTTAAAGGAGACATATAATGTTCATTTTCAGGTTCATATTTTTATTAAAGGTGTCTACTAGAATAGCTTTACATGCTTTAATGTTCAGTCCATTCCTCGCTGTCCAAAGTGTGGATTGAACTAGACACACACGCTATTCAGTAGTTTTCCAGTCGTTGTGAGGTAATTTCTGTCAAATTTACAACAAAAATAAAGTAAATCCACCAGGTCTTGATATTCTCAGATGGGAGAAGATGAAGACTCCGTGCAGCTGTGCATAGCTCTGTTCTTTGTACTGGCCCTCATCTTGTCAAAAGTATCCAGTGGTTTCACGCTTACAAATGCTGACACGTTGTGGTTCCTTGAGAAAAAACCATCCTGCAAAAGCTGTCGTCTTTGCTTGTAGAGGTGCTGGAGGTGCTGCTGTGTTACATAGTAATGTAGATTTTACGTAGAATGTTTTTGACGTTTTACATGACATAATGCACCAGAGGAAAGGGAAAAAACCCAAAAAGCATAATATATCCCCTCTAATTATTCGTTAGGAAGTCAATGTGACATTTATATTTTTCTTCGACTTATAAGATTTATTAGTTTTTACATGCAAACCCACAATTCTGCTGAAAACATTAAGAAAAGAACAGCGTTAAACTGTTTATTTTGTCTCTATGAACACTATGACTATAACAGACTTATGGCTTAAATTCATCCATGGACCCACTGAAGATTAAACCAGAAGGGGCATCAAACCAGCTGAAGCAAATTATAAGAACATGTACTTATTGTTGGTTTGTGTTGTTATTGGTGGGAATAATGGAAGAATTTTGGTCAACATGCAGTATGTAACATGGCTCACTTCATTTATCTGTTAAAGTGTTGTCATTCAGACAAAGGCGACTTGTTCACATCAATTCCATTATTTAACATTGTTAGAGAGTGAATTCTGCTTCCTGCCTTATGATATCTGACAGAACCTCATTCTCACATTCTGTATTCAAAGCTTTTTTCGGCATATTAATTTATTCTCTGAGACTGTCTGTCAGGTTATTCCTGTGCTTTGACAAGGGTTTTAAACTGAGAGGGGAGAAAAGATTTTATTGACTGATCTGATGAGAAGAATCTCCTCAATTACTTAAAATGGGCCCATTCAATGGTTTATTCTTCAGATTTTATTTTCTTTGTCCATAAGAGATGATGACTGAGATAATCGGGTGATCACGCAGATGTCAGAAGGTGTTTAATCCCTCTCTCTGTGAGTGTTTAACCTTGTTGCTGCGGCTTTTACATTAATCTGACAAATGTTTGCTGGATTACTGTTATCAGAATTTTTAGTTGCTCCTCAAGCTTAACCCAGACCCAAACCACCATAACTGTTCACACTTATCTTATTTATTTTACAAGAGAGACCTTGCCAAGGTAGCAGCCGTATACGATCGCAACATGATATACAAAAAATCACAGTAAACCAGGTATTCATCAGGCCTTTTTCTTCAGTTAGAAAGTGAACTATAAACAGTGGGTTCCAGTACATTGTGTCTGGAAAGAGATGTTGTTGAATTTTAAAGTCATTGTTCAATGCCGTGAGCGCCACAAACAAAAATCCATTAACCTCAGTTATATTGGGGTGGTGGCAGCATTCAATATCTTTAAACCTGAGCAAATAAAACCAAAACAGTGTATAATGCATTGTAGAGTGGCTTGCTATTGGACACTTGCACAGGAGGTGTAAATTGACAATTGCGCTGTCAATATTATTGGCAGATATTGGCCAACAGGTATATTGGTATTGGGGTATATGTTGCCCGATATGCAATGATATGAAACGTTTTTTAGAGGTTATATGCAGAAAAATATATTTGGGGTAATTTATGATTATTAAATTCTTAAGATTAATTAATTTAAGTTTATTGGTTACTGCAAAAAATGTGTGTATATTGGCCAGAATATTGATATCAGAATCTTTTACCTCATAATATCAGTATCTGCATGTAATATGCATGAATGTCTGCACTGGCTGTTGCCACAGTCAACACTAAGTGTTCCAGGATGCCCTCTTTAATGACCGAGCCATCTTCACCTTTTTTCCGATCAGCCTTGACAGTGTTTTATTTCCTGCCCACAGGATACGTGTTTATGGATTTGTCAAATAAAGCAGCCTGAGGGCGTCGTCCATTAGGACGAAACCACCAGGGCCTGATAATGTTAGAACTGACGGAGGGGTCTTAATGTGCTGGAGCATCGAATAAGGAGCTTAATGTGTTGTCAGACTGTAGAGGAAGGAGGAATGGTAAAAAAAAGGGATCATAACACTAATGTTAGCTTTTTTATAAATCGCTATCTGATGAAAGATTATTGCATTTTTTTCTAAAGCTGTTCAGCACCAGTGATCTTGAAGTAGTGTAATGAACAGATATTTGTTTGGAGACATTATCTCACCCTCACAAACACCCGTCGTTTGAAAAATCACAGCAAACACTTCTCCCATATTTCGCCTGTGAGCCGTGACATTTCTCCAGCGCTGATATTGATGCTCATGTCCATTAATTTGCTCATTTGGAGGCAATTACCATTGATGCCATTTGTCAGAATGCAGGCGTGAGCATTTCAGCGAGCGTGCTGCTGATTTGCACCGCTGTCCGTCAGAGTAATTAAACCACAACGAGAGGTGGAGCACCTGATTGATTTCTTTAACCTCTTTTGTGTAGAAAATGGCTCAAATGGAATTCACAGTGACATCACATGTGGGCAGTCAACACACACACACACAAACACACAAAGCAGCTGCTCTCGGGCCAGTCAGGAGGCCGTCACACTGTGGAGCCATTAGCGTCTCTTGAGCTGATGGATTGTTAAAAATCTCGGACAAAGACAAGAAAATCTGCTCAAGTGTGTGAAAGGATGGAAAAATGAGAACGCTTTACCGCCAGCCACCTCCTTAAAGTGTCTGTCATTTCACTGGAGCTGCACACGTCCACTGTCCTTTCTCTCCTACGTGTACTACAAGCCCTCTATGGTGTCTGCTTGGCTTGATTTTTGGTGGAATTTGAAGGCAAGGCAGTCACCAGGGAACCAATTACTCTTTCAAAGATTGCCTGGTTTCATCTATTTTTTATGGGAGGTACCAAAGCCTTCTCCCAGACCGTCCATTCAGAGGCAGCCTTGCTTAGTACCAAGAGTGCCACTTTTCATGAGACTGGCAATAATAATAACACTACTGTTGTCTTTTAAAGCATGGCATTGATATTACCAAGACTTAGCTTTCCCTCCTCTTTCCTTCCAGCTGTATGATAATTATTAATGTTTTTTTTTATTACGTATTTCTTTTTTAATATTACAGATTCTTTATTTTGGGAGGTTTTGGAGTGCTGGTTGTCGATTTAATTCCCTTAGAAGTCCAAATAAGGCCTGACATTTAGCTCCTAGTATGCACTATCAGGCTAATAAGAATGTTACGTACTACACTTCCCATAATACAAATTGATAGCGTCTTATTTTAGGTCACGCTTTTGTGTTAGCTTTGTGTTAAAAACCTGAAGTTCAAGCACAGTCTGAATTAAAGGTGCCCTGTGGGGTTTTTGACCACTAGTAGTGCTAAAGAGTATAATTAAAGAGTTGGTCTTAGTTTTGTTAGTTTTTCGTGCCTATGTCAAGTGACTGTTTAATTTATGATGTTAAAAAAGCGAGGTAAGTAAATAACTTTCCAATGATTCCCAGAGGTGGAAGAAGTACTCAGACATTATTCTTAAAAGTAAAAGCAATAAAACCATAATGTAGAAGTACTCTGTTACAAGTAGTCGTGCTATTTCTTTTGTATCAAAATATACTAAAAGCATCAATAGTTAAAGTACTCATTATGCAGAATGGTATATTTCATAATAACTTACATTCTATTATTGCATTATAATTAATCATACATTAATGTTCTTAACTTTCATGTTGAAGCTGGTAAGGGTGGGCTAACTACATTACTACATACATCCTGTAGAGGAGTACCTCAAAGTACCTCAAAAATTGTACTGAAGTACAGTACTTGAGTATATGTATTTACAGTGGTTACTTTCCACCACTGATGATTCCCTGGTTCAGGCCTCTCAGATGTGATTGTTTGCTTTTTTGTCTGTTTGATTTTATTGTAATTCTGTATCATTGTGTCTGGGATCGCTTCACCTGGGGCTCTTGGTAATTGTGATGGGCAGTTTCATTAATTTATCATTTCATTTTCATGATCATTTTCATTTTCATTTTCATTTTTTGGATTAAATTATTTGTTGATTAATTGAAAAAAATTAAAGATTAAATGGTCACCAATTATCATTAGTTGCAGCTCTAAATTGAAATATTAGCATAAATTATACATGTCAGGATATTCTTTCCTAATCTCAGTATTGCAGGACCTTCTCCTGCCATTAGGAAATCGAGTGCATTGGGTGTGTAATGTTTGACTTACGGTACGATGAAATACAGCACACCAATAGCACCACGCAGCAAACTGGAGGCTAATGCCCATCGAGGGGGGGGGGGGGGGGGGGGGGGGGGGGGGGGGGGGGAACACGTGTCAGCAAAATGTTAATGTTGTTCCTCATTACTGCTGTGCTGTTGGAAATGGCACATGAAATAAACCATCGCCTTCTATTGTCGCTGCATTATGGCTGTAGCACCATGTTGCAGAGAGCGGGAGTTGATGGGGGGGGGGTCGGCTGGGGAAAGGGGTGGGGTGTTGAATTATGGGAATGATCCGGTGGTACCATAGGTGTGCTCAAGGCTCATGTCCCTCTGCTATATATTTCTGCCTCTTTCATCACGGTGCACACTGTGAGCACCTCATACATGTAAAGCAGCTTTTTGATGGAGAGGGGGGTAAAGAGGAAAAAAGAGTGTCAGAAGGAAAGATGAGTGGAGGAAGGCAGGGAGGCTGGAGGAGGGCAGTGAAATGGAAAGATTGTTTTTCATTAATCTCTATTTATTCAGAGAATGTTGACCGAGCGCACATGCTCTTTCTCTTCGACGTCCTGTTTTGTATTCACATTTGCACCCATTTACACCTGGGACCTGCCCATATTTTTACTGTTTGGCCACTGAGCAGCTCACCAGGGCAACTGGGGGTTAAGTGCTTTGCAAAGGGGCACCTTGGCAACAGTAATTAAGGCAGCAAGTAGTTTATTATTCACCTCCCCTGCACAGATTTTCCAGTAATGTTCATGTCACAAAGCAGCTTTGTCTGAACTCTAGACTTGTGCCACCTCAGTAGTCACAATGTGTTTGCATCAAACACAGTTGGAGCAAGTTATTTGACCTCAGTGTTTTCTTTTCAGAGGTTTTTCTAATACAATCTGTTTTTATTTGAATTCTGTAGTTTTGACCATCTTTTTTTGGGTTATGATAACATTTTACTAGCCAAGTTCATTACTGGAACATAAGCAGTCAGATGATTACACAGGTTGGGGACAAACATCCATGGTAACATGTACTCTTAAGTTTATTCTGAGCTCACAGAATGAGTGAATGCACTGTAAATTATAATCCATTTTTATATAGAGAAACTGTGTGTGCCCAACGATCGTAAGTACAAGCCACACCAAGATTTAACCATGTCAGTCGAATCCTTTGGCAGCAAAGAAAATGTCAAAATGTGGAAAGACACTTTGTTAAGGACACATACATCAACAGGATCTAAACTGTTATTTAGTAATTATTTTGTCACCCGTCAGTCTTTGTCCTGAGATCAGATGTTCATATTTAGTCATCACATTTTTTGTGACGGTCTATATAGTTTTATCTCCCCTTTTTCGTTAATGAACATAAAGATCGATCATAAACATAAACAACATAAAGCTCTTTTTTGTAACAATATCGTATAGAGCTTTAGTCACAGCTAATGTTTAACAAAGTTGTTTAACTTAATACATTATGTCACAATTTTCATAAAATAATTAACACTAGAACGCTGTGCTTCCCCAATGCCACCATGTTGTTAATGTGTGTCTTGTACAGTTGAGCAGTATGAACTATTACTAATAAACTGTTAACCAGAACAGCAGCTATCAGCTGACATTGACAGAGTCAACAGATTTCTGTCTGTGTCCATCCATCACATCAAGCCCAACACATTCAGGAGAAAGTGATTTGATTAGTTGAGCGAGCAGTCTAAAACAACCTTCGCCCAACGTGGGGCTCGAACCCACGACCCTGAGATTAAGAGTCTCATGCTCTACCGACTGAGCTAGCCGGGCCGTTTTCAATGGAAAACGGTGACGTATTTCGCGCTCCAAGCACAAAACTCTTTGGCCACAGCTCCTCGTTATGAGTTGCACATGCGCACTTCACTCGCTGTGATACAAGCGATAGGAGCGCGCTGGGAGCTGACTTTCACCGCCCCATGACCGCGAAAGACAGCGGGAGGAGGAGCTGACGTCGAGGTTCGTAGAGAGTTGGAGAAGCCAAGAAAAAACAAGAAAATGTAGCTGAAAACAATGCCAGTCGAGAGGAGGACACAGCAGGAAAAGCTGAGAGTGAAAGAGCTCGGACCGACCAGCCGGACATGCGATAAAACAACAAGAACAAGACAGAGGAAGACAGTACACTCCGTTTTTTTCATAAGGCTGGTTAGCTAAGATGTCGTGGCTAACTGTGAGGTGCAGTGCGGTCGGCGCTTTATTTTTGCTCTCCATGCCTCCTTTTTCAAACAGCAGGAACTGAGCCAGCATGAATCCAGTCAGGTAAGACCCAATTAAAGCACTTTGCAGAAAGTGAAAAGGCATGAACAAGCTATATATAAGAGCTGCATGGAAAATACTGAAAATGCATCTTGGCATGTTTGGTAGAGTTAATATTGCTGCTCAGCTTGATGAAGGAGGAGGTTGACTAAAACAGGCACATCTTGTCTAAAATGATAGACTGTGTAAAGTTCTGTGGTGAGATTGAGCTAGTCCTGCGTGGTCATGATGAAAGTGAACGCTCAGTAAATCCGAGTGTTTTCAGAGGGGTGGTGGATTTTGTAGCATCAGTAGATGCAGCAGTACAAGAACATCTGCAGAGTGCTGCTGTGTTTAAAGGAACATCTTAAACAGTACAGAATGAACTCTCAGTTTTGAGAGAGCACATCATAGAAGTTTTAAATCATTTTGGTCATTTTTTAAGCTAAAATATCAAACATTTCCAGCTTCTTTAATGTAATTCTTTGCTGCTGTTCTTCTTGTCATTTATGATAGTTAATGGAAAGTCTGTAGGTTCTTGGACTGATGGTTTGACAAGCAGGGCTCTGGGAGTTTGTAAATCTTGTTAATGAGGTAATTATTCTTTTTTGTGGAACAACCATATCAGACCAATAGTGCTGTAGCAAAGCAGAGTATTTTTGTTTTAATGTATTTAAATAGATTGGTGTGATGCACCAGTACGATGGTTTGGCACATCTGGTTATAGCACATCTGACAAATGACTTTTACATAAAAATAAAATAAAAAAGAGATTAAGCCCTCTACTATAATACTACTAAGTATTTCTCAGATTTTATTTATAATGCTATTTCTATTTAAACATCTTAAAGAATAATGCAATTTACTTACCTACACTTAACCAAGCCAAACAATTGTCATTTTTTTTAATAGTAATATGAGTTGAGCAATTTGACTTTGCTACAAATAAGTGATAAAACTTCTGTGTCAATATGGATGTAATGGTAGGGAATCACTTTTTAAACTTGTGTCTCGGTGCATCAAGCTTAAATGAAGAAAGAGTAAAATTCTATTCCCCCTTTCCTACTCACTGAGCACAGAAACACGGTCTACCACAATACTTGGAGTTCTATGATAGCCATCAAGTTGTACAACCCGCAGCAAATTTTAACATTTGTTTATCTATGTGATGTTATGACACAGTAATTTAGACTTCATCTATTGTTAGGATCACAGAGGTAGTGAGGGTCGGGGGGCGTGCGAGATGGAGTTGAAAGTGGTCAGCAGTGTGAGAGGGTTCAAGGTTGTGGTTCTGAATTACAGAGGAGGGGCTGGGCAGCGGTTAGAGTAATGGCTCAAACAAAGGTCACGGCACATATCTGCCTGCTCTTTATGTGAGCGAAGGTGTGTAATTGGGATGTTAATGGAGAGGATAATGATCCAGTGTGACCCTCGTTGCCACCATAGACCCCGCCACACACCGGGGCTGTTCTGTACTGCGGCTGCCATCCTTTCTGTTAACAGACACAGAAAAGCGAGACCATTATTACATGCAGAGTTAACAGGACCCCAAGCATATCATTATGGTGTGATTGTAGAGAGTTATTACTGTTTGCAGGAGTGCAGCTGACAGGGCTCCTGGCCCGCGCTTTCAGACCGCCAATTTACATTTCTGGTCAGCGCTGGCCGCCCGCTCCCACTGGCACTGTTCTCAGTTCCACGCTCTGTTGCACATGGATTTCCAGAAAAGTATTGACAAATTAAGGCTTTCTTGCCAAAATGCAATGTATCCATTTTGGAAAGGGATTCTCTTTTCGCTCAATTCTTAAAGAAAAACACAGATGATGGCATCCTTTTGAAATGATATATTTTCTGAGGAAATGGTTTAACAAACCTGATAACAGAAATCATATTAAAGCCAGCAATCATTTTCTCTTGAATTGTCAAATTTTTGAAATGGTGCAATATTGATCGATGTATTTCCAGTCAAGGTCTGCAAGGTTTTTGTAGATTCATCTGTGATTCAAGCAGAATGATTCAGTCTTTTGTTCTTTTCTGTCCAAAAACTGAAGCTAGACATCTAATAAAGCATTATATTTCAACTGTCTTCATCCTGACATTAACACATCATTTTCTACCTAAGCCATGCGCATTTTCAGACTTGATGATTCTGTGTTCTCATCTGAATGCTCAATGTAGATACTGTCCGTTTTGAAAAGAACTGGCAGGTTTGGTTCTTTACTTGGCGAGTGAAGGCAGGCGATGATCCATAAATACTTGGATCCAGCACCCACTGTGGCCTGCAATTTCCTGGCATGATATTAGTGTTGTTCTCAGAGCTCGACTAACATGAGGGGGGTTGTTGTTGGAATTTATTTTTCCTCATTTAAATGGTAGGTTAATTTGTGCAAGTTCAGAGTAATGGCATGGTCACAGTGAGCATCTTTGGAGCAGATTATTGGCTTGGTGAAATCTGTTGTGTGGCACAAAATGAGAGCGGAGAGATGGCTGAAAATGTTGCACTACAAATTTAGTTTAGGAGTAAAGGGTTCAGTATGCTTCAAACGAACTACGAGGTACAATTTGTCATCCATCCATGTCCAAAGGCACAAGTGTTCATACCTGTTAATGGAACCACCCAAAGGCGGGGCAAAAAACCTGCTGTTGTAGTGGCCTGATGTTTCGCACACAAATAGTGAAGTAGTTGTACCTTTGTGCACCTGGCCAAGCTATGCGTACCAGCCCCTGCCACTTCTACTGTTAGAAAGTGGGTTTCAGACAGTTAGATGATCTGAGAACACCCTGATTGAAGCATACTGAGACCTCAGGAATGTAATCCCAATCAAATGTATGAAACAACCATGAATGTCCTCTAGAATGCCCCAATGAGGAGGACATCAAAATGTGTCCGTGTCTTCGAAAACCATGTAAAATCACTGTTGAAAAATATATTATTGTTATAATGTGACAACTCTCTGGTTAAGGAGATCTGGTTCGTTCTCATTCAGAGTGAGGGAATGATTGTGGTTTGGGCTAAAATAAATGCTTCGTCAAGGTCAGGGAAATGATGTGGTTTGGGTTGAAATGACTATTTTGTTAAGGTCAGAGGACTTTGGTGGCCATGGTTACAACAATAAACACGTGGTTAAGGTTACGGGACAATCAGGGTCGTGCTTTAAAAGAATCCATGTTGTTTGTCAAAAAAGGGAAATGATCATGGGCCTCATGTGGTGAAGTTCAATATTTTGTTGTCAAGTTCATTCACCACAACCTCCCTTCATCTGGGGACTTACTCACTATATAGTGCCTTTTCTTTCTTTGCTCTCATAACAAATCCTATGGCATACCTGCCAGCATTTGGCTTTAAAAAGGGGATATCAGCAAATAGCCTGTGGAAGTGTATTTCTTCCTCTTGGGACATGTTTGATCCATTTTCACCAGCAAACTGAGTGAAATTGAGGTCTTGAGCGAGCTCAGTGACAAGTCACACGTGTCAGGCAGGGTAACAAGTTTGCAGGTATGCTATGGCAACTGTGATTTTTGTCACTTCAATGTAAACAAACAAACACATTTTTTTGGGACTCATTCTCATTGGAAGGACAGTCTCCTGTAGACTGATGTTGTCTAAAATACAAGTTCCTTTTTTGGCAGAGAGGGACTTGGGAACATGGAAACATCACAAACTGGAATGCTTCGTGCACGGCCCAGGACAGGAATGCTCTCCACCCAGAATATCGTTGGTACCCATCTACCAAGCATCAGTGATATCTGCGAAGTGAGGTGTCAAAATATACAGACAACACAAAGATACAGAACATACCAACAGACTACAGAGTAGTTTCTTTCCTCAGGTTGTGAGACTCCTGAACTCGTCCTCTGTTTTTCTTGTGTAGCATGAAGGGACTATAATTTACATTTTGCTGTACAAACCTGTGTTGTGTTGACAATTACACTAATCTTTAACCTAACTTTTACTAACCTTTATGACCTTAGCTAAGTAAGCTCCTTTAACTTAGCAGGATTTGCGGCTGTATACTTAAAGAAACCAGAGCAAGATATTAGTTGATATCTTACCTATATTTAGTCTTGGTTCAATGGCAATGGACAATTATGAACCAACTTTAATTAACCAAACGTAAAACTAACTAGTAGAAATCAAAATAAAGTCCCTGAAACAAATATTTACATATATAAAGAGACTGCGTATACTGATGCACTGATGGGTAAACAACATTTTTATGTTGTAGCTGGTTGAGGTGAAGCTACAGTTTGTTAGTTCAATCCAGTGGTTCCCAAATTAGGGGTTGGGCCCTCATAGGGTTGATAATTTTACCTATTTGAGCCTCAAACAATTACTTTAATGAAACTATCAGATAAGTTTAGGAGGGAAAGTCTCTTTGGTGAACTGCTTATACCTCATAAATATCCGATATATATGGGCAACACATCCTTATACCTAAATGACATGCAGCATAACAGCAGGACACATACTGGACCTTTGTCTTATGGTCGCAGTTTAGTTAGATTTTGGAAAACATTGTTGTTTGGGTTAAAAACATGGCGTTACTTCTGTTACAAACATACATACTTACATTACTTAACATATGTGACATTACTTCACTGGCTTGCGGAGTTAAAAAGAACTCTCCATTGACTTCTGGTTTCACGATGGACGAGAACAGCAGTGTCTTGAATGAAGGTCCTGTGCTTGTTAAACCCGATCGTCTAGCCCCAACCTCCACCATATAAAGACTTTTCACCATTCATACTTACTCTCCACACTTCCTCCTTTGCAGCTGTAATAATCATTACAGCCACTAGAGGTCGCCACTTAACAGCAAATGTAAATATGGGTCCTAATAAGCTCTTTTCATCATGGTCGTTTTTCTGATGAGGACAGAGGACAACTAGACACTGCTTTTATGATGTGCTTTTGTAAGCTAAACAGTTTGGATTAGTCATGTACACTGTGTGTTGTATTTTTGAAGATGATCATGTTTGAAAAAGTGTGAAAATCTTACTCAGAAAAGTAGCTTAACTAGTGACTACAGTAGAGTAAACCTAGGAACAACTGAGTACAAAAGCATTATAAATACTTTATACATTAAACTAAATATTTTTCTCTGAAATATAGGGGACTACAGTAGGAGATTAAAGTAGCATAAATCTGCTTCTCTCAGTAGCATAGCATAAATCTAAGTAAATGTACTTGGTTGCTTTCCACCACTGGTTTATTGTTCCGTCAGACTTCATTTTGAGCAATTTTGCCATTTTCCCAGATCTCAACAATTACGTCAGCACATTCTTTGCTGATTATTTGTGTTTTCATAAATAAAATACATCTCATCTCATATAAATCACTATGCATCAGAATGACTGGTTAGATACACAAAACGCCAACACGGACCACCAAAGCAGGGAAGACATTGCAGACGATGAGGAGCTTTGACAGCCTCCCTCCAGTCACAGTGATCTCATTCTTTACTGGGAGTACTGGCACCTTGATCCACGACATGAGAGAGAGTGAAGAGTATACCACACACTGCTCCATTCACCCCCTCCGATCCCCCCCCGAGGCCTGTTCTGCATGACGGCATGCAACTATTTTTAAACATGCCGTCATCGGGATCACTCATGTGCACCCCCTTCCTCAGTCACCGGTGCTGTGAATCGCAGCCCCACCCCACGAAACTCAGCAGGGAGTCTGACTACGCTCGCATCGGAAAAACCAACTCTCCATGAATATTGAAGAGGCTTTTTAGCATGCAGTGTGTGTGCTGCTGGGTTTGTCTAGAGACGTAGTGTGTAGAGAGAAACGGCCTCTCTTCTGCTGGTAGAGCAGTTAACACGACAACACGCACCTGACAGGCTGCCTCCCCTGCAAAATCTATAGGGTGCTGTGAATGTTATACAGAGAGGAAAGGAAATAACTTAAGTGTATGTATGAGTCACCTCAAGGCACTGGCATATGTTGGGTGTATCAGTGCATGTGTGAAGTGACAATAAGCTGTAAATGAATGTGAAACAATTACACATCTGAAATTGTGTTGATGCAGATTCCCAAGCTTTAATTTTCTGCACTGCTGTAGTTTTGTATCTGTTAAGCATCTTTCAATATCTGCTAGTGCACTTCTTAAATATATTCAGATGCAGCTATTGCCTATTTACTGCTAAATACTTGACACAACCACATGACAAATTATTCAGAAACAGTCATAATGTACCCCTTGTTTCAGCCGCTGAAAGTTAAAAGAAATGGCACGGTAGCAAATGCTCATTTAACTCCCCTATCTTCAGGAGGCAAGTACAGAGGGCAGCTAATGGAATGTCTTGGGTGTATAATCCAGGATTAAAAGTGAAGACCAGCCACTCTCTAAAATGCAAATAAATTCTTGCGGTGGCGGAAAGTTTGCTTGAAAACTGTGGCAAGTAGGCAAGCATCTTTTTATTTGTTTTGTGTGGCTCAACACATGTGGATTTCTTTAACTGGCCAACTGCTGCAGTCTCTTTTGTCTGTTCCAGTCTTTATGAGAAACAATAATGATGACCAAAGTTAACAAGCTATGCCAATGATGAGCAGCTTTGCCTAATTTGTTCTGTAGATAGTTTTGAACAATATGTTGATACATTTTGCTCCAAAAAGTTGTTCTTATGAGTAGTAATGGTGTCAATGCAGGGTTCTGTGTTTGGTGAATATTGCTTATCTTTTCCCCACGCGGTGGTTCATGTTAGATGTAATGTAATACATTTAGGTCTATGAAAAGAATACCCACGAGGGATCCACATCCACAATTTTAATGGCAGCTCTAGTTCTCAAAAGTCAATAATTGATCTAAAACTATGCATGTGCTACTTGATTGTTCATACACAAAACAAAAAGACTGTTTTGTTGGGGTCCAAATCTGAAAGGATGACACTAATGTTTATTTAAGTGCATGAAATGATACCTAGAACCCTTTTTTAAACTGGATAATAACCCATTCTCAATATCTAGCTTTTGTCTTCAATGGCAAAAGGTACAATTGACATTCCTTCTCGGGTCAAATGACTCCACAGTGGTATTTATCGGTTACAGCTCTAGTTGGCTGTGATAGAAACACAAATAAGAAACAACCCGCTCAAGTCTATGTTTATTTTATTTTATTTTCTCTAAGTACATTTCTTCCCTTGTGCTGCTACTTTTTGTTTCCTTGTGCTGCTGTGTCAAGATACATCTCATCTTATATTATCATGCAGTCAACGTTGGGTTTGAAAGACAGACTGAAGGAAAAAGATATTTTAAAAAGTAGGCTAAGGTAACATTGACACAGACCTCCATGCTGCTTTCTTCTTCTTTACTGTTTTCCGGCATGTTTGTGACCTTGAGCATAACACAACAGACAAAAAACAAAAAACAAAAACTATTTTTAGTGGGTTTACCTGCGTCTTAAAACACCTGCATAAAAGAATCACCGTTAACATGCTAATCTTGTCAAAAATCTCAGAAAATGTCACACTATTACATTAATTAAGCCACTGAATATTTGTATAAAGTGCTTTTTGGTTAAAAGCTAAAATATTATGTCAGTTGCTCTGGACTCTGCTTAAATCAAGCTTTCTGGAACCAAAGCACTAAACCTTTGTGATATATAACAGAACCATGTAATGAAATGTATGCCTCAGCAGAGTTTTGGAAAGGATTGTGTGTTATATCCAAGATAATACCAGCGGGAGGCAAAAACTAGTGACTATAGAGAAGTATTCTACATCCTGGTGTAGCATTGGCTCGACTTCATTACAGAATTAAAGGCTTCCAAGCATAATATGTGATATAGTTGTTGGTAGCGGCTGATTCATGTTACGCCTGTTGAACTTCACAAGTTACTCATCTCAGAGCTGCTGCTTGTTTTGTTGTTACTTAATTCATTCAGCTGCAGCGCCTGGGGAGATCTGTAATCGCTTTGAAATTCTTTTTAGCAACCAAAATGTGAAGTAAGAGGTATTTTCTGAGATTTTGCTGCAAAGAAATGACTCAATACGCCTTGGAGGAAGCAATTTTCTACAATTATTTGTTTATTTAAAGTCATTAAAATGTGAAACGATTGAATCAAAATTGGAAGAGAGGTCATGAAATTCCTGAAGTACACATTGTAAAACGCTGCAGCGCTGATGCTGAGCCACACATGCACACACACAAATACACACACAGGTTATGATAGCTGGTGCACCCTTCGCGGCAGGTGTGTAGGAGCTTGTAATGATGCCCTGGGAGGCTGGCGGGTTTTATGAGTGAACCCTGGCACTGAGCACGCACTGCGCCAGGCATCACACCTCTGTCTCAGACTGGACCTTATTAATTCACACCCAGTGACTCGGTGCCTTTCTCTCTCACCCATCTAATGGCCCTGACACAGCTGGTTCACAGGTGAGCTGAAGCTTTTTACACCTCACAAGAAGAGAGCAGGATGTTGCTAAATGTTAAAATCCCAGAGCAGATGGAGAGTTAGCACAGAATTACTTTTTAAGTCAGCACTGAGTAACAGTGATATTCACAAATTAATCAGATGATAATTTTGGCACAGTAGGCCAATTTTAATGTTTATAACCTGAAAGTATTCTCGGACTAGACATTTTAATCAAAACGGGGGATGATTGATATAGTGTCAAAGAAATCATCATGTGTAATCATGCAAATGTGAGTGCCAAGCAGGTTGATTTTATGTAGCCAGAATTGTCAATGTTAATATTGTAATGTGGTCTTTAAAGACACAGTTTGACATTTTGAGAAATATGCTCAATCTTGCTGAGAATTAGATGAGAGGATCGGTACCATTCTTGTGTCGATGCGATAGTTACGTACCTAGAGTCGGGAGGTGATTAGCTTATGTTAGCAAAAAGACTGGATGGACTGGGGAAAACTGAAAAAAGAAAAACTTGGATACAACAGGTTATCTAATCTGGCTAAGTCTAATCTAAATCTCTCTAATCAAAATTTAAAAGTCCTATGAATCAAGCTGTCTGAAATTAAAATATCATTCACTGGTTGACCTGTGTTTATAATGCACGTTTTGACCTTTGTTAACGGGTCGCAAGTGCAGGCCAAAAAGGTTGGCTACCACTGCTGGAGTAGTCAGGAACCTATGTGTGTCTCAGGAGCTTTTGTAACTTACATGTCCCTTACAGAATCTGGCCATGCTAGTAACATAAATTCTTATTGTCATAGAAAAGGGATTACCCTATGAGGCAGCTGGATTTATGAGATCATGTGATCTGGCGAAACCATCTTGACAGGGATTAACCTTTCGTTTTTGGCAGACCCACAGTGGTTTGGACCAATCAGCTGTAGTGGCAGCTACAGGCGTGGTTTAGGTGTGACGACTGGCGAGAGGAGCGACTGTTGGTCATATGGTTCTTGTTCTGATTGGTTGAAGTCAACCCATGGTTGGTGATACACAGATTGTTTGTCTAATGACCTGCCAAGTATTTTTTTTAATGTGCCTGCCCTTTTCCAGGTAGTTTCTTCGGGAGACTTCCCAGATGGTTCAGTGTAACAAACCATCTGGCATCATCAGTTTAGCAAAGGGAATCCTCTTTTTTACAAGAATCTGGGTTGTAAAGGCTTTCTTTTAAGAAAACTGAGGTATTGATTGTGAATTTACTCACAACCACAAATAGGAAATGTAAAACATGTTAAATGTCCCTAATGGCTAAGAGCATATAAAAAAACATAGTCCTGTTGTGATTTCTGCCTGCGGTGCTGTGTTCAATACCTTTTGCTTTTCCAGCCTGTGATTATCCCATCTCCCTGTCCGTGCCTCCCTCCCTCCCTTGTTGAAAACCCATCTCCCGACCCCTGGTTTTCATCCGTCTGTCCCCGTGCCTTTGTTGTCTTTTTCCCTCTCCTCTGTGAGTCAGATTTAAAAGGCTCAGCGGCTGCATCCGATGGGAACACTCATCCTCCCCCTCAAACCTGAACATAATGGCTCTCCCCCCTTCTTCGTCCCTCCTCACCTTCACCTCGGTGCTGACCCGCCTCTCCTGACATCAAAGCTACGTGCAATGGGTGGCCTCTCATAATCCAATTCAATATCAGGCCTGATCCGTCACATCAACAAGTTCACAGCTTCTGAATGTCATTGGCTGAACTCTTGAAAGGCTCCTCTTCTATACTCCCTCCTTCTCCTTTCTTCCCGAGGTCAAGGGGAATTTGATCTTTTGCTTTGTGTTGAAAAGAACCACGACGTTGGATGTGGAAATTGCCAGAGAAATTACATTTTTTGTTGTATCATGTGGGCAGGTAGGGTAGGGGGTTACAATACAACACACAGAAAATGATACAGTAGTTTCAATCAAAGGCAAAGCCGTGAAAATGAAATTACTTTCCTGGATTTTTGCTTTAATCTCATCCCACATAAACATGTTCATGGAGTGTCTTTGTCAAACACACCAGCAGCCATGTGCTTGAAGTTTGCATCTGGTGTTAGTTTTTCTGCATTTGCATGGTGTTGGCATGTAATTTAAGATACATGACCGTGCAATTTAATTAGATTGCTTTTTTTTATGTGACTTCACCCCTCGTTGGAATTTAATTTGCACCAAACAACCCCTGGGCAGTTCATTTTGCGTGACAGGCAGACTAACACACATTAGGTGCCGTTCCATGTAATGCTGAGATACACGTCTGGCATTACCAGTTTTTACAGCGGCATCCTGATTTAATTTACTACCGCATTGAAGTCGAGTTGCATTTTTTTTTAAATGCAAGCATCAAATTCCCATTTTTTTCTAGTGCTGCTGCTTTCACCAAGTGCTGTTTTTTGAGGTTGTTGTTTACAGTTACCGATAATTTCTATCACAAGCTGTTGCTCATTCTCTCAGCTTACAGTTTCATCATATTAAGCGAGGCTAAAGCAGCCTTTGATGAATTTTAATGAAACATACAACAGCTGCCTATTCAGTTTCACCTACAGATATTTTTGGCTCATTGACCAGGGGCTCCCAGGGGAGCCAGAGATGTTTTGCTTTAGAATATTGATTCCTCTCTGGTAGGTCAGGCTCCAGCTCTTGCTGCTTTATTATGCGGGTGACGCCACATGGAAAACATCAGAATCTGTCTTGCCTCATGTCATCAGTGGATGTCATTTCATGGAAGACAATCACTTTCAAAAAGCTAGTGTCTTCTGCTAAATGTCTATAGCTAAATGTAAATGTAAAAAATGTAAGTTTTGGAATCGGTGGTAGATTGCCTCAGCTGGCATCAGCGACACAGCTGCAATGTAATCCTTCGGGGCAACTCCGACTTGCAAGTTACATCCACTAAAAGTGCTTGTTTTTGCCCCTGACAGGCTGAGGTTGTCTGACAACATTATGGAAATGATTCCTACAGAGTCCTATTTGTTAAATGATAAGATAATAATTGACCAGAAACACAGGTATCTTGTAAGGAGAAGTCTCGCTCTGAAATCTTGCGAGATGTTTTTCAACATTGTGATGTTTAGCAAGAAATATTTACCATGGTCAACAGCTATGTTTTACTTACTGTTAGCTGCTATGATTTGCTAATTAAAAGCCAATGTTATTATCATTTAGGGGGAACACGACAAACCACAAAAGGCAACCTTATGGTAGCGCTAGAGGAAAAATCAGTGGATCACCAAAATCCACCACAGGATTCATCGTCTTGGAAACAATCAAATATGTGCAAAAATATTTAATGGAAATCCATTAAATATTTGTTGAGCTATATCAGTCTGTACCAAAGTGGTGGACATACAGACAAACAGGGGTGTCACGATTCTATAAATCTACCTTTTTTTTAAGGTCATAATTCGATTTGATTGAAAACATTTTTCAGCACTGACAGCTATACTGTTGCTATTGCTTCTGGATTTGTAAAGATCAACAGATCACTGGTTTTATGCCCTGACGACTGTTCTTTATATCCTCAAATTCTTCCTTAAACGATAGATACAATAACAGCTTGACTACATCCTGGTTAGGGTTTTGATGATTGAAAATTGAAAGCTCATTTTGATCGATTTTTGATTTAGAATCAAAATCCTGACACCCCTGCTAAAAACTAAACACTTTTTCCTAAAGGCAATGTGTAAAAAAAGGGAAACTGTTTTTTCATTTTTGAATGAATTCCTGGCTCCAAACACACCAACCTGGCCTCTTCTGCCCAGGAGCCTCCGTCCAATTTTCCCTCATCCGGCCTGGCTGTCATGAAACATATCATACAGCTTCCACACACCCGGCTGTCCTGTATTGATTGGCTCTTGTGTCTTGAGTGACAGCCAATGTGCTAATGCTCCACAATCTCCCAAGACAAGTGGGGCTCTGTGTTGATGATAAAGGTTGTCAAAGGGCCTTGAAGCCTAAATTGAAATGGATCCACGTACGTTGTGTGTCGGAGTCATGCAATTGATGTGACGTGGCAGTTATTTGTTCGCTGTTGCCTTGAGGCAAACTGCACAGACAAATACACATGTGCAATTTTATCCAGCAGCATTGAAGAAGACTTTCCATGTAGTGTATGGACAGGTTAAGTACTTAAAGGAGGTTTTCGACAGTAGCTACCTCTGTAAGCTCTCATCACATTTGTGATAACAAAGGGATTCCGTGAGCAGGTCATTGTAGCTAAATAAGCCTTCGGCAGGGTGATTGATTCCTTTGAAGAAGTTCATTTTGCAATTACAGCAACCTCTGTGTGCTTTATCCCGCCTATCGCACAGCTCAGCCATGCAACATTTGACAGGAAATACTGATTGGAAATTGTTTTATTCCAAGCTAGCAAGTAAATTACAAGCTTCCAATAAAATGTCAGCAAAATCCAATTCAAACACCAACATGGACACATGCCTTAATAGGGTTTAATTGAATCTCTACATGTGTAACTTGAGGCCAGAGGTCAAAATGGGTCCCTAGAAGCTTTTGAATCATGGTGCCTTTGCAAATACACATAACAGAATTAGTTTCTGATGGTGCTGTTTGTTCTGCAGGGGAGCCACATAAGCCTGAATGGCTCGGAGAGAGGCCAATAAGATCCTCTCTTCCAGAAGGTATTTAAGCTGTGTCTTAAATTATTCATAATAGGGCTAATCCTCTTGATGTAGCTTTTATTAGCTTGTCTTATTTATTGTTGTTTCTCTCTGACTCCAGGGGAGAACTGGAAAAGGCTCCTCCGTATAACGTCTATCATAGGTCATGTGTAATTAGTTTTTTGTCAACATTTTGTCGTCTCTGACTTTACCCCAACGCCGGGCTCATTAACTAGCAGTTTCATTCCGCCCTGTCATTAAAGGCAGGTTTTCAGATACATGGCTCAATTTGGTCTTACAGGGAATTGCTTGTTGTTTTTTCCCCCCTATTGCGTTCTGATGCATTCAGTGAAGGATCTCGTGTACGCAACCCAGCCCAGCTTTCATTACCAGTTAACTGTAAAAACGATCTCTTTAATGCACAGGCAGTTTTCTATTTTCCTCTTCATTAACTAAAGGGAGTGCATAATCTGCCTCATAATTTAATCTCTTTGCTAATGTTTTGCACTGGCATTGAAGGAATTAGCACAAATGATGTGATTTACACTGCCTCAGTGTCGCATCATGTTAACCTTGCATTCCACTGAACAATTGCTCACCAAGGGAGCCAATTTACCTCATGCGTATGCATTTATGCACAAGGATACTTGCCAATAGTCTCTGTGCATAATGGATGCTTTCCCTCTCCAAAGGCCGTATGAAGGCCTTTGGAGAGGGAAGGCATGGGACGCAGGTCTCAATGGGAATTAGTCTTCCAGTAGTAGACCGGCCCATCAACCATTTAAAACGTTCTAGTGGTCCTTACTGTTACTGAACATCCCCCTTCCCTTATGAATCACATCCCCCATCCCATGTTTTCCCTTTACTATGCTGTTGTGTTGAAAAAGAATGAGAAAAGATGAATCACTTCTCTTACCTCATTGGACAGTGCATGTTAATCCAATTTCTTTGCATTCTTGCACTCTTTTATCCTCATTCTTTATCCTTAATTCTTTAATCCTATCATAGCCCATATTGTCAGCACACAATGGTTTCGATTCTTGGACTCCATCCTGCTGCTCTCATTGATGCTTAGTCTACTTGCACTCACTGTAAGTAAGTAAATTAGGATAGCTCTGGCTAAAACGTAAGCCAGTTTAATATACTTTCTCTTGCTGTGTAACATTGTATCTTCAACACAAAAGCATATAAAAGAAACCATTTCAGCACCGTCGCCTAGCAGCTCCAGCTCACACAGCCAGCAGAAATCCTCTAAGCAGTCACTTAGCTGCTAGGCACAGGTGTAAATGTGCATTAAGGGCCCTGTATTATGCAGTTTTGGTTGTTACATTTTCTAATATACTGAAGTTCAAACAGGATCTAACACTCACTAACTCAGCTCTGATTAGCTCACGATTATCGCCTAAATTCAAATGAGGTGAGCCCCATGAGGGAAGTTGTAAAAGCTGCACAGTGGCACAATTGGATGGATTTTAGGTATTCATTAGTCAGGAGAGCCAATCAGGGTCAAACAGTAATATATTTCCTGAAGACATACTTACACTAAACTTTTGTCTCCACAATACGAAAATTGAAGTACCTGCTATGGATGCATTGTGTTTTGATTTGATTATATGGTAGCAATGTGCCATTACCATGTGTAGTACCAAATCTTACCTCTAGACTACAAATAGCAGTGCCGTTCTCATACACGGTAAACAGTTTGTGATCACTCAATCACGCAATAGTAATTTCTACACTGACACCAAGACATCACTTTCTTTTTTGGGGCTGGGTTCAAAACCAGGTAACTGGTATTTGACTGTTTAAGCATTGCTAATATTTGTTAGTTAACACTAAAAATACAGTATAGCCTGGCTAAGGCCGATGAGAAAATCTTTAGTTTTGCAGGTATTTGGTCATAAACCACTGGACAAATAAAGATTTTGGCCTGATGGTGCCTGATGAAATGTCAAGCTGGGGTCAGTTCATTACATGGGAAAAATGAACCAAATGTTGTGCCAATCCTATACACGTACTGCTGGTGGTGCTAAATGAACTATAAGGGGATCACCAAAATCAGAAGGCTTTATGGAGACGATGAACTGTTCAAAATCACGAGGCAATCCATCCAGTGGTTTTTGAGATACTTCTTTGTTTACTAGAAAGGTGGAGCCACAGACTGACATTGCCATCCATAAAGGCTAGAATCTAATGGCATATTGTACGTTCACCAATTAAATAAATTCCACCTTCTTGATTAATTTGATAGGGACCCTTTATGTGAATCACTGACCTGCTAACCAACCCTCTGCCCTCACACTGTTGACAGTAAGAGGAGTCATCCATTGTCCTCAAGACGCTAATTCCATCATGCGCCCCTGACCTCGACCTGAGCGTATGCTCACCAATGTCAACTAGATGGATCGAGACAAAATGAGATGTAACAATACAACGGGGAGGCAGGGAGGGGTGATGGAGGGTAAGGGGGTTGGGCTGGCTTTGAGCTCAGTCGTCAATCTCTCCATCCTAGCTTACCGCTCATGCCTTCCCATTATCAGGGTGCCTGGCCTTCATCATGCGAGCCATCTCTACATGATGTGGTTATTAATGCGCTTGGTTATCGTGCCATTCTGCTTGTCTGCAGCCTGTCTTCATTATGTCAGCTAGGCGATGGTGAATCCTGCACATGTCTGGAAAGTCATATGTAACAGTACGGAAGACTAATATGAAGATTTACATATTGGAGACGTAGACCGGTTGGAAAGTTATGAGTTTGACAGAAAGCTGAACTGAATAAACAAATGAGAATATAGAATTCAATTAAAAAATCTATTAACAACTGTAGGAGCCCTCTGTGGCACAGAGGAGATGCATTCAGCCAGCCTGGGTGCTGAGACAAGCTGTCACTCTCTGCTGCAGTTCCCCCAGAGAGCTTTCCTGGATGTTCACGCTTGCCCAGAAACAGCTGGGGCCTGGGTGAAGCATGTTAATGGTGCTTAATTAACAACAGCAGAGGTTAGTCATGTCCCAGCCATGTTCTCATTCAGAAAGGATGAATGGACAGCACCAGCAGGTGATGACTTTCTTTGGGGCCACATGTCCTACAGCAGCTACTCCCAAGGGGCCATTCTGTACTGACACTATGATGCTGATTAAGAAAGAGCACCATCAGTTACTGAGGGTATACTTGTTGAGGGTGTTGAGTACTGATGAGGATCAAGCACTTGGTATGTGAGAGAATAAACAATGTTCATGCCTTGTTTAAAAGAAGACACCATGTCACAGATGAAATCATGGGTGTGATTTCATGTCAGACTGACTGGATAAAAGCCTAATTTCAAAGGATTCTGTTGTCATCTCTCGAGTTGCTCCACTTTCAGTCCTCCCATACCACAGAGAGATCCCTGTGACAAGCTTGCGGTGTGTTTATTGTGTTTTGAATACTGAACGACACAAGCACACCCACTTGCACACGCATTCGCGTTTGCGTGGCATCTGTTTCATCAGTGAAACCTAATACTGACGTTAACCTGGCGATTGTTGGAGGATGAAATCTGTCCTTGGCAGCTTTTCCGCCCTGATGAGTTTTAATGGAAGGCTGTGAAGATGTCTGTACCTGTGATTTTCCAGGCTGTATACTGTTCTCTGTTTATCTAGAATGCTGTGTTAAATTGCCTGGAGTTATGGTGCTACCTGTTTTGTGCCATAGCCATATGGGGCATCCTGGCTTCACTGCTATAGCACATCTCCTCTAGGGAAATGTACAGTATATCTCAGTATACTATATATACAGTATAAGTAAATTATTAAACTATTTTACACATTTTTGTTCTGGTTTCATAGTTTCATTGGTGCAGTGGTGGCTTTGCTTCACGCGTTTTTGGTGCCCACTGTTTAGTTTCGGTAAAGTCCATTAAATCCTTTTGGGTCTCAGTTGGCATTTGTTTTTTTCTTCCTTTTGATAGTTTTTTACAGAGAAATTTGGCATTTTGGTGTCAAAGTTTGTTTTTGGAGAGCCCCTTTCCCAAGAGATGACAGCGTTTAATGTCAAATGCACTTGGCCACTTAGCTGCCAAAATAACAGTCTTGCTTTTTAAATCTGTATTAATCTTTTTTTTTTTACCTCCGCTGAGGAGGTTAAGTGTTCACCCATGTTTGTTGGTTGGTTGGTTGGTTGGTTGGTTTGTTTGTCAGCAGGATGAGACAAAAACTACTGAGCGGATTTCCATTGAACTTGGGTTGAGGAAGAGTCTCAGCCCAGAATAGACCCCGTTAACTTTCAGTGCAGATCCAAATAAAGCGATGGATCCAGGAATTGTTTCTCACTTTCTATAACATTGCTAGATAGGGTGTTTTTTTTTTTTATTTCACAGGAAATAATCTATAATAATAATAATAATAGATTATTATAATAGATAATAATAGATTTGATTGAATTAAAGGGGACTGTTGGACCTTGGCGGAGGTTTGCACTCTACTGAGTGCCACTCTTGCATAAAGGAAATCTGCCCGAGCCCCGGTCATCCATGAAAGCTGCTCGGCGGAGCATGAAGCCAAGAAAGTTTGACTTCCCGGGCTTATTGGAAAAGTCTTTTTGGGCCAATGTGCATCAGGTGATGGTGTAATTACACTTTCTGACCTCTATGTCAAATTGGCTTCAAAGCCCGGAACTGTTCCTGGGGGCTTGGTTGGCAGTGCTGGTCGGCCAGTCTGCCAGTTTGGCCCCAACTGAAATATCTTGACAACTATGGAATGGATTACCATGACATGTGGTATAGACATCCGTTTTTCTTTTGGATTGAGGATAACTTTTAAGAGCTTTGCTGATTCCTTCACTTTTCCTATAGCTTAAGATTTTCCAATGCTTTTGTTGATGACCATACACACAAACTAATGGCATTCCCATAAACCACAGCTGTACCTTGTGTTTAGTGTTAATTGGCTCAAAGAATTGCCTCTCAGGGCCTCACAGAGCTGCCAGAATAGCTGTAGATTCTTTAGCTGAAAGCAGCAGCTGCTGCTGGTGGTAACAAGGTGGATGAGAGCAGTAAAGTAAACTACACAGTAAATGTGCTGTGAACATTTGGCTGAAAGAGGCTAAACAGCTCTGGTGCACTGCAGAGTTTGATGATAAATCTTTGCATTTACATTGAATCTTTTGTGACTATGAAACGAATTAGTGGAACTTAAACATTGGATTTTGGATCAATTGTTTGTCTTATCAAATTTGCAAATCAGGGTTGGCAAGAAATAAAAGCTAGTAGAGTGAAATGATCAAATTTGTCGACAATCACATATATTGTCATCTATGTTTTATTCCGCACTGATTATTCCTTTAATCCTAAACTTATAATGATCATTATTGTTTTTATCTCTAAATGAATTAAGCCATTGTGCTGTAAATTGAAGCGTAGGATTAATTACAGTATTCAGTTCGCTAAGCCACCAACAGTCATCCCTTTGGCCACAGTTTTCTTTCAATACATTTACTATATAATGATCAATATCACAAAATAAAATGACATATACCAGTATACACCAGAGCATTTTATCCACCCACCCCAATTGCAAAAGAATAACAATCTTTGGAACTAAAACAAGAAATTAGCCTCGTTCACATTCAGGAAATCACATCCAGTGTCCCTCCTCTGAGAGCTGTATATAAAACGAGTTGTTGGCCCTCTTACTGGCGGCTCGCCCGGGAAGCCCTTACATTTAATTGGCCTCCCGTTTGTTTTGAGCTGCACCCACCCATTACGATCTCTCATAAATGTGGTAGTATAAAACCCAACTGCACCTGGGCATCGACAGGGAGAGAGGGAGGGAGAGACAGAGCAGGACCTGCTCTGCTGCTAATGCCATTAATCGGCCTGCAGAAAGGACCCCACATATTTCTCTTAGCTATGGAAACCCTTATCTTTGAACACACACACCTCAGCTCACCCATAACCGATTTCAATTTGGCGTCTTTTCAAATGTCCTCTATCATGGCCACTAAGCCAGGCAGCCAGGGGACGGCCAATGGTGATAATGAAAGAAAAGGTCACTTCCAGCAACAACCTGTTAATTGGATTTGGCTCTTTTCTCACCAATCAAGCACTGTCCGTCAGGGATGTTCTGGTGTTAAGGATAACCAGCAGCTTGTTGTTGTCAAGTACTGAATTAGTTTATTTTTTTTTGAAGAACCAAAACTGTAGTTTTGCATTTCAGAGCTACTATAACTTTTATATTCCTGAAAATACTGCTGACTATTTCCAAAGCATACCATTAGCTTTTGGAATTAGAATAGAATTAGTTTACAGATCCAGTCTTGAGCCTCTTGAATTGCTCATTTACAATAAAAAAAAGAAGAAGAAAAAAAAAAGAATTGAATGATATTATTGGATACATTATTACTTTCCAAGCCGGACCACAATAACCAATAATAGAGGCATCCCGGAGCAGCTGACGGTGCTGCCGAGCAATGGGAAAAACTCTTGCTTTTGAGGTCAGCTAGCATACCACTGTTGACAGAAACTTAAAATCTCACCTTCAGTTCTCATTCAGACTTGTTTAACCGTCTGCTTTTGTTTTGTTCTCACTGCGCCTTACTACGCTGATCTCTATTTTGTTTACGTCTGCTTCCCCATGAGATGGGTATTCAATTTGTATTAATACTGAACGTGTCACATGTCCAAATTGCACCAAAATGGACTCTGCACTTTCTTGGGTCCCCAGCAACAAACCTGTGAGGAGTGAAGTAGATCAGATGTATGGTTCTTGAGATATGCGAATAACAGACAGACGAACATACAGATGGACAGACAGGGATTCCCTGCTTTAAAGTTAGGTTAACTACTTTCCAGGGAGCTATTCATTTCAGTATGCCATGAAAGTGCTGTTTTTGTGAGAGGTAATTTATCACTGATGACATTCAGTTTGGTTTCTCTTTGGACTGCCACAAAAGCAACTTGTTTAATGAAAGAAAAATACCAGATTTGCATGATAATTTTCACGCTTCTCACTGTCTTCTCAGTTTGATTTTGCAACAGCACATCTCATGAATTCAATTCTTTCTGACATCTGAGCAGAGCATCCGCCAAGGAGAGCATTACCTGTTGTTTACGATCAGTACCTTACCCGAATGTGACACATTTCTCCTCCCCAGACAGTCCTCACCTTTTAAGGCTGTTTTTGTTTTTGCGTCCCAGGAGGTGCACGAGTCAGACAGTACATCATGAGCGTTCCCATCAAACCTCCGCTTGGCTTGCCTGCAACCCTTAATCTGCCGTGTTGTTTTTAATATCGAGCCATATAGCATTTTCAGGAGTAGGTGTCGTTTCTTTTTCAAATATTGTAAATCTTTGCACGAAACTCTTCCGGTGAGGCGTATCTAGTCTCTCGGCAGCTTTAACCTTGTAAGCTGTTGTTTTTGTGTCCCAGGATAGAGGACGACTCACATGTCACACGTCACGCCTGTTCCCATCAAACCCCTGCTTGGCTCTTAAGTGCCTTTCAAGCCTTCTCTCTGTAGTATTCCCATCATTATTGACAGACCTCAAACAGCTTTCTTAAAGACCCGACTGGCTTGTTTTCTACTAGATTCTCAAGTGTGGTGTTGCTTCGGTAAGAAAACTTTAAAGTGGCTCTGCGTGTCTGTGAGACCAAGAGGCACATTCTAACAGTTCGTCTCCCTGACACTCTGTGTAAACTTGGCCTCGGCCTCTTGGGACTGACTGTGTAGGAGGGGAATGAAAGTGGCCTTAGAGCTGGAGATTGAAATTATGATTCTCTAGTTTTCACAACAGTTTTGGAGGAGATAGAAGTGTATAATCCTCAAAAGTAATTGATTTTCGGGAACGCTGCAGAGGTAGGATGCTGTACCTCGGTGGGGAATATGAGGGATGAGAACAATTTCCACAGCCAAAGAGAGTTGACTCAGAGTTTATTGGGCTTTTTTCCAGCAGGGGAAACTTTCCAAGAAACAATTTTGTGCAGGAAGTTGCTTTCATGTCCTGTTGTAGTGGGTAAACTTTTGGTCACACCATGTTACTATTCCAGTGGGATTGTTTGGGGGACTGCTGTGAGCTGCAGGAGGCAGCAGCAGGCATAGAGGTGGATGCTGCTGAACAAATCACTTTTTAGGATCGGCAGTATGAGGCATCTTAAGCTGTCCATGTATGAGGAATTTAAAGCTCTGTCCCCTGGTAGCCTCCCTGTTTTTTATTCTCAACTCAGCTGTGTCTAAACTGAGGTGATTATCACATTTTTTTTTTTTTTAACTAAAACCCAGGTTAAATTGTGACAAATCCCTTTTTGTCTCCTCTCTTTCCAGGATCTTTTTAGTGCTGCTGACTGCTGTGATGAATACTGATCCGTGGTCAGCGGGGGAACAGTGAAGGAGCCAGAGGAATCCTGGTTTGATGTAGGTTCAACTGCCTTTCACCCATTTATCCGTCTCATTTGCTTGACTTGAGTCTGTGGCCTGACTCTTAACTCTTCGCCCTGTCATATGAGAGGTTCTCAGGCACATTACTGCGCCTGGTGAGATTCAGATTTGAGGCACGACCTTGTGCTTGTCGGCGTTGAGATCAGTGTCATTTTTTAATCCCTCAGGAGCAGGATCAGGCACAAAACACATTATATCAGCTGAAGTAACTAGCGCGTTGGTGTTTTATAAAACTAAGTCCATAACAAACTGACAATACAGTCAGTTTTCGTTGGATTATAGAGTCTTGCTGGTTATTTGAATCAGCCACTGCAAACCTAAAATGTGCAAGCCAGCTAATTGTCAAACTGTTGGCGTCATGGTTGATTAGATGTATGGAAATATAAACATAGCGAAAAAAATGTTGCCCCCACTTTGCTGACTAAACACACTATATTAGCGTTGTCAGCCAGAACAGGTGCAACCCAATAAGCCAATCACCATTTCTAATAGCAGATTATAGTATGCAGCTTCCATGGTGGTAAGTAATTTATTACACTACACCACACAAGTGGACATATCTCAGGTTATTATTATTATTATTAATATAAAAAAAAACAAGGGATGGTAAACCATGGTCAAGAATTTAAGGACTTTTTCGCACTCTGAATCGCACCTCCTAACATCTGAAAGAAAACGACACTTGAGAAGCTCAATGAAGGCTAGAGAGTCATCTGGTTTAGTTGTCAGTCTGGCCAGCAGTTTGATTTTGGAGCCTCTCTGTAGTTTAGATATGGGGAAAGTGATAGCTGGATTTGTAAGATAAAGCAGGGCTTTCTGGCAAAAAAATCCTAAAATATTTCTTAAATATATAATAATGTTAATGCTGTTTTTTGTGAAGTAAAATGCATTTTAAATATATAGGATGCTTAATTGTTGACTATGTTTCAAAGCAGGGTGGGCAGAGAACAGTTTTGCATTTTTCACCTGATACATTTCATTATTCGTGTTTCCATCTGTGCCCTCATCTCTGGTTTGAAGTCGGAGGGGAGCATTCGGAAAATGTCATAGTTCTGCACACCAAACACAATGTTGCATCATTTGACATATGACAGGTTGTTTGTTTATGTTGGAAGGCTACTGTCAATCACATCTGATCAAACCGCAGTCCTGAATAAGCAGATTAGATGAGTGTATGAGTGTTATCCTGTTACATGATATGACAGGATTGTTTCAATACGTTGATTATTACTTATGTAGTTGGTCATGCGGACAAGTTTTTGCACCTTCATCTTGGTGTGAGCTACAGAGACACCTTAAACCAGATTTTTTTGTATATGTATGTGTAAGTAGATTATAAAAATGGGATTAAGGACTACTTGACCACTAAATGCACATGTCGCTGGTAAATTCATTGTCTTGATGTAATTTGCAGCTTGTTTTATGCTGCTGTCTTGAACAGGACTCTTCTGTAAAAGAGATTTAGAATCTCAATGGGGATATTCCTGGTAAAGTAAAGGTTACATTAATAAATAGATAGTCATGATCATTACTGATTATGATGTTACTGTGAAAGACTTTCTAAAAAACTTGAACACACAGATAGATCATAACCATTATAAGTCATAAGTCCACCATTTTGACCCTGGTGAAGGAGTTAGGGGTGTTTTTGCCCTTAAACGCATCTGTTAGGTAGGACTCCATCCCAAGTCAAGACAGCATCATCAGTCTGCCATCTGCCAACATAAAGGTCAAGATATGTATGCAGCGTAAGTGGGTTACCTGTGCCAGGCATTTGTCTTACTAACTCGACTCTGGTACCAGTCATAGATGTGATACCTAGAGGGGGTGAGTGGGACCTTCAGGGTGCTTTCAGAAAGTGAGCAGCTTATCTGGCAGTGATGCTGTTCTGTATGTAATTGCACATTGCCTTAAAGTGCCTTCAGGTTGAAGGTTTTCGGGTGCTCTGACTGAATTTTAGTTAGTTGGTACTGTATGCAAAGCAAAGTTAAAGCATATCAGAACAGTAGAGAGTAGAGCTGAATGGTTGATTATTTGCCACGTGGATTGACATGAAAATTAATCAACAACTATTTCCAAAATAGTTAATTTATTCAATAAGTCATTTTGACAAACAAAAACTCCAACCACTCTTTGATTTCAGCCTCTCCAGACATATTTGCTGCTTTCTCTGTTTTGTATAATTGTTGAATAATAAAAATGTCTTTTGGGTTTTGGAATTTGGGTTGGACAAAACGAGCAGGGTGAAGATATCACCTTGGGCTTTGGGAAACAGTATTAGACAGTTTTTGCATTTTTTTGACATGGTAGAGTAAACAATTAATGGATTATAATGGAGAATTAAAAAGTGTTAAAACGGAACAAACAGAATTTGAGTTTTTTCAATCATAACTCAGCTCATTTAATACATCTGTTTTGTTTCCATTTATATGGTCATGTGTTTAATTTAGCAGCCCCTTTATGTTTACCTTATTTAGTTTTACTGCTATAATTTCCACTTTAAATGCATCACAAGTAAATATATATGTGTAAATGTATGATTAGTTGTAATTGATGGTTCATACATAGGATTATAAGTAAATAACTATTTTTTTCTTTTGACTTTGATTGGTTTTGTTATTTATTTTACCCCACTCTACTACACTCTACTCTGACATACGGTAGTAGACTGAAGGTACTTTGAAGATAGTGTGTTTTCTGGCACACTTCACTCCTCTCCTCCCATCATGGTGTTCTTACTGGTGCCTCCACATGCTGCCTCTGCGCTCTTTGTTCCACTTCATTGGGGTGTGTGCTCATGTGTGCGCTCCTGCGTCTGTCTGTCTGTCTGTGCGTCTGTGTGTGTGTGGATGTGAGTGTGCACCAAGAGAGCATTTTGAGGATGGGTTGGATCTCTCTGTTTACTCCCCCACCCCATCTTCCCTGTGCGACGGGAGCGAGTGTGTGTGTCTGTCAGTAGCAGTGTTTGATGTTGAGTGTAAGCCTGCATGGCATGTGTATGTCTGTCTGTGTGTGTGTGTGTTTCTGTATGTGGTGTGCAAATGAAAGGAAAGGGGGAGTGTGTAAGTGAATCTGTGCAGGATTGCGGTGTGTGAGTGGGAGTATGCTCTGGTGAACGTGTGTAAAAGAGAGAAAAAACACACTTGTATCCACATATGCATGTTTGTTGCATGCCTCTATAGGTGTGTGTAGTGTAGAACCCCCCCCCTTACACACACATACACACAACTCCAGGGACGAGCATGTTCATTATTCTTCCTAAAAGAACCATTAAAATTTCATCAGTGCAATGCAATCTGTAGCAGGGCGGGGGGTAGGAGTGTGTGCATGAATGTGTGTGTGTGTGTGTGTGTGTGTGTGTGTGTCGGAGAGAGAGAGAGAGAGAGAAAGAGAGAGACTCAGCAGTGTGAGGGGAGGGAGCTCGCATCCTCCTCTCATTCACCACTGCCTGCCTTCATGCCTCTCTCCTCCTCCTCCTCCTCCTCCTTCTCTTCTTTTTCTTTATCACCTTCTTCTTCTCTGGTGGCTCGAGTCCCTCGCTGAGAGCACGCCGATGCGCAGATTACGACTTCTCTCATGATGTGAGCCGCCGGCATCCCTCCCCTCCCACTCCCTCCATCCACCCCGCCTCATTCTACTACTACTACTACTACTACTACACCTCCTCTCTCTCTCTCTCTCTCTCTCTCTGTCACACACACACACAGGCACTGGGGGAAGCTTTCCTCAGGCTACAGGAGGAAAGAGTTAGCATCCAGGACGAAAAGGGTTAACAAGGTGCAGTTGGATTCTCAGGGATGATTTTAGTCCCCTGGATGTGTGATGTTCTGCGCGCTGGATTGGTCACATTTACAAGATTTAGAGCTGGATCCTCATTGGAATATCTTTTTTTGAGTGGAATCCTCCTTTAAACTAGTGCGTGGCTGGAAATTCAAAGGTGAGCCATGCTTTTGCGTCCTGTTGCTGCCACGTGCTTCGGCGACTAACTTGTTGATTAGCGTGGAAAGATGCCACATGCTTGTTGTCTCTCCTTTGCGCACAAGTTTCCAGAGTTTTCTTCCTCCTTTTTTCTTTAATTAGACTGATCCCGCTTGTTGTGCTGGTGTTTCTCTTAAAGCAGCGAGGCTCATTAGTGCTGCGCTTTTTCCACATTGATCAGAAACACAGGGAAATTAGCAGCAGCCTTTAAAGACCGAGGGAAGTGAGTGTGCGGTGGTTCTTCTCAACAAACCCCCCAACCACCACTGCCACATCGCGTATGTCGCTTTGTTTTGCCAGCACGAGTGCGAGGCGCCGTCTCTCAGGTAGATCCGATGCTGCTAATTGTGTTCTAATTGGGTTTCCCCTAAGCTGTGGAGGTTTTTGGTTTCTGAGCTGCCGAGAGTCACAGATGAAAGAGTGTGTGGGGTGGAGTGTGTGTGTGTGTGTGTGTGTGTGTGTGTGTGTGTGTGTGTGTGTGTGTGTGTGTGTGTGTGTGTGTGTGTGTGTGTGTGAGAGTAGGGTGGAGTGTGTGTATGAGTGAGAAAGAGAGAGTGTTAAGCTGGGAGCTGCTGTGAGTGTGTGTATGTCTGGCCAACCTTCTGACTGTCTGTAGGAGTGAGAGAGAGTCTAGAGCCTGTGTGTGTGTGTTGTTGGTCACTATGCCTGTGTGTGTGTTTGTAACGGTGGGAGTGAATATGGTGTCTGTGTGTGTGTGTTATTCGCAGGCCCATCTGTGGAGGTCTTGTGTGATGGATGGTGACTGACGGAGGGTGTGAGGTGTGTGAAGGAGGAGGAGGAGGATGAAGAGGAGAGGCAGTGGGATGGGGGAGGGTGTCGGGAGGAGACTGGGAAACTGGTCT
This sequence comes from Pagrus major, assembly GCF_040436345.1. Classification (NCBI taxonomy): domain Eukaryota; kingdom Metazoa; phylum Chordata; class Actinopteri; order Spariformes; family Sparidae; genus Pagrus; species Pagrus major. The sequence continues at coordinate 6,859,317 of NC_133228.1, forward strand.
CCCATCTGTGTGTATGTGTGTTGTGTGTGTGTGTGTGCGCGTGTGTGTGTGTGTGTGTGTTGTGTGTGCGTGTGTGCGTGTGGTAGAGCAGTACATCACAGACTGGCTAATGGAATACTGGAGACTTGAAGGGTCCTCTCCTACTTCCCCTCCATCACCACACCTCAGCCCACCCTCCACACATGATTCTGGGTGGAGTGTGACACACCAGAGGGCATTCTGTAGTTTCTGTAAAATTAGAATTCTCCATGTGCGCCAGGCAGGTGTAGAAAGAGGCAACGCTAGTGCTGTCAGGATTTACAAAAAGGGACCCAAACGCAGACACAGAGGCAGACAGGTTCAACAACAAAAGGCGAGATTTGATAATGAGCTGATATCAAAGTCCAAAATCCAAAAGCAAACAACAAAAGGCAGGAAAAGGAAAGCCCATAAAAGCAAAAGGCAGGTATTCAAAACAATGGCAGTGTAACAGTAATCCACTAGTGCAAAAGTAGTCCAAACTAGGGAGACACGAGGAAGACAGGCAGCAACACAGGTTAGACACGAGGAGGACACAGGACCAGGGAACAGGTGTGACATGCAGCCGAATCATCAAAGAGGGAAGAGAGAACTAAGGCTCAAATACACAGGAATAATTAACTGATAGAACACAGGTGAGGGCAGTAAAAGACACAAAGACAGGAAGTGGAAAGTGAGGCATGAGAATATAATCACAGTAAAACAGGAAATAACTAACCAAACATCCGAACCATGACGAGTGCTGCTGCCAGTTAGTTATAATCTTTAACATTTCAGTCCTGGTAGGTTTGCATCATTGACTGTAGGGCGAATGAGATATCTGTGTTCACACAGATGTTTCCCCTTCATTCACCAATCAAGTAAGAGAAAATTACAGTACATCACAGTAAATTTTTGTAAATAGCTGCTGCAGAGGTTGAGAAAATCTGCTCCTCTGCAGTCTGTTAGTCTGTTATCTGAAAAATTCTCCGAAAGGCATCAACACCACAAATTTGGCCAGGAGGTCTTGAATTTGCCGAGCTGAAGCCCAGACAGTCACTCAAAGAGGCCACGCCCTTAATTTAGCAGAACTTTAAGCCTTAATATAATTTAGATTAGTGAGTTATTAAACAATTCATCCCATCATAAGCAAAGGGAGGGACATTTACTATAGAGACCAGAGCAGTTTTTTGTACGAGGCTGTAAACATGTTTATTTCTGCTGGAAAGTTGGGCATTTTAACATGGGGTCATTCAACATTGACTCACTTTTGGAGCCAGCCTCAAGTAGCCATTTAAGGAACTGCAGTTTTTGACCCTTCAGCTTTGGCTTCATTTCTTTAGCCCCAGAGGCTGCCGCTTGGTACAGATCCCAAAATTTGTCTATAGACAAGCAGGCTCCTTTTTGTTAGACTTGCTTTACAACTTTAAAAATATTCAAACCATGCTTTGCAAATTAAAAGCTTCACAAGGTACATTTAATGTTGAAGGTGTTACTGGCATACAGTGCACCAGATCTGGGGTAAATGCATCCATATCGCTTCAATTTTTCCTATCACAATGTCTGTAAATGTTGGTTACAGCCAGGCAGTGATAGACAAAATCTCCAGGCTACCAAGAACCAACAGTGGAGTTTCTGTCTGGCTTCTATTATTAACTTCCTGCTGTGGCTTCTTCATGGCTCCAGAGCATGTGATGGATTTACCAAATGGAACAATCACTGCAGCTTCCAATGGTAGTTTGTATCTGATACACACGCTGACTCTGAGATCTATATAGCGATGCATGAACTGTGGGGGACCTGCACTCTTTCAGGTAACGGATAACACAGTCACACACAGACACGGTGGCTTTATTCCCGAGCCACGTGAAGCCTGGGAATGATCCAGAATATCTCAATCTGTGTGGTCACCTCATTTTATTCTTTTCTGTCCCTTTGTCGATGCTGCTGGCCTGTGAAAACACCCCCGGAGCTGTTTGCGGAATTTGATTGACACACAAGAAGAGATTTTCCCAACCATTGCTTACACATATAGCAACCCCCCGCTACATGAAGTCTCCTTGTCCCCCAACACTCCCCACCCTGTTGCGAGTGTAAAAAGATGATGCATTCAGCAATCAATGGTTGTAACGCTGCTGTGCTGTTATCCCTCATTTCTGCCGAGGCCTCTGTGATTTAGCGAGGCTCCTGAGGCTCAACACCCAGGCACGGTGCACCGCTGGGGGAGGGGCAATCTGCGTGATTGTGTGCATTTGTTTTCTGCATGTGTTTGAATGTCTGTTTGTTTTTATACAGTGTGTGTGTTCAGCATGTTCGGAATGCAGAGCATGGGAATTACAGTCAGCGTGCGTATCTACATGAAAGAAAACGCTTGGTGTGTGTGTGTGTGTGTGTGTGTGTGTGTGTGTGTGTGTGTGTAGTGCATCTACCCCCCAATCCTATCCCACATGTACCCCACTGGGAATTGGTGTGTGCGCTGAAATGGTTATTTTGGCCCTCGTTGTTAAGCCCGACAATCTGTTTTATTTAACAGGGCGAGGCACTCCCCTCAACCCCACTTTGGCACGGTGGCGTTTTAAACTGAGCAAAATTGAGTCGCGTCCCAGTGCCGGCTATATATCACTTAGGCAATTACAACCTTCACGGATCTATTGGTGATAAAAAAAGAGGTTTATGAAGCACAAGAATGCCAGGCTGGGGGGAAAATGCTAACAGAGGAGAGATGGTGTAAAGGGACAAGGCGTGGTGATCTGAAGGAGAATCCTTCGGCGGTTTGATTTGTCTCCTATGTCACTTTGCTGTGCTCATTCTGACCCCTTAACCCCTGTTGGGTTTGTCCTGATCGACCGTGTCTTGTGTGTGTGTTCATGCACATGGGTGTGTTCAACAGGCCCACATAGTAAATTAGCCCCCAGACTCTTGTGTCTAATAAATCAAACAATCCCAAATGCCATCACGTGTAATTGAGATTTCACAGCTCTGATCTCATCTCTCTTCTCCTTCTTTCTGTCCTTCCTGCTCAGCTTTTCAAAACCTAAAACATAAATACAGATGTAACCCCCCCTCCCCCCCTCCAACCTCGCTCCCACCCTCCTTCCCTCTCCCATGATCCACCACAGCCATAATGAGATTTGATGTTAATCCTGACACAATATCACAAGATTACGCGCCTTCATAATGCTCCACGCAGGCACCGCCGACGGTGGAGAATGGGTTTGGCGCATGCAGAGGAGGCTTGGCTGGGTGAAAGCACATTAATGTAATCTAAGTGTAATTGGGTGGTAATGCAGCTTGTATGTGGATGAATGGGGAAGCGGGAAGGTGGGGCTTTTTTTTCCCCGTTTCATCTTCCTTGTCAGACGAGCCCAGGGAGGGAGGCAGGGATAACGTAACGCCAAGAGAGAGACGGTGGAGGTGCCTCAGCTAGACGGAGGAAGAGAGTGATGGAGTGAGGGCGACAGATTGCTTAGAGAGGGCAAAGGGAGGAATGGAGAGAGATTATTTATCTCCAAAGTGATGTCGAATTCTTCTATCCAGTGTGGATTGGACAGAGAATGTGATTTAATGGATGAATGGAGAGACGAGGCATTTTGGATTTCTAAACTGAGAGGGTTACATGAAGAGCTAGACATTTTTGTAAAAATCAAGGGCATCACTTTAGGTTGAAAAGTGGTGGGGACATGAGGGCTCAGAATGCTTTTAAAAAGCGGTGGGGACACCACTCAGAATAAAAAAAAACATCTTTTTAAAAGGTCTTCAACATATGTGAGTTTAGGCAATGTAGAGAGTAGATCATTACAGTGGGGGGGGGAATTTTAATAATGGCCCATCAAAATGATCTCATTTGTTAGTTAACATTTCCTGGTACAAGCTGTTTTTAGTACAATTGTAACTAATTATGCTTTTTAAAACTGATGGGGACGTAATTGGTCATTTCAAAAAGCGGTAGGGACATGTCTGTCTCTCTAACCTGAGACCCACTGTAGATGAGGAGCTGGTATACAGCAGTTAAGGATAAATCATCTTTCAGGTCCAACTGATCATTACAAGGGAAATGTATTGAGGTCAACTGTAGATTGATTTAGAAATAAGAAGTTATTCAGGAAGGTTAAGGATGGAAGAAATCTGAGTGTAGTGAATTCCAAAAATTAGACAGAAACAGTGGAATCTACTACTTTGTATCGCAAAATTGAGATTCAACATGTTTACCCATCTTGATCAAAATGAAAAGACTTTTTAAAAATTGTTATATAGCCTTAAATCTGCATTAAAATTGCAGTCATGGACATTTATATTAGAGGTTACTGAAAATGGATTGTTAAGGCTGATTTAATAACTTGATTAGAAACTGGATAACTGTTGTTATTTAGATTGTTTAAACTTACCACACAAATGTTTTCAGCAGAAGCGGCCCTCTAGGCTTGCACTTAAGCCCAATTCTACTGACAAAACCTTTATTTAACTTAAGCAATTAAAGCAGCTAATAAAGCTATCTTATATGAAGTACATTTTTATTTCAGTGATCTCAGGTACACAGAGGCATTACCTTTTACTTTGTGTATGGAACTTTCATGCATAACGGTGATGTACATCCCTGCAGCCATCAACTACTGTCGAAGTTCTGCCAAAAACGCCTTCTGAATGTTTCTGAATGTAGAAGGGCACGCTGCTGTAACAGCTAGACACGTGTCTCTTGATAAGTTGAAAACATAGAAGGCCACAAGGGGGTGTCACCAATTAAGGTCCCACAAACAACTGTCCTATTGGCCTACTGTCATGTCATTTCACTTGGAGCATCTTCTGTAAGGTGCATTCCTTTAACTACTTTCTCTTTTTTTTTAATGGCCAAATCGCTAAGAGCTCAAACGGTGAATGATGCACAGACAGATGAAATATTCCTAGAGGTGGATTAAGATCAGACCTTCTGGTTACACATTACACAAGCAAGGAGAACTTAGAAGCATGTTCCTCAATAATTTGCAGGAAAACACATTAAACTTTCCCACCCAAAATGAGCCAGTTTTACTAACTGCTTTTAACAGTTAACATCATTCTGGCAGATATCCAGTGGACCATCGCTGATAGCGATTCCACTGATACGAATCAGTTTAGTTGCTTAATTTTGCTACTTTAACAAGGCAGTCAAACCATAAACTAATGGAAAAGATAATCAAATCTAAACATCTACCATTTGCTGGTTTTAGCTCTATTATTAGTTTGCATTACATTGCATTTCTGTAATCCAGTGGTGATTAGCAGGTTCCCTGCAGTTGCAAGAGTCCTGATAGCTTCTCCTTTTATTTGCTACATTTGTTTTTTTTAATGGTTTAACATTTTGTTTTGTTAAATTGAGGAATCTGGCTGCCAGTGTGAGCTGGGGCGTGTGGCAGGTACTGTTTTAGCTGTGAGGGTCCTAATATCATTTTGCTGTCATGCCAAACAGTGTGTCATCTCTGGAAACAATAAACAGCAAGGTGCCAGCAAAATGTCAGACTCACGCAAGTGTGTGGAACAAAACAAAGCAAAAATTGACACTGCAACATGCATTCCTCAAGCTAATGAGCTGCTGCTTCTCGTGTCAGTCTTCACCTTCACAATAGTGATTACCCTGTTAAAGAGAGCCAGGATACCTGCAGACACACACACAATCATGCTGCCGCCCTCTCTCAGCAGTTACCGTGACAACAGAAAAAGCCAGGGTCTCATTCGTGTAGATCGTTGTTTCTGTACCAGTATACATATTGCTTAAATATACCTGCAGAACATCACAATAAATCTTGGTGTGTACAATCAGGGAGAAATGACGATTTTGGCCGTGCATTGCTTTTATTCCTTTGCTCATATATTTTAACTGCATCAGCGTACCACGGTTTTCCTTTTTATGATGCATTTCTAGCCATTTTTGTCAATCGCCTGCTGCCATCACTTATTTTTTTACACTCTAGCAGTTTAGCTCCCTCTGCTTTCTCACCTGCATGACTCGCTACATCTTCTCCTCTCTCTCTGTCACTCTCTGAATTCTCCGTACATCCTCTATAAACAGAGATATGAGGCTGGTGAGCAATCAAAGGTGCTTCCGACATTCGGCTGTGTGGATGTTTACCTGTGCCAGTCCTCGTACTCAGAAACTACTCTAGCTGTAGGCTTTTTTTGCACCTTATTTGCCAAGTTGGTTCTGCAGGGATTGATGCGACTTAAGGCTTCTTTGAGCTGCACCATTAAAGCCCAATGTGCATGAGAGAACATTTGGAGGAGGTTTGAACTAGAGATTTGATATTTAAAAGGGAAGCGAAATATCTAGAACTCATATAACATTATTGGTAAGTTTTTCCTCACTCGAATCGAGGGTCTAAGGACAGAGGATATCATTCATCGTACAGATTGTAAAGCCCGCTGAGGCAATGTGATTGTGACTTTGGGTTATGTAAATAGAAATGATTTGATTTGGTACCCCTCTACCGAGCATCAATCATATTGGTAAAGTGAGGTGTCTGCACAGAACCCAAAGGATACTAAAAGACATCACCCACCCCAGCCACAGTCTGTTCACTTTATGACCATTTATTTATTACTAGTGTAGTGCACATTCAAATAATGCTGTTCAGCACAGATTATTTGGTAATGGTAATGGTTTATAGATCCAGTTTTAAGCCTCCTGAACTGCTCACAGACTCATCGGGGCCACACTGATAATATCAAACATGTTTGATATTTAGGATTTAAAAACTGGTTCATTACAGTACTTTTTTTCCGCAACAACCAATGAGACAGGCATCCCTGAGCAGCTGATGATGCTGCCAAGCAACAGTAAATATTCCGGCCAAACTTTAGCCAGCATACTACTGTTGACAGAAACTTAAAATCTCACCTCCAGTGCTCACTGAAGAATAGAAAAACCCATCTCGACCACGTCTCCCCACTCATCCAGACTCATTTAACCTTCTGCTTTTTTTCTGTTTTCTAGCTTACTACGACATATTGTTATACCACGCTAATCTCCATTTTGTTTATGTCTGCTTCCCCATGAGATCATGAGAGAGGCATCCCATGTGAGTCCAGCTTCAGTCTGCGAAGCCAGAGCGCAGAAGCCACGGTCTCGCTGCTGCACAGTGTTGTTTGCCATTTAACTTGTTGCGTGTCCTAATCGCACCAATTTTGACACTGCACTTCCCTGGGTCCTCAGAAACCCACAAGTGTGACGTAGATAAACGATTCTTGAGATAAGCGAATAACATACATACAGACAGTGAGAGATTCTTAGAGATACTTGGATTTAATCATCCATTTATATAATTTTATTTTTGTACAGTATAACGATCAATAAATTGATCTTGAATCTTGAATATTTTTCTCTTTAATCTTTAATTTTCTTGTGAAAATTAAAGTATTGGAACTTTATTATGCATGTTGAGGTACACATAGTACACACTGCAATGATTCTGATCTTTATGGCTAGTAATAGCTTCCTCCTTTGTACCTAATGGTCTTCCTCTGCCTTAAAATGTCTCCTGAAAGTAATATCACAGGAAGAAGCATTCTGTTGACCAACCAGCCCAGCACGCTCACTATCTCACTTTGGCTGATGCAGCAAACTGAAATGTAAACACACTACTCTCATTTGGAGCCTAACTGTCCGGAGCCTGGGAAAGATTCACAGTGGTTGGTAATGTAGTCGACAACCATCATACATTTATCCTGCATTAAAACTGCATGCACACCTACACACTGTCTGTACACACATATGGCCTCTGCAGGCTTGTTTATGTTAATACGACAATGCACATTTTGCACATCATTAATATTTGCTGTAACATCTGGCATCTTTGTTCTTCCATATGTTTCCCATTACTATGCTGTGCTGTAAGTATAGTGCAGTGTAGCTATTAGTATTTTATAAAGCTTTGTGTAGAAATGGAGGTGTACTTTCATATTCTATATTCACTTTTGTATATATTTTCCTGCTACCATGTTCTTAAATATATGTTACATTTTGATAAATATTACATGTGCAGAATACTTCTTCTTGCACTTTTTCTTTCCACGTTCATGCCTAGGGGTAGGGAGAAGTCTTAGGGCTACATGTCTCTCCAAACAGAGTTTCAGAGGGACACTTCAAACAGATCCTTTTCTTTATAACAATAATAAAACAATTGCTGCTAGTTTGCTGATGTCTCGGTAGCTAACTTGAACTAGCTATCTAGCTAACTTACAATGTTATTGCTGATTTGTGCATGACAGTCCCACATTTGTACGCATTTCAATGTTGCATTCTCCCTATTGATGGCATCTGACTCCTAAAATTTGACTAAAATTCTGCAGTGAAGTTGCTGCACTCGGTACCGCTCCTCTAATATCAGTGCAGACTGGCAGGGAAGGAGCACGGGTTTCTAATATTAGCCTATAAAGCACCACAACTGGCCAGGTAGCCTAATGAAGACGTGCTCTTTTTTTATTTGATGACTTGATTGATAGCATGAAATTGTCAAGTGTCCATGCTTTTTCTCTTCATCAAATAAACAGCATTGTGATAATGGGATTGAGCCTGACTCCTCTGTGGTTTTTAGTGGTGATCTTAGTTGTGTAAATGCTATCATGTGCAGCAGTGGAACTCCAGTGCATTTATTAGATTCATCAGTATAATTAATGGCCCATTGGGGTACCAAGTGAAGTATGGTAAGGCTATTAGAAATGTCCTTATTGCTGAGAGATTTCCGTTACTCTCTTTCTCCCCAGTCATCACCACACAGTGGACACCGGCTCAGGCCTGCAATGCAAATATGTATACGAGAATATCATTTTCCTCTTTATTGTAAAAATTGTGGCAATGTTTAATCAACATCATACTTAAGGTTGTGTTGCTCTCTATTTTTGTTAATTTTGGTTGTAGGAAGCTGCACTGTACTGCTGCTGTGCTCCTTTCATATTAATAGAGGAGATGAACAAATTCTAATAAATGACATGAAATATTTTGCCGATTAAAAGTGATGTGATGTATACCTGTGGCAAATTACTTTTAGCGACCACATCAGATGTGTTTTGATAGGCTGTGATTCTCACCGAGGCTGATAAAATGAGTTTTATGTTGAAGGAACGCCATTAGGGCATTATAGTATTTTAATGTGATGGCAGGGCGTTCTTTATGTTTCACCTCTGACCTATTGAGGTGATAATTTACGACGCATGCTCCCTCCAACCCTCCTGCTCTCCCCGAGGAAATCAGTCTGGATCTATGGCCATCATTTACATCTCCTCGAATTAAAGCAGCAGTGTGTAGTTACGGCCCCAGGCCTCATGAATCAAACTTTATTGACCACTTGGAGAGTTACAGACACCCGTTGAATACCAAGTGCCGGTGAAAGGCCACTGGGTGCGGGGAAATGTCGACCAGCTGCAGAGATTGAAGGTGGGATCACCAGCGCTCCACGCCCGGCTGTGATGAAACTGCAGCGGCTGCCGCTCATAAATATGGAGATTTCGCTTCCAATAAGATTCTTTACAACCAAAAGGGATTAAAGCACACATTAATATTCTCTTAAACAATAAATACAAGAAGGTGTTTGCCAATGATACTGAAAGCATGCTGTTTTATTCTATTCATGATATTTTCAGAAGGTTTACTTGGACTTAGTTTCTACTGAGTCTAAATGATTTTTCTGGTCCCCACATGGATAATATCTGGCACTGATGTTTCTTTATTACACACGGCCATAAGAAATATTATAGAGCAATTTATTGTGAGCTTTGGAGAAATTATGTTAATTGCAATTAACCACAAATGAGTTAATGCTATCTTCCTCAGTCCTAAGGATTCAAAGTGAATTTTGTATCTCCTTTTTACTTACATGTTAATAAAATCTCAGTTGCTAGCTGTCACAAATCAAGATTGACAGTCATTATATTTGTCTTTAAATCAATATCAGATGCCTGTTGTTAGATTGAAAGAGACAGATGGGAATATGATTACTTGGATTAATTGCTTTAACTTAAAAAGGTAAAAAAACAGATCACTTTTATCACTATTTAAAATTTTTCTACATAGGCTGCGTAATTCATGTCTTGACAAGCTGTAGGAGGTTAGTTTTAAGTGACAACTGTTAATTTCACCAGCTTCAACAGCACTTCAAATGTACTCAGCTGCAGCCAATTAACAATTCAGTGAACTGGCCAAACAGCAAAAGAAAAACTCTCTTGACTGACTATACTTATACTGCATGGTGGTGTCTGTACAATTAGGCCAGATGAAAGATGGTTTTGTTGACGAAACATCACTGTTTAAACTTTTGATGAGTGTCGATTGTTTCTTTTTGGCTTTTTGTTCAAAAACAGCAAGAAAATGGTGAGTCTTTTTCTTCATAAATGATTCAGGTGATTGTTTAATTTCAGACAGGTAGATAGCATGCTTGCTCGTTAGTTGTTGAGTTGTCAGGTGAACAAAAACAGTCGTTGGAATTTCTCTGGAACCTTTAAGTTCATTATTTTTTGTAGGTTCATTGCCTTAGAAGCTCATAATTAGGTCCTGTTTTTTGGCCCATGAAGCAGTCTGTCAACCTCTATGTCAGTTATCACAACACATTTTACTGGCTGATTATAAAACAGTTTATTTAAATGTCATGATTATATTTGATGATTATTATTAAGTTTGGCTTTATGTAATAGTATAACACTAAGGTAATGTAATGTAAATGTGTATTTTATCAGTTTTATTTTGCAAGTCTACTGAGATATTCACTTTTTCTGACTGAGATGTTGAAAGAAAGGAGCCATCTCTAGAATTCTGTGCCAAAAGCAAGCGAAGGCATTATTTTATCAGATTCAACTCATGCAAAAATGACACAAGTTTGCAATTATCCTTCGTACAAACAAATCTTAATAGATAGCCTACTAAGTTGACCTCAAATGCTGGCCTGGAGTTTAATTTGTAAATAATAACTGTCCATTTTAATGGAAAAACACAAGTCTAGATGATAAAAATTTGGCTGCTTCAGTTTCAGGATCCTGGTATCATGCGTGCTGGCTCACTGTCACACAGTCATGGCTTACAGGGACACTAATAGAACAGTGCCAGTATTAATGTTCATGTTCAACAGTAGGTAACCAGTGACTGAAGCTGTCAAACAAATGTAGATGAGTGAAAGGTACAATATTTGCCTTTGGGATGTAGTGGAGTAGAAATATAACGCTGGATAAAACGGAAATACTCAAGTACAAGTTCCTTAAATTTGCACTTAAGTACAGTGATTGATGTAAATGTAGAGAGTTACATTCCACCACCGGTTACAACTATTCAATAAGTATTGCCTCATTCTCTTCTGTATGGGTCTACTTTTCCTGTCGGGTGGAGCATACCATTTTAAAGGAGGGAGGATGTAGTGGGAGCACTGGGATGTCAGATGTGACCGTGTGGCTATGGCAAAGGTTTACATGGCTTGCAGGTAGGAGGGCCCCCTTATCAGAATTTTGCTTAGGACCCCAGGGAGGTCAGGACCGGCTCTGCTCATGTTGGTAAAGTTTGTTGAATTGAAATGGCTACACGGAGCTGCAAAATTGATGCTTTGAGAAACAAGGAGACAAGTCATGTGTTTTTCACTGAAGTAAGTGTTGTCTACAATCGTGTTTTTGTTTGAGAGCCTGTTTAAATCTAGTTTCTTTCCTTAGCGAACAATGCAAGATGCAGTACAGCAATCTCTTGTCAGGCAATTTGAAAAAAAAATTCCCTTCTGAAGAGTCTGTCCTTGCTCCCTTGATAAGGATGCTCTGTACCTGCTGTTGCTTGTCAGGACAAAAGATGGAATGGATGGAAAGTGACCGCTGACTTCAGTGGCCTACATTGGAGGCCATCGTGTCACTCTATGACAGTGCCACCTAGCCTCTTTTTTACAGCAAACAGAAAGTATGCCATGGTAACCCCCGTGAGGCTCTATTGTTTCTTTTGTAATATTCAAGAAGAAAAAAGGAGAAATTAGCACTCATGCAGTATGCATGAGTTTGGAAACCCCATATAATTCCACTGCCGAGGGGAAATGGGGAAGTCTGGGAGCAATACAGCTGTGCTTTTAGCAAGTTTAGCATTTCTGGGATGCACTGTTATGGCCTACGCCAAAATTCGAGCTGTTTCTAGTCTTAGAAAAGCAGTGTCTTAATTTTCTTCATCACCTATTGCTGTAAATATTCCCTGTTCAGTGCATGTTGTTTGAGGCTACTACATAATGTAATGGAACAGCATCCCCATGGCACTGGAAAGGAGTGCTTTTTCACAGCTTATTGCTAGCAACTAACACTCTGGGTTTCAGTGGAAAATCTCAACTGGCTCCAGCACTCAACTCATGATGTCCCTTAAGAACCAATTCAGAGTTGGCAGCACTTGACATGATTGCCCTTAAGTAACTGACAGGGTTGCGGTGTTACAATGCACTCTGGAGCTTGGTAAGTGTTTAGTGGCAACGAAAACTGTAAAGATCTGGCCGGTGTTCAGAGAAGAGGCGAAGGCGAACACAAGCCAGGTTCCCTGATGACCTGGTGGTGATCGGCTGGGGAGGCCGTGTTCTGTCGTGACTTTTCTCACAGTGCGTTGAATCCTTGAGGGATTATTGGAGCGTTTGATTGGCCAACTTCTGTGGATGGACAGTGGCTAAATTGCAGTGCAGAGAGTATTGATTTTAGTGACAGTGCAATTGTGTCTCTCTGTGTGGGGAAACTGTATATGGGACTGTATACTGTATTTGTGCCAGTGTAGGGTGATTGTCCTGTCTCTGTGTTTCGCCCACAGAACACAATACAGTGTCAGTTTGCAGTAGTTTTGTGTATGTGCTATTTTAAGTATAAGCCGAGATATTGGCGCTGCCGTACTGTTCTCAATATGTCATTGTCTAATGAATTATTGCACCTTGGAATTAGGTTTGCAAACAAATTTAAGTAATGGCTTAAATGAACAAAAGCCTCAGGTGTATTAGCACTAGAAAATGCACTTGTCTCCTAGAAAACTTTTCCAATGAACCTCACTTCTCCTTGTCCCAAACATTGACACATACAAAGAAGGAAGACACGTCTCCACTTCCTCACACTGTACAAAGACAAAGCCAAACTACACTGGATACAGGCGCTGCCATCTTGTGTTGGTGACGTCATTTGGACAGAGCCAGACTGGTTGTTTCTTCCTACCCATCTTAGAACTAACCTAAGCTCACTGTAGCTTCATAAGGGGAATACATTTTTTTTTAAACCGTGGCCCTATATTTGCATTTTTCAAATCGGTTCAGTAGATCACCTCAGCCAACAGCTGTGACACGGCTGCAGTGGCTGCAACATAGTCGTTTGGTGCAACTCTGACTGTCAAACTTGCATCTACTTAAAGTGCTGGCTTTTGCCACTGACAGGCTGTGGTTGTTATTTAAGTCAATATTACAGAAACAATTCCTGCAGAGATGGACCTTTTTGTTAAAGATCAAATTTTGTAAGCAGAAACACAAATCTTGCTTGAATTCCCCTCTAACAGACAAATATGAGGCAACACAGCGAAGACGTTTATTTCCCAAATGATCAAGTTGTTTCTTTTAAAATGTAGTTTTGTTGCTAGTAGAGACTGTAAATGTTTCAGTGGTTATAATGCACTTTGATTTAGATAAATGAATGTTTAAAGCAAAATGCTTTACAAGATTAGTCCTATGAGCCAGAAGGCATTAGCAGGGTTTGGGTTTTATTCACAAATCATGCTTCATATGTAGATTATAAGACCCTTTGAATGGCAGATGTTGTGTTGCAGGATGCAAGTATACCAAACAGACAAGTTGAACCGTGGTCCACTGATCTTGTGGTTATCGTTCCGTGCTTGGACCCTTCCCAGGGTGCGAGTTTACCCGACCTCAGCGTGACTCAGTCCTTCCCCTGCTAGTTTCTGTTGGGAAATAAACAATCAAAAAACAATAACTCAGCATAGAACAAACAGCACGTACATGTACAGTTGTAGCTTCTTCTTCTCTCTGCCTCTCTGAGCACCATGGTAACATTCACTTTGATATGCAGATACCCCCACCATTTGTACAGTGCAGCACCGAGGGGAATATTGACTTTTCGGAGAGGCAGAGAGCTTTTGCATTAATTGTGAAGCTACAACTATACTCCTCCTTTTTTTTTTTTTTTTGGCTTTTTGTGCAGTTGAATTACAGCATGTCTTATCTTTCTTCTTTCCCCAGATGTGGAGTGAAGACTGTGTGCTGGAGCCAGGGATTTCACTCTGAGGAGGGAAGATAGCATAACTGTTACCTTCATGTAAAACTACACAACCTGCAGGCTGAAAGTCCTCATCTGTGATCATAATTATGCTCTCTCGGTAGCCTTTAGCTACCTGTTTGGCATTCGTCCTGTATACCCAAATCCTTCCCAGTGCTGATAACACTCAGAGACACGTTTTACTTTACCTGTACAAACCACCACCTGCCATGGATTGCCTGTGTCCGGGTGAAGGCGTGAGCCGGACACAGGCCCTCGTCGGCAAACTGTAGCCGTCTGGATTCTCTTCAACTTCTTTCCTGTGGTTTTACTCTGGAGTTATTCTTTATTTGGATCAGGGATGGATGTACCGGAAAGCAGCAAGCATGGCAAGAAGTCGACAAGTCAAAAGCTGGAGGACCAGAAAAAGGTTGGCAAAACTTTTCGTGTTTATTTTACCCTCCCTGCTATCAAATGCTCTTCTTTCATCTTCTCCTGCTGTGTGTGCGCACTGCCTTTTTAAAAAGACGATTTGCTTTGGCTTTTGCTGGTTTCCAGTTGCAGATGCATGTGGAAGCCAAGGGGATGAAAGTTTGTTTATCGCCTGGTTTGTTGTTCTCTTTACTAAAAGGAGAACATGTTGGTCCAATTGCTACTGTTGTCTGAATTCCCAGTAGCTCCTGTGCTCTATATCTCCTAATAGCTATTTATAAAGAGACGAGGGGGTGGGGAGAAAGGTGGAGTTTGTGCTCCCCCTCAGCGTCTTCAGTCTTTCATCTTGGCTCATGTGGCATGGCAGTGGGCATGGCCCGCCTCAGCCCCCCCCCGGGAATACATATTTACTCTCTGTTTGAGATGCTTTTTATGTTAACCACTCTGGGAATAGGGAGAAGATTATACCCGTAAAAATGAGACAAATAGTTTTTCTGTAAGGCGATATCATGTGCGCTAATGTTCTTCCGTTCTGCTATGGAGGGCAGAGCTCGGATAGATAACGGTGAGCTTAGCGGAGGGTAGTTTTAGTCTGGCTCTGAACGCTTTGTGACCTCGACGGGGTCAGATTCATCTGTGATGGCAGTGGCTGGATCGATGGAGGACAACGGCACTAGCCTGGTCTTTCTGGTCAATAAAAAGCAGTGGCTTGGGTGCTGAGTCTATTTATCAGAACACATAGCCACACATATACACATACTTTATACACTGAAGCGCAGCCAAATTTAAAAGTGCCCCTAGATGCAAAGAATTGGTATGCATTGGATTAGAAGAGCAGGAACACAAACATAAGACCCGTTTCTGTTCCTGCAGAGTCACCTGTGTGTAGACTGAGACATACACACCTACAAAAATGCATACACAGACTGAAACACAGATAATAGATACAGAAACACAAGCCGTCTCTCGGCCTCTCCCTCCCTCCCTCCGTCTCTCTGCCTCTGACCTGATTCCTCTAATGAAGTGCTTTTGATAACCGTAATGATTGTCCAGGCGAAGCCCAGGGAACATCTGAGAGCAGCAGCAATACATCAGCTCTGACATTTGTAGCACTATTAAGATCTCATAAAAAAGATGATTGTGCTTTATTATTTTTTTCTCCTTTCAGACCTGAGTGCCATTTGGGAGTGCTGTTTCTTTCTTTTTTTTTTTTTTTAAGTCTTTAAAGCCACACAGAGACGTACGTATTGCTGCTTGTGCTGCCAGGCAACAACATGTTATGATCTTTTAGAAAAGGCACAGAAAGGAAGGTGTTTTCCTGCCCTTGGATTTGTATCAATTCTGGATGATTGCAAAGCTCGGTGACAGACCTGACAAATAAAAATATCCATGCGACCAATCCAAAAATCACGTTATTCTGCCTTAAATTAAATGTGCTCACTGTGTATTCAATGCCAGTGTTTAGTCTCTTTTTCTGGACACTTGTAACCCTCGACACCCTCTAGGGCTTTCACATGAAGACACGTCAAAACAACAAAACAAGGCCACGTTTTCTGCAGCATACTCTTTGTTGGGGCTACAAAATGGAAGCTGATTTCTAGGTGAAGGGACCCTCCCTTGAAGCCGAGATTGGAACTGAGCAAAGAGCGACATCAAATATTCATCTGGTAAGGGAATTGATTCGGCTCACTTTGGCTACCATTCTGGTTTGAGGATGTGTGTCGTGCCAAAAGATAAGCTCTCCCTCTCCGTCTTAACTGTAACCTTCAGCTATGAGACAAACGGTTTTGAGCAGAAAGAGCTTCTTGGAAGGTTTTTAATATTCCTGGCGATGTTTCTGTGGTTACACTGGGATGTTTGCTGTAATTGCCTGACTTGATGGGTTATGTCCTGTCCCAAAAGTCTCATATTGACTGACTCCACTCTGTTAGCCTCGGTAGTTGAACCTAGCAAAAAATGATTGCACTTAAAACACACATATGCAAAGATGTAGAGAGTGTAATGCTCTGTCTCCAATGATCTAAAAGTCCAGTGTGTAGTATTTGGGGGATATATTGACAGAAATGTAATGATTATGCTTTCATTATTGTGTAATAAAAACAAAGAATTTTCTTGTCCTTACAATGAACCTTTTATATCTACAGAGAGAGCGGGTCCTCTTCCAAGAATCCCGCCACAGAACAAAGACTTGGACAAACCAAAAACTGGCTCTAGAGAGGGCCTTTCACAATTTAGCCACAGGAGAGGGGTATTCAGTTGTTTGCAATCTGCAACTTCACTGCTACACAATGGATCTCTAAAATGTGACCCGGTTGCCGCCTGTCACTGTGTACTGAGTCGGGGGGCTACCAACAAGTTGTCACTCTGAGCTCATCAAGTATGGCAGCTTGGTCAGTGGCCTTAAGTTTCCAACTATGACGCTCTACCTACCCCTCTAGCATCAGGTTTTGCAAAGTCACGTTAACGTTTAGCTTTAGTCCGGTTAGACTTTCAAAATAAAGTTGGCTGTGAAAACAATTTAGATATTATGACTTTTGGACTGTTATTAGTGTTGTGAAACAGAGTTTGGTTAGGTTTAGGTTCGTTTGTACCTTTGGACGGAACAAACCTAGCTGCTTCTCCTTGTTTCCAGTCTTCGTGCTGAAGCTAAGCTATCTGACTGTTGGCTGTAGCTTCATATTTAGTAGACAGACACAAGAGTGGTAGTAAACTTCATATCTAAATCTCAGCCAGAGAGTGAATGAATATATCTCTCTGGATTTCAATTTCTTAATTGGGCAGTTAAGATTAGAGTTTTTTTCTCTGGCTCTAGTGTGTCTAGTCACAGTGTGTCACACCCACAGCTAACGAACTTGGCACGACTAATGCGAGTCCACATGCAAATACATCAAGTGCAGTAAGGCTTCATGATCACAGATATGCTGCAAAGATTTAGCCGAATCTGTGGGGAGTTTAGGGATTGGAGATTGGAGAATGAAGATTATCTGTAGGGATATTTGTGTCAAATGACCAAAAGTTAAAAATTAAAAAGTTGTAAACTCAAGCAGAAGAAGTCCGTATCTGGCCAGCACGCCTCCTTCCATCACCCTGGGAGTCTTTATCTTCCCCTCCCTCCTACTCTCTCCTCATCTTTCCCTCCCACGCCTCTCTCATTTCCTCCCCCTCTTCTTCTCTGTCTTTTTCCCAGTTGGACGGTGCTTCTCATTTTCACGTTCATCCCTGTGAATGAACAAGCAGTGATTACAACCAGACTGTTCGTCTGACCTCCAGGGGAAATTTGCTCATAGTGATTGGTTGTGGATGGTCAGGCAGGGGCGGCAAGTGTGTTGCTAAGGCATCTCCAGGAAGTATTCTCATCAGCCAATCACCTGAGAGCTTATTCTATGCTCTGGCAAACCTTTAATGGAGTTTAGCTTAACCATTTCGGCCAGCATATCCCTACAAAGCTGTTGTTTTGCATATGCATCGTTTTCATGCTTTAACCATGCATTAAAGCTGGCCCACTGGGAGAAAGCTGCTCGCTCCCCTGTGGACTCTCACATGTGATGGACTGTTTTAAAGCTCCGTGGGCTGGCTGCTGAAATATGAGTGAATAATTTAATACGGGTTCGGTTTGTATTACTGGGATTTGAGGCACACCATCGTATCATGGCGCTGATGTCAGAACAGAGGATGCGATGGCGGTCGGTGAGAACGCGTAGCATATGTTGACTAAATAATTTACCTGACAGGTTCATATGCAGATGTGCTCCATGCTGCGGGGAACTGTGAAAGGCCATGTTCAGCAACCTATAGATCATAATGAAAGCGTGTGATGAATGTTGAATTGCTAAATAAATCAGTAGGACTGAGTTTAGCTGCACCAAAAAAGCTTGGCTGTGTCCACCTGTCCTTTGTTGGGAGAAAATGCTTTCTAAATATGTTTACCCATTTTGTTGTCAAATGTCCATCTCAGACAATAGCATGGTGCAGGTCCTGAAAATTTGAATGCTCCCTTGTAATCATTGTTGGTTCAGCTGGTTAGTCACATGCATTAAACATGAATCACTAGCTTGGTAAATATTTTATTATTTCTGTCTCTTAAAAATGTGTACGTTGGTTGAATTGTGAAGCATGCTCCGTCCTTCTGTCTGTCTATGAGTAATGTTGGATTTAGGTTTTTTTATTGGAGTGTTGCAGTACACAAGGTGTGGAGGCTGTCATCAGAACTGACGTATACCTTCAGGCCAAAATGTCAGTGTTACATTCAAAGTATCTCAAGCTATGTTCAGACTGCCGGCAAAACAGATTTGTTTCTCAAATCAGAATATTATTTACAAGTTATAAGATCAAAATTTTGTGTTCAGACATTGCCAACCTATCTGCATGAGTTACTGTAGTAACGTCAGTAAATACCTTTACTTGTAACTTTTTCCCCATGAGGAAGCATGAGAAATATACAGTAGATCCATCATCTAGAACTCCAATCACATACCAATCCAATCACTCCAATCACATTGCAGAGAAGACAATTTATTTGAGTCCGACTGTTTCTGTGTTGTCTTTCATACTTCTTCGCTAGTAGCAGCATGAATTCTGCTCAGCTGTTCTAATGCACTGTGGCTCTGGATTTGACTGTCATCATTGTGTCTTGCATTGCGAATGACACAAAAGACACTTTGAAATCCAATTTATAGAGCATTTGAGTGTCCTGACTGAATTTGAGTTCAGTCAGGACACTCACCCCCACTTGGGGGTGGTTTGAAATTTGAATCGCATTTCAAACCACCCCCAAATGTGTTTTGAATCTGATTTTAAAAAATGGCTTTCCATGTGGTTTTTTGCTGTCCAGACTTCCTAAAATCAATCTGGATACGATCTGGATATGCCAAAAAAACAGATCTGGGACAATATATCTAATGTCTGACCTCATCAACTTGATTTTTGTGAATATATTCTAATTCTAAATTTGATGCCAGCAACATGTTTCAAACAAGTTGGGACAGGGGAACTAAGGACTGGGAAAGCTGTAGATTTCTCCAAAAACACCTGTTTGGAACATTTCACAGGAAAACAGGTTCATGGCAACAGGTGAGGGTATCATGATTGGGTCTGAAAGGGGCATCCTGGAAAGGCTCAGTCATTCACAAGCAAGGATGGGGTGGGGTTCAACACTTTGTGAAACATGATTGTTTGAAGGATATTACTACATGGGCTCAGGAACACTTAGTGCACCGTTGTAGGTGAACACAGTTTGTTGGAAAATGATTGCATTCAGTTTTATTCACGTTTTGCACAACGTCCCAGCTTTTTTTGAAATTGTAGTTAACTGAGCACACTCATGCTCCCAACATGATAAACCCTTTAAATTTAAAGGACCTAGCGGCTTTTACTTTAAGTCAGCCATCACACAAAATTGTCAGTAGATTCTGTTCAATGCAGCAACATGTGCTGTGTATTGAACGCAGTAGCCTCTTGAGGCTGCTGGCAGAGCTTCAAACTTCAGACTTGTGAGATAAAATCTTGCTTAGTTAGGCAAAACTTCCACACCATGTTTTCCAAACATGATAGTAGCCACAAAAGAAATCTTGCTTGATTGACACTTCTCCATACAGATCTTTCTACATGTCTATACTCTTGGTAATAATGTGGTGACATCCTAAGAGAACTCCCTCACCTCAGCCCTCACACACACACGCACGCACACACACACACACACACACACACACACACACACACACACACACACACACACACACACACTTGGCTCGAGATGGTACATCAGCAGCTCATTCCATGAGGAATTAGTGGGTTTAGACCGCTGAATAAAGTTAGAGGGAAAACATGTCAAAACAGGACAGCGTCACAAGCGTGGCATTCATGGAAACAAGCCCCAGAGGCAAAGTGATGAGAGCGGCGATGGCCAGGTCAGACAGAGTGAGGGAGAGAAAGATAAAGAAAGAGATTATGGAGAGAGAGAGATGTCATAGAGAGTTAGACGGAGAAGATAGAAGAAAATCACACCAACTGAAGACTGAGGGAGGCAGAGAGGAACGGGATGGCCAAGAGTGGAAAAACTGAGTCAGAGAAAAGAATCAGAGTCCAGGCAGGAAGAGGATTGAACCCTGTGACACTGCTCCATCTGCATCGTGCACTGCTACAGCCGCACAGATACAGCCTGTGCACCGGATGGAGCTATCTCCAGCCTCAACACATCATAGTTCTGACATCCTTGCAGAGTTCCTGATATTCACTCACCTGCCACAAAGCAATTTGTAAAGCTGTATACTTGTGAGATACAAGCATGTCTTTGTGATGCTCTGTTTCAGACCCCGATAAAATTATTCTAGTGTAAAGATCGCCATAACATCTTTAACATGTCCATCTTTATACATAAATTATATAAAATGTGATTTCATGGAAGGTGTTGGATTGTACAATACCCACAGAAAACATCTACATCTCAGTTAACTTTAATGTTACTGCAGTCGAAAAGACTTGGGTAATTTTCTCCTGACCTCAAATGACTCTGGTAGCTATTGTTATGACTGACAAGTTGCCTCTAGCTGAAATATGAATAAACAGACAAGGAATAAAAGATAAATATGTCAGACTATGCAAAACAGAGATTCCATAGTTTACTTTGTAGCTGTGTCGTAATTTCCCAAAGTTACCAAAACTTCTTAAACTCTAACTACATACCTTAGAGGTGTGAACACTAATACACACATAGTACATACATTAGTAATAGATGCAGAATCTGTTGTTTGTTCCTGAAGCACAGCCTGGAGCTATTTTTTCTGAAAGACTTGTTGTATTGCATTGGTGACATTTAGGGGTATAATTAAAGAGTCTGCTGTCAGCTTAGAAAACCAAAAAGACACTGTACAAGTGTACCAAGAATCCTGTGTCCAAGGGAATTCATTGCCAAGAGATTATATTCTGGATCATGTAGTTTAATTTAAACTGTTAGAGCAACATTATGTAGAAATTTGCATTGTGCGATTTGGCGCCCCCGACAGTTTCTGAGTGCAACACCACTGTCATAAATACAAATCCCAGGTCTGTAACAATTTGTCAGACGTAATATAGGTTCTAACTACAAACAAAACTCATTGTTATGTCTTGAAAACTTGTATCTTGAAGTAAACATGTATGTAAAGCTGTGATCCTACCCTCTCGCTCACATAGTGCAGAAACAAGTGATGGGGGGTGGAGTGGCTGAGACAGAGACACCATTTACCCACCATTCACAAGACACTGTACCATCAACATGATTTTGAAGCTGTTGTTTTAAGGTAAAAAATTACATAATGCTGCTTTAAACCCCACTTCCAAATATATGTGTCCAAATCACAACAATTCAAATGCTGTAACCAACTGATTTGATACTAGATTGTCTAGGAGCCTCTTACAGCTTTCCAAATGAACATGACTTTTATGTTAATCATTTAGAATTTTGTCAGAGTCTGAGCGAAAATAAAGAAATAGTACCCTAGAAGAGACATTATGACTAGCTCCATACATCCAAGGCAACCATTGAACTGTCAGATCATAGTAGGTCAAGGGAAATGTAAAACCAGTTGTTTATTGCTGATGAGTCACACATATTGCGGTTCCTCACATAAAATATAATTTTTATGTGTTGTAATCACATTTTATTACCATGCGAGGAGCTGAGCGTTTGGCCCTGCCAGTCTCAGTCTTCCAGTTGGTAATGGATAAGTGAACAGACCTACAAATTAATTTGTTGTAACTTAGTTATACAGTTATGATCACTCTCTCCTGTGGACACATCCAGATTTTTACAAGTCTGGCATCAACAGGTTTTACCCTCTCCAGCAAAAGTTTTCCTCCCCAGTCGGCTGTGGAGAGCACTGGCTGTAGGACCACCACCTGTTTCCTGGGGTATGTTGTCAGGACGGTCTTGTTGCCTTTCTACCTCTGTGTACATTCTCCATATTTCCCCTTTAATTTGATTTAACACCTGATCTGTGTACTCAAAATAGTCCAATACATTGGTGCATTCAGAATGTTGAGTTTCCTTAGGAAGTGTGATTCTCACACATGTAAACAAACCCTCATGCACACATTAATAAGGGTGGTTTGGTCAGCCGGCAAGTTGACCTAGATGTAGACCACTATGTAATTAGCCTTAACGGCCATTCCAGGATGCTACTTTCTGTGTTTACTTTCAGGTAAATTCAGGGTCAAGTGGTTGAAATGATTCATGTTAAAATTGTGTTTATTTGGAAAGCTGTGGGAGGCTTAGTGCCAATATACAAGACCTATTTTCACAGAATTTCTACAGCAACATTTGTTAGTGCAAACGTATAGCCACTATAGCCACATTAATGGGAAATATTCCAGATTGAAATATACAGTAATTTTCCTGTAACAGGGTGCCCTCCCTCTGAGCGCTTCCTTACCCCATCCAGGTGACTTACATAACTCCCAACTGGGTCATACCAAGCCGTACCGACTGGTAATCTCAAAATTCCCCCAGGTGTAGTTGCTTTTTCCTTATCATGTGCCGCATGTTACTGAGATGAGATTGCCACTCCCGTTGACTCAAGTTTCCACATCGATCGTACAGGCACTGCGATCGAGCTGCATGGTATCTATTAGGACCCAGTCTTAAATCACGCAGCTTTTGGACGGGGTTACAGTC
The DNA here is from genome assembly GCF_040436345.1 of Pagrus major. Classification (NCBI taxonomy): domain Eukaryota; kingdom Metazoa; phylum Chordata; class Actinopteri; order Spariformes; family Sparidae; genus Pagrus; species Pagrus major. Next base: position 6,882,601 of record NC_133228.1, read on the forward strand.
AGATGGGGAATTCAGATGGATTGCCTTCAGCTACATGCAGCATGTTGTGAGTATGCCTAGCATAAACCACTGCTGAAATCCTACTTACACGAGGTCCTTCGCAGTCAAACACCTTGAGATATTACCATGTTGTAAAAGGCGACGAGGCCACAAACAGAGTGCAAGGTGTTTAAATGGAATCCCATCATTCCTGAGCAACACCCTGTGAATGAGGGATCTGCTTTGTAACTGATGGTGTGAGCTATATAAATGGTAATCGTCTCATGACTTCAGACCTGTGCTGTGTCTCTGACGGTAGTAAAAGTGCAGAATGTGGCTTGTGAAACAGGCGATCTTGAAGCAAAGGCGATGTGATGGCTTGGGACAGTTCACCTGATTTTTGGGGGAAACAAAAGGCAAGCTTTTAATAAACCAAGCTGAATTACACAAAATGAGGAAATACAGAAAAACTAAAATGAGTCATGTAGACAAAAAACAAAGTAACAACTAAAGGCTAAAACAAAGTGCAAACAAAAGCAAAGTACAAATCAAAAGAGAAACCAGAAACCAAAACTAGAAACATACCGAACTGGAGACATGAGGAGACACTGGAGGAAACACTGGGGATGAAGCTGGGAAGCAACACGGGGAAAGACAGACCAAGACGGAGGATGACGGACAAAGACAGACACAGGCTAACACAGGCTAGGTTGGGCGAAGTAGGGAGGGCACGGCAACAGGAACGGGACATCAAAGTACGGGAAACGAAATCTCACGGACACCACGGAACACGGAGGGAAACAAAAACGAGTTGACAAAGACATGAGGGAGAACAAAGGCTATATACAGACACGCTAATGACGGGACGAGGAACAGGTGGAGTGCGGAGGGACACGGACAGGTGAGGGAATTAACGGAAAAACACACAGGAGGAACTGACAAGCACGAGGCGACACACAAGGGTAAAACTTCAAGAGGTGATAGTCAGATAGACAGCCCCTGTATCAGATGAGAGATGTATGCAAGCCGCAAGTTTGCCACGATTTACAAGCTCTCATAGCTTTTAGTGTAATAAATGAACAAAATAAATGAGCTGGGCCCTGATGTCTGTGGTGACTCCCCCCATGTTCAGAGGCCGCGGTCCAGGCAGACTTCAGTGAGCTAATAGGGCCACTTAGCTCCACGGCTAACTGAAAACCGTGGAAGCATTGGATCTGCAAAAGGAAGCACTTGAAATCAGTGAATTTTGTGTCTCAGTACTACAGCCTGATTGTTTGATTTTGTATAGTCAGTATTGCGTTCTTCATCTGTGCACATGGGTGAGTTTTGCATGTTGATGCTAGATGTTTCATACATTACGCTGCATGCACACTCACAGCATGTTGGCATGTAATGATGTGCCCCCCGAGTGCGGGGTCGTATCTCATGAAGAAGCAAGCTGTCAGCGATAACAATGCCTGCGCGAGTGCACCTGTGTACATGCGAGTGTGTCTGGATTGCATCCAAATGGATTTGCTTAGATCTAGTCTGTAGCTGTGAGGGTTAACCTGACACACATGGAGGCAGGTGAGGTGTGCTGTATTATCCCACTGCTCTTGCGTGTCTGCATCAACATTCAGGCTGTATGACTGCCCCCCCTCACCCACCTCACCTCCCTCCTGCTCCTTTAATGGCAGATAACAGGATTATCACAACAGCTGGGCTCCTAAGAGGGGCCACAGCGCCGCAGGGTTGTGAGACACGGGCGCTCACTCATGACTGATGCAGGCTTGTAGCAGCCACATGATGGAACACGGTATCAGTGTTAAATTTATTCCACCGGTGTCCTGTGCATCAAGTCATACAGGTTATATCTTCTGGGTGCTAAAACTCAACAGCAAAATAACTGAATTATCCCGACTGCGATTAACTTGTTTAATTTACACATAGAATAAGAAACACCCAGCTTTTTATTCTGCACTGCAACAAGCTTTCAGCTCGTTCTCTTCTCTTATTAAACAGTGTGTGATGCACTTGATGAAACACTACAATGAGAACTGAATTAACTGAGCCGGTTACTTGTCTTCCAAATGTGATCATCCTGACAGGAATCCACTGAAGTGAGGATGACACGTGTTCATGTTGACAGAACTGAGAGACAAGTGGTGTTACTCATGGATAATATCTGAAGTGTGTCTTCCTCATCTGCTCTGCTCAATGGAGTTCATTTCATCTCATCTAAGATTTATCTTTAGAAATGGTGCATGACTTTTGTTTCATGAGTTTTTTATGTCGTCATGTCTTCCGACTTGTTGCATCTGGCCCAGCAAGTGTCAAGTCACTGATGCTTCATTTCCATATCAGCAGAATTTAATCAGACAAAGTGATGCCATGGCATTGATGTGCTTAAATGGTAAGTAGGTGGTAATTATAAGTAACATATTTGAAATTTCTTTGAAATAAATCCCCAGTTACCGCAATAATTACCTAAAAAAATATATTGAAAATGACCCCAATGTGATTTAATAATCATATTCTGATATTTTCTAACAGCAGTTAATACATAGCTGGTAATTTCTTTAATACATTGAAGGAAATTCCTACTTTCTGCTTAACTTCTGCTGGTCATGCCAGTTTAATTTCGAACTAGTCTGTCTAACTTCCCTTCAGCAGGCCACTAATTTGAAGTAGTTGCAGCTTAGTTTCCAGTCAAGTGAAGTATAGTTTTTCAATCATTCTCACATTCAGCAGACCAGATTTTGGAACAATTGTCTTTAAATTTATTATTATTATTATTATTATTCTTAGTGTTGCAGTACTTGAGATCAGTCTTGGTCTCAAGACCACTTTTTGAAGGTCTCGGCCTTGTCTCAGACTCAAATCATGTTTTTACTTGGTCTCGGACAAAGACTGATTTTATTTTTACGAGACAGGGCAAGAGTCACTGACACCGATATATCTGTGATAGGCCAATATCAGCTGATGATATTGACCAACCAATATATCAGTCAGGCTCTAATATATATGGCATAAAAGAGGTGAATGAAGATACATTTTCATTTGTCTTTTGTGGGTGTTTTTATGCAAATGTGGACCTCGTATGCAGATGTGGTCTGCAAACCACAACCACGTCTATGGTTTGCAGGATCCACATTTTTATTGGGTGTCTTGCAGTGTGGGATTCACACTGGTCTTGGTCTTGACTTAATCCCAACCCATCAAAGTCTTGGTCTGGTCTCGGCCTCAATACACTCTGGTCTTGGTTATGACTCGGTCTCGGTTTAGGCGGCCTTGACTACAACGCTGTCATTTATAATTTGCCCCCATATATTGCTAAGTAAAGGCAAATATAACAACATAATCAAGAATGAATTATTACCTTCCCATTTTTAAAGTTTCATTCTTTGATTGCGTATTGAAGCCTAATAATAATGTCTTCACACCACTCAACTTAAATGTCCTCTTTTATATTTTAAGACAACAATATATTCGCAAATAAATTAGTAACATAAAAACAAGTTAATCTACAATCGTTTAAGTGTGTGTGTGTGTGTGTGTGTTTGTGTGTGTCTGAGTGTGACAGCTAAAGAGAGAGTTTGGTTGTTGAATTGGTGAAAATGCAGAAGTTGAGCAGAAATCAGTTGGAAGTTTCTTGGCAATGCATTTAAAAAAGCTATTTAGGTATTTATGAACTGCTTGTTGGAAAATAGCAGAATAATATTATTAAATGACTGCGAAATTTTCAATAAATTATTATTATTTCATTTCAAAATAATTTAAAATATGTTGCTTGGTAATTAGCACCTATTTACCTTGAAATTTCATGACCTGTAAAATGACGTGTTACCTAATTTTTCACTCCAGATGCCACTCATGAACAAAATTATACAGAGAAAGACGCCATGTGTTGTTTTCCTATTACAATTGCAAAACAGAAGTAAATGATATGATAGACCTGTCGAGTAGTCGTAGCATAATATTCCTTCAAGGGCTGATACTGCAAGGTTAATGTGTCTACTGGTATACAGTTCATTATTATAACAGAGGAAACTGTTCCAAAGCCAAATAACAAACTCATATTTTATTCATGTATTTGAAGTTCTCTTGTTCAGTGTGTGATATTTAGATGCCTCTGATGTTCAAGATGGATTTTGCAGTAACAGGAGGGTGGGGGTGAGAACTACAGATCACTGTCTGATTCACACAGATCCCCCTTTTTCTTTCAAGAGGTCAGCCTGCTCTGTAACCACTGACATGGACTGTCATCATACAGGGGAGGATGTTTACTCTGCGCTGTAGTAGCACTGCCGTCCTTGTGTACCTCAGGCTTTGTTGTGTTTTGAGTTAAAGGCAGTAATTGAATATGACTCACAGTCTTTGGCCAGTCTTCAGCAAGCAGAGTCCTGAGGAGACGCTGAGAGCTCCTGCTGTAGATTTATTATGTCTGAGGTCTAATGTGACTCTTTAAAATCAGCCAGAAAAGTACAGTGAAGATGTCTCCCTATGCTAAACATCCTCGCACTCCTTTACGTCATCAGTCATCTCTGATTAACCGTGATAAAGTACATGTGGCCTGGTGAAAGTTGCTAATGCAGACCTACTCAAAAGTTTGTTGATTTTTAAATCAACTGTTGAAAGACAATTCTTATTAATTAAAGAATTATTATGATGCATTGTAGTTGTTTTTGACTGGCTTAATTTTTATGTTTATTTCTTAGTCAGTCTGATCTTGTATCACCTGCACCCTGCAACAACACGGAATTGCCTTTCTTGAATGCTATTCGTCCACCCGTGCTTTCTCAACCCAATCCTATCATGCTGTGCAGGGTAACAGGGGCAACATACATACAACAAGCGGAATACAAACCAACTCAGTCACAGAATAAATGTTAGCAATGTACGTTTTTGCAAACCAAAATAATTTTGAAGCTTTATTTTAGGCTCAGTTTTCAGTTTTATGTTGTGACAACACTGTGCTTATGGTCTTAGGTTTAGGCACAAAAACAGCATGGTTAGGGTTAGGAAAAAAAAATTGTCTGGCTTAAAATACCGGCCTTTTGTCGCCAAATACAGCTGGAATTTTCCCCCAGGTCTCCTTAAAAATATCCAGTGGTGTCACGCTTACAAATGTGGAAACACAGTCTCGAACTGTGGTCACTGGCTTCGCAGCTTTGTCGCCTGTAACTCCACCACCATCCCCTCCACCTCCAAATATGACAGTCAGGTTATAAACATGTGATGTCAACATGATATGACAGTATGTAGCCTATACAAACGTAAATGTATCAGTGGTTTGCAGAAAAAACATTAGCTGCCAACATTTTCTCCTTGGGACTAGGCTGATAACAGGCTCATAGTAGGGTCCCACCTTGTAGGGTCAGTTTTGGTCCCATAACCTAAGTGCTGTGAGGTGAAAGTGTTAACCATTGAGCGCCTTTTCCTTCTCTTGAGTGTAATATAGTAGCAACAAATACAGTTATTGTTATTATAAGTATTGTAGAACAAAGTTTACTATCTTCTTTCCAGCTAGTCTCTGTAGTTTAAAAGTTTTTCTCGCTGATAGACCCTCAAAACATGCTTAAATTGTTGAACTACTACAATCACTGTTGCTGTATCCTCTGGTGAACTCTGAGAGAGTCACTATCTAAACCTCCTGTCTCTCAGAAATTTCTGTGTCAACATTTTGAAGAACAAGACTCAGGAGCCCCTTCACCTTTCTGTTGTTGAGTTATGACATATTGTCAGACATGATGAACTAAAAGGCTTTCTTTCCTTCCATCTCCTGAAACATGTATGTACCTGCACATTGAATGAATACGCAGGAAGGTAAATACATACATTGGTTCCACTTGACTGCCTGACAGGTGAAGAATGGCTCTAATATTGACTTTGAGTGGCTCTTTGTGAGAAGTGAAGGGAACAGATTGGCCCTCATGTTATGAAGGACCTTTCTTCTACCACTGCTTTTGTGTCGTGACATTTCAGGTAGTGTTTTTTTTTTTGACTTTATATCCTGTGAAAATGTGTTGTCTCCTGAGGCAACATAGGAGCTTAACCATGTTGTGGTCTTGAATTTTTGTCTTGAATGCTACTTTTCTTTTCCAACCAAACCACCAGAATGTCCCAACATCACATTTACTCTAAGAATATTAGTTTAGTTGTCAGTTATCTGGTTGGCTTCAGGTGGACGGGTTTAACATGTTTGCACAAAACAGCACAGCTGTTGGTCTGTGACAAGCTGCTGCAGGGAGTCTTGACTATAATAAACTGCACATCTGAAGCTCTCGGCCACTCTCTGCACACTTCATACAACAGCACTGTGAAGAGCTCCTCATGCTCTCAGATTGATGGAGTATTTCTGGCCCATCTTCTGATTGCATTAAAGCGTCTGCTCTATTCCAAACCATGAATGCCTGTTTGCGCGCAAGGAGGAAATGTGTGGGTTCTTGTGTTGAGTTATGTATAGATTTAAGAGAGCTGACCATGTGCACATACATGCACAGACATGTGCGCAAACTATTGATGGTAAAGCGTGCGTAAGCACCCGTGGCCTGTGATGCTTTGTGGTAACATGCAGAGAAAGCAAAAAGAAATCTTGTGGTTTGATGGCAGAAAATTGACTGGAGAAGGAATAAAAAGGAAAGAAGATTAAGACATAGCCAGACAGATGGAGACACAATGTAATATGTGACACTGGGAAAGTGTTTGTAAAAACTAGATGTAGATGGGAGAAAAAAAAATGCACATTTGACAGTGTTTGGGTCACTCTTTTTTTTTCTTTCCCAGGGCGGTTTCCTGTGGTCACTCCTCTCATTTCGCGGAGCCCCATTGAGCCATGGGAAGAGCCCTCAAGGTCACAACAAACAAGGCCCGCGTACAACCACATAATAAGCATTTCCTCCGCAACATGGCCGACTGATCACAGAGACCAGAGCTTGGCCTCGGATGAAAACGCTCTCCGTGTCCCCTCAGATAAACATGCCGTCTGGAGGCGAGGAATGGTTCTCATCTCTAATTCTGGTGTTATTTGTGGGCCTCCTGGCTGAGGGACGATGCGGTTCTGTTCGAGACAGTTTGACAAGGCGATGCCGTGGATTGCTTTAGCACTGGAAAAGGAGAAAAGAAAAGCATTCGGTAATCTAATTTGTTCAGGCATGCATTAGAAATCCAGTTAATCAATTAAAGATCATCACAGTAGAGAAAGTGAGTTTTCAAAACTGATTGGCATTGAGTCCACCTAAGCTGCTCTTTGAGACTTCCTGTATGGCTTTAGAGAGATTAGGGTGGAGAAAGCAGATACCTCACTCCTCTTAGTCTTTCTTTGTTCAGTTTTATTGAGACATGAATAAAGCCGAGAGGGATACAGAGCATGAAAGACATACAGTAGTATAAGGTTTTGATTTAATCTTCAGGGGACATGAGTGAAGTGGGCGTGCTAACCAGGGGGCCCTGGTGGAAATTATGATCCTCCTGAAAGCACTTCAACAACAGCTCTGTCACAGTTAATATCTACAACCCTTGGCACTTGCAGGAGCCTGTCCAAATCTGGGCTCTCCGATCCCTAGGATGAGCTCTTTTTCTTTATTTTGTTAACCGTTTTGACAGTTCATTCGTATAAGAGTGACTGAGTGCTTTTCCGTCCACCTGTTTTTACCCAGCTTCTAAATTTGCATATGAAAAGCCTGAGTAGAAGTGCTGGAAATAAAAAAAAAGGACTGAGGATGCATTGGACACATACTTGAGGTATAACTGGTGCACTTTTAATTACTCTATCTCAATGTGCACAACTCCTAATATTCACAGAACATTTGTAGATGGAAACACGCATTCATCTGAATTTTCTTTTTTGCCAATTTTCTGGAAATTTGGTTCAATTTTTTGCTACATTTGGCTGAAAACCTGACTAGTGTGCTGTTCCTTAAGCCTCATCAGTGTTTATTATGGTCGGAAGTATCTCCATGCCAGTGGCGAACTTGTGATGTTTGAGGGGCAGAGGTGCAAAAAATGTAAAGAAAACCAGCTGTATCTGGTGGGGCACCAGGTTGGGTGATTCTCATCATCTCATCATTTTTGAGATTTTCAAATATAATAAGTCCATGTAGTTCAAAGTCCGATAATACAAAATCCTTTTGGGTCTTTGTTACACAAGTATTACCTTTTTTTATGGACATTTAATTTATAATGATTGTGTCTGAGACTGTATCACTGTACCCACATCGCCTCATACCCCAATGGTGTTCCAAGGGCCTTCGTTGCTACTGTACACAGAGTCTCTGAAAGTCTTGGCTTCTTTTGTTCTCATAGAGTACTCACATCCTGGTTTGTGCTATAAAGGATCCAACTGATTTCCTGTAAAATCTGACCAGTCTCACAGTGTAAAATGTAGCTAAAGCTGCCAAAGGCTGGCAGTTTCCTTCATGATGGTCTTGTATGATTATTGTAATCATCCTCATGTCCGGGTGGATATGGTGATTTATTTATTTGTGCATAATACTGGTCAGCATATGAACTTAGTCCATGTACTGCTGCTTCAGTGGGGAACTAGATGATAAACAAAGGTCTGTGGCGGCGGTACAGGATTTGCTTTGACTGTAATGAAAAACTTTTCCAAGTGTGTAATTTTCTTTGACATGTCGGGTTTCTATACCTGCTTATTTGGGAGGCAATTCCTGAAGAATTCCTGTTGTTTTTTTTGTTTGTTTTTTTACAGAAATATCTCTTGCAATTTGAGAATTTGACTAGTTCACGGTCAGCTCCGTGACTTGTCTGACTCTCGTTGTCCCAGAGGTTTGTGGTGTGGTATGAAAAATCATCTCCTTAAACAAGATGGAGAACTTTTTGCTCCAAGCAATCCACAAAAAACTGTACTATAAAGGAGTTCTGATCAATTCAGTGTTCAATATGTGTTTAATTTACTACACAAAACACGTTTTAGTCAGTTTTTAATGAATGAAGATGATCTAGCAATGGTAGAGATCCATCTATGTAATAAAAACTTCTCTGAAATAAGTTGTTTTAAAAAGGACCCTTTTCAATTCAGCTCTTTTAACTCCCTTTAAAGAAACCACAGACTGCAGGAGCTGAAGAACAGGGTATTTTAGCACTATGACTGCTTTTCCTAACTGTAAAGTCCTGTAAATGAGACAAGGAAAAGATTAGTGTGGCTAATGTTTTTGAGGATGAAGAAATGTCTCAAGAGAAGATGAGTATAGGCCAGAATTCCCTTTTAAATACCTGAAACAGGTTGATGGTCTTTGATAAAGCTGAGACTGAAGCAGACTAACAGTTAAAAAAAGAAAAGTCACTTATAATCAGCTTGACCTGAGGAAACAGTCATAGTATCAAATCCATAAAAAACTAGAAGGTCCTCTTCTGTTTTTCATAGCAGATATAAGCACACTCTGTTTATTTACCTTCTGTGATATTGCCATTTTGATCTCAGTGGCCTGATCCCCAGGGGAACCTGTCGCCTCAGTTAGAAGCCTTAATTGGATGTGATTTTCTAATTTAGCCTCTGCACCGTGTTGGCTGACTCTCAGCATCATTATTATTGTTGTAGTGTGCATTTGGTCTGTGAAGTGGCTCCGTGGCCTCAACTTCATGATCACTTAATGAGGTGAACCTCTGTCACTTTCACTGTCTTGCACATGATTGAAAATTAATCCTGCCAGGGGTAACTATTCTGACCCCTGCGTTCAGCATGCATCTGTTTTCCATACTGCAACAGTAGACCATAAAACAGCACATTTTTACAGTGGCCACAGCTTACACTTGATGCCTTTTCATGGCCGACGAGGACGGTATAAATGATTCACTGAAGCTTCGTCAGATGTAACAGAAGACAGAAAAAAGTGCAGCTCTCAGTTTTGTCAAGTTTGACAAGTGAGGGTCTGTGTGGCTCTAGAAATCAAAGACAACTTTCTGCAGCTTCTTATTTTCTTTGTGAACATCAATACAGATATTTATACATTGTAAGAGTGCTCATTGATCTGCATCAGTATTTTATGATTCAACCCAACTTTGATACTGTAGATAATACTTGTCACATATTGTTAACAGATACTTGTATTCTCATTCAACAGAAGAGATGTTAAACCATTTGATATTCCAGCTGGCTGTGTTTTTCCATGCAGGATTGGAGCTGTAATGCACAATTTTGCGTAAGCCTGACAGAAAGAGGAGGAAAACAGATATAACAATCTTCCCCTTATTGCTGTTTCATTCTGGTCGAAGATGCTCATGAAAGCAACCTCAAAACACAGTGTGGATGGATGTTATTTCACATGTAGACAGTGTACACACTAAGCTGGCTTCATTTGGGCGCAGTCTCAGTCCTCAGCCTCAGCTCCTTCAATGTTGTTGTTTTCCTCTCCAATCAGTTAGTTTGTTGCAGTTAATACTGATTTACACCAGATATAAATCAAAAGGATGCATTGCCATGACAAATTTTGCTCAGTTTGAGTGGATGAAAGCATTGACTCTTGAAAAAACCAAACAAAATAAAAAACTAGGCTACTTCAAATGTTGGTTAAACATTAGGAATTAGATCATTAGAGCCTTATTATTTTTCCATACAAGGTCTTCATTCTCCTTAAGACAAATAAAGTGCCTGTTCTTCTTCAAAATAAGCTCCTCTTGCTCTTCTTACATGTCCCTTCTAGTTTGGCTGAATATCTATATCCACTATGAAGGTGCATACCTGCCAACACTCCCAACACTTCGCAGGAGTCTCCTTATTTTTGCCACTTTCTCCTGCTGTGCTCCTGATTGGTAATTTCTCCTGATAATCAACCAATTTCCAGTCAAATGGAAAATGTGTGGGATGTGTGTCGTGGTACCTGGCAACCCAACAGAGAGGCAAAGGTGAGCGAGCACAAACGACCCTGCCTGACGTCGGTCACTCGAGCCCTCCACTCTGCTCAGTTTGCTGCTGAAAATGGACAAAACAGGTCCAAAGAGGAAGAAATATGCTTCACAGTTTGACTCCAATTGGTGCGAGACTTTCCCCTTTATGACATGTGCCTCCTGTCTCACTAGCTTGTCTTCTTGCCTCCACTCTGCAGACTGTATCCTGCATCATTTTATCCTTCCTCATCTCTTTTTTAAGGTCTGACTGGCAACGATGGCTCCTCAACACACTCTCTCACAATGTTTGCACTTAAAGATACTGACTTTTGATTGCTTCGTTGTTAGCCAGGAACCCTAGCTACAAATGCAGCTCGATGTGTAGATGTATAATGTTAAGTTTATGTTTATGTTAATGTCAGTGTTGTAAGTTTTTTTTTCTACATTGTCGGCAAAACATATGAGGCTTTAATGATTTGGAATTAAAGAAGAAACGTCCACAGCAGTTATCTTTAAAGAAAGTGAGGAGCATTTCTCAGGGATATGAAATGGTTTAGTCCATTTCCTAATATTATACTGACACTGGAGGCTTCGAATTTATTTATTGTCAGCTGTTATGTTCAGTTTTTTAATTTCATCCACTATAACTGAGAAAAGTTTGTTATGGCAACGTATCCTTCTGTTGGTCATTGGGGGGCTGCTTCCTTTCAGCTTCAGTTGATCCATTACTCTTTCTCTCATGCCGAGGACCAGAGGGTCTTTACTTCACAAATTTTCTCAGTAGGGGTCTCACTAGGGAAGACATAAATGGAAGATAATGTGCTAATGTAGAACCTATTGAACCTCTATGTCCTGAGGATCACGACCAAGAACTGCTCGTTTACAAATCTACCAGTCTGACAGGTAGTCCACAGCAACAGATGTGTGTACAGTAATTGCTCTGTGTATTGGCAACCCCGGAGATTGCTCCACCACTGCTCATCTACCACTAAAGCCTGGTTATTCAGACTAAATTGAACCACTTCCCTCTAACGCGCCATGCCAGTTGGCTTGGAGAAGAGTTGTGCCTCAGCCGAGCGAGAATGGTACCTCAGACACATCCAACATCTGGCTGCGTTTTAGTAATCGCTCGTTTCTCAAAGAGATGTGAAGGGAAGGCAAAGAAAAGCAATTTTTAAAGGAAAACCACCACTGCATTATGCTGACAACACAGACAGGGTGAGATTAATAAGTGAGCGTGATTAAGTGTCACTGGGAGTTCATGAGAGTAGCGACTTTTCATAAGGAAGAAACCAGAGGACTTGTGGAAGATGGACGCTCCCCTGAGAATATTTTGAGAAATTACTAATAAATGGAGGAAGCTCTCTGAGAGAAAAAAAAAAGAAAGTAGATGTGACGAAAAAAATGTGAAAGCTGAGAAGGAAACTTTTGGAAAAGATGTGAATGAATTTTTGTTACTGTCTTTGAAAGAAAATGGCGACAGGACTTGAAGTCTATCCCACAAATATCAATCAACAGTGTTTATAAACTCTGTCATGGTTTCTGGCAAAAACAAGAAGATTGACAGTGAAATAAAGCAGTGCACTACATTATCAAATGGTTTCCACAGCAGATGTGTTTCAGGAGATATAGAGTATCCACTTTGGAAATGACAATGGGCAGCTGTTGTATGGAAAACAGATCCTCTGTCGGTTTTCTTTGTATCCCTCCCAGGTCAGTAACCTCTATGTAGATACCAGACTGCAATGCTTGACAGGCTCTAAAATGGGAAACACAGGAGGAAGAGAATATTTCAGAAGCTTTCCAAGAGGATACATACTGTAGACAACCTGCTGTGAGAAACATTCTGGAAATAGTTTCCATTTTTTGAAGCCTTGTTAATGGATATTTTTCCCATAAAGGTGGAAAACTGAGTGCTGGCCACATCAGAGGGAGCACAGCAGGGGATAAGTATCACAGAGTTATGACTGCCCGCTTCAATCTAGCAGATATACCTTTCACAGCACTAACAGGAGGCCAATTCTAATGAATAATAAAGCATTAAGTCTGCACAGTATAGCTCACATGAAGATAAAGTGAAAAAACTGACTACTACGACTAAGTTGGTCCTGTCTGTGAAGTTTGTGAAAGAAACAATGGAGTTTTTCCTGACCCATTTTGACTGCTTTCTCAGCAGCACAGTGAACAAAAAAAAAACAATGCTTGGCAGTCTAACAAAACCAACCACATGTGGTGACAATAACAACAGAATAATCTCAGCTCAACAACCACAGCGCTGCATTATTCAACGGATTCAGAACAAAATGTGTGCTGAATTGTCCAATTCACCACGTCTCCCAGTGCTTCCCATGTGGCCTACCTATGCAAAAACTTGTCCACTTTCCATAAAACTATCCAGCTGATGGCAGATATCTGTTATCGTGTCCTCAATGAGCATAAAGATGTAAACATAATGGCTCTGAGGAGATGCAAAAACTGCCTGACTGATTACGAGGGATGTTTTCAAATTCATTTTATTTGCTGCGCCATTACTGCTGTTTGTTGTTGTGTTATATCAGCCGAGCAAATGGCTCGTATTCCCGACTGCAGCAGGAAACAAAGTGGGGCAATAAGCCATGAAATGACCCCAGTTAGAGGAGAACGCGGTGCTTCTTTACATTCAGATTGCAGCGTGCAGCATCTTTCGGCTCAATAAAAGAACACAGGTTACAACTGCACATTAGCTCCGGTGCCCTTTAGCAGGAAAGCTAACTCATGCGGGCTCTCTATTTGCAAGTTGCTCTGCATCACAGTGTCAGCCAGATGCCCGGAAGGTAAATGTTATTTGCTGAGGGCACAAGGTCAAACACCATTACAGCAGCGCCTTAGCCAAGAGCTCTCTAAAATGTTGCCAGGTTTGCTGATTACCATCGATTTACCACCAACAGTTGTGTTCAAGCAAGACCACACTGTCACCTTCAATGCAGCACGTTTCCTCCACTGCCATGTGGGTAAACCAGACCTCCCAGCAGAGAACACACACATTGATCCTCAGGAGTTTTTTTTTCATCTTGGAAATTGCCCTGATTGCTTCCAACAGAGTAGCTCAGTCTCACTTCATCACCAGAGTATTGACTTTGCCGGAGAACCATCATCCGGCCAGCCACACTCACCAGAAATGTTTCCACTCACTGCCGGAGCGGTCTCTCATGGGGAAACACGACAATGGTGAAGTGGCGCATGAGTCATCTTGCTGCGCCTCCACTCAGCACACAGTGATTTTCGTAGTGAGTTCGCACACTTTGATGCTGTCTTGGTTCTTTGTTGAGGTGTCGGGTGTTTCCAGAGGGCAGACAGGGTGCTGGTGAAGCATATGTGTGGGAGACAGACGGTGCTGACAGTGACCCACTTCCCAGCATGGTCTCCCGTGGAGGGTGACAGACCTGCAGTCAGCATGAAGAGTGGCTAACACTCACCTGCTGTCAGAGAGTGTGATGACTGACACATGCCAAGACAAACTCTAATACTAAAGATTCAAAACCTGATGCTAAGCCATTTTTCTTTGTAATGGTTTGCCTTTCTGGTGTTCGAATGTGACAGTTTTGTAGACTTTTGCTCAAACATGCACCGACCTCAGCCCGATGTGGCACATCGTCAACTTACTGGAAATATTCTGCCTCTGTCAACCACATCTTATAGCCTTCATCAATGAATTGTTTGCCATGTCTTCATAGAGAAACTGAAAACTCCTCTTCCACTTCCCTTTGATGCAAGAAATACAATCTCCATGACAACTACATTCGCCAACAAAAGCCACGATTTGCTGCTGAAAGCTTCAGAAAATGTGGACCTTATCCTTAAATCTCCTATTTCCAGTATCAATACTGAACCTTTTAAGCAAGTGATTGGATTTTGTTCAATATCTAGATACATAGGTTATATATAACCATTGTTGAACACCACTGCAGCTACTACATCATACAATTAGATCCTGCTTCACATTGATTGCTGTTGAAGCAATTCTCCACTTGCACAATGTAGCGTTATGTATATCCGCTTTTCGAACGGCATGTCCTTTTACTTCCAGTGCCAGCTCTACAGTTGTGTTTTGGTGTCGTTTAGGGCTTCCGCAAAATGTCGATGATTTGTTGGTCAAGAAGCCATCATGTCTACTCTCATTCTGTCAGGTGAGTCGGTGCTTTTTGTTTCTGTTTTAGCTGCACCATTGTACGGACTAAAAAAGCACAACCGAGTTTTGTCTTGAAACTACCTTACTATAAACCCAACTGTGGTAGAAACAGAGTGTTGTCAGATGACCCCAGCTTTAGTGCTTCATGAAAAATCAGCTAAACTGCTTTTGAACCAGAAGCTAGTATTGCACGACCTCCTCTTCTGCAGTCCAGTGTGACTGACTCTTAGGTTGATAGCCCGACCGGAGAGTGTGTTAGGACCAGGAAACACACTTTTCATTGCTCCGATTGTGGAAATCTGATGTTTCACATTAAGGAATATGAAGAAAGGCATTACACCATTAGCTTTACCAGTAAAACATGACATTCATGTCGCTATTATATAAGTTCACTGTTAGGCAGCTGGTCTGAATTGTACTATGAGTGTAAGGAGTGAATAATACATTCGTCATAATTGTAGTTACAGTGCATTAAAGTGCGTAAAAACATTAGTAATGATATTAGGTATTAATAAAAACAAAACAGATCTTTAGAAAAGAAACAGCAGGTAAGTAGATATTCAGAAAAACCTGGCAACTTTGATTGAGTCACCCTGGAAAATTGTGATTCAGGTACGGCTCTAGTGCTGTCACACTGGCAGTGTAGTGCAGATTTTGTGCCTTAAAGTTCTTAAAATTAATGCTGGATTTTTTGTTCATAGAACTAGGTGATATGAGCTGTTAGAAAATCACTGTTCACATCATAACGTAGTCCAATAGTGGCACTCTCGTGTCTCTGGCAAGGAATCATGTCTTCTAAAAAAGGAAGTCAATCTTCTTGACTGACGGGGATGTTTATCAGATACACTTTGTTTTAAAAAAGGACTGGAGATTGGAAGAAGAGTAAACAAGTCTGAAAGCACATCAATTATGATCCGAACTGATCATACATCAGAATATATAGGAACGTTGCAAGCATAAGAGAGCATTAGTAACTTAGATGAGGTTGTTGTCAGTTGTTAGTCGGTGAATTAAAAGACCTGGCAATTAATCAAGGTGATAGCAGGGTCCATTCCATGTGCCTGCAGGAGCTAGATAAAAGATGAAACTGATTCACATTTGTTCTGGAGTTGTCACAAAAGTGCAGCAGTAGTTAAACAACACAATCCACATTAAAAAAAGGCTCTTCCACACTGGCCTTCGTATTACCAGCCTACTGTGACATGTTTAGGCGTCAGTCGACAAGTGCACTGGTCTGTCTCCTTCTCTGCAGCCCCCTGCTGCAGAGGCCAGATGAGGAGCCAGATTTTGGACTGGCAGGGCACCTCATTAGCCTTCTCCTGCAGGCGTCCGCTGTGTCACCTGTGTTTTGGCAGAGAGGCACAGAGAGCCACTCGACTTCGGCAAGGGCAAACGCGAAAGCAGCTCAGAAAAAATAAAGCAAATGATAGCAGAGAAAATGAAAATGAAAACACAGACTGGGGAAGTAAACAAACCTTTGAAGACCGAGCTGCAGTGGCTGCTGGGTCACAAACTTTGATCTGACTTGCTGGATGTATTTACACCTGCAAATGGTTTGATTTGGTCTGAACAAAGGACTGGAAAAGCTGACTTTGTTTCCTGTGTTTAGACTCAAACTGCCCACTTAGAAGTAAACATAATCTTCATCTATCCGTGAGAGTTAAAGAATGTCTGCTTCCTTTGAAAACGTATAAAATTGCCTGCTTCCTTTGTGATAACTGACTGTAATTTTACTGGGAGTTCATACTGAAACAGTAAAAAAAACTACATGAATAGCTGAATCTGGAGACATTGACTCCTTTTGTGAAACATAAAATCCAGGTAAAAATCATATTATACTGTAGTACTTTCAGATACCTTTCCCACTGGTAATAATTCACACCAGAAGTGGCACTGTTTAACTTAACTAACTGACATTTCTGTGCAATTTCTTGTCACTTATCTAAATATACACCCATACATACTCTATATGTTAGCAAATGAAAATTAGCCAGCATAATTAATGTCCAGCTAATGTCTAGCTCTGGCTTACAGTGTTAATGCTAGATTCCAGTCTCATTAGTGCATGGTGTTTGTATAGAAATGGTAACATATTACATTTCTCTTTGAGCTCAGATTTATTTATGTGTGAAGACCGTCTCACAATGTCAGCATTAGCTTGATTCTTTACTGATATAGTAGTCCAGATGGATGACATAAGTTTTATCACCATGCCGTCTACATTCATCAAACTTGATGTTGTACACAAGTTTATTTGCTACAGTGTGGCTTGCAATAAACTGAAAAATTTGCAGAAATCTCAGAGTCTTTACGCACCATTAGGTTTAGGGTTACAGGCTGGTCACGCTAGATGCACGAGCAGCATGTGTGCATGGCATTACGTTTTGCTTTTCATTTAGGCATCCATGTTAACAGGTTATAGCAGCCACACTGGCTTTATCACTCTTTCAAGGAAAAGGAAAATCACAACATCGTGTTTAATGATAATTATCAAAGGCAAACTCCATGTAAACAGATATGGCAGGCAGGAGCCACGCAGCAGCAGCAATGCTGCCTGTGTGGACACACACACGCATGTGAGCAGCAGCAGCTCAGCAACGCAGCCGCCACTCACTACACAAGCATCCATTGTGGCCAACCTGTTAGACCTGAATTGGGTTCTGGAGGTAGTTTAGCTATGAGTTTAGTGTGGTTAAGGTCACAGTAAAGACCTGGGAGGAATGGCAGCCTTGAATATCATGAAGGTGGCATACATTTAGCTGGTTCCACTTTCACAGTAACTGTAGCATCGACTGCCAAAACAGAGCTGAACATAATTGATTTGTTCTTTTATGACATGTTTGTTCTGTGAAAATCTTCAAACAGGCAAAACTAATTATAGATACAATGTGTAACATTTCTGCATTAAAATGACTAGACCTTCATATATGTGTTGTTGATCTGTGTACTAACATCATACCAAACATTTCCAAGAGTAATCTGTAATTTTACTCAAAGTAATGATGCGTTTCATGCGGCTGCCTGTTGCTATAACTTTTGGCGAGAGAAAAGGTTGAAGAAGGAAGTTTTGGCGATCGTACCCAATGTAACGCAACACAACATTTAACAATGAAGAAAACAACTCTCATAATCCCACACTATTTACATCTTTGCTTTGAGTGAGGCACCCTTGGCTGCAGAAATTACATACTGCACATTTAATATGATCAGTTTTATTGGAGACAAACCTTAAGCTCTCCGATATCATTTAAAAAAAAAACAAATACTGTTGTACAGCACATCATCAATGAGTGTCTCAAAAAAAAGAGACATGATATGCTTTAATTAGCCATGAAAAAAAGTGCTGTACTTTGAAGTATTTTGACAAGTCTCGTTGATGTGAGATTTTGACCTTCTTCTTTTGTGACTTAATTAATAACAAGGACTAAAAGTTTCAGTTTTGATGAACCGCTCTAAACATTTTTGAGAGTCAGTACAGCCTAGATGAAAAAGATGTGGACAGTAAAAAAGACAAAGCATAGAAAAGACACACAGTGGAAATCTTCATTTGGTATCTGGTGAGAATTTCACACCCTGGAGGAGGAGACCCGACAGCAGTGAAAATTACAGTGACACACCTTTGCAATTTCACACTGATCCCATGACTGTGGAGAGATGTTAATCCTCGCTCTATATAATCCAAGGCCGTACGCCTTACACTCCTCTTAGAGAGAGACACGCATACACACACACTGTCTGTTTCAACTCTCAGTCAGTCAATCGTAACCTCTGTCGCAGGCTCTTTTGAGAATTATCCCCCGTCTTCCCTCCATTCTCGTACTTACGTTCCACATTCAACCTTCTATGTCCTTTCAATTTCCTCACACTTCTAGTCAATGAATAAATTTGGAGCTTAATTACATTTATAAAGGCCACCAAGGTGCACAGGAACTGTGTGTGTTCAGACTATTAAAACAAGTCAGTCATGCTCAAGTTCATTGAATGTTCCAGCTGACTTTCAGTGTCAGTAATGTCACCGCTCGGACTTTCGTCATGACTGCTTAATGTGTTCTGGGTCATGAGGTTTCAGACTGTGTTCATATTTAAAGTCCCAAGGTTGTCTGTCCGTGCAGCAGATTAATTTCTGACCATGGTTAATGTGTGGCGTCTCTTCTAATGTATGCAAATAGCTCAGGCTCTTGACGAGATTACACTGTAGAGACAAATGCATTACAAGATAGTGAATGTGCGCAGTGATAAACAGCCCTGCAGCTCAGTTTTTTGGCTTGAATACACAAAACATTGGCAAGCTTTTGTTGCCTCATAAACCCAACATCCTAGAGAAACACCCAGCTGCTTGTACTTTGCTGGTTCATGAATTTTTCAGAATGTGAATTGGAAAAAAAATTCAAGCTTGTCAGAGTTGAAACTTTTTCACGTCGTGGGGGTAAAAAAACCTGCAACGACTAAGTTGTGGAAAGTTTAACTTCAGCGTCAGTCATGGTGTTATCCTGAATACTTTTCCTGAGGCTAACTTGGAACAAATGTTTCAACAAGAAGCCGTACTGTACATGTTCCCATCGATCTCTCGGCAGCTTCGTGCTCCTGTCCTCACCAGTGATGTAACCTTTGCTCTGTTCTTTGCAGTTTTGGGGTTTAACGTTGTATCTCTGTGCAGTAGCTTCATTGAGAACGTGTCAGGAATAATTGAAGATATCTGCAGGAGTTAGAAAACTCCTTCTCTATGCGTATCCTAGAGGAAAAGCTTACCTCACTGGCACATCCTAACTTAAATGCACTCTTGTTGTAGTGTGAAATCAAGGTGTTGTTGTGTTGACTTTGATGACAATCTCTGTGCAAGAACAAGAGAAAATTGCCCTCTAGCATCTATGACCATCAGTGGAAAAAATAGCTCTTGTTTGCTTGTGGGACTTGTTGCAAAGACAGGTTATTTTTATGACATGTGCTGCTATTAGACATCTCTCTCTCGCTGTCTGTCTGTATGACTGGTATGGCGAGGCAGTTACAGATATAAAATAGGGGATTTGACATGTGGAGCGGCTCTTCAACATCAGTCAGCATGAGTAGAGAGCCCGGCACTGGGTTTTGGCAGCCTGTCGACAGGTTCGGAGGCTCAGCAGGACAGCGGGCTGGTGAGAGATGCGATGTCACCTTGGCTGCGGGGTTCATTGTTGTTTGTGCCGCCGCCTCAGCAAGCTTCTTCCTCCTCTTTGTACTCAGCGCTGCAGCATCCTTTAGAGCATTACTTCCTCTCATTCTCCCCAATCTGCAGCACATGGCATCAAGAGAGAGAGCTGCAGCAATTTTGATCTGGTGGTTGGTGTGCGCATGAGTTGAATCATGTGTGTCCAGACTGTCACACAGACAGCTGGGGAGAAATATTAAAATACCGCCATTTTTAGGGGAATAGTTGCACTGCACCGTCCCTGACCTTTCCCATTGATTTTCTCTTTAATGAGCGTCCAATTTAGCCCGCAACACGCCGTCCTGTTCACTATATGAGAGGCCATTCTTGATGTATTTTGTGTCCTTCTGCAGTTTGTTCTCATTTGTCCGGCAAAAAGCTGCCCGCCCCCGCCCTCCCGCCCCGCTGTTTGCACAATGATTGGGAGGTTTCAGTGAGGTCTGCGCTACAGCCGCTGTCCTCAAAATGGCTCTTAAATGCCAGTTTGTATTATCTGGGATGAATGCTGCCCTACAATGGCAAACAACAGGAACGTTGTGTGTGTTGTAAAGGTTAAAGGGCATGAAAAGTCCTTTAGATTTCAAACTGGATAAGTCACCTGGTTTTACCCAACAATATCACTCTTAAGCTATAGCATACCATCAGAAGCTAACTGAATTGTTGATCACTGGATTGTTGAGTTGTAGCTTTTCAATGACTTTTAGCCATGAAGAGTAACATTTCAATGAGGCCTTAAACATAAGTAGCTGTCTATGTGAATGTCAGTGGAGGGACATTCAGGTTTATTACAACTTGGGCCTTATCTTTGTAGTTTAGTATGTTGAATTCTCATTATGGATGTGTCTTTATCCTGGACATAATATACAGGAGTTTGGCTCCTCCTGCTGTATATGCCAAATGCTTGGAACTTTTCTTGTTTAATCATTGAGCATTTTAGGCCATTGGAGTTGATGTTGGTGCAGCTGTATCGGTATTGGCAGATATCCAGATTCTGGTATTGGAATCAGATCAGAGTTGTAAAAAAGTGGATCAATGCATCTTTACTATTAATCACATTGAGCACAGGACTCTTTCTCTTGACATTTGCCAACGTCTATGTGACAAAAAAGAATCTCTGAAATAAGGGATAATTAATTTTACACTTCCTCAGTGTGTCCTGGTGCAGACTCTGATTCTCTATCATGGAAATCTCTGAAAGTGAACACTCCCTGCAGGGCTTCTACATCTGCCTCCCAGATAAACGCAGTGATGATATAATTTCAATTTCCCCTAATTCCTCTCCGTTTGCAATCAATTCTACAGTGTGACTAAGAACAGACTAATGGTTTGAACATCTCTGCCTCCCACCCATCGAGTGCGGAGGGAAGATGAGCCGGGGGGGAAGACAAAGACAGAAAAAGAAAGCAAGAAGGAAACAGAGCTGCAGTATCTCTATGCTGATCTCTGCTGCCGTGCATGTGGTCCTTTGCTAGAGCAGTGGGAGGAGAGATGTAGAGTGCAGGAATGAAATGTACAAAATATTCAGATGCAGTCACTTCTGCCAGCCAGCAAATCACAGCTTCAGACATGGTTCATCAGAGCTGAAACCCAAGTCATAATGAGAACAGAGGGCACACATACAGAAATACTGAAAATGTGTAATTGAACAAGTTCATTCTAAAATGTCATTTGGTCCATTGATTCTTTTTCTCTACTAATTTTTAAAACCTCTTGGATAGGTATAGGGAAAGGTCATGGTCATGGTGAAAATTAGGAAACATGTTTTGGGTTCAAATGAAAGAAACAAAAGACAAACAGGGACCTCCCACATCTGATGTTTTGTCCTTTCCATCCACCCTAAACTATTCCTTACCTTGGACATGTTGTATCACGACAATGTCACCTGACTCCTTCCTTGCTCCCATCATAGCTCCTATCAGGCTTCTTATAGCTACGAAAGGGCTTTGTCACTTAAACAGGGTGATCCTGCCTTTTACCATTTAGACCCAATTTAATTTCTCATTTACAGGCTCTTTTATCATTGTGTGACCACGCCATGGCAACACCCTGCCAATCTAGCAATCTCTGATTGACTTTAATCTGAGCTTGTTGACTGTGTTGCGCTCTTGGTAGTTTTAGCCTTGTTTCGATCAAGGAATACTTTTGACATAGTACCATTTGAACTCATGCGTAATCATGGTTAATGTACCTAATCCCTCGATCTTTTATGCATTTCAACTGCAGATGCTACTCTTTATGTAGGCAGGGTTGAGAGGGTAATCCCTTTCACTTTTTTTTTTAGGGTTCATCAGCCCTACCCTAATACCATCCACAACTTTTGATGATGAAATGCAAAAATAACCATTCAAATGTGTCTACTGCTAGTAATATACTATACTGCTCGGTCGAAATGATGCTTTTGAGATTGTTATAGGAATCATGTTAAGAATGCCTGACGTTTTTTCCGCTCAGTATGGGAATAGACTTGAGATAGGTCTTCACGCTTGAAGGATCAGGCTGCATTGATGTAGTTCACTGCAGACTGCTTTACTCATTTCAGTGTGCAGGTCATTTAGCACCGAATGGAAACAGAGAAATGATCAACTTTAACAATAGTAGAAGTGTTAATGCTCTCATGTGTAAAGCTTTTTTCAATCTTTTTTCAAGCATATTTGACCTCGACCATTGGCTCATTTTGCAGCTTCTTTCTGCACACACACCACTCACTGCGCGAGTAACCATACATCCTCACACTGCCTGAGGTGGCTGCAACACACAGCCGTGACTGTCTGTTCTTTTGTGCATTGAAAATGTGTTGATTGCTCACATCAACAGTGGTCCAAGTTCTCAACAAAAGTAAATCACACTTCTGACAGATAGATAATACAGGGCGAGAATAACACATGATTGCAATGTTCATACTTTTTGATTTGTAGTTTTTAAGATTAAACCGTGTGTTTTTTGCAAGATGAGTGACAAGTGTGTACCCTGTTAATGTGTTTATTTCTGAGTGGTCCTTTCTCTGTGTGTGTTCACACCAACACATAGTCTACAAGTGTTTTTGTCTGGAGAGGGAATAAATCTGTGTCTTTCTTTGTGATTGTTATGCCGTGTGGTTTTGTCTCTCTGCTAAAAGTGGATCGAGCTGACTCGGCAATACAACTATTCTAGAATTAGTAATTCTTTCTGCGACTGCAAAGTTAACAGGGTTTGTGTTAAATGTAATAGATTAGGAAAGAAGACAAGCAGTTAATTTCACATGAAGATGAATTAGTTGCCTTGTTAGCCAGTCAGTAATGATTAAGGACAAAAATCATCAGGATGAACAAGGGAGGAAGAGCCGTGTTAGTGTTGGCTCCCCACTCATTACTTTGGAGCGACTTTGGGCCTGTGTGTTGTTCAGCGGGGGTAAAATCTCATGAGCCGGTCTGTTTTGGTACTCTGAGGCTCTGCCATTAATGATTTCTAAACAAGCAGGCAATTAAGATTCACACTGAATAAATGGGGGAGATTTCTCATTTCTCTGTGCCTGCACTTTACCACCCAACCACAGCTAATTAATTGCAGCCTGCACCATAATGTGGTAGATAAACCACAAAGTTGCAGCTGTCACTAATGTGAGGGTTATCTATTGTGGCCATGAAGAACAAAGTCACCATGCTGCATTTTAGGTTTTTATTGGTCCAAGGCATTAGCAGGTAAAATCCTACACCAGGGGTGCCAACAATGTGCCATGAGCCTGCAGTGAGGTTCTGATTCCCACTAAAGACGCCCCCCCACTGAAAAGTACTGCTTCATTCACTGCAGAGGGAAGAACTTATCAATGACAACACCTGCTGCTGAGGTGATCATTTGAGATGAAAACTGTGAGGGTGGATGGCCACCACCCTCAGGGGATCCTCTAGGAAGAGATTCCTTAAAAATTGTCCAAATCTGTGAATATGTCAAGGTATCTTCGCTGTTATGTTAAATTACTGCAATGTTGCACTTGACAGAATGGAAAGAATAGGAAAACCTCTTTCTCTGACCTAAGAGTGTTCATTATTGCAATATTGGTGGTGACCTCCACTGCTTACCTTGTATTCGCACCATTTAAATAGCCTAAATTTGCAAATTTTACATAACTGGAGTGCTTTGTTGCTTTTTATATTAGCTTAATTAATGGTTTTAGTGTTAGAATTTGACTCTATTTAGATGTTACTACAGCTTGTTGTCGCCGCAGTAGTTCCTGTGGGGGAAGATGGGAGATATTGACTCTGAATTACAAGGAGACTGAAGTAATTTTTGATGGTAGTCATGGTCTAAATCAGTGGTTTTGCAACTGTTTTTGCCCAAGGCACACCAACGGGCAAATCAAAACTTCAAGGCACTCCCGTAATCATATCTGTGCAAAACAGCCTCTACAGTATAACACGTGTTATCTATTCACTCTGTACGTATTTATTTGTATCTACCAATGCCAGATAAGGTGACAAACAACCATATTACTCATGTAATAATTATTAACAAAATGATTCAAGAATTCATTAAAACTTTGTAAAATTCCCTGAAAGCAGCACCCCGTGCATTTAAACCAGACAGGTTACAAAATTAAAAATGAGGTAAACTTCTCTGCACAATAAAGTGCTTCATTCCCTCCCTTGTTTTTTACCTTCACACTGGCTGTCAATCAGTGCCTTTGATGTGTCACACTGTAATAAGTCCCACCACTTGACAATTGAGTGAATGGTAAAATACTGGGGTTCCATGGAGGTTTGTAAATTATTTTTTAAGGGTATAGAAATTGGTTTGGTGAA
Organism: Pagrus major; assembly: GCF_040436345.1. Lineage (NCBI taxonomy): Eukaryota > Metazoa > Chordata > Actinopteri > Spariformes > Sparidae > Pagrus > Pagrus major. The sequence continues at coordinate 6,907,532 of NC_133228.1, forward strand.
TGCTAACAAAGTACTGTTGTAGTAAATTAAAAACTCATTCATTACTTGTTGTAAAGTACTACACTAAAGTACTATAGCATAGTATTCTGCAATAATAATGTATGGTTGTAATACAATCCCATGGCGCACCTGGACTTGCCTTGACACACCATTTGGGAACCACTGGTCTAAATTATATGGCTTTTAAATGCCTATGTCTAACAAAATCCACCCTCTAACCCTAACCCTAACCCACCCTCTAACCCTAACCCTGAAGTCAATGTTATTCATACAGTGCTTTGGGACTCGCATTTTTACAGTGTTTCCTAAAATTGGCAGTTATGAAAACTACAAGTAAAAAGAGGAAGCATGTGGAATACCAAAAAGCAGAATAAAGTTTTCTATCAATGGATCAAAATAGGTTTTGAGACAACACCTAACCATACTAGGGTTAACCTTAACGCTTCACTAACTTAAATTTCTTAATAATACTTAAACTTGAGTAAAATGTTTTACTGACTTTTCGACCCCATGTGCAAAAGGTCTGTAATAAGGTTAGCTCCAACTCAAAATGACAATCAACCAACTAGCTGTGACACTGGTACACGATCACTGTAGGTCACAGAGGCGCTGACGTGACATCGTGCTTCGTTCACAGACTGACAGGCAGGATAATGGATCTGCAAATGGGTTGTCAGTCAGGTTGTTCCAACAGTTGTGCAGCCCCAAAGTCGAGTTTCACCACGCCTGTCTTCCTCTCCTGCTACAATTATGCTTGGCACTTGTTCAGTCCAATTACCATCTACTGCTGGTAGTCTGCAATGGTACACTTCTTTGCCCCCCCCACATCACCCTGCACCTCGTCCAACTTGCGGTCTTTACCTACATTGTTCTGGACACTCTCAGGGGTGTCTCTCGCTTTTCCTGTGCGCGAACCAGCGCTCATTATGCAAATAGTCAAACCTCGTGAGGCAGTGCTTCCCCAGCATGGTGGAAATAAGCAAGAGCCCCTGGTCTTTCATTATACAGACACCTGCCAAGCTGGCTTCAATTTAATTAGGGCAGATATCTAATGCCGTGCCGACTGGCATGATAAGGGCCCCTCACACACGGCCTTGTAGCGATGGTGAAGGGACTGCAGAGCAGGCCAAAGAAGCTCATTACAGGGTGGCAGGAGACAGTCGATGATAGTAATGGACAGTGAACAACTAGCTGATGGAGAAATAGACTGCTGTTTAGGAGTCTGCAAAGGATGTTAGTAGAATGTTTCCCCCCTTTTTTTGTGTAATTGTTATTTATCTAAGAATGTCATAACCTCTAATGCCTCTAAACGACCATTTTTATTTATAAAATGAGCATTTGTTGTGTTTTGTTGTTGTTTTTCTTTTGCCAAGATATGGATCACCTCCACGCTTGGTATAGATTCCGTTTTTCTTCTTAATCAGGACGTGTTAGCAGTTATGTGAAGAGCATAATGGGACAGGAACAGTGGAGTGGTTAAATGAGAAAACCAATGCAAGATCTGACTGGACAGAGGGTGGGTAGAAAGGTGACTTCTTTTGAAACCGTGTGTGGAAGTAATCAACTTGTTCTATCAAACCAAGGTCACAAAAACTTTAAGAGAAGCACAAAAAGGTCCATCAGAAAAGAAAAAGCACTCTTAGGCACTGATATTCCTAAAATCAATACAGCTGGTGCAGTCTTCCACTGTTGTATACTAACCTGCCTGTTTATCAGAATCAGAATTAAAAATACTTCATTGATCCCTGAGGGGAAATTGCTTGCATTACATCTGCTCCCATTCAAAAGACTTAGAAAATATGCAGAAAAATAAAAACTATATATAAGCAAGAATAATAAAAATAGAATAAAAATATATAAAGTAGAGGGAAGGTTTTGACCAAAAATAGAGACACATATAGTATAGTATGGTATATTATGATATAGGCCGATCAAGGTTTTAAAAATAATCATTGGCCCTAAAATGAACATTTCTGCCGATATGACTTATACGGCTGACAAAACGAAGCGCACATGACACAAACCGTTGACCAAAACCATTTTTACACCAAATTAGCGATTATTTGCAGGTTTTTAAAAGTGGGAAACTCACTAAAAATAGGCAATTGACTCATTTGCCATTGTCAAGAGTCAAGTTGACCTTTATTTTCTTATTTGTGTCATTATATACCTTGTCAGACTACATCCAGAAGAAAGTAAACTTGTTTTATCGTATCTTTTATCTTGTTTAATTGTATCATAATTTATCATGTCCACCTGGTTGTTGTGTTTTCATCACAGCTGAAGAAGACAAAACCCCGTTGTGAGTGGGTGTTAGTGGGGTTTTGGTCCAGTTTAAAAGAGGTATGAGTAGTTTTCTTACTTGTAAATGTGTACATTTTGAAAAGTATTGAATGTTGCATCTGCCAGTGGGCCATCTCGATGAAAGTAATATGTTAATTCCACTACAGGAGAGACTTGATATTCCCTTCGATTAGGTGGTCAAATATGTGCATATATCAGCATTGGCACTGGCAAATAATCCAATAACATGCAGCCCTACTTTCTTTACATTACCCAAACTTGTCTGAGTACTTCCAGACATAAATCTTCATCCAGGCTGCTGTCACAGTGTTCGTACAGACGCTGAAGTGAGTGCCACAGGGTTTCAAAATGCCAGTGTCAAACAGCTATTTATCTTGTGCAGTTTATATTAAGTGAGTCAGTCAACCAGTCCCTGCTGTCTGTGCTGCTTTGTTTTGCTGGTAAAAGGGCATCTGGTGATTAGATCTTATTGCAATCCGTCACTTGTGTGCTATCGCTTCATGTCACTGGGCACTGACCTTTGAGTGTTATTTTGTTTCTGTTTGGACTTTATTGTCCCCTGAGTCAGGAAAGCATGACTTGTATTCCCGTTTCCACTGGTCAAAAAATCCCACTTAAACCTGCTCAGATCAGGCTTTTTTAATACTTGAGAAATGATTTTTGGTAATGAAAGCCTTCATGCTGAGTGCCCTCAGTTGCCAACACCCAGGAAAATTTCTACGCCTTACCTGAACCCCTTTACTGCAAGTCCAATTCATTTCCTGTGGCATTGCCTCACTCTAGCTGAGTGGTGGTAACCAGTGGGAGAAGTAGCCATTAGATGATGTGTAGACTGAAGCCATAAAGGGATTGGACTGGTGCGGAAATGGTATTAAATGGCCTAATGTGTGCCAAGATAATATTCCCCACACCATTACATTACCAACAACAAGCTAATCCATTGGCACAAGACAGGATGGTAGTGTGGTCAAGACCACCTAGATCGAGACCAACTAATGACAAAAACCAGAGTGTATAGAGTCCGAGACAAGATCAAGTCAAGTCCAAGACCAAGACCAAGGCGGTGCAAGACCAAGTCAGGACCAAGACCAGAACAGCAAATCCAACACTCACATGACACGATAAAATGTGGAAACTGCACACTGCAGGCACTAAAATTGATCTGAAGGATCCACATTTGCATAAGTACACCGACAGAAGACCAGACAGGTCTCAAGAACTACATCACTATCGAATGGATTCATGTTTTTAACGCCAAATTCTGCCTATAACATCTACATGTTGCAGCAGAAATCTAGATTTGCCAGACAATGTTTACGATGTACCTGCCACCTTGCTGTTAGCTTGGCTGGCCTTTCTCCACGGACCTCTCTCATTAAGATGGTGCAAATGCTCACATTCCTGATATTGGGCCTGAACAACAACTGAACCTTAACCATGTCTGCATGCTTTTATGCACTGAGCTGCTTTCACATAATTGGTTCCATGCATGTGTACCTAATAAAGACAGCACTGAGTGTATAGTGAGTTATATTTTTTTAGTATACCAGCCTGTCGCTTTATTGATTGAATTGCACAAAATGCTCTTAGGCAAGGTTTTTTTGTCTGGCTGTTTTTTTTTAAAATTACATTTACTTTGCAAAATTTGTAGTTTCATTTGGCTCTCCATATGAGCTATATGAGTCAGACCCAGGGCACAGTGAAAGGTTTCAGGGAAATTTTAACCTTCTCTTCTCATTTTCTTTCTTGCCCTGAAGCAAGAAGAGCCAGTCCTCAAGTATCAGTGATTAGAAAAAGATGCTCAGGACAAACAGATACCCCCTTCCACTTGTGCTAATGCATTTCCAGTGCTTCAGGGTAAAGAACAAAACCATCATTTCATAATACAGCCGCTCACCTGTAGCTGTACCCTACTGCCTGCACTCCAAACATGACTCCCATGAATCCATTAGGGCAAATGCTCTTTTTGGCTGGCTTCCATGTCTGCTTTACACATTCTGAGAGGAGGAGATGAAGACCAGCCACCAGTGTGAGTTGAATTTCACATTTCAAATAGAATTTGGGCAGGTGGTGGCCACTCTGGGACTCAGCTCGGGCCTTTGACTGACAGACGGTTTGATCGCACATCTCTCCTCCTGCTAACACTGCCAGTAGTATCTGTGAAGCACAGTGCTGCCCTGTCAATTGCCAGAGAGAAAAAGAGAGAGTATCTTATCCTTCCTCCTCATAATAAACAGTCATCCTCGTCTCCTTTGAATGTTGGACAAGTTGGAAAGTTTCCCATGGGTGCCAGCAATGTTTGATGGTAGCTACTATTGTTTAATAATGCATGATGATACCTACTTATTCAGTTTCAGGCAACGACAATGGATGACACACATGCCTTGCTATGGGTAAGTGACCTTGTAGAATGGAAGTAGCTATGTATTTTCTGCACTACGATATAAAAGTGCTCATACGCTCCCATAAAAAGGCTACAGTGACATGATAGCCGGTGATATATTGCTGCCATTTCTGTTCCTCGGTATGCGAGCACTAGTCTTGACACTCAAACTTCGCCAGTTTGATCAAAGGTGCCGAGTATTTATGAAGTCACGTCTGCAAGGTCAGGAGGAATCTTTGCTCTGTCCTCATGCAGCAGTTTGACGATGACAGTATCTGTGGAAGTGATGCAACTTTTCAGGAGACACAGCCTTTCCATTAGGCTACAGGTTATTCCCTTTTATCTCTGCCGAACTACAGCGCAGAAGAACTTGGCAACCAGGCAGATTTTCTGTGCTCTCGAGTATTTCCACTTGTGTTTTTGTCTCTGCTGTAACAAAAACACAGGTGCAGGCTGGTGAAAGAACTACTATTTCTCAAAAGATATTTTTAGCCATGCCAAGGATGGCATTGTTGGTTTGTTGAGCTGTGTGTCAGTCCACCACTTTGGAGTGAAATATCAGAACATCTTTTGAATAGATTGTTATAAAATTGTATGCAGACATTTATGGTCCTCAGTGCACGAATCCCATCCAGTTTGCTGATCCCTTCACTCTCAATAAGCACCACCATGAGGTTGATGAAATTTGGTTTTGATTGAAATGTCTCTACTGCTATTGGATGTATTGTCCTGAAATGTACAGACAGTCATGTCCCCTTCAGGATAAATAACAACATATAAATGTAAATGTAATAAACATGACTTTTTATCAAGTGCCAACAGAAGGTGAAAATTAATTTATGTTTACGTTTACGACCAATTACCTGCCAAACGAATACCATTAGTATCAGATTTACATGGTGTTGAGAGTAAGGTTGCCAGGATACCAGAATTTTAAACTTTGAACGATACTAATATCATAAATAATTCTCGATACCTCTTTGCATACCTCGGCCAAAAGAAAAACAAGTCCTATAGGCACACCAAATAGTACAAATACAGTTTGTTTGATTGAATGATTAATTGCTGGTACAGAAATAGTCACTGAACACATCCCAACATTGTAACATTGTATTTTGAAATATCAGAACTTTTGACAACCTTAGTTCAGAGCTAAGCGATGTTGTTGACTATGGTAAACATACCAAATTAATGTCAGTATGTAAGAACGCTGACTTAAGCATTTAGTTTTAATTTTTCATCTTCAATTTCATATTATATTGTTGTGTTTCTTTAATATCTTGCTTCAATATCTTATACCTTTTATATTTTATGTACAGCACTTTAAATCGCCTTGTCTTTGAAAGGTGCTATACAAAAAGCTTGCCTTGCTTTGTCTTTAGTTTCCACTGCCTCAGAGGGCCACTTACATGGCCGATGCACTTTTCTCAATGTGCGTTTTGGGGGATGTTTTGGCAGCTTTGATGAATTTTAGTAGGCTACACAATTGTAAATTTCCTTTGTATACTGGCAAATACTTATTAAGTCTTTGCCATTAGAATTTGGTTTCAGTCTAAGCCATTGTGTAGCACACGTGCCATCATTTTTCATTCTTTGTTCGAAACTGGTAGAAGAGAGCTGAGCCATTTTCTGTTCTATATGTCCAATTGGTTTATCTCCCACCCCTCAATTGTGGGAAAGAAAACACTGGTATTTTTTGCCTCCCTTTCAGGCTTTGTCCAGTTGTTTCCTGATCAAATACTGCTCTGTCTTCTGCCTAGAATGTAGTTGAAAGAATCTATTGATTCACATACAGCCACTTGGCAAAACTAGAGACATTCATCTGTGATTATTTGGCATCTCAGTCAATTAAAAGAGACAGGGAAAATAAACCAAGTGCAGGGGTGTTATAAACTGTTTCAGTTTTAATCTTACATCCTTTTCAGGGTGATGTTGCCTCATCAAATGTAGGGAGCAGCCTGAAGAAAAAAAAAAGAGGAATCACATTAGTCCACACAGAGTAACCTGATTAAACATAATTCGCACAGACATGACCAATGAATGTCCAGTTTTAACTAACAGTGAGACACCTTGCAAGAAGCTTATTGAAGAAAAATGAAGATTGACAAGCAGATGGGAGGATGTTAAACACACTGTGCACCAGATGGCCGCTACTCACACAGTTTGTGTTCCATATTCAAACTTTGCTCACAGTGACACTACTGTCTGAAACCACTCTCTGTACGAGAATGATGAGCATGTACAGTATATGAAGGGGGTTTGATACCAAAAGTTCATCATTTGACATTTCAGGAACTCAGATAACCTAGAGAACATTAGCTGTTGCACTGCCTCTGACTCTGAGTGTGTATTTGCGTTGCTGTAATTGCACCAATGTAACTGAGACAAACTCGTGTTCATTTATTACGCCTGGTGGAAAATGTGATTGTTTTCTGATGAAAGTGAAATGGCGAAGCAGTTTCCCTGGAGCTCATTATCACCTGCAAACTATTCAGCTTTCACCTTTTTACCTCAAGTCTCTGAAACAGTGATTAATCCACCCTACTGCGGGGCAATGAGCATAATCTGCATTCAATTGTGCTCATCATCACCCACCAGTCGACATTTGTTCCTGGGTGCTTTTTTCAGCAGCAGTTACTTCCGACCTCTATCACAGAGCAAGAAAAGTTTAGATTAGTTTTAATACAGAGGCAGTGAATTGGCTTCCTGGCTCGTATTCCTCCGAGGATTCAATTGTTTCAACCCTGAAGGGAGTGACCTTGTTACTTCACTCACAGTTTTTCATCAAATTCTCTGAAGAAATATCTCAGTTCAGCCTCCCATGGCAGAATAACACCCCCACCTTCAATGTTGTTGACTTAACATGCTCCTTTTTGTTTTCTTGACTTTGCTCTCTTATGTAATCCTTCCACTTTTGTATGAACATTGTGCGAGGATTATAAACTGAACCTTTGCGCTTCCTGCTGCTGTTGTGATCTTAGAATTGGAGCTTATTCTATCGCCTGGCATTACAGTAAATACGTTGCTCCAGATACGCTCATTTGCAGAATTTGCCTGATGCTCTTGAGGCAATTCAGATTACACAGTTGAGCCTTGTGGCTGCGCCTGAGCAGGATGCTATGGTTGTTAGCACGCCACCGGTGACGCAGTCTATTCCACCAAGGTATTTGGAGTGTAGTGCAGATTGTGTTATTTCAAGCATGTCAGGGCTAACCTTCTGCGTTCTGTCTGTATTTGGCTTCAGCGTTTAATCTCCAGGTGAGCACCAAGGGACCTGTCTCACGGCTGGTTGTTCACCCCCACCCCCCAGCGGGGGACCACCCTCTGCCAGCCCAAATTAACCACTGGCAGGATAGATCACAGGTCACACATGAGAGGATGTGACGGCTGCTCGCTGTATGAAAAGGTTAATGTCATGCTTGTAAGGTGATTAAAATTCATGACTGGGAGGGAGGGGTTGAGCGAAGGGTTGAGGAACTGGGTGTATATGTGTAGGGTCATGGTGCCACGTGTTTACCTCAGCTGTTTCTCCTCAGGTGCTTTTACTGCCTTCTGCTTGTACTACTGAACACAACGCAAACAAGACAAGAGATTTCATTTAAGTCATGCAGCAATGATCAGCAAGAGGGAATTTTCTGGTTGTGAGCAGGGTTGGCAGGTGTAACATGTTGATGGTGAAGGGGAGGTGAAGGGGTCGTGTTTAGCACAGCAGCATGCTGGAGGCAGAAAGTCACCCATGTGAGTAATCAAGAGACCTTTCATGCTGTTCACTGGAGCTCACCTGGAAAATGGGCCTGTTTTGGCACTTGGGGGGGAAATTACATGCCTCTAGCAGAAAAGTCAGTCCTGTGGCAACTGAAATGACTATTTGATCTCACATGTAACGGTGGTGGACACCATAATAGCAGAATGTAATACAGTTCAATAAAAGAGCCCTGCAATATACAGTATATTATCTTTATGGACCTTTTTTATTTAATTTTGTTGATACTGTTTCAGAGAGGTGATGGTTCAACTGAGGCCTCAGTCTGGGTGTGATTGTATTTGATTGTGTTGGATAGCTTTATAGGTAAGGTAAGTTGATCCTGTTTTTTTTTATTACACACATTAGAAAGTTCCTTTTACATCAAACAGTGTAACCAACACTATGACCTAATAACCTTAGCGCTATTGTATTAGACTGAGTGTTGCTGCTCTTGTATTGTGGCCATCACATATACATTAATGTCTTCTTATGTGAAAGCACAGGTGTATTTTCTAGAGAGGATTTAATTGAAGCATTACAAGGCAAATCATTGGCTACATGCACACTAATGATTTGATTGTAATTGGATTAAGATAATTTTCCACCATTGAAAATTGTCATGTAAAAGCTAGTCTGACTGAACGTAATTCACTCACTTAATTAAGCTTTTAATCAGTATGTGCATAACCCAATTAACACACCGAGAGTTTTCTGCGCATCAACGCAATTTTATTAGGGCATGTAAATGCAAATCTAATTTATTTCATTCATCCAATAATTTTCTATACAGACTTATTCTGAGCAGGGTTGGAGCCTATCCCAGCAGACTTTGCATGGACAGGTCGCATGTCTCTTTCAGACAGTCCCAGCCACTTAATCCCAGTGAGGTGAGAGTATGAACCACATTCATTCAGTGTCGTGGAACTACAGTGCTGTATGAATGCACCAGAAACAACACATCTTTATACCTAGGTTGATTGCCAATGACTCCCAAAATGACAGCTACATCGTATGACCATTGGAGTGTACCAGGTTAATGTGGCTAACGTTGTGAAACAGTTACAGTTCGGTTAGGTTTAGGAAAAGATTATGGTTTGGGTTAAAATAAGTAAGCTACAGTAAGTAAGTTACGTATGTGACATAGTTTAAGTACGTTATGTAAGTTAAAAGAACCCACAATGGCTTTTGGTTTTCCACAGGACACAAACAGTGGTCTCAACTTGTGTTGACATTGTCGCTTACTACACAGCCTCCTTTGCTCCCCTATGGCCACAAGAGGTCGCCACCTAACAATAAACGTAAATACAGGTCATTCTTTGCTGTTTGCACAGATGACCTATACAGCCCTCTGACACCAAAGAGGTCAGAGGGCAAGTTTGGTGCAAGGCCATATTTCAATGGCAAACATTTTGATGACTGTCAGTAGTTTAAAATGGAGTAAGTAAAATTATCAATAAAACAATATCTTCAACCAGACTTACTCTATTGTTCTTATCATAGTTTGTGCCACTAAAAATATGTCTCATGTAGGCTATGACACATCCTTCCATATGTAAACCCAACTATCAAACTATTAGCTTTTGCAGATTACCTTGTGTGTGTCAAGTTGGAAGCTCGACCTGAAGAGTCAACTTTTAGAGCAATACATGAACACCAGTGTAAGGAGAGGGTTATCCCTCATATGTTCTCATGGTACTGTAAGGCGCTCTTGATAAAAGTTAAAACCCTAACCCTCGTTTCCCCGTCCATACATTCAGTGACATCCACATTGAGGCAGTTTAAGCTTGAGAAATTGTCTCTGAACCATGGTTGAACTGAGCTGACTTACCTCTTAAAAGCAAAATGATGAAACACCTCTTTCAGGCTGTAGTTTATATGAGCATTGTTTCAAGTGGATCGGAGGGCCTCGGAGGGGCATGTAGCTATATCCTTCCTTCCCTTTATCAGATTTTCCCCAGGTACCTCAAGCTGACCTTAAGCTGAACCTCCCGCCGATCAATACGCATAAATCCCTCCGCTGGCTTGACTGTCCCATCTTCACCAGCTGTAACTTCATCCCCTGCGAGTCAAATCTCATTGATTATCAAGGGAGAGTCTTTGCCCCAACATGTCCTCTGATTAATTCCTCTCTTTGCTTTACCCTCTGAGCCAACCACCAACTAAACTCAATCCCAGATTCTGATGGCTTAAAAACAAGACCTTGGGCAAGCGGTGTGGTTTGAAAGTGGATTTTTGGAGTGATCCCAAGACTGGTAGTAAGGAGTCGTCAGTCTTCTCCTCAGTGCAGTTCATTAGCAACAGAGCTTGTCAAGGTTAAAGTATGCTGCGGCAGTAAATAGACTCCCGCCCTTACTCTTAATTACCTTGTCACATATATTAGTAAATCCATAGCAGTAGTTACTCCTCTGTGAGACACAGGATTAGTGGCGTAGTCGTCAGTCAGCAAGTGTAGTGTGGATCTGCATTTATGCACATGTCTCTTGTGGTCATGTTGCGAGGTCAATGTGTCTGAATGACTCAATAAAAGACAGGATAATTAAAAGTTCCAATTTCATTCCCAATGCGTCAGTTTTTGAAGAGCTGGGAATGAGACTCAAAAAATCAGCTTTCTTACAAATTGGACCTTATAAGAAATATCAAGAGTGAAAAGGGATTTTGGTTGGTCTGAGACTTGGACCAAATTAAGTCCTTGCAAGTACTATTGCCAGTACGTTCAACTGGTCAGACATACTGTTTTAAAGATGTACCAAACCAATATGTCTGATTGGTATTGGTTTGTTGAATTTGGTCACCCCTTATTTTTCCAGTGCCACTATCCTGCCAAACTTCCACTTGTACTCATGAATTGTCAGAATGTAATAGATAAATTGCCAAAGCACATTTATACACCCCAGAGAATGACTAGCTACAGTTTTTAGTCCATTGCAATCCTGAAATCAAAACATCAACCTTTAGACACAAAATCTCCAATATCTCATGAGCAGTACAACTAAATAAATTGCTAAGCACATTTTACCCAGCGAGTGAACCCTTCTGATTTTGTTGACCCCAAGGCCTTTCATCCAGTGCCACCATCACGACAGACACCATTTTTAGCCCCACAGCTAGTAAGGATCCAAAAATTCTTATTGTCTCTGTCTAACACTGTCTTACCATGGGCAGAAACAGACACTGGTCAAGGGTTGGATTCAAAACATTGAAAAAGAAAGGGCTGTTTCTTGAACTTCCATTTTTTAATGTTCCTGTTACAATCATAAGGATGACTCTATTATAGAGAAGAGATTCCAGCCTCAGTAGACCACATTGGAGTGCCACATATGGAATAAAATTAAACTGCTAAATCTGACAGTGTTGGTGCCCGCTTTTCCTCTGGGGCGACACAGAACCAGACAGCAACACACATAAACCTACATGATTTTGCATGACTGCATACAACATGGCAGCTGACAACAACCACTTTGCAGCCCTTGCTGCAATCACAGAGGAGTGTCGGGTGGACTAACAGTATAGAAAATTGCCATGAGATTCAGCGTACTGTATCGAATGCTGCGCCATGGGACTGCTGCCTCTGCTTCTGTCAGGAAGAGTTTATGATGGCTTTCTTCAGCTGAAAGTTTGACAAAATGTCATGAGGACATCACCTGGGGGCAGGATAAAGGTGAGCCGGCTTGGCATTTATGTTTGTGCGTGTGTGTAGTCATGTGTGCAGTGCAAAGGATGTGTGTTAGGACAAAAGAAAAAGACGCTAGCAGACACAGAAGACAGGAATGAGAGCTACAAAGATAGACAGTCAGATGAGCAGACAGGGTCCAACAGAATCAGACATGCAGATTGACAGGTGGCCAGAAAAAGAAACCAGTTCTCATCTTCCAAGCCAACCAGAGTCTATGTCTTACACCGACACCTGTGCGTCCCATGCTTCACTCTGTCACATTGTGTTCATTGGTCCTAATAGATACTGTAATAGTAATTAAAAACATTCATATACAAAAATACTCATTATAGACTTATTTGTTCACCATGCAGGGACCTGTTGCATTTTGTGTTTCACAACCTCCATTAACATTTTCAAGTCATAGTTCTAGCTGTTAAATTGGTCTTAACTTCAATCTCTTGAGGCATTACAAAGTGTTAACATAGCTTAGACATGGCCCTTTGAAACTTGAAGAAGAACACTGTGTCAAGGAGTTCATTTTCCACTTACAAGTGTTTCTTTTTCCCCCCTTTGACCATATGAGAGTGAGTAGTTCTGACAGGGTCATTGCTTCCCTTGGTTGCCCTGCTGTCTGCATCTCTTGATCTGTAGAGACAAGACCAAAGTGAGACAAGCTCCCCACTTCAGCCCCACCAATGCCCTTTCTCTTCTTGCTAGTCTCTCTCCCTTTATCTCACACCCTTCTTTACCATCACATCACACCTAATGTACCTAGGTTGTCAAACACTACAGACATTTACAGTTCATTATAGACTCTGGAGTGGAGTTTTAGAGTTGTGTGGGTGTGCAGTTGAAGATGTGTGTATGTAACCATGAATTTGCATGTAAGAAAGAGACTGGGTGAGACTACATTTAGATTTGAATGTCTTATATCTGAGTATAGAATCTCACTATGTATTGTATAGTAGTGTAGTGTCTGTGTGTGTGTACTATTATATTGTGGAGTTGTTTCCCTAAGTGAGTTTACCGAATAACCACTGTATTGTAATACTGCTACTGTGATTCAAAATCACATGTACCAAAACAGAAGATTTTGGCAGGCTCACACCAAGGTTAGGGTTATGCTTGTAGTGGTTGTGATAAAGTCTGGGGAGAGTTTCCACAAAACTGATGCAAGTAAATGCAATGACTCTAAAATGGTAACATTTTTCTTGTGTATATCAGCATGCAAACAATGATTTGTGTTTTCTTTATAGATTCAGTAGCTAATCGCGGTAACACTCTCTCTTACATACACACGCAGTACATATATATACTACACAAGCTGTCTTCCCTCTTCTGTCTAATTTTAAGTCTTTTCACACATATAGACTTTTTTTTGCACACACTAGTTGTCCGTCTGTCTGTGTCTCTCACAATTGAGCTTCTCTTTCCATCGCCCCCCCTCCTCTCTTTCTCCTTCCATCCTTCCTTTTCATCTTATCCTCTCCTGCTATCTAATGAGTAAGTATCAACAACCCCCATTGACTCACTGTTCTTTGATCTGATATGAGCTCTCTAAAGCCTCTCACACCACTGCTGTGAATGGTAGATCTGCTCGTTGTGACACACATACACATTCAAGCACATATACACAGACTGGTGATTTTTCTCTCCCGGCTGTAGCCGTCTCATCAGAACAACAGTAAACACTCCTGTTGATTGAGCCGGCTGACATATAAGTCTTTCACACTTGTAGGGTTGCTCTCACTATAGCTCTCAAGTCGGTGAAATTGGTCTTTTCCCTCTACTAGACCCACTGAATGGTACTTTCTCTGCAAGGGTTAGAGGTTTGATTTCCACTGGAATTCACAAATTTTCATGGGTTGTTCTCATGGCATTTAAAGCCTCAGTGGAGCCTCAATGTATTTTTTTTATTTTTAAACATTCAGATGTCAATCCAAACCAGACATCTGTTACATGATATCATATACCATATCTTTATGGGCTGGAACTCTTTTCCAATCACTCATCTCCTCTTGGTCTCAGTCTTTTATGGGATTCAATCCCAGGCCTTGAGGCTGATATCTGAGTCCAAGGCTCTGCCAAAGGTCTTCAACGTGTCATGGGATGATGTTAATGTATCAAAAAGTAGCAGACTCAAATGCCACTCACAATTGAGAGGTTGTCAGGTTTGAGCCGCAGAGATACGTGTAGCTGATAGCTGCAGAGGTCATCAGAGGTGTCAGTCTTTGTCTGGATTTTTCAGCCTCATATATCAAGCCATGCTGTTTTCAAACTCTTCATATACCACTTTCTGCTTCTACATGCCGTGCTGTTCCATCTGTTCTTAATACAGATGGGTGACCAATTAAAAGAAAGGCCTGAATATTCGATTACAGAAACATAGCAAATGTCAATGTTCCTATAAAGGGCATGAGGGCTCACTGAATGATTTGTAAAGTTGTATGCAGTGGTGTACAAAAGTGGTTATCAAAACCTTTTCATGTCAGGTACCCTTTCACTGACACAGACTGACACAGACCATGGTCCCCCTTTTGATAAAAAAAACATCGCCAAAACAGCCATATATTCTGTCATTGTGTTACTTATGGATGGAATTATAGTGAAAATAAATTTGTCTTTTTTTGATGACACTTTGAGGATACTCGTCTACACAGTCATCTGATCTCAATCCAACTCAACACGTATAATATATTTTGGAGCAACTTGTTAGACGAAGCTCTCTGCCACCATTATGAAAACAACAAATGAAGATATTTTTTTGAATGGATGCTGTTTGTCCTTTCAGTAGTCGCTTAGTCAAGTCAATAGTGGCACCAATTGGTAAGCTAGCAAGGTCAAACGGATCTGAACAGGCTGCAGAGAAGCAGGTACTCTAATCCCTGATGTTAGTCTCTATCAATGAGCAGATGTTGTGCTGAAGGTCCTGGGTGGCCACAGATTGTTTTGGCCATGGCACATCAGGACGTTAATTTGTATGCATTTGTGTGGTTATCCAGAGGCAGCGTGAGGGATGAGAAGTGTATGATTCATGCTGACGCGCCTGGTTGATGCTCAGAAAGGCAGAGAACCATTGGCACCCTGGTAGCCTGCAGTGGTCTAAACAAAGCTGCTTCTGGGAGCATTGATCCACCAAAGAGTCCTCGTGGCTTAGTGACACATCCACACACACGTGTGCACATACACACATAAAGTAAATTGGTAGAAAACATGCAAACACACATACTGTAGGTACAAAAACACACTCGTAACCTGACACAACACACTCATGGAAAGAAAGACAATATGATACATTGCTTAGAATCACATTTGGCCATTTATCTAAAACACACACACATTTGCGTGCAGTGTCGCTCTGTGGGGGGGTCACACTCTCTGACAGCTCCATTTTTCATCTAATGGAGCTTCAATGGTCCTTTTCAGTCCGGTCAGGGGCTGCGCAAACTGCTGCTGCAGGTATGCTATAGCTGTCTGGGGAGACAGCAATAAATAAGGCCACATAGTGTTTAATAAAACAATATGAAAATATTGTCTTACCCTTAATAGCCCTGCAGAAAGGAGAGGGGGATAAATCAGGGGGAGGACGCGGCTGCGGTCGGGCGTTTTCTGCAGCTCACTCCCTCCAGCCTCCCACTTCTTTTTGCCCCCTTTCCCCCTGGCAACACAGTGTAAACCGATCAGTCATTCCTCATTCTCTGTCTCGGCGGGCAAAGTGGGCGTAGATAATGGATACACTCCACTGGTGACCAGTTGAACCTTGTGCTTTATTTCTTGTCTTCGCAGCAAATGCGACATTGGAAAGATCTATGAGTTAGTATCCCCACCACAGATTAAGTGTCTCAAAGTGAACTTCAGTCTTTATGTTTTCACTTTGGGGAACACTTTTCAGTAGTTTATATAGGAAAATCTTTAACGGAGTAAAATGATATGCCAATGCACCATTCGTCATCCATGAATACCTGAAATTCGGAGAAGCTCGATTTTTCCAGACCTTCACTCAGGAATGAAGCTTGAGCTCACTGAGGGATACTAACACTGATGAATATGTGCTGTGGGATTAGATTATTACAGAGGATTATTCTAAACTCCTCTGTTCAGGTTGTTACTTTTCAGAGCTTGGACCCAACGTGGCTGCATAATGTATCCCTGTTAGGCCGGTGCAAAAATAGCCTGATGCTCATGAATGTAAATTTCACTTTCATTCATTATTCACCTCATCCCTGAAAAAATGACTTTCCAGTGGTGTTTAAACAGGAGGGGCTGTGCAAATTGAATCCAAATGCTTTTCGGATGTTTTCTAACTATTCACAGAAGGTCAGATGTTGCTGCTGAACAGAGGTTTGGCCAGTTCTTTGTTTCTCAGCACACTGATGTATTTTTTAACACTAATGCATCCTCAAGGATACTAATTTTCCGTATAACCCTGTTTCACATTCATTCTCATTCATAACCTGTAGCTAGTTCTGCTGCTGATGTTTTCTAGCTTGATTTTTAACACATTTGTAATCTAACTGGAAAGGAAGTCTGTCTACTATCTGTTTATCCACATCGGATCTACTTCACACGACTCAAGGAAGTGCAGTGCCGGATTTGGTGCAATTTGGGGAAGCAGACATAAACAAAATAGAGATAAGTGTGGTGCAACAACGTGCTGCAGTGAGAAATAAACAAAAGCAAGGTCAACACAGGTTTTCTGTTCTTCAGTGATCCCTCACAACGGTATGTTTTGAGCAGGCACTGCACTAGTTTCTACAAAGACAGCAACAGTTCTTGATGTTTTTAGTTTAGAAGTTTAGTCTCCCACTCGCTGCAGCCAACACTTTCTTAGACACTGTCGGGGGGTGGGGGGGGTGGGGGGGAATGGAAAATTCTTGTTTCCATCTCCTTTCTTCCTACATCCCTATTATGTTATCACTTCAAGCTGAGCCTATGTCTGATTTTTAGAGCTCACCTCACATTTTGCCCCTTGCATGGTTCCCTTCATCCGTTTCTTTTTTGGCATCTGTTTTTTTTTTTTTTGGAAAAGGAGAAGCTTCATCGTGTTTTGGCTCCCAGCAGCTTTGTGCAATATGAACTCAGGCACCTTGTGTGTGAAACGTCCGTGTCCCTAAAATAACTGCATCGGAGGGGAATAAACAACCTCCATTCTGTACGTGACGTAACACAGATCTGAAATTGATTCTCCCTGCAGCAATAAGGAACTAGTAGCAGTGGCACACCGGTTTCTTCAAATGCATCTGTCCGGAGTTGTAATGCATTTATTCTGCATGTACCTCATAACACAACCGAGACAGTACAGTCTCAGCAGGTCATTTGTTCTCAGTGCTGGCAGCACAAGAGAACTGTAGAGCTTCAGTTTTATGTGCTGATTTTTTTATGAATGAATTCTAGTTTCATTCTGCTTCTATTGTAAAAAATAATATGAGGTCAACATGAATGAGTGAACTAAAGGAGTGTGCCAGCTCAATGGCATCCCATCTGTGCCACACAGCGGGTGGCTTCTTTCTCAAGGTGGGTCCCGTGACGGGGCCCAGATTGGCAGCGCCAGCCGCCAAATGATGTCGCCAAGCGTCACGTGGGGCGGCAGTCTGTCGCTTTCCCCTAAGGCAGTCTTTTTCCAGATAAACGGAAGTGAGCAGGTTGGAGCTTGAGCAGAAGGACTTGAAACGGAAAGCGTATATCTGTCCCTCTGCTCGTGTTGAATTCAAAATGTGGGTGTGGGTACACACAGCTGCTAAGGTGGCCTTTTTCTGCCATGTGCTGTCAGGCCACAGTCCAACTCTAAAGACCAGCCTGGCCTTGGTGCTGTTTCCCACTTAGCTCGTCTCTCTTGTTATATCCTGACATTCCAGCTGTACCTCACTAATTTCTTTCGTTTGTGCAGAATGTTCTCTCTTTAACAATCATTTCATGTGCACAAGAAAGGTGTCAAGCAGAGCAGGAATGACTAAAATGTAAATTATGATTGTACTGAATCCCCCAGAACACGAGGGAGCACTTTTTGGAGATCATTCTCAAGCCTTTGATTTGTTAAACCAACCACGTTTGGGTTTTACCACATCTGGATAGTCCAGATGTGTCAGATACCGTGTCTGTAAGTGTCAATCACTGTCAGACTCAAGCTAAACAGGCAAAGGAATGGCAGGCACTAATTGATGGACACTTGTTGCAAAGCTGTGTTTGGACTAAAAAAAGTCTGTCTCAGCACTTTGCACACACTCATGTAAAGATACACGAGCAAACTGAAAGTCACACACACCCAGAAACACAAACAAACAGACTGTAAAGAGAGTCTCAGAATAAGCGATGCAGGAAGCGAGGCGGCTCTACACAAAGTAACTCGAGACGTCAGCGGTCACTAGGACCAAAGGAGAGGATCTCCATGCCTCAGGGTTGATGTGGGCCAAACCAGAACAGGCCTCCCTGCACCTCCTCGATCCCAAATAATCACTACTCCAAAAACCAGAGAAAATAACTTAATTGGTATGCTATTTGAGTTTTTTTTTCCAATGGCACGAAGCTGCTATAAATTATACATACTGAATTTCTCTTCTCTCTAACCAGGCAGCTCTCTGCAATCTTAATCAAACTGCACTTTTCACAATTTTCTGTCTTTTTTTTTCTTGATAGTAGCTGTGAAAACCTCATAATCTTGACAAGTTAACTATGTGTTTTCTTGGCTCCCGGTCGTAATAGTACGACTGAAATAACAGCAAAAAGCAAAGCTCCGAGTGCGGCCAAACAGTAGGGGGAAAACATAGGGCCTGTCAAATTAGAGGCAACACAAAGACCCGCTTGTTGAGGAGGGAGGGGGGTCATGAACTCGGGATCCGGACGGAGACCACAGCGTAAATTCTACCCATGTAACACCCCCCCTCCCCGCTGCCTCCACCTCCACCACCTTCCCAAAACACCAAGACGTCAAAGAAACCCAGAGAAATTGGCCTGGGTCTTTCCTCGGCCTGTCAGCGGCCATCCGTCTCTCTTATGTGTCCTTAATAGCATGTGACCACAGCAGCCAGAGGAGGAGCAGCAGCGGTGGAGCCGCAGGCTCACATCTGACCAGACTGGAAAACTCTTTATTACTTCTAACTCTATCTGTCCCTTTTCTCCTCATCCTCCCTCTCAGCAATACCTTCAGGGTGAATGAAGCGTACAAGGATTTAGCTTCGAGTCAGGCTGTAATGGAGCGATACTTTGGCTATTATAACCTCTGACCTCTGACCCAGCATGCAGTTAGACATTTCGCTGTAGGAGTTTTTTCATACCTTGCATTCATAATCTCGTGCGTCTCCCTGGCGACAGCGAGGTCAGCTGGATGTGACCCTGTTGTTACAGAGCAGTTAAAAGCCTCATTAGCGACATGAGTCATGTCCGGACAGCTCCATTATACCAGCTTACCTCTCAGGGTTTAATTAGATAAAAGGCTCATTTTTAACCCTTTCTGCTCCTTTTTTTTATTAGCACTGTTTGGACGTATTATATTTATGATTCCCTTCATGTGGAGGATTCGGTGTGTGAGTATGGGTGTTGAAACATATAAGGATGTACGCCTGTGGATTGGGTAAGTGCCACTGTAGTGGGAGACACACACACAAATTTAGTGGACTCTTCCCGGCATTATCCTGGGCGTACGGAAGGACAAATTTAGACATTGTGAACTGGGAATAAGCAAGGTCACTCTGAGCCTGCTGAGAAGGTGATCAGCGGGGTTTAATGGCATGTCTGTGCTCAGTGTACCCACAATTAGAACAATTTAGGAAGTGTTTATCTCAATATTTGAAAAATATCCGCTCTATCTTTAGGCTTGACGTTTCTGCTGTGGGTGGAGGTGACTATGACTTTGCTTTCCCAGAAGAATTACAGCTATTTTACTATTCTGCTTAAATTAGGCATTGCCCTTTTCCTTTTCAAAGAGGTGATTAAGATAGGATTTTGTCATCACTCCCTCAGCATTATCCACTGTCCAGGCTGAGTCACCTTGCCTACAAAGGAGAAAGGGGAGGCAGAGGAGGAGTGATGAAGCATTTAAGTTCGCGCTGCTTCTGTGAATTTGTCACTCAATACTTCAAAAGTGAGGAGAGACTCGATTGGAGGAGAGCATGTGATTTCTCTGGATAACATTTTACATAATTTACTCGTAGATCTGCAGATTATCACCATGTTTGATTTTTATAGCAGATTTTAGTTAATAAAACTCCAAAGATTTCTCCTCTACCCTCCTCAGTCTTTCTTTTTTCAGTGTGTGCTAGTGTTTCCTCTTAGTTCGTGTTCCTTTGTTTGATAGTTTGAAATAAACACGTTTTTAGGTGAGGTTGCTTGACAGTAACTGCGCCCTGAATTTTCAGTTAGAATCCAATTCATATCTGCAGTAGGTTCAAATGTAATCCGGTTCGAGACATTTCAGTGTAAAAGGCTTTCACCCACTTCTCACACTACTTAATTCAAGATACCTATTCCTATACCTATAAAGAGAACAAGCAAAATGTCATTATGTGTTCAAGTCAGAACTTTGGGGAACCATAGATTCACTATGGCAAAAAAAAAAGAATCTTATAAAGACTGTTGACTGTGCTGAGACTTACTGATTTGCTGTCTGGAAAAACAAAAATGCATCAGTCTTCACATAAAGTATCTGAAATTGTATTGGGTTAGTTAGCTACTTTCTCACACATTGTCACATTCATCAAACTCTTATTTGTTCTTATTTTGAATGATAAACCAGTGGTTGTCAACTTTTTCATGTCACTCTATGCTAAACTGACACAAATTAGACAACTGACCCACATCTGAGTAGAGTTTTGCTTTTAGAAGTGTTATTACAGAAAGTGTATGAAACACATAATCAAAATAGACAAACATTCTGTTATTGTGTAACTTATGGATGGAATAATAGGCAAATTTATTTACCTTTTTTGCTGGGGGCCCTCTGGAACCCCTTCAAGGACAGCTATGGGACCCTGGACCACACTTTGAGAACCACTGACGTAAAATCGCTGCATATGGTGGCAGTCGCTACTTTTCGTCATCAAAGTAAAAAGCCATCAATGCTCTTGTTTCTACTCACTGAAATCCTGAGTAATGTGTTCTTATTAAACAATCATGTTTTTAGTTTAGTTATCGTATCATATAGTCAATTCAAAATAGTCAAAATATCAGAATCAGAATCAGAAATACTTTATTATCCCTTAGGGGAAATTGTTTAAATATATTTAACATATATTTATATTATATACATTATTATATTATAATAATATATAATATATCCCTGTAATTACTTGATAATCATTGCTTACTAAACTGCTCATCTGCATCACCTCAAGAAAAGTTTTTTTTTTGTTTTTTTTCTTTTTCAGAGCTATTGGCCTCTTATTTGAAATAATTTGATGTTGCCTATTAAACTTACATCTCTTGCTCATTTCACACATTCTGTAATTATCAATTGGATAAACACACTTTCAATAAAATTGTTTTTAAAGACACATTAAAAGTTTTATTATTGTACGTCCTTGTCTCAATGCCTGTGAGACAAGCAGACTTAAGACAGCTTCAGTCGATGAAGGTTTTTCCCCTTGAATTATTCTCAATTCATGCAACATCCCTAACATACTGATGTGCTGAGATGCCACAGCATGTTTGGTTTATTGTGTATTTTGATTGATGAGGTTTTTTTGCCGATCGAGTGAACTCTCGTCCTCATTAACATGCAGACACAGCGGAGACGAGCAGGAAGCGTCTCCTTCTCAAGCCCTTTCTCACCTCTTGTGACAGCTCATAGTTATGAAATTGTTCAGAAGTGTAGAGTCAGCAGAAAAGCTCTTCTAAAGCTTACTGTAAGCCATATTTCTTTGTGCCAAGGGGTTGAGTATGTGGTTTTGGCACTGGGCGACTGAGCCACTAGGCGACCCTATCATAAGCATTTTTCGGCATTATGTTATCGTACTGGGGGGGATTGGACTGTGGTTACTGCTTGAATAACCCAAATATTTACTATCAGCTTTCAGTATGTGGTGAGTGGGTGCTGCTGATAGTGGGAGGTCATGTTGGTTTGAGCAGCAGGAGGAGAGGTAGTGAGTCGTGAAGGAGCATAAGGATGTGCATAGAAATGAAGTCTGGTCAGTAATTGATTCAAATGAGCTTAAATGCTCGAAGAACAAAGGATGTACACTTTTTGTGTATTACTGTTGCAAATTTGTAAAATGTAAAAAAAAGACCCTCTTTTGTATCTCCTTAAAAAACTTTTTAAAAGTTATCCAAGTCTCTGGAAGCCCTGAGATCACAAATTGATTTGAAAATACATACATTTTCACCCTTTCTTGAGCCAAAATCTTTACTGTAGCTGCTAAGCTAAACGCCTTAGCATCTGTAGTAGGTGTACATGCTCGACCGCATGACAAGGGTGTAATCACGTCTTTTCAAATCAGTTTGGGATCTCAGGGCCCTTGAATCACACCGGATGAGCTGTACAGAGCCATTTGATGTTTTTATTTTATTTTTTTAACCGTTTAGAACAAGTCCCCATCTACTTCAGTTGTTTATAATAATAATGCTGCAACACTGTTTTGCTGTGAAGCTCCAAAAATGTTCAAAAAACTTCACCCATATTGTCATCAGCTTCAGGGTGAGTAGATAGTGACTGAACTTTCATTTTTTGAAGACTTGTTGCTTTAATTTTTCCCCAAAATACACAAATTCACTCACAGGATCCATATACATGCAGTTGATGTTGATGATGATGTATGATGGGGCTGCCACATAGTCAGGCACCCCCAGCAGTTTTGTGGTTTGGTGCCTTGCTCAAGGGCACCTCTGCAATGCCTCTGCATTAAAGGGATCACATACAGTGGAATGCACTCTTTAAACATCCATCCCCATGGATGCTCTTTTTCTGTTTCAGCTGTTTATCTCTGCTATTGTCATAAATTAAAGTTAAAGTATCATTAAGAAAATCTAAATAAATAGAATAGTCTGCCCGACACCTGCAGAAACCCCCCTCCTAAAACCTGGGATGAAAACCACTGCTGAAGCCCTGTAGCAGCACTACTGTACATCAACTCCCTTTGCAGAGTTTCTCTCCACTTCAGCCCGTCTGTTTCTACCCCACAGGAGCCCATTTATAGACCCAGCGATGAAACGCTCGACATCTCAGTAAATAAGACAAAAGAGGATTTATCCAGGCCACAGTTTCCCTCAGTTTATCAAGGAGAAGTGCTGAAGAGGCAGCTGACCTTTTCCCTGGCATTCCCAATCTGCAGCATCCTCCTTCTCGCTTCTCTCCCTGTCTCTTTCTTTGTCTTCTGCTCCCATTTCCTCCTCATTCCTCCCTCCTTTTTTTCTCTCCTGGCCCCTGCCTCTTCATCCTCCCACCTCTCTTCTCGAGCCCCTCCTGTTTTTTTTCTTTTTTCTCTCTCCTCTCTCGTTTGTCTTCTCTCTTCCTCCAGACACATGTAGAGATGTTAAGGAGGTCATTTTTTTCTGCTTTCATCTGTGAAGAGATTAGATATGAGGAATGGACACAAATCATAAAGTTGACGACACGGCACGCTGTTCACAGCTGTCTGAGTGTGATGGTTTCCACATTTTTTTTCTGTTAGTTGGTGAGCAAGCAGCCAAAGCTTATCCTACTACACTTGTCCCAGGGGATGAAAGGGTCTGCTAAATGCCTGTAATATGAATGTAAAATGATGTTAATCTTCACATCGGTGGGTGTGTCTCCACCTCAGCACCTCATTTGCAGCCTAATCATCTCCCAAGGTTAGATCCATGATTAAAGCAGCATCCCTCTATGCAGGGGTCTACTGCCTCTCTTTCCCCACGGCATCACAGACAGAACACTGCCATCTGTTGATGGGTGGGGCTATTACACGTCTGGGGTTACTGTGCTGGTAAGTGTAGGCCGACATAGAAGAGGCTTCTCGTGGTTCCGAAAGAGTCAAGACCTTTGTTTAAAGGGTTAGTTCACCGAATTGACTTTAATATTAACATATTCTCATTTACTCTCTTACTGGTGGCATCACTACTTTTGGACAAATTCAACATGAGCGAGTCTTTAAAAAAACTCTTTGATGTGGGATACTACAGATTAGTTTAATTGTTTTGTTCTTTGCAAAAAGGTGAGCACCCAAATGCAGACACAGTGGTAGTGAGGTAAAAAAATCTCAATGCAGGCAATAAATGGCAATGACAAAAAGGCAACTAGGGAAAAGAGAATCCAAGGGAAAACAACGGAAAACTTGCTCGAGGTTTCTGCCTGTTGAAAAGCCATTTTTTTCTCACCACTGTCGCCAAGTGCTTGCTCGTGAAATGTTGAGTCTCTGTAAATAAATTAATCAAGTTGAGATGATTTTTGTTGTGAATTGGCGCTAGACAAATAAAGATCAATGATTGATTGAAAACAAAGAACAAACCCGAAAGTAACGGGGGAACAGAAACTGGAACACAGTTAACTGGGAGCACACACAGACGAACCGACACCACGAGGAAAAACAGGAAGCGCAGAAGTGACACCAGGATGAAAACAGATGAACTGACGAAGACTAAGGGAAAAACACAGGCTTATTACAGAGGGACTAAATAACAAATGAAATGCAGGTGAACAGGAAAGGTAAGACATGACACATCCCAAACCATGACAGTTTTCTGAACCATCCAGTGTTTACCATGGTAAGTTTAGCTGAAAGGGATCTCATAATACTTTGTCTGACTGTATCATATAAATATTCTGGATCTGCTTGTTCTAGCTCTTTATTAAAGCTATATGAAGGTAACACTGGGTGAAATATTCGACTTGTTTACAAAACTCTGTCTAGATGTGTTGCGCAACATTTCCCCAAATTCAACCTGATATATTTAGTTTCTTTGGAAACTTTGGGATCAACAAGAGAATTTGAATCTGTAGGTTGGAAAAAAAAAGTTTGGCTGCACAGCATGGGTTGTGGGTTTAAAGGGGCCCTCCACCAATTTTATGCATGACGTTCAGTTTACTCATCGTGACGAGTCTCTGCTCACCCTGTGACAACAGCTGTATAATGTCTTCTGTGGTTTTGGAGGGAACTTTCCAAAGTTTCAGTGAAATGACCTTGTTGATGTCATCAGGGTTATGAAGGCTTGGGTTTGAACACTTCACATCTTTAACAGAAAGCATGTGTTCCGAGAAAGCATGCGTGTTGAGTGAGACACTATAAAGTTACATTACGGGAATCATAGATTGATTTTTGGAGCTTGACCCATACTAGGGACTAAAAGTCAGGATATTTCTCCCTCTGCTGCCATGAATTTTGACTTTTTGTTTTACAATCTGTCTCTGTCTCAGTCCCATAACACAAAGGAAGACCAACATTGGCTTCAAGACGCTAATTTGCTTAAAAATGAAAATACTGAGCTATCAGGAATCTATTGATTCTACAAAAGTGAATTTTTGATAGTGGATTTGAAGATTTCAATTAGTTGTTTGGTCTATAAAATTTCCAAAAATGGTGAAAAACGTCTATCAGTGTTTCCCAAAGCCCAAGATGACATCCTCAAATGTCTTGTTTTGTCCACAACTCAAATATATTTACTTTACTGTCACAGAGGAGTAAGAAACCAGAAAATATTCACATTTAAGAAGCTGGAACCAGAGACTTTCGTACTTTAATATCTTTAGAAATGTTACTTAAACAGATTAACTGAGTAGCAAAGTAGTTGCTGATTAATGTAATAGTTGACTGGAGTAATCGTTGCAGGGATAAATTGTATTTGGGATTCTTTGTTGTGGATTTAAGAATTAACTCTTAAAGTTACGGATAGCTAGTGCTGGATAAGAGTTAGTTAGTTTGATGTATTGTTTGAGTACGTGTGGAGGTAAAAGTAGCAGTAGCTGTTCCCAATGGTCACATTTTCTGACACTCATAATGTTTCACCTGGTTGTAAACATGAAAAGCTGCAAAAGTAGTTGTGTAATTGATGAAAAAAGAGAACTAAGGAGAACTTCAAAATGTGTCAGTTTTTGAAAGTTACAGAAGTAGTAAGACAAAACCTCACCACTCAGAAGCTGGTTGACCATCAGGCAGGAACTTCTGCTGAATGTACCAGCACCTTTAACATCATTCTCTCCTCAGTGGATCCAATTCTTCTCTTATAGAGAACTTTTCTGCTTCTCTCTTCTTAAATTCTCAAGAAGAGTGCTACATATGTTCTCAGGCAGTGTGATTCATAACTCCTACTCCTCTTAGTCTAACTTTTTATACTTCAGCGTGTCAGCACAATCCTTTCATGTAAAACATGGGCTGTTGATATTAAAAGGCTTTGGCAGGAGACAAATGTTCTAATTCCAGGCCGATAATGGGCTGCGAGCAGCTTTGGCAGGACCGAGGCCTCTGTTTGATGGTCCCTGGTGGTTTGTCCTGGGTGCCGCTCAGGCCACACCAGAGGCTGGGCGGGTGGGTATATCAGTTTGGCCGCCGGCAAGCCGATCAGCTCGACACCTCGTTAAAGACCCGGCTTCCGAACCCACACACCATCCCCCGCTGAGCTGCTGCTTCAGCTCCTGATCCGGTTTCACTCAACCTCCACCGCAGCGCGAGTGTTCAGGGCATTTTTCATGCCACGGCAAGAGGAATAATGCTCCAGAGAGGCTTGACTCACAATTTTTATTATTCTACTCAAGTTATAGAACTCCAAGGTCTACAGCCAGCAGTGGCATACAATCCAGTCTTTTTATTCAGTGGCCGTGAACTCCCTGCTTATTGGGTTGTGTGTGTGTGTGTGTGTGTGTTTAAGCCATCAAAATTATGTAAAGTGCTGTATATTCACACAGACAGAGGATTTGCCTCCTTGTCTGGCTTTGACCCACACTTGTTCTGCTCTGGTTCACTCCACTCTCACTGGACATGGCTGCCATTCATGCCCCTCTCTCTCTCACTACCTCTCTATTTGTCACTCTACCTCGCTCTACCACCCAGCAACATGTTTTCCCTCACGTAAAGCCCCTATCCGTCTCCTTTCCCCTCACTGAGGCCTCTTGTGGTCTCTCACTGGCTACCTCCCTACCTCTCCTGCCCTCCCAGCGATGACGACGGCCCCGGCCATGTTCGGGTTCAGGTTGGGGTCGTCCACGGTACGGTAGGCCGGCACTTTGCCAAGTCTGTGATAGACTGCACTGTTCCTCTGTGCAGGAAAACCACCATCACTGCTGCAAAACTGATTTTTCTCACGAGGTGTTGTGTGGTGGTTCGTTGCAAAATTTAGCAGACTGCCAAATGCATCTCAATTAGAGCATGGTTAATAAGGACATTAGTAAGTCTGACTTTTTCAGGTAAAGTTTGAGGTTTTCCATAGATGGAAAAAAAGACTCATTTCTGTGACAATTAAAAAAAGTGAAATGTTTATGTAAAATGTGTTGGATGGAAACATAGTGTCTATCTTAGTTTCACCCCGTCTCTGTTCCTCCCTGCCTCTCCTCTCTGAACGCTCCTCCTCATGCTTTGTTCTCCGTTATCCTGTCACTCTTCACACAGAACAAAACACATGCTTGATAATGCTCGCCCCTTCCCTCTGTGCATTTCTCTCCTTTGTTCTTTCATCTCAGTCTGCAAAATTATTTTATTTCGGGTTGTGCTGGCTGAGAGCCACCGCATTTGAAACAGGGCAGAGGGGCTTTTGTTATCTTGGTCGCTCTGAGAACTGGAGTGATTGGTGCGTTCTTTGATCCCAACTGGTTCGACCTTGATGTAATTAGCTCTTGTAGGTCAGGTAAGCCGCCATCCACAAGCATCAGTATTTGCTTTAACTAGTAGAGTGGTTAGTCAGTTAAAATAACTCACTGTTGACTTTCACTGTCACACTGGACACGAACAGTGTCTCCTGGTGAAAATCCTCGTTATACGGACTTGTTGCTCCTTTATACTGTTTCACCTGGCTTCCTCCTTTGCTGCTGTAATAATTACTATGGTCACTAGAGGTCCCCACCTAACAACAAACGTAAATATGGATTGTAATACACTACTGACACAGTCGACCCATATGGTCGTTTTTCCGCTGAGGACAGCCTGAAGATATGTTGTTATGAAATATATAGAATATTGACGAACGTAATGGTTTACAGTTGCACTTTAACAAACAAATTCTCTCTGATTGAGTCCTCTGTGACCTTTACTAAACTCGCTTTACTAAAGGTCTGTGACTCATGCGTCTTCACATGGGGCCCACGACTTGAAAAAGCTTGTAAGCACCTGCTTTAGGAAGCTGCACTAAGATAAACAGGTTATTGAGGCTTGTCAGTAGGCAGCAGTCTAGTCTGATGTTTTCCTCCAGCATTGGGGTTGAATGCAGGTCTTGAAAAAGCTGTCTGAGGGTCTAGACAGACAGAGTGCAGCCATTGTCGCCATCTCTTACGGAGTCTTTTGAGAATGGTGAGCATTAGTTACAAGGGACATGGCGCCAGGCTTGAGGAGTGACAATCTAAGAATTGGCTGTGTTATCACAGTTACCCTTGATCTTTTCCCTCCTTTGCAGTATAATTTGAAAAACCTGCCAGGAATAAATCAGAGGAAGAAAGAGAAAAATGTCCCAAATTCCACAATTCTTGTCACTCTTCCAAGGAGCTGGCATCTTGTAACCATTGGTAACCAACAAACAGTCTTACATAGGCCTAAATCGGCTGCTTGGGAGAGAGACACATCCCAGTGGACCATAACCTGTCGGAAAGAATCTGTCCGCCGCTTCGACAGAATGAAAAACAGCAGCTCCCCTAGAATCGTATCCTGACAGGTATTCCCATAATGGGGGAAATGTCCAAGAAAGCTTCATTCATAAAGTAGGAGCAGTTTTACAAGTCCCCCTTCATGAATTTTCTTTCTTATACTTCACTTTTATGCTGTTGACAATTTTAATGCTTTCCATTAGAATCAAATTAGTATATATCAGAGCAGAACTGCGGTCTTATAAAAACCTAATAGACCATGATTTCTCATAGTATTTGATTGTTGCTTACAAATTAGGCTGCTGGAAAATATAGAAAATAACAGTGAGCTTTATTGGATTTGATTCAAGAAGAACAGGAATCACAAATCTTTGGTCCTTTTTGTGGTTTAAACTTTGCAACAGCCATGAGTAGGAGGCTTCTTTCCTACGAGTGCCACCCAAGCAGCTCTCTTGGTATAAGAGCAAGACAGCAAAAACTTCTTTTAATGTTATTTATTAGGCATGTCAAATTTCTGCATATTTATTTATTTATTTTTTTGATCATGCTTTCTTCATTGAGTCATCAAACATTTGTAACTGCATTCCACTATAGGTCATTTATGACAAGATCTTTCTAGTGTGTTCTGTATGGATTACACAGGAACAAACCAACCAATCAACAAATGGACATGGATGAAAACATAATCTCAGCAGTCAAACAGTCAATTTTATTTTCACAGGCCAAAATTATAATTGGATTGCCTCGGTGGGCTTTTCCTTGTTGCCTCACAGCAAGACCATCCTGGACTGGAGGCATGGCCTTTCTGTGTGGACTTTGCATGTTGTCCACATGCTTACCTGGGTTTCCTCAGGGTACTCCAGTTTCCCCCACAATCAAAACATGTACATTAGGTTAGGTCTCCAGTCAGTGCCCTTGACCAAGGCACTGGCTAAGTTATAAAGTTGGTCCCTAGGTGCTTCCGTTGGCTGCACTTTTGGGATAGGTTAAAATTCAGAGAACCAGTGTATTGTACAAACACTTAAACATTTGGCCAAGAAAAGGAAGAGGTTGTGGTGAAGCTTGCTTGCTGGTTGGTGAAAACTCTCTCACATGAAGTCAGATGTGCTCCACGCCTATCCATTACCCCAACCTCCTCAGAACACCTCACTTTTCCATCTTACTACATAAACAGTAGGGCACTCTACATCTTGCATTAACCTTGGCACTGGACGTAAATTGTGAGGTGCGGAATTGTCAAACATGGACATAATTCCCAATTCTCGTATAACTTCCATTTGTATCAAAGCACAAAACTTAAGTGTTCTACTCCATGCATCAGCCATAATTTGCATGCAAGCTTGCAATTGGAAGAACTGACCATTGTGTTGGCGTCCATAAGTGGTTGACCACAATTTACAACTCATACTCCAAAAGCAGTAGGCTACAGTGCCAAAGGAAAATGAAGAATTTCTTCATCGGAAAACAGCAGAGAACATGACCTAAAGAAATAGAAAAATGAAACCATGTAGATCAAACAGTAAAACTACAATCAACAGGGCAAAAAAGCTAATTTCTTGACCCTGTTTTCACTTAGCATGTGGCTAACACCTTCAAGGAAGGTGATATCTCAGTGCATTAGCTGCTATCTGTGCATCTCCATGTATTTGTTTTTTTTCCACTGCATTTTTCTTACCTGAACACTGTGCTCTCAGTAGGAACACATGTCAGACCCTCAGGGTGTTCTCTGTCCACACAAGTTACCCTGCCTGCTGCTATCGGATTGTGTCAGCGAAACCCTAAAGGCAAACACAACCCCCCCTTTTTCCATCATTCCCTTCTTCATTACCCCTATAGGACCACCTTCCCCTCACCCCAACCCCTTGTCCTTCAATCCTCACCTATGTTCCTCTCTATCTACTAATTTATGATCTCATCTCAACTCAACGCAAACATTCAAGGTGTGTGAAAGACTCTTTGTTCACACTCTATGGAGCCATTGTCCTCCATTAAACCAGCTCCGTTCACTCTCACTCAGCTCCTTCTTCAATCTGTATTCCAATCTCAGAGGAAAGGGGACCTGAGATTCACCTCGCACAAATCTTCCGCTCATTTTACCAGCAGACGGTTTGGCTCTTATTCCATACGACTTCTCTCCGTCCTCTCACGCTGGGAATCTTCACGCTCGCAGCTCAGGAGGAAATCCTGTCTTGACGTTTGTCTCACAGTAGGAGTTCACCCATCAATTACGCTGTTGTAAATCCAATCGGCACTGAACTATGCCAGACATGGACACATTAATCAACAGGGCTTGAAAGGGAGACCTGCGCTTCTGTTTTTCTTGCATAATTACTGCCTTTTTGGAATTGGAGGCAAGGTCAATCTGTTGTATAACTAAACACATGTATTAGACGAGGAAACCTAACATTAAGGGGCAGATGCTACACTCATGATGACACTTTTATTGGTATTCAGGTGAATAACAAAGTAAATTGATGGTGTATTTTATGAGTTGTTTGTTTTTCTTCGTTGACAGTGACTCACTGAGGTTTTCGTTCAAGGTGCCCGCTGTCGAAAGTCGCTGCCTCAGGGTGTGTGTAGGCATGTGTGTGTGTTATGTACTCCTGCTGGTTGTGGCTAATGTGTGTACACTTTGGAAGGAGTCCGTGCGGTCAGATCGGGGAGGACTGACATGCCACCATTGTGCTGATTTTTATCAGCCTCATGTTGAAATTAGATGCGGTGCAGTGTTCAGCCTGTTTGAACTGATGAGATAACACACGCCTCCCAATCCTCCCCCCGCTGAGGTTTGAGAGCTCTGATCCCGATCTGATCTGGTCGGGAGTGAATGGGGTGAAAAATTATGAGCTTGGTTCACTCAAGAGCTTGTTTGTTTTTGATCACAATCAAATTCGGCGTTCTTTTAGCAGCATTTATTAGCATTCACTGCTCGAACTTTCATTTAGCTAATTGGATTGGAAGCAGGACAAAAGGGGAGATGCATGGGGGAACACAGAACAAAAAACAAAGATAGGTAGGAAATTAAATTGGAAATTCAGGTTTATTATCTCCGGTGGGATGGGATGAGCCTCGAACTGTGAGCTAATTCAGTGAGGTGTGCCAGAATGAAGTCGCTGGGAGATGAACCTTCAGCAACTATTTAAACGTGTGTGTGTGTGTGTGTGTGTGAGTGTGAGTGTGAATGCCTGGCACGGGTCACAACCCTTCTCTATCAGATTTGCTCCCTTCTCACTGCATGCATGCCACACAGCGAGCAGCGATCCATGTCCCTAATGCTGCCTGCCTGTCAGGGACCCTGGAGAATGAAGGATTATCTCCTCACCCAGACTTTTAACTTGATATCGGCAATGTAAGCTAGAAGAAATACAAGATCTAACTTTGATTTAGAATAGGTTTTTGTAGGGTAATCCTGGTGATCCTGGATTGAGCCTGTTGAGCAAATGGAGAGAGTGAAGTACAGTTTCTGTCCAGGCTTGATGTTTGATGAACATCAGAATTTGCTGATGTATTGGATGTGATATCGAAAATGACGCTGGCTTAGATCTATTTTGGAAGACCCTCTTTAGGCTTTTTTTTTTTTACCCTATCATATATCATCCCTAGTCATTTTACAACACCAGAGTTGTATAACAAGATGTGTGTTGTAGTCGCGTTATGGTCTAAGAAAAAAAAAAAGCTGGAGTGTTGAAAGAAGTTAAGTGAAAGAAGCCGATATGTAGTCTGGTGGTGTGGCAGCGGATACTTCTGTATCTTTTGCCAGATAGCAGCAGGGTGAACAGGCTGTGGCTTGGTTGGTTGGACGTTCTGGATGGAGAAAAGTGAGACTAACAACTGATATAACTGTACAGAATCAAAGCCAAGCCTAAGCCATACCATTTTCTTTTCCTCCTCTCCAAAGTTTATGGCCAAACTTTGAGTCTGTTCAGCACACATCTTCTATTATCTCGCCTTAAAGCTTTGGGGTGAAACATTAATTCTTTTTTGACACTTTCTCCTCACCTGCCTGAGGTTAATTTCCCCGACCGTTCCTCTCCATCGAACAAATATTCTCTCTCTGCTCTTCTGGCTGCTTTTTTCATCTCTCTTTTTTTCCTCTGAACTTTGCTATCTGGCTGTGGAAGAGGAACCCGAGGTGGAGCAGGCCAGCAGCCTAGAAGCTATTTCTCAGAAAACAGAGCTTCCTAAACCCTGTAATCTTTTTTTTATAGTGGTGTGTGTGTTTGCACTGATGTTCATGTGTCTACTCAAAAGTGTGTAATTATAGTAGTAGTTGTTCCCCTCATTACTGTAATCCTTCTTTGTTGGTGCATATTTTTTATTTCTTTAATATTCGACAAAAGGATCAAATCTTGCTAATTCTTGAAACTACATCTTTTTTTTCAAGCTTTAATCCTAAATTTGACGTTATCCTGCAGCCAAAATGTCACAAATAAGATTGCACCGAGACTGAAACACTAGGAAAAGATTACATGACACATGACAAATGACTTCCAGTAGCTTGAGTGTGTGTAGCTCCATTGGGATTAAACCCTGCAGTAGTGCTGCAGCCCTCTCAGTGAGCCATGGGACCAGGCTCTACAGCAGTTCATGGATCACTAATAATAATTGAGTTTATACTGTGGAAGAGGGAAGCTTATCTCCAGCCAGCACGCACGGCCAACCTGACCTCAGACGTCATGTAGCCACAAGAGGGGGGTGTAGAGAGGGGGCAGTGGTCAGTCTGGGTGGGGGACAGTTACATTGTGTGTGTGCATAGATCAAAGGGTGTAGTGTTGTTTGACAGATGCTGTGATTTCAGTTCACTGTCTTGCACTGAGCTATTAGCAGCAGCACGAGGTACAATCTTGAAAAGCGAGCAAAGAGCCTTCGTCTGTTTTCAAGGTATATATGCCAACAATTAAAAAAATGGCCGCCAGCAGCTTCTTTCATGTTTGAAATGCGTAAAGATAAGCATGGCGTTTTTCCCATGCATCAAAAAGTTTATTTTTCTAAGAGTGAACAATGGGACAACTTCTGAAACAATAACAGCTGGTAGTAAATACTCTAATAGTAACATTCCTGATGATAAAATCCATCTGTGTGTTTGGAGTTTTGACAGAATCAGTTTCATCGTTTACACACAAGTGTTGCTTTTTGGAACAAAGTCCTTCATCTGAGATCATCAAGAATCACTCCAAATTTTATGTGGAAATGAATCAAAGTGTTTCAAAGCATGAAAATATGGATTGAGATGGAAATGAGTTGCAGACCTCTTCCATATGGTGCACATGTGACAAAAGTCACAGCTGTGTTTCTGAGGCCACATCCCAACAAAGAGAAAGAGAAATATTGTTAGGTCAGTGCTTGAAGAGCTCTGCGGAAAAAAGTCAAGTTTAGATTATTCTTTGGGTTTGTTAGAGTTCTGACGTTGATAATGTTACTATTAAACTGATAGTGGTGAATGTGTAAGATCAGAATGATAAGCAATTTGCACATTGATTAATGAATGTTGGCGGTGGTAGTGGCAGTTTTATGTGACATGATTGGAAACTGCAAAACAAAGGGATGGAAAATAGCACACATACACTATACTGCCACATGTTGTAGTAAATTATTACACTGTACAATTAATTTTTTGTGCCTTTCTTCTTTTGAGATGCAATTCTGCAAGGCTGTAAGTTCTGATAGAGCCCGACTGATATACTGAATGGTAGATGTCATCTGCCGAAATTGGCCTTTCACACTGGCATCGGCATATGAGTATGTTGTCCCATATGCAATTATATGGAAGCATTTCTTTTTATAGATTATAATGCAGAAAAAGAAGCTTGGAGCAGGGCTCGGCAGTATGACTTTAAATTAACTTGACATTTTGAAATGTCCTTCATAATTGCTCAGATTTATCTACAAATCAAATATCATGATGATTTTAGGGTTACACAGTTAGATTTATGAAAAATAATCATAGTAATGTTAATAACTAATTGGTTAAGGCAAGTATTAGAACTGGTAAGTTCAGAAAATTACCTAACTTTACTGTAATGCAGCCTTCAAAACCAGGATGAGACAACAATTTTGTCATATCACCATATAACGATATCCAAAATGTAATATGATAAATAGTCTCATATCACAATGTATATATGTATCGTATATATTGCCCAGCCCTGGCTTGGAGAAATTATTTAATTCCCAGTGAAGTTTACCATTTCAGTGCACAGAAGTTTTTTGTTGAACTTCAAAATATACTGCCTCCATTACAAATCTTTGTCACGAGTGTTTGATAACCACATTTGAGGGATCATCGCAAAAAAGATCAACAATCAACAAAAGAATAATAGGCAACAACTGTGATAGTCGATCGATTGCTAAAGTACTTTTGGTAGCAAAAACGCCCAACATTTCTGATAAACAGCCTCTAAATTCTTCTGGCTGATTCTCTTTATTATACCTAACAGTAAACTGTATGTCTTTGGGTTTTGGAGCATTGGTCCCACAAAACAAAAATAAAGTAATGTTGTTTTGAATCTGCAGAAAAAGGGTGCAACCATGCCAGAAGTGTTTCATCTTCAAACTCTCATAGCTTCCAAAGACAGGGTTTGGGAGGTGTTGTGAAACCAGTCCTGACCAGCGATGCGTTACACCAAAAATGTTCTGTGTGTGCATTGCAGCAATTTATGATGTTCACGTGTGAGTGCTTCAGGTAAAGCACAGTTGTGTTTTTTATGAATGAGACAAGCCAGACAGCTGCACTGTGAGTTGATTCGGAGCTTCACAGTTTGCTGCTGGCCATGACGAACAAAGAGTGGCCAGTGCAGTATGTAGGTCAGGTCGGTTGTGTGTGTGTGTGTGTGTGTGTGTGTGTGTATAGTGTAGTGTAGTGTAGTGTGTGACAGGGAGATACTTTGACTCCTGAAGCTCTTTAATGAAATGTAATGAAGCCAAGGGAGTAATGACTAGAAATACCTTTAAAACTCAAATGCAAGCAGTTAGACCATATTGCATATAAGTTTTATCTTCTCAGAAAAAATAGGCAGTACAACATAAAACTGTTCACATGGTCCCAACTTAACTTTTCCACCATGTTAGAAAGTTAAGGGCGACGCTACCAGGGCAACAGTCACAGCCATTGTTCTGGTATTGATCAGCAGCCTTCCTGATTTATTTATTCAAAGTGGTTAGAAAAGAAATACACTGTAAATGCACTCTGCAGTTGCCCTCAGCTTGTTATGGTGCCCTTTTAGCATCTAGAAATCGAGCTGTGCCTGTGTTTCTCACTTTCTTCTACCTCAAGCAAGCTAATATCGCTCTTGCACTGTTTGACTGTTTGAATACCGGCACTGGCTAAACCCCACAGCAGCCATTTATTTCAGCGTTGTTATTAACCTGAGAGAAAATGCTTGTATGGTAATGCTGCAGGCTTTGCTCTTTCTATTAAAGCCAGGGCTGCAGGGCCAAGCGCCACTCAGTGCATATTATTCTTTCATCTCTCCGACCAGTCACTAGGTGATTCTGAGGCCCTGATGGGACCAGTTCAAAGGGCCTTGGCTATCAATAAATAGACATTTGGACCTCGATGCCAACTTATTACATAATGCTGGAGACCTCAGGGCAGCTGCAGGCTGGTGGGGGGGCTTCACATCTCCCCCTTCAACCCCCGCGGGCTGGCTGCCATTGTTACCCTGGAAGCGTGTGGCAGTCTGGCTCTGGCTCACTTACAGCAGGCTCAGTGCAAACAACTGGTTGAGCCCTGAATGTAAAACAGCCTGGTGTGTGTTTGTGTGTGTGTGTGTGTGTGAGAGAACAACAGGGACGGGGTTGCATATTTTTATTTACCGTTGTTGCCGGTAGATTTGTTTTACAATTTTTGTATGCATATGTGTTTATCATCCACTTGTCTGAGTGCAGACAATGTCAAACTCTTGTTTATTTTGTAAGCTATCTGCTATTGTGAGTATGCTGTATCTGTGTGCATAAGTGTCTGCGTGTTTGCCTGCAGCCCCTAAACCGATACCTTGTTATTCTGATTTGTTGTTTTTTTTTTTAAGTTTGAGGCAGCTCAGGGCAACAGCCCATTGCTCTAAGCGATGATGTGTGCCAAGGACATGGCGGTACAGTCTAGTGACGATGAAAGATTTAAGAGTGCACGAAACAGAGTTGACACAACTCTGCAGGTCGACCTCTGAGAGCAGACAGGCACTGATTTTTAAGAGCAGACTGAGATTTGTGTGCGAGGGAGGACAGCATTGTGAGCGTAACGGAGGATTTGAGCATGCGAGAGGAATTGTGTCACTATTTGAGCCAGCCAGTAAGGATTCTCACGCTCGTAATGATCAAAGCTGCTCACACTCACTTTTAGCAGCCTGAATCCACTTAGCTCAAACTCAGAGCAGAGCACCACCAGTTCAATTTGACCTGGACATGAAGGGTCATCCTGTGAGACCCTTCCTTCTACTTTCAGAATGAAAACTGGGACAGTAATGTTTTTTCAGCCACCTGATGGAGACAAAGAAAAGTGTTTATTTTTAATATCTACTCAGTGTTTCCCACACATACACTTTTCTCAGCCACACGCTCAGAAAGACCAAAATACAGACTGGTTGGATCTCAAGAATTTGGCACAATAACAGCCTAATAATCTCAAAATAGTCTCCTTATAGAAGAGCAATATAAGCCAACTTTTTTTCCTTGTGTAGACTTTAACTTTGAAATCAACATGACACCCAGATGTGGTTGTGTCCTGTTGCAGCTCGTTGGTCAAAAATGGTTTGCAAGTGACCCCTTGTGATCTCAGGTGCTCAGAAGCTGCCATAGCATGGGAAGAAAATTGAAAGAGTGGACCCAAAAACGAGGACGAACATGATCAGAGTTGCACTCTCAAATCTGATTCTTTCCAATTCTTACAAATCCATGCGTGTTCGCTCTCAAATGTTGACCAAGTGTGAATTTGTTCTTAGCTTTCTCAAATCTGTAATCGCATCAATGTACTTCCATACAAGGATCTCCATACTACTTTGCATGTGCCACCACACACACACACACACACACACACACACACACACACACATAACACACTCGCATACATACACATTCTTGCACAAACATCAAACCTTTGCTCCAGTGGAAAGGCCTGAAAATTCATAAGAAAAGAAGATGTATAAGATGCCAAAGTGAGCTAAATAATGTAGTTTTGATAATTGATAGAAACTGAGAATTGTGAATAATTACCAACAATGCATTTCCCTAGAAATCCATAGTCATATTCATGCAGTGCTGCTTTGAAGTGTCTCGTCAAGGCTCTGAACCATGTTTCATAAATCACTGATCATCCACCTGCAGCAGTTTGCTTGCTCTCCTTCATCAAACAGCCTGTTCAGACAGCTCTCAGTTCTCCCTCACCGCCCTGATCCTGTTAATCTGCCAGTTTTTTTCTCTGAGCTCAGAAGCAAACAGCAGAATCACAGGCTCATGTGTCGGTCTGAGTGATGTTGCTGCCTAATGATGGCACCACAGAGAATGTCAGAGGAAGTGACAGCAGTGAGCATCTTAGTGTCAACAGGCTGACCACAGAGTCTGTGAGATGACAGTTGAAGTGTATCACTTACAGTGATAGCCATCGAAGCATCCTGTCTCCCACTCTGCATCTGTCCTGCGACTGTCCTCTCTTTCATTCGGCAGGAGACACACTGGCAGCTCTGATTGGACATTAGTGGGATTCTAGTGGGATATACACACACACTATAGCTTAAATTTGAGAACGAAGAACAAGGATGCAGTAAACTGTTGACAGCACGCACATGTTGACCAACCCAATAAATCTGTGATGCATTAAAACTAAATTACTTCAAGGTTTTCAGGTGTTTTTTTTTAAACCTTAGTAGCACCAAGCCATTTTGTTTGTTTTTTTAACTCTATTTCCATCAAGCTGTTCTATGTTTTCTAACTCTGGCACAACTGAGTTATTCTATGTTTTTCTGGGTCACTGTGTCTCAGTCTGACCATAAAAAGCAACCCTGACTCCACCTTTTGACTTGTCACAGTAGAAAAAGCACAGGTGTTAATAATATCATCAATGTTGGCTGGATTCTATTTAGCTATTTCAGTTTCAAGGCCCTAATATGTTTTTATGTTCAGGCTCAGTGTCACACTGTTATGACTTACATGACCTACGTGACCACTTCCTGAAAATTTGCAAATGCATGAATGCACAATAGCACCCCTAATGTTCACTTGATTACACAGATCCTTGGTTAATAAAGTGGCATTTTCAGGCTAGGTTTTCTGTATTTTTACTATATATCCAGGGAATGTAAATCACTTTTACTGATTCCACTGACAGCCAAAAAGATTAGTTTCGCTCGATCACAGAGGTGACGACACTAATGGGGAACTATAATGAAAGAATATGCTCCATACTTTCCTAACCAATTCTACCGCCTACTCTCTTAATAACCTCTTAAATGTCTTTAATTTTTCTAATGACAGTGTTTGCCTTTGTTGCCAAATAGACTTTTAATACAGTGATTGATTTAATGATGAGGTGGAGAAGGCCCCTTTTACTTGTTAGTACCAATTCACTGTTTGACATAATTACTCAAGACCATTGTTACGTAACTGTGATTCCCTGAAAGGACTGCAGGTAGACGAGCAGTGACATGTTGTTTCAAAAATAGGGCAGCTGCAAAAGCAAAGTAGCCAGTGTTTGAACGTAAATTCCCACGCTTGTAAAATTTTTATAGGAGTTAAAGTACTGGATTTTTACTACTGGAAGCTTTGGGCTAAAAATGCCCATGGGACTGATGAGAAAGCATCTTTCCTGAATTCAAAGAAAACCTAAAGCAAAAATAACTTATTTTGCTTCCTTTTCTCTGGTCAGCCTTTTCCTCTGCCGTTGCACAACCAGCGCCAACAGGAAGGACTCTGGTCAGTGTTTTGTTGATGTTTTCATGGCCCTTCATTAGGACCAAAGCCAGCCAGGTCCAAACAGTAGATTAGCAAAGCAGCCCAGTGACATATGACCTCGAAATGAACAAGTTACAAACCACAGATAGTAACTGGAAGGCCCCACACTTCTTGGAAGCACTGATGAAAAAAGTGGAGGAAGCTAGAGGGGAAGCGGGCAGATGTAAATTGGTCATCATTGAACGGAGGCTCTCAGATGTGTGTCAAACTGTAAACATTAAGGTTCAGAAATGGCTTTTCCTTTTTCTGTGTTTTTCTGAGGTCGTTTTTGGGTGTGCAGGTTAAGTATTCTTGAGTAAATGAGTTTATTTGTGTGTGTGATTTTTGCCATAAAAAAAAAAACCTTGATGGCTCATTTTCAAGGCACTCCGGTTCACAATCCTCTCTACTCCGGTCCTCTCTTTAAACATCACAATGGAAGCAGCAAGCAACTGTAAGTGAGTGATACAAACCGGACAAGAGTGAATATAAGTAAAGAAGTAGACTGATGAATCTTTACAAGGAGTAAAATGACAATAGCCCCATTCAGACGGAATTAACATGACAGGGGGACATAGAGAATTAAATATTGATGGGGCACCTTAGTAATTTAACTCATCGACCTGGAAGGCATTTTAACCATTGGAAAATGACAGGATGTGGTCTGTAATAGAAGCGTTCCACGGGACAAACCCAAAAGAGGAAGCCAAAAGCCTCCCCAGGGGAGAGCTGAGGGGGAGGCCCAGAGGGAAAGAATGAGGTGGAGATACTGAGCTAGGTGAATTGGAGTCAAAAGTACCACATAGTCATAACTCTTTAAAATCACACAGACATGGTACACATATTTTTAGATTCAGAGTGACTTACTCTTTCCAAGGATGTTGTTTGTCCGATTTAATGTGGCCTACTTAAAACGTTAAGTAGACATAGGAAAAAATGGCTACCGAACTTGCCCAAGTATCATAAAGTTTTCTTTTGTGTCAAAGTACTCCAGTGATCATTGTTTTTACATCCATGACTACATTGGAAACTGAAATTGCTACTGGCTTATTTGGAATACTTTAAATGGTGGCAATTTGCAAGAAAGTTAACAATTATGGCCAAGGACAACAGCAGTGTCGTCTGTGACTGACATTACAGCAGTCCATGTGATGGCTTGTATGGGTCTTGCTCTTCTGATGGCTTTCATCGTTTCATATCATTCATCATATGTGTCATATTGGTTCCCAGATTGGCCAATATTATTATGTTAGCATGTCAT
Source organism: Pagrus major (assembly GCF_040436345.1). Taxonomy (NCBI): domain Eukaryota; kingdom Metazoa; phylum Chordata; class Actinopteri; order Spariformes; family Sparidae; genus Pagrus; species Pagrus major. Next base: position 6,948,484 of record NC_133228.1, read on the forward strand.
TCTAACAAGCATATGAGCAAAAACATGTTCACAAGAAGAACTGAAAAAAAAGAAGGACACGCGTCTCTTCACATGGACACAACACAGAGATCTTTTCTCCACATCATATCTGTGATCAGAGGTTGTATGTTAACCAGATCACTAGTTCTCTTCATGGGTGTCAATCAACAATACACTAAAGTGCAGTGATGAACACAGCCAAAATCTAATGATGATGGCCAAAGTGATTCAGAGATCCAAAACACTCTAATTTGGCCCTTTACAGTAAGTCTCCTGGCCAGCCTGCTTTCACATCTCCAACAATACTACTGTTATTCCATTTCCCTTCTGCACAGCTCAACAATGTCTGTATATATAAGATTTGTCCCAGGACTCAGCAGGTACCGGCTGTCGCTACTGAATTATTAAACTTGTTTGCTGAAGTTATTAGAAAAAAGAGACAGAGGGGGGAAGATAGTTGTAAGCAGTTTGGGTTTTTTTAATATGATCTTTTATGTGCATTTGTGAATAGAATCCAGTCCTTCCTAACAGTTATCATTTGGTTGTTTGGCATTCAACGAAAAAACACATTCTGCCACTGCTAATGAAATCTAAGCCTTTAGGGAATACAGACAGTATTCATACACAGGTACAGGGTGCTTCTCTGGCTCAGAGATCACTGACGTTGGCACTATTGTCATAACAACCAAGAACTCTGTCCATGGCCCAGATGAAGTCTCCAGTACATCAGTGGGAGTTTCACTTTCATTCAAACGAATTGATCTGTTTGTCAGCTAATCCATAGATGTGTCTCACAGAGTATCATACAGCAGACAGTCACAGAGGAGATCAGTGGACTACAGTGATTACTCCTGGCTTAAGCTTAGTGATACAGTGTTAGCCTTTGTTCATCCATTAATGCCCAACACTAGATAGAGACTGAATACAATATAGACAAAACGATCAACCAATTCATTGTGAAAATAATCAGCAGGTCAATCAACAATGAATGCAAACAACAATATAATAATAAATTATACAAACAATAACAATTAACAATATAAAGGGTGTTTGAATAGGCTTAGAATCACATTTGCTTTGCACTATTGAAAGTCACAAACACACAGACCATGTTGTTCAATACACATTGCCTTTAACTGCCATAGTCATTTCATGTTCACAGTAGGTAAACATTTTCCTGTGCTCATTGGTCATTTAGAATGCCTTGAGGAAGAAACAAGTGTTATCATGGATTGGCGTGGAAAGCAGCTCTCCACCACCCACTGCTGTTTCCCTGCAGCCTTTGCAAGTTACAAGGTCTCTGTGAGGAGACTAACCTAGCATACTGTATAGCCTGCAGGAGCATAACCCAGTGTTAGTGACACCAGATAACAACAACAGCTCAGCCTCGTGCAGCATTAGCATGTCATTCTGGGAGGGAATGGACTGTGGGATCCCATTTTAAGCAGGGATGAGGGATGGAGAGCTGCTCCCACTCGGGGATAGGATTTGCTGCTTCGGGCCCGTTGTTCCCCTAATGCAGCATGAGGATGGAGGCAGCGGCGTGCAGGGATTCAGCTCTGCTTTCCAGCTCTCAGCCTCGCCTGCTGCACTGCCAAACCAAAACCTTTCACATCGTGCCCCGTCTTAACAAGAAGAGCTGTTTGGGTGGTGGTAGTTTTCCCAGAGAGGCTGTGTTCTTCTTTCAACTGCCAAACACGATTGTTTGGCAAATTACTGAAGCCTAACTTTTATATGATGGAGCAAATTCTTTGGTTGCACATAATTGCTAAAACTTACTTGTTATGGCATGTACTAATGTATTTTATACACTAGTTACTCACAACCAAACAGTCTGGTCACATATTAGTTCCAACTGTGCTGATAATTCCCATGAAGCCCAATTAGTCATGCTTTTATAGTTTTTGTTCTCATGTATACACACCACTTAGAAGAAAACATTCCTTTGGTGAAACCGTAAAAAAGCCTTAATACCACTGAGGATGTTCTTTGGAGTGATTATTAGTGTGAGTTAGCTGCTTTATACTGCCTACCAATCACAATACCACCAAAAAACAAGCATATTTATCGCATGTTTTGAATGACATTTAGAACATTTCAGTGTTTCCTAAATTAAAGACCAAATCACCGTGATGTTACACTTACAACAACAGTCACCTCTGGTTAGACAACTGGCAGTTGATTTGCACTGCAGAGATGTGAAATCTGCAAACTTTATTATTTTTTAGTCATTTTCAACCGTAACTGTAACCTTTTAAGATATAAAGTAAAACACGATGGTCTGACCTATCTGATGTTTCTACAGTGCTTATTATTTTATGTACTGCCTTGCTGTCTACCCAACAGTGACATCTCAGACTAGCCTAACTGCAAGTTTTGGTTAGACTCAAGCTGTTATTTTCTTTCGTCTGTGGTCCAACAGAGAAATTAGGTCTCCAACCTAACGTTACTGTTGTTATCAATGAGATATAAAACGAATCAAACATGACTTTCAGATTCATTAGATGGTATATTTTGAAATAACATCATGAAAAAAGTGATTGTATCTGTACAGGAAGTAGTTCCGACCAAGCAGTCTGCTTGGTCAACTAGACATTTAGGACATGATCCAGTCAGCATGGCAGAACACTGAGCTCATCATCAACGATAATACTACCCATTTCCATGACACAACGCTAGTGTTAGCTCAGGTTTGCTGTTTGACTCAAGAGGGGCTAGAAATCATCTTTGTTGCTAGGTAGTTACTAAGGGGTCGGCCTATTTGCCGGAATAGTGAACTATGTAGGTGAACATGTGAGTCTACTCACATGACTAATATCCAGTTATTAGTCAGACCCCATGTATTTCAAGGGAAACAGAGCTCAAACTAGCAAAATAATTGTAGTTTTTTAGGTTTTTTTGTTACAGTAAATGCCCCACAATATGAATACATTTTGATTATATCATTTTATTTTGTTGGAAACCATTATACAGTATTTTATCAGAGCGTGAGAGATACTGACCCGCAAGGTTTACTCGGGTGATGCTTTTGGACTTTGGTGTAAGCACCTGACCGCATTAGTGTTGTGCCAACAAGTCTTTAGGTCAGGAGCAGTCTGTCTAACCACCAAGCAGTGAACTAAATTCAACTAGACTTCTTTCTAAATACATTAACATGCAGTAAAATCTTTTCTTCCATTGCCAAACCAACTTCCCTGCTCAAGTGTCCTTGGCTAAGACACTAAATGCGAACCACCTCCATGTGCTGACCCTGACCTTTGACCACCCAGTGGAGGGGATCAGGAACACTATTAGCAGCTTCATCAGCACATCTTAGACACAGCAGAAGAAATATTGAAGGAGGCCAGTACATATTGTGTGAGCAGATGACTGCTGACAGTGAAAAATGCAGATTGAACCACGTGTTTCCTGTGAACGTCTTCATCGGGACATGATGGATGGAGCTTGCCTGTTTCACAGACGTGACCCTGCAGACGGTGCTTTAATGGCTTTTCAATCAGAAGCCCTAAACTATGGTGTTGAGTTGATGGCTCCAGCCCACAGCTGGGAAGCTTCCACAACAATTTTGTTTCGATACCAATATTCTGACTTTGACCTCTGTCTATAGTGTTATACTATCTCAATACAAATAAGAAAAACCACCAAGCAGTATTACAAAACAACAGATTGCTCTAGTTCCCACATTTGGGCAGGTTTTTAGTAACTTCAGCACCGTGGTTTTGATGTAAGCTGTTCGTCCTTGTCAAGTCTGTCAAGCTAAAGCAGACTGGGATCAACTTCAAGACAAGGCCGACTGTTTGACTCTTGCTGTGTTCTAACTTATCTGACCCTGAATTCTTTCGTCTTCACAGAGCCAGACTAGCTCCGTCTGTTCCAATCCTTTCTCTCCCTACCTAACGCAACTGTTGAACAGATTTATTTTGTGATAGCGTGGATCCGTCCACTCTTACACTACGGGCAACATCATTACACAGCCGTCCACCCCTTTTGACAGGCCAAACCCTCATCTCCAAGAAAAAATAACTCATGTGCTGCAACTCTTTGGACTTGCTCATCCCTCGATATCTGTTTGACACGTTGGAGCTTTCAAATGCCAAGACTTTTGTCTAGTTTGCATGTTTTCCTCCCCTCCAGAACTGCAGATAGGGCAGATATAATGATGGTGTCCAGTTTCCTCGTTGGAAGAATTATGAGTTCTGTGTTCCCATGGATTATCCCTGTCGATAGTTGTCCTCTAGTTGCCTCTGAGCGCTGTCGACTTTCCATTTGAGCGTGTTTCTGTGCAGCCAGCAGATTTTGTTTACCCAGATTATTATTATGATTTTTTTTCCTCTTGTTTTCTATCCCAGCACTGAGTGCGGTCTTTTTATGGTTCTTATAAAAGGTTGGAGTTTGCTTTGAGGCCGCCTTGGTGCTCTTTCGCCAAAGCCACAGCAGATGTGCCGCTTTTGTTCTTCATTACCGATTGGCAGCTGCTCGGCGCTCAGAGCGGCCTGAACGTTTCAGAGACACAATGCGTGAGTGAAAGCTCACCCCTCTAATTAAGTAAATGGTGAGTATTTTGTTCCTCATGTCAGCAGGGGAAACAGAAGAATTATGTTTGGAATAAAAATAATATATTTCTGCTGTTCTGGTGTTATCAGCTGTGGGAAACCTCAGTGGTTGCTCCAGGAACAATGGCTAGATGAAGCCTTGGTGCAGAAGGACGAACACACACACATACCAAAGAGTCACGTCCAAAACGAAATGCATGCGCTGACTCAGACACTCTCTCATTCACTCGAATTCCTGCCGTGTGTGGAGCTCAGTCTGAGGTTTTGGGTGCTGGGACAGGACCTTGCCGCTTGTTTGTCCCACAAAGTCCCCAGAGCCACTTAAAAACTCATTCACTGCCGCGGACGTCTTTACCTCGAAGGAAAACAGCAACACACAAAGGAAGCAAACTCAGGACCACACATGCTTGTGTATGAGGCTATATTGGTGTCCGTTTGTGTCCGTGCCATGGAAAAAAACATTATGGCTGCCAGTATGAGACCTGTGTGCCTTTGTGGTATGATGTTACGGAAGAGGTACCGTGTGATCAAAGATTACTGGTTACTGGTAAATCCTTCAGGATGGCTGGGATGAAAGATTTAGAATGTCTCTCAGTCTTGGGACAGTGGGTGGTTTGAGCTCTTGCTTCTGACAGATGAGAGTTTATGCACCTAGAAGTAGAAAATAAAGGTAAAATGTCCAACTTCAAATTTTCAAACCAGGGATTTGAGGCTTACCTGCTGTAATGGGGTCATCCAGGGTGAGAAAAGACCCTGTGTTTGTCAGCAATAAAACCTACGATTCATGCTCCTCTCCCTTTGCTAGAATCTGGCATTGGGCCTTTCAGAGGACAATAGTTCTGTTTTCCCCTCGCTGTCCCTCTGTTTAGTTTTTGACACTGGTTTTTGTTATGTTGTTTTGTTTTCTCTCCCTTTTGCTGGCCTCTTGCATGGTGCCAACAACTGTATAACCCTTATTCCAAAAAATGTGGATGTTGTGTTAAACATAAATAGAACAGAATGTGATAATTTGCACAGCCTTTGTGACACATATTTCTCTTTTACAAAGTACACAGACATTACATTAAATGTTTTTCTTCATCAGCTTCACTGATTTTTGTAAATACATGCTTCAGCAACTCATTTCAAACATTTTGGGACAAGGGGTAACAATAGACTGGTAAAGTTGTGGAATGCTCAATAATAGGTGACAGTATCATGATTGGGTATGAAAGGGTTATCCTCACAGGAGGATGGGGCAAGGTTCACCACTGTGAAACACATGATTGTATAAAGGATATTACTGCATGAACTTGGGAACACTTCATAAAACCGTTGTTGGGAAATAAAGTCTGTTTGCAAATGATTGCATTCTGTTAACTATTTACATTTTACACAGCAAAACAATTCTATTGGAATCAGGGTTTTATTACTTTTGTTTGAGGTCACACATAAAGTCATTATCTGATCAAAAAAACACATGCATTTTCTCACCCACAACACAATGGAAGGCCCTGGGTTGTATGCTTCCAACTAATCACATATGGTTTGTTTTGTGGGTGACAAACGTTGTGTGCATGTGTTATTATATGAACATTTTACGACCTCATTACCCCCTCACTTTTATTTAAATGGTAAAACTTTCAAAGTGATAGTTGTCCTCGTTTGCTGAAAAAACAAGGTACACTTTTTCACCAAACAACAACCAATCAGACAAGGACACAGAGGCTTCTGGAACAAACAGGCGGATGAAGGGACAACCTGAGCAGTAATTGAATTGTCAGGCTGCACGATGATTAATTAGGTTGTAATGTATGGTCGAGGGATAGGCTGTCTAATCCCTGTTCTATGCTATATGGAAAAACCAGTCGAGCATGCAGTGTCTCCACAACCCGGTCCACCTTTTAAGCTTATGTGTAAAGTAATAAACCATGGGTGAGAAGTGATCTAGAAATATTGACTGTGGTGATACACCCACAGCAAGTGCAGAAGAGATGAAACAAAAAAGGGCTCTAGGAAACATGAGTTGCAAGAACATTTTAGAAGATGAAGGTAGCAACCAAAGATACGACTTAATTGGACACCAACACTAACATGGCAAAAGATCTTACTTGATGGATAATGGAAGAATAAAACTATCTGGGAAAACAAAATGAATGCTGAAAGACACAATAAAGAGGAAAGAAAGTCAAAAACAGAAGCACCCTTGCACGGCAAAAAGGGAGGCTAAAACACAAGAAATAAAGACTGAGTTTGAAGAGAAAATAAGATAATCTTAGTGAAATGATCTGTCCATGCAGTAAGAAAATTGTACTTGACAAGAACTTGAATTGAGTCTGTTCAATCTAGAAATAAGTAGGCTCTGATAAGTGTTCAAAGATTCGAAATGAGAGACAATGCTCGTTTTTCTAATTTACGCGTGATCAGATTTGATACAGCACAGCAATAAGTAAAATATGCTGAATATATATATTTAAATCCAACTTAAAAATGTTGGCATTCTTAACTTCAGCACATTTAAAAAAATGAAGGCCAAGGACTAAAACGAAACAACCCCACTAGACACAAAAGTCATGTTCATGATTAATTCAAGAATATAACATGAATTCAAAGATAAGTACTTGTACATACCTGTTAAAACAAGATGATTAAATCTTTTTGCAGTGTGATACTGGTACAATTTCACATGGGTGAGTGCTCCTCAATGATAGACATGAATCTAAACTTTTGAACCTGAAACTCGATAAGTTTCCCACAGTTATCATATTTCATTTACAGAGGAAGCAGTTTCATGTTCGCTGCGTTCCAGCAGAATTTCGCAATGCATTTTTTTTTGTAATTTCTGCAATGCACCCAGAGAGAGCGGGCAGACCTGTTGGACAAGAAGATTTACTGTCAAAGCTTAACGGGTGTTGAAAAGACACATGGCGCTAATTCAAGTTGGCAGTGAAACAATGCGGTAGTGTTGTTCATCTTCTGTTTTGACACAGCATCTCTTTCTGTTGCCACTCACTGAGTTGCCTACAGCTCAAACTATAATCCTGTGTGTGTTTGCGAATGCGAGTTATTCTGGCAAGCTTCCTTCGTCTCTTGTCGGCTTTTAAAGCACCTGCCAACACACACCTAAAGTACAAAATGTACATTACACAACAGGCATTTCAGAGGAACACTTGTGTCGTCCATTGTCCACTGATGTACCTTGTGACCTCCTTCCTGGCATCCCTCTCCCTGTCGTGTCATAAGGCAGACATCTGGTTGCCAAAATGCCAGGGAGCATTTCTACCCTGAAATGCCCATTTATTCTCTTTTTTTAAACACACATATGAAAGAGCGCGTGTTTACTAGAGATTTTATTTTTGGCACAAACTTACCAGCCTTATTCTAGGGAAAAGTAGGGATAAATTATTCAGGCAGCATGGGGAGTCATTACCCAAAATCTATTCTGGGAGCGTGTTGTGCTCAGCAGCCACTTAAGGAGATGAAAGAAATCTCCACTTTTTTCTTTGTATTTTTATAATTTCTCTGTATTCAGGGACTGTTGACCAAGTATTTTTAAATCAGGCAGGGCCTCTTCTATTTCGCAGCTGCAGTGAGCTTCCCTGTACAACCGCAGTGTTTTGCTGGTGTAAATGGCAACCTGCTGGCAACAAGCATGTTTATCTAACCTTCACGTTTGCACTGATCCCAAAGGTGTACTGCTGTATGGATATTAGATTATGAATGGTAGGCTTGACTGAATATGATATCCAGATTTATGGATATTCTGTTCATAGATATATTGGATACTAATACTGAATATTAGTTTTAAAAAAAACAACCAAAGTTGTTAACGAAATATGAAGAAATTAGGCTTTTGACGTGATCTCAAAGAGGTCTGTGAAAAGTGTTGCTGAGATATCTACTGAAGTTAGCACGCTAACAAGGTAGCTCCTGACTCATAATACTACTTTGTACCTCGAGAAGAGATAGTCCTATAGCTCAGGCCTCCAGAGGTGGGTCAGTTTCTGGTTGTGGTGCTTCAGCGTTCCCCAACGAGCGCCACCCCCATCCCGAGTCTGAGAATTCTTCTCCTGATGGTCAAAGCTCATATGGTAGTGGTGAAAACAATACAAATACTCCCCCAGTGGTCCAAGCTCCCAGTCCACAGTCAAGGCATAGTCAGCTAATATGATTTCTAGTTCACCTAAATGAGCGAACCAGCTAGTTAGCAGCAGTTAGCACTTACTCTGGTTATATCCTGCCCCCTATTTGTTTGGAGTATGAATCCGACAGGTTGCCAATTCTTACATATTCCATTTTTGAAGTTCCTTTCCTTTTCCCATCTTTTTTTCCTTTCCTTCTTACCTCTCATTTTACATCATGCCCTTTTCACTTCTCTCACCTTCTCTGTAGTTTCACTGAGTGCAGGATTTTTTTTCAGTTGCTTTGATCAAGTTTTCATCAAGACAGAAGAAGAATTTACAGTTAGATCAGGTTGGGAAACCATCAGACCCGGACTCGTGGAACCGCCGTCTTTTTCCACAAATACAAAATTTTCCGTCTGTGACATTCTCAACTGAAGTCCTGAGTTCTTTTCCCCTTTGATTGACACAAGCCCCCCATGTGAGGAGAAACCACTGACTGACTGTTTTCATTGGGGGGTCTCAGAGCTCAGCAGTGCTGCTCCGACCGAGCCAGAGTCTGTGGGCTATGATGTTGAAGGGATGTGAAGGGGGTCCTTTCCCACTTATTTAAAAGAAAAACATCTCCGCTCTTGCCTGTGTGTCAATTAATGCCAAAACTCTGGAGATGAAATTCAGCTAATCCCCCTCTGTTTCCTCCCCGTCATGAGCGTTTTGCTCTGTAATTGTTTACATCTGCACTATTCCAAAAAAGCTGTTGTTGAGGGGAAAAAAAAGGCCCTCTTAAAACGTCTCAAGTCCCCGCTGGCCCCTGGATCCTCTGGCAGAGGATAAGAGAGGCCATGCAAACTCCAGCCAAGCTGCACTGCACTGCACCAATGCCAGTCCTCTCGCTCCAAACGAAGTCGTCTCATCAAAGTCACTACTTTTTTTTTTTTTTTTCAAGTTCTGTTGGGGCTGTATCTTTATTCATGTGCAGTAGACAGTGGCCTGTCCTGACCCTGCTGTATGTCATCCTCCAAATAGTCCCACCTGTGCTGCCTTACTTTCAACCAGTCACTCTGCTCGGTAAGCCGATGCTTATTTATCACTCCACTTCAGTCATAAATATACAGTAGGCGTGTTTGTTGGATCATTTGTTGGAGGATGGGACCGGTTGCACTTTCCTTTTAGGTGACACAGTTGATTTATTGCCCATAAAAGGAACTTGGATATGAGTTCCGGTAGAGTGAGATGCTGTTTACTCTTGCACTGAAAACTATGTCGCAGAGGTGATGTATGTCTTTCTGAAAACAGACACAAGACAAGCTCATTTTAATTCATATCAGCTGCAGTAAGAAACAGCACAATGTTTTACCTTACTTTTTTTTTCAATGTTTTTGTCCATGCAGTCGAACTAAGTCTACTTAGTTTGCATCAAAATTTCAGCCCACTCTGACTCCCAATGCATCAAATAGAGTAAGTCCGTCGCTGTAGTTACTCTCTAGCATAACATCTTGAGGTGCCCCTCTGGAGCAGTAGTATAAAAAGCATGCCTAATCAGATTTGAGGTGGTTAGATGGGGCATACACAGGACTTGCAGCTTGAAACTGGTGTCCCCTGTGTGACCAAGATTCAAGACTGATTGTTGATTGATTGTTTTTTCTTTTTCTTTTTTTTTTTTTTTTTAATTTTCTTTATTATTGTTATTCTCACACATTACATTACACAGCTGGTGTTGAATTCTTGATTTACAATTATTGTCAAGAAGAGAGGATAACATCATATCAACATAGCTATCGCCATATAGTTGTGTAATGTTGAAAGAAACAAAACCTGCATACTTTTATATTTTTAAGAAAAAACAAACAAACAAACAAAACTAACTAAAGGCAAACAAGAAAAAGGAACAATGAAGAATCAAAACAGGATGTATGGGTTTATAACAGCAGCTGCATTTAGTTGTAGGGAGACTAGGTATCAAAATGATAAGAGTTCTGAAATACATACACATATAAGTATGAAACACACAAGACCTGGCGGTCCTTCAAACCAACAGGGAGATAACCGAGAGTAAGTGGGTGGAGACAAGTGATTTAGTTTCTAGAGTGAAACTGTGATGTTTGTACATAAGAGACCCATTTTGACCATGTTTTTTCTTTTTCTTTTAGTTTTTCTTTTAGTTTTTGTGCCTAAACCTAACCAAACAGTATAAAATATCTGACTAAATACTTTGATATTAATGTTGCATCAGTATTGTAGGGATGACTATTGGTACTTAATAATAATCATCATCAGTAATGTGGATATAATGACTGAGTGGGTAAAGATGGTACCAGGACAAGTGGAACAGTCTGGTAAGTTCAGAAAATTACATTACGTTACTGTAATGAAGCCTTTAAAACCAAGAAAAGACAACACTTATGTCATATAATGATATAGCAATATCCAAAATCTTAGATGGTATACAGTCTTGTTTCATTATAACGATATAATATGCCAGTGAAAGTAGCCTCAACAAAGGAAACAACAAGCACAGAGAACCTCCCAAGAGGGGAAACTGGGCATTGAGGCAGACTAACAGCTCACTTTATCCCAGCACCCTCTGGGACTTCCTGACTTTGTTCTTCTGGCTTCTACTTAGCTCCTCGGTGTAGCAGTGTGGCTGCATCACGGCCTGACAGGTACTAATAGAAGCAGTCTGCATCGAGGGTACATTTTTCTGCCAAGGCCACTTTACTCATGTCATCTGAGAGGAATTTAACTCCCAGTCTTGATATTGTTTTTAGATTATTCTCAGAGGTATCTGTGCAGGACTATAGCAAGGGATATTTTGTGATTGGAAGTTCTTAAACACTCCGTATACATTTAATACACTTCTGTTCCTAAAATCAATGTTCTGGATTGGCTAAAGGCCTTGGGGACCGCAGCTGTAGCAAGAGATGCGGTCCATACATCTCTCTCTGCTGTATTTGACGATGCTGCATTTCAGGGTGGAGTTCTGAGAACTGACCCGCCTGCTTTGGAAAAGCCCTTTTCTGTCTCCAGGGAATTAGTTTTAATGCTTCTCTCACGCCGAGACATTTACAGCCTTCTTGATTTTCTCCCGGGCCGCTTGGAGCTGGATGAAAGCAGCCGTCTCCACTGGGGCATTTCAGCACGGAGTGAGTGCTGAAAACGTGGGAGGGATGTGGGAGCAGGAAGGAATGTGGAGGAGTTCCAGCACTCGCCGTTCAAACGGTCTTGACTCCGCCCTTTTGTCCCTCCCTCCTCTTTCTCTGAATCTTCCTCAATTTCAGTTGAATTTGCTTTATTGGCTTGACATGAAAGGCCATTATAGCCAAAACCTGAAGGTGAAAGATACGTTTGTTGTTGTGTTTGTGCCTGTCTTTACCTCTGTATCCTTTCCCCTCCCATCATCCTCCTCACCCCCTGCTGTGGTAGAGAGTGTGGTTTACATTGAAGCTTGATGTTTATAAGTTTGGAACAAAGTTGTAGCTCTCTGTTGTGTAGTCCGGCTTTGTGGTGGTTGATAAAGTGTTTTTTGTAAAATATGAAACGAAGCTTTCAGTGTATTGTAGAATTTAGCCACAGGCTGTGCTGAAGCTGCTTTGATTTGGGAGGCGTATACAATCAGCTCTTAAGATAAGTCCAAGTACCATTTTGATTGAAGTTTTCAGTTGCAGCACCCTGCATAGCCCGTCTTCCCAGTGACTCTGTCAAAGACATAATGTCCCATTCGCTTTACTAAATCCTATATTCTCACAGCCCCACTACAGTTTTGGTTTGGTTCTCCTCAAAAATGTCTGCTTAAGTGTCCTGCTGTTATAATCCTGATAAGAGAAGGTACAAATGTTAATACACTCCCTAATGACAGCACCAAGCTTTAGAAGACGCGATTGGACTTCTTCGGCCTTGGCTTTAGACTTTAAGGCGAACAAGAGCTGTCTTAACCCTGCAGACACTTGATCGGGACTGAAAAAATACAGGATCATCCTCTTTATGAGTTTTTGGGGAAAAAAATGTACTTCAGTTTAGTAGTAATATAGTACTATAAATAGAAATAGAAGAGTAGCATCACACATTTTAACTTACATTTGACCTTGTTGCCTCTGTGGAGGAAATGCTCCCACTTCTTTAAGTGTAATTAACCTTTAACCTCTCACTCTGAGGCTAGATACAAGCTGACATATAACTGCAGACACAACTTGAGACTGAAATCCATCAACAGTCTGCTTGGCACGATTTTAAGCAAAGATCAAGAAAAAATACTGTATTTTGTTATTTTCAGTTGACAAGGTATCATTGTAATATATTCCTAAAATGACGGTTATTTACGGTTAATGTAGGCTAAAAAAGTTAAGGACAGTTCCCTTTTAGAGAAAAAATGTAAATGCAACATTATCAGTAGGGCTTAATGTCACAGTTTTGGCCAAGGTTTTGCCTGACAGGCTGGCCAACAATGAGTCGGCCCTCTGCACAACCATCATTATTAAACTAATTTTATTAAATTTAGTGTTAACTAAGCTTTAGTTAATAGTTACTTCACTGTTAACAAACAATGGGATGCTTTCAAATCCATTTATGAAGTAACTGCACAGGTATACAGTGTCAATATCTGTTACAACTTTATATTGGCCATCCAAATAATGTTTATAGATGAACTACACAGTATTCATTAACCATTTACAAAGTATTATAAACATTGGTTGGATCTTCACCATAAACAATTGATTATTAAATATTCTATTAAACCATTTCATTTGTTGCCAGTGAAATAACTATTAACTAAAGTTTAATTAACTATAAATTTGCCGTTTATCAACGATGGCTATTATAAAGTGTTACCTCTCTTTTAGACTCAATCAATGTTATACACAGCATCATCACCAGATTTATCAAAAATATCTTATTTGCACACACACATTTACTATAAATCAGTTTTTTCTTTGATATTCAGGAACCTTTGACTTCATCTTATGACTGTGCAACATGTGTGCTTTTTAGTCAACATTCATTATCATAATACTTTCATTCACAAACCACAACTGACACTGCTTTTATTTCCCATCCCACCACCCACAGACACAGGGACACCACTTGTTGTATTTCTCTCTGCCTCTGGCTGTTCTCATGTCAGAGCCATTGTTGGTTTTTGCTTCATCTGAGGCTTAATTGTATCCTTCCTGGTTTAAATTGAACTCATTACTGCAACAGGGAAGTTTCATTATGAATCAAGGCATGAAAGAGTACATTGGCTGTTCCCTGGCTCAGTGACATGTTTTGCATGATTCAGTGTTTGTTTCTGGAAATGTCTCACAGTCGGATATTAGACAGAGTTGATGTCTCCCCAAAGGCAGAGTTCCCTGTCTGGAGATAGACACATGCACACACACTCTCTTATACACACAAAGATACATAAACACACTCAATCAGTCATGATTCACCAGTCATCAAAAGTAGGCTATGCTTGTCACTTCAGATCTCTGTGTCTGCGTCAATGTGTTAATTCTCATTCCATGCTTTTATCTTAAGACTCAAAGTGCGGTCAACTGCAGCGTTTCCATCACACCCCAGCCACAACGTGCCATATGCGATGCCACACTGAGACAGGGGGATTAAGAGATGAATTAAGTCGAAGCTTTGGCCATATCCTCACCAGTATCACACAGACACCAGCAGAGATGGACGCCTGGCCTCCACATATGGCCATGTCCCTCCCAGCCAGGGCATGAGGCCGAGCTGGACACAGCTAACACACATCTAAAGTTGGTTACACACAGCCACACACTTTCCCCCTCTATGATTCGTCTGGAGCGTTTCTTCCAGCCAGCAATAATACCCCCCCCAGCCACTTGTAAAGCCCTGCGGGGGATTATCCTCTTTCAAAATGTACAACACTGATATTTGTTACCATGTGCTGCTATTCTGATCTGCAGGATTGTCACTTCAAAAACATGAAGTGCTGTCTTGTGGGATCAGAGTGTGGTTTTCATAAAGGCGCACTCATATGGACTTAAATAAGTGCATTGTTAACTCCATGAAATCGGTCAAACATGCATTCCATTTGTTCTGATTATTCCCATTGCTTCATTGCACAATCTTATATAAACCAGAGAGCTGTTTTACTTGTTTCCTGCTGTTTCTATTCTTGTACATATGTGCTCCTTGGCAAGAGATCTATGAACACTGTACACATGCATTTGTAAGTGTTGTATGAAAACATGTATATCTTTTGGAACATTTTTTTTTTTTTTTTTTTTACTATTATTGCGGTTACTTTGATGAAGCCACATAATTGAGGCAGAAATACCCAGCATCATGAGAACACCCCCTCTGGTGTTCCTGCTAAAACAGGGGAAAAATCAGGGTCTTGATTCATATGTTGGCTTATGTGGCTTTATGTTGTTAACAGTTCCAGTGTTTTTTCTCCTTGGTATTTTGCTGTGTTTTGTAGAGTTGTTTTTCTTTCTTTTTTTAAAGATACAGTAACATGTATTCCTGTTAGCATTTTCACCCAGCTGAAATTTCAATTCACTATGTGTCAGGAGTTGAAGATTCCTTCCTGTAGAATGGAAACTGTTGGTATTTGTCAGTGGAGCAAAGTGAGCATTTTATTTATTATTATTATTTTGGCCTTTTCAGGGCTTTACAGGATAGTATACAGGACAGTACAGAGAGATTACAGGACATGGGATGGGAGAGAGGGGATGACACGCAGCACAGGTTGGATTCGAACCACTGCAGTGTTCATTTTCAACAAATAAAATATGTTTAGAGATACAATAGGGACAAAGACATTCCATCTTAATTTAACACAAATTTTAATTCTTGGAATTTCAAGAAAAAAATGCTTGGTCCCTATCATTATAATGATTATTATGAGTTGGTTAATTGAGATAAGCAGTTGGTGGCACTCATTCTCCAGTCAAAAAAACACAATACCATTGCAGAGGAAAAGGGCGCAACAAGATGATGTGATTAAAAGATTGAAAAACATTGAAAAACAGTGTAGGAATCACAATGGAAATCTCACAGAGCACAGTCACAGGGTGCTTAACAAGTACGATGACAACCTAAATATAAAAAAAACAGCAAAAGGGAGGAAAAAATAAATAAATAAAAGCCTACATAAGAATGTGAAGAAGGTTGCATCACTATTATGTGTAGAGCGATGAGGAGACCGTTTTAATCTGCTGTTTTATTTTTTTTCCTCTCTTTAGCAGAGCAGATGCTGACTAGTCATGTGAGTTAGATGTTCGCCACATCAGACTTTAATTGGCAAAAACCACTTCAAGCAAGTGTTTTGTGGAAGTTTTAGGAAGTTTTTACTACATTATTTTTCTCAATTTTGCAATTTTGGGATACTTTAAAATGCACATAAATTGTGTGAAAACAAAGCTAGTGGCTTTAAGCGTTTTGCATTTAAAGTCTTCCTGTGTCTGGAGAACTATATAGTAGCCGCTAACCACTCCCATCCTTCTTAAAACACTGTTAATTGGCCAGAGGTATGCAGTTCCTGCTACCAGGAAACAAATCATCCTGCAGCTTAATTAGTATTTTAGTTGCTTAATTACAGCTAACTGGCTGCTCACAGTTCAGTTGCCCTGAGTCTTCTGGTGGTCCTTCATAGTGACATCCATGGTCAGAGATCACCACCACGTACATTCATTTTTCTCATCCATTTATAAATCTACTGTACGGTCTATCCACATGCATGCATTCAGATCATCCCACAATACATACATCCTGTAAATCTACATTATGTAAATCTTTCCATCCAACCAACAACTGATCAACTGTAATTCTGTATGTGCGTCCATCAGTCCCTCCATCTGTCCGTCACTCATTCCATCACAGTCGGATGTGCATCTCATAGGAAGCACTAATGCCTTCCATCCATCTCTGCTGTGTCTGATGGCCACGGGACACAGCAGGAGGTGTGTGTGTGTGTGTGTGTGTCTGTGTGTGTGTGTGTGTGGAATAGAATGCAAGTGAGGGCTAAAGTAATGTGGCTGGACAGCATGGAGAAGCAGGGAAAGTGACAGATGGTGACGGAGTGATGGGGGAAGGATTGTGTGTCACTAGGGTAGTGCGTCGGCGGGGGGTGGTGTGTGTGCATGTATCCATGTGTGTACATGCTCGTGGGATTATTGTGTGTTTGTATGCTTGTAGGTACTGTAAGAGTGTGCACGCTTGCCTGTTGGATCTGTGTCAGTGTTTAACAGTACGTGTGTGTGTAAATGTGCGTGCGTTAGGGGGATCAGTGAGGCTGAATGGGCTGTGTTGGGCAGCAGCAGACTGGTCACACCCCTCACGCAAGCTTCTGTGATGCATGTTAGACAGAAACCCACTGGTGATCACAAACCATCAACTACACGCTGGACGCATCAACCTCCAGGCTCCGTTTGACTCTTGTATCCCCTTCTGGACACTTTTTTCTGGGGCACGTCAGAGCCTCGCCGTCATGAAGTGGCTGGCATCCGTGCGCTCGGTGTTGGCCGGGGGCAGCCGTAGTGCCCCCGTGACCCCTGCTGCCAGCCCTAACATGCCCTCTAAGGCAGATCTGCGCTCCAAGCAGGTAAGCTGCACATGGAATGACATTTGGATGCTCGACCTGAGGAACAGAATGTTCATGATGATGGTTAAAAACTAGTGAAATGTGTATTGACTTTGGCTATTTCCACTGAAACTTCACTTTTGTACGAATCTGAAATAGCTTTTTTCTGCTTTCTTGAGGGTTTCCCAATCAATTCTGTCGGCTTAATGCTGTTTTTCTGCGTCTAACACACAAGCTTTGAGTCTTTGCCTGCATTGCCTGTTTTTTCTACTTTTATGATCCATCTAATTGCACTTGGATTTTAATTCAGTGAAAATTAGTGCTTTGGTGTATAGACGAGACAGTGTGCTCGTGTGTATGCAACCTGCACAAAATCACTGTCCAGGAATGCATACAAGAAGCCATGAAAGAGATTGAGTTTATTTTGCTTGGATCTCTCGCTTCCCTTTGCTTACAGTGAGTCTGAGTCAGTGTTTCACTGTGCTATTGTATGGAAATGTCTATACACTCCTTCCTGCACCAACTCTCCCATTATGTCCAAACATAATAAAAATACAGTCAGCTACATGTTCTCAAGGTCTACTCATAAATCTGCGGATATACTGCTGGGGAGGAAGTGTGCAGCAACTTTGGAGAGTAATAGGTCATGTGTGTTTGTGTTTGTGTGTGAAACCAGCAGTAGTATTAATCCCTCAGCCTGACCCCACGCTGCACTGATCCTGCAACTATCCTCCAGTATCACTGCAAGCCCCTCATGCGTGATCCTGCCTGAACATAGAGACTCAAACTGAATGTTGAATTCGGGTTAGGGTTAGGGGTTATATACTTGAACTTACAAGCTAAGAAAATCTCAGTTTTTCCAAGAGTTCCTCTCCGAGGTGGAGCAGTAGTTCAGCAGCAGTGAAGCTGGAAATAACTTCTACATGTGTGGGTGCATTTAGCCTACTCTCTCTCGAGCTCATACACACACACACTGGGGGAGCAACCAGTTAGAATTTGTCATGAATATTAATGAACGAAGATTGCTCCATTCAGAAAGCACCGGGGGGCAGCAAAGTCATTACACTCCGATGAGTGACCCCTAAACATGTCCTCTTCGGGGTGTGTGTGTGTGTGTGTGTGTGTGTGTGTGTGTGGTGGCTGCAGGCTAGATACTGGTGCATAAACCTTTTTCAAACTCCCAAGTGTGTTTCAAGTCATTCCTACTAAACTGCCATCCAATAACAACTCTCTGGGTTTTGTATCACCTCTTTGGCTCATATTTACCATTTGTTTCTCTGTATTCTGTCCAAATACAAAACACCCCTTGCCCCAACTACTTAGCCCTAACCTTCCATTTTAGCGGTCACACCTAGGTGTAGGGTGTTCTGATTCTTGTTGGGTTAGAGTGGTAGGGCTGCATGCCCAAACAATCATTTTGGACTTGATAAACTTAAAACTATTAATTCACAATCATAATAATGTTTGAAAGGAAAAGAGATACTTTGTTTCTGCCCCTTTCTACAAGCTCTGTAAATGTATTATTAATTTTAAAATATGTATTTTATCTACATAAAAATGTTATCAATATGACCTTTAACTAAAGTTAGGAAGTGAAGTTACTGCACTTGGTACTTCCACTAAAATCAGTGCAGACTTGCAGAGCAGGAGCACAGGTGGCTAATGTAAGCCTATAAAGCATTACTAGTGGTTAATGAAGCAGTATCCGTGCTTTTTTTTTATAGCCATCAGATAAATGGTAAATGGCATTGTGATAGTACCAGGAATGTCACAGTAACCCAAGAGAAATCATCACAGTTGAAGGTGGCATATTTGTAATGTCCAGTCATGTCTGTTTACAACGCCATCGACAACAGCTGATGACCTATGAGTGTTCTGAAGGGTTTTCCCATTGTATTACATCTTTGTAACTCTGTTCTGTGGGGTAAGAGGGCTCTTGAAAATGAGGGTTAGGGGTAAATTGGAAATGGGATTGAGCCAAAGTCACAGCTGCTTCTGTCACTGTTCAGTCTATTTGACATGAACTCAACAACACTGATCTGAAAGATCAGAAGTGTGGGAGTGTGTTTCATAACAAGCACTTTTATTCACCTGTGGAGTATTAACACCTTTACTTTTTTCAAATTTTTTACACTGTTCCAAAGGACCTCGATCTCAGTCTCTTCAGGTCTCAGTCGTCTGGAAAGAGATGTAAAAGATGTATAAATGATAGCTAAAAGGTCCTTATCCTTAGAAAGTTGAGCATTTCAAAGGGAACTGGAGGCAAACTGCAGTCTCAAGTGATTGTCATACAAATCTAGATATTTAAGATAGGGATAGTGTGTCTACTCATCTTTAAAGATTCCAGTGCCTTTGGGTGGTACAAAGTCCTGAGAACAGCTGAAAGCAACTATCAAACTCAAATGACTTTGCCCATTACTTGTTTCTTTTCATTCTGGTGCGGCTTTGGTGGTAAGCTGCCCTCACTTGTATTGAAAATGTTCAGACGATCTTGTGGAGTGATTACTTCCACATCTAGGGCCCAGACAGGATTTGGGGGCCACGCAGTCAGAGTTTGTGCGTTCCTTCCCAGCCTAATAGCAGATAATGAGGGCAGAGTAATATTGAATCACCTAATATTTACAGCAGGAATGTCTCTGACCAAGGCTCGTGATTGATGAGCGGGTTGTGCCCCAATCATCCAGTCCTAAGAAATTGCTTAGAGCCAGTGAGTCGGGTTGCGATGTTGTGTCTTTTCTCAAACAACCGCAGACAGTGACAGATAGAGCAAGCTGAGCAACTGAGGAGAGGGTGCCAGGTAGAAACTGAAACATTTTCTGTTCACATTTTAGACGTTGAACTTCTCTCCAGACTCATCCACAAAGAGTGCAGCAGGGAAGTAAGCAATCACTAACCTTAGCCAATACTGTAAGAGTCAAAGAGTCAGAGTCTGCACCTTGAAAGCATTCGCAAAAGTGAATGGAAAAGAGAGGAAGAAAACAACATAAAAAAAACGAAATCAATAAGTAAGAAACCAGGGCTTTGGTTGGCTCGAAGAGAGGAATGTAATTTCAGGGGGATCTTTGTAATTTCGATGAAAGCCACATAAAACAGATGGGAACAAATGAAAACCACCCACCAGGCGAAAGGGTAAAGCTATTTTGCGGTTAAAAATTAAACCCCAGTGAAACACTCATCTTGTAAAGGGACAGAGGGGAAAAGAGAAACAGGTTTTAGGTGAAGAGAGCTGGCGAAGGGTGAAGAGCGGAAACACCAGTTCGACCTTGAGCCGCCCCTTTGATTTCCTTATCGGGTCACTGACAGATAAGGAGGGAAGCAGGTTCCCAACAGCTCTGAGCTGGCTAGAGAGCAGTTTTTGTTTTATCGGTGGATGAATGTGCTTTGAATCACTTCCAGCTATCAGCATTTTCCAGTCAGTCACCTGCTTGTGCTTAATCCTCTTCTCAGGCTTCCCCTTCGCCCTGTGAGAACAATATGGTAACACCTCACTTTGGTTTTAAATGATATGGTTGTTACAATTTAATTTGTGTCTGTGAGGTGTTTGTGAGTGGCATTTGTTGACCTTTAATTGTTTCTGTGCTGATGCTCTTGGCTAACATTGTTCATAATGTTGACTCCTGCCTTTGTTTAGGCTTCACTTCCTGTGCAAAAATTGTAATTCTCCGGAAAGAGCAGTATTTAAAACCACCTTTTAAAGCTGGTTATAGATCGTCTCAAAATAGTTCAAAATACTCACATTTGCTATAGTTGGATGGTCTGCTCGATCATTGGGTTTGTAGTTTGTAATCTCTATAAACATAGACAGATCTGCATATGAGTGTCCGTACCAGGGTGTCAGAAGTGTTCTGGTTTCCATTCGCAGTTCATTTGTAGTCTGAGTACTATTGCCCAATCTCATTTGAGTGGGCTTTTTTGCATTGGTGAAAAATTCTGTCTCGGCTATTGACTATCGTCAGATGACAATTAAGACGAAAAGTCATTTTGCAGCCTTCTCTCGTCTCAAGATGGTTAATGGACTGGAAACAAGGAACTGGACAAGGAATTGCAAGTTTTGGCCTGGACATCTGTTATCCAAATGTCCACTGCTATACCAGAAGCACCAAGTCCTCAGATGATTGCCCACGGGTTCTGAGATTGGCTAGCCAGTCCCGACTTTGGTCAAAAATGAATTATCTCAACAATTATTGGATGCATTGCCATTAATGTTTGTACAGACATTCATGGTCCCCTGGGGATGCAGTCTATTGACTTTAGTGATCATTTGACTGTCCCTCTAGAACCATGAGGTTGACATTTATGTTTTAAAGTGAAATGTCTCAACAACTGTTTAATGCCATACATTTTGACAGACCTTCATGCCCTCCTCAGGCTGAATTGTTTAACACTGTCATCAGGCTAGAATTTCCAACTATGGTTTATGACCAAGTACTTGCAAAACTACTGACAATACCCATTTGCTTTAGCTGTACTTTGTGTGGCATGTTAGCATTGTCAGTGCAAGCATTTTGCCATATTAGCATTAGCATTTAGCACACCAAAGGAGTGGATCAGACTGTTGTATGTAGTTTATTCGAACCAGCAATCAGTCTTCAGTCAATCTTACATACTGTGAGAAATGCTATTATTAAAATACCACTATAACATGTGTGAAGGTCACCAGCATGAGATGGACATGTGCAACGAGCCAGTGGAAGGATATATTGTCTTCCTGTGTGCTGCAGCACGTCCTGTCACTCTTACAGTAATCACTCAAATCAACCTGAACTAATGTTTCCACTTTCTCTGTTATGACGGACCAGAGTTGTTGACCCCCATCGCTCTACTGCTCTTCCTTTTTACTTCATTGAGCTTCCTCTGCACCTCACTGCTTCATCGGCTGTCTTCTCCCTTTCCTCACTCGTTCCCTCTTCCTTCCCTCCAGTAATACAACAGCAAATGTAACATCAAGATTTATTTCCTAAAACTCTAATAGACAGGAGGCTCAGCTAAGTTTAGCTGGTTTATCCTCCATACATCCTGGTTCTCACTCTCTGGATATGACTCATGCTCACTCTTACCATCTCACTGGCTTCCTCGAGTGCTGTAATGCTGTCAGTCTTTCTGTATCAGTCTCTCTCCGTTTTTCTCAATCTCCCTCAAGTGTTACACTGATAAATCCCCATTGACTCTCTTTCTCTTAAGTGACTGTGCTGGCACTGTAAAGCCCCATTGACTTGTCCATTAACCTCTCTTTCTCTCTTTATTTTCATCATCCCTTTCTGCTTTAGTTTTCTCCTCTTTTTCTTTTTCTCCCTCCCTCTCTCCGTCTCAAGACCATCAACTGTCTCTCTTCACAGCTGTGCATTGTTGAGAGCTCTCTAAGCCACTTCTCCGAGCATATCGGTCTCACTTCCGCCGCACTAATCAGAGCTGCTGGTGTACTCCACACTTTGAACACACTCACTTAAAAGCTCTGCGCCTGTACTGTTTGACTAAAACAGGCATGAGGGCATTTGAGCTCACTGAAGACACCATTTCTTAACATTGCAGTATCAACATGACCATAATTGAGTACAACATTGCCAAAGCAGGATGCTCAAGGTTTAAATGTAAGTATAATAATTTAGAATGTAAGAAAAAACTATAACTGAGTTACAGTACATGTATACACATTATAAGTTTATGTACAATAAACAACTCACACTATACTTAAACATAGAAAGAAAACAAAACATTAAAGCTGCACTCATCAAGATTTTTATAATGACAATGGATCTAATGACGATGTGTAATGTAAAAGGGGTGACTCACAGTAATGAAACGAGTTATTACCCAATGCACCCCAACGCACCCCAAGTTCCCCACTGCTCTACAGAGCGTTCTGTAGCATCTTTCAG
The DNA here is from genome assembly GCF_040436345.1 of Pagrus major. Classification (NCBI taxonomy): domain Eukaryota; kingdom Metazoa; phylum Chordata; class Actinopteri; order Spariformes; family Sparidae; genus Pagrus; species Pagrus major. The sequence continues at coordinate 6,971,552 of NC_133228.1, forward strand.
CTAATGGTTTTGGTTTTAAAGGGACAGTTCACTCTTGAATCATAAATACATATTTTTCCTCTTCCATGTGTTGCTATTTACCCATCTAGATTTTTTTTGGTGTGAGTTGCTGAGTTTTGGAGATATTGGCTGTAGTCTGCCTTCTTTCTAATATAATCGGCTTGTAGTGCTTAAAGTGTCAAAAAAATACATTTGAAAAACTCAGCAGCAACATCTCTTTCCATCATGACCCGTTCACTCAAGATAATCCACTGACCTTGCTGGGAGCAGTTTCATGTAGGAACTATTTTCTTTCTACCAAACCACACCTGTTTACAGATGAAAGTGTGCATCATGGCGGAGGTTGTGCTCCTGACAGCGCGGGAAACAATAAACATCAATGGCATCCTCCTTGAGCCTAGCTGTCTAACTTTAAGTTAGCCAGCCTCTCCAGTTACATCCAAACAATCTGTTCACCAAAAAAAACACAGTTCATTTTGGCGGTGAACTCTCTCTTTAAGGCACGCAACCGACCTGTTTTGGTGCACGGCTCTCATCAGCCTCGTTCCCAGCAGCAAGATGCATCTGTTTTCAGTGAAAAATCTCTGAAAAAACAATCCACTTTGGTTCCTAAACCCAGAACCAGAGTTTAAGAAAAGTTAGCGTCTAGCTGGAGAACATAATGGAAAATTTAGCAGCTAAAGAGCGAGATAGTGTTCTTAGAAGTTGGCGGAGACAAACACTCCAACAGGAAGACTCCATATACTAAATGCAAATGTTGCTTTGTTTCTTCTAGATGTGTAAATAAGCAGCTGTTTGCTAACACTAACACTAAAGAAATGTACGATGAGATATAGTTTAAACTTTAATGGTAATGAAAGTAAGAAAGAGGAGTTTTGAAGGACTTCAGTGAAGTTTCATGTGTTTTCCTCCAGCGCTGGAATGCTCAGTCATATTTTGCTGCTACCATAATACTGTCAGATTTTTCCCAAGGAAATGTTTAATTTTGTTTGGTATGAAGCTGTGGGGAATTCTTGGCATTTGGGTTTTGTTTTGGTAAAGAGCTGGGTTCTTGTGGCTGCAGTGTAGCAGGATGTGTTGCTCTGTCTCCAACTCTCGCTTGTTGGCTGAACACACACGGTCTGTCTTACCAACTTTGCCAGGTTCGTCTGAGACTGTTCACCAGTCTCGATGAAAAGGTTGTAGTAACTGTGTTTGTATTCAGTTAATGTCTTTCTGAATTTCTGGTCTCTGGATATGCTCAGACTGGCCTCTCTTTCTCCTCCACTTCATTACAGCCAGTCTAGCCAACACTGTCCTCAATAACCTGTCCTCTCCAGCTTGGCCGAACATATAAAAAAGTTCTTCCAAATTTCATCAAAAGCTAGGAAATGGCACACCCCACCTACAGTCTCTGCGTCAATGAGAGGTGGATAAAGAGACTTGAGCGAGGGAGACTTAGAGAGAAATATTAGAGAAAAAGGAGCAGGAAGGAGAGAAAGTGTTACGCAATGTGTTATTTTTGGGATTGTTGAAAAAAAACCGCCACACTCGTGTTAATACGATGCTGGAAGCCTGTGAGGAGAGGCGTGTGTGTGCGGTATCTCCCGTCCTGGCTTGATTGGTAGACCAGCGTCTGTGTGTGTGTGTGTGTGTGTGTGTGTGTGTGTGTGTGTGTGTGTGTGAGAGAGAGAGAGAGAGAGAGAGCGAGAGAGCGACAGAGAGAGAACAGCTGAAAACTTCATGCAGTTCCTCACATCATCATGTCACTGCTGAATCATATCTCTCCCCTCCATATTCTCCACCTGTGCTCGCCTTCATTTGCTCCTTACCTTGAAAAACCTTTCTACCTCTCTGTTAACTCTCATTCCTTCCACATTGGTCCTTAAGAGCTGCAGTGAGACATATTACCCCTCTTTAACAGGCTGCTTTGAAATTTGCTGGTGATTTAGTGAGGTTATTTATTCCAACTAACTCTGCTATTAAAGGATAATGTTGTTTTATTACAACTCTGGCCTCATTTTCCATCATTGCTATTATAATAATGACATTGTACTCACCAATAATTACTGAGAATGCGAGGACACGGCTGAAAAGAAGCACGGACGGGCAAGAAACATGCAAGTTTTAAAGAAACCCTCAGGTTTGCCAAGCTTGCTGTTGTAAACAACCAAATCACAGTTTATTGACTGACTTAATGATTCAGCTTTGATGGCCTATACTTGTAGTTTTACAGTTTTCTTGTAATAAGGGATTATTACCGACCTTTCAGGTGCTATTTTGATCCTACCTTTAAATGTTTACAGCCTCTCTGATCATCTGATTGCATGTTAGAAGGAAATATTGTGCTTTTTTTCTTCACTACATTATATCGACAACGTTAGTTTGTAGTTACTTTGCAGATTCAGATCATTGATACAAAATATAAATCAACAAATACATCCTGATGTATCATTAATGTTAACTACCCAGCAGAATATGAAGTAGATTATATAAGCCGGACATTTACCATTAAAGCATGTACATGAATCACTGATTATAATCCATATGATTCTGAAATGGGTTGATGATGATTAATAAGGGGTACTTTTACCTTCGGTGCTTTAAATGCACAGTGTATGATTTCTACCACTACACAAAAAAAATGTAAATAACAGATGTAGTTTGATGAAATCATGAAGTAGCATGGGATCATGGGAGTTGTTGTCTTTATTATTAATCAACAACCAAAATCTATCTGACGTGACTCAGGCAGAAATGTTCACGGACAAGATATGTATTAAAGGTATATTCACATAACATTTAGTCACCTTTGCAGACTTCCTGGTGTTCAGACGAAAACCAGTCCAGCGTGTGTTGGTTCTGGTACCAACATAAAATACGATCCGACAATCGTTTTATTTTCTGTCTTGAAGCTGCATAGTAAACAGAAATGGTGTTCACATTACTAAGTAATAGACCAGGAATGTGCACTTGTTTGATTGGCCAACGCAGCTTGCCAGATGACATTGCATTGTGGCGAAATTTGAGACAAGTTAAGATTCAAGCTTTTTGCCACTGTGCTGACCAGCAGGGGTCCAGCAGGGGTGCTGGTCAGCACAGTGGTCCCATTCAAATGAATCAGGGGCTGCGTCTTTTCTGGGTTGTTGTCTGATTGAACACAGCCTTATCATCACTCCCCACTCCCTGCTTCCTTGTTTGAAGTGATGAGGTCCGAGCCTAGACTCCCTTCTGGACTTCTGGAAATTGTTGACAAAACTACAAAAATAAGACTCACGTTGTAATAAACCATAATTCTCCTTTAATTTAGTAGTTTCTAATTATTGCTGGGCGCTTTGAGGACGGCTGTCAGCTAAACACTCAAAATGTAAAAATGTACATTTTAAAAGTCCGAAGGCCAAAGGAATAAAAAAGAACCGCAGGAGACACATCTGTCATTGCTGGGATGAAAAGCTGCACTTTCTTTCTCATGCTGTGTTATTCAACCAGAGTGGACATTATTTAAGCTGGCACACACAGGTTTGGCCGGGATAAACAGCAAAACACAGAGCGGCGTCCAAGCACCATAATCAGAATCATATACAAGTTGGCCAACTGGTCATTATAATATACTCAGAGCGGGGCGTCCCGGTTGGAGCCAAAGAACAAGAAAAATCACTTAAAGCTTTGTCTCCTGCTCTGACAGATTTGCTGAGGAGCAAAAGTTAACTGTCTGTCATTTAAAAACATTTACGGGTGTATTTTTGTCGATGCCAGATCTGAACCCTGCTCATGACCTCTGACTTTAAAGATCAAGACAGAGCTTTGGAAAGATACTGAGATGATTGGAGGTAGCATTTTGAGCAAGTGATTTAGTCTTGTTGTTTAAAAAAATTGTCTGATATTCTAATCTCTGTATACATGTGTGTCTGTTACCAGAGAACTATTTGACTTAGAGTTGATCTACAAAACTTACCTCACATGTTTATTGCTCCTATGGGAATGACAGAATCAATCCACCATTGATGAAATCTAGATTCAAGTTTTTAAATGATTTCCATCAATTAACTCTGGTGAGCAGGGTGATAATTTTCCTGTCAGAGAGCATATTCCAATCTTTGGGAAGAAACCTTGAGTCAGGGGCCAAACCACCACACATACAGTATGCTCACATTCACACACATACACACTCTCCTCATGCATGCAGTAATGAGTTTTATGGCTGAGTGATTTATGCATTTAAAATGTGGCCACGTTGTCCTTTAACCGTCCACAATGAGATAACAGAAAACACATCAGCTGCCTGACAGACAGAGACGGTGAAATGCTGCCCCAGTCTGTGCGGCTGCAGAAAAGGTCATTCGCCCCATCCCCATACCAGTCAATGGTAATTACTCTGCTTTGAGGGGCGAGAAAAAAAACATATTTTTCATTGTATGCGATAGAAATGTAAATGAAGGGGAGAGGAGGAGAGTGCAGCAAGGCATCAAAATTACTCCCTAATTTGTTTTGGGCTCATTAATGTAGATCCTCACTGACACACACACACACACACACACACACACACACACACAGACACACACACACGCGGTCCCACGACTAGATTATAAATAAGTTGCATAACCAGTGAACCACAATATAGGCTATAATCACTGTTAGACATGCTGCAGGATAAATGACATATATGATGTCTTTTTTTCCTCCATGAGAATAGCTTCCATGATAATGAATTCCAGGCTGATCCAAAAGCATCCAGTTGAGACTAATCCTTTTACTCCCTCCTGATCACCAGAGCTCAGTCTGACTGTAACACCTGCCCCCTTCTGGGGCGCAATGGGAAACATCAGCAAGAAGAGTTGTGGTTTTTTTTTTGTTTGTTTTTTTTCTTCGATAATGTGGATTTTTCTTTTGAGATATTTAGCTGTAAGAATAGACCTCAGCTCAGGCCTTTTCAGCTGAAGCATGTGGATGTTAAGATATGCTATACAGGTTGGCATTTAAATTACATTATTAAATATTTATTTTACTGACTAATTCACATAGTTTGTACTCATTCCGGGAGTTTAACAACTGTAGCCAATATCTGAAAAGGATGCTCGACTTTGGATGGCCAGAGCACACAGATTTAAAAAGAATCATCCAAGCACTCCTCTGCTAGTTATGTGTAATAAACCAACACATCCTCATACCTAAACGACTGAATAGGTCAATTGCCAGTGACTCCCAAAACGACATCTATCGCTGTTTTCAAAACAACATGCGTACCAGCGATACACTTGCAGTTTGGTTAGGTTCAGGCAACAAAACTTGGTTAGGTTCAGGAAAACATCATGGCTTAAAATAACTATGTTACACGTTACAGTTACAAGTGTACCTGTGTTATATGTAACTTCAGTTATGTGACGTAACATAATTACCATTACCACAATTACCACCACAATACCATATTAGTAAGTTAAAATAACTCACCTTTGACATTTGTTTTCACAATGGACCCGAACAGCAGCAATTTAAAAGCATTCAATTCCAATAGGTGCTGTTGGTACATTTCGGTCACTCAGTACCAAAAAGATTCATACCCACCTGTTGCAAAAAAGGATTGTGTTTTTCTTTAAGGAATTCCTTAAAGGTAGGGAAGACGATTCTGGAGAAAGAAAGCTGATTGTTGTGTCTCATTCCAACGCAAAGCATCAGTTTTTAACAACCTGGGAATGAGACTTTCTTTCTCCAGAATGGCCCCCCCTACCTTTAAGCTCTGTGCAGCAGTCAAATCATTTTCCTTTTGGTCACTGGTGCTGCTGACTTAAAAAAGGTTTTAATTGATTTGAATGAGTTGTGAATTGTAATGATGGTCTGAATGATGATCCACAATGCTGACTTTATACCTATCCAAGCAAACTGTTGTCAGGGCACACCAAAAGGCCTTTTAGCTTATTCAGGCACTGACATGCTTCTGTGCTCTCCTGAAGCTTCTTTTTCTTACCTCATGCTCTTTTAAGAACAGAAAGCACACAGTCCAGGGAGAAGGGCAGTCTGTGCATAAGTGACTTAAAGAAAGCAGCTTACGGCAGCACTACTTTGATGTGTGGACTTCACTGCAGGTCCCACTGGGCGGCCCCTGGCTTCACGCCCCCGAGCAGCAGCTCTCACTTTACCGCGACACCTCGGCAGTCCACTGAGAGCCGCTAACATGGACCCGAGAGAGTTGTGTTTCTACTTGCAGCCTGCACTTCAGGCCCATAGCGGCAGCATTGAGACTCTGCTGAGCTTGTGCATGACATGTAACTTCTGGGAGTGTCACAGATGGTGCCGATTTTCAACTTGTGTGTGAGAATTTTTGCCTCTGCCCCCAGCTGTCTCATACACTGTAGTGCATCTAGGTGGAGCATTTTTCACTGTTACGGCCACATAAATTGCTCATTTCAGCCACTTTAAAGCAACATTATGTAGAAATTGGCATTATGTGTGATCTAGTTCCCCCCACAGATAAATAAAGCCAATCTAATCTAATCTAATCAAAGATTTGGGGAAAGGTAATCTCAGCCAGAGAATTGAAATAATACAAGATGCATTACAACTATGTTAAAGGGGCACAATGTAGTTTTGGAGAAGAAATTCAAATTCAAAATTTTAATATTTACGATATTTATGATACAAACACAGAGATATGTATTTTTTCCGTAACTGAATAAACAAGCTGTTCTCAGAGGAAAATAAGGTCTCCAGAACTCTGTTTGAAGCTAGAAAGGTGGCAGGGTCTGCCAAATATTAGTCAAAGTAAAACAGTATGAAATTGTGTTTGTTTATTCAGTCATGAATACGAAGTGAGTTTGTCTATTTAGTCTGTTTAGGCATAAAAAAGTCTGTCCCTTAAGATCTTTCTCTTCTGATTATACATTCTTCCCCAAAACTACATGGTGCACCTTTAAAGCGATAAATAGATGAGCAATTAACAAAAAATATTCGACAACAACTTTGATAACTGATTAATCGTAAGTCTAAAATGCAATTATTTTGATAATCGTGCAACATTTCAAACAAAAATTGACAGTTCTAGGTTTAAAATGTAAGAATTTCGCTTCTTTTCTTGGTCTTACAGTATAGTAAATTATAGTATATACTCAGCTGTGCCTTGGATTCAGCAGCACCATTGTTTGTCCATCATCTTTGTAAAGATCACCCTCTAAGGTATTGCTGCAGTGATGAGTGAGATGGAAAACAAGATGAAGAGAAAGCTGATTTAATTCTTATTTATGACTGCAGACACGCTGCCAGGCTCGACCCCCTCAGGTAAACAAAATTAGTGGCAACATAATCTCTGTAAACTCTGCGATTTGCAAAATTGTTTTATGGGGCAAATGAAATAGAAGGAATCGAGGGAAACCAAAATGACTGGAATAAAGAGGTCATACCAGGACACGCAGAAGAATCCTTGATCCTGCGGACGCACTCTGTGACCTTCACCCGTCCCGGCGCTCTTTCACCACAGCCATTTGTCCATACGTCAGCCTTTAAGAGCTGACTATTACCATAATGAGTAGGTGTGCTCCAAACCCATTTTTGCAAAATATTCGGCAGCCTATCACTTGCTGCTTCAGGCCAATAGCGTTTGCTTTTCTTATCCACATACCCCCACCCTCCATCCTCATCTGGGCTATTAGGCCCATTTCACAGTGGCTGTGCACAGTGGCTCCAGTGGGTATTAGCCATGAGGAGAGAGATGGTTTCCCACCATCCCCACAGCGAACGCTCAGCCAAACCTGGCCTCTCTCACCGCCTGACCTCACGCTCAAGTGGCCGTGCAAAGAATATGTCTTGGAGCAGAAAGGAAAAACAACAAGGTTGAAAACCCCCAGAAGAGGGAATGAAAATCCTTATGTGCATTTAATTGCAGCTGCTGTGTCAGTTTTCAGCATGCAGTTGTCCACAGTTTACTTCACAAAGCTGCTGCCTAATGACAAATTGTGTTATGTGTATTTATTCATGGCCCTCAGTGTTTTTAATTCTGATTGACAGCTCCCGACTCTGCCAGATATTCCCTCACACCTTCCCGCCTCACTCTCCTGCCTCTGGTATCTCCATCAAGCTCCAGTTGTGTTTTCTAATTGGCCTGCTCTAACTCATTTTTCAAGGGCGGGGAGTTTATTTGTTTTCTGTCCCTGTGCAGAAACCACAGAAAGGCTAATGCCCCAATCTCTCTACTGCAGAATCTGGGGCGGGGAGTTTGTTTGTGAAATTGACATTCCTGGCCCTCAATATGGAGGCAGTGAAATATGCGTTTCAGTTTTTTTTTTTTTTTTTTCTCTTGTCGTGTTTGTGGTAATTTCACAGTTCAGTAGTCGTGGGAGAACTTTCCAGCTGGGCAGGCGGGATGCCGCAGTTTACTTTCAATTGTGGGATGTAACGCCATTCTAGTCCTTTTATCAGACAATCACATGATGTTGAGCTCATTAAGTTGCTTATATCTAATGAAAGAAGGGACAAAGTAAACTCAATCTCCTCTTTACCTTTTCTAAACTCAGTCGATGAGATTATTTTCTACTCTTACAGCAGCCTCCACGTCTAAGAAATACTTGCAGAGGTAAAACTCCAGTCTACTCTTTATGCTGAAGGCAGATTATATTAAATTTGACAAAGGTCTGCTGATGAATGTTTATCCTGGGTCTCAAAGTGGGTAACACAACAGATCCTTCTTTATGAATTATGGGAGGATGTGACTCCCTCTCTCCACCGCTGCTTGGACTCAGCTCCAGTTTTCCTTTCTGTGGCAGCGCACAGACTCATTACAAAGCCATGAAAGGATATGAACTGCTAAGTACCCCCACACGGGGCAACAAAAAGTCCTTACACTTGCACAAACAGAGACATAAATACACGTGACAAACACAAACACACAGAATCTCTTCTCAGAAATCCTTGCACTCGCTCACAAACGCACCTTCTTTTACAATACATTGAATAGTCACTCAAGCCTACCCATGACTCAGCCCGGAGGATGTTCATTCTCATGAACTACCATGTGAATCACTTTATTCCACTTCAGAAAACTCAATAATCTACAGAGCAGCTCATTGCCAACTCAGGTTCTCCTTACCTACATCCAGCTTGGCTTCAATTTATCTCCTGACAGTCTGGCAGCTCAATAGCTGCATTTCCATTGCTTGAATTTCAAGTATGTATCTAACGCATCATGACAAAAGAGCAATTTGATAGTTTCACATTTAACTGAAGCAGGACAAAGACGTTGATTATTAAAGGATGACTGAACCCTGCTAGTTCAGTTTTGTAGTATAACAATTTAAAAGTGGCTTTGGATTTTATACCATTTTATGTTGTGTGTGAAATCTTTCAGGAATATCATAGCAGGTCTCTTGTCTATGCAGTTAATAATCTTGTTCAGTCATTAATTGATGTAAAAGCTTCGCCTGAATCCTACAATCTCTGAGTCAGGTCAGACCAGCAGCGAGCTGCTTTGATGGTACAGAGCAGAGAGAAAGTGATACTGGCAGCCATCCTTTTCTCAAGGGACAGCTTGGCAGCAGGATGGGAGCTGGTCTGGCACCAGTCAACCTCCTACTGTGGCTGAAGCCCATCCATTAAGTAGATGGTACCAGTGTTTAAGAATAATTTTATGTAAATGAGACATAAAATCAATATTAGCCTTACTTATTGCATTTTTGGATCCTACAGCCGTGCTTGAACCACCATGCAATGTTGAAAATTGTCCCACTGCTGACTTTTGCAATGGTGTGTATCCAAAATATTCTGGTTTGTGAAACACATTGGAAATACAAGGCAGAACCTAGAGCAAAGTAGAGCATTCATGAATTAGTCATGAAAATGAAGAGAGTTTGATAGTTTAGTTTGTTTAGGCATAAAAAAATCAGTCACTGAAGATCTTTCTCTTCTGATAAAAATTTCTTCCCCAAAACAACATAGTCTACCTTTCAGGGCGCTGGCTTGTTAAAACTTTTCCATCCATCTCTATTCAAGGAGCGCTCAAACATCGCTCAGTTGGCGCTGAGTTACAAAGACATACAGGAGTGAGAGGTATTTAAAGTGACGAAGAGGACGGATGTGACACATCAGGAAAAAAGAACGATGCCACACTGGCAGTGGGAAAGAAGTCAATCCCCTACTTTTAGCACACATATACATGCTAATTTTGGTAGAAAAATGGTCCCGTACAATGTGACCTGTACAAGATGTACGCCATCTCTTGGCTAATGTGTATTAAATAAAGGATTGGTGGATGCGTCACTTTTCATGCAGGAGGCCAGCTTATTTTTGTCATCCTGTCTTGAACCCTGAATTGCAGATACATTATTTATATAATGGATTACTCTGCCAATTACTTTCTGCCAAGAAATTGTGAAAAATGCTCATCACAATTTCCCAAAGCCCAAAGTGACATCTCCTCCTTTTGTCCAACCAACAGTCCAAAACCGGAAGACTCTTCCTTTACCATCATAAATGACAAAGACAAGCAGTAAATCCTCACATTAAAGAAGCTGGAAGCAGCAATTGTTAGACGGTTTTGCCTGAAAAATGACTGACACCATTAAAATACATATTTTCAATGCCTTTCCCTTTCTGGAGTAACTTCACTGTTTGTGCCCCACTGACTCCCTCCATTTCTCCTTTATAAAGTGTGCAGAGTGGATGTGTAAAGTGTGCGTACTATATTAGGCCGTGCTGCTCTCCCTCAGCTCTGTGCTATTTGCTCTGACAGGTGCTGTGACGTTATTTGTTTGGGTGGAAAAATGGAGCTCAGCACTGGATCAGAGCAGCCACTGGGCTCGACCCCCGGTTAGTTCCATTGCTTCCTCTTGACAAAGTCACCTCCCCACAGCCTGCATTTTAAGCAGCACTAATACCATCTCTTAACTTTAACATTTAGAGGAGAACCTGTTCCACCGTGTCCCTGCATATGGAAAGATAAAATCAGCACCAAGCTTTGGTTAGAGACAGCAAACAGTCCAGTAATGACTTCCTCAGGCCGTGTGGAATCCAAACCTATAGTTAAGGTTAGGACATGACTGTTATTAATGGAAGTTAATATAATACTAATATCTGTGTGTGCATCCACACACATGTGAAACTTGTCATCTCTCTTGTTGATTTAATTACAGTGACTTCAGGAAACTGTAGCACCCGACCGTGACTTAGCAGTAACCACTGTCACTTCTGGAAAACTCTTTCCTGCAGTGCACCACTGTTTCCCTTGATAAATACAAAAAGACAGCAGTAGCTAAGAAGTTAAAGGAGCGAGGCTGTGGCTGGCTTCATCCTGTGTTTCTGCTCCAGTCCGGTCCTGGCAGCTCCAGCTCATTTCTGGTTTCTCAGAAGGAAACTCTGCAAACCAGAAAAGGCAGATAGAGATCAATCTGACAGAATCTCAAAGATTTACAGCAACAGGATGAGATAACAAAGACTGATGCTGAGTGTGTTTGTCAGGTTTCAGGCAGGCTTCTTTTAGTCTTATTGAGTAGTCAAACTAGAAGCCAGGGGTCAAACCAAACCTGAGAAGAAGGTCCTGTCCACTCCATTTTACCCAGGTCAGACAGACAGGGTACAAAACTTACAAAATCAGAGCAAGGGAGTGTCTTCTTGTCTCAACCTGTAAGAAACTGACCTTTTCATATTTTGGCTACAAAATCAAGTTGAGATAAACTCTTGGTTCAAAAGAGCAACACTGTTCATCACTGTGTGTGTGCAAAGGCATGTCGGGTCACTTAATCATCATTGTCTAGCTGTTCAGACAGGCTAATTTTCTATATGGCTGAAAAGTGATCTGCAAATAGTGCACTTTGACTGGGCCCTGCTCCACTGATGTCGAGATAGCATGTGCATTCAGTCTGTTGAAGGAATGGAAGAGTGATTTGTACCCTCAGGTCAGCCCTACAGCGGTATCAATCACTCAAGTGAGCAACACTTTTTTCTAATGCTGCAGTGCTGTTTTCACTGCTGTCAGCATGGAGTTTATTGGCATGGCAATAAAACTTAAAAGCTTAGATTTATTACAGTCAGCTGTTAGTTTTGAGACGATTGCATCTAAAGTCGAAGAATTATGTGTGATTAGTTTTTGTTCTAAGCTAAGCTACCTGGTTACAGGGTGCAGCTTTAGGGCCCTGACTTGACTTGGGCTGTGCTTGAGAATCTGTGGCTCTAGTTGTTGTGGTGTGCCCCGCATCTTTGGCAATCGTCGGCCTTTGCAAGCAGCTTTTCGCGTCAGGAGCCCCGCTGTGAGAGAAAGCAATCTGATTGGATGTTCAGCTAAGCCAGTCAGTGCAAGAGATGTTCAACTTCAACTTCAGCTTTTTAGCCGAGACACAGGTGAGTGACGCAATGCAACAGTTGGTCTTCATCACCGCTAGTTCCTTGATGTTGGTTGGGTGTGTCTTGGCCCTTATACTGAACCAACAGATACACTATGAAAGTCGTATCTAACTTCACACCTACAACCTACAGCAACAGTATTACTCAAAATGTCAACCTGGCACCATTCACTTCTCCATTCCCCACCTCTCCATCAAAGTACCCGCAAACATAATTTAATCAAAGTAGCTGATGTCATTTTGAGTCACTTTGATAATTAAATTATTGCCTCTATTGTTGAGATGACTCACCTGTGCTGTGCTGTTTCATGGCTCTCTCTGCAGAATTGCTTTACACACATATAGCTCAGTAAAAAGTTTAAGACCAGCCTTGTCCCGGTCATATCAGCCTATTAGCTGCAGCCATTTTCACAGTGGAGCGACATTTCATTTAAAGTGAAGTTACGGCTCAGTGTTATGGTTCACTGGCAGGAGTCTGCAATATGTTATAACACTGCTTGCAATCCTGCAGCAAGTGTAAAGTCTAGCCACCCCGCTTCAGGGCACACACACTCAAACACATCCACACTCTCCTCATACTGGCAGTTGGTCCAAACACAGTGGCAGGAGGGGTAGGGGGGCATTGATCTGACTCCTCCAGGCCTTTTATAGCCCTGTGCCCACGCGCCAGTGCCCACCCACTGATGATGTAGTGTCAGAGCGGGCAGCATCACACACCATGGCCTGTCAGGCCTGGAGAGCGAGATTAACTCCCCTGACCAGAGTGTTCGGGGCTTGGCAGCCTGTGGCAGCCTTCCTGGGCACGGAGCAGGGAGTAGAAGACCTTAATTGGACAATACGCATGAGGTGGTGAGGGGTGGGTAGCGGGGGGTTTACTGACTGGCTGGCTGGCTGGCCTCTCTCAGCCCCCGTTTGGTTTTCATCAGAGCAATTTGAGCAAGAGAAATGGGTTTCATGCTAGAGGCTCCCAGCACTTAGCCACATGTCCAGCTCTTTAATAAAGTCTGAATGCAGCCATAGAGAGGCCAAAGCGTCATCCTCACTGTACAGAATGCATACAGTGACCAGTTAAAGTGATTTATGAGCATGCTAGTGTGTGAGCACTACTTTTTTAAACCCATAGTCCTCAAAAGCTGAGATAGGAGGAAAATGCTGGTCAAGATATCAGTGAATTATTGCTGCTGTCAGTTGGATAATCAGAATATGCTGGAAACTGTTACATGTGCGGTGATATACCAATAACCAGCATCCCCTCTGACAAGCTGAGGTTTGTTTTAGCAAGTCTTCCTTCCTTTCATTCTCTCTTCATCTGATTTAAAGGAAGATCTGACTAAAAGAGGCCCAAAACCCACATGTGTTGAGGCAGCTTAACTTACAGTATAATGTGAAATGTGGAAATGTGATAAAGACTTTTTTAGCATCTGTGTGTTTATCTTTTGATCACTGGAAACTGACTAAAGTCTGTTTGTGTTCATTTAATTGCACCCGTATATTCTTGCCAATCACAACCTGAGATTGGACGCAAGCCAGCTGACTGCACCCTCAGATATGTCCTCCCTGAAGAGAACTCCTTAACTCCCAGGGTAATCAAAGTCTAAACTCCGTCAGAGCCAAACCGACAGATCTGCACATGGCGATTTCTGTTTCGACTGTTTGTCTGGAGGCAAGGAGCCAATATAGGGAAGTAGGAAGGAATTAGAAGTTTTTGGCAGTCCTACAACTCGCTCTATACTCCTCAGTTTGATTTACTACCACTGCTACAAGACAAAAATAAAGTCTGTGTTACTCTGGGGTATGATTTCAAAGTCAATTTAGTCCTTTAATCACATCATGGTACCAGTAACTGGACTGCAAATGACTTTTACATGTAAGTGTCTGCCGGATCTGTGCAAAGGAAAAGTGTCGACGCGGACTCTTGCCAATGGTTATCCACAGTAGTGTTCGGGACGTGAGTGTTGGGACAGCGTAGCGCCAGCTGTTACTCCACTGCTAAATCATGCGTTCTCCACTGCTATATCACTTTGACTAAATGGCTTCTCCACTGCTACTGCTCCACTGCTACCCCAACCACAGAGTTCAGAGAACCATTTCATGATACTCACACTTGGTAGTGACTAACGACTGCCATTACCATGTAAATTTGAGAGATTCATTGTCATTTTTTGCATCAAATGTTAATTAACATCTGGTCATTGACACATTCAGGACCATGCTCTGGTGCAAACGAAGCTATGCCAGTTATAGGTGGCTTTGGGCTCTATTCCTTTTGTATTTTCAGTGTATTATGGGGGACTGAAGTTCGTGGCCTAGGACAAGGGGTCCATTACAGAAAACCTAGGGCATTTATTTTTCAACATAGTGCCCTCTTTCATCTACACACTTAGTCCAGTGGTTGTGGAGCATACAAATCACTTCTTTGTAGGAGTCGGCGTCTTGGACCTCCAGAAAGTGGTCCACAGAAGGGATAACATCATCACTGTCAAAATGTCGACCACTGACCTCCTTCTTAATCTCAGGGAATAGGTAATAGTCTAAGGGGGTCAACTCAGGTGAAAAGGGCAGGCTTGGGTGAGTTCAAATCTGCCATCTGTGGTCCATCTTCTCAGACGCTGCTGACATTATCACTTGAAGAGCTGAGTTGCACGTGCATGGAACGAGAGCTGTATAACTCATCCGCTTCTACCTCAGGCCATGAACTATCAATCACTGCTTGCATGCTCACAATTTGTAGAAAAGTTCTCAGACAGTACAGCTAGTCTGCTACATGACAGAGTGACCTACATGGCTTGTCACTCACAGGCATTGTAACATAACATGCCATAACATGCTCCCCTGTCACATGGATGGAGGATTTTAGAGCTAGAAGCTTTGTCCTTATTGTGACTGCAGGAGGTAGTCTGAGAGCAAGTTGCAGCTGTCATTGAGGCAGAAGAAAAGGGTTGTTCAATATGAACTTGTGACTTCTTAGCACCGTTGGCCCCAGTATGAACCAAACCTCTGACCAGCCCTGCTGCACCACACTGGGAATGGATCCATTAAGCCTTTGGTTTTATTCTCTGTCTTCTGGAGTGTCAGCACTCCACATTCTGAAATTAACAGGGGCTCAGTAGAGTTGCCACAATCCAGACTCGTACCTGTGTAAAGAACCCAACCTGACTGGTTCTGAAGCTCTGTTTTTTTCTTTTTTTCTTTTTTTACTTCTCTTGGTTTGCCTGGCTAATGCAACATAGTGGCCACATTCAGTCTTTTTCACTCTTCTCACTTGGCATCGCATATCTACCATGGACGTATAATTACAGCTGGATACAGCATCGTCGGCTGGGCTTCGTCCGTTCCTATGAAAGCTGCTCGGTGGTGCAAAAAGCCAAAGAAATTTGACGTCAAATACCCGGATGGCCTGCATAGCTTCCACATTGTGGTGCCAATAGGGCATGCACACTGGAGACTTCCACCAGCTGAGATGGCTAACCTCCAGTTTAGCCCCCGGCTAACTTGAATCAGGATAAAATTATTGAATTATGCATCTCTTCCAAATGTTATTGGAGGGAATATATCTAATTCTGATAGTGAACTGAACCTTTTTACATGGGTTGTGACAATACTAAAAAAAAAATTAAAAAAAATTCCACTGCTCCTGTGCATCAGGTGATGTTGTAATTAAACAGTTTTGCCCCTATGTCAATTGCCTTCAAGGCCTGTCACTCTTTCTAGGGGCTTGGTAGCTACTTGCAACACATGACAAGCATGGACACAACAGACAATTGGCACAGTCAGAGACAGACAGAGCAACGTTTCTAAGTCAATTATATGTTAAAATACAAGAGGTGAGCCCAAAACTGCAATAGAATGGCCTGAACTCAAGCTGAAAGACAATACAAGACTAGATTGAGGACAGAGATGGAAAACATCACAATCATCTTCTGTAAGGTTACCAAAAATAGAAAAGAAGATAAATATACTTCTTTCTGATACAAATAGGGGTTGACTAAAATTTAATGCAACTATATTAGTTGGTGATTAAATGAAATTTGAGTTTATGGACAGATACAATATTTTTTTTTAAGTTAAGCAAAATTTCACCAACAACAGTACAATCAAAATGTGATAATGTAATCGTATCATAATAGTGATGTTAGTGCCATGAGCATTAGTCTGCACATGAGGTCATTGATGAAGCAACCTTAAAGATAAAGTGGACTCAAAATACCCTCGAGACAAAAGATATAGTAGCAAGAACGCTCCTTTCCAGCAATGTCTGTTCAACGCTCAGAGTTGAACACAGTCACATCTGGCAGAATTATATAGCTAACATCTGTTGTCCCATCTTTCATTTCTTCCCTATTTTTCCAGACTTTATCCTTAACTTCTACTTCTGTAATCTTGACACTTCTAATGCCTGGTGGCCCGGACACCTACAGTATACAGAGGCTTTACCGTTAGTGTAAAAGGTGATTACATGCTCATGGACTGATGAGTGAAAGTAGCATTTCCCGCCTGTTGCCTGGGCAACAGAAATCTGACAGCTGACAGTTATTTTGAGAGCTTGTCAACAGCTGCCTGTTAAAACCACAACCAGCTCTCATAAAGAGCTAAAAGTATCCAGATGGTGCTATGAACCAGCTGATGTAACAATACATTCATTTGGCTCCACTGTATGAAAATAAAGTCAAAAAGCAGGATAGAAACATTAACCACTGCAGGCAGGACAGATGCAGGAGGTGGGACTTTTTTTGTCTCGCAGCAAGCTTCAACAGTTGAAGCTTAAGTGCCTCACAACATGAGTCCTTTAGGCTATCATTATCTCTCTTCATCCAGTCCAAAACTCTCCCAAATGGACTCCAGCTTCCAGTCAACTCCTCACCTCTTCCACCTCTCTGCAACAGGAGAAACAATTACGTTCATTCGTTTCCAGTCCGTACTAGTCTCAGATTGCTGCATTGTGCCAAATATAACAGTTTAGAAATGAGTAATCTGGTGATTTGGCTGACATTACTCTCTTTATGTCACAATTTCTGATCTCCATAGCAGAATGGTTTTAGTTTGAAGGCCTCATTCGCCCCAATGTTCAACAACCCATTTCTGTTTTTTGTCTTCGTCATACATATCATATTTATCTTATATTCAAAGTTTTCTCATTTTGTTGGTTTCACAATTTAAGGATTGTTTTAATCAGTTTTAGACTACAGATTGTGCTTAATTTCCTTGTCTGGACTATTAGATGTTAGCAACGTGCTACCAATATTTAGGCAGATTGCCGCAGTAAACAAGACTTGTAATATTCACTCTATATAACTGCATTTTAAAGCATATTTATGTTAAAGGGTGAAGTTATATCTGTGTAACCCTCTTGACTTGTTTGATTATTATAATAACTCATTTTAACTAAATCTAGCTCCAGCAAGATCTTTTAAACATGTAATCCAATCAAATCTAATCACTGCTTTTCATACTGGTCAGTCACACGACTCGTTAACCTGGTGCAGAAAATCAAAAAGTGTGCGTGTGTGCCTTTGTGTGTGTGTGTGTGTTTGTGTGTGTTGCCGTTTAACTGTAAGAGAATCCTGTAATAACCAGGGTCCCCGCAAGAGAGAGCACCATTAAGCTTTCAGCGGCTGTCATCAAACACACTGAAAGCACTGAAAAGAGCCCAGAGTGTAAACACACTCGCTGGACCACCCTTAGTCACACACATACACACACCCTCATACTCATACACAGGGGTAAACACTCTTTACAGACCACTGTCTTCTTTTTTTACCCTACATTTTTCTGTTCAAGTTAAAGCTACTCACTTGCTCTCTCGGTCTCTGTCATTTTCTTAGTCTCTCTCTCTTTCTCTCTCTCTCTCTCACACACACGCGTGCACACACACACACTTCTCTCTCACTACTACTTATATAAAACGCACACAAACGCACAGATAAACAGCCTTTTCTTTTTCCGTTCCTCTTTCTCTCTTTCTCTCATATTTGTTCTCTGAAGTGTGTGTGTGTCTCTCTCTCCCTCTGAGATGCACACACACACTTCACACTGTATTGCCTCAGAGGCTTTGGTAGCATCTCACTGATTGATGGAGACAGCAGGGGAAGGAAGATAAGCAGCAGAGGAACAGCGGAGATTTAGAGACTCTCTGTTAATGCAGAGATCGTTGGCATCAGCGATGATTGCTGATGCCAACTGTACTGTTTACCCGCTCTTGTTGGTGCAGATCTGTAGAATAAAACCATGCAGATGCAAACACATATTTTGATTGTGTTCGAGATCACTAATATGCAAGTTTTTGCAATTTCTGTCAGTTGTTAGTTTGGCTTTGCCGTTCTTTTGTTTCTTATTGTTATTCAGCACTTTTAACTCCAGTCTCACATCGGTAGCCTGAAGCAGCTCACCATGGGCCACACTTGCAAAACATTCCCACAGCAAACGGGTATAACCCCAAAATGTCAAAACATCATAACTAAAATGCTCATGTTATATAAATATTTGGTTTTCCAGCAGAAGTTTATTCCCTGAAAAATAATTTAGAGCAAAAAAACCCTCAATAAAAACCCATAGTTATCATTAACTTTACATATCTAATTTTAGGGGAATTCAGATTCTCTTCATACTAATCATTACTGAGCAACTTAAAGGATAAGCCAACCCCAAAATGAAAATTCAGTCATTATCCACTCACCCTCCTACCGATGGAAAGTCAGGCGAAGTTTCGTAGTCCACAGAACATTTCTGGAGCGTCACAGCAAAACAGTGTTGCAGCATTCTCCTTAAGTAGCTGGGGACCTGTTTAACACTAAAAGAATAAACCAAAATAACAGCTCAATACAGCTTGTCCGGAGTTATCCAAGTCTCCGGAAGCCATGAGATCCCAAATTAATATGAAAAGACACTTTTTTAAAGCTTAATTATTCACTGTAGCTTCTAAGCTAAAAGTGTAAGCTCTACCTTGCATTGAGATTAAACATCTTTTCAAATCAATTTGGGATCTAGGGGCTTCTAGAGACTTTGTATTATGCCAGAATAGCTGTATAGAGCAATGTTATGTTTGTATTGTTGTTTTTTTGAATATTTTAAAACAAGTCCCCATCTACTCCAGTTGTTTAGGAGAATGCTGTTTTGCTTTGAAGCTTTATAAACATTTTTTGAGGACGACAACACTTCACCCAACTTTCCATCGGCATGAGGGTGAGTAGATAATGACTGAACTGTCATTTTTAGGTGAACTTTTCCTTTAATGAGTAGGGGATCACTAATCCCGTCTGCTTCAGCATGCTCCCCGTCAACAGGATGTACAGCCGACACATTTGTGTCAGAGGAGAGGAACTCCCACCGCCAACACTGTCTTGTCACGCACATATACAGTCATAGGTACACACTTCCTGCTCATGTCGGCTCAGCTGTGGAGGTGGACCTGGATCTTTCAGCAATCCACTGAATTGTTGCTCAGTGGGTCAGAGTGTACCAATTAGATGACTGTCCTCGCTCCCCTCTCCCCCTCCTCGTCGCATTATAAATCAAAACAGAGCAGAGACGCCCGCCAGCTGCTTTCCTTTACTAACTTATGTAACGACTGTGCGTAGTTTACAAGACAGTGAGCATGTACAGTACAGCGCTGTAGGCTGTGTTTAAAGGCATCTTTAACAAGCTAGTGCTGTTGAGTAGGCATTAAACATAATGAGATGTTGTACAGTGAATGCAGCCTGGTTCAGTCTGTTTGTTTGGTGTGCATGTGTGGTTGTGCGCTATCATGCAATGTCAGTGTGAGTGTCTTTTCATGTAAGTGGGCACATTTATGTATGTACTATGTTATATGAGAGGCCATAGGCACATGAGCACAGTTACCACGCTCACATCTGGACCTGCTGACAGCACGCCAGCTTCCAGGGGTACGGCTGAAGGCAGCTTTTAACCCCCTTCTTTAATCAGACGGCGCTCTCAGACGGCATTAAAGCGGACGTTATGTGAGCCTCGGCGCTAATGAGGGCGAGTCAAAGCAACCCCAGGCCAGCCACAGATGACACCAATATGTGTTTATCAGATGAGCAAACAACAAGCTTTCCCTATTTACATCCCAGGGGATGGAGGTTAAAAGCAGTGTAGGCCTCAGCACACATTTGAAAGTAATGAGGCTTAATCTAGTTACTCAAGGGATAAAGAACACTTGTCTATTGTTTGGCAAGAGCTTATGAGGATCAAACAAGCTGCCTTTGTTGATATTATAAAGGTGTTGACTGTAGTGATAATATATTAAAGTCATTTACTCTGATCATAGGAGCAAAGCTCTCATAAAGCTCATGTGTTTCATCTCAGTGTAAGTGTATTGAATTGCCTAGAATTTGCACATGACCTTGAAGTAAAACTTGCTATCACTGAATACAGCACGATAACTGTGTCCTCAGTGGAGTTAAGATACGAGAGGTGGTGAGAGGACAGTTGAGATGGGTTTATTGCTGGTTGATGCAGAGTTTCATGCATTCTCTCTCCTGGAGAGCTGACCTCGGTTTGTCTTCATCTTGTCTCCTTACAGGGGGCTGATTTCCAGGTGGGCTTGTATTTAAAGAAACATTTAAACATTAGCTTTCAGTTAGTTCATTGGTTTAATTTTCAACATATCGTCAAAAGAAACTTGGGGCCCTGACACACCAGGCCAACAGAATGTACAAACTAGTTGGCCGTCAGGTGTAGTCTTTGCAGCGTGTCCAAGTGCAGCTTTTTTGGCCATGACACATGTAACATAAGGCGATACAACAGTCTGCCTTTGTTGGCTTGGTGTGTCTGTGACCTCATGGACAGTTTGAGAGGAAAAGTTGTTGCTAAACTGCTTTATGTTGTAATGAAGAGCTTGGAGACTGGAGGTCTGACAAAACAACCAGTTGTACGTAGTTTTTTCCCAGAGGATGAGCACATGTTTGTGGGGATTGGTGGAGTCTTGTTTTATTGAGAAACAACATTTGAGGCAGAGCTACTGTATATTGTCACAGATGGATGCACTTTTCCAGCTGACTGTACAATCAGTTAACATGTTCAATTGCATTCCCCTGCAGGCCTTTGAAATAACAAAAAATAAATACGAAAATATATTTTTTTAAAAGAGCCACTTAAATAAATACCACATCCAGAAAGAATTGGATGCAATTTTGCATTGCCTCTCAAGCGTGCAGACACTCTTCCCACTGTGATTATGAATGAAACAATAAGTCAGTTAGGACAGAGATGATAGTGGCTGAGATATTGGAGAGTCTGACACACACCTGCACCCACAAAATGTGCCAGCTGGATGTGTATAAAGGGGCTGAATAACCAGGTTTCTCTGTTCCTTTTTAAGTGTCTCAAAGCCTGGACACTGGTTTATTGTCAGTCATTCAGTTCTTTTTGTTTGCAAGTAGGTAATGACATCCAAAGATACGCCGCAGTATCATTACTCATAGTAAAATAATTTCCCCACAAAAGCACCATGTGAAGACACCATGAAGACACTGTCTCTCTTTATTGTTGTTGTTGGGATCTCTGCCTGTAGCCACACTGGCCAAAAACGTCCTCCTACAGTTTCATCCTTTATGTGATGACTGCTGCGTTTGACCTGTCATGCAAAAACATAATTCACTAACAATAGTAATAAGTGCTTCAACATTCTGGTCATATCAGTTTGGTATTGTATTTGGCTGGGGGTGACACTGAAGCAACAGAGGGTGGTGCCAGACTGTCTGGGTGAGGTTTGTTATAGTTATTTGACTGACTTTTCTCTTGCCATTTGTTTGCATTTACACCGAATAGCACTGTAATTTCATTAGTTAATAATGTCCATTGTCATTTATAGCAGCACTTCTTTATGCTCTGTGGCAGTGGGGAGTTTTACCAGTCATCTTTTCCATTGTTTCAGGGCATTACTGCTACTTTGATATACAGTATACATGTAGCATGACTAAACAACCCAATCGCCAGAATTCTGCAAACCACAAAAATGGTGAAACTTTACATTTACCTTATGTTGCAACTTAACGTTTCTTTATGTTCAGTTTTCAATTTTATGTTGGGTCATATTTTGGCTTTGGAGAAGGTTTTGTAGCCACAAACACTGCTGGACATTGTTCTGACGTCTTGCAAATATGTCCAGTCGTTTCACACAATGTATTACGACAAAAACCTTCATCACTCTTGAAGACAACCTGATGAAGGTCTTTGTACCAAAATGTTGTTGTAAAAAAAACCAGAAACAGTGTGCAGGAGCTTTGTCCTGATTTTGTCGGCCCTCGGTCTTCTCCTACATACCTGGGCCTAAATGTAGTAACTGAGCCACTATTAGGCAAACATCGTAGTTAGCTATTTCATGAAACCAATGTGTTATTATAGGAGAAAGTTCTTGGTGCCCTCTCTTGGGCAACAGCAGCAGCTTCCCCCTTCAGCACTCCAGCACAGCTTTGGGACGACTCTACATCCCCTCTCCTGCTTGTTGTTTTTGAGGGAAGAGACCCATTCAGCACTTTAAGGACTTTATCAACTCCAGCTGTGAAATTCAAGATTTGCCTCATACTCAAGTCTTTCACAAGAAGGCAAACACAGAGATGCGGTGTGGATGTGGGGAAGACCGTAGCGAATCACAAGGGAAAGGAATGTGATGGTCGTAAATGGGATTGATTTACGCCGACTCGGCCACAAGGAATGGAAGTCATCGGACTTTGCACTATGTCAAGTGTTAAAGCGAGGGAAAGTGTGGAAGGTTTTGACAGTGGAGACTGTAAAGTGATGGTTTTGTGATGGAAGAACGAGCTGGGTCATTTTTGACAAGGAGTAGTTGTCATGATGTGTAAGAGCTCACTCTGAGTGGTACTCTGCCACTGAAACTGTCATCCAAAATGACTTTCTATATGCTGGATTTTCTCTCTATAACAGAAGCCTGTCATTGAAAAAACTGGAAAGCAATTCTGAGTAGTTGTAAGCATCCCTACATGTAGGAGAAGCTGCATTAAAATGATGTAATGTCATCGCCTTCTCCTCCCTCATCTCCCCTTTGTAGCATTATTTTATCCCCGTGTCATCATACAGGAATTATGTGTTTTGTTTTGTTTGACTCCTCCAACACAAAGGGATGGATATCAAAACTAGTGTCAACGACTCTCTTGACATCCCTGAACATTCTTGCCATAATTCTTGACCCAAGTTCTGACCCCAGAAGTGGTGTGTTACTTGTCTTGTAACATGAGCGGGGGGACTTTGATATCATTGCTCAAGAGGAAGATGGAGCAACGGAGAGAGGTTATCCAAGTGAAAGCCTGGGAGAATAGTGAGTTGGATGCGAATGCAAGATGAAGCATTTGAGTTGTTGATTGAGTAAATGAACAAATGCGTAAGTGAGTGCATGGGGGAGTGATGGGAAGACATGAAGATATATTGAGGGAAACGTGCAACTAAAGTGAATAGTTTAAGTAGTAAATGAGGAGTGAATGAATAAGTAAGCAGGTGAACGAATGACTGATGAGGTGAATTAAATCAGGAGACAATTAATTTAATTTGAGACAATTAAATGGGAGATTTAAAGCCACTGAAGGTGAGTGAATAGCAATGACCAAGTAAACAGGCGAATATGGGAGTCAGCAAATGCACATATACAGTAAGTGATTGAGTGAAGAAAGACATGCAAAAAGTGTGATTGGTGAAGGTAAATATCCTAATAAGCAAATGTTAAATTCAGTAACTGAATATGCAAAAAAAAATGGTTGAAAAAGAGAATAAGAGGAAGCTTGATCTTGTCTTAGCAATGCATTGGAAAGTAACTATAGTCATTGCATTTACTTAAGAACATGGACAAGTGTAATAGTACTATACTATAGAAATATCATAATTTAGACTGTTGATACATTTACCTGAGAGCTGTAGTTAGTTGTTACTTTGCAAATTAAAAGTACATAATTATTGTTTAAAGTTAAAAATTAAGTATCACATGTATTCATGTATGCAAAGTAGTGCGTTCTTAACTAGATGACTTATTTGCATATTGAAACATAAAGTCTCAGAAAACATGCAATACAAAAAAAAGTCCTGATATTTGTACATAACTGGGGAAGTCTAATTATTAGTTTATTAGTTAATCATTTCTCACCTGTTATGCCTCCCCTTAAGTGAAAATTCTGAGCAGAACTTGTAATAGAAAATTTGTTTTACTTCGTAATTCAGTATTATTACATTGCAGAATGCCTTATTTACTGTATTTTCTCATAATTGTTCTGCTTTTCAAAGCATGCAACACCATGAATTTACTTTTGACATTATCAAAATATTTTGACCTCCAGTATTTAAATACATTTCATTGCAGATAAACCTACACTGTTACTTAAGTAAACGTTTGAATTTACATCTCCTTTGAATGGAATGTTATTCTGTTTTGTAGTTTCAAATCAATACCTTTATTTTACCTTCATAATCCTGATTCTCCAATAAGGTCACTTCATGTTAATAATAATAATAATACCTCTAAAATGTCATTGAAAACATTTGTTTCGTGCAGCACTTCAGAACTGAATATGAAGATCTGCGATGTGAACAATGGGGTGTGGAAAACGAGAAAAGATTTTCTGTGATGCTCCAATGTTTCTGCTTGAATGCATGTTTTTGTGTGGGTGGTTGACTGCCGAGAAGCAAAAGGTTGACTGAGGAGCAGGAATCTATCTGTGAATCCTGAAGCAGAGACACAGAGAAAGGATGAAAGTATGTTTATGTCCTCCCAGGTCACGCTTGATGTATGTTAATGACACACGCCTGTGTTCACTGAGCCGCTGTGCATGCCTCCGAATGCTCAGGCACCTCTTTGTTGTGCATGTGCCAGCTCAAAGCGTGTGTTTGTTTTATTTTCCATGTTGTCTGACATGTGGTTGACTGATAGCATTCACAGTGCTGACAGGGCCAGGTGCGTGACTATCTAGCCCTGCCTCCCTGGGGGATGTGTTTAGACTCTGCGTGTGATCGTGTGTGTGGTTGTGTGTGTGTGTGCATGCTGGGAGGGTGGAAGGGTGTTTGACCCCTCTCTTATCTCCAGCACCCCGGTGTGTTTGTTTTCACAGCCACAGCGCAACCTCGGTGCTGACGTCATGTGACCCAGGGCGGTATCTATCATATAAAACCACACACACATCGAGCCAGTGCAGGTTAAGAACGATCCACCCACTGCATGGAACAGATAATAAACACATGATATTATTGATTCCATAAGATGGAAATATCTGTTATTCCTACTGACTGAACTGTTATTAGACTTGTTTTGCTTTCCTACAGCAACCAAACCACAGAACTTTGACATGAAGATCACAATGTGTCATCAAAATCAAGCAGGAGGACTACATTTTAAGGGGTTACATATTTAAGCACAACACCTACAATTAGAAAAGTGAAGCTGTCAGTTACAGTACAGATGAGAGTATTATTTTGAAGGAGGACTGAGTGTGCCCGATTCCACACAGTGCTGAATTATTGTGTCACAAGCTGCCTGTGGAGAGCAGCACTTAGCAAGTGTGGGTTAATAACACAATGCTGCTTTCAGCTGCAGCTCACCGCGTGTGGAGATGGTTAGTACAGTCAACCTCCCAGCTTTGATCCCTGCCTCCTTGACCGCCACCTCCACCTCCACCTTCCGCCTCCCCTCAGCTGGAATGCGTTCTCTCTCCACCAGATATTTAGCGGTGGCTTTGCCGGAAACCTAGAATAGGGAGGATTTGCTGAGCAGCCTCCACAGGAATAGTCACAGGAGCTTAAATATGAGTGCGGTGCAGTCTTTTTCATGTCTGTGCCAAAATAAGACGAAGGCATTTTAACAACAGGTTGTCTTTAGTTCTTGTGAAGTTGCCTTTGTCTATACAAATGAATATGGCTGCTTTAATTTGGTCTTATGCTTGCTACACATTATCAGTGTTATGGGCCTCTTTACATCACCAACTTGAAAGTTTGTAAATCAAACTCTTACTGAAGAGAGAAGAGAATGTTCCCTATCAAGAAAAGCCTTCAGTGATGTTCTTTCAATCAAATGTTCTCTCCAGCACTGGTTGTCGCACCTTAAGAACACCTGTAGCTGGCCATAGTTCCTGAAAGGGCACTGATTGGTTCAAGAACAGCGTTCAGCCACAGCTTGAACTCTGGCAAGATGGATTTGCAAGATCACGTGATCACTCAAATCTCATATTTCTAGCTTCCTTGCAATTAAACATGTATGCTTTGATTGGTCAGAATTTTACATATTAGTTAGCTGGAAATTGAAGGGATTGGTTGTGTTTCTGCAAATGTATATACATTTCAGTAGACATGTATATTGTCTGTTTGTTGTTTCAGCCTTGTTTTGACTATTGTAGAATTAATGTATAATTTGATTATTTTCTGTTCTTGGTTGTGACCAGTTGCTTAGACCCTGTTTCGAAATCGGACCGAAATCTAAACCAGACTCAACTAAGGTGGTCTTGACTACAGCTCTTCTTCTTCTGACAGTCACACATTTTGAAATATTGCTCAAAGATGTGAACAGAAGTTTAGCAATTCAGCATACAGTACGAACATTTAATCATCTTTTGTCAACATCTTCCTCACATTGATATCCATTCCATTCTTCACCTCTCCCTGTCCTCTACACATTTCAACCATGACACATTTGGCTGTTACACTATTTTTAGAGAAGTGGTCGGCCATGGTAGCCAAACATAAGGGTGCTGACCTGCCCAACTTGATTTGTGCGGATGGAAGTGAACCTGGAATCCTCTTTGCTGATGTTGACTTTGGAGGCTTTCACTGTTGTTAAATGAGAAACTTTCAGCACTGTATTACAGTGGTGGGCTTTTTTACCTGCACATAGCAGAGACGCTCTCATTCCCACTATGTAATTATTTGCAGTGTAAGGTGATTATCTCCAGAAACCAGCGAAAACAGGAGGAAGTGAGAGGTTTTCTTAGGATCTCTCTGAGGTTTGGTGTAAGCTTGTTTCGACTCAGCACCCACGGGATGGTACCTCATCAGAGACGGGTTTCCCGACAGTTCCAGACGGTCCTGGGAAGTTGGATGCCCGCCAAGTGTGCTCCAATCCGTGCAGCTCAGCAGGCAGCAGCAGTCAAAGTCGAAGTTGGACTTGCGCCATCCATTCACGTGGTATCCTGTTGTTTTAGGCTTGTCATGATAGCCCCTGGTGCATGATTGAAAACATGTTGGAGTAGCTGGTGCTATTCTGGGCCGGGGGAAGCAGCGTCCCTATTAAGGCAATTGACTGTCAAAGGAATTGAGGCTGTATGAAAGTGAGAAGAAGAGGAAGCAGCAGTGTGTAAAATAATCATGTCATACTTAACTGATTTCTACAGGAATGTTTTCATGTTGACATTTCACCTGTGCAAGTTACAAGAGTACATGGAGACTCTCAGCCCGATGGAGGGCAGTACACTTCAGGTGTTGTGATTTTTGCGGTAAGGTCACATTTGTGAGACGAGCCCTGTGTTTGGTTTTCCTCCCCTCCCCTGCTCTCTTTTATTGGCCGATGCCGTGTTAAAAAGTTCCGGTTTGCCGTGACACTGCGATGTGCCCCTCTGATTCCAGCACATCTCCTCGCCTCTCTAAACTGAACCAGATGGAGGCTTTCCATAAAAAACTTTCACTCCCTTTTAAGTCTCACATAGAGAAGAGAGCCATTAGAAAAAAAGAGTAGCAACATGTCATATTGTGTCAGCTTAATGCAGTCCAAATGCAGTACGGCTCATCTGTTTCTCACCAAGCAACAAAACATCTGATAGAACATATACACTGTAGATCCTAATGCTGCGTTCAGCTGTAGTCTTTGAAGAGATCCTCTCTCACAGATTTATATCTGGCCAGCATTTATTCTGCTGTCATTTGTGTAATACTACAAGCTACACCCGTTTAATACACTGTAACACACAATTCTTGCTGGAACCAACTGAGAACAAAAAGATGTCAAATGGACAGAGTTATTTTGTTCATTTATTTATTTATTGCCGTGGATGTCATGTTTGTGTGAGATGTTGTCAGCCTCCTGCGGTCCACACCACTGATATACATTAGACACGGATGCAGCCTCTGTTTCTTGTTAAAGGCAAGAAGCCTGAAACAAGTCTTCTTCTAGCAGCTGCAGTTGTAGCTGTTCTCATGCTTCACTGTTGCCAATTTAGTTACTTTAGACAAGATCTTTTAACCACCATGAATAATATATTAACTTAAGATTACATTTTGAAGAAGCCATTATCCGTTATGGCAGAAATGAGTCAGTCTTGTGTCATTCAGATGAAGACGCATACAACCACACATAGCATTTATCATATTCCCATGAAGTCAAAATCTATGTTTGTATCACACGTCTTGCTCTATATTTCATCCAAACATCAATCTCTGGCCCAACAATAGCAAAAAGGTGTTTTGTATGTATTCTAAATGGTATATGAGAGTTTCTAATTTCCTGGAAAACGCTGAAATATTGATGACTTATCCTGCACTCGGGGGCATAGACAATTTTTTGCGTCAGTGTATTCAGTGCAACCAATCAATATCTGCGACCAGTCCCTCCCTAGCTACACGAGAATATGCCGAAGCAAATGGCACTCCAGTAGCCATTTCATAGCAACTTCAAGCATGAAGCAAGGTTAGTAATACTAAGCGTCTGGCAATTAATATCCAATAATCAATTAGAATGGCACTCCGTAGAGCGCATACCTCCGCCAAGGCCCAACAGTCACCTTTATTTAATTCAAGCCTAATTCAGTATCAAACTTGAACCTCTATCACTAAATATTAAACAACCCATAACTGCTTAACCATAGTTTAAGCTCACTAGGATCACTCATAGATACTAGCCACCTAAAATTTACCTGAGAAATTAACAAAAATGTAAAAATAAATAAATAAATACATAAATATACTGTCCTTTCTTGCAATGCTAAATAAATTGAGAAGCCCACCAACAAATGGACACGGGTGAAAATCATCAGACGTAGCCTAGTTGAGACAGGTAAATAAACCTACCAGCAGTGCTCACATACACCTATCATAACTCAATGCTCAACAAAGGATTAAGCCCTCATATTGGTCAAATGAATTTACTGATTTAAAACTGTCACTATGAAGGGCTCATTATGGTGGGTCATCCAGCAAGTGTTTATACCATTCCAAATGGCCACAGCCAATGATGGGTGAAAAGCTGGCTATTATAGAGAGGGGCAAGATGCAATGAATCTTTTATGGAGATAAGGGGAAACACTTTCAAACAGATGCAGTTGCACACCATACAAAGTTGAAGTGACTGTCGGATTATCACTTCCAGAAAGTTAAAAAAAAATCGTTGCAGCCACACTGATTCTGACATCGGAGGGGTGTGGGAGAGTGTTTCAGACACTGTCGATCATCCGACAAGCACTTTGATTAAAGCACATTGAGGCCCCTACTTTTCTAAAAAGTCCTACTGAAGTGTTGTAGAGTCATACTTGCAAATTCTGAAGAGTGGTGAATAATATAATGACTTATTACTAAGCATTTAGTAAAACCTTTAATGATTAGAGCGGCTGTGGCTAAGGAGACGCAGCGAGTTGTCTTGGATTAGGGTTAACCAGATGGTCAGGGGTTCGATCCCTTACTTTTCCAGTCTGCATGTCGAAGTGTCCTTGGGCGGTGAATGGATGAGCATCGAAATATATATATTTACAGTTGATGAAGCTATTTGTTTCAAATGTTTCAAGAGTGAGTGTGGCCAAGAATCTATCTGTGATAGAGACAGAATACGCTTTAATCTAAGGCAAAGAGCAGCTCCAACAACATGCTCAGCAGCAGAAACCAGTTGAGCAACTTGCAGTCTGGTTCCTGATTAAAAGTAGAGAATTCTCACAAAGACGGTGCCAACCACTTCTATGTCTCCTTTTCTTATTTGAACCGTCAAATAGTCATATTTAGATTCCCTCATTATGTATAACTCTCAGGGCTTTTTCCCCTCTCACATTTTTACTATTTCTCTCATCAAAGGGAGGGGCAGCTCCAGATGTGAACGGAGAGACTGTGTCTATTTCTAGTGTTCAGTGTTAGCGTGAGGACAGCGAGAGGGAGAGGGACAGAGACAGAGAGCTGTTTTGACAGTTGTGTTGGAGAGCACTGAACACACACACACACACAGGCACACACACACACACACACACACACACACACTCATCCAGGTCTCAGTAATCACGGTTTTTGCCGAGTGGTGGTTATACCTTCCAAAAGGAGTTCACGCCCCCTTGAACTGTTTTGGCTGACTTTGTGGTACACTTCTGACAGAGAGGGAGAGAGAGAGAGTGAAGGAGAGAGAGAGAGAGGGGAGGGAAGGGGAGGGAGGAGTGTTACTTGTGGGAGGAGAAGGAGGAGGGAGTGAGCAGGAGGAAGGAGAAGCTCTCTCAGTTTCTGTGAGTCCTGCTTGCTGTAGGCTACAGAATGAGCGCAGTTGCTTTCCTCTCAGTCTGAGAGGCAACTGCTTCTTTTTCTTTTTCTTTTTTTTTTTTTTTTTTTAGTTTTGTCCTTCCTTTCCTGAGCCAGACATCAGTAGGAGTCGCTGCAGATTTCTCCTCCCTTTCCTCACGGCACTTTTTGGACCTCTCTCACACTCCTGTGTTGTTATTTCTGTGCCTGGGAAGTACCATGCCGGTGGTTGGCGTAGCCTCCAAGCTCAGGCAACCCTCGGCGGTGGGCACCAAGCCAGTGCATACCGCTCTCCCCATCCCCAGCGCAGTCAGGGCGGCCACCTCGCAGGGCTACATGGCCCGGCAGCAGGAGCTCAGGGCAGGTGAGGGCACCCCGGGGCTCTCCTGCCAGCTGTCAGTCAAGTCTGAGTACCAGCAGGAGAGGACGGCTGAAGGGAAGTCCAGAGCGGAGACAGAGGAGAGCAAGATCTGCAAGGTCAGTGGAGATGGATAGTGCGTCTGTGTGTGTGCAGGCAGCGTAGTGACACTCCACAGGTGTCAGGGATGAAAGAGTCAGGCTCGCTCTCTGTCTCTCAGCGTCTGCCATACTCACTTTCCCGATGTTGGTGTGAGCAGGTGTCTCTGAGAGAGAGCTCAAGCACACGGTGATGAGTCATGCTATAGTGGAATGATGTTGCTGTTTTTTTGTCATCAACTAAGAGGGGAAACCAGATGAGTAATGGATCTCTGTCGGTGTATTACCTCATGCTGCTTCCCGTTCAGTCTGCGCATGATTAACTAATCAGTGTGTCTGTGGAAGCACAGGGGAGTGTTTTGATGTATTTAGTCAAGACTATTAAGACCTTTACCTGGGAAGTGAACCGTGCCTGCTCTTCTATAGAAGAAGGCTAATACAGGTGTAATGGGTGCTACCTGAGAAGCCCCAAAGATTAGGTCTGGACATGGTCTGAATACACTCTTTTTCCCCCTGGTTGTCTCCCCTTTCTGTCTCCCATGCAAGGTAATATTTCAGATGGATTACCTGCCCCTTCCTTCCCAGAGCGTACTCCTAATACCCCCAACAGCACCAAAATGTTGCAGATGCTTTAATATACGCATGGAGATCATAGTTAAGTGCTTCACCATACTGAACTCAGGCCGTGCCAAGTCCTTTCCTCTTTGCAGAAATTTGGCTCCGTTTCCAAGTCTGCAACAGAGCAGGCGGGGTCGGTCCGTCTTGAGGAGGAAGGAGTTTTCAAAACTCCCCGCCAAATACTTCAAGCAGCGCCTCAGCCCGTCCCACATCCCCGAACTGTCAGACTGAGCAAACTGAAACTTTCCTGTTTGGCCGGTTGATCTCACCTCCTCCCCTCCCTCTTTTCTACCGTTACAAGACTTCCTAACAGAGACAGAGAGAAAAAATGAAAAGACTCCCTGACCCTGATTCTTTTTCTGGCTTTTGATACTGAACAAAGCTGCTGATTTTCCTCGTGACCTAGAAGAAACGTGGGCAGGAGACATCAAAGTGCAGGTCAGCGCTCCCCTGCCTGTAAATCCTCCCGGCGTGTCCGTGACTTGAGTCCAAATCGGCTGCAGGGTGACTACGAGGAGGGGAGGCAGAGAGGGGGTTCATCATTAACCTGCTGCTGAACTAGCAACTTCAGCTTGACTTTCAGCTTGTTACGGAGAAATCTACTGCTTGGTCCATTAAAAGTGTCTCTTGGAGTAAGTTTTTTTTAATCTGAGTTTGAAATGAAGCTGAAGGCTGATTTGACTTGTGTCAGCATCCATCTCACATCGTATTCTGAACAGTAAGCCCTTCATGCAGGCTTCCCCACACCTTCCTCCCCAACTTGTTCTGTACCTCATTTATTTAGCCCTCCATTATCTTGTAGGGCAAGGGTTAGTGTTATTATTATTATTATTATTATTTCTTATTGTTGTTGGTTTGTAACATTTGAGCCTTGTTCTAGTGTTCCTTTGGATAATGAATATGCTAATTTGCTTGAAATGCACAATCAGTGCGCCTGAAGTCCCCGTCCTTGGGAAGCTCATAGCGAGGCAGAACTCTCCTGCCTGCCCCAGCCTGTCGGTGTGGGTGAGGAATTGGTGGTATGGAGGGGGTAATTAGTCTGTCTAATTGTGTTGTGTAGTCCCTTAAGAGCTTTACTCTCGGGGCTTTCGGGGGAAGAAAGGGAGAGAAGGTGGAGTAAACGCTGTCATTACTCCCTCACATTAACCAACACTGCTTGTTTAGTTTATCAACCAGGATCAAGTGTAGGATTGTGTGTGTGTGTGCAGGGGCATGCTTGTTTATGCACATGCAAACCCCCTTTGTATACCATGGTGCTGGCATGTGTTGGCTTGTTGTCCTGAGGTTAAACATATCCTAACCTGGAGGGTGTTCACCACTGTTGGAGCTATATTTCTTAATTTTAAGATGTCAGGTGGTTGGTTGTGGTGGAGAATCCCACCAGTCTGATTAATAAAGAGGTTAATAGAAAGAGTATTTGACCAATGACATATTTAAAATGAAGTCTGTGTTATTTTATTGTGGCTGTCGTGCAGAACAACATGCAGTCAGCATATCGGTGAAATAACTCCTAGATCACTGAATGTAGAAGCAGCCAGAACTGCAAGAATCAGCATCACAGTATTCTGACAATATCCCTGTGCCTGCAGAATGATCATGACACATGTGCAAGAAAAATAAATAAGAGGGTTAAGTGCTAAGCAGAGAGGAAGAAGGGATTTGTTTGTTCTTTGGTGTTTGCAGAAGACAGCAGGCCTGATGTTGTTTTGAGCGAAGCCAACGAGGAAGTCCAAGCGAATGTTAAGACAAGCACCTGAAACAAATTCGATCTGCAGCTCAGCCTGACAGTCCAGGCCCTCCACTGTGTTTGGATTGAGAGGTTTCACATGTAACAGATGTAGCCGTGCCTTACCGCGCTCGTGCTCCATCTGCAAGACGAAAGAAAGTGATGCAGGGTGCTATTGAGCCGTCTAATGGTGTGTGAAGGGCACAATTAAGCTGCCCGGACGAGGTTAATTTTGGACACCATTCAGAATCAGTCGCGGCTAATCTCAGCTGTATTAATACGGTCTGTATTTATTGTGTGATGGATAATCCCTCCCGGATCTACAGGACTGCACAATAGACTGCGCCTAGTTTCATGCAAGTGTCCACAAGTTGTGTCTGCATTTTTCTGTCTGTGCACAGGTGTTTGTTACCTTGACCTGACTTCTGAACACGACGCATGGCTGCCAAGTTTTTGAACATTGTGTGATTTGGCAGCCATATGTGAAGCATGGCCATCGGTGCATTGCATTGATTTTTGACTACCTTTAGTTAATGTGACAAGTTAAACTTTAAGCTAACCATCAGTGTGAGGGATTTAACTACTTGTACATGTGCTACAGCTCTAAAGTGACAACACATGTATAGTTAGAATTAGTGTGCAAGGTAATCTTATTGTGTGTTCTGCCAATTTGGTAACATGAAATCAAGATCCTGCAAATTATAATACTTCTCTAAAGCTGACATTCATGTTCATTCATTTCAAATTTAGAGTGATACAGGGATGTCAAATGTGACATTGGAATGGGCTTGATTGAATTAAAAGGAACTGTTGGGCCTTGGCGGAGGTATACACTCTACTGAGTTCTATTCCAATATAGGTTGTGTCTGCCTGTGTGTCTAAGTTCCTCAGCTAACAGGACCACGTTCCTGTTGCAAAGCTCTCACAGCCATCTACAGGTGGACAGTTTCTATTGGTAGTGTTGGGCAACTCATGATTTCGGGGCTGTCAAAGACTCCCATTTCCCCTCCACGATGGAGACGAGAACAAGGAGAGACATTTGCTTTTCCTGTTGTACACACCACTGACAGTTCACATCAGTCACTGCCTCTGGTGCTGCAGGATGACGGGCTGGAATGAAGAGCTTATCTGAGTTGACTGGGCTTTAATGAAGTGTCAGTGCCACCACCACTGATAGAGAATTATCTTGTGCATCAAGAGTTTTGGCAGCTGTCCAAATCAGACAGCCCGGGAACTGATTTAATGGACAATTTGGAGTTCTTTTTGAGGTGGAAATGAAGATTGCATCGCCCCTTTTTTGTTAACTCTACAGTATGACAGAGGGACAAATGATGTTGATTGGATTCATCTTTATTCATCCTTGAAAAATGGTGTGGGATTTATCTAAAGTTGGTCGATTCACTCCTGAATGCTTCCCGGAGAATACTGTCTTAATGGCTCTGTGATTTGAATTGAAAGCGATTTCTGCCAGTAGAGTGGCTAGCTTATTGGTTGCCTTCCTTCCTCACTCTCCGATGTATAACCTGGTGTTTCCCTGAAAGATATAGCAGCTGGAGGGGGTAAAGGGGTTGTGATGACATTCATAAGTGACCAATGAATTGTTACCATGAATAAAATTAACAAAATATAAAACAAACATCTAGTTGTTTTTAGACATTTCAATGCAGAAATTTTACATATTACATCTGTAACCAACCTAACCTGCGTTGCAAGTTTAAAATAATGACAGTTCAATGATGAGCTAGCTCCTATAGTCTCAAGGCCTTTATGGTCTAGACTATGAGAATACAACCAATTACTGAGTCTAGCTCCCTTGTATGATGAAGAAAACACCAATTAGTGTCACCACAGTAGTCCCTGTTTTTATTGCACACTTATTCACTCCATCCCCAGAGAACAATGTTTGGGAAAGTCAAGTTGTGCCTTTCTTTTACAGGTCTCATAATAAGTCTTTACAACTGCATGGCCTTCAGTTAGGTACTATAAGTAATTGGATGCAGGTTGAATGCACACATTTTGTATTTACAATGCCACAAGTACCTATTACAGACCAATTCTAAAGCTATCTTTCTCTGCTGTCAGTCTACTGTGGCATGCCCTCTCTTGTGTCAACAGAATAGGGTCAGACTGGATACGCTGAATGTTTCTTTATCTCAGAAATGCAGCTCATTGTATACATCAGCCGCAACGGTTGCGGGCTGCTATTTCTGCAAGCCTCTGATGTCAGTGAAATGTCATCCTGGAATGTTGCTCCTCAAGAAAAAGTACACAAGTGTTTGCCGGAAGTACAGACGAGTGCCAGACACACTCACCCACTTAGAGAACAAAAAACATCCTGTTGGTTCTCTCTCTCTCTATCTCTCTCTCTCGGTGTGTGTGTGTGTGTGTGTGTGTGTGTGTGTGTGTGTGTGTGTGTGTGTGTGTGTGTGTGTGTACGCTCAGGACTGTGGAGAATAATCAGGGTCTGTTGTTGTATATTTTTCTTGTTTGGTGCATCTCCTGCTCTGGCTTGCTCGAGGCAACAACATGGGTGGGTTCAAAGAAGGAAAGTGAGGTGGAGTGCCTCAGGGGATAATGTCGGGGTCCAGTGAGTTTGAGTGAGTGAGTAGAATGTAAACAAAGCTCTGCTTCCCCATTTCTCTTCCTCTGGGTGGGCCTGACACTGTCTGCTTCTCTTGTCCTCTGTCTCTCTTCTTTCTGTTACTGCTCTCACACATTTTCTTCACTTCTTCTGTCCATGTCTACGTGTTGAGGTCTTCAAACATCATCTGCTGCTTTTGCATGCACACAATATTTGAATTACAGCGAACACTCCATAAAGCAATCAAGCCATTTACAGGCTTTAGAGTGATAACTCCACAGTAATCCCAACACATCCTCATAACATGACTTAATCGGTCAATGACTCCCAAAACAACATGACCATTGCAGGGTACCAGCAACATATGTAGCGGACCTCACTGTTTGGTCAGGTTTAGGCACTAAAACTACTTGGTTAGGTTTAGGAAGACATCATGGTTTGGGTTAAAATAAGTATGTTAGTTATGTAACTTACTGTATGTTAAGTATGTAGATTCCATTTCTGCAATGGTTTCATATTGGACACAAACAGCGGTGTCCTTGGTGAAAGTCCTCTGCTTGTTTTACCCAAACATCCACCTCAGCGACCTCCCTATACTTCACCTGACTTCCTCCTTTGCTCCTGTAATAATTACTACGGCCAGTAGAGGTCGGCTCTCAACAAGCAACTCAAATACATGTTGTATTAAGCTGCTTGTGAGGCTGACCTATATTGTCATTTTTCTGACAAGGATGAGCTAGTAATCCAGATAATGTGTTATATTATTATGACAAAATTTAAATTAAATGACAGAAATAAGCATACATACTTAAACTTGCATGACATGATGACATTATCCTTATAAAGTTGCATGAAGCCTTTAATATTTGGAGTTCAAATGCATTGAATTTGCATTTTTATGTTAAACTAAACAGACTGCTTTCATATATTCATATGCATGAGAAAGAAATAGCACTTAGCGCGGCCATTAGTGTCACTTCTAATGAACATTTATATTTATCAGCTCCATTACAGTTACATTTGCATCTGTTATGACCCAACATTTGGAGTGATTTAAAAGAGGATTATGAAAAGGAAACTTGTGGAATATTAGATCATTTGTCTACAAGTCATCTAAACCATAATTCACCACAATTCTCGCAGTGATGCATTTATGGTTTTGTCCGGCGCATCAGTGGTCAAAGCGTGCTCTCTCTGTCTTCCTGGCTCCCACTCAGCTCTCGCTCTTCCCCCGTCGACTGGCTGTGACACTGCTGAAACAACAGAGAGAACGCAGGGAGCGAGAGGGGCCAACTTGTTCCAGCAGAGGGAGGCGGGTGGGGATGGATCGGATGGGTTTTAGGGGGGTGTCTGAACGTGTCTCAGTCATGGGTGGTCTGGCTTGACGTGTGCCGGACTCCATATCTGGAAGAGAAGTTGTCGTCGTGAGGGAGGTGTGAACGCTAACAAGCAGGAATAGCGGCGCTGCTATATCTGCACTTCTTCCATTCAAAAAAGGTCAGGAGGTGATCTTTAAGACATACTGTGATGAGAATGGATCGGCTGTTCAGTTCTCATTGATCCTAAATTGCATTCTTGAAAAGGGAACCACAACTTTTTTAACTTCAGTATAGAATGTCATGAGAGTTGCATGAAAATTGCCTTGGTTGAAACCACTTTCATAACAAAAAAAAATGCGGGCCAAGTTTGTTCTTGCAGTTTTCATCATAATGTCCATGTTCTTGCTGCTGCTCCGCAGTAGTTTGTCCTTTGCAAATTTAGTGGTATTTTTAGTATGAAGGTCAACAGTCTGTGGTCTGCTCAACCAATCAGAAATAATGTGTTAACAGGGGAGTCCACCTCAGCTCACTCGGCCTCATCCAAGTTGGAAACATGGCAGTGACTTCTGGTCTAACACATGATTTTGAACCATAAGATTATCAAATTAAACCGAGAAATGTAAAAAATCAGATGAGGTTAACATATGTTGCAGCTGAATAACTACCACTAATGGCATCCACTCACATTTCTTGCATTAGTCTGTCCACTTCTGCAACATTTCCCCCCTACTCTGCTGAGATTCCTTAATGACCCCTGGGTCGAAATTGGGCAAATATCTGAGACAATATTATGCTTTCCAGCGCTCGTTCTCCCTCCTTCCTCCTGTGCTTTCTGTCTCACACACAGTATTTCATTGCCTTTCGTGCCGCGGGGAGTCTGCTGTCGGCCGCGGTGTTTAAATCTTGGAGTGAGAACACACAGAGCGGGCCGGTGTTTACAGTACAGCCACACCGGTTAAAAATACCCTCCCCTGGAAGTACAGTCACAGTGTTCGCTTGAAAAACACCAAGAAAAATAAGAGTCAGTGCAAAACAGGTCCAAGTACATGAGTGCAGTGAAATGTCTTCATGAAGAACTCCATCCATCTAGACTTGTCAGAGGAATAAATTAGAAAAATTGCCACTTTTTAAATGGGAGTTTCTTTATAACCCATTTTAACCTCACATTGCCCTTGAATTGAATATGAAGCTACACATTTAGAGCTGTTAGATCTTCAGTGCCTTGCTCACAGACATATAGGCAGGCTGGACATTGCCTTCACAGCCATTGCACCACAGTTTTTATGTCTCCACACACTCTGTTTGGCCCGAGCTCTATAATTCAACAAATAACCGAGATTAAAGCGCACAGAGCCTCCCACCGCCCTGTTAGTGTCTCATCATATTCGGTGGGGTTTCTCTCTGATGTTTTTAACTCTGTTTTGTGTGCAAGGCACCACGGCACTGATTGGATGCAGGAAAATGTGTATGTGTGTGGAAGAAAAAATCTGCTCTCATGCGGAGGCTGGTGTGGCACTAACACGTGCACATATGGACACATGCACGCACACACCCTTGCTCCAGGCCGTCTGCTAGTTCAAAGGTAGGCTTGCTAAATGATCCAAGAGAGGGACGGTTCACTTGTTTGATAATGTGGCCGTAAAAGAAGAAACGCAAACAAGAAAAAAGAGCATGGATTAGAGACAGAAGCAAACATTTTGCACATCATCTACAGTATATACATCTATCTGATGCTGTATATATGTTGAAGAAGCTCGAGCATGATGTGAAGTGGGATGTGACTATATATGGAGAGGGATGTTGCAGGATTCAAATCTGCACCTTTTCAAGTATACAACCCTGGTAAACTGCCAAGACAACACACTTAAAAACGTACACACACATATGAACATTTAATGCAGAACCTTTAATCTCTATTCCTAAATGTCTAGTTGGAAGTGGCAAGAGAAGATCTGTTTACTTTGTCAATACAGAGCTGCTTGTATTAATGCAGGATCATCATGAAGGATCTGAATTAGTTACCACTATGCATACACCAGCTTATAGGGCTAAAACTAATACAGTCCTGCAATTAAACCCCCCTCCAAAATGATTTAACACCTCTCCTCAACAGTTGTCTACTGATTAGTTTGTATTGATTATACATTTGTTTAAAGATATGCACCACCAAACAACAATACAAATAGCAAAGATAAAGGCCCAAAAGATGATGCTCCTGCATTTCTACCTGATCTTGAGGTCCATTTTTTCTAAATCTAGTTTTCATAACCGTACATTTTTGTATTTTTAATGGATATGATGCCTAAATGCCACTTATTCCTAAATTATTTTTTTCTATCAAATTACTGTGTCCCAAACAAACTCATCCCCAATTAACATGTGGGTTGTAGTGGAGGGCGTATTCCAGTATACAGTAAGAGTATCGGTGGGTTCCCTTGGCAAAAATATTGAGGTTGCAATGACTATGTTTACACACGCACAAATTCTTCACAATTATTCAGATTCCGTCAGTATTTAGAATTTGTTATGGCTCATGTAAACAGCTTATTTAGTTAGAATATTCTCAATTAGGCCCTATTCAGACTGTAGCATTCAGCAGATTAAGACATGTGCGATATACCAATGTTATTCAGCTTCCTTGGACAGCGCATATGTGTCTCAATTTGGGTTTTTACTGTCTGTATATGGTCAGCTCTGTGCTTTGTCATGGATGCATTGTACACAAACCAACTAGCCAACAGTTTGCAAGGCTGGTGTTGAAACGCAAACACAAGGAAAAGCACATTTCAGGTCCAAACAATATAAAAGACTTGGATATCAAGGTTTTTGTGCAAATATTGCAAGAAAATGGTTGGAGGAATGAAAAAGGGATGCTGTGTTTGCATGGTCAAACAAGTCTGCCAACGGTGGTTAATCCAAGTCTGCACAGCTGCATATAAAGAGGATTATCGGTGGAATATTAATTTTAATTAGCCATGTAAACCGCTCAGTAGGAATGTTCTTTTTCAGAATAAGGGCAAAAATGGAAATATGTTGTGCATGTCAAAGTAGTCCCTGTCTAGTCTGCTATCTGCACTGTACCTGATTGTTTCCTAAACTTCAAGATTGAGGGTCAGTTGAAAATCAGTTTATCAAACATTTTGAATGGCGCTGATGCTCACGAAGGGTTACTGTAAGGTCAGTAGAAAGAGACATTCACCTGACTGTAGCGGTGGCGGATGATCTTTACCTCCACCTCAGATTTCCTCCATCTGTCTCTCTTCAGCTGTCTGTCAGCAGTCTCTGTCAGCTGTGTTTTCTTTGCTACCTCTTCTCCCCTTCCTTTATTCTCCCTCAATCCCTTCATCTTCACCTCTCCCCAGAACTTCTTTTTTTCCACTCCGTCTCCTGTCACTGTCTTTCTGCTCTTTCCCATTCCCAGCATTCCTCTCTGAGTCCTTCCCTGGCCTCCTTTTTCTGTGTCTCCTGCCTGACTGGAGCCTTTTCCTCGTATTCCACTCCCTCCAACTCACTTACTGGTATTTTCCTCTGACCTTTACCCCCCTCCTCCTTCTTTGTCATATTTATCCCCCCATCCTTGCACCATCATCTTTTCCTCCACCTTTCTTCCTCTTTCGCCGTCTACCTTTTATTCTGTGATATTCATAATGAGAAAAGCAGCAGGAGGGAGTTAGCACACACCTGGCCCAGTTCTGTCTCTCCAGCTGTCACAGATAACCTTTCCTCTGCTGAACGAATAGGTCACTCTTCTCTTCTCTTCTCTTCTCTTCTCTTCTCTTCTCTTCTCTTCTCTTCTCCAATCACTTTTATTATCTCCATCTTTGCAGCGTGGTAAACCATGACTCTGCACGGAAACATCTGAGAAAGCCAAAACAACCAGTGTCAGAAGTGTCCGACCGTGCACGCACATGCTAACAAGGGCCATCGCTCTGTGGATGTGTATTTTGTTTTTAAGGCATGCAGGGAGAATGATTGCTCATGTTATGAGTCAAGTTAGCGGTCTTTGTGGTATAGTGACTCAGGGCTTACACAGCAGCGGCAGTAGATCAGTTACTTACAACATGATTACAGTGGGGAAGAAGAGGGGTGCGAGTCACCCACCCAAACAGTGCAGGAAGAACGCGTCCCAAAACCCAGATATAAGTTAGAATTTTTGTACTTTCGGTTTGTTTTGTTTTTTTAATGGGTTTTCGGTTAAATGGTCTAAATAAGGTATGTGGTTAACACAAGTTTATTTTAACATTTTGTTCTACAATATAAAATATGTCAAAAAATACCCCACTTTATAGTATTTACTTAAAAATAACAAGTGGCTAAATGAGACTCAGATGTTGTTGGGGGCATTTAAAGTCATCACGCCGAACATGGAGACTTATCTACTCACTAGTCCATCCTCACAGGTGGACATCACTTGCAAACTATTCTACCTAACTATTCTAAAATGTAAAAATTGTAGATCAATTTATAGTTAAGCTTGTACAGCACGGTGTAATAAGAGGCCTGTGGTGGTGACGGTGAAGTCATGCGACCACGATGTAGCTTAGTTTGTAGCCTAATGTTAGCTATATACTCCTGGTGGTCATTTATGCTTCAAAAAACATAAAAGTGGTGAAGATTATATTGTAGAACATTTAAGTATAATAAACTTGTGTTTGCCACAGAGCTTATTTTCTTTAATGATCCAAAATCCAATAAAAAGTCCCATTGGTTTTTCGTAGAGGGAACCACGTCATCTCTGCAGCACTCTAATAGCCAAGCTTTGACAAACACCATAATGACATCAAGATCCCTATCTGAGGAAAAAAATTAAGGATATTTGTGTTTTTTGGGGGATGGAATCAGCTTGTACATGTTCTAAAATGTGCTAGTTCGAAACCCAGGCCATGAGTAAGGACCTGACTTTTGTGTCTCCCACTCCCAACCTCATCTCCAGTAGCTCCCGTAAAGCTCCTCAATAAAAAAACGCTGCGGTTGCAGTTGGTAGTTCCCAGGTGTGAATGTTTGTAACAGTTTGAATGTGAAACAAAGTGCAGCTGAAAAACAGCATCAATCATCAACCCATGGGTTGCATTTAAGGGTTGACTGCTGGATGTTTTTGATAAATAAATAGCAAACACAAACCAACCCTCAGACGCAGATGGCTGGATGAAAAGCTCGTTCTGGTGGGATAGTGGGTGGTGGTTGGTTGCTGTACCCTCCCTTGGCACAAGCTTTTACAGGGCGCTTAACAGAGCGAGCACACATGTTTTTTTGGAGCGGTTAGCCCTCACATTTAGACTCATCATTACCCACAACCAGCATCTATGTTCTCATTATTTTCCACTTTTTTTTTTCAATCCAGACATGTCGGTTTTTCTTATTTTCTGCATTTTGTCTGTGCTGGGCTTATGTAAGGGCCAATAAAATGCCAAATGGAAATCATTAGTCTTTCTCATATATTTCTGTATGTTTACTCTGAGCAGCAGTGTCGTGTGAGGCATTTTCTTGCGTGCATTTGGTGGAAATTCTATTCAGATTGCCTTACAGTTCCATATGCGCATGTTTGTTTGAGCATTGGTGGCCCCAGTTGATTAAACCCACTGTCCTTGCGGTGGATTTACGTTGTTTAAGAGAAAAGGTGATCAGGTAATTCCCTACAGGTGGTACATGTAGTTAGAAGCAAACCAAAAGATTTTTCTTTTATATAATATCTATAGAGACATCCTTTTATGTGAAAATCATGTGAATGAAACTTTTCTGCTCTTCCATCAGTTATAAAAACTATTTCCTTTCATTTAAAATATGGTCATGGTGGAATGTTTTGATACCTGTGAGATTTTAATTCTGAAATGCAAGACAGATGTCATTTGGCCTTTCTAGTGTTACCCTGGCAGTGTTGGCGCCATGCTGGACACACTAAGAGACAGCTCTCGGAGGTTTACAGTTGTGGAAAGATCATGCAGGTTGAGGCAGACTCAGTGACCCTAATGTAGTCATGAGGTCATCGACTCACTCAGTGGTGCGTGACCCCTCCAGCCTCAGGCCTGCCTGCAGAGCATTGTGGCAGCATTTGATGTGTCCATGGCCTTTTGGTAGCAGTAAATTGAGTGTGAAACTGCATGTTGCGAAGCTGCAACTGGAGCCTTGTGGGTGCGTGTCTATGTCTGTGCGTCTGTGTCAATAAAAATGAAATGAGGGATTTTACAGTAATATAAATTATAAAGCAGTTTTTCAGTAGTAGGGGGCTTGGTGGTTGAGTTTTTAATGTTGCTGTCTCACAGCGAGAACAACTTGAAGTCGATTCTTGGCCAGAGTTCTTCCTGTATGTGGCTTGCAGGTTCACATGTTCATGTATGTTGCCCAGTTTATAGACATGTAAGTAAAGTGTAGTCTACTGTATGCTGGGTTACACACAGACCCACCGCAACCTGGAACAGGACCTGGCAGATCGAGAAAATGGATGAGTGATGATTTTTCAGTGCACCCCAATATATTATTTGAC
This sequence comes from Pagrus major, assembly GCF_040436345.1. Taxonomy (NCBI): domain Eukaryota; kingdom Metazoa; phylum Chordata; class Actinopteri; order Spariformes; family Sparidae; genus Pagrus; species Pagrus major. Next base: position 7,015,434 of record NC_133228.1, read on the forward strand.
CATATGTGAGGATTTGACTCCATGTTTTGGAAAGCCAGGTCTTAATGATCCATATCTGTCCCACAGAGGTCCACTGTACTCCATTCTCAGGGTTATTCTATCGCCCTTCTGCTGTCTTCATATCACTCTTCCTCTGGGCCGCAGGTGGGCCTGTTTTCCACCAAAGAGCAAAGCATCTTTCCATTAAAGGAAGTCATTTCCGGCTCAACATCACAACCTTATTGCTTCTGCTATTCCACTGTAATAAGTTTGCTCATAAAGTGTGTGAACTCTGCCATTAATGAGTGTTAAACATAAACTACCAGCCCTTGACAGTGTCTCAAGAGATGCCGAGTAGAAGTCTAATACTACCCTTGCCTTTTGCTTTCACATTTCCCTCTCTTCCTCCTCCTCCTCCCTTCACTGGCCTCCCCACATGGCCAACAAAGCTCTGCTGTTGGGCCAGGACAAGTTTTCTCACAAGATAAGTCTCCTGACACACATTGGGGTTTGGTTTTATTTACTGGCCGCTGTTGTTGTTGCTCCCACGTGAAAGCTCATACTTGCTTTCAACCACCCTGGGTTTTTTGTTGATGTGTCCTCTGAGGCCTTTTTGGAGATCTGCTCATTTCCTCTCCAAACCCAGCAGGCCCGATTGTTGTCACTTAAACAAGCAACGGTTTGTTGAATTGCATCTGCAACTAGGAGAGTGGTACTGCCAAAGCTTACACCCGCTGGGAGTCTGTTAATTTGTGATTTTCCCCCTGTCAAACAAGGAACAGTTTCTTCTCTATTACTATTGATGATTAGCACTCACTCCTAAAATTCATATTTTCAGCATAATCCTCTAAATGACATAATGGCCCCCTCCTATAGTAAAGGAGAGGTGAATTTTCCACACAGAATCTTTGTCTCTGTTAACATTGGAAGGCCATTGCCTCAGTGAAGGGTTCATAGGTCAAGGTTTCAAGGTCATGTATTAGCCCTTAAGGGAGACTTGTGGTGGTCCTAAAAGCTCGGGCAAATGAGAAAACATTTTCCCTCATAATCCCTTAATAATGAGGAAGAGCTTTTGGCCATCTTGGTCTGAAGAGAGTCATTACTGGAGTCGTGATGAGAGGACAAGAGGTTCCTTGTAGCAGCTACCAGGGTTCACGTGCTTGCAGGCCACTTGCCAATAGCTTGTCTGACCAGAGTCAGCTGCTGCCCCATAGATAAAAGAAAGAAACTTTTGTATTTCTTTACACTGCGTTCCAATGCAAGTATCTTAAACGGATGTAAAAAGTTTAGCCTCCAGTCTTTCTATCTAAGGCCCCCAGTAGGATTCAAACCTGGGAAACCGCAGCTCATGGTTGGGACCTTCAACCTCTGCCCTCAGCCTCATTTTGAGTGCAGCTCTTATCCATTGGAAAACAAACGGTATTGGAGTGTTCAGAACCACCACTGACTGGCAGCACTGAATGATAATTCAAGGGGTTAGTGCTTGGAAAAAATTGCAAAGGAGAGAACATCCAAGGAAAGGGATTGAAAAGATTGTTTGAGTGCAATTAGAGTGAGTCAAGAGGATATGATTCATGTGGAGAGGCTGATGCAAGGTACTTCACAAAAAGATGAGTTGCCCATAACCCAAGCTTGTGACATTCAGGCAAAGGGATGGCCATTCAGAGAAGGGCAAGTGAGTGGCAGCACTGTTTCTTTTATTATTCAGTATTTATTCAGAGAAGATGTGGATAGTAGGAGTTAACTCGCCTCTGGATTGGAAGCAGATGCAGGCATGTCATTCAGGTTTAAAGCCTTAATCGCTCCCTGCATCTGGCACCCTCCTCTTGACCTTGTGGAGAGAAACAGCTGAAGGTAAGCTACCTAGAGGGTGGGGGTTGAGGATGTGGAGGAAGGAAATTGGGAGGGTGGGAAGGAAAAGTGTGAGCCTGAAGGGAGAGTAGAAATAGTGGTAGTTGTGTCGGGGACACTGCCTTGCACCATGATTTAAGAGGCCAAATATCACTCTGTCGGTTACAGTTGGAGTCAAGCCATTTGAATTAAGTTGCGAAAGGGCGTGAGAGCAGAAGAAGAAGGAGAGGAAGTGGAATGAGGGTGGAGGTCTCAAAGCATATACCAGGCAGATCTTAAGGGATTGGGAGGTGAGTGCATTGTGGGCCAGGTGCTTCATGTGAAGAATAACTGACACAGAAACACACGTTGGACCGTAAAATCCAAGCTGATGAACGCTTCCTCAGTGAGATCCACATCTGGGTGTAAGTGGGGGGGATTTGAAATCATCTCCAAATGATCTGCCAAAAGTGTAATTTAAAAGTTTTATGTTCTTGGTAAATGAACAGTTTGCAAGTATCCTTGGAGACCACCAACGTGGAATATTCCTTTTTGCCCAAGATTCGATCATACCCTCTCCCTGCCAATCACTCCATCCATCCATCCATGCAGAGAGAATCACACAGAAGTGTCTGGATGAGTGTGAATATGTTTATAGAAGTACTGAAACAGGCAAATCCCTTCTTCTCTTGCTGTCGTCAGATCTGCGCTGGCTGATATTAATTTCCGTGAGCTTGACAGGGGCCATTAGTCTTGGGGAGGAGGTTTGAGTTACAGTGTTCAGGGGGTAAAGATCCCCTGGTGCAGGCAGTAGTTTATACAGTGTGTGTTATACAATAGCATAGACCACAGAGAGGAGGAGAGGCCGAGAGGGAGAAGCAGTTGGACAGACAGTGTTAGAAGAGTGCGAAAGATGAAATGTCTTTCTCAGCCAGTCTGCCTTGCATATGAGCGCATACTGTAAGATGGTGACCTATTCGCAATAATTCATCTTTAGAGCGCAAGACCTATTCAGTGGCTTAAAATGTGAACATATCTTATTTGCTGTTATCTTGTTGGATATACAGACTTGATGCCTACTGTAGAGGGCAGCATCAGTCATCAAGTACTCAAGGGAAAACACAGTGTAATTCTTTGGAGGGGCTCGATACGTTGATAGACCCATGTACCTGTTGGGGCAATTTGTTTATTAAGCGCCAGGGAAGAAAACCCTAATTTTGTGTGCCAGCAGATCTGAGCCAGACTGACTACACTCATTAACACCGTAGGGTCTAATTTTTTGTGCTGACTGTGCTGTTCGCCAGGATGTTTAAGTTCTCCTCGTGATCGCTGTGCTGCTCCCCAGATGTGTTGAATGAGCAGGAGGAGGAAGGGCTGGTCTCACAGGGCCTTTTGGCTGTCTGCTGGTCAATCCCATACATCGTTTCTCTTGTACACACAAGAGAGACTGAGAGGGAGATAGGGCCTTTGGGTTGAAAGGTAATGTCCTCTCCCACATCCAACAAACCTCCACCCGATGACAGATATCTGGGTCAGTCTTGCAGCGGCTGCACTCCCACCCAGCACTCACTTCCCCTCTCACTCATAGAATGACGGTTGCTGGATTACATCGAGTGCAGTGGGTGTTCGGCATGATTGACTTGATAAACAAAATTCAAGACAAGCGTCACACAAAGGTCCAGGGCAAAATTTAACAGGATGTCATAGAAAACCTAAGGTGTGTGATGGTAAAGGTGCAGCCCTTGCCCTTCAAATTGACCTAGTGGTGCCCTGTTACAGCACTTTGCTCTCTTAAATAGTATAACAAGGAACACTAAAGAATGGTCATGTAACGTTATATCAGATGACAGGTAATTGGCACAAGGAACAAGGAATCCCATTCAGCAGTGGCATTGCTTCACGACTTCTCATTGTAGATGTTTCTGAGGGCCAAAAGATGACTCCATCTCTTAACATTCTCTTTCAATATGCATTATACTCAATCACTAAAATTATAGTATTATTGTATATTGTAATAATTCATATTCACTTGTGCTTCAGGCAGGAACTCTGTGGCTGCTGCAAGTTTTCTTCCTTGTAAAATGTAATAGAAGGAACTGCAGCTGTTACCTGTCCACTCAATGCTACCAATTAACATGCATACATGAATGTGTGTGTATTTGCATGTGTGTGAAAAGCACGTATCATCCCTTTTTTTCCTACATTTGTATGTGTGCATGCGCATACACTGTTGAGTAGATTGTGTGAAAAAGAGAGAGGAATGTGCGATTGCCTTTATGTGTGGGTACGTGTTAGCCTTGTTTTCCCAGGTCTCCGCTCCAGAGTAGCACTTGGCGCTGAAAGCCCCGGCTGTAACACTTTAATAGCAGAGTTGTTTACTCTTTATACCAACCCACCTCACCCCCATTTTGGGAGGGTTCCTCTGCCTTTGGCATTGCAGCATGTAGACATTTTTACAGCTTAGTATGCTCAACACCATCCTGCTAACAGATTTTATGGCCCAGTGGTTCTAGTGTGTGTTTTTATGATAAAAGCAGGTTATGCAACCAAAATATGAAAAACCAGAGGAGCCAAATGCTTGATCGTAGCGCTTGGCTTCTTCTGTAAACTCAACAGGTTGCTGAAAGTGTCTATAATCTGCATGTATATGCTTATTCTGTTATGGTTGCATCACTTTTACGATGTAGCTTACGGATGCTAGCTCCAAGTGTTCCAATCCTGCTGAGCTATGTTTAGGCAGGAGATTGTACCTTTACTTTTACTGTTACTTTATTATGTTAAAGAATCATTCATAAAGAAGAGTTTCATATTAGAAGAACAGTCTTTAGTCATAAGCTGCATATCAGAAGGCTAATGTCCAGTAAGCCGGTTATTATTGCAAAATAAGCTCTGACTGGTTAAGTAAAAAACCCCAGTGGGCAAGTGGTCATTATATAATGACCAGCTTGGTGTATATCGTCCCACATACATACAGTAACTGCTGCAAACGACCCCACAAAGTCTTAACTTGAACCACAAGTTCCCTTCTAAAGGCTAGGTGCAGACATTCCAGAGGATTTGGAGATTATCCCATTTAATATCTGACATTTTCACAGATGTTCCTGTGAAAATGTCAAAGCGGCACCTTGCAGCACTATGGGAACATACTGTATTGTTAGCATGGGTGGCCACGGTGAGAATAAGACCCCAAACCCCTGGCAGTGACTTACAGAGGGAATTTGTTCGCTGTATCAGCAACACATTACAGTGTGCCCAGAGGGTTTTACTGTATGCATTGTATTAATATCGCAGCTGCAAACGGACATGAAAGCTTCACCAACACTACAATTATTCTGCACAGGGCCTGAAGGGGGAAAGTGCTGTTACAATATGATGATTAAAGGTGATCAGCGCTTGCCAGGAAGTTGACATTTTCAATATTTGGCTGCAGCAAGAGGCCCTGCATTGCACGCACGCTGAAACTTTTCATCTTGTGAAAGGGCTCCAAATGGAGTAGTGGGAACATGACTCAAGTCACCGAAGGGAGGAAAAACTGATCAGTTTGATAGGGTTTGTGTGTATGCCTGTGCATTACAGCATGATGTTTACAACTGATGTCAACCATGGATCTGCTTTGGTCCTTTTTTTGTTTTCCTCTGAAGAACCGTCAGTCAATTGCAATATTAAAATCCCTTCTTATTATCCTTGACAAATACTGTATATCAGATTAGTGTTAAAAGCAGGTATGCAAAATAGAGTTTTAGTGTCTACAGAGGTTGCTCCCAACCTGTGCATCTAGCCTGGGTTTTTCCATCTGTCCTTACTCTGCATACAGTAAGAGAACTTACATCAGACTAAATAAATCTTAATATATAATTACTATAAAAGTAATGTTCAACATTATTAAGTGTTAGCATTAGTGGTAGCTGTCACCACCATGAAAAGACAAGGTGGTAAGTGGAAAGAGGGACACTTCGGCCTAAATGAGTCATTTTGTCAGCAGACAGTCGGTGTATCAAGAGGTGGGGGGAACATTAGGACGGAATTATGGGTACATTTTCCACCACTTTTCTCAAATCTGCCAAGCCCAAACACCGAGCTGAGACAGCAGCCAGCTTATTTAGTGGCTGCACTCTGTCTCTCCTCAGCATAAGACACTTCAGCTAATGCCTTGGGCTGCAGCATTAGCCGCACTGGGTAGAAGTATGTTTGCCTTGGAGGTGGCAGCAGAGCCGGTGAGCACTGCCATCCATGTCAAGTGGTACACCGTATAATATCGTCCCCGGCAAACTTGGATGCCTAACGTGAGGAATTACATCTGCGGTTGTTTCAACACGAGCCCTGAAGTGGTCGGCCCAGAGGCAGTATCGCATCCAGAGGTCAGGAGGGTAGTTATTAGGGGAAATCTGTTTAAATATTTTAACATGTTTATTGATGCTCTGTGACATGTGGAATTATGCCCCTCTTGCGTCAGGACTGCACAGGCTTCCCAGTAAGTTCTCTTTAGCGGCGAGCCTCCATCTGTCCTCACTGGAAAAATCGCATGAAGTCTCCATCAGCAAAGCTGAGTGTCCGCACGTTTTTCCTGTATCAATACTCTTTGCAGGCTTCGATAAGTCACGCTCACCCCGAGGCAGTTGGGAGTTGGCGTTTCTTCCACTGGCATCCGGTCAACACCCTCCTCTCTAGCTTTTAACTGAGAGATTTTACTGTGAAAGAGCAGATTTCTGTCTTTCTCCTCTCTTTCTTTCTCTGTTTGTCCTCCACTCCACCTTCAGTTTCCACCACACAGCCGTCATCACACACACGCACACACTTTCCACTTCTAGTCTCTTCATTCAGTCGCTGCAGCTTTGAGAAAAAGGCAGTCCAGAGGTCACAGAAGCACTGTGGTTTCAATATGGGATGCAGAATTTGAATGAAAAAGCTTTTAAGTCTGCAGAAGTGCCCTTGAGCAAGGCATAGGACCTCTAAGTCCTCTGGAGCTTCTCGAGCCAACAGATGACGACTTCCAGACATGAAAGTGCGGAACATTGTGAGTGTAAAAGTAAGGCACTGCTGCAGATGCATGCATGCTAAGTCAACCTTCCCTGGATAAATAAAAACTTTCAGACATCCAGATTTAGGTCCAATCCTGCTCACGACCCACTGCAAACACATCAAGGCCCAAGAGGCGCTTTTTATGGTGCAACATATTTTTGCCGTAAATCACAAAGATTCAAAAGCCTGTCTCTTTCAGCAATGTTTTTATTTTTTTTATCTCCCACGCCAGAGACACAAACGCAAAAACATTGGGCTTTTCCAAATGTCTGGAACTTAGAATGCTCAGAGGGTCGTAAAAGACTCAAGGGTGGTCGCCTGCTCTAACAGGCCAGGGTCAGCTGATATAGATTGTTTACACCGGTCAGCTGCTGGGAGCCCCGGACCCGTGTGGAGCCTTGTAAACACTGCACAAGTTATCTGGAATTTATCTGTCCCGTTGTCCATCCACTACAGTGACCACCAGCCGCTGCTCATTCATCCTGAGTGTGCTTAAGCTGTTAGAGAAGCTTCTGATCTGTGTCTCGTTGCCTTCCATTCTGAGACTGAAGCTGGTAATTATCAGGTAGTAGCTCATAATTGCAACCTCTGTATTTTCTATTGGACCAGTTCAGAAATACGAGCAGGGAGACAGAAGCCTGTAAGAACATCCTTAACTGACGCCACCGCTAATATTTAGGAACATTGGCTAGCTTGACTGAACTGCACAATGTGGGATAGTTACTTTTAGCAATATAAACATGTTATAAATAATGCTGTTTCGCTTTTAAAGGTGTTGACGTGACATTTGAGGAAAGTTGGGGCGGAGAAAGTTTCCTACTTGGAATCATCAGTTTGAGGGCGGCTGCATTGTATTATCCATGTTAAGAAGTCAGAATTTCCAACTTTCTGAACCAATGGTTCAAAGAAAAACACTCAGCCACATAGACAAGACACCGTGAGTCATTAGCAGCCTGAAGGCCATGCTCAATTCAGTGAATTAAAGGTGGATCTGAAGCTGTAAGCTTGGACCAGAAATGGTGAAGTGCTGAAAGAATGGGTGAGAGAGCACGAGAGACAGTCCTATAAAGAGAGAGAGGTAGATGCAGGGGTGGTCTGTTTAAGGATTGGCTTCGAGCCCTCACACTCAGCACATGCTGTAAACACACAAGCTCGACATGGAGTGTGTGTGAGAATGCCTGTTTTCCTACATTGAAACATATGTTGCTCTATGCTCCTGTTGGATGGGTTGCCATGCAGTGTTGCGCCAACATTCATGTTCCCCGGAGGATGTATCCTATTGACTCTGGTGACTCTTCCTCTAGTGCCACCAGCAGTCTGACAATTTTGGCTTTTACTGAAATATCTTGACAAATATTGGATAGATTTCCATGAAATTTGGTACAGATACAGTATCAGTGATGCCCAGATGATGAATCATAATGACTCTGGAGATCCCCCGACTTCTCCTCTATTACAACCAGCAGGTTTTAAGTCATCCTGTGAAATATCTACCAGATGCACTGACATAAATTTGCTACAGTCATTTATCGTAACGAGACAATGAAGGCTGATGACTTTGGCAATCCTCTGAGTTTTCCTCTGATACCACCATAAGGTTCACATCTGAGGTTTAGAGATATTTCCTCATATTGGATGGATTGCCATGAAAAATATTTGGTACACTCATTCATGTTCTCCTTAGGATATAATTGAAAAAAAAACATTTGTGATCCAAGGACTTTTCATCTAGTGTCACCATCAACGTTTATATTTGTCCAGTAATTTGGTTTATGGTGGAATTCCTGCAAAATTGATTCCATTCCCATCAAATACGTTTGTGTTCTTTGTTAATTGGCTAAATGTTAGCATGCTAAGATGCAGAATAACATAACCATGGTAGCTGCTTCACACCGGCATGTTGCAATTGTGAGCATGTTAGCATGCCAAAATTAGCATTTAGCTGAAAGCATGTCTGTGCTGTCTCCTGGTGCTGTTAGCATGGCTATAGATTTTTAGTCTTGTTTTCATGCTTCATAAGTTGCTACGAAAGCTGCACACCTTCCACTAAGTTTTCTATTTACAACGCTCTACCAGTTTCAACCCCTAAAACTCAGTTGGATTTACCATCATTTTCAATAACACTCCAGCAAGGATGATGTTTGCTGACAATGGTGCCATCCCTGTCACGCAAGTTTTCAGGTTAGCTAAGCAAATCTGGCATCTCGAAAGACGCTGTCATCACAGCCAGAGGCACATTTCACACAGTGCTTATTTGGAGACAGTTTCATAGCAGCATAATAAGCAACTTTAACAAAGAGCCCATATCAGAAAGCGTATGGCATGTATTCAGACTTTCTGTGACCTTACAGACAGTCCAAGAATGCAGAGGGAGTTCTTCGCAGGCCTCTTGTACAGTAAGGCGGAGACGAGGCCATTGATTTGTGTAATTTTAATTGACATACTTGGGGGAAACATCTTGGCATCTGTGAGGAAACACCACTGATGTGGGGAGATTGTGCAAAGCAAAGTGACCTCTGTTTGATAGCCTTTTCTTGTTTTCCTCCGAGAAGCTGGAGCTGCTTCAGACTGTATCCAGGCATTTCATTAAGCAGTGAGGAAATGCAGACCGCAGCGCTCCCTCGCATTTCTTGATGGATTGTGTTTTTAGGGAGGGTGCAGAGGGGCTAATTTAGATGTGGTCGTAATTGTTTCAGTGGTCAGTTTTTATAGTGGGAATGTAGAAGAACTTTGATTGCCAGTTAGCACATATTTTGCATGGAGAGAAATCAACTTTTAACTTGGCTCTCTTACCATATATCTGATCCACTTCAGTTCAGTTCTCAATGAGGACCATTAGTTTGCCGACATAATTTAATAAAAAGCACAGTAAAAACAAGCAGTATAACATATCACAAAATGCCTCACAAATGTGAGCTGACGAGACCAGATTGGGAATTAATAGCAGGTTATAGTGCAATGAATGATTACTCATCCATGCATAATATTAAGTTAATAAATATACACACGCACGGCTGAGTGATTTAAATGCAAATTAAGCAATCAAACTTCAACATGGGGAATACTTTTACTGTTGAGCGTATGCATCGGCTTTAACTGCTCTCCAAAGTGGGGAGAGCATGTGGGGGTCAACTTTTTAAAATAATATTATCTCATCACATAATACTGACATTGTAGGCCACTGACCAAGTTTATTGCTGGGATCGGACAACATGGCAAAAAATATTTGGGATGGGGCGCATTTTAAAGATTGATTTAACTTAATTGGAACCAAACACATAGACAAACAATGAAATGATTACCCAAGATGACCCATTATAAACATCCATAGAACATATTCCTCTGGCATAACGCTAAATTTAGGACCCTTGAATGCTGGGATAATGTTATACGACTGTGTTTTAGGTTGTAAGTCACATAAATTTAGGGAATCTTACAAATCTTTGCCATTTCACAACTTCCTGATTAATCAGCAGCTGAAAAGATGAAGGATTGTTAAAATCTGGAGGGCCATATTTCAAGGTAAAACAGCACATTTGGTAACCCATTAGCCAATGTAAGCATTCAACTTCTTCCTAGCTAATATTACTGTTTGATTCCATCCAGTGTGTTACACTTACAGGGTTAAATACATGTGTCCAAGATGTGTGTTGATATTTCAGATAATTTACACCTACTGTTAACACTATCAAACAGGAATGTTAGCTAGGCAGTGGTTCAATGCTAACGTTTGTTGCTTGTCTGACGGAAGCTAATGGGTTATCAAATATGCTGATTTACCTTGAAATATGGCCAGATGTTTCCAGATGTGTCTTTTCGGTTGCTGTACGACTTTTGAGCTTCCCACCCTGAGTGTGATGTCAGAGGAAAATGGCCGCCTTGAGAATACAGTCTTTTGAAGCTTACAGACTGACATAATGGTTCAACTTCTGCCACTGTATTTACTGTAGCAGTACAGCCAATATTTTAGGTGTGGCTGCGTCCACTTTTACCTTCAAATACATTGCTTTAGACGTCCTGGCTCAACAGTTAGCATGTTTACAACCGGTCCAATCATCTGGCCGCTCATGTTTCTTGCACCATCAGACGTTTCTGTAGCACTGCCATGTTCCCAGATCTCAGCATCCAGTTTGGCATGTACAATGTTACAAAGACCTGATAGCCAACACTACAAAGATAGGGTCCAAGTGGTAATAAACCAGCATTATCCTAAAGGGAGAGGAAATACTCGTGAACCGTAAGAAGCTAGCTGGCAAATGGTGATGGGAGAAAGCAAAATTCTGTGTTACTGGAAAATAAGAACCTTAATTGGCTGATTAGGACATGCAATTGCTTGTTAGGGCATCTACAGCTTTCCTTTTCTTTTCTGTTTCTTTTCCTTTTGACGCAAGCTGTTGCAAGTAGTTTTGTTTTATACAAATTGTATCATTATTTATGTTTTTCAGCTTTCCTAGTTGAGATCTTCTCTGGTTCGTGTTGCAGTGGCTACACAACACTCCCTGTAACTGTCTCAGCGAGGACTGAAAATGTATAATTAAGCTACTTTTTCCCCTGTCTCAATATCTCTGCTGTTTGGTGGTTGATATTTGCACAAGCTTATGGGATTCACAAGCTCAGCATTTCATCATGATAATAGCAGCCTATTTTGTTCTAAGTTACTGCGTGGCTGGAGAAGTCTCCTGTTTAATAGAGTGTTTTCATGTTTGTCTTTCTGTGAAATTGCACTCTCGTCTCTCAAATCTTCCTCCACCGGTTGCTCTAATGAAAAAGTTCTTTGTGCTCCTCTCTGCTTTGTTTTAAATACTTCGTTTTTGTTTTTTTTTCTCTTTTGATTACTTTTTTTTATCAGTTCTACTTCACATGACTTTTCTGTGATTACAAAAGCATTTCTCAGCCTTGTTTTCATTTGTTTGTAATGTGGAGTTTTTCAAAATGTGTAATGATAAGGGACACCAATTTTTCTTAAGCATTTGCTTTTACTTTTAGAGCAACCACTGCTTTAAACTCTCTCCATACATTTAGTTTGTGATTTGCAACGGCAAATTTTATACATCTGGGCCAAATTAGTGCTTTGAAATACAACTTTTTTCTCATTGCTTATATGACTATTCCTTGTCCAATTGGAGAGAAAAAATCTTGCTTGTTCCAGATAAGCAAACAGCAAACAGGCAGTGAAAAGTAGCCAGTTAAGCACAATGATTTCTTCCATCCAACCAACGCAGTATTTCTATGTAGTTTCATAACTGTGCTGTAGAACTTTCCGGGTCTTTGCTCCTGATAGCTCTGCTCCGTCATCTTGTGAAAAGGAGCGTGACCCACGCTGCCTTCATCTGATATGCAGGCAAAATATAGCTGCTTGTGTGTGTGTGTGTGTGTGTGTGTGTGTGTGTGTGTGTGTGTGTGTGTGTGTTAGTGTATCAGTCTGTATCTAGGCTTTATCACGTGTGTGTGTGTCTGGGAGCTGGTGGATTTGCTTCAGTGGCTTGGCCCCGGCGATACAGGAGCTCGGCTCGGCCCGGCTTTGATGTTGTGAGGTCGAGGCCCGTCCCGGCAGGAAGCGACAGGAGCAACCATCAGGAGGACTTTTGTTTGGCAGGGCAGCTAAAGTCTGTCTGGACTCAGAGAGAACACAGACACAACTAGAAGTGAGCAGAGTTCATCTCGTTATCTTTTCAAGGCAGATCTGGCCGAGAGATAGCCCTCTAACTCGCTGTGTTATCAGAGGAGGAAGAGAGGAAGGAAGAAAAGTCAACCGCTGTTGCTCCATTGCAGACACATTCAAATAAGCAAAATGTAGAATGCATACACAGACATTAGAGAAAGTCTTTCCTAGTATCCAGATTTTATTACAACTCTTTCTGCACAATTGAGAGAGAGAAAAGCACTCAGAGTGTGTCTTTAAGCTGGAAAAAAAACTGTATCATTTGTAGTTACTGTCTGTGTGTGTGTGTGTGTGTGTGTGTGTGTGTGTGGGTGCCCATGTGGTGTCATTGAGTATCGTTCCTCTGGAGCTTCAGTCTGAACACTACATGCTCTGACAGACAGAGAGCTGTCTGACGTCTCTGTTTGAAGTGACACTGTGATGCTAGCTGAGTTTACAGGCCGCCACTCTCAGCCCAGAACTCTCAGAGAAGACTTTTTGTCTTTTTCTGAGAAGAGTCTGGAGGTGTATCTCAAAGTCGGCCGAAGCCTCTGGAGTGTAGGTGCGTGTGTGCCAGCATGCTTGCAGATGAAATACAATAATATACCTCTAAGACATCTTGGAGCGTGTGTGTGTGTGCGCGCGCGTGTGTGTGTGTGTGTGAGCTCGCAGACGAAATAAGATATCCCACAAAGTTGAAGCTGTGTGTGCACTAACAAGTGAAATGAGATATTCCACAAAGACAGCCGTGTCACGTGGATTTATTGTGTGTGTGCGTGTGTCTGTGTGTGTGCGAGCGCGCTACCAGACAAAATAAGATACACCTCAAAGACAATGCCGACACTTGGAGTTATTGTTGGTGTGTGAGTGTGCTGGCAGCAAAAGCGCCCTGTTAAACCTCAAAGGCAAGCGTAACATTTGTGGTTATCGCCTGTGTGTGTGTGTGTGTTTGTGTGTGTGTTCCTGGGAAGCTGTCGATGTTGACATTCTCCTCTGAGCTTCATCCTCTGAAGTCTCCTCCAGTGGTCGGCTTGGATTCCTCAGAATCCCACCTGCACATTTGATGCGAAGCCCTCTGACAATAACTCACCCATCCATACCTGTCAGTCCGCCTCTGACGCCTCGAACCACCCGCAATGCACGACCTGTCACCTGGCTTTGAAGTGTCTGAAGTGTGTGTTCTCTGACTGTGTGTGTTTCTTTGACCAGATTCCTCTTTTAGATCAGGAGTCTTCTTTTTTCCAAGGACCGCTTAGCTGATAGAGTGACGGAACAGGGACCCCTTTTACATATATTACCAAAATTCTGTGGCTCACAAGAATGTCCTACAGATAACAGGCCAATATGTTTCAATAACACTTAGTAAGCTAACTAGTTGGCCCTTATGGATGGGTACTGTGCAGTGATTTAGCTTATAGTTATCTTAGCTAGCTCACTTGATTGCAAAAGAAATCATGAGTTGATTATCATCAATAGGGTCTAAATCTTGTTTCGAAGAGATCTTGATGTCTCTTGGAGACAAAGTATGTAATAATGCCGCTTAACAATACATGCCTTCACTTCCAAAAATATGGATTAAAAGGAGCAGAGGTATCAGTTGCAAAAAGTACCCAACACGTGTAACACACAAATTTAATAAACAAAGAAAAAACACAATGCCATTTGAAGCTATGAAATTCCATAATGTATCAGTTATGGGGATTAATTGATTACGTGTTTTTTTTAATTGTTCATTTTACCCAAAATTTGTCAATGAAAACGTGTGGAGTCACGTTTTTATTTCGTATTTTCAAGTATAATGTAAAGGCATAGCTCGTGTCTCTCTTCAAGTCCATTTTTCTCTTATCTCAATACACACTCTCTCTCACGCACACAATCGTTTTGACTCTCCAGCTCTGTCCCTTCTTTCCCCCTAAGCAGGAAGCAGCAGATCAGGACCAGTTCCCATGAGGATAAGATAATACAATAACCATAAAAACCCTCCTCCAGCCTCCACCACACACACACACACATATACACATACACACACACCGTTTGCCTCGCCTACAGCCTCCTGTTGGGACGACCGTGCAATAGCACCTGTTTGGAAGCTCTCCAGCTCCGCCCGGCTCGTTTCAAATCACCTCCCCGCTGTAGCCTTTTCAAGTATTTTACAGGCTTGTATCCAGTTCAGCGCTGAGCAAACCAGGCTCGTTGTTGTGTACTTATCCCAGTTAAGACAGGTTTTGCACCTGGCGGCTCAACACGGCAGCTGAGGGTAGACAGTATTTAAAGATGAATCACCGAAGGCACTTGCTGCACACTTGTTTTGGCTGAATATGCAATACAACAGCTCTTTTGCAAAATGTAGCTCTTTATAGCGTGTTTAAAAAAAGGGATGTATGCACTAATTATCACTTATTAATCATCTATGAAACATGCTTTTAGTGTGTTGCACGAAAATGTCTTTGTAGCCTAAAGACTACAAAGCCTTTAACTTATCCCCCTTATCTTGCGCACCCCCCGCTCTGGGCCTCAAAATTCGGCCGTTAAGCACATTCCCAAGATGCACTTCCACTGTCAAGCTCTCACCAGCACTGAGATTAAATCCAGCAGGGATTGCCTCGGCCAGCAGGAGTTCCTGTGTTGCAACTCTTCTCTGAGCTAAAGCCCGTTTCTCACAAGAGAAAGGAGTAGGAAGAAGAGGAAGATGCCTCGGGGAGACGCAGGAGTTGACACTGTCGGAGTTCATGAGAAAGGAAACACTGGGAAGAGAGAGGACTGGCAAAGATCAGAGCCTTAATGACTTGCAGGGCCTTTTTCTGTGATCCGTGGCTTTGCCTTAACAATCAGAATCAACCAGTCATGAATAGTGAAAGTAAGAAAAAAAGACTTCAAAATATATCCGTCCCCACTCAATCTGTGACAATCTCATACGTGAATCTTCTTTCCTATGTGGTACCAACGAGTCGATATGTGCCTAGTTTATGGAAGCTGTTGAAATTCTTGGTGTCTGGTAATACGCCCCATGAAAAATCCTTGGAAGCACAAGAAAATATGTCTTATAAATTTCTTTTTATAACTGATATGTGTGTAATTTTTTTTGGCGATGATTGGAGAACAAATTACAGCCACCAACAGAACTGTAATTCTGTCACCGATGTAGAACGAGGACATGGAGGAACGATTTTTTTCCTTCATCTGGCAGTTTGTGTTCACATTCTCTCTGATCATACATCAGTGTTGTGGTCAGTTAAGGCCAACACCCTAGACAAGGCTGCCGCCCCGCCACAGGATCAGAAACTTACGCGAGCGGTCGTGTTGCGTTTTACCACAACACCCCGATTTTCAAGGTCCTGGTCTCAGCGGGCCACATGACTTTGTGTCAAAGTTGCTCTCCCCACATTTCAAGGTCTTTGGAAAACCAAGGCTGCCAGCAACCGCTGCAGAGAGGCGGATGCTTTGCTTTCACATCATCCGATCCAGAACGGAGGAGCAAATAAAAGGAAGGAAAACAAGAGTGTAAGACATGCAAACAAAAGGAGAGGGAGTTGGGATTGGTAAATCAAAGGAGGAAAGAAAACAGAATAAAAGGAGGATATGAAGGCTTCATAAAGGAACAGAGAAACCCAAGGGTTTTCTTTTCTTCAAATTAAAAGTTTCTTGTTTTTATCTGATAAACAAGCCGACAATGGCCTGGCAACAAGAAGGTCTCAACTCAGTGAACTGTCATGTTTTACATCTGGTCTCATTTCCTGCCTGATGCAGATTGAGAGAGATGAGGGGCTGCGGCGTGGAGTCGCTCGCCTCAGGAAGGAAGCGTTATCAGGCGGATATTGAGCGAGGATGCTCTGCACAGTCATTTGGAGGCAGCAAACCCAAGGAATCAACTTTAGCCCTCCTCCTCCTGGGTTACCGTGGTGACAGGCCCTACTAATCCACTGACACACTTACTAGATTGCTATCTAGCTCTGGATTCAATTAGCTGGGTCTAGTTGGAAAGAGATAAACGGCCTATATCAAGACTTTGATATCCTAATGAGAGGGGATCAGAGGCATATGTTTGATTCTGTTTAGGAGTCAAGATACGAGATAAGAGATACAGGGAGCTTATCAGTGACATTGGAGGAAAGGAGATTAGTCTCAGAGCATTAGTGGCAATGTTACATGATACAGTGGTTAATGATGTGTAACAAACATGCTTACCCTTGCCTCTGCTTTGTTCAATATGCTAGAAAGGGAACAGCGAACAGAATGAATATTGTTGAACCATAATTTGTTCGACAGCGTTGCCCCTGCAAAGATGAAATTTCTCCAGCTTGTTCTCGGCGCATAATTCCTTTTGACAATTACACAGACACGCCATTCATCTTTTATGGCATGTTAATTGTGTTTACCAGCGGTCACGGAGGCTTGTTTGTTGGCTCCCATCAGTCATACGCCGACACAAGCTCGGCTTTTCCCAAGGAGGCTCTGCCCTCCTGTCACTGCACACACAGGCCAGCTGGTGGTTTGATCCTCATGACAAACCCTGAAAAAGAGCTACCGGCGACATGAAGTGCTTTCATATTTAGAATGCCTGTCATCAAACACAAGTACAGGGTCAAAAAGATGGGGAGTTCTGCATAGCGCCAGAAATTTCCAATGAAGTTCAGACAGGTCTGTGGGGATGGATAGTACATAGATAAGATTGTTCTGAGGTGTTTGACTACCGTGATACCTCGTGATCTTCGACCAATGCCACCAAGACACATTCGCCTGTACACGTTATTCTCAGGGAACAAAGTGAAGCTGATTGTTCCCAAACCTTTAAAAACACTCTCCTGGATGAATACAGAATACTCTCTACAGAGCCAACAGGATCTTTAATCAAATCCTCATCTGTGTTTTCACAAGAATTGCCCTTCCTTTCTTGCTCCTGAACCTGTTTCCTGTTACCTTAAATGCCTTGGAAGAAAATTGATCAAATCAAAGTAAGGGAGAGAGCACAGAAGGGTATGGACCTTCTGTGACTGCTGTAGTTTGAGATGTAACATTGAGTTGAATCTAACTAGGAGTATGGATTTAAAAGGATGCCTCCATGTTCAGAGGCACGACTCTCTTTTCCTGTTACTTTCTTTGCTTTTAAATCATTGAGTCATTGGTATCGATCAGCAGTCCTCTTACCTCCCTGCAGATATATTATGGTCGTTTTGTGCCACTGGAAGTAAATTGGCCTTCAAACAAGGGTAAAACACAGTAGGCAGGGGAAATAAATGCAAAGCAATAGACTTGAAATAAGTCAAACCATTTATTTCGAAAACTTTTTTCTCTCCGTCTTCGCCCTCATTCCTCATTATTTATGATTGATGCAATGATCATCAGTCAGCTATTGTTGCACAATTCTGTTCTGACTAATACTTGCACTGTGACATTCACTGTCTGTAAGTCTTCTCACATTAGCTTCTAAAATACCACCAAGCCCATGTTACAAAGCCCAGCACTCTCATTCCCCCTCAGTCTTCGGGGCTTTGCAGAAGTAATTGACCATATCAGCTTTTGATGTGCTTCGCTGTTGCACAACCTTCCAACGTGCTGGCTGCCACATTCCTTCAGGGCTCAGGGTAAGGTGAGGTACCTTTCCAGTCCCAGAAAGGCATTACTACTAGTTTGTTTGACAAATGGTCGGGGGCGAAGGTCGACCCCTTAGGACTGCATGCTGGCACAGCTCAAGGAAGCTTTCAGAAATGCTTTCAGACAAAACCTCTGATTGACAGCTTGGCCGCGTTGGAGCGATGGGCAGTGAGCTTGAGGCACATAAAACTGACAGCTGATTTTCTTGTAGAAATGTGTGGCATTGTGCAAGAAAGAAAAAAGAAGAAACAAGTAAAAAATTGGTCACAGTGATTGCAGTGTAACACTGAATTATGGTTGCACCATCTTTTCATTCATTTTAACCATAATCCTAAGGCAAGATGTTTCCACATGTCAGTCGCCAAAATTTAAACGGATTTATCTGAGTTATGAGTGTGTGGCTTTTCTCTCCTTTCTTAGAATATTTTATTTAGCATTTCCAATCATTTTAGTCAATAAAACCATCACTTGGGGAGCATTAGTTAGGGTTAGGGTTGCAGCTGCAAATGTTTCCTTAACTCTCGAGAGCACATTTTTCAGAAAGACTAGATTCAATCAGCCTCAATTTTATTTTTATTAGTAATAGTAAATGCCTTCCAAAACCCATATTGATTAATCCTACTTCTAAAGGCGCATTTTAAAGAGTGTACACATGCATTTCTATTACAAATATTAGAAGAGCGTGTCCACCTGTTTTCAAAGGGACAGGTTCTTGAGATAAGGATGGTACTGACGAGCCTTGTGCTCACCAAATAGCTGACTTTGTTTACTTAAGGTCAGTGTGTGTTTACCTGACCAGTCTGAGGTCACCCTGGCTGTGGGAACTACGTCCAGCGCCAGTTAGGTATTGTAGGAACTGGAGGTGACACACATTCCCGGTCATGTGAGCATTCAGAAGCATGCTGAGAAATGTGGCACAATGTGAGAGGACGTGTTTACCTGCACTTGGGATTACGCACGATGAGATCCGCTGAAGCGTCTTCTCATATGGGTGTGATGTACCTGAATCGCTGCAGGCTGATGTTGACAGAAATGTAGGCTGACGCTCAGCGCACTGATGCTGTGAACAATATGTGAGGAGTTACAGGGTAAATGTGATGTATGAGCTGGTTTTGCAATGAGGTTTTTAAATAACATGTTTTTAAGTAACAGATATGAGTAGTGGGGCACATTTGCACCTTGGTCAAAGTCAGTTTGGTGGTACTTTTCTTATTAACTTTCCCTCAACTTTATGGTAGAAAAAAAAGCAGAGTTCGTCGTAGTAGTAGACATGCTGGCAGTATCAGTAGTAGTGAAAGCATTAACAATATTTGTAGCAGCATCCCAGAAATATTGTTTCTAGCTGAACCTAACAGGAGGGCAAAGGGCATTCGAGGTTAAAACCAATCCTGCCAGATGCACTGGTCACATGATAAAGCAGCGTGGATCCAATTTCAGCTCAGAGCCATTGACCCTGCTGAAAAATACTAAGTTGGAGGGAGACGTTTCAAATTTAGGGCTCAACATTCTAGAGTGTGTGTGATTGCACGAGCAGCAGACCCAATCGCCAGAATAAATGTTGGCATTGTACCCCTCTGCAAACCAAGGATATGTTAAAACTTTACATTTCTTTATGGTAGAACCTTACGTTTCTTTATCTTCAGTTTCCATATTTATGAGGCAACAATACACTGCTTATGGCCCACTAGGTTTATAAAAGCACGAAAAACCACTCGCTTAAGGTTTGGAAGAGAGCATGTTTTGGCTTACCTGGTTCACGGCTGCAAATTGTCCCAAAATCTTGTCAAAAATATCTGGTTTTGATGCAAATTAAAACATCTTGACCATGTCCCGACATCTCATTAAAAATATCCAGTGGTTTCACGCTTATAAATGCTGGAACACCATCTTACACACTGGTCTCTCGCTCGGAAGTTGTCTCGCCTCCTCATGACAGGAAAGTGTCCCAACGTCTGGTTACATATATCCAGTGGGTTTGTGCTTACAAATGTTGAAACATCATCTCGAACAGTGACTTCTCACATGAAAACCTTTACAAACAGTGGTCTCTTGCTTGGAAGACATTATGCCTAGTGTATTAGGCAGTGGCAGAATATAAATTCACTCAAGTACTGTAATTAAGTACAATCTTGACATACGTGCACTCTAGAATCTTGCACTTTATTTGAGTATTTCCATTTTATGCTACTCTATACTTATATTCCAAATATTGTACTTAAATCTTTTCTACATTGACAGCTTTAGTTTCTGGTGACTTTACAGATTAATATTGTACATGCATACATGTACAATATATTGTAAGATTATAGAATCTACTGTTATAGATGAAGCCAATGGTTTTTGATTCAGGACTTCTTTTGTACTTTTTATGAAGTTAAGGATCTGGGTACTTCATCCATTGCTGATATTAGGGTAGTAAGATGAGGTTTGTGGTGATGGAGGCAATTCCCCTGTGGCTGCAAAATATCACTTTCTCCCTGTTGGGGGGATGGATTACTGTCACGCACCACAAAAACCAAGTGGCCCCGGGGTCTAAGGTTTCAGGGGCCCACACATTCAAAACCCTCCATTCGAGCAGAGCATATCGTTTACAAAGCCTTCCCTGGGATAGCAGTTTTTATTGGTGAAAATGACTCACTGTTTTTTGATGATTTAGTCTCATTTCGAAGAAAGAGACGAATTGACGTCACGCAGCCTCAAAGCCATGTGGAACATTCTGGGTTTTAGCGATAATTAGGGGGTTGCCCACTCTTTAAAAAAAAATCATCACGGTTTCACAAAAGCAGATTTTTCCTTCATTCATATCCCCATCAAAGCCTATTCAATTTTTTACCCTGATGAAGGTTTTTTTTTTTTTTTTTTTTTTGAAGTTTTCATTGCCAAGAATATTTCAGTTGAAAGGTTGCGGTGACCTCAGCGGATGATGGATGGCATGGAAAAGGCACAGAGAGGAACAGAAGGACAGGGACAAAAAAGATCTCGTAAAAAAAAAAAAAAAAAATACAGCCAGTCCTTTATAAAGATCAAGTTATTTAGGTTGGAGTGGGCAAAGAAGTGGAAAATTAAACTCAAACAGATGTTTCTATAGTATCTACACAATGCAGTGTCTGAGTAATATTAAAAATCGCATGGTAGATGATCTGACTTTTGTTGTTTTGTAATAATCCTGCTCTCATTTGGAATTGATAGTTCACTGCGGCTCCATCAATCAGCGCAGACTAGGAACTGACAGTGCTTTTAGGTGTAAAAAGTTTTGTATCAACATAATAGTATGGTCTGCTGCAATGCCTGCTACTATAGTGCATGAAGCCACTCACTTTAAATTGCAAGTGACTGGCACACACACCATGGCTGTTAGGATTAACTGCTGCGAAGCCAGAAACTGCAGGAACTTGGTCTTGCACACACGCTTACACACGTAGTCCCATTTCCATCCACATTATGAAGCCACAGACTCTTTGTGCTGCTGTTCACACTGCAGTGACTGAAGGCAGCGAGGTGCCTCCGCAGACAGAGAGACACTATTCTCGCTTTTCTTTCTAATGCTAAATCACTGCATGCAACCCAGCAGTAAAATGTGCCGTAAAATGGCAACAGCCACCGAGATACTGTCTATTATGTTTATAGTTGCTACTTCATCTGTGGCATAAATGAATAAACTGTTTTAGGAAGCCCCACTGGCAGAAAATGACTAAAAACAAAGATCATTATCCACAGTTTATTATCCTCCAGTCGCATCTAATCTGCATTTTACATTGAACCTCACATTAGCTGATCAGATCATGTAGTTTCGCTGCCATCACAGGCTCATTCACATACTATAGTACTGTTCTTACTAGTTATGATGTAAAATCAGGTATTTAGTGCATTTTAACTGCATAGTATGTAATGCAGCTTACTGCACATACTCAGCCGCCCCAGAATGCATCTCTTTAGACTGTCGAAGGAGGTTACGTTTTCACCCATGTCCTTGGTTGGTTGATTGGTTGTCAGCAGGATCACACAAAAACTACTGAACAGATTTCCCCAAAACTTGAATGGAGGATGGGTCTGTACCCAGAATAGACCCCATGACCTTTTGATGTGGATCTGGATAAACTCACTGTAAACATAGGGAGTAATAACCTGCTTTCATAGTGGACCTCTATGGTCGTTTTTCTGTAGAGGGTTCCAGTACGCAGCATATACTAATTGAGTATGTAGTAAGCAGTACATTAGCATGCGATTATAAATACAGCCATTGCCTTTTCGTCCTGCTCTTTAAAACAAACTGAGCAGGGCCAGGGGTTTACGGGAAAGGTGGTTTTCATTTTGAGAAATCCAAACTGCTGGCTGATTTACAGGGTTGGGGGTTTGATTCCCACTGGCTCCCAGCCCTGCTCCATACTGAAAAGCACTTTGGCTTATAGCCTCCAAGAAATGGCATAAGTTATACTGTATATTTATATGTCAAATCTACAACTGCAGCTCGGGGAGCTCGGGGTCTCGATCGAGAATCCATCCGTGAATGAAATGAATTGCTATCTGTTCCCAGAAGCATTGCTTGCCTAGCCTCTGGGGCGGCCACATTATATTGGGGAGGTAAATCAGAAACACACCCCGGGATCTCTCCTGTTGCCTCTCGTTGAGTTTTTATTCTCTGAGCTGTCGTAACCGAACCTCCCTATCAGGATTTGTTCTTTATGCACTTTAGCCAGAATGGAGACACAAACGACGAGGTGAAGAGCGAGAGAAGATGGCAGAAGGGAGAAGAGAGGGTCTATCAGAGAATCATAAGAGAGAAAAGAGACAAGGACACAGACGAGGACACCAAGAAATAGGCAGAGTTTTAAGGCCAGAACCTGGCTGTGAACCTTTGCTTATTCAGTCACATTATGTCATCCAGACAAAGCACCTGATTCTCTCATCATCTCCCTCCGTCTCACAGGCGAGACCAGACCTCTCTCCCTCCCTCCCTCTATGTCCCACCACGGCTTTGTGATCACTTGTCTGGGGGAAGATGGGGAAAAAGGAGGGGACAAAGTGAAGACAGAGGAGGATATAATGGTAACCAAAGATGAATGTGCAAGAGAGTATAAGGAGGAAGGTGAAAATGGGAGAGAAATGGGAGACGAGGTTGGGAGAGAAGAAGTGGGAGACGGACGAGATAAGAGAGGAGAGAGGGAGAATATTAACAGCCGGCTTGGATGTTGAGAGCAGAGAGGAAGGGAGATGGAGGAGCTCTTGTAATGGTACAAGATCAAAGAGGGTTTTGCAGCATTTTGCAACAGCATGGATATCAAGCTACAGAATATTTTAGGAACATTTTGTACATCATTCAGCTCAGTTCCCGCTGTGTCCCATCAAAGTGCAACAATCACTCTATTTGCCAACGTTTTTAGGTTTTATTCGATGGTGTCTTTTGAGGTGGTTATCCTCCAAACTTTTCTCTTTTCCCATCTTTGCTGCTCAGTGCTTGTAGTTGTGGTTGTCTGCACTGCATATCCCAGAGATCACCTGTCAATAAAACAGTGTAGCTGATGACTTTGAATGATTTCCTGTAGACAGACATCGCTCTTTTCTTCATCAGATGGCTTTACATCCACTGCCTTAGGTACACAGGTGAAATGAGCTCAACCTGCTTTGCACAATGTTTCCTTGTCCTAGATAACAACAATTACTACAATGCTCAATTATTGTCTGGGCGGAAGTATGCAGTATGTCAACTTGATTCATAGTAATATGAAACATGATATAAAGTGATGGCCTCATCAGTACTCACTTATTCACTGATTCGATCGAAGTGCTTGTTGGATTGTTGAAGGCTGTCAAAACCGTTTCCGTCAACACCTTTCTGGCATCAAAATAGACCTTTTTCACAGCAGACACCTTGGCATGTCATAGCAGGAAAAGCACAGGCGTAATTAAAAGCATCAACAAAGACTGCATTGTGTCTGGCTGGCTCACTGTGGAGGCTTATTGGAGCACTAATGGAACCGAGCCATGGTTAACAAAATTTGTTTCACCCATGCTTTTCCTGCCATGACAAGTCAAAAAGTAGGCCATGGAAAAGGTCAAATGGGGGCCTTCGTCTGACAATTTCTGCAACCTTTTCAAAACCAGAAATCCAAAAATAACGTTCCTTCACCCAGTGATTGGCCAGGTATGCACATGTGACAAAGTACCAAGGTTTTTCCTCTAAAGCTCTTTTTTCAGTCTTCACACATCTACTTCTTCTATCTTCTAACACTTATGTGTGTGTACAACTAAGTATAACACTATGAATGACTGTGTGGAGAGTCAGAAAGTGAGCTGGTATCCCTACTTGTATGAATCATTGAATTTCAGGTGTTATCATGTGTGTTGATACCCTGAATTATTTGTGCTTACTGCAAGACAAATTTCCCAAACAACTAACTGGCACAATGAATATAGGAGCTTTCACAGCTTCTGGAGATCAGTTGCCCACTTTTCCTGGTTGCTAATACACCCTTGAGCCTGGCAGCTGAAGGCGGACCAATCAGTCAAATACAGGCAGGGGTGTAGATGGTGTGATTTCCCGCTTGATAAATGTCCAGTCAAAAAGTACTCAGGCTATTCGTTGTACATACAAAATGAGATGTAAAATCAAGATCTGACTAGAATCTGAATAAACAAAACCATGATTCAGAGACCAATTCTGAGAACCAGTGAAAGTCATAGAACAGCCAACTTAAAATAATGCCTCTAAGAAGCATTCAGAGGCTCATCCTGTCTCCTGTGACTCATCTTGTTCCGTGCCAATCAAGGAGGCCCCTGATCCAAGAAAATAGACACAGAGGTATTTCTTGAAGAGTGTTTTAACTGACAGGAGAACATGGTGGCTTTTTCTGTTGAGAGTCCAGTGAAAAGGTCAGCCATCAAATTAAATCAGCCTTACAGGGCAGACACAGATTGTTCCATCGTGGCAGGTTGAGGTGATAAACTAATTTGCTCCCGTCTTTGCTGTACTGCTTTTAATTGAAAGTTTCTTCAGGATTAAAACACTAGTGAGCAACTTTCCTTCAGTATACAAAATCATATCACGTTCACCAGCTGGATACCTCTCACTTCATTGAATAATGAACTTGAGATAATGATTTTTTTTACTCCTGAAGCACTTCTGAATAGCACTCTTTATCTGCTAAACCACAGGCTACTCTCAGAGACAGGTTATTACCTCAGAACAGGCACTGATTGGTCGCCTCTGCATCATTCTCCTCCACCGGGTCTGCAGATGTGGCTGGATCACCTGCTTGTTATTCACCGCAGGTAGCAGCACTTGACTAGATACTTAACACTCCCTATCACAATCTCTCCTCTGCTCTGACCAGGCAGATGAGAGTGCTGATAAAGAATTCATTACTTCCTCTCTTTGTCTCTACTTTTGCTTGTTCGCCTCTCATCCCTCCATTCTTGTCGCACGTTAATTTTACTCTGTTACTGGCTTTGCTTGTGTGGGCTGTTGTGAAATATTGATTGTTGTTGTATTCAATTTTGATAGTGTTGTAAGCAAATATGTTTAAGGCTTTGTGTATACTTGGTGTCTGTTGGGGCAAGTCCAAGCCAAATGTCGAGTTAGTTGTAGCAGGCCCAAATCAAGTAACAGGCCCAAGCTCAGTTGAGAAAAGTCCAAATCTAGTCACAAATCTTGAGTAAGTGGCAAGTCAACTGCAGGGAAGTGTTGGTCAGAATTTTACTCTTGTGATGACCAGCGAGAGAAGCATCGTTTGAAGGTATCAATGACGGGTCCTCAAGAGGTTAGCGTAGCTGTTATAACATCAGTTATATCAAAACTGTAGACTGTTTTTCATTAAAAGAAGGGCAAAGAACGGCCCTGAAGATGTTTTCGCTCTTCTCTCGACTGACTTAGGCAAGAGTTTGATTTACCTACTGGCTCTGCAGGAAGAAGTCTCCTTCTACGTCATACGGTTCGTTGATTTGATTGGTTGTAGATACCCGGTAAAGACAGATGGTTCATCCGATCACCTGCCAAGTTTGCTAACATTAGCTTCCATAAGACCAGAACAGCTGTAGCAACATGTACCTTTTAAGTCTGACTCAAATCCAAGTGTCAAGTCAAGTTATCTTCTCTCTTATAGAGATCTTTTATTGAATGACCTTTGTGACATTTTGAAGATGAGAGACAGAATTGTAAGGTAGGAAAAGGAGAAAATTTCAAACTCACAAGTTTTTATTGGTGCAATGTTTCGAATCTGCAAATCTCAGCAGTTGACAGCCTCTCATTTTCCTCATTTTGTTTCCATGTGCACACCATTCACCTTTTCTTCTTTGGATTTTTGCAACTTAATGGACCAGTGTGTGCATCCGTAAACTAATAATCCAAACAGCAATGTGCTGTGGAAAGCAAAAGGCTTTCACACATTTTGTTTGCTGTACTTTTGACTCTTCATCTCTCAACTCCATCTGCCACCCACATCTGAAAGCTGAACTGTTTCATTGCTTTCAATAATGTCGGATAAACAAAAAAAAGAGGCTGTTTTAGAGTGAAAAGGTGTTGGACAGAATGTTTTTATAATGGCACCACTAACAGCACAGCGTACACTCTGTTGGAAAAGCTGACTCTACCCACATGCTTCTCAAGGTCTCATCTTTTCTGGGCGGATTTTGTTTCTTCTCCAAGGTCTTATGTTTGTAAAGATTTAGCATAGATGCTGCTGCACATTGTTAATGTTGCACTCTTTTAAAATGTTTCTCAGTGCAAGAAAGTTACATTAGTCAGTGTAAAAACCTTCTATAAAGCAATGAAAATGCAGTACACACACGCACTTACATCCACACTTCTACCGCCTTTTTTACATTTACACCAACGCACACAGTCATTTTTTATAATTTGCTCTCTCTGCAAGGCAAACAATCGATCTACAACGACGCCAGACCCCTGGGCTCTCCAGATTGTGTGTGCTGGCGTGTGCTGCAGTGCACTCTGGGAGCATGAAGCGAGATTGCTTAGTCGGTGTCTGTCTGTCGGAGCTGTGCACCTCCTGGGAGTTTTTTTTCAGCTAAATAAGGGGAAAACAAATCAATCAGTGTTTAGCGTAACTGTGCTGACTCGGAGTCAGAAGAGCGGTGACCTGGCAGGTGTGTGCTTGTAATTTCTCTCTTCATTGCACTGTTCGCCTGTCAGAGCCTTGATGACGATGCTTTTTTTTTGTTTAACCAATGGGGGAATAGTGTTTTTTTTTTTTTTTTAAAGGTCCCATATTGTAGAAAAGTGAGATTACATTGTGATTATTAAGCAAGTCTAGGTGATGTATAAATACTTTGAAAGTATTGAAATGCTCACTCCATGGAGAAATGTACAGATAATCATATTATAACAATATTCAGAAACTTTACCTTCAAACAAGCCGTCAGGACTTCCTCAAGGTTGTGATGTCACAACTATACAGTCACTGTCCCCAGCAGTGCCCCCAGCACAGTTGTGGTGGCAAAAACACAGAGCTTATACAAAAACACAGTGGGCGGTGCCTGCTCAGGCCTGTGAGAGCTGACCAATCAGAGAAGATTGGCCTTTTCAGGAGGGGGGGCCTTAAAGTGACAGGCACTAAAACAGAATGTTTAGACAGAGGGTGAAAAGAGGTGCTGCAACAAGACAGTGTGAGAAAAAGTATGTTTTTTGAGCACAATTAGCAAAACAGTATAAAAGCATACGCTGAAAATGTGCATAATATGGGACCTTCAAGCTCAAGAGGTTTGAGTAATTTCTCCACCACAAAGGAAGCATATAATTGCTCATTTAACCTGTAATTAAAATCGCCATAAGTTGCTCCCTGTGAGGTTATTTTTTAAGTTTCTTTATGCTGTAATTGGCTCGCATGCCCCGGTGGGACTGAACCCCTAACTCTCTCAGTTTAAGTGCCTTACCCCTCCCTAAACTCTGGGAAAATGAAGGAGTTGAAGTCGGTGAACAGGAGGCCCGTGGTCAGTTCTTCAATGGTGTAGAAAACTCCAGGCCAACCGTCCTTTTGATCATCGGACACTGATTATCAAACACTGCGCCACAACTTTTTGTACATTAATCAGCTTCGGAATACACACACTGCACTTCTTTTGAATATGCACATTTCAATCCCTGCCTACATCAAACACTCTTACATTAGACTTTGATCCTCGGCACCAAAATTCGATGTTTAATTTATGTATTTATCCCTTGGAAAGGATTCAGGAAACTGTGGAGCTTTTTCTCTGCGCTGCTTAAGACTCTTAATTGCCCTATTTAATGGAAGCTAATGGAGGAGAGGGAGATTGTTTACTGTGCTGTAGCAGGCGTGAGCTCTCAACTCCACCTCCAGAGCCAGAAGACATGCATGCTGCCACAGTTGAATGCCACAGTTAAAATTCCTGTTCCCTTTTCAGGCACCAAAATGGTTTTGGCACAAAGTGTCCAATGTCACAATAAACCTATTCAGCTTGATCTGGAGCACTGGTGAAAGAATCAGATGCGGTGCTGGTGAAGAGTCGTTAGAAGATAGTTTCGGGACGGGGGAGTTGACTCGATGGCTATCACTGGAGTTCAGTGTCCTCAGCTACTCCACACTGCACCCTTTCATCAGTATTTTTGGACTCTGTCTAACCTCGTGTCTGCTCTGTAATATCCAGGCTTTTTTATTGGGCCTGTCCCGTTGACTCTGGGTCTAGACGCAGGGCAAATAGACTGGAAAAACGCTCGCTGTCTCGTCCCAGACACATCTCTCTCCATCACTCTCGCTCCTCAGAGAGACGAAAAGTTTCCTCGCGCCGCTTCCTCTGACCCGTCTTCCTTCTTGTTCACTTCTTATCCTATTTTCAGAGCCCCCCCCCTTCACCCACCCATTCCTAGCCCGAGTGGGGTCAGTTACAAAGCTGTCTGTCATCCTTATGGGCGTTAGCGTTGTGTTGTCTCTGCCTTTGACCCTGCCAGTGGACTGAAACTGCTGTCACTCTAAATCCATTAGGAATGGGTCATAAATAATGTTGTCAGCCGCTGGGTTCGTGTAACCTGATCTCACCGTCCCTCACCCCTGTGTCCCATCTGCAGAGCCCCCCCTTTGCAATTTCTCCCTTGGAAGATCTGCGGTAATTAGGGAAGCTAATAGGCGCACAGCTTAAACAGGACAGCAGCCGAGGGGAGGGGCGCTGTTAATGCTCAGTTTAAAAGAACCTTTAAAAGAGCTGTGATGAAGGCCTCCAAGACTTTCAAGCATGATATGATCTTGAAAAAAAGTTCCTCCAGCCTCCCCTTCGACACGGCGTCTCAAATTCCCCTCCAACAAGACAAGGCTGAAGGGGAAAGGGAGGAAAAAAAGGTCCCGTCCCTTCACTGATCTTGACAAGTCGCTCTTCAAACAGCGTTTTTCTTCCACGGTACAAAGCCTCCTCGCACACGCACACAACTCCTTTGAACGCACTTGAAGTAGCATGCAAGCTAATTGGCCAGGCTTGCCTCGACCTTGCAGCGACTGGCGAGCCCAAGTGTCCTGAAGCAAAGGCTGTGTTTCTGTGTGTGTTTTGTTTTTTTTTTTCTGGCCCAAGTCAGTGCCAAACAATAGAACTCAGGAGCGTAAGGAACAAAGTCGCAGGGAATAGGAAAGTCCGCGTCGTTTGTCAACCTGACTCCGGTCAAAAATAGCTGTTCGTGTTTTCTTTTCGCCCTGGCTGGAAGTCCTGCAGGTTCACTCATAAAAAAACCCTGGCTTCCCTCTGCTTCCTTTTGTTTTCCTTCATTTGGTTCTCTCCCCAGCACTGACAGCAGGTGTTTGTCCTCGGTCCTGCTCCTACAGATATTTTCAAAATTCCAACTTTGACTTTGTCTCCAACCAAATCCTGTTGCACTTTGGGTCAGTATGTCCGACAGTATAGTTTGGAGTTTTAGACCTTTAATTGATTAATTCATGTTATTTTACTCAATAGCACACAATATAACTTTGACTCCAGGGCAATATAAAAATGTATTTATTATATTTTGGACTGGTATGAATGTATTAAAATGGCAAAAACACACACTAGCACTAGCCATTTTCTAGTTACCTCTTCCCTTATTTCCTTCTCCCTTTCAATACACTTTTACACACAAATACACACAGAGTGTGTGTGCCTGGACGTTGTTTTTGTAGCTGTGTGTGGGGACTGAAAGAGTGGAGTGTGTATGTGTGTGTGTGGGATGCAGAAGGGGAGCCCTCCTGTTGCTCCATGTCACCAGCCATCAATGGGAAACACGGGGTCGGTAGGAGCGTGTTTCTAGCTGTGTCCTGTCTCCATGCATCTGTCAAGACAGGCCTATTTCCCGCTTGGCCGAGGCAGCTTCTCAGGTCATTTCTTTTGGAAAAGCAAAAGAAGGAAATCCTGACAGAGCGCTGACTGAATGAACTCTAACCTCTGCTGTAACAGCTGCATATTGCAGCCTGTTCAGATAGTCAGGAGAAAAAAAGGAAAAAGGAATGAAAACAAAAGAGAAAACTGAAGTTGGTTTGATTGCCCTGATTGCTTCATTATATAACACAAGTGATGAATACGACAGAGTGCGTCTTCTCATGTTGTTACTAGCCTTTAGCCTATGTACCACTAATTGGCTGCTCAGTACAAGACCTAAGAAAAATATAACATTTTAAAATCTGAGAGGAGAGCACTAAACTCACTACTACAGAACAAGCATCCATTTTTTCCCTGAAAATGCTACATTGTTAACAGCAAATCCATGTTGATGTTAGCAGGAGACAAGCTAGGTAGCAGTTAGCTATTAGCAGCCAGTGAGCAGCAGAGTCCTGCTGTGTGTTTGGCCAAGGGAGCTAACAGAGCTAGTAGAGCTAACGCAGCAAACAGCTCAGCACACAGCAGGACTGAGTTTCTGTTCTGAGGAAGATGAAGCGGTAAACAGAGAAGACAACGAGTTTAAAAAGTAAATAGGCGAAATGTACTTTCGCTGTTAATTGCCTTATAGGATGCAGTAAATTCACTATTGATGTGACCTGCACCCAATTTTTTCCCCGATAATGCAACATTGTGAACAACAAATCCTTGAAATATGCAGGAGGAGAGCTAGTTAGCTGTTAGCAGCTGCTGGGCAGCGGGGTCCTGCTCTATGTTTGGCTACGAGAGCTGAGAGCTAACGGAGCTAATAGAGCAATCAAAGCTAACACCTTAAACACAGAGCTTCTGTTCAGAGGAACATCAAGCGTTAAACTGAACTGCAGTTTAATGTGACAACACAGTAAACACATTTACTGAAGTAACTCAGTGATAACAACAAAGTAAGGAACATTGTGATCATGGGATGGTTTACATTCACTTCTGGGCAGTTTCTGGGATGGTGGTGAAAACAGTTTCATCAAGAGCCTTGGAGGATCCTGCATTTCTTCCTGTTTTAGTACATTTTATACACTAAAAGATTAACTGATTAATAGAAAATTATCCATCATTTATATAAACAATTGTCAGTTGCAGCCCTAGCAGCGGTAGAAGCAATAGCAGTAGTCATACAATATTAGCAGAAACAGAAGTAGTCGTTGATTGATAGCCTCAATTGAAAACGTCTTTGTCATCAAAACACAGAAAACAGTCAACACAGACGAGGGTGCTATCCATCAACAGAAAGTGAGGACAGAAGTGACAGGAGAATAAAAAAACAGAAGGCTGATGGCAACAGTGACACACGAGGCAAGAATGAGCGACTCACAGTCTGTTAGCAAGTGAAATAAGAAGAGGCATCCAGCGAGGCTGAGAGAAACCACACTCTCTGGACTCTGTGACTCAGCTGCAGTCACCTGTGATTCAGGGCCGAGTCACAGACCCCCGGCCCCAGATGTTTAGCACATCCACACTACATTTACTGTAAATGTCAGGGCTGATGGGTGCAAGCAGCCAAGCTGACCGCAACATTATTTATGTCGTGTTTTTACACTGTGTTGGTGTAACTCTTTGATGGCTGGTTGCATAAGCTCACTGTTACTGGAACTCCATGTCTGGAGGTGAAGTTCAGTCTGGGGTGAGTGGTCGTCACTGTGTTGTATCAGTCTCTCTTTGGAAACATCAAGTTTCCAATGATTTTCAAGCATAGTTTCAAGTTCTTCATTTGTCATACGCACATCTCTTACCAAATCTCCTTAGTAAGATGCAGCTTTTAATTTCAAGTCTCCTGTGGTTTAGTCAAAGATAATTGAATAAAACTAGAGATTAAATCAGATTAGATTGAAATGCTTAGGATATAGTAAAGATACTGATACAGCATTTGTCCTGCTAGGTAGAGGCTCTCATTATAAGCCTACAATTAGCAACTAATTCTGTCATTTCCAGTGTCGTCAGATTCATAGCATCAGGGATAACTGATTTCATAGAGGGCTCGGGTTTGACTGAGCCGGTGCATCCACAGTAAACACCACAGGGGATTACCGGCCCTATCACTGGAATGACTCAATTAATAATCAGCACCATTTTTTTCTGGTCTGCAGGTCCCTCTGCTGGTGCCAGCACAGAACTGGCAACCCAGCGCTGACTGGTTACCATGATGGCAGGGAGGGTTTATTTACTGGTGTGAAATGGGTTTGTGTGGGAGTCTGGCAACATGCCCATCTACTTGGCAACCCATGTGTCAGTATGGTTTCTATTTGCGAGTATAATTCTGCAGAGGTCTCTCTTTCTGCTGGTTGCTTTTGGTTTGTTGTAGCATTGTGACCTCATCCTGAAGTTCAATTCTCTTTTTAAGCCATTAAAAGTTACAAGGAGTTGTTGCCCACTGACAGTTTGTGTGTGTTAGCATTTTAACTGAGCTCCGTGCACATACCGACATAGAGAGAAGAGCTCCAGTGACTCTGTTGACAGCACCATTAGACAGCCAATGAGGGTCACTCGGTCCCCGACCCCTGAAGGCCTTGACCCCAATGTCCCCCTGATTCTTTCATACTCAGCAGCACACACACCTCTCACTCACTTTAATTAAGTAATGACTGTAGATGGGTGTGAGGAGAGCATAGAGGTCATGGAAGCCCACAGTGTGCGCACTCTCTCATGCTGAGATGAGCAGTAGGGGAGATGAGGGTTTTGATTAGCCCGATTTGGCTCCTATGAGGCCATTTACAAAAAGAATATTATAGTCACTGGTATTTTGAGACTCACTAATTTACCTAACCCTGTGGAGAAAAGCTTACGGAAGAAATAAAATTAAACCCAAGTCTGTAAGTTTGAGGCCTTTTTGTGTTAGTTTAATGTAGCAGGTGTGGTCATAAACTCAGAATAACTGTGTATTTGAGTTCATTAAAAAAGTTTTTTTTTTAATCAAAATAATGGTGGTCACAGTGTGTTTTTTCATAATGCAACTTAATTTCCATGGATTACCAACATCAATAAGTATGCATAACAATTGTTGCATGAAACGAATGCCACATGTTTTTGCCGTAGAGCAAAATCGTCTAACCCCTTCATGCCCTGTGCTGTCACTGTTCATGTGGTCCTGGAAATTCATTTGGTTGCAAAATAACGTGAGGAAATTCAATTAAAGCGGAACTCCACAGGATTAGTGTTGCACTTCCATAAAGTCGGTATACTAAGGACAGTCAAAATTGATGCAGCACAGGACAAGATATGGTGACTTTTACTCCCTGATATGGGTGAAAACTGCTAGACAAAACATTTCCAATAATGCAGCTCAATATAGTCTCTTTATTAGACCCTGCCTGGATAGTAAAAGCCCACATCTTTCAAACTTTATGCCCCGACATGACATCAGCAGTTAATTTATTCATACTTTTTCATAGTCACAGAAGACATTAGAAGTGTTTTCACAGTCTTAAGCAGCGGTGGTGATGAGTCAACTCATAGTGATGTGTGAAATTGATGGAATTTGCATATTTGAAATATCACTGAGCTATGTTCAGTTTTGATCTGATTTCCGTACTATTAGCTTTCAGTGATACAGATGTGAGTGAAAACATAAATGAACCTCAATCTCAAATCATGACAGGACAGGCTAATATTTAGAATTACATAAGTTACAAACACAAGTGAAATCCTCTTCTAACCTACACCCCTTGTATCCCGCCTGTTATGGTATACTCATTGAGGTGAGTTTAAAGGGGCATTTCATGGATTCTGTCTGTCAGTTCTTACTAATCTGTTCTTTTAAGGTCTGGACAGGGGGAATCTGGTTTAATGGTTATGGCTGCAGAGAACAGAGGGAAATATGCCTCATTACAAACCAAAGAGCCAAAGCCACTCCGCGTTTGAAGTGGCCGGCAGTTCTGGCTTTCACTCTCAAACAGTGATTCACAGATGATCCTTGAATGACTCATTAAGTTCATCTGTACCGACCCCCGACTGCTTTTCGGCAGTCGGCAGCTCCTCAAAAGGCAAACTCGCTTGATTCTGCTGCTGGATGAGGAGGCTGAGGGTCAGTGTGGTGGAGCCCTCTGCTGGTCACTGTGTGGAAGACACTTTTCTTCAGAGTGGAGCCTCAAGTACTGTAAAGGTGTTGAGTGCAGTCTGTCTTTGTTGTCTCAAGGCTGAACAATCCTTACACAGCCTCAGCCTTCCTGTTGAACTGGAGTGGATTTAACAGGATTCTTTCCTATCTCACCTTTCGGCTGACTTGTGAACACTTTATTTCGGGGAAGGCATGTGACCAGGCGCTGTTGTTAGAAATTTGCCATTGTTTCTCAGTATGGTTGGAGGGCCAAAAGTGAAGCTTAACGATGGGCCACAGGCCATAAGTAAACATCTAATATATTGTGTTTTATTGTGCAGATGCCAAATAGTACTAGGATCTCAAGTTCCCTTAATTGAGTGACTTCCTGAACTCTGCCTGTGGTGCTTAGATTAAAACAATTAATAATGATCCTGCTCATTTAAAGAGGATTTTACCTCACAAAAAAACAAAAAAAACCAAACATAAATAGTGCTTTATATTATACATTTTGAAATGGATTTAGTTTTTTTTTTTTTCATTAGAAACATCTTGTGGGGCCAAATCACACGTTGTGGTTGGGCCAAATTTTCACCAGGGCGCAGGGCCACAGATAGTCTTGCGACAAGATATCGTGCATCATCTTCTATATCTGGTAGAATTGGAAAAAACTTAACACCAGAGACTTTTCATGCTGCTAGGCTAATTGATAGGGCAAAAATGAAATGAAAAGTAAAGGGACAGTATGATTGATTTCACTCTGTCTTTACAAAACAACTTCCATCCATAATAAAACCAATCACTCGAAACAAATAACAAATGACATCCTCTCGTTGCACCATCGTTTGTTATTATTGAAGCTAAAGACTTTGCTCATATTCGTACAGTCGGTTGTGTACACAGCAATCAGCGTGTTTAGCAGTCTGACCGCTTCGCTAAGTGCCTGGGCGTAGTGTCACTGTCCCGTCCTCGTCCTCCAAAGGGGCTTATTAATAAAAAGCGGCCCAGGCTCCTGGCAGTCTGGACGGCACCCAATCAAAAACCCATTAATCTAGTGATCTACATTAATTTGTTTCTCAACAAGCAGATGGCAGTCCCGATTGAAACCAAACAGACATGTGTTGTGTACTGCATATAAATGGGCTTATAAATTGGCTTTTTGCACAAGCAACAAAGGCCAGATTCGTTCAATGGGGCTGATACCTGATTGAGACCTGAGCAGTTGGTGGGCCGCTGATAGCTTTGTGGGCCTAGAACACTGTTTGCCATAAGCTGAGGGCTGTAAATATGAGTGTTTGTCCACAAAACTCCACAAACTTTTGACCTTCCATCTGCACAGGCCTGATTACAACCCCCTTGTGTTCTTATTTCTGTGTTTTCCTTGTCATTTACATTTCATACAAGGGCTGTTCTACTGAAAATAAATCCATTTTATCACACTCCAGAGAGGCAACAGTTGCTGTGAGGGAAAGTGCTTCCAAATCAGGCCTAATTGGAGCCCAGACAACCGACCAAAACTAGTGAAACTCAGCAGCTGACTCATCTTGAGTTAATGAACAGTGAGCCAGTCAGATGCTGTGAGGAAGTGTGACTAATCTGTACAGGCCAGCAGTGAGTCACACCAACACAGATCATGTCCTCCTGATTTGGTTTTTGTTGGACTCAGTTCGGAGGATAATTCAAACCCTCTGGGGGAACGATAAGGATTTGATTATGCGCATCTGCATTGCAACCGTATATATCTGGCGGAGCTTCTCGCTGCAGCAGGGGCAGCTAATGACACGGTGGCCTGTTTGCCTCTCCTGATTTATTTGTGTGTTTTGGAGTGGGCGGAGCCTGCAGAGGTCTGAAGGAATGATTACAGAGCCCTGCGGCATCCCGGAATAGACGGGTGTCAGCTGGAAGCCCCAGGACGCTTGTTAAGGCCGCCTCCGAGCAGGAACAGTTTGCCCGCCGTTCAACGCAGCTCTTCAATTAGAGCAATTACCACTACAGTGAGGTGACGCTATGTGTTGTACAGTGATGTAAGTCTGTGGAAGGAGCTCATGTGAGCTAACAAACACAGGTCTCCTCTGTGAGCCCGAATGTCACCTATCTGCTAGCTAGCTTTTTTTTCTGCATTTTCTCAACTGGAAACAGCTGACCTGCATCTGAAAGTATAACCCTTCTGTTTTTTCTGTTTTTGGATAGTTATTTTTGTGACGCACAGAATGGGTGTGAGAGGGAGGTGAGAGCCGTGGAGAGCTCAAAATGATTGTGAGGTTGCGTGCGACTGCCAGTGTGTATGTGCGTGTGTGTCCTTCACCAGCACGACGGTGGCACTGTCTGGCTCACATGCCACAGAGCCAGCGGGGCCAGACGCTGCCTCACATGCTGTGGTTAGCATGGTAAGGTGAGATACTGCTTGTGTCTGAGGGCACAAAAGTCCCATAAACCTCGCTGCGAGGATACAGTGCGTGTGTGAGCGACTGCTTCAGCATCTGCAGTCTACATGTCTGTAGTTTAAGGGCAGAGATGATGGCTGGAACACACGGCTTTGGTTGAGGTTATTTATGGGATTTCAAGTATTTTTATCTCAGTAATAAAACACACTGTAGAGGGGAGGATGTTAAATAACAGTGATAAAATGAAATGATTCAAAAAACGTACAGTGCATGAGTGAAGTTTATACATATGATGAAATATGAAATGCAGTTATTTATAACATAGGATGATTAAAAACATTAGCGTGATGTGGACAGTACATTCCTCCAAAATAAAAAACATTTTGAACACGTACTCACGCTTGAACTTGAACTTTACATTGTAAATATCACTTCATGATTGATGTGTTGTGATGTAATGAGGCGGATCAAATGATTGCTGCCATGCTGCCATGAAGTTAAACACAGAGTAACAATAAAGTCACGAATCATATTGCTTATGAAATAACCACATTAATGAAGAAGAATCTAACAACTCTTTCTTTAAATGTACCTAATTTACAAAACTAATACTCAGCCTGTGCACGGTGACTTTTATATGCAATACAATTATACAGTTTCATAAAAGTCACTGGAAGGATGCGAGTGGGTGCCATTAGAAGTGAAATTTGCTCGGATCGGCATAAACTTCAAAGATGCATCTCTGTTAGTTTTAAATATTTTGCTCTTGTCCTGAAATTATTAATCTTTTTTATGAGTACACAGAGATGAAAAGGAAAAGGAGAGAGACTGGAAGGAAATAACGGAAAGAACTGAGGTTCTAAGACCAGTCAGAGTCAGAACTGAACTCACAGTCACACACAGACACACTCCCACACATGGCATACGCAGCTACCTAGCTAGCTAACATTACAGGCAAAACTTTGCTTTCCATTTAAACACCTTTTATAGTATTATAAGTCGAATTATGTTATATGTATACTGTATAGTTTAGCACAGAGGACAAGCACTGTGTACTTTTTCTTCAGTCTTTGTATTCTCACAAACCTATATTCTAAGTTCTATTAGTGCCTTTTAAATGTCTCCATAATGGCTTGATGGGACCGTTATGAAAAACATTTCTCATATGTTCTTCAGTGTTTTATTTTTATATCTTACTCCATAAATGTAGTTTTCACCACTTCACCTCTGTGTTTTACGGCTGTGCAGACTAAATGACCTGTTGGACCCAGAGACGGTGTAAATCTACTCCTCTGTCTTCTGGTTTGGGGTCAAGGCTGCCGGCTGAGGAAGGAAGGCTGTTTGTGTGTTCGGATGTGTGTTTGGAGGTTGTATAAAGCGACTCCCGGCTTCCTGAATGAGCCGCTGAATTTAACTGGTCTGGGTTTGTTGCTGCTTCGTACATTTTCTCCGCGCAGGTCAGAGGTCAGCAGGAAATTGATGTGTCGATGCTGATGTTCCCAGTCATTGGGTTACATTGTACTCCGTGTTTTATAGTTAGTGGATAACCATGATTTAGATGTGTCCTTCATGTGCCCGGCTGGCGCTATGAAACAGAATGATATCAGATATTTTAGCATTTTTCCTGGCAAAAAAATAATGGAAAGCTGTAATAGTTCCCTCGTGTGCTACCTTAAAATTTTGCTGCTTTGGCGAATGATTGCCAGTAATTGGCGCTTGTAACCACTGACAGTTTATCAAATTGGTCAACAATCTTTTATTCTCGTCTGCCTGCTGCTGTCTGTCTCCAAATTGTGTTGTTCTCATCTGTCTTCAAGCTGCTTTAGAGCTGTCATTCTCCTTCCTTATCTTCTCTCTTTTTTCTCTCATTCTCTCTCCCTTCCTTCCCTCGTTGGCCTTCGGTTCCCGCTGCGATACGAGAGATCAGCTCATGACTGACGTGTGCGAGCGCATCCAACATGGATTGTGTGTCCAAACTTCTCCCAGCCATGCAATTATGTCATTTTGTGCTCAGGATTTCCCCTGAAACGACAAAGTGGCTTGGCAGATCGTGGCATGAGGGAGCGATGGCTGAAAGTTTTAGTTTTTAGCAGCAGGCTCATCTCTCCATCTTATCTGCTGGTCTCGGTGAAGTCATTCGGTCAGGGCCGGACTGAAAATTGTAAGGTTTGAGTCTTCTAGAATAGCTTAGAAAACAAATCAAATTCACCTTTGTCTTGCTCTGCAGTTATCTGCAGTGATCGAGCCACCTGTATGTCCGACTTCTTGGATGGAGATGCTCAATGACGTACCACTCAGCGGGACCTTGAACACAGCGTGCATGTTAATCAGTTTTCCTTGGAAAAAAATAAGCCAAACAAACAGTGATGCACGCTTATTAGGCTCTTAGGAAATGTTGAGTAAGACTTTGGCTGCGGAGTCAAAGGAGCTTTCTCTTGGCAGGAGAGATTAGAGTCAATTGACATGTTTTCATAAGCCTCAATTTAGATTTAGACATTAATTCTTGCTTCTATTTCACATCTGCAGTTGCATCTGATTAGTGTTTTATCACTGTGTGTAAAGCTGCTTTATCAGTCTTGTAAATACAGCTGGACAGATCTCCTCTCACCCCCAAATCCTCCAGCCGCACACACCCAGACTCGGCTGTGATTGACCGTTGGCACGGCAACAAAGGGTGTTCTCCCCGCTCATCCCATTCACGTCCTCCAGATCGCAGTCCCTTTCTGCCTCTTAAAATTGTTGTGGAGAACGCCGTCACGTAAATAAAGTTATTATTTTTGATCCCTCCTCGCCAGCGCCAGGCCACAAGGAAACTTTGAGTCTGCGATTTGTATATTGTCAGAGTAAACTCCCCACTTGGGTGTTTGCGAGATTGGAGTAAAGCCATGTTGGAAAGCTGCCTGCTGCTATTACCTCTGGATTAGGTGGGTTTGAAGGAGGGCCTCTCTATTCCACTCCCAGGACAAGATAATGATGGTTTCAGAGGGAATAGAGATGCGTCAGGCTTGTCCCAGAAAACAAGGTTTATATAGTGGAAATGGCTTCCAGGTGCTCCGATAATGTAGTTGGACACTGACAGTTGTGCCTGCCCCTGAAGGATTTCTCAAGGTTCAAGTCTCATAGTTATCTTTCATTTGGACCTGCTCTGCAGTGGACACACTGAAGGGGAAAGGAAGCAGATGCTCACAGTTAGATATCTCCAAGATTGACCCTAAAAAAATGGATCCACACTTTTCCTTCCTCTAAGATTTGCTGTTTGACTGCACAGCTGTCCAGATACACAAACTTTATTTTTAGAAAAGTTATTTAAAACTCAGCATCATCATCAAGCCAGGCCATATGGCATTACTACCACAGTCTTCCTTCACTGACTCCATGTTTCCAATTTAAAAGATGTCACAAGTCCTTGAGCCTTGATTGACATAACGTTCTACCTTGTAAATTCAACTTTAACATTACTCAAAATATGTTTTGCTGTTTGATATTTCGTTTGAATGTTTGACCTTCAATGTGCAGAATGCTGAGTTTGACACTTGAGGGCTGTTTTTACATTAATCTGCTGAAGGAGGACAGTTTCTCTTTGCTCACCTTAGATGTCAGTGCACTTGTGATTATGATCTCATAAATCACAACTACTTCGGAGGCCATTCGTGTTCAAGTATGCAACAAGGGTGACATGGAAAGTTTCCACCTCAAGTACACTGAGAAAGGACTTTTCCAGCCCATCCTCATCAGAAAAACGACCATGAAGGTTGACTGTGAAAGCAGCTTGTTACGACCCATAAAAGATTTTTGGTTTGGAACAATCCAAAAATTAACTAAATTATTTTAGTAAATTTAGTTATTAGCAGTATGCGAAGAATATAGATGTTCATGGTCCAGCTGCCTGCCAGCATTCCCTACTTGGTCTTCCCGGGTATGAAAACCTCCTCTTCCTGACGGTCCAAACGTCCTGTGCTAGCACTGTAAATGACACCAGTGCTCCCCAGTGGTCCAAGCTCCAGACTGCTAGCTGCATTGCTAACTAAGCCAACTCGCTAAGAGCAGCTACAGTTAGCAGCAGTTAGCGGTTGCTCTGTTGAGATGTTGCCCCCTATGTGTTCGGAGTATTCAACAGTTGGTCAATCATTACATACCACACCTTTAAAACTGTCTGGCGGGGATCATTTACTTTTTCTACAAACAGAATTTGCAGCTGAGCATTATACTGTGCACAAAGATAACACTTTTACTTTCCTCTTATTGCAGGCAGAAATAATTGTTTTCATAAAAATGGCCAAATTCTGTTGTTTGAGATCACCTGTCAGCAGCGCAGCCAGTCCAAAGTTTCTGACAAGCTTGACTTTCTGTGTCTCTTTTTGTCTACCATGCTCCATAAACTGACTTGACAGCGATGCCGCCATCCGATCCTCTCTCCATTTCTCCATCCGTCCATCACCCCTTGTTTGTCATGACCCAGAGACAGAGACGAGGCGGAGAATCATGGAGGATGCTCCATCACATCACGGCTTCATCGATTCCACTAGCTCATCGCTCGTTTAGTTAATGCAGCTTTATGTTGTGTTTAATTACATTTAGGACCCATGCGGGAGCGACGCTGGTGCCAAGTCCTGGTTTTCTCCGGCCAGTGTAGCCACAGAGGAGACGTCTCTCCAGGCTTGCCTGTTTCAAACAGCATTACACAGCTAAATGTCCTCCAAGTGACTGCATATATGCTCAAACCCCTTGAATGTAATTAAGTTCTTAATTTATTAGACGGTGTTGGAGTGATGCCCTGATTAAAGAGCCCATACATTAACAGGCATTCAATGGGATCACATTATTAAATGCAGGGGAACCACAGTGAGCCCTGCTTACTTTGACTCCCTCTCTGCCCCGTCTCCTCTCACTCCAGCATCTCATCTCTCTCCCTCTACCCGGCTCCCCCCGGAGGCTGAGCAGCGCTACTGCAGCCTGTGCCAATAATACCTGCGTAGCTGTAGTCACTGCATTGTGATCAGGACTGTTGAAGGCAGTTTATCTGCTCTGGGGTGAGAGCGGCTGTTTGTGTGGCAGCGTTTGGGATCCCCGGCTCCCAGTGGAGAGATCTGCAGAGCAGGTAGAGAGGAAGAGAAGAGAGGGCAAAAGAAGAAGATACTTCTTGTGACATCAAAAAGGATAACATCATCACAGAGAATGGACTTGTGCTGATTGATGCTGGCTGCCGAAAGGAAGAAAAAGGAAGGAGGGTGGGCAAGGGGAGGGGGATTCACTGTGTTTGCTTGTGTGTAAGTGGCTGGGGAATGTGTAGATTGTATGTGCATGTATGTGTGTGTGTGTGTGCATGTTGTCTCATCCAGCTTGTGTGTCTCTATGATGTCAGTAGTCTCAGTCAGCTCCAGTGAAGGTGGCGTTATTGCTGATGTTTTGTCTCTGTCGTAGCTCTGCTTCCCAAAGCGATTGGGATTCAGAGAGGAGAGGCTAACGAGTGCAGGAGGCTGACAGACTGAACTCTGAGGAGTCGTGAAGTGAGAGGATCAGTGAGTCGGCGCTCACGCAGAGACAGGAGGCAGCCTTCTTAAAGCATGTTTCTTTGATGTCTGCTTTGTCAGGAAGCCCAGAGAGGAGAGGGGAGGAGAGGGGAGCAGAGGTCTCAGGTCAGGTTCGAACCCAGGACACTGCAACTTTAAGCCTTTTTTCTAACTGAACTTTAAGTTCTGTCTTCCCTCATCTTTGCCTCGATTTGTCTGAACTCTGCTGAAGTTGATTCTTTGCTTGTAATGTTTCAAACTGATCTGCTGAGAAGGGAGTTCTGAGAATGTCCACACTGGCCGACACTTCCTGCAGCTGTTTCACGGCAGCAGTTATCCAGTTTTCTTCAGATTTCCTGAGATGACTGGCAATTTGTAATCCAGTTTGATCTGTGTGTGAAACAAAACAATGTGAATCAATTGTATGCACTCGGTTTATACAGCAATAAAGTCAACC
Source organism: Pagrus major (assembly GCF_040436345.1). NCBI lineage: Eukaryota > Metazoa > Chordata > Actinopteri > Spariformes > Sparidae > Pagrus > Pagrus major. Next base: position 7,058,236 of record NC_133228.1, read on the forward strand.
GAAGACGGGTTTTGGCTAGAAACTTAATTATGTCCCTGTGGAAGTGCTGAAAAAGTGTTTTCCAGCATGATGGCTTTCACTTCCACAAGTTGACATATTTCAGCTGAAAACAGAATTTCGGAGTACACGCTGTACCAAAGTGGGCAGGTTGGACCAAAACAAACCATAGAAAGTGACTCAGCGTTATTGTGAGCTGTCACAAAGTCCTCAATATGAATACATTCCAGCAACTGGGGCTTTTCAGGAGGAGGCAACAGGGATTGAATGACTTAAAAAATCTGTTCCCCTGCTGCTCCATAACAAAGTAAAAATAGGCTGTTTTACAAGAAGCTGAAGTTTTTTTGCTCAAGTGTTTGTTAGAAGTTAAAAGAAGGCGGTCCAGATCTGGTAGCCAAAACACAGGTGCCTGTAACAAAGGTCTCAGTTCTGGGCCAGAACAGGGCCAGCTATAGCCGTACAGCTGGCTGAGATATTGTTATGTCATGGGCACCCTTGTTCTGGTGATCAGATTTGGACCACCTGTGGACCATAATTCATTGCTGTATTAGGTTTGGGTGGAAGGGGGATGTGTGGTCCATTTCGACCTTGATGGGACGTCCAGATTCATATATCCATCCATTTCACTGCAGCTCACTTGACATTGAGCTTCTGTTTAAACCACAGAAGGAAGGCAGCCATTCTCAAATCATTGGCAGAGAGCTGTTTGATACATTTAAAAAGAATGACGCTTGTTGGAGTCCAAGCCAGACTCCAATTTAATTATTGAATACCTCCAGTGCCTTGTTTGATCCATTGTAGATTCATATGCGCAGGCTTTATATCAGTCAGCAAGACAAGTGTTTGCAGACAGGAAAAGAGTGTTTGCACGGAGCAGGCTGTTAAAGTGGATTTGGTTTACTTTCCTGCGATTGTCAGCCTGTGTGAGGCTGAATAGTTCTCGCTGTGGCAAACGCTGCTAATCCACTGCAGCGTGCAGCATAAAGACAACTGTCCAAATCAGATGCAAATGTAGTTTGACCTCCAGGCTGTGTAGGTAGTGTATAGCCCTGGGGGGGGTGTGTTTATTGGTATCACATCCCTGCAGGAGCTGCAGCAGACGCAGAGGCAGCTGGCTATTTTAGCCACAAACTCACCAAAATTGAATTACTCTGTCGGGTATCTGGATTGCTCCCTGTACCTCCTCTCCTCATTTCTGACTTTCTCCCTACACGGGAATTGAGGAAATGACTGAATGACCTCTCTTTGCCGAGAAACATTGATAGTTTTCTATCCATCTGTTTTTTGGGGCACTTTCAATTTGCGCAGTGAAAAAGCAGTTGAAATTTTGCATAACTTTTTTTTTTTTTTTTTTTACGGACCGCCGTAGAAGGAAAGCATCATTAAAAGCAAAATGCAACACAGTGCAGTGGAAACGTAGATCACGACATACGGGACACATATGAGTTAAGGTGTTTGAGTCCTTTTCACAGCTACATCACAGAAAAAGAAACAAAGATACAAGAACAAACTATTTTATATGGTGGAGAGTGGAGGATTAACTGAGCAGCCTCACAGCCTGAGGAAAGAAGCTGCTCTGTGGTCTGAGGGTATGGCAGTGGATATGCAGCAGATGATGGTGGTGTCGTCTACATACTTCACTAAAGAATTCTCTTGAACTCTGGGAGTGAAGTCACGGGTGTTCAGTGTGAACAGGAGGGAGCTGAGCACACAGCCCTGTGGGGTGCTGGTGTTGAACTTACTTACCTGTCACTCTTCATGAAAAACTCTGATCTGTTTGAACATAATTGCCATATTTCCATCATGTTCTCCACATCACATTTCTTCATTTAAGGTTTGATTGGCAGCACTCTTTGAAATACTTCTTCTTCTTCTTCTGCAAACTTGTAATGGCACCTGGCCTAACTGGGGAATTAAAAGTAGAAAGAAAAAGAACATTAATTCATACTTCTTTTTGCATATTTTCGGGACGTTTAGTTCCATTTTGAGCAACATTTGGATTGAAACCTGACATCTGCTGTCGGGAGAGTCTTTACTTTGACGGTCTATCTCTCTGTTCCTCTGCAGAGGCGTTAATCCTCTGTACCTGCACCTTTTTAAGGGCAAGAGAGGAGATAAAGAGACAGATGTATGGCAGTCAAAGGTGGCTGCTGGGACAATGAAACAAATCAAACTCCCCTCCCCTTCCTCTTCGCACCAGGTCTCTGAGGAACTTAACTGTCCGGCAGCTTGGTGGGATCTGCTGCAGCCTGATGTGACTGTCAGCAGGAGCAGCGCACACTCTATTTCTCTCTTTCACACACATTTTCTCCACTCTCCTGCTCCACTGTTTGTTTACCTGCCCCCCGATGGGATGTGGCTTGCATTTGAGGTGTGATTTTCTGTGTGCGTGTCCGTTTGTGTGCAAGCAGGTTTGGGTGGCTGCGTGTTTGTCCATGTTTAAATGTGTGCTTTCCCCTCTGACGGCTCTCATTTCGTTTCGCCCTTTACGACATCTCATCATGGAGAGAGTCGTAGCAGGAAACCACAACAGAAACAAACCTCTGAGAGGCGGCATCTTTATAGCAGCAAAAAAAGTCTTGCTTCCAAGAAAACAAAAGAGCGGGAGAGGAATGGTTTTAATTGGGAGCGGTGTGTGAGGTAAATGAGGGGAAAAACGGATTATTTCATCATGAGAAACAGTTAAGTTTTACTAGGGAATTCCTTGGGGAAGTGTCTACCATTAGAGATGCTGAAAACCCTGTTCTTGTTATAGAAAGTTCGTCTGCAGAAAATCCAGAGACAGAGATGTTAAAGTTCTTTGACTGAGAGTAGGTATTGCACAGACACCACATGAGTATGAACTTAACATCCGAAGTGATTCTACTTATGGACATTAAGGGACTCGTTTTATGAGGTCCACACCAAACCCTCATGGAAGATCTTACATTTCTTTGGGGATTTTCATCATTCAAAGTCTCTCATGCTGTTCGAGCCCCTGTATTGCTTTTTTGTGTGTTAAATCCGGGCATAACAAGAAAAGTTTGAGGCTGCAGTGCAGCAGTAAGTGTCTTTATATGGGCTGGTACAGACTTTTTGTGGGTCCCAGACTCTCAGTTCAAGCCTAGCAGAAATAAAGATGTTCCTCCATGGCTGTCTATGGAAATTTGCATCAAACGCACCCACTGCACAGTGGGAGGAACCGGATCTCTTTTCTAGTTAATGTTGTCATTTCTCAGGTGCTGTCTGGTTCTTAGTGAGAGGTGTCTGGAACGAAATCTCAGAAAGTTTGGTGACTGGAGGAAAAAACTGCAAAATGAAGTGCTTGGGCTGCTTGAACCAGGGACAGAGCTTCAACCTTTAGAGTTTTCTTCGATCCTAAAGTTTGTTCGTGAAAAATGTTTCCACACAAGAGAACCTGATTCTCTCAGTATATGTCTGCTTTCATGAGGCCAAGAGCTTAGAGGCCAAATGTGATTCACATATTTCGTCTTCGGAGCCTGGAGAAACCGCAGCAGCTGTCGAGATCAATCTGTTGCCTGGCGGACGAAGCGACGCTTATCGGTCAGCTTATGGGCTCTAATGAAAGACAAAGCGGCTGTTAAGAGGTTTAGGTGACAATACAAAAGATTATCTGACATGCTGCTCTTCCGGATGTAGACACATTGTTGGGATAGTGAATCCACCTGTTGCAGCTAACGTCTTGATTAAGACTGGATTCATTATAACAGTCGTTTAATTTAAATTAGATAAAGATTCCATTTTAAGATTGTTGTAAAAGTAAAGGCAACTAAACATCCAGCAGACATCTGAAAGATTGTGTATTGTCTTACATTTGGGTACTGTATTGAAAAAGGGTTGTCACTTAAACATCTATCTATAGTCAAGGTGTTTGTTTGGATCCTTTATGAATCTCATGGAGAAAGATCATCAACAGTGGTGTTCTCTGTGAGATTAGAGTGCCAAAGCTTGATGAAATATTTGTGTTTGAGTAGCGGAGACGTGCAGGGAGTCTGAGTGTTTGGACAGCACTCCCTGGCAGGACATTTAGCACTACATTGTAGAGAAAACTGAGAGGCAGAGCAGTGTGCTCAATGAAAGCAAATCTAAGTTGGACAGAGAGTCTCAAATGTCAAGATTTTCACAAAAAGATAAGAAATGTCATGAAAAGGAGTTTGTTCAAATGTTTCACACCAGCTATTGATTATGTTTAGAGCAGTTATAAACCTCAGAAAGTCCTGTAAAGTCTTGTGAGTTGAATCTTTACTGCTGTCAGTCAGAATTTGGATTACAAATCTCTTCCATGGCCCTTTTAGTACAGAAACTGAAACAACCACCATCTAACTTCCTTACTCTCACTATGAAAATGGTTTTTAGATTGAATACATTTAATCTGATTTTTTTCCATTTCCATGCAGCTTTTTCATATGTTACTGTTTAATGCACACAGAGGCAGTTGGATGGAAACATAGTTACGTTATAGTAAAAGGATTTCTGAATTTCAGATTTCCCAAATGGACTTTTGAACCCAGAGAATTCCTGTTCAGATCATATAATTATTTATTACTATATGTTATCTGTTGTCACTTTGTCGTGTTATTTTAGAAATGCAAAATGGAAGAGTAAGGGTTGCCAGTGTGTCCTTTCACATCATAAAAGACACTCATTTTGTGCTCTTGTGTACACACTATATTATCATCAAATAAATCAATTTGCTGTACAAAAAACAGGAACACCTGTAAAACCTCAGTGTTGGTCACACAATTTACGCACACCTACTCTCTGTCTCTGTTTCTCACACACGCACTTACAGGATGTTTGTTGTGTCGTTGCAGATCTACACCGACTGGGCCAATCACTACCTGGCCAAGTCCGGCTGTCAGCGCCTCATCAAGGACCTGAGCCAGGACGTCACCGATGGAGTCCTGCTGGCACAGATCATCCAGATCATAGGTAGGGATCCACACACACACACACACACACACACACACACACACACACACACACTCACACACCTGTGTCTGTGACTCTAGTCCCTCCCTCTCCTCTTCATCCAAGCTTTCTCCATCTTTTAATGCCCAAGTGATTCACTTCACACCTTTCAGTCCATTCAACTCTAATCTGCATAATTATCATGACAGGAGAGAAAGTTCTGTTACCAGCGCAGTTTAATGTCTCACTCCAGGTATTACTTTCAGTGTTTAAAAGAAATATTAATAAAGCAAAGATGAACAAATCCAGTCATAAAACACTGCATGGGTCTATAATTCATTCTGTCTGGTAGATGAAGCGACCACCCACACACACACACACACACACACACACACACACACACACACACACACACACACACACATACACACACACACTTTGTTGTGGTGAGTTGGAGGGAAGCTGTTCCTCAGTCTGATACAGTATTTGGGCCAAATCACAGCAGCTCTCTCTTGTTTTGGGTGCTGGGCGAGTTGCAGAAGCAGAGATCCATGACTCTGACACCCAGGGGCGCAGCAGCATGTGTCTCCAGTTGGACCCCAGAGAGAGTTTATCTCTCTCTCTTCCTGTCTTCCTCTCTGTCTTCCTGTCTGTCCCTCACTCCCCTTTTATGTCTCAGCGTCTCTCTTCCTATCTGGCGCTCTCCTTCTCTCTTTCCCTTTCTCTTTCGCTCTCTCTCTCTCTCACTCCATCACAGTTGAACTTTTTCTGGGTCTCTCTCTCCCTCCGTCTCTCTCAACCCTCATGTCTTTCATTTCTCTCTCCAATCCTACTTTCTCTTGCTCTCCTCTTTTTCTCCCATCTTTTTCTCGCACTTGCTCTAACCGGAGTTGGGCAATAACTCATTACAATATTGTGATTACCATTTTCAGCAGTAGTGTGAGATTTCCAATTAAAATGCAGTAATGGCATTTAAGTTATTAATCTCAGTAAGTGTTCCTTTGATATTTTTGAGATTCTGTCTCATGGACGGCAGACTGGTCAGAGACATGTTAGCTTAGGGCAGCAGCTGGAGGTGGGGGGAGGCATCTTCCTGTAACAAATTTTTGATTTTATGTTGTAATGGTCTGGTTAGGTTTAGGCACAAAAACTTAGAAAAAGATCATGTTTTCGCTTACCTGGTTTTGTCTCCACAAACACGGCTGGAATTGTTCCAATGTCTTAAAAAAACATGTTTTTTGGCTGCAAAGTGTTAGTAGTAGTAGTGATATGCAGCCCCACAGAGTTGAGTCACTGATCACTGCTGTTTGGGTCAGGTGACAAGAATCGCTTTGTAGAAATGTTGATATGAAACGTACAAACTTGAACATATCCATAGCTCACAGAAACGTACAATGCCAACATTTTATTCTGGCGATTGGGCTTCTTGTAAGCCTTAGACTGTCTACAGCACATGCACACTGATCGATTTGTACAGTGGGTGTCTGCATACGGAGACGGGATCACACATTTGTTGGCACATGCAGTCTATGTACAACCGATTGCTGGTATCTTTAACTATAATTACACTCTTTCCTCAAGCATAAACAAGTACTATTTACTGAAACACTAACCATAGAGGTTGTATGGAAGAAAACAGTCATACTAATCATTTTTGAAACAGTCTGCATTGTGGTAGGCACCGCTGATAGGGGACGCAACATCAGAAAATGCTCAAAATTCACTGACTCAGTTCTCTTATGCAATTGTGTCTTTGGGTCTTTTCAAAAATCTTCCCTCTCATACATTCTTTTTCTTCCTCTTATGTCTGTCCTCTCTTCCATCAACTTTTCACTTTCTGGGACTCCCTCTCCCTCTGTTTATCACACACACACACACAAAACACATTTTCCTCTCTATTACACATGCTGCCTTCTCACTGATGCTGTCTGTCTCTCTAAGTCTCTCTCATTTTTTTCAACCCGTCCAACTTCCTTACTCTCTCTAACTTCTCCCTCTCTCTCTCTTTCTGTCTCTCTCTCTCTCTCTCTCTCTGCCCCCCCTCTCCCTCTTTCTCTCTCTCTCTCTCTCTCTCTCTCTCTCTCTCTCTCTCTCTCTCTGTTGGATTGAAACTTTACCCTCCCTGCTCGCCCGAAAAGACAATGAGGCCAAGCTGGCCTGTCAGAAATTCTCTGGCAGCAGCTGACGAATTAGGCAGCTTTGCTTCCCAGACCTTTCCTGCGTCGCTCTGCACGTCAACACATTCGCACACACACACACTCACGCACACACATACACACATACTCTCCCATGCTTAACTCAACGGAGGGTTTCCTGCTGGATTTGTGCACCTGAACTCAAAAGTGATTAGACGTGGGGACGTTGAAGTTCAGAATGGGACGACAATAAAACTCTTCATTTCCTTTTCTCACACAGCGAATGAGAAGGTGGAGGATATCAATGGCAGCCCCAGGAGCCAGTCGCAAATGGTGAGTGTTTCAGCTTCAGCCATCCTTTAATGCACTGTTACATGAGGAATATTTATCTGAGGTACCTACTTTTAACTGCCCTGCTGTTAGGCTGCAGTTAAGTTTCACATTTGTGGTTTTACACTTTTTTTTAAACTGAAAATAACAGAGCGCAACAGTGTGATGAACTTAAATTCCTAGATTACACGCAGCCAGTATGGTGATGCAGCAATAACGCAACATTTCACAGAATTCAGGTGATGCTCTGATTTCTTTCTGATCTAGAGATGACTCTAAAATTACAGTTAAATGATTACTCCACTTCCATGAAGTAACTAAGTATATTTACTCATTTGCAATTGTGAGAAACTTGTATTATACTTTGTATTCTACATTTCAGAGGGAATTATTGTGCTTTTTACTCCACTACACTTGTTTGACAGCTGTCATGAAATAATTAAATACATATAGAAAGCTTTTAAAAAATTACATTGTGTTGTTAAATCAGAGCCTCACAACCTTTTTTGGCTAATGCCTCCTTACAAAGCGGTGTCTGATTGGGGAACCTTGTCACATTGCAGAGGTCTATGAGTTGCTAGCAGTTCTACCAAAGACACAGTCCCCTTCTAAACTTCTCTAAATTTAATTTTGGAGGCCCAAAGAGGTCAAAATGATTGATGAATGATTCAAATAGAAGCAAAGATTATATTTCATCTGCGCGATACTGACTATAATATGTGTGCAATACTTCTGAACTGTACAATTTTGTGCAATATTTCAACTCAGTGCAATATTGTATAATTATACTAATGTTGTTTTAGCAATTACTCAACTCTGCAATTACTCCAGTGTACTGCAGCATTATACTGTAAATGATTGTCAATTATATTTCAGTATTACTCAATATTGTCTACGCTTTACTTACAGTGTAGTATGAGTATGGATCCAGGAGGTATTTTTGCGAAATAAAAAATGATGTGTATTTAGGTGGCTGGTGTCTGTGAGTGGGTACATTAGGGGACTGTTGGGTGGAGGTATGCGCTCTGTGCCATTCTAATTTTATGTATGTTTATTGACACACTCGTTATATAATCTCTATTTAATAGTTTCTTATGATTTCTACTTTAACATTTCTATTCTAGGGGTAACTGTAACAATCCAGTTTCCCCCTTGGGGATATCATTTAAGTATTTTTCTGATTCTGATGCTAATTACAGAAGACATCGTTATCACAGCATCCTAGTTGGGAACCAGTGGAGAAAGCTCCCTAATCATAGAAAGTAGATGCAAGTATCTACAGCTCAAGGATTAAAATGTGACATATTTATTAGTTTGTCAGTGTAATATCACTCAACCAGGCCAAATAGAATTCATGGAATGAAGAGTGTTTGTACATTGTTGAATTGATATTGATATTAGATGATTTTAGTTAATGACATGAATACATTGTTCACCTCCTGCCATGCACCCTCACATGGGAACACCTGAACAAACACCTTTCACTGATTTATATTTGCATGGTCACAGTTGGAGAAGTGTTTGCAGTGTCCGATGGTCAGTAGGGGCAACATTTAAGAATACTCAAAGACTGTAGTGATGAAGTGATAATTGATCATCTCCCACCGACAAAGTTTAAACTCAAATCACAAACCATATCCATCTTTATTATTCAGAAAGATGGTGATGACAGTAGTTACATCATGGCCACTTGTGCAAAAACCCAGTAGAGCTGTTAAAGTTCAGACCCTCACATATTTGACTTACTGTGCCGTTTTCAATCGTGTGTGTGTGTCTGGCTGCCATGCGGCTGAGCGATGCTGGCAGTGTCGTTTTCCCCTCTGTTAATGAGATGACGGTCTGTATAACCGCTGATTGTCGTCACTGTGAGATAATTACCCCTCACTTTAACTAGAGTTGACTAAGTGTTTATGCAGTGTTTGGTTTGCCCAGGCATTTGCCCTCCTGCCATTAAAAGTGACTAAAGCCGTTTAGCTGCTTCGCCGTGCTTTCTTAGTAAGACAGTGTGGGCGAGGAGTGTGTTCGGTCCTGACGGCGTGTGTCTTTGTGTGTCAGTCTTTGTTAGAGCTGTTCTTACTTGCTTGCTTGCTGTACTGCAGTTTTGCATTTATTGGACCATTTTCTTTCTGTCTTGTCCGAATATATGTCCGTATTTCACTGTTTCTGCTAATTAATAGAAAATTCAACGGATTAGATAAACTCTCTGGGGGTGTCTGAGGGAAATCAAGGAATCTTTTGAAAAGTGTCCTATCACAGGAATGTAGCACAATGTATTTTACAACTGGCTTTTTCTCAGGACAGTGTTCAGCTGTTTTATTTTTTCCTCCTTGGTGGGTGCAGCTGTAATGGAAGCAGAATGTGCACTCTGTTAGAAAAACAACATTAAAGAACCAGGAAGGAAGAAAACCTAAAGTCGTTTGAACCCGGTAACCTCTAATGTCACTGTGTGAGTTCAATGTGTCAAAACCGGCGCTGGAAAGATAAACAGCTGTGCTTTTATTTATTTATTTATTTATTGTCACATTAAGTGATTGTGGTCCTGGCCAGAAACAGATGAGTCCAGACTGACGCACTGGTCACTAAGGGCGAGCTGCGAGCAGCGCTGCAAGCATGTGGCTCGATATGCCAACGACCTCCGTGTGTGGTTGTGTTTGTGTGGTTTGTTCAGTTCTTTGTCTCAGTGACTTACTAAGCCCATTCATCCAACACCTGCTCTGACCACAGCTTGGGAATCTAAAGTTTGAGGAAGCATGGTAGCTTATAGTGTGGGCACAAAGGGAAGGAAACATCTGACAGCCACACACAGACAGACATACACATAACAGCCACAAAGATGTAGAAGCTAGCACAATTACTGTATAGAAAAATCAAAGCTTTATACTGTTGAAGGTGAAAGGAAGAGTTAATGAAGAAGTTGCTTTGAAGACATGCTGGCTCTGAGTTTGCATCAGACAAAGTAAAGAACAGCACAAAGTTGGTTAATAGAACAGGTGCAAGACTCAAACCTACTGAACTGTAGATGGGTTTAACACTTGCATTTAATGGGATTTTAATATCTAAGTTGGTTGCATAGTGTAAAGAGAGGAGGACTAAAGGTGCTTTCACACCTTGCATGTTCAGTTTGGTGCAATATCTAGTTTGGCTCAGTTCGTGTGAAAGCTGTCAATCAAAGTCTGTGGCAGACCAATTATCTTGGCCAAGACCCATTGGAAGTTTTACTCTGGATGCTCTCAAGTGCATGTTGTTTGTCTTCATGAAGCAAAATGGACCAACCACAGTATTTTATAGTGATACATATGTGATTTTATCCTAAATTTAAAAGCTAAACTTCTTTTAAATACATCTTCTGGCCGTGATCCATTAAGGAACAGATCTTATAGTCGATCTGTATGAGCACTGTATGTATTTTTGCAAGTCATTTGGTAACCACGGTAACATATGCATCAGCAAGGGCTGGGATTTTCCTCAAATACACAATATGTAACTTCTGCTGCTAGGGGATCTCTCAATCAGAACAATGAAAACAAATGTATTTTGATGACATCATGAAGTAGCGTGGGATCATGGGAGTTGTTGTCTTCACTGTTAAACCAACCATCATCGCTGATGAAATTCTGACTGGACTGTTCACGCACGAGTTAATGCTTTAAAGTTTTACTCACATTGAGTTTTGTCTTATTCACCAACTTCTACCTCACTCTTTCTCAGAAGTGGGTATGGACATCGTTGAGAATGTTTGGGATAATGTACACACCTAAACGAAATATAGAACAAAGGTCTAGTCCTTTTTAGTCATTGTGTTGCAGAAAGAACATATATATTTAATAAAAAAGCAAAAGTTAATTTTCTACTCCATTTATTTTGGCGGTTCCTCGTTTAAAAAGAAATAAAAGTCAGTGACCATGCAGTAACTATCTCTGTTACGGTAAAAGAAACCTCTTTTTCCTCCTGTTTTTGGTTATAATTATTCATAAAATGAAGCTGAGTTGCAGTCTCTACTATTCAAGCTCAAAGTCAGTTATGTCTCTGTGAACTCTTGGTGACACTGGGGAATAAAAACTAACATTAGGCACCATAAACTGCAGCATGACTGCCTGTTAGTCACCAAAATTCGATGATGCAGGATGACAGTTGCCAAACTCCCCAACCACTGAATCCATGTTACTGAATGCTTACAGCTCTTGGTTCATTTGTAAAAAGTCAATGTGAACATGAAGCAGAGCAGAACTAAAAGGCAATAATGTGTTTTTTTTCCTGCTTGGCCTGATGAAATGAGCCAAACTAACCCCAAGAGATCAAGGTGATGACACTAGAACAAATGACTCACCAAGTATTCTGTTTGGCTCATTTATCCCATGGGTTTGAGCACTAATATCAATCTGAAACTTTAGTTATTTACTGACAACTTTTCCCCTATACTGACTAAATCTGGAGCTTTTTTCTTTTTTACTTTTGGCTGCATATTGACAACACGAGCTGTGAATTTTGGAAACCTGCCACTGGCCACCTAGCACCTGGAGCTTAAACGCCTTGGCCAGAGACATCACAGTAGCAGCAGCTGTCAGTGGAGGGGCAGATGAGTCTGATTTACTTCCTCTGCACAGATTTTTCCCCATTTGGGACTTGAAACGGTGATCCTGCAGTCACAAGGCTGTTCCTCTAAGTGGTGGGTCGCTGCCGGTCTGGAGGGTGGACAGAGGCCAACTGAGCAGCTGCTGGAAGCTGACGAGCAGAGCTCAGAACGGCACCAGCATCTGCAAGCTTTTCAGATAATCTACATCCATAATGCACTCTTTTTGTCTAAAGCCGTGTTCACAATGCAAGAGATCCGCAAGTCAGTTCAAGAGTTAGCGTTTCCTGCAAGGCTAATCCAACAGAAAAACTTGGCCGATGTGTGGACAATCTGTAAGAGTGATTGCCAACAAAAGACTGCTAAGGCTCTTCAGAAATGTCGGCCACCGGCAGCCAATTCCTTTGACTTCCTGTTTCCCTTCCAAAGATAATTCGTATCAGTTGCATTTATCACTGGAGTTATGGTAATATTTACCTCCACAAATAAGGGTTATGTTTTCACCCATGTCTGTTTGTTGGTTGGTTGGTTGGTTGGTTGGCATGTTGGTTGGTGGAGGTATGCACTCTACTGAGTGCCACTCTGGTTAGTTATGAACTTTGATACCTGATCAGATCAAGCTACGGAATCTCCACATTTCCTTTCTTTGAACTCGGCAAGCCACTTCCTGACTTCAAACTGGCGCCTGAATACTTAGTCCTTATTATTATAAAGCCAAAGGGTACCGCCTCTGACTGCTCAGAGTGCTCATGGGATGGCACAGCGAAGAGCAGTAGAGTTATGAATTAATAGCTGCCCTTTCCTCATTTTCCCTCCTCTACTTGCTCTAATTTGCTCTCATCAAGAACAATATGTAAAAGAATCTGACCTTTGATCTCTTTACTGCTACAGTGTACGATAAAATCCTGCATTTATAGTGTGCGGGCATGCTCTATTAATCCTTAATCGTCAGCCTTTGGTCACTTGATTGCTCATGTGAAACTGAAGAAATGTCACAGCTTTTAAAATGCGGTCCCTTGATCCTCCTCTTAAGCTTGGACTGAAAATAATGCAATAAATAAAGGAGCTATAGTTGCACTTTAAGCCTTTAACTAATAGCTTGTTGATCTTCTCTTAGATCCCCCAAATCCCTCATCTTACTACTTTTAATTCCTTTCTTGGTGTTTCTCCTGAGGATAGAACAAAAGTGCAGGAGCCACTACCTTTGTACTGTGCAGTAGTTGCTTTCAGTAATGGAAGATTTTGCATTCCTCGTAGGCTTGTGAAACATCTACATTGTTAATTCAAATGGGATTCCTCACATTCGAGGCCTGGCGGTCCCAGTGGTCAGAGCGGTCAAAATCGTGGCCATGCACGTTTTTCCCAGAAGGGCTTGTGGCTGCTGTGTTTCGTGGAATAGTTAGGTTGGATTTATTGGTGCAGGAACTCGTGATTGCTGGGAATTTGTTCCTGAAATTGAGAGCGGGGCTTTTCTACAGAAGCAGACCCCCGACCACATGTTTGGTCCCGGAAGGAATCATCTGCAAACCGCCGAGGAAGCCAGCGAAGGTGATGAGAATAAGGAGTGACAGGAGTGTGGCGATAGGGTGAGGGGCTTTCAACACGGAGGAGATTTGAGTCTGCTTTTGTTTCTTTTCCACTGGGTTGAATACATCTCTTTGGTGTTTTTCAGCTGTGTGACAATAGATGAGAGTAGAGATCAAAAACATTTACAACAAGGATTTGATTCAGTGGCTAAAGAGTGATGTGAGGCAGGTTGGAATACAGACAGAAGGGTCATCAGGGGAAGAAGAGTGTCACATACACCCAATTTGTTTGCCTTCTCCTCTTAGTTTGGTCTTTATTGTCTTTATTGTCTTTGTGTACTTGCAATGGATGGATTTGACCCTCTTCTCATTTTAGGATTTTGTATAATGGCATATGATGTAAAACTATAAATGCCTCCTGTGGATTAAAGCCCTCAAACATCTCACTCACCTTGCATCACACTCTGCAATCCCTCCACCATGTAACTCCTCACGCCCTCTGACAGTGCAGTTTCCCGTAATTGTACAGACATCCAAAGGAATTAGATGCTCACCCAGGTTTTTTGAATGGAGCAAAGGTTTTTTTTTTTTCTTCATTCCTCAGAAGAGTCATGCTCAAACACAAGAACGACAGACGAGGGATGGGAGAAGAGGCCCATTCAGCAGAAAATATTAAAGCCCCGCTACACTAATCCTCCTCATTATAGACAGACATCATTAGCAAACCACAGAGCGCTTCCCTGCAATACGGATGACTGTGCAGTTTCACTTTCTGGGTGTGTGTATGTGCTTGTGTGTTGAGCTTCGAGCGACCTCAGCAAAGGATTCAGGGGAAAAACAAACACTTGTCAGAATCTTACAGAAATGCAAAGACACAGAGATTCTGTCAGCCGAAGGCTGTGCAGGTCAAAGTAGGAGAGATTACATCGAACAGCTCACCACTTTAAAGTCGGCCCGTGTTTGTTGCTTTTCATTTGTGGTATTGGATTTTAAAGTGTGTCATGGATCATATTTAGATCAGCTATTTGCAGCTCTAGCTAATGTCCAATCCAGTTTGATTTGACAGTGTAATTTATCTCGCTGTTGATTTACATTGAGGGAGTGTTTGTGTGAGATTGTAATAGTTTGTCAAATTTAAGTGCACAACATATTTCAAGATACACATTGCATTGCATAGAATTGCCACAACAAGGAGAAAGGAAATAGTCTGATGGGAACATTTGTTCTGCAAGTATCTAATTGTAAACCAAAGAATGTCATGATAAAGAATTCAAGGATCACTAAAGTCATTAGGATTCATCCCAAAGGAGACATGAATGTCTGTAAATTTCATGGCAATCCATCCAATAGTTGTTAACTTAGTAGAGATGGGACCAATCCAATCCAACATCTTTATCAGGTGCTGATACTGGCGTGAGTTACTCATCGGATATTGGATTGATGTCATCGATCCATGTACCAGTCCAGACTCCATTGTCTGATGTTTTTTTTTTATATCCCCCTGCTGCTAACAACAATGGAGCTAGTAGCTGTGGATGCTAACTCACAGGGCTCAACAGTAAAGCTTGTCCAGGGCAAGTAAACTCTGTGATACAAGTGGAATGCCTTGTGAAATTGTCCGAACAGGCAAGTGAAAATAGATGTGAGGTCTAATGCAACATTATCTAATATCCAAAATCCAAACCCTGAGTCACGCATCAAACAACACAGAGCCTGAAAGGGGAAGCATAAAGCTTTATGACTGGATGTGAACCCAACTACAGTCTGGTTCCAATATCGGTAGAAGCAGATATCCCAATTCAAGTATCTGAATTGGATCAGAACTGAAGTGGGTGACTTAGAATCTTTCCACTAAACCGAACTTACCAAACCCATATGAATCAGCAAGTGATTACTAATTTCTACTTAAACTAGAAAAGTCACACAGCTCAGTATTTTGGCCCCAGAAACACATTTGGACTTGCTGCCTTTGAGGCCTAATTGAGTCTAGGGTTTCTTGGAGACCATAAAAGCCCAGCAGTTTCATCTGGTCCCCATCTGTTGGCAGCCCGCACACCAGCCAGACAAGAGGACACACGACACGAGCCACTCAGTAGTATCATCTTCACCGGCCTGACGCTCTATCATCCGCCCAGCTCACTATTAATCTCTGCTTCTAATTGATCGTGTTCCTAATTTGAGTCGCTGGCCTGGGTTCCTGCAAGGCCAACAAACTGGCATCTGTGTGACACTATTCCTCAGGTTGTTAATTTGAGTATACCAGCCCTGGCTGTCAGGCGACTCACCTATTATGAGAGTCAGTTGGTCTGGAAATACACCGACAAATGGATGATGGGAACTCTGGGCCTCTGAAACATCCCTGATGTCATTGTGCATGAGCAGCGTTTGGCAGCAAGTGGTCTAAAGAGGGCAGAGGCAGATGGCCAGTTCAGACTGATGTAACTATACAGGAGTTGTAATTCATTCTCTCTTCTTGTTCACAGTCTGGATGCCTTAATAGTGTAGAGGTGAGCTTCTGAAAAGGAGGTTTTAAGTTCAAATCCCTCGAGAGATGGTATATCTGGCGAGCAAAAGAGAGTGAGAAATGCCTGCTGAGGCAGCAACAAAACAAAATCCTTTTAAGGCAGACTCTAGGCTTTGAAAAATCTTGTCTAAAACATTCATTACCATAAAGGACAAACGTGTCAAATCCATACACAGCAGCTGTTTCCAGGAAAAAAAAAACAAGTCAAACATAAACACAGTGTACACTACATGCCTAGTGCCAAATGGCAGACAGGCGAAGTTAACGGTTAGCTGATGAACATAGTGGAGTATTTAGCAGCTAAAGAGCCAGGTCATTTTCTCTGGAGCTAGTGGAAACCAAAAACACAGCTAAAGGGAGAGTGAATGTTGGACTTAGATTTGTCTGGTTGGCAGCAATGCATCTCCACGATAGCTCACGTATGTAAGTCAGTATCATCTGTGTGTGTAATACAGGTAGTTGGCGACAGTTAGAGAGTTTGTCAAGCTTTCAACACAGTATACACAGTGTGTCAAAGAACAAGATGTCTTGTGTCGGTATGTTTCTTTATTAGTGCAGTTGCTGTTGAAACGTGTGCACGATGGATGTGTGATGCCACAGATTGGGATGTCTGGAACCAGTGCCAAGGACTTAAGAGTGTGATCCAGTTTTAAATGTAAGGCTGCTCAAGTGCCTCGGCAGCTGTTGTGCTCAAACTCCTCACCGCTCTGTGTGACACACTGTGTGAACAACTCTCCATGACTTTTGTGAGGCTTCTTTGGGGTCCATCTCCTTTTTCTCTTTGTTCCTCTGCAGGCGCCAGTGATTTTTTTATGACAAGAGGTGTGTGTTCTAAAGCACAGGTCGACCTTCTCATATGTTAGCCAGTTTAGCAGCATGAACGGAGAGCACCCGGGGGCTCATTAAGGGCTCACTTGTAGCTCAATTGGAAGCTTTTAATCACTCATTATAACTGAACGACATCGGCAGATGTTCTGTTAAGGGAGCAAAGAGCCGGCTTGTTAAAACCGTCGCAGTGAAGGGCTGGTAACCTTTGATCCCGCTCAAGTTTGTTTGACTGCAACGCACCAGCTGCAGTCTCTGTTGACTATTCTGAATCTTCTCTTGTTTTGAAGAATGTAATAAAGTATAAATCAATAAGCCTTTTCACAAATTCCCTCTGTCGTAGCTCCTCAGAATTCGGCATAATTCTCCTCCTTCGTTATCCTCCGTCTCTCTTCCTCCCATGATATTGATTTGCATTTGCCCGAGGACCCATGAGCAGCTCATTCCCAACCAGTGCCGTTAGCTTCCCTCTCGTGCTTCCCTGCCCTCAGTGAACCCGACCCGCCTGGCACCCTCCCCAGCCACCCGCAGCGTGACATGGCAAGTGTCACGGCTGCAAGTGATCACTGAGCGTCACTCTAGTCCCTGCCAGCCAGAACAAAAAGAGGCTTGTAGTTCCCAGTGCTTTATGAAGAGAAAAAGACAACTGTGTTTTGTGAGTTGAAAAAAGTCAAAGTTCATGACTTTGGTTTAGATTTATTTTATTTATTTAAAATCCAGCTGCAGAATTGTCAAAGCCTCAGACATCAGAGTACGCGCAGATGTTTTTGTTTATCACCAAAGCTTTATACTAAACCAAAGGGACAAAGGAGCTAAAAGATTCTCGAAGTCAAAATATGGGAAGAGGGAAAATACATGTCTACAACCAGCCGCTGCACCTGATTTATCACTGCTGACTGACAATTGCAGCAGAGGAAACTGTATCTGGCATTTAACATCTGGGAAAAGCTGCTGTAAAATCTGCAGCACTGTTTTATCAGACACCCACAGAGGGTGAGAGACCACAGCCAGGTTAAAAGAGAGAGCGAGAAACAGGGAGACAATGTCAGACAATGAAAATGCTAAGTGACTGCAGTGGCCTAAAAACTATTGCAGCAAATTACAGTTCCTTTTACATTAGCTCATTGTTCAGCACGGATTTTATTTTACGGATTCATGTGACGATTGATTATTTCTCACACAAGTCTTACTCCACATCACCTCCTGCTTCATTTCCCTGATTTATAATGGCTCATAACAAGTTCCGTCAGATTCGTTGATTGAGACAGCCAATAATGCTCATTAAATTGGCCTCGTATATTACATTTTATCTGTATACTGCAAAAAGCTTCACCAGGAATCTCCCACGCTGATTTTTCATAACGTGTTCCATTAGGGGGCTTTTCGTTGAGCTGACAACATCAGGCTGTTTAACTAGCACTTCCTCACATACGGCCTCCCTGTTGTGCTATTTATCCATCCAGATTGTTTTTGGTGGGACTTGCTGTGTTTTGGAGATATTGGCCTGAAAGATGTCTGCCTTTTACTGTAATCATGCAGAAGGCACTTGGCCTGTGGTGCTCCAATCACCAAAAAATACATTTGAAAAACTCAACAGCAAAGTCTCTTTTCAGAAATCATGACTCAGCTACTCAAGATAAATCACACACCTTGATGTAAGCAGTTTCATTTGGGAACCATTTTCTGTCTATCAAACTACACTAAGTTATAATGTTAGCAAGCTTAGTAAGCTAGTTAGCCATCTTTTGTCAATGAGTAGATGCACACCTCGGTGATACAGAGGAGAATAGTTCCTACATGAACACAACAATGTCAAATATCAAGTTCAAGAAAAATCTCATTTTGATTTTTGGGTGAAGTGTCCCTTTAAGCTAACACCGCATTGTTCATTATTAGTGGTCATGAGCAGGTACTGTATCTGTATCCATCTATGCTCCAAAGACGTAACAACGTATATAAAAATGTTGTCTTCTCTTGCAGTGTCACATACTATATTTTCAATTCAGAAGGTGTTACCTTGTTTTTAACCAGTATAGTTAAAAAGAAAAGGTTAAGATCCCAAAAGAAGCAGCAGGTCTATGGAAGTATTTCTCACCTTGCTTCATAGCTGGTCAGCAGGTCATGGACACAGATGCCTGAGGAGTCAGCAGCTCAACCTCTCTGACCCTTTTGGGACGAACAGCCTCAGACGGACTGACAGCCAAATTTGTCGCCTGTCAACAGTAATGCCATCCATCGTGTTGGTGATGTTTACCTATGCAGAACACGACTGTAACAGTGCGTACGTGACCAAGAAGACAGCCGTGTCCTGCTGGGATTTAAAAGCCATCAAGAAATACTTATCGTGGTCCTCTGGCCCCTGACAAACATCCTCCGCTCATTTATCCTCCTCTGCTAATTACTTTAATGTTCTCTGGTAAGATGATGAATAATAACGCCTCTACATCTTCTTTCAGCAGTGCATTTACTTACAAAGCCATCAACTGAAATGAGTAAACCAAGATTCATTTTCCAACGCCATCTCAGCCTTTTCTCGAGTTTTCCAGTTGTTTGACGTATTTTACCTTAAAGGGACAATCCACTTATTTTTACATGTCAGTGTCTGTCTGTGACAATAGTTGTATCCCGTCAATTGAGTTATGCCATCTTCAAGACAGCAATTATTGTTAACAGAGACTTTCCCTGCATTATGGGAAATGTAGGATCCAGAGGTTTTGGGGCTTGACCCAAGTCAAGATATCTCAACTCAGATGGTGTCATTAGGATTTAACTTATCTGACATAGTGACTACACATTTGTAACCAAGAGCCTGTGTTACAGTCCTGTGGAGTTTGAAATTTGTGGGCATTTATGTGGCAGGCAATATCTTACAAAACACTGTTGAGCTGCATTATGGGAAATGTCTGCTGCTTCGACTTTGACCACACTTTAAAAATCTGTCTCCTGTGAGTCCCTTAACCTCCTGCAAGCACGTCACTAAATCTCTGGAGAACCCTTTTAAATCCACATCCGTAATGAAACGTAGTCTAGAATTACACATAATTCTACTGTAATTCAGCTTAAAATGAAATGAAAGACAATGAAATAGAGAACAGAGATAGAAAAAGGGGGACAGATTAAGTCACAACAAAGGCAGTCTTTGCATGTGCTTTGCATCATGTCCCTTTTGTTTTTTTTAGACTTCATCATCAACAGAAGTGATAATGAGATCTGACTCGAGCAGTGAAAAAGGATTTATAGAGATTAACCCGGAGATGAATGAGGTGCTTGTTAGTCTTTGTCATCCATAAAACGTCTTTGTTTGACAGTCTCTGTGTCTCTCTTTCTCTGCCACACGTCCGCACACAGCCTACCGACACATGTGGACACACACCCTGTCTGTGCAGCAGATGCGCAAAAGCCACATGGAGGCCCTCCAAGTTATTTGATGCTGTAAACATCTGAAATCTAACCCCCATATATAATTGAGACATGCATGGATATAGGCATCTGTTGCCATGCAGATCCTGTTGATTATACATCATGTGTGTTTATATGCTGACCGAGCTAGTACAGCAGTGTCTGCAGGAGCAAGGAACGTCACAGCCAGTAAAATCCTTAAAGGAAATTATTGTTTTATTTACATGAATATGAGGTATGGTGTGATAAAAATCAGCTCGGAGATTGTTTTGTCTCCGAAGTCTCGGCTACTTGAATTGAATCATTTCGTCTGGTTTTTCAAGTTTTATGGTGCCCAGTTTCATAACATTTAGGCTGCTGTGAATGCAAACACTGACTGTGTGAGCCTAAGCGGGCCAGATAAATCTGGATGCGTGAGGTTCAGTGGGAGGTTTTACACTCTTGGTGTTTCTAAAAATGAGCATAACCTCTTTTTCAAAGATTTGAGGGAAAGACAGATCCTCAGCTTTCAGCCAAGATTTCACTCAGGCCAGGAGATTATTGGGACTGCCACCGTGATCAATATTGCAAAAAACATTTCTTCAGCTGATTCCAGATGAAAATAAGTTTCCTTACTTTGGATTCTGACACGATGAGCGATGATCCCTGGATTATTAGACAGGATCCTTTAACCCAGCTTCACCTCTGCCCATCAGCTCTAAAACGCCGTCCCATTTGATTCTTTGTGATTCATCGTCTGTCAGCAGCTGTCTGCTTCGGACGCACTGAGAGTGATAGGGCACGGTGAAAGAGGAATCAATGGAGTGTTTCAGGCGAGACCGGTGGAAGCACAAGTGTCAGACCCCAGACTGAAGAGGGGAGTTGACAGAGAGGTGATGGACAATGAGAGAGGCGGTTTGTCTGGCGAAAAGAAGGCTTCACATTGTGTAGTGAAGAACTCTTAAGCTGCCATGTCCTTCAGGTATTCAGGAAGAAAAACAAATGATTCTCACCTTATGTCTTCAAAACCTTTGGGATACAAGTGAACTGCAACGAGCACAGGGATTTGGCTGTGTCTGCATGTAAATGTTTGGCTTTCGAAAGCAGCTCAGCTCAGCAGCAATGATTAATAAAGTATACTCTGGCTGTAAAAAGCCTCAGCATGAGTGATGAGCTCTGCCTCATTAGGTTTCAAGTGCCAAGAGGAATTAATAGGTACAAAAAGTGTGAATTCATCTTCTCAACATGCTGCCATGTGCGCTGAATGGAAGAATAAAGCAAACTTTGATTCAGGGGGTGTCTAAGGCAAAACTCATTTTTGTTAGCTTTAACTGCTATTGATTTTGATCTGCCAGGAGAAAGGCTTAAAACGATGACACAGAGGTTTGAAGGATTTTGATTCGATTTTGATTTGGATTCCCCTGACTTATCACTAGACTTTGATTTCTGCCTTAAGCAAAATAAATCTGAGGAGATGCTTCAAAAGCCGATCAGCCCTTCGCTGTTTTGGTTTCCTTGAGGAACACAAATAACCCACAGCCTGGAGTGTTCCTGATCCCCACGGGTGATTCAGGTTCCAACCTCCAGGACAAGATTTGAGCACAATGCTCATGTGGGTGTCAAATACATTAATAAACATTGACAACATTGAGAGAATAATCACCGGTTTGGAAGTAAAACCAACTGGAAAGAAAAACTAGAAGCAACTGAGTCATCCCAAGACAAACTCACAGAATCGCTCTGTTTGTGAATCCTGAGTCATCACTGTTGTTGAAATACTGACTTAGGGATTTAAGGTGGCGTGTATTTTCCAGTGGAGATGTAGCATTTTGGGCTATAACCCTTCAATTATTCAGCTGCGCTCATGTGCTGTAAAGCGCTAACGCCTGGTTTTCCAGTCCCGTCCTGAAGGAGGTTGTTTTCTGTCCTGCAGGAAGTTGTAATTAAGGTGTTGGCCCATTTGTATTTGACAGTTGCATCTGAGGGATAACACTTTCCAATTCCAGCCATCATACATCAGTCACTTGATGCCTTTGGAGAGGCCCCAACGTGCCGCAGCACACAGAGGAGGCACGTGAGGGAATTAAGCTGCAAACAGGCAGATGTAGCCACTGTCTCATTTTGTGCCTCACCAAGTCTCACTTTTTACCAGGAGTGGAAAGAGTTTCAAAATACACTGTAAATACTTCAACTCTGCTGTAGAGATTAACCACATGTGTTAATGTCCATGTCCATGCAGTTTTAAAAGTACACACTAGTCTTTTGATGGAAGCCAAAAAGTGCAAAAACAAAAAGTCACTGTGCAGTATTCTTTTCATGTTAACTGCTAGTAGAACTCCAAGTGGCCAGTTTACAGCTTTGCAACTTGTGTTGTCATTTCATCAAAGCCAAAACACACTTAAACTGGCAATAGACAAGGTTTTCACATTAACTTATCATTATGAGTGAATGTTGATTGCACATTTTAATTGCAATAGAACAATGACACCATCAGGGTTTAGATTGGTTTCCTGTATATCTCACTTTTACTATGTTATTTTGTCTGCCACCAGGCAAAAAAATCTCTGGGGAAAATGAGGGCAGCCTGGCGCCATAATGATCCGTAAACAGACTAAATGAACAAATAGAATCAGTTTTTGTCCTGTGTTCTTGGAGTTGCTGCTCTGAGGAAAATGGAAAGCAATCCAAATGTTTGTTTCCACTGTAAGTAGTGAGTGGAATATTATGTTAAAAATCCTAATAAAGGTGACCATGCACAACAAACATGAAGGGCCATACCAGTGATTTTGGATGTTTAAGCCAATTCACTAAAATGATATATACATAAATCATAGTAAACGTTAGTAGTCAATGTGTTTCCTACTGTTTCAGGCAGCCATTGGCTTCCATTCATTCATTCATTCATTCATTCATAGTTAAATAAACATTGTTTTAGTTAATTCAACATTGTTGACTAATCCGCTGTCAAAAACTGCTGCAAACAACCATGTCTTGTTTTCAACACCCATTCTTAATAAACAATTATAGTCAGTGCTAACCTGGGTGTTTCCTGTGACCTTCCTGCAAAGTCAGTTCCTGTTTTGAGACGGAGAAGTAATGGATACAAAAAGAAATTTTGTTTTGTCCGTCTCTTCCTTCCTATCTTTTTCCTCAATCTCTACACCTTTCTTAAAGTACTAATGCAGACTCCTAAGTGATTTTAGAGGAGACTGTAGAGGACAGGTTGAAGCAGGGAATGCGGTTTTGTAATCTGCAAGCCGAGTGTCATCATCCAGCCATGGCCAAGTTTTATTCCACTCTGCTGCCTGTGTGAGTTGGAACGTGATGTTTGGATTTGTACTGAGGCTCTGTGAATGAAACGTAACCTAATCAAAACTGATTATCACAGAAAATTAACAACTCCTACTCATTATTCTTCCAGGCTCGGTGACAAGTTTCCTTCCCACAGCAACATGTGCTCTCCTGTCACTCCTCAAAACACGCTCCCCTTTTCCTGCTCTAAGTGATCCGCGATTGGGTGAAGTGCGCCTCATCAAAAATGCCCCTTCCCAAATTGCTTTTAATGGCTTATGCGGATCCGTCTGATGCCAGCCCGTGTCGGAAAAATAAATGATGTCGGTTTCTTGAGAGGCTGTTACAGGATGCCACAAAGCCAAACAGCCCACCAAACTAGCAGTTAAACATCGCCAGAGCCCTGCGGAACATTAATGCCCCGGCCGTCATCAACGCCTTCAATCATTATTCCGCTTGTTTACGTCATTTTGGAGTTAAGGCCGACTCAAAACAAACAGCGGTTTTGTCTAAAAGCCTCAGACTTTCTGGTTGGAGTGTCAGTTGAAGGCTTAGAAGAAGAAGAAGACACGGGTTTCACCAGTGATGCCGTTAAAAGAGATCCAACAAAAGAGATTTACTGCGTGTTTATGAGCTTACTCCTGTTTTGTCTTTATCATCTATTAAACCAGCCTTCAAACGCACACATTAACACACACATCGGCTGTGGAACAGATGCAAAATGCGACAACAAGGACTCCCAAGCCTTTTTGTCATGAATATTTGCAACTAAAGGAGCCAAATTGAGTCGTCGCTTGATACAAAACCAAAAAAAAAGACTGTTATCATGCAAATATTACTGATTACGTATCGTCCGTGCCTATAGGCTGTTTTCGGAGGACAATTACATCCCACATCGCCCATTGTGGTCAGTCTAATTAAGACAGAAGTATTCGCAAACGCTGTTCCGCACATGTCGCTCCGCATACAAACTTCTGAGAGTTTGTGTGGGATAATCAAACAAGCGAGCAGCGGGCACACATGTGTCAGTCTGTGTGTGCAGCATGTTTTGAGAAGAATGTGGAAACCCACATGTGAGGGCGTTTGGTGCCTGCTGCGGGAATGTGTGTGGTGTAGGGGAGTGGGAGGTTGTGAGTTGTGTCAGGCAGATGGAGAAGCTCTGTGTGTGACTTCTGGTCGCACAGGACTCCCTGTTGATACAACCAGTGTAAACATATCAGTCTGTGGAGGGAAAGTGATGGAGGAGGGAGGTGCTCCTCTTCAACAACTGCTGGTGCTGAGGATGTGTAGTCACTAATCCTTTCCCGTAAATTAGTTATCAAAACTAGCAAGTTTCTAAAGTCAGTGAGAATTGAGTAGCCTACTTAAATCTGCCATTTCACTACTGCAATGTTATTCCAATGCACTCTTTTGGCAACGCTGACGTTGTTAAATCTTCAGTGTGTGCTGCCATGTCTGCTGCCACACAGCTCACCTGAAGGCTCTGCTGTCACTTGCTCAGCACTTGCTCTGTGGAAAACAGAAGCGTCCAAATACTCATAAAAAATGTCATTTGATATAGTATAAAGGTCAGTACAGTTGAGGCTGTGGTTGATGGATCTGTCGAATAAACACAGGACTTTCCCCAAGCAGACTGCTGTGAAACCAAAAGTCAACATTGATTTGTACATGACCGAATGTATCTAATTTATACGTAATGTAATGTAAGGTAACATAACAGAAGATAACGTGACGTAACAAGGCATAACGTGAAGTAACTTATTTCAACTGTAACCTTTTCCAAAACCTAACCAATCACCCTATGGGTGACGCCAACAAAGGTAATTTGACTGTGACTGCTATAACTTACACACATAGAAGCATTATCTGATCCTACACCAGCAGGACGGCATCATTTGTCGGTGCTTTTCAAAAATGTCAAACTGAATCAGTTTAATGATGTGACAATGCTCTGGTTAAAATTAGGTTGGGTTTAGGCACAAAAAACGCTTGATAAGGTTTCAGGTTAAACTGTGTTCTTAGTTGAGGTATTAAAATATTGTGGTTTGGGTTAATATGACTACTTCACAGTAAAAGTAATCATGCTTTGTCACTTGCGTTTAAACAGACGTCATTTTTGGGGCAATCGCTGAAATAAATGTAGTCATTTTCTTGGTAAGATAGTCTCTACTCGCTGCTACTGCCACGGCTGCTGCTGTTCTAAATGCATTTCAAAAGCCCCAGCTCCATCCCCGGAATCCACCTGTAGGCTTTGAGCTTACCTTTCCCAAGGTGGAAAGTTAGTACTGTCACTCCCCACTCCCTAATGTGCTGAGCTCGGCGCTTCCTTTTGGGGAGTGACAAGGTCAGAGTCTAGATGTCAAACATCAATGCTTAGTACATATTCTAGATTCACATATACTGTTCCAAGCGTGTTACAACTACAGAATGAGAGGAAAAACTGTATGAAATTTCCAATGTTCTCTTGCTGTCTGTACATTAAGAGAGAGCTAAATCTCTCAGTTGAATAAAATGTCACAGAAATGCACATTATTAAGCCACGGGGAACAATAAAGTTCAGCTCAGTGGGAGGAAGAGAAGAATCAGCAAGTATCCAAACGGCCTGTGTGCAGATATGACTCATTATTCTGGTTCTACAAAGTCTCTCACTAATAAAGAGATGCAGAGAGCATTAAATATAAAGAGAGAGAGAAAGCTTTAGAGAGCTGAGGGGAGTTACAGCTCATGAATCATCATTGCCCGCTGGACGTCTGGCTGAGTTGCCCATCCTGCCCTTTGTGTGGCCTTGGCACACTGCGCTGAAGCGGAGCGCTCCGACCTTTGACTTCGTCATAACAGACCTCCTGAGGGGCGTTGGCAGTCGGCCACCATGCTAATGCAGCCACCCGTTAGCCGCTGTCAAGGAATGCAAAAATCCCCCTAATAACTGCAATCTCACTGGCCCTTTGTGAAACTAATGGCAGTTTGCAGGGGTGACAGTTGTTGACTATGCTGTGAAAGGCCTCGAGTGGGCCACATTGACCTACACACCCAGTGTTTATGTACAAATCTGTGTGTATGTGTGTATGTGGATGTGAATCTACTGTCTTTATGTACTTATTACTGCCAATGTAGATGTATATGGCATGTGTGTGACATGCCAATTGAGGCTGCATCCCAGGGCTGTGTAGGTGGCGACACAGTGCGGTCAGTAAGTCACGCAGCCGGGTGCCAGGGTCGAGCGGGGGTCGGGTAATAACCACACAATGACGTGCTTTATGGGTAATAACGCTGATCGTCTCTGTCCTCTGAGCCCTCTGGCCCGAGACATTTAGGCTCATTGAATGTTAAGTATGGTCACATTCTTGCTGCGTCTGTCCTTTGTGCTGACTGTGTGCCGTCCTCTCCGCAGATCGAGAATGTGGACGCCTGCCTCAGTTTCCTGGACGCCAGAGGAGTGAATGTACAAGGGCTCTCAGCAGAAGGTAAGAAGAATAAACAATACTCAATTCAAGGCCTGACGAACTCTTAATTGAATCAGTGGAGCAGCAGAAGAGGTATCTCCCTGTTGTATTTCTAATCTGTAGACCTGGAAAATTCATTTGGCTCCAACGCCACCCAACCTTCTGTGGGTAGCTTTCCATTTCTTCACAGCACCAAATATCTTCAAAAACTGGTTTAAACCTATTTCCAAGACATACTATTATACTTCACAGCAATGGAATTTACCACGGTGGTATCATGACAGGGCACACAGTTTCTCCATCTCCAGCTTTCACTATGGCAGCATAGGCAATCATTAGGGCATCAAAGGGGATTGTGGGAGGATAGAAACTCCAGAGAGGGATTCGCCTCCAGACCATCAGGGTACACAGTGCATGGCTTACATGACAGCCGTGACTACAGTAATGCTCTGTACTGAATGACTGCTGGCCAAATTAAATGATAAGCTAAAATTGTCTCACGAGGCCAGGGTTAAAATTACAGTTAAGTTCCAGACTACAGTATGTGTCACGATTTTGTTATTCACTTGAGATTTACTCTGCAGGAGGAACCCAAGATTCCCTCAAAGAGTATAAATGAACTTAACTGTAGTCTGTTTTTCACTGCATGCATAGAGCTTCTGTGAAGTCTAAAGAGAAACACACAACAGATGTGGTCCGAGGCATTGCATCATGGGATGTGTCCCATTTGACGACTGTATCGCACACCTGACTTGCTGTACATTTAAAGTAGAGTCGAGGTACAGTAGCTAGAACGTCCTAATCTAAAGAGTGAATTGTTGTTCTCCTTTGAAAACTATGTATGAAAATGGGTCTATTTAGCTTAAAGGTCTGTTGTGTTGGAGAACCTTTTACATCTACAGAGGGAGTGGGTCCTCTTCCACAGGACTACCTAAAATCTTTGTATTTCACCTGGACGGTGCTTAAAGTCCTGCATCACATAGAGTGTTGTGTGCCTGATGGGCTTTCTCTTAGCTTGCATCAAGTGTCTTGTCACCTGTATCGTTATTTTAATCCAAACCATGATCCTTTCCTAAACCTATCCAAGTAGTTTTGTTGCCGGTCACTGTGCTTGTCGAAGCATGCACTGCTGTACCATACAAAACCAGCCCAGCCAATACCAAATACCAAGTTTTAGTGAGACCCCCTCTTCCACAGAGTCTGCAATGTTGCATTGTCATGTTTCTACAGTAGCCCAGAATGGACAAACCAAACACTGGCCCCAGAGAAACTTTTTTTGTTTTAAGCGTCCATTGTAGGGGAGGGTAAACTATTTATGTGTTGGTCACACTCTGCATCCACACCACTAGATGCCACTAAATTCTACACAATGGGCCTTTTGGAAGTCATTTTGACTGTTGCTTTGGTTGGCAGCTAGGGTCAGATGCCAAAGCGTCAGTATTTGGCGATCTTGGGATCAGACTTAACGATCAATTATCCCTGTCCAGGAAGTTACATTTTGTTTCTTTAAAAATCCCTAAAATGGAGATACGTCCATTGGCTTTACCAGACAGGGATAAAATGGTAATCTGCTGCTTTTCTGTAGCTTTACAATGTGTCAACAGTGAGAAATGCGAAAAAAACGCGAAACTCACTGGCATATCATAATGTTACCAGCATGCAGGATTACATGGAGAACAACAGGTTTGGATGATTTGACACATGTTGTCCACCACTGGTGTTTAAAAATCAACATGTCAGCAGTTTTTGGTCATGAAAACTAAACTCATTCATTCCGACAGAGTTTTCCCATAGAGTCCCATACCTACAGGCATGTCTCAATTATTCTAGCAGAAAGTTCCTCCAGCTGTTATTTAGGACCTGTACTCGTCCGGACCCCATGTTGTCTCTGCTCCCCTTTAAACATTAAAGAGGTGAGTGTGCCCTTGACCTCTCCAGCAGCAGAAATAGTCTGACAGCCTGACACACTGACCGACAGCTCTAAATTCTGCGCCCCCCCACTAAAGCACTAAAAGCAGCAAAGTGACTCGCTAGGCCTGGAATTTCAAAGTGGGTCTGTAAATATATGGGCTATTGGGTTACTCTGCCCATCGCTGTTGCTGCTGCGTTTCATCACTCCCTTCTCTCAGTCTATATTTCTCTCACTCACTCTCTGCCTTTGTCAGCCTCATTCTCAAGACTTAACTCTGCATGTGCTGTGTGCATGTGTATGTGTTTGTGAGTTGAATTGGATGGCCATGTCTGCCCTCTTATGTCTAATTGAATCAGCCCAGGGATTTCCAGGTTCTGTTCGCTGGCATGTGCAGTCTTTATTATCTTTACAAGGCATGGGAATAAAACAAAGTGGAATGTTTGATGTGCATACAGGCACATTTCCTGAGAGAGCCTACTTATTATAATAACCTTTCTAGAAGTCTCCTTGCATCTCTCTGGTGGGAGGCTGTAAACCGAAGTTCCGGAAAAACTCATCTTGTTGAAGAGAGTTATGGCTCCCCTCAGATGTTTCCGCTAAAGGAGGTTATAGGCCTTAATGAAAAGTCCAAAGTCTTTTTTTTTTAATGCAAGTAAAGAAAATTACAGGAAAGTATGACAGTGACTTGGTCATATTTTGCAGAGGGCTTGAGACTAGTACATCTACCGATCAAAATCCAGATCATAAGAATCTGATGATCAGGGGAATGATCAAGAACCAACTGACGCTCAATTACTAATGATGAGCAAGTTGGCCAACACGACAGAGCGACATGCTGTATATCACCGTTGCCAAAACAACATGACCGTTGCAGAGTACCAGTGACACACAAACCGGACATTCGTCCTACACTTGCAGTAGTGTTAGATTAAGCACTTAAACTACTATGTTGGGTTTATGAAAACATCATGGTTTGGGTTAAAATAACTACGTTTTTTATGTACCTTCATCTACAACATACTTATATTAAGTATGTAACTGCAGTTATGTTCTGTACTTGCAGAACTTCCCTACATTGGTAAGTTAAAATAACTCACTGTGGACTTGTGAATTGAAGTCCATTTTCACACCATTTTTTGAAACCATAAATTCCAACAGCTATAATAAAGATTGTAATTAAATTTTGTATAGACATTCATGGTTCCCAGAAGATGAACCCTAATGACTTTGGTGATTGACTTTTTATCTATCACTACCAACATGTCGAAGTTTTCTCATATCTATGGAAAAACCTGTATATCTACAGGATGGATTGGCAGAACGTTCTGTAAAAACATTCTTGGTTCCCAGATGATGAATCTAAATGACTTTGGTGGCTTTTCCTCTAGCTCCATAGTTTCGAACACGAAGTGGACATTTCACCCAGATAATGAATATTTTTAACACAATAGCTGCTTAAACATCAGCATGTTGACATCGTCATTGTAAAAATGTATTTAGTTCCAAGCACAAGAGTACAGCAGAGCCACCAGTGTGGCTGTAGACTCTGGATCTTGTTATAAAGAAAAAAGCTCCACCCACTCAAACTCAAACTCACACTTGACCCTTCGGCACGAAAAATGGAATCAAAACCAACAACAGAAAAAAAGTTTTACTACTTGAAATGTGATAATTATCGACAGGAAGTTCTGTCTACCGGTACCAGCCTTTAAAAAATAGGTGTAAAGCTCCAAAACACACATTTCCTGCAGTTGATAATGGGTTACAGTGAGGGGTCCTTACAACAGGCCATTAAAGCCTCCTTCCACTGCAGGGCCTCTGCAGCTGAGACCTCAGCAGAACGGGCTCCCATTGGTTGTTGTAGTGCTAGCGGGAAACCTACAGTATGACCTGCTCACCGCAATAAAGTCCCTTCTGCTTGATCTCAGTGGGTGCAAATGTTGTTAAAATAGGTCTGATTTCACTAGGCTACTTAAACACTCACCTGTGCTGGGTCATCAAGGGGTACAACCTGGTTCTCTGAGCAGAAGGTGAGGCCTAGGGCGCGGGTATGCAAGTTTGTTGCCTATGCTTTCTGGCTGCAAAACATGGCTAACTGTGTAGTACGAAGTGGGCTAGAAAAACAAATCATAAAAGTGGAACAATGGTTGTTTGAAAAGTTAATTGGGAACCGAATTGAATTAATTAAAACCAAGTTTACACAAAGACGCTGAGGGCAACAGCGGAAGCAAAGCCATTAACCAGCTGTGGAGTTGTAAAGACAGACCTTGGCTGGACATGTGTTGTCTGAGGATTAAACCCTAGGTTGATAAAGTAGGTAAAGACATAATAAATAGTGCTTAAATGCTGGTCTTCTTCTTTGTATTAACCGGCCATAATAAAACTTTTCCTTCACCTCCTCCAAAGCCCTCTGTGACTCATGAACTAACCCCTCCAAACACAAAGAAAAAAAAAAAAGACTGAATGAAACCACGTCAACCACTTAAAAGGCCTCCAGAAGCAAAGGCACATTTTCATTGAGCGTGAGCCAAGCAGAAACACTTATCCTCTACACCACTAGCAGCAAGAGCCCTCTTGCTTTTAGCCATGTATTGCTGACAAAAATGTCTAATGGGAGTTCTCCCAATGTCCTATTGCTGTCTCACAGAATCAGGCGATCCATTTCTCTGTCATTACCTCTCCCAAAATACTCAGAAACTAGAAAAGGGTGCAACGAAAACACTTACAGAGCTTTGGCCAGGTGACAAGATGAGCTGCAGACAATTGATGGTCAAGAAGATAGTTCTAATGCATTCTGTGGAAAATGTAATGCAACCCAAAGTATATTTTATTTCAACTTAATGATGAAGTGTTTACACTGAACATATCTGCAAAATGAGGAGTGTACTGCTGAACTTACCTTAATAATCACACAAGCGTTACCTAACCTTCAACAAATGTTTCAGTTGCCTAACCCTCACCACATCTGGGGCATGATCTCAGGTTTTTGGTATAAAAATCATGCCTGGTTAACCATGCACCCTGATGTTCTTGTACCAAAGAGCCAAAAATGCATCACCACTTTAGCAAACGTTTCTAAGTGGACTATATCTGTGTACAGCATCAGTGGGCAAGCTAATGGATGGAGTGATGATAGAAGAGGTTGTATCAGGGTTGAACCTCTCCCATGAGATGGTATCAGGACCAGATTCTCTACTGTTCTACTCTAACTTTTAGAAGTCTTTTTACTTTTCTACTTTCTCTAATGTAGATCAACAGCAAACACATTCACTATTTGATATAATACATGTACATTCTTTCTACTGCTACTGGAAAGTTATTTGGTGTGAAATGACTAAAGCAGAGCTGGGGTGCACACTCTTGGCTTCACCTCTATTCTTACTGACAATCACCGTGGTAGCCTAGCCCTTAAGCGTACCCTGCTTTACAGTCGATTGTACTCATCATGCTGTATCAGAGAAGACTTTAAACTAGCGATTTAGACCATAAACTCATGAAGAAATTGTGTGAGAGGTAGGGTCATTTTCTCATAAGCTTACATACAATCAGACTTCTTTGTGAAACCAGTTGAGTTGCCCCCTGCTGACCATTAGAAAGAATGCAGGTTTAAGGCCCTTCCGCATTGGCTTCACTGTTCAGCCTTGGAAATTCTCTCCATATTTTATATAGTCAGTGTTGAATACAAATAAAGTTATCATTGATTGAACATCTACATGATGCTAATAATTATAATGTACAATGTCATAATGGAGACCATCCACGAATTGTCAGTGTACAATATGTACAGTTTTTGCTACAACATAACATAGCTCAAGACTTGTTGTGGCTAATTTGATCAAACACAAGAAAGTACTGCAGGATTTTTCAACATATAAGCACTAAACAGAACTAATGAAGTTCTAAAAATTCTGATTTTGACACAGAGACATCAAGACAGGGCTTGAAGATCAGGTAACATTTCCACATGGCTTTGTTTCCTGTCCGTAACTACCGAAGTTCTCATAGGAATAAATGGAAAGAAAAATGGTAGAAACAAGGTGCCAGGCTCTCATCGTGTCAGTTAATACTCTGCTTCCGTGGTGCACATGCCAAACAATTTCTCAAATATAATAGCATAAAGCAATAACGCTTAAGCTCTGGGGGAACAGCTGCTGCCCAGTTTGCCCAGTTGGTAATGTAAGCTCGGTGCAAGCATACACTGCTAAAGTTTCTTTGAGTAAGAAAAACTCCAATGAGCTGCTATACAGCCAACCCTGACCTCAAGGGCAACTTCCCTTTTGGGAATGATGAGGTATTATTCTTCCCTGTTTCCTCATCATTATTATTTCTATTACTTTTACCAGTTGCCGCAAGTTTCATTCCGCAGCAGCTCTTTGGTCGGCTGAATCTGCAACATTGTTCCTCCCTTAAGCACAGAAAATGCTGCTGTTCAGATTCTCTCTAAGGCCCAGTATAAATTACTGCCCCTGGGTGTTAGAAAATGGAAAACACCCCCAAGAGATTAATCTTCTCCAACTTTCACAGTCTCCAAACAGCATAGCCATGGATGGCTGGGGAGAATGTTTGAGCATTGCCAGATTGAAAAATCGAGCAAAAAGCCCTGCGTCAGCCGCTGCCATCCTTCCTGTGCCTGTGTGTGCCAGCTCTCACTGAACGTTTGATATGAAAAGTCCATTTCACAAATGGCTGCGTTAGCCACAGTGATCAATTCTTCCACCTCTGTGACTGCTGAATCCCCTCTCGGCTGTGTCTGAAGAAGTCAGTGAGAGATGCATTTGTTTAAGTTTTATCGGAGATAAAGTCAGGAACTGTTGAGGATGAGATTAACACGCCAGACAAAGTTACTCTTTGATTAGGAGCTTTCCTTGCTGTTGCCAGCTCAGCATATTTAAAAGGTAACTTTATCTGCAGGGCTGCAGTTTCCTGGAGATCATGTACCCAGAACAGGGAAATAATCTCTTTAACTCTCATGCATTACTTTGAGTTCTTTTTCCAATATGAATATATTTTGGATCACTGCGGTTTATCTTTCTTCCTGCTCTTATATATGCTGCTGCTTTGTAGCTTATTTCACTTTAGATAGTGAACTCCAACTTAGTTGTTATCATTTTTCATTTTCAATCTCATGCCTTTAGATGATTTCACCTTTATCAAAACACAGAAATGTGTCATTTCTGCTATCATCCCACCGCTGCTCCAGTTCCTCATTTCATGGCAAAAGCAGAACTGTAATTGAAGTTGCTGTTGTATATTTTTGGCTATTTGGCCTCAGACTACCCTCACACCAGACTTGTGCCACTAATACGTCAGTCCAGAAGTTCCCATGCTGAGCTTCACTTCTTAAATGAAGCAGCTGTTTGATGATTTAGTCTGGATCTATTACAAGTGCTTCCTCTTCTGAGCAGTGGCCTAAATTAAAAGTGTTACTTCATGTTGAATACAGTTAAGTGACTCTGTTTATATAAAGTATATTAATATATACGCCAGCTAAAGTCAGCGTATAATTACTGTTATAAAACTCATATTCTTGTTGCACAACAGCTACACTTGAGCTCTATCCCCAAGTGCCTTTTTTAAGAAGAATTCAACATATGCTCACTTTAAGTGTTGGAAAGATGGAATAAATGATCTGGAAAATGTTCATTTTTAGCCTCACAGGACACTGCTTTAGCTGTAGACAAACAAAAAAACATTTTGTCATTTTCCCTTGGTGAGCCAAAACTGAAATTTAATGGTGTACCACAGCCCCAAAGCAAACGCCTGGTGTATTGTATTGTGCGCATGCAAAATGGTACTACAGTATAAAGAAGCCCTGAGATGCAAGAGAGGGAAAAAAAAACCTGGTGGTCATTTTTTTAGTATCTGATTTAAATTGTTTTCTCTCCTGTATTTATGACTGAATCAAGTTCCTTGATTTTTTTTTTTCCCCTTGCGAGTTCCCTTAATTAAGATGACTTCCCGCACACTGTGCTCAGATTATGAAAAAGAGCAGATCCTTCATATGTATAGAGCATTTTTATCTCACAAAAAATAGAATAAAGCATAAACGGCAAATCGTATCATATTTTTTTCGTATTCCTTTTTTTCACAAGAACCATCTGGCAGGCCAAATCAAACCTTATGCCCCCACTTTGCACAGCCCTGTTCTAAACTGACTATATTCCAAGAAAATGCATCTGTTCTGCTGTAGAATGCAGTGTAATGCTCTCTCACTGTACACACTGTAATATATGGCTGCAGGATGTATTCACATGACTGGGGAGTCATGAGTCAAAAGCAAATGCTGACACTTCCATCCATTTTGTCCCTCCAGAGATCAGGAATGGCAACCTAAAGAGCATCCTGGGTCTCTTCTTCATCCTGTCGCGCTACAAGCAGCAGCAGCAGCAACAGCAGCAGTACTACCAGTCCCTGGTGGAGCTCAGCCAGCAGACCAGCGGCACCGCACCGTCCGGCAGCAGCCACAAGACACAAGAGATGCAGTCCAGGTAGGTTGCACTCCAGTTAGTTATATTTTCAGTAGTTTGGGTCTCCTTTGGGGCAGAGGTAGCCTAGAGGTCACAGACGCAAGCCAATATCACTGGTTTGAATTAGTGGACCAATTATTTTTTAGGATCCATGTTGGGATAGGGGTTGACTGATTTATCGCCTTTGGATGCTTAATTAGGTCCAGTTACAGCTTTTGTAAACAGGAATTTGATGGATATGACCGCCTCTCAGCGGTGTTGAAAATGACTAACAGCCTTCACCGTAAATGGTTCTCATTAGCGCTTTTGCCGCATCAGCTCAATATGTAAGTTTTGACAGTAAAGAGTCAAGCTGGCTGACTGCAGAGGAGAGAAGTTACATTAGAGTGACATTTTTAATGGAGTCCTAGCCTCAGATTGTGGGGAAGGAGGGATAAATTAGAAGACTGATACCACTAAAAATCTGTCCGTTAGACATAAAGCCTCAGCTAGCAGCCTGTTAGCTTAGTTAAGCATAAACACTGGTAGCCTTGCCATTTTAAAGGTGACAGCCACTTTCCAGCAACTTTAAAGCTTGTTAATAGACTAAAACAAATAGTCCAGAACATTACTTCCCATACTGCAAATTGTCATTTCAATGCTTTTGTACCTATTAAAGATTATATAACATGTTAATCAAATAGCTGTTAGCGGTAGCCTTACGTTTAACAGACAGATATAAGAGTGGTATCAATCGTCTGATCCAACTATCTGCCAGAAATCCAATTCATATATTTCCCAAAGTATCAAGCTTATGCTTTAAAATCAGCTAAGAAGATGTTATTGTTATCTAAACAATAGCAGCTTTTAAAAAAAGTCAGGAAAAAGTTATACAGTTGTGGTATAATGGAATCATGGATCAAATTCCGATCAAGTTTCGTTTCTGGTTGTAATGCTCAATGTATTGCCCGTTTTACAGCCACTCCTCACTCACTCAAATGGTTATTTATAGGAAAAATAGGCCAGCGTGCATCATGTGATGAACGCACAATATCCTGTGCAGCCACGACGCCAAAACTGCTTCACAGCCCAGTTGTGTTCCTTGGGATGTGACGTTAAGTCTGATAGTTGACTCAAGTGATGTCATTTGAGTAAGCTTACCATGCCTCTATAGTCTGCTTCTCATCTTTGCTTGTAGCTAGCAGCTCAAGGCTACATTAGCCGCTCGTAGCATAACACAACCAAATCTTCAACTGAATTGTCAGTGTTTGAGTTGCATTGTGGGTAATCCAGGTGACAGGTTTTGACAAGAGGAAGAATATTGTTGAATAAACATGAGGATGTCTCTGCATCTCAATTGATTGAATGTTATGAGAGTGCCATGCTAAATCAGTGGAGAACTATTTTAAAGATGCAAAATGTATTGCATTTCTGCATGAAAATATCTAAAAACATAACAATTTTACTCAAGATAAGGATGCAAAACATCAGATGATTCGTCAGAGAGCGAGAGGAAGTCGGCGTAGGATAGCATTGGTTGTTAACCATGAAGACAGCAACTCCCATGATCCCACAGCGCGTCTTTTGTTTTGATATGGCAGAACTTACTGTGTGTTTAGGGGATGGTGAGATGTCCTCAGTTTAGTAGTTGTTGTAGGATTAAAATATGAGGGAGTTCATATTAATTTGCGAGGTACATTATATTATGAAGACATTGTACAGTAGAAGTGTTGGCACACAGGCAGCTAAGCAGTAAAAGGCAGTAAAAGCAAGGGAGGCCTGTCCCTGTGTGATGTAAATAGACAGAGCAGGCCTTAGAAGAGCATCTAAAGAAAGGCCTGACATGCCACACATGAGCAGCATTCCCCTTGACCAGATCAAGTTACAGCACGGCCGCTCTGTTTGACTGTGCTGTGTGTGTGTGTGTGTGTGTGTGTGTGATAGAGTCTTTGGCAGTATATGTGTGTTAAATCAGCGCAATAAGAGCAGTTAGTCTCAGCACTTGAGGAGAGGGCATGCGAGTAAGATGATATTGTCGAACGCTTTAGGCTGTCTCTGTTCGGACGAGCTGGGAGCTTGCAGCGATGGGGTCAGTGTATCGTGTGTATGTATGTGTGGGGGGGTCATTAGGGGCACAGCTGCCTCCCATTCCCACACTGCTGCCTCCCCCCCAACGACAGGTGGCGAACGCTCTCATACACACCGAACAGTGAAGTTGGGAACACATCGGCTGCATCAGTCCAGCCTGGCAAACACACCAAAACCAACACACACAATATAGGCATTACAGAAGTCATAAAATACAAGGAAGTGTCTGATGACAAGCTGGTTGAAAGATATTTGAGTAGTATTTGCAGAGATCTTTGAGGTTTCTTCACCAAGACCCCCTGCCCTCGCTGTCCACAGCCTCAGTAATGTCTCACTGCTCTGGGCTGATAAGTTAATCACGTCTCAATGCCGAAGGCCACATCCGAGGTCAGAGGATCACTCCGTGTCTGTCAGTGATAAAGTGAGCCATTAAACTGTGAGTTTTTGGGCACGTTTGGGCCACTCAGCCCTCTCTCTGTGGCCCAAGAAAGTCTGGAAAGGTGTGAAGAATGATTTTCATCATTTCTGTTGGTGGAAAAATCAGGAAATGGATGAAAAAAATGTTGCTCATACTTATTGTGTGAAGAACAATCCAACAGGAAGAGTAAGTTGGGCCATGACAACAATAAGCCACTGTCAATATAAAGCACTTGTGTTGGGAAAAGTGTGAATTAGTAAGACCTCTGATTGTTCTTGTGGTTGATGATGATGTGTGAGTGTGTGTGTGTGTGTGGTGGAAGCAGAATGAGATGATCATGGGTGTGTGAGTCAGACACAGATGATTTGCTCCGTGTTGCAGTAGAACAAAATTCCTCTGGGAGTTGGATCCCATGCTCTAATTTCCGTTTCTAGCTAAATTAAGGAAAACATTGTCTAAACAACTTCCATTTTTTCAATTTTAAAGGAAAGATTCACCATAAAATCTTCTGATTCTGATTCGGAAACACCTTAAAGGAACGGCTCACCCAAAATTCAAAATTCAGTCATTATCTACTCACACCCATGCAGGTGGGGAGTGTGTGAAAGTGTTTTTAAACGTGAACGTATCTGTGTGGTGATAAACAAATGTTCATTTTTGGGTGAACTATCCCTTTAACCTCTTAAATGCAACTGACTCACTGGTTGGTCATTCATGATGAACTCATGCTGTGGAGTCAAACATCATTTTAAACCCGCAGAGCTTTAATTTTAATTCCAGCTGAGATCACAGATTCTCAAAAGGGGAAGAAGATCAAACATGTCAGACTGA
The DNA here is from genome assembly GCF_040436345.1 of Pagrus major. Taxonomy (NCBI): domain Eukaryota; kingdom Metazoa; phylum Chordata; class Actinopteri; order Spariformes; family Sparidae; genus Pagrus; species Pagrus major. The sequence continues at coordinate 7,096,861 of NC_133228.1, forward strand.
CTCTGTGTATGCACATGGAGAATATTTTAATTTGATAACAACATGTAATTTTGGGTTTGAATATTTGACTCACTGTAAAGGTTACATAGCTTTAATTAGGAGCTGGAGCAGCACCATACATAATATCTATGACGCTGTCACAGTGTGAAAAGAAGGATGATTTTCTTTTTTACCTTAAAGTTGTTTAAGAGCAAATAAAAGGGAAAGTGTGGAGATTAAAGGGCTGAAATCCCTTGATGATGCCTTGTTTTGACGCATCCTGTTTTTTAGTGGTGCTCCTTTCGAATTCGATGTCAGACACATTGAAATTAAGAAAAACGGCTAACAAAAGCCTTGTCTTTGTAATGGTAAACCAAGACTCTTAGTTTAAGGCAAAATACCTTTTTGCTCATTTCTTTTTAAATTAAACAAAGGCAGCGTGCTTGTCTCACCCAGACTGTGTACAATTGGCTTTATCTGAAGAATCCACTGAATGTAAAGTAGCTGATCTTTAAGTTTGCCTTCCTTGCACTTTCTACATCGCACCATGTAAACTTTAAATTACATTAATGATTTGTAATCTTCTTTTGTTTGAAGCTTCAAACCCAGCTGGTATGCAGGCATCTTTCCCCCTTTCGCCCATCTTTGGAAACAGTGAAATGTAATTAAATGTATTCATAAAAAAAATCTGCTCTGATTCTAATTTTCCACAGTGATGAATCTTTGTAAGCTCTAGCCGACCCTGAAGATTTAGCATGTCTGAGTAACTTCATAAAATAGAAGATAAGCCAGAAGAATGGATGCTTTAAATTCAAAATGTTAAGCTTTTCAAATTATCAAATTATCTGTCTCGCAGATTTACACTGTCAGAGACACACACGCTCAAACACAAACACACGCTCACACATTTGGTCCTACTGCACATCTACAGTTGTGGTATGGAGCTTTCTATAGACAGCACCTGCTGGTCTAACTGGTGTCTCTGGGGCAGGGGATGGGATGTGTGTGACTGTGTGTGTGTGTGACTGTGTGTATGTGTGTGTCCGAGGGGGAACTCCCCTTTGGACAGATCACGACAGCCCGGAGCCACGGGAAGTTTTCAGTGCTCTAGAAGGCAGGGGGGGCCCAGGCCTGACAACCCTCCCTCTTTAGCTCAACATGTCCCGGGGCGAACAAGTTGACCCTCTGGTCTGGCGCTCGTCTCGCCTGCCTACCGCCGTGTCTCGCGACAGGAAGAGCCGTTTGCCTTATGGGAGAGCCAGCAGCCTGGCAAAGCCTGACTCGTCTCCGAGGTACAGTTTTAGTTTGTGCGGTGTGTCTGTGGTTACATGAAGGCAGCAGAGTTTGGATCTTTCTTGAGAATACATGTTGATATGAGGAGGATGGATTAGTGTCAGTGGCATCATGAACTGGTAAATGGTTTGGTTCTTCCTGTCCTGTTTGTTTGGCTTTTTATGATAGTTAATACATAGATAGAAATATAAATAATTCCTTGATCTTTGTCATGGGGAAATGTCAGTGAGATGGGTTGGTTGAGGTCCTTAATTAGCCTTGCAAACAGCTTGTTTGATGAGATGTGTGCTGCATGTATGTTGAAACAGTTCTCTTACGTTTGCTTCGTCGCCGAGAGGATGTGTTTTTATGTTTAGCTCAATAACTGTCTGCTTGATAAATGTCAGAAATTTGGAGAGGAATTTATCATTTCCTACTGGATACTGAGGACTGTCGTTATCTGGAACCACTCAAAAATGATCTACGTTTACGCTTCTGGGACTTCTTGTAGCTCTGCAAATGATGGCTGTTGTCTCTGAGAAGCAAGTCGGCTGTGTCGTGTAGCTGTTGACGTACCTCTAAATCTTCTAGGGAATGAGTCAGAGTGGATGGTTGGGTTAAGAAATGCAGGGAAGCTGCATCCAACAGTTTCCTGAAACCAAAGTTCGACATTCTCATCCACTTCATGTAGAGATTGGCCAGGTGAGAAAGTAGCTGGGGTTAGAATTTGTCTCTCAAGCTCTGTTCCCATATGTTACACAACTATCTGTGTCACGTTTCATGTGTACAACACCTTGATCATCTTCCAGAGGAGCCCGTCTGAAAATGTGTGCCATTAGCCCCATATTTAAGCAATTAGCACACGTTACCCCTCAATGACAACAGACTTTTCAAACACTTTTACCTTTCAACATGGTCGACAAGTAGGTCTTTTCTAGCACAACCCGGGATGCTGTGGTTTGATTGTCACCGTCGTGAACCCCCATTCCACAGGGGCAACCAAATGACCTTTTTTTTGTTGTTAAGCTTGGCGGACATGTTGATATATTGGTACTACAGGACAGGTGCAAGTTGAATGCCAGAGCTTCAGCTACTGTAGATACTCCCGTGTACACAATGAATGCAAGGTGAGGTGCAGCAAATAAAGCATGAAGGCCAGTTTCCAGAGCAGCTACCTGTAGATGTCTGCAGTGCAACATGTGGCCACATGCTCCGATGGATGTGACTTTGTGTGTTGTGATAGTGCTGATCCCCCCGCCCCTTGACACAAAGGTCGGGTGACATCTCATTACCTGCTGTCATCACGCTGGCCTCAATGCCCGAGCACCCGCCATTTTGGATCTGAGACCCATCAGTTTGCGTTTGCCCTCAGCGCTGCGGCTACAATCAGCTTGAAACTGATATTACTCACATTTAACAGGACGGCGACGGCATCCAATACGCGCGCCGCAGTGTCGTGGAGTATTAGACGGAGGCCCCGCTGATGTATGTTGTATTAGATCAAAAGTGACAGGCCGCACCCCCTCTCTCCTTCTCCTCTTCACCACCACCACCACCACCTCATCGCCTTTCCACACTCCTAGATCCTGCCCTCGTGTGTTCTGGTGTCTTTTTCCACATTGGAAAAGATCTTAAATGCTGTGGGTTGGATGAGCACTCCAGGCCGGGGGGATCTATACCATAGCCTTCATGTTTCAGTGCATTTTATAACGTTGGAGGAGGGGGGGGGGGGAAGGACGGGTCTCGCGGTGGAAAAATGTGCACCACAGCACCTCTGATGTATTTTACTGTCATATACAACTGTAGGCTGCGCTGACATTACCTTCTCTGAGACTTGTGCTGCCTTTGTTGCCTTTATCCTAACCCTCATGGATAGCAGCCTTGCACTTCACCCCTACTCTGAATATAACCAAAAAGAGAGGATAGACAGAATAACAGCAGAAGGACAGAGGCTATATTCCTTTAGAGGAACGTAATGCACAAATGTAAGATCTTTTTTTTCCCAACAGTAAGCTGAAAAAGCATTTTAGAGTGCAACAGGCTCCATTAATCTCTGTCTAAGCTCGTCTTTTCCATGTGCTAAGTGCCATTTAGGGTATTTAATAGAACACAAAACATACTACTGGGAGATGAACTGTGGTCTGGGTTGTGGTGAGGGGGGGCTAAGGGGGGCGAATTTAGTCGCTAGACATCATTAACCGACGTGTCATGTATCATATACTTCATTAATAACATAATACGAAGACGCTCAGCCGCTATAATGGCAAACTGCCCTGAACTTGTTTCCCCTGCGTTCTGCTGTCTGCTCCGAAGCTCGTTAGCATAACACGGCATCACGAAAACCTGCAAGGTCAATTAGAGATGTGCCGTGACTGGGCACTTCATCACAGGTGGTTTTTAAAGCGAGCTGAACTGTCCACGGGGAGAGGTGTAAACAGAGAAAGGCTGTGGATGTGTGTGTGCGCATCACATCACACTTTTTGAGAACGAGACAGCTAATTTAAATTTTTGCCCACCACCTTTAAAGATCCTTGCCGTTCACAGTTCGACCTCTCCGAACAAAGTATTAAATATGGCGCCGTCGCTCTGCCGCGGCTGGTTTGATTTTACAGAATGATGAAATGTATTCAAGATATTGACTTAAAGTCATCCCAGCAAAGCCTGAAGGTTCCGCACCACTCCTCCTTTTATTGTACTTCTCGATAAGAGAAAATGATGCATGAATGAGAGACTCATCAGTAATAGATTTTGTATGAAAGTCACGGTAAGTAAGCCACTTGTACTAAAACCTATTCCTTATAATACCAACTTTTGATTTTATATCTGGGTTGTGTAATTCCTTCAATAAAATGATATATAATCGGCCTACTGTTGGTTCTCTGGTAATCATTTTTCTGCTGAACTGTATTTACTCTGAGTCACGGTGCCAGCTAACTGCGTAAAATGCTGAAATGTAAGAGTTTAATTTTGAAACCAGGCTTTTCAGTCTCATGCAAAGTCGAGAGCTGCACACTGAAAAGCAGACAGGGCAGAAAATAAGATGTGTCGAGTGCAGTGCGTCATTCAGCCACCCAGTATAGGTAGTTTATTGTCTCTGTCCACTCACTCACCAACGCCAAACCAGCAGCCCACAATCACAAAACAGAGAACAAGTTGTTCCTCGTTGTCAGAAAAGGAGGACGTCTAAACAGACTGCTGGTGTTTGTTGCTTCCTCCAGCTGAAGCTCAGCAGCTCTGCTCACTGTAAGTTAGAGGACAGTGTGAGGACGGTTTTACAGTTGAGCTTCAGCAGCTCTGTGGCTCCCTGCTCAGAAGGAACTATCTCTGGTCAGCCTGTGGAAGGTAGGAGTAAAAGTCTGAAATTAAGACAGGCTTCAGTCAAGAAAGACTTGTCGTCAGTATTTAAAACCACTTGAAGGGGGAATTAGTTAGCTGCCAGCATGTCTAAGTTCTCAGTTAGCATATTTACTAACGCACTACTATGAGGTGAGAAGTACAGTCAGCATTTTGTTTTGTGTCAAGATTCTGTGACCAAACTGTGATGCTTCAATTGTATTTCATCCTGTGGTTGAGTTGACAGCATCCACTAGATAGCCTAGCTTAACAGTCTTTGCTGGCGACCATTTTCCAGTGCTCGTTTTCATTATTTTCTTTAGCATACACAGTGAAATGGTTCATATTTCCGTAAGTGACTATGTTTAAAAATAATTTGCTATGTTAATTATGCTAACAACAGCTTTTTGTTAAGGTCCTTGTTCCGCTTTTGAAAAACTCTGTCAAGCTATCTCAATGTGAGCACCAATTAGCTGAACCTGCCACAACACTGCTTATTATATTTTGGTTACATTTTCAACATTGTCTTTTTTTCTGTCTTTGTGTGGGTTTGTGTCCGTAATTGCTGCTGAAAATGTTGTTTTGGTTGTTTAAAGAGTGAAAAATAGCAGAAAAGGTCACAAATTTTAATGCTAACGTTATGCTAGCTGAGGCAGAGTTAGCCCACACGTCTATGAGGAATCTTTCTTTAGTCATAGGCAGAATTGAATTGTGCTGTTGCTTTGAGTGGGTTTTCACTTGCTTTTTCAAGCTCTAAAGTCAGCCACAAACATGATTTATTACTTTATTTGCAATGCTAGTCTAGTGTTTTCGTCCATAATTACTGGCAAAAATGTATTTTTGTTTGTTAAAAAAATGAAAAATGAGCAGAGCAAAGCAAAAAAGGTCAATTGTGTTTTACTGCTAATGTTATGCTAGCTGAAGGCAACCTTTAGCCAAAATGACCATGAGAAGTCTCTCTGTCTTCATAGGCAGAATTTAAAATGACACTGTTGCTTTGAGTGGGTTTTCGGTTGCTTTTGTAGCTCTACAGTCAGCCACAAACATTATTTTCTTCAGGCATTTGGAACTACTTTTAAAAGAGAAGATACTGTATGTCATGTTGATCGAGCAGCTAACTTTCAATAGAGTCTCTGTTCACTCAGTTTATGACAGGGGAGAAACACTCACATGGCTTGCGAGTCACACAGTTCACACAGGACATTACGCTCAGAGCATTTACAGGCAGGGATAAACAACAGCTTTACCGCCTGGCCTTGGACATCGCATTGTTTACAGGGTGTACGTATGGAGATTAAAGGCATCGCTTTGTCCGTGAAGCCCTCTACAAGTAGCTTAACTACTTCCTGTCAAACATGAATGGAGAGGCCCACGTTTAATTCCCGTCTCCGTGAATGACTAACAGTGAGTGTTGGGTTGTAAACTATGACTGGTGCTGTGGGCATTTCCTTCGCCTCTGCCTCGCGTGTTGTGTGTTTTGGGGTTTTCGTTAAACGGTGCCACCCTGACACTGATTGTGAAAGTTTTTCGGGCCGTTTTATTTCAGCGGCCCTATAAATGGATTGGGAAATGTTATTGGCTTAGTCACAAGCGTGTGCTAGTAAACATGTGTGAGCCATCATGTGAGAAATCAAAGCAATGTGCATTGGCGTCTTGCAGCACTGTATGCACTGTGTGTGTGTTTCTTTTGCTCTGCCTCTATCTGAATGCCTCCTCTCACTGACATTATTACATTAAGGCATGGATTAAAAAAATTTCCAACAAGATGCTAGTCTCATTCCTCCTCTAACTGTGTTAACAGTCTGTCCGTCATCTTCTCTGCTCTCTCCTCAGTCTCACAGCGCGATATGCAAGTCCTCCGGGCCACAGTGGAATAGGGTCACCACAGAAGAAAAACACAAGGTAAATGTGGCAAATACTTCATGGACCTCCTTCATTAGACTGGATAATCTGATTCTCACACTTTCCACGTTGTTTTATATGCTGTACACTTATGGTTTTAGTGTTTGTTTGCGTGACCCTGCGCCTTCACATGATTTTCCTTCATGTTTTCATGTTCTTGTGATACTCTGGTGGCACCTCAGGGAGGTCAAAGGTCAGGGTCAGCTAGAGAGCAGAGAGCAGCTGGCAGGAATTCATTGTTTTGCTCAAGGATACCTCTGCAAGGTGTACAACCCTGATTCCAAAACAAGTTAGTGTTAACAGAATGCAGTTATTTGCAAATGAGCTGTGTTTACCAACACCATAGGAAGTGTTCCAGAGTGTGTGTAGTAATATCCTTTGAGCAATCATATGTTTGAGTGGTAGACCTCGCTCATCTTTGCTTGTAATCGACTGAGCCTTTCGAGGATGCTCCTTTCATACACAATCATGATACCATCACCTGTTTACCTGTGGAATTATCCAAACAGGTGTTTATGGAGCATTTCACAACCCTCCCAGGTTTTCGTTGCCCCTGTCCCGACTTGTTTGAAAACTGTTTCTGAAGTTGATAAGGTAAAACTTTGAATATATTGTCTTTGAACTGTCTTTACCTGAGTATATGTCAAAAAGGAGTAGCAAATTATCACATTATGTTTGATTTGTGTTTTACACAGTGTCCCTGTGGACATTTTTGGCTTTGGGGATGTAGGTGTGCCTCGTGCCAGCTCACAATGAAAAGATAGTCTCTCTTAATGGGCTGAACATTTATTATAATATTCCCTTTTAGCTTTTCTTCAGGGTTATCTAGTCAAATTAGACATGCCTTTTCAGCTCTGAACTACTCACTTACTACTCTTTTATGTCAAGGCTAATGCAGCCAAATAGACATATAATTGTAAAGGTGCTTTTTCATAATTTGCTTTTTCTATATGAGTCATGTGTATTCAAGCAAATGCTGAGTGTTCAGTGAACAATTAGAATGAATGACGATTTCTAATTTGAGATGAATCACACTGCAATTAGGACTAACTTTAATCAACACTCAAAAACAGGGCGACCATAGCTCAATACATGAAGAAATAACATCAACCTTCAGAAACTCAAGAGAAAAACACCTCACAGTGTCCAAATGATTTGACTGACCAGTCACCCTGGCACGTTTTTCCCCCAGAAAGGTTTGCTCGCATCACGAAAGAAGGGGAATTGAGGATCACTGCAAAGTTTTCACACAAGCAGTTTACTTGCACTTTAAGTCTGTTAATCTCCGTGCTCAGTCCAGCGCTTTTGCTACTTGAGAAGTGCTGCTCTGTGTGATGTGTCCTTTGGGAATAGCCCTTTTACACATCTTGGCAAAGAAGCTGCTGCTAAATAAGCTACAGTGTTATAATGACACTTTTTGTTGCCAAGCTCTGGACTGTAGCTAGCAGTCAGGGAACCACTGGCTTCTAGAAGTGTCATGTGAGCTGGTAAACCTATCAAGCCCACATATACACATAGGGACACTGACCTGCCTACTGTCCCATAAACATAAAAATGTAGGCTCTGAGTCTCATGGTTGCATGTGTGTTGGTGCACTAGCGTAGGTTCATACACCTACTGTACACATTTAATGTACATGTATGAGCAATGTATGAGCAAAAAAACAGATACAGTCATATAGATATGAGACATTCACCCACACACACTGTATGTACACACCCCAGGGTCCAGTTGTCTGATGCTTGCAGCATTTGTTCCAGCTCAGATGCAGTGGGAACCAGCGTGTTGGCAAATAATTCCTCTCCAGCCGCCACTGAGCAATGGCAAAAATGCTGCAGCCAGCAGCTCCAGCCCTATGGGTGGTAATCTGCTCGCTCACATCACTGACAACAAACCTCACTGCTGCTGCTCTGCAGAAATAGCTCACTAATTCCTACACACGTGAAGATACACATTCAACACAAACAAAAACCTGTATTGGAGGTCAGTGAGTGTAAACCCTTTCTTCTGTTGCTATCTGATTCTCATTCATACAAACCTAAATTACCACATTTAATTGCTTTCTTGCAATCTGAGCGAGTTATTTTTAATCACCATGAATTGTTTCCTCTCCTATCCCTGAAGCGAGAAAGTTTTAGCAGTTCTAAAATAGGAAAACAACTCATGTCTCTCTCTCATACTGCACTGAATGAGTATTTCCCTCCAGGTGCTGGAGTTTCTTTAAGCTCTTTATTCCGCTCGTTAGCTAGAGCTAAAGAAAATGCTCTCTCTACAATAGCAACAACTGCACTTTTCACTTGCAGTCACTCATATAGATTTCTTTCCATCCATTTTTCTTAACGGGCTGAAACATGTCTACTATGTTGCATTATTGTGTTTGGTCTGCTTAGACCATTGACTGTATAAAATTTGGACGGAGCTCCCAGGTCTGAAAACTGAAGCCAATGTGAAAGTGCCTTATACCTGCATTCATTCTAATGGCCAGTAGGGGGAAACTGCACTGGTTGCAAAAAGAAAACCCATGACACTCAATTTGTTACCTCAGTAACCTCATGAATTTGTTGTCTCAATCTCTAGTGTTTTTGGTCCCATTTAGAGTAAAATAGACGATAAAGCAGGGCGTGCCTTAGGACGTGGCTACTTTGTGGTTGACAAGTCGCTTCCATCGCGTGTCCTTGGGTTCTCAGTCACATCCAATCACTATACCCTCCTCAGCTCTATTCTCTCATCCAAATATCATCACTTCTGGCTCCTAAACCAAGGTAACGACAGCCGCAATGCCGAACTCAAGGCTTTAAAATTGTATTCCACAAACCAATGGGCGACGTTGCAGTAGGTTTATACTCTGCTTAGACTCGTGCTTCCCAGTTGAGAGGGCTTTCTCTGATGTTATTTGTGATCGTTGGTGTGCATACCACTTAAGTATTCATGAAGAAATAGCTACATAGGTCCAAGACAAGTGGTTGCCCTCGTTTCTTTATGCTTGGTTTTTCAACGATGAGTAACTGGTGATGATTGGGTGCCACTATAGAACTTCTTATACATTTGTAAAATTATTATAATGGGTTACTTCCTATTGTTGGCGTTCAGTTTTGTCTTATTTCTGATGAACTGCACTCTGGTTCTCTTTGAGAAGGGCTCCTGACTAACAGTGCGCTAAAACAGTTTTAGAGTCTTAATATGCCAGGCTGGTGTGAACATACTCGAGTGCTGCCAGGGTTTTGGCCGTATTTGTCCTACAGTTCCAGGCAGCCATTGTTTTCGCACATTTTTAGGGAGCAGACTCTTGACCCTGCTTAAATTGTGTGATCCATCACAGTAAACAACAAGCCTTGGTTCATTTCTGTCAACATTTAATGTAAAATATATCTATGTATTGTTCTAAATGGGCTGCAATACTGATATGGTCCTTAAAGTTCATCATCTTTGCAGCAGGGGGTGATGTTTGACACCTTGTTGGCCACCTGCTACCATGTGGTCTGTTTCTTCCATTTTAATGAGCCTGAGGTAGCTCTGACTTTGCCCTGAAGGTAGTGTGAATTCCAGACCAGCTGGTCCAAACAACCTGCATTTGGGCAGACTGAGGATGTTGATGTAGAAATTGGCATAATACAGAAAAGGGTCACTGGTAAAACCTTGGCAGGGGGAATGAATATGAAGCACTCTCTCCTCTGCAAGAACTATTGTGTATGGCTGGTGACTGACAGGGTGAATAATGTGGTTGTCCAGCAGTTTTCTTCTTCACTGTCAGGCAGGAGATCCTCTGTTTCAAAGACACTTCCCCGAGTCTGTCCTGAAGCAAAACGACTGTCCAGAATTCACAGTTCCCTCCGAAGCTCAATTTTGCTGATGCATTATCAAACATGTGTTTTGGAAGATGAAAGAATCTTATGATAAAAGGGACTCCCTCTGATTTCCATCTGAATTGCCCCAATCTCACCCTCATTTTCTTCTCTGTTTATCTCTCATTTTCTCTCGTCTGGCTTTGCAGCTACAGTGTTTTTTCTCTGACTCTATCTGCATCTATTTCCTTTTCACTCCCATTCTCTTAATTCTTCCTTTGTTCTTTTTCATATCTTCTTAGTTTTTTTTCTTCTTTTCACTGTTTGGTCTCTTTTGTCCCCTTCCTTGTTGATTGTACCTGTGAGAGCTAAGGGCCCTATAGCTGTGCATGTGTGTGTGTGTCTGGGTGGTTTTACCTCTTTATTGTTTTGAGGTATGTCATTTGTACATTAAAATTCAGCATCTTTTTTCCTCCCTGTCATTTCTCTGCTCTCTGTTTTTCTCTCCCTTTATTAAGTGTTTACTCGTCCATCTGTTTCAGCCCTGTGAATGGCAGCCTCTGCTCTAGGCTGAGGACCACCTCTGGCTGCAGCTCAGTGCGATCACTCAGGCAGAGCACCAAGTCTTTGCTCTCAGACCTAGATCAGTATCTCTAAACAGTCTGCTGGTGTTGCTACTGTAGATGTACAGTCGGATGTTTTAGGATCTAAAACATTTAAAGGAACTGAATCTAGGCACTGGCACATTTACTGCCTCTTGATGTCAGTGTTTTTTGCACTTAAGCACATTTTATTTTTGCACAACTGTCTATATAAAACAATGTCTGCGTGGTTCAGCATATGGGCTGACTTATTAGGCGGTTCTGCTCTGACTACATGCTGTGCAGGTTGCTTAATCGCTGAGCCTTGTTCTATTTTTCAAGGGAGGCACCCAAAGCAAGCTTGAAGTTTTGCAATTATACATAGTACCATTCAGGTCCCTCTGCTGCAGTAGTGCTGAATATTGTTATTGCATGCATTCTGTGTTTCTCGTTGCATCAGAAAATGCAGCGGATGGTTATTTTGATGAGCCCTGCAGCTTAAAGCATAATTTTCCTTGCTGATATCAGTTAGTGGAGCAGCCTTCCTCTGCAAATCAAGAGCTGTTTTAGTGATTTTAAAAGATGAACTGAGAGCATAAGCATGGCAAGGTGATGTTTCTTTTACTTTTGTCTGGTATGTGAACGTAGTGCAATATCCTATATTAAAATGAATTGAGTCTTTTCAGCAAACGATACTGAAAGGTGCAGTATGTAAGAATTGGCAAATTCATACTCCAAGCAAATAGGCAGCGTATAACCACAGGCCCCCAATCACGCAGAGACTCATCACTACAGGCGCGGCCGCTTCCAGACGCTTTGAAAAAGTGTGTTTTGGGCAAAAAAATGTGGTGCGCCCATGGAGCAGCAGTTAGCTTGTTAGCTCAGTTGGCCATGCAGCTAGCAGTCCTATTAACTGACTCTGCATGAACTTTACAGTCAGACCTCTTGAAGTACAAAGTGGTATTATAAGACAGAACTGGCCAAGGCTAGCTGGTTAGCATGCTCACTTCAATAGATATCTCTGCAACATAATACATGGATGTCTTTAACATAATGTCAACGCGGTTGTTTCTTCATTCTTTTGATAATTTTAAATTAATTTCTAAAATTTTTACATATTGCATCTCAAACTTACCTTTCATGAAAAGGGTCGGTAATTTGGGGGACGGCCTTCCATTCCGAAACACCTCCATTCCGAAACACCTCCATTCTGAAACACCCCCACTCCGAAACACCGCTGTTCCGAATCCAACTTTCAAGTTCCAATTACTTCCCAATAGGGTTAGGGTTAGGGTTAGGGGTTCCCCAATAGCCTTTTCGGAATAGCGGGGTCTTTAGAAAAAATGGGAAACCCCGCCATTACGAAGAATGGAAGTCTATTTTCGGAACAGCAGGGTTTCGGAAAGGCGGGGTGTAACCGGTAATTTGAAAAATAGGCTCCATGTAAAGCATTTAACAGAGACAGTAGGCTACAGGCAGCAGTACTGTATGTGTGGCAGTAGTAATGCAGGATGGTTCTCAGACTTTATATAATGACTATCTCTCTGAACTATCAGGTCCTATCTGGACTGTCAGCCCTTTATTTTTTATGTGGACTCCATCTTATAAATCTACTAGGCTGACCTTAATGTGTTCAAAGGAAAGTCCAGGGAAATGAAACTCCCTAACACTACCTTTATTGATTTGGTCATGGACTTATCTTGTCTTGATCCAGTGCAGGTTGTCCTACTGGTGACTGATACTTTGATGGCCCCTCACAAACAGAATCAGTGTTTCAAAATAAAAGTGACCCTACATGTTCGTGTGCTGTGTTTGATAGTAGAGGAAAAAGCTGGGTGTACTGACTGATAGAGAAAAGAAACTTTATCTATTCCAGATTTTTTGCACTGCAGACAGTTTAGGGAGATATTTCTGAAAAATACAGAAGTTAGTAGTTTATCCACGCTCCACATCGACTATTTGTCTCGTTTTATTAAGTAAAGGCCTTAAAGACAAAATGGAACATATGAAATCTGTTTGGTTTTTTTCCCCTGCTGGGGCTTTTGACCACTTCAGGATTTCACCCTTGAAAAAAAACTTTCCTCTCCGACATCTCGGCTCCATCTGCAATACAGACCGAGTGACATATTCAGCGTAGCAAATCAATTATCTTTGTTAGAGGACGTCACGACAGCATTCAGGCTGGGAGACAGAAAGACACAAAGTTGTTAGAATTTCTTCAAGGTTTTTTCCCTCCCTCCTAATATTGACACAGACCAGGCTGTGAATGTAACCACCCACGGCCCTCTGATGCGAGAAAGGCCTTCACTCAATATCCATTTTTCTGCATTACCTACCTTTAATCCCACCTTTTTTGTGATGTGTTCCAACGGTGTGTCAGCTCTGAGACGTGGGATGTTTCTGTGCTTTTTCTTGTCTTTTTTATCCCTTGATGGGACATGCATTTTGGTAGTAGCAACATACAAACAAGTAATCTAAAGAGATTCAGAGGCCAGGTATGAACCATGGACTGTAATGTAAAATACAGTTTTGGAATCAGTTCATAAAAATCACATCAAACAATAACCATAGTGATTAATGGTGGAAATGGATCTAAGCTGTCATAAATCCTGCCATCTCCGAACCAGATGCCAAATCTGTTTTTGAAATAACTTACCAACAAACATCTGGGTGAAAGCATCTGGCAAAATGCATGTAAAGTTATTGTACAATAACAACAGGTTTTTGATGAGATAATTCTTTTAGCGGCCCCAAGGGAGTCGTACAAATCCTCCAGCTGCAGCATGGCAAATCAACATTTGACACTGGCAGCGTTGACTGTCGAGAGAAAAAGATTATGCGAAAGTGTGTATGTGTATGTGAGCGAGTAGAGAAACTGACTGAAAACCCAAACCTCCTCAGTGTGCATGTAAGTCCTGGTTCTCTATGCAGTGTCAGTAGAGGTAAAGGAGTGAATAGTGACTACATATCATTTGTCTCAAATGTCTATTTTCATGTACTTGTACATGTGTTTTCCCGTATTGATTTGTGCTGACAGATCTCAATCAACCTGTCGTGAAGCAAACTTATGTGTCTTTTTATATTCCGTCTCATAGTTCCACCAAAACTCAAAATTCACTTCCTTCTTTCATCTCAACCCACACGGGAACACACACTCAGTCTTGCGGCACTCCCTTGATCTCTTCATCTTACACACTGACACATACTGAGCCCCGGGTCAGTACTGTCTGTACTGTATAGAGTCTATACAGCACAAGTAAAGGCCTGACTGAGAGTCTTTTGTATGTCTTTTTGATTCCATAGTGAAACTTTTTTCACTCCCACACCACCCAGGGCTCCAATTCATGTTCAATTCAGTTTCTCTTAAAACAACACTTGATATCTTCCAAAGTGATAGTGTCTTTAGTTTTTTAGTTTTGTTTAAGCAGCTTCTTTCCCCATGCTGAGACTCAATTCATCCTCACCACTCCATTTTATAAAATAGATTGTGTTGGTTTTTTTTTTTCTGTGAATGGAGCACAGACGACTCAAAACTAGTTTTGTTTTTGTAAACCCTAGTGTTGAAATCACCTTCGGAAGGGATCTCTTCATGGATAGTACGGAGAAAAGAAACAATCACAGCAAGCAACAACTCTTTAACTTGACTGTAGACATTTTTGCCCCCAGAGGAGCTTCACCTCAAGGCTTTTTTTTCTAAAAAGATAAACCTCCAATATTGTATCTTAATGTCCAAACTCTCTCTTTTGCACCTGCCCCTACAGGTTACCAGGCCCCTCTAGAGTACCTGCTGCAGGCAGCGGGGCCTCCAGGAGCCCAGGCTCATCCAACCTCAACCGTCGCAGCCAGAGCTTCAACAGCATCGACAAGAGCAAGCCTCTTCAGTATGCCAGCGGCAACGACAGAGGTAAGAACATCATATTATTGTCTTTAATACCACAAGACACACTGTAGCACTTTCAGAAGTTAGGTTTGTGATGAATGATGGAGTTGACGGTAGGTAAGGGCATCCACTTTAAATTCTCCATCTGACCACTTGGTGGCACCACCGACTCAGACAGACAGGCCAAGGGCTGCAGTGGAGTCCAGTACCTTGCTTTACCAGTCTTCACCAGTCTGCTGAATCATCCCCAGTTCTTTATTCCAAGTGAGTTATAATGGATGCCATTAAGTGGAGGCGCAGACAAATTTTCACACTGTGGAGAGAGCCATTTGAGAGATGACCGAAGGGGCAAATTCAGGCTGCTGCTCTGTCGAGCATGATGAAGCTAATGAGAGTGTTTCTGTTTGAGAGAAGGCTCTCACAGCAGCTGAGTTAGAGCGTACAGCATTTCATTCAACGCAGAACTGATTATTCACAAATAAATAGTTGTTTTAACAGCCTCTTCCTGTTGTGAAGAGTAAATGTATCAGCACGCAATGTTTGAATTACTTATCGGCTGCTGTTGGCTTTAAGAAATTCCCTTTGGCTCGCTCAGAAGATTCATCATGACTTATTGGCTCATAGAGTGATTATAATTAAAACCTATCCCGTTGCTCACAGTCATTTTAATAATTGAAACCATTCCTGAAGAGTTTATGACATTATAATGACTACCGTTTGCTTTGGCTTGCAATATATACAATCATAAAATGTTTTAAAACTAATAAGAACTTGCATTTAATCTTATGTCTTAAATCAGATTGTCTAAATATTAAAGCACTGCCCAGTCACTGAGGACAAACACTGCAGGATTCAGTCTGTAGAGTTGGAGAAGATCAGTAAGGGGTAATGGAGGTGGAGGTGAGAGATGCAGTGAGTGGCATCAGGCAGCAGTGAAAAAAAGGCCTCCAGTTAACTTCCTTTTTGAATTGGTCTTTCTGTCTTCCTTTAAATCCTAAAAGTTCACACAAAATGTGTACTCTGCCTTCTGATTTCTGTCTGAAACTTCAAACTATTCAAGCAGAGGAAGAGGGAGTGATGATGGAAATAAGAGGGTGGACAGGGAGTGTGTGATCAAGTGTTTGTAGCTGAAAAGAGAGCAAAAGGAAGCAGAGATTATTAAGAAACCGGTTTCAGTCTTGTACTTTAGCTTAAAAATCAATTACTTGTGGAGGTTTGTCCGTCAGCAAGCCTTATCATAAAGGATTCAATGCATCAGTTTCTTTTTATTGTTGGGCGAAAATGGCTTTTTTAAAGGGAGGATTCTTCATTTTGGACCTTTCACACAGTGCAGCTCAGTCCTGCCAGAAGACAAACTTTGAGTTTTTTTCGAGATAAGACAACAGGCGTTGGTGCTTCACTGCAGGGGAGATGAAACAGTGTTTTGGTCTAAAGTAAAAGGAGAAAAAAAAATCAATTGTGGGGAAATGTCAGCAATGCAGACAGAACCTTCTGGGCAAAAGCAGGTAGCAGAGAGAGCAGAAGACAGAAATGGATACAGGAAGTGTGTGCCACAAGCCATTTAATACATCCTCACGAGTTTTTGTTCTTTGTCTTCTTCTCCAACTTTCACTCAGCCCTGTCAGGTTACACATTCTCTCGCTCTTCCTTTCATCTTGTTTCACTTTTGGCTTTACAAGCCTTAATTGTTTTATGTATTATATTTATATTTTATGTATACAAATACATTATTAAGATATGAACACGTCATTATTCTCAGCAGATACAAAAGTATCTGAATGTTTACAGTAGTGTTTGTCTCAGATTTGTGTAAACTGACAGGCTATAAACAGAAAACAATAAGGCTTGCATAGTTTTATATTTGAAAAATAATTCTGCATGGCAAGTCCTCAGTTACATCACCAGATGTGCAGTGCAACATACAGTAAAGCTCGAAAAGTGATCCAATAGTGAAGTCAGGACCTTGTAGGTGGTATTCAAATATGACTGTTCTATTGCTTGATTCATTTAGATACAAGGTTATTATACTGCGTAGTTTTTGGGAACTAAACATATATACACTGTATGCAGAGTTTAAATGGCTGTAGAAAACACCAGACATTGAAAAGGACATTGACGACTTTTCAACTTTCCCTCCTCCCTAGCGTTTCCCTGTGGTAAACTGTTGCAACTACAGCGTTAGCAACATGGCTACCTGCTAGCAGCCTGGCTATTGTCCAAAGCAAAAGACAACCATCGGCACACAATTTGACTGAGAAACCCTGATGTCAGTGCTATGAAAAGGCAGAGTAAAACACCTGGTTGTATTAATAAGTAGGCAGGTGTTGTTACTTACTGATTTAGTGGAAAGAATGCTGGTTTTGAAGCATCTGAAGACATGGTGTTAAGAGGAAACGCATATCAACGGGGGAACATACTTTGACACAGCACCAGCGCTCTCCATCAAGTGAATGCTTGTTCACTCTTGTTTTACCTCGGTTTCTATCACTCTCCCTCTTCGCCGTCTTTGCCTCCTCCATCAGCAGGGGTTCTTTTCTTTTGCAGTGGACAGTTTTCACAGAAATTCCACATTCAAGTTTTGTTTTCAGAGAAAAATCCAGCCTGGTGGCAGACCGAAAGCATAGTGAATGTGAGGTTTATAGTCAATCTGTACGCAGGTGGTGTCATTTTCCCACAGTCATCACACTGCGCAATCAGTATTCACTTCAAAATGATTAGTTAGAGAGAGAAAAAAGTTGTCTCTTGCAAGTTTCAACAGTTTTTTTTTTACATACAGGCATGTATGGCCTCGTGGGGGTGAAGTGAAGCCTTTAGAGTGTTGTTTTGTTTCTCTACTCAGACACAGTGAATCTCTGACCAAACGGACATGAGCTCAAAGGGCACATGGAGCATTGCATCAGTCTTGTTGCCATGCAACTACCTAATTAGGCAACTAAATTGAAGCATGAAAGGGCAGGGTTTATTAGTTGTAAGTAAGAATGGACTGAAGAAAATTGTTGATTGCCTTGCTTGGTATAGGATGACAATTACAAGGACACTGTGTAACTAGAGACCCTGCAGACTTCCTCCAGCAGGGCGATAATGTATTATCTGTCTGACAGTGATGTGATTGGGGAGAGCAGCTAAAGTTGAAAGTTTAAAGTGTCACAAAATCCTTACAAAACAAGAGCTGCAGAGTTTGGAAGAGTAGAAGAAAAGCCTGTTGACATTAAAAGTATGTCCATGGACCTGTATGTGGATGTACAGTATGTGTGTGCATGTGTCATTTCTTCTTTCCTTGAATCCAGGCTTTGTCTTGTAGTTGCAAACAGCACATACGTATTTGTTAACAGAGGGTCCACCACCGCCCAGAACAAGTGACATTTCATTCCTCGGCCGGTGAGGCAAAAAAAAAAAAAGCAAAGAAGAGTCTGTTGCCATGGCAACGGCAAGTCACTGCACGGTGAAAAGTGTGGTGGCGCTACAAAACAGCCTCCGGGATGAGGAGGGAGGAGCGGGGAGGAGGGAGGGGGATCTTAAGAGAGGGGTTAATTGACTGGACACACATACACAGAGTTACACAAATGCTTGTAACCTCTTTCATTCACATTCATAAACTGCCTCAAGGGCCGCTGCGCTATCTCGAAAGATGAAGGGTGATACAGAGGACACACATGCAAACACATAAACACAAGAACAGATGCTCTCTCACATTTGTATGATGGGTGTCTAGACTAACGCACAGACACAAAAAAATACAAAATTAGGGTGTTTATCTGGTGAAGATCTGTTGGTGAAGACCAACCTCTAACCTCTGCTTATCTGAGACCTGCCTGTATTCTCTGACTCATCTCAGCTTTCTAACCTGCTAACTCATCACAGAAGAGTGTCTGCCAGTCCACTGCCCTTTTAAATATGCAGAAACAGTATTTATATACAAGCTAGGGGATGTTCTGCTGTTGTACGAACACAAGTTCACACAACTCACCGACACATTCAGTGGAGATGTGTGCATACTTTTTTGCATGCTTGGATATTATATTATATTTTGTACATGCAGAGATGTAAACACAAACATTCACACGTCCACACATGCACATGCAATCAGATTTATACCTACAGGTCCATGTAGCACACACAAATACTCTTAGAAACACACAAATATGACACACACAGCAACTATGTAGAATTAGTCTTCAGAGTTAAAGAAAGATGATAAGTTTCATTGGCCACAGTTTTAATGGCATAGGGTTGGTAGGCTATAGAAAAGCTCGATTTTGAAAGTATCAATCTGAAAAATTCCCACCCTCTCGCTTCAAAGCCACTCCACCAAAACACATGGACACGCACTGCCTGCTGACACAGACTGCCCCGTACATCTCACTAGCCAGCTGGGAGATGTATTAGCAGCTTGTTTGCTTCATTCAAACAAGCTCTCTTAGCTTTTTTAGTCTACAAAATACATTAATAAACTGTTAAATGCCACACTCATGTAAAAACAAGCAAAATAGTTGTCACAGGTGTACGTGTGTCCAAAGGGGTTACGTGGCACGACAGTTGTTCCTTACTGCTGTAGGTGTGTGCATTGTGCTAACGTTAGCCGCTAAAGGAGTGCGTCATTGCCTCAGCGACTCTTTTATGGGCTCAGGGGCTGTGTGCTTTGTGGTACTCAGTTAGCGGCTGGACGACAGTCTTGTCACTACCACTGCCTCTCACTTGTTTTTTGGCTCAGGATCTGTATGCTTAGAACTACTGAGTTAGCTAACAACTGACTCAGTGGCTGCGTACCGTGAGCACAGCACATCATTGTCATTGCTAAACTCATCCAACTACCTCGTCAGAAGATTTGATTTATTGACTGCTGTTGGGATGTTAAGAGGAATTCTACAAATATAACAAAAAATGCTTGTAACTTACCAACCCTAGCTTTAAATACAGGACCTACAAAAAGTGTCCAGATAACTAGCAACAGCTGAGGAGCAGTATGTAAATGTTTGGTACAAAACTATCTTTAGATTGACTTTAATGGCCTGTATCATTAATGCTTCAACCATAGATGTTGTATATGTACAGTGTGTTTCAGTCAGATGACGTAATGATGCTTTGTTGGCAAAACAGATGATCGATATGTTTTAGTAGCCAGCTGGTTTTGTTGGATTGTGTCCTGAAATGATTTCAGCAGGATATTCATGATGCCATCAGCGTTAGCAGTTTTACGCCTGTTGATTGGCCACAATCATAAAATGCAGTCATAAAAAACATGAGGACCAGAAGTTTCACAGAAATAGCAGTGATTTTCTCTCTTACAATCCTAATGAGTGCTGTGTTAATGGTGAAGAAATAAAGAATAATAACATCCTGTCTTGAATGAAGACATGTGGAAGTAAATAAAATACCCTGACCATTACTACACATTGGGTGCTGGATTCCATTTTATACACCACAATGTAAAGAAACATCTCTGTTATATTCTGACAGATTGCACTTTTCACTTTGGATGTGACACGGTGCACTGAGGCGTTTTTGAGGCATGTTTTAAGGTTTTAGAGAATGTTGTCAGAAGTGTAAGCCGGCTAAAGTCTCTCGACCCCGGCCTCAGCTGAAGCCAAACCCCCTCCCCTTCCCCTGCCTGAAGGGGCTTTAAACTGCAGACTGGAGGTGACTCACAGCCAGCTGAACCCTGCTCACTGTGCTGACTGACAGCCAGACAGACACTCAGTCTAATGGTGCATAACTTCATGCTGTCACTCCGTCGCCTTCTCCACTTTATTCCCGCTCCATGTCTGATTCTGCCTTTCCTTTTTTTTCTCTCTATTTATTTGCCTCTCTCCCCCTCTCATAACTCACATCCTGAAGATGCATTTCTATCTGTCTGTTCCTCCCTGTCCTCTGTTGTGTCCATCGTACTATACTCATCTGTCAGGTAGTGGATCTTCTGTGTGTTTATGTGTGTGTCTAAGAGACAGTCAGGGAAGGAGAAGTCCTGATGGCCAGAGTATCAACCAGCCAGGAAAAGTGGGGTGTGTGTGTAAAGGTCAATGCTCAGTGGCGGACGCTAAAACATTTATTTTATACGCATGATGGATGTTTATGTGCGCTGTGTGTATGTGTGTGAGGCTTGGCTCAGCATGTTATATTTTCCTAGCACCATTTCACTGAAAATCTGCTACA
Organism: Pagrus major; assembly: GCF_040436345.1. Lineage (NCBI taxonomy): Eukaryota > Metazoa > Chordata > Actinopteri > Spariformes > Sparidae > Pagrus > Pagrus major. The sequence continues at coordinate 7,117,740 of NC_133228.1, forward strand.
AGTAAACAGCTTTGTCATGCATCATAGCTCAGCATTCAAGCCTGTCATGGAATAAATGCCAGTGAATGTGATAAGCAGTTAAAATCTAAACGGCTTGAAAGAATGTGATAACGTATAAAAACATCTAGACAGATATATTACATAATTAATTTGAAGAATTAATTATCTCATTAATACCTGAACAGCCTTTAACTTTTTATCACATTATGTGACATTGATTGCGTGATTATTGGTATATGTTTCGTAATACACATTAGAGCTGCAATGATCAGTCGATCACATACATACCAGTACAGTGATGTAGCAAACTTGACGGCTTTGGATGAATTACTTGTTACTACTACATGTGGTTGCTCCTACATTGATGTATTTTAGATAACACAACATGAGATATAGCTGACAGCGTGGTGGATTGGGAGTTGAGAACTATCTCAAGTGCAATTTTGTGTTTTAATGGTGCAAATGGAGAAATTTATAAGCTATTTTAAGTCTGGCCCTAGTCTACATGCCATTTCAAATTTAGAAAAAAAGAGCACAATTTAGATCTCGCATTATGACTACATAAAATAGACTGTGATAACACTCTTCTGGCTAGATAGCCTACCCCTACTAGAGGTTAAAAAAACCTCCACAGGGTACTTTTTAATGGCAAGTCTAACTTCAAATCTAACCTGTACCTTGCAAAAGTTCTTCTTCGTGTAGATAAATGTCTAAACGTAGATGACATGGTGACCAGATATTTCCAGCAGCTTTGAGTTTGATAGCAGGAAATGTTTCAGCGATTGTGGTTTTGATGTGAGCTCCTGAGAGAGCAAGGTCTTTCTTCTCGAGCTGCCATTTTCCACCAGTGTTGAACAATCATAGCAAGAGAAATCCTGGGATCAGAGGCAGACACCAATTTCTACACCCACTGCAGCCTCAATATGGAAGACATTTTCTGACTTGAGGTTGCAGTGCTCAATTTTTTTACAAGTGGAAAAGCTCACTTTCTTCTTTCTACTGCACTCGCATGTATAGCATGAGTGAATTCAGTATAATCCCACAATGATTCTAGGAAAGGCAGAAAATCAAAGTAAAAAAGTAGGTAGGTTCAGGGAAACTTCCCTCACGAATGAAAAAAAATCTCCTTAAACTCCTAGAACTTATTGATCATCAAAGGATGATGATGAACAGTGGATCTGTGGGTTGATGATTTTCTTTACTTCCATGTGAACATGGCTGGTGTGATCTCTTTTGTTGTCACAATGTTTGTTGTGTACAAAATAGTAGCCTGTCCCTTTTAACCACTGTCATCCACCTGCAAACGTGCTGTGACAGGCCTCCATAGAAGTGTAAATCAGGAGTTGGAAGTTTGAACAGAAAGTTACAGCATGCTTGAGTTCAAACTCCTTTGAGACACCAGTGTAATAATAACAGTAAAATCTTTTCTTTTAACCCAACCTGCTGTTGATATTCTGCCGGTTGGGAATAAGCTCAATGTTTTTTTACTCTACACAAAACTGAAAACCTCTGAGTTTCCCATTTTTGTTTAACTTTTGAGCTGAATGTGTGTAAAACCACAGAAGAACACTGTGGAGTACTCAGAAATTATTTCTCGTGTGAAATAAAGAAGAAACTGAAAAAGTTTGCCACAAATACAACTTGAGTCTTTGCTCCAATGTGTTTCATTGTGAGTCTCCACAGTGAATTCTACTACTGTATAAAACTGATTGTACATGCATGATGATGATCAGAATAGACTGGGCTTTTTTCAGGGGAGGGGCCTGAAAGAGACAGGCACTAAAACAAAGTGTTCAGACAGAGGGTGAATAGAAGTGCTGCTGCAAAGGACAGTATGAGAGAAATAATGTGTTGTTTGACCATTAAAGCATGTTAACATTTTCTAGTAGAAATCCAAAATCAAAGTACTATGAATACTATGGAACCTTTAATTATAAGCAATGATGAACTAATAATCACCTTGTTGTGTTTCTCTTCTTCTTTGGTTCAGAATCGGTGAGGGGTATCCCAGCACCTGGTGGGATGAATGGGAGTGGGATTGGTGGGACGGTCCCCACCAGCCTCAGCGGGCAGCAGCTGGCCTCTGCCATTCCCTCACCCACCGCCGGCAAGTCCTGGCGCAGCAAGTCCATGAACCTCAAGCACAGTGCCACTTCGTCCATGCTGGCAAGCCCCACACACTCACCCTCCCCCACACATTCACCCCAGGGCTCTGAAGGCCTTCTTCAACACGGAAGTGATGGATCAAAAGTAGGGTCAGCCGGCAGCGGTGGACCCCAGAGATCCATGTTGGATAAGTTCCGCCTGATTAACCCTAGATCGGCTTCGCGAGCGTCGCCATCTGTGGCAGAGATGGCTCTGCAGGAAGAGGATGACCTGTCGGAGTATGGCGAGGATGGATTGACGCCCATGGGGTCAGTGTGCAGCAGTGGCAGTAGCAGTGCTACAGCCAAACAAATGCCTACTAAGCCCTCTGCATCTTCTCTCGCTACACCAAGCAAGACTTCTTCCTCCCCTTCGTCTTCATTTTCAAAAGCCTCTGCAAATGGCAGCAGATCCATGTCCAAAGTCAAGGACGACAAAAGCAAGTCTGGGAAATCTTCTAAGGACAGCTCTCCACCCAAAGAGGAGCATGAGTCGTATGCTGACCCCACCAAGAAGACTTCCAAAATTGCCAGCCTCATCCCCAAGGGAGGGAAGCCTTCATCTGGAAAGAAAGATGGCATCTCCTCAGCTTCCAGCAGCATCCCTAAGTCAGGACTTAAAGCTCCCTCCACCACAAAGTCTCAGAGTCAGTCGCAGAGCCAAAGCCAGGCCACCTTAAACAGCAGTGGCAACATGCGGGGCGGAGAGGTGGAGAGGGCCAAGCTGACCAAAGGAGGGCAGGGTGGGAGTTTCTACATACAGCGCTCCATTGGGGGCCCAGAGGGCAAAAGGACCAGCATGACCTCCTCCACCAGCACCTCAGCCCTATCTGGGTCCAGTGGGATGCTGGGAGGGGGTGGTGGAGGTGGAGGGGGGGTTGGAGGAGGAGGAGCAGCACTTGGAGGGAATGGAGTGGTTCAGCTTCCTCAGCAGCAGCAGCACAACCATCCCAATACTGCCACTGTGGCCCCATTCATGTACAGGTGAGACCTGTGCGTGTGTGCGTGCGCTCGCGCATGTGTGTGTGTCTTATGCACTACAATATTTCTGGGATACAGAATAAGTGAGCAAACTTGTTTATTTCCATCTCTCCCACACATTTCTAGCCCAGAGAGGTCAATATATTGACCCCTTTCGTCAAAGTCTGCACACATTCAGTCACACATTCACAATGTATCCACTCACACACACCCCATGAAATCCTGGAGCACTCCCAGTGATCAGCTGGCGCTCCCCACCATGCATCTTGCTCTCGCCTCCACATCTCTTCACAGTCATTACAGTACAAATTAACATCCACTGCCTGCCGCTTGCCAAAGCCTATTATTTAACTGTCTGGGTTTCATCTTTGATGTGAGAATCCAGACATTGGCAGCGTTCAGGAACCCCTTGCCCTCCTCTTCATTCAACCGGTGTTGTTTTGATGCATGCAGCTGGCGCGTGGTTCCCTGACGTTACAGCCATCCGAGGTGGAAGTGGGTAAATCTGCCCAGCAGGGCCGATTTTCTCTTACAACAGCCGAGGTAATCCAGGGGGAAAAAAATGGAGGAGCCGCCAAAGTCTCTGGAAAGCCTTTGTGCTCAGAGAGAAAGAGAGTTAGGAATCCCATTAAACAAGACTTAATCCTTCAACCCTTCTTTCCCTCTCGTCTTCCTCCTCCGTTGTGCACAGTCAGCTCTGCCACATTCAGTGGTGCTTCTTTCGAGCATTAGCATTACTTTAATCCCACACATTTAGCAAGTTAAAACTACTGCGGTTATCGGTCCTGGGCAGATAGTGAGTGATAGTCAGTTATGAGGAAGAGAACCGAAACGTGAAAAGTGTAAAAGCACACACAGCCCACTCAGTGAGCATAAAGTAAAGGGAAAAACACTGAGTGCAGAAAGTGTACCATCTGTGATGTCAGCCACAGGTTTCTGAAGGACCTTTTTGAAGCCTTGGCTTGAGTTTACCACTTGCTGCCATTTGTATCAGAGGTTTGGGCAAGGAATTACAAATGTGTCCAAAGCAAACGACAAATGCTACAGCTACTCCCAAACAAGCCTTACATTTTTAAGAGACCAACACATTTGCAATTTGTATTTGGAGAGAGAAGCCTGAAGTTGTTATCCTCCCTTCAATACAGTTTAAGTATCTTGCGGCCATTAAATATTAACAACAATCTCTGATTGTTGGGATTTCAAACTCTGAAGAGTCAATGGTAGAGATGTAAAATTGAGTCTTGAACTCGAGTTGACTTGACTGTTTTGATGACTTGGCCACTTGACAGAAAAAGAATGACTTGAGACTCAACTTGGGCTTGGAAGTTAGACTCTTGACTTGACATGACTTGTGACATAATGACTCGAATAACTAGTCTCCATTCATTTTATGTTTTCAGTTAAATGTCTTTTCTTTTCTTTCTGGCTGGCAGTCGTGTTTAAAAAATGATCGAAAGGGATTTTTTTTGTTTGAGTAGAAATGAAGAAATAAATGTATAAACTTTTATAGTTATTTGTTTTTTGTTTGATTACATTATTTCAAAGAAAATCAATAGTTATAATACATGTGTCATTGTCATACTTTTTGAACAGTGAGATGAATTGAACATTAATATCAATATTAGACAAGTACTAATACATTGTCTTTTCGGTTTATAATGACCATATTCTGCAGTTTAGACACGATTTGCCCAAGAAAAAAATGACTTTGCACCAAGTTGAGAATTGCACCAAATGACTTGGGACTTACTTGAAAAACTGGACCAAATAACTTGGACCAAATGACTTGGGACTTACTTGAGAACTGGACCAAGTGACTTGAGACTTGCTTGAGAACTGGACCAAATAACTTGGGACTTACTTGTCTTGGACCAAACGGCTAGAGTCCCATATCTGGTCAATGGGCAACTGGGCTGTTAGCAGCTTCTTCTTCCTCTGTAGTTAAGGCTCCGTCACATCAGAAATTCCTCCACCCATCCTTACGAAATAATAGGTCTTTGAAGGTTGGTGCTCTCAAAGCTTTTTTCCTGTTGTTACTGTACCGGGCGGTTTACTCTCCTTGGCATTTTGTTCTTAGAACTGACATTAAATCAGTCAGTAAAGAGTTCCTGCAGGGCTGAAACCTCTCTGACCTAGCAAACTTGCCTACGAAAGATTTGTATAGATTTGCTTTAACCCCACAAGATAATTCACTGATCATTGATTTTGTCTTGATTATGCCCTTTGAAATGCTGGTGTGTTCGGGCCTTTAGACAGTTATTTTCACACATTAAATAATAATGCACTAACACTAGTCCTCACTGTCGGTGTCTTGGACTATACACTGGACCAAAGACTGTATGAATCCCCTGGTTGACTTTTCTTGCCTTTGAGACACGGTGTAGTTTCATGTCTCCCCTCTACCTTTTTTTCCTCTGTGCCAGGATGTTTCCTTGTAGGCATATTTCTGTAGCCTCCATCTTCTACCTCCTCTACTCTTGCTATAAATGTTCTTCCTCACCAGCAGGCCTCACCCACAGCCGTCAGCATGCAGACAGTAAGTGTAAAGGCCTCCTGCAGTGCTGCAATTTACCATCATTTTCAGCCCAATTAGGCATTCTTGTCTTGTTTCACGATCTACGCCCACCTCAAGTTGTTGCCTCTGCCAAGATTTATAGACCAGTGTGGTTGTAGGACTTTGCTGCCCACACACACACACAGAGTTGCAATGTCGTTAACTGTATCTTAGGTGTCCTCTTCTACTCTTATAGCCTGAACTGACCGGAGTTCAGAAACAGGATCATGAATGATAGAAATACTGCAGTGACACATATAAGCTGGGTTCAAAATTGCACAAAATTGCTACAGTTTGAATCCTACATTAAAGACAGGCCTTACCTGAGTCATCTTAGTGAAGTTACCCGTCCCTTCAAAAGTAGCTGAATCAATTTTTACAGAATAATTACTCATTACTGCAGCAGTCACCTTCTCTCCATGTATCAGCTTTCATATTTTGGTCCCAAATATCTCTGTCTCTGTGTCTGTGACTCCACTGAGGTGAGGGAAGCTGGGAGGAAGAAAAACACAAGCTGAAGTCACAGGCTGATGCTGCTGTCGCAAATGGGAGGCAATTTTTATCTGCAGCTCTGCAGGTGGTGGTGGTGGTGGTTCCTGGAGTGTGTGTGCTGTGTGTATGGGAGGGCATGAAACTATAGAGTAGTTTGGGCTTATATCTGTCTGTGTGTTTGTGTATTGAAGATTTACTGTGTATGTCAGAGTTTGCATGTGTGTGTGGTTAAAACTGATAGTTCACATGCTTTTCATCGTGTGTGTGTGTTCCTGCGAGTGTGCATTTTATTGTTTTTGCATGTGTATCATCTGTCACTGTGTTTAACTGTGTGTTCGTCTGTGTCACTGTCAGTCTGTTTTTTACATGCGTGGTTTTGTGTTTTTCTTATTATTTCCTACGTGTGTGTAGGACTGTTATCTCATGAAGTGCACTGGACTCTATCCTTGTTTCTTCACATCAGCAAGCAAACAGTGGAGCGTGATGCAGCTCAAGGTTGAGGAGGAGAGGCAGATGCACACAAACACATTTTTTCCAACACACACACACAGAACCATTCACAGAAAGCAACTCATCGGAGACCGTCCCCCCCTTCTATTTAGAGGTGTCCATCTGTTGAATATGTGACTCAAACCAGAAACGAACTTAGAAATGCAAACACTACTCTCGCTAAACATGCAAAAACACAAAGAACAGAAGAAGAAAGGGAGATTCTGACTGTCGCTTTAAATAAAACACTAAAATCTCTCAGTTACTGGTCTTTTGATCCCTTAAATTCCAACCAATGCATCTGCTTGCCTCTCTATTAGTACTGTACCATTTTAGCCACTCCACAAACCATAAAGTGTTCATGAACTACTATATTTTTAACGTGATTGTAGTTTTGATGTCAAATTAAACTCCAACCAGGGTACAAAAGGAATTTTCATCCTTGAACAAAACTACGTCCTCTTGAGATTGGGGCAGCTGTGGCTCAGGAGATAGAGTGGGTCGTACACTAATCGGGGGTCTGGTTCAATCCAGGCTCTGGTTGCATGCCGAAGTGTTCTTGGCCAAGATACTGAGCCCCAAATGGCTTCTGAAGGCTGCTCCATCAGTGTGTGACTGGTAGTGTGAATGGCTGAGCATAGAAATATTGTGTGACGCTTCAGATAGAAAATGTTGTAACACTTTATAATACCCATCATTAATAAATGGAAAATTTATAGTTAATGAAACCTTTTTAAGTGTGTTTTTTATAAACCATGTTTTAAGGACTGGTTTATTGTAAAGTTGCCACTGATAAATAATAATAATAAAGCTTTACATTTGCTTAGTAAATTGTTTATGAAGCATTTCATTGTTCAGTATGTTAGTCAAAATAACTATTAACCAACTATTAATTCAACATTTCTTAATGATGGTAATTATACTATTTACCATATTTGGAGGCAACAAAATTGTGTTAAATAGATACATTACAATACATTACAAACAATCCACTTTACAACCACCTACACCAACTTGTAAAGTAGATTATTGTGATGAACATGATTCTGAAAACTTTCCCCCCATTGCTGTTTTAAACCAACCGTTGAAGCTCTACTCTGCTTGAGTTTCCCCGATACCTCAGCCTGTCTATGTAACTGCTGTGTATTATTTGTTCTCTGTGCCTCCAGGACATTCTCAGAAAACGACTGCACCATGGTGGCCCCAGCCGACCCCTGCCTCAGCCCCACCAAGGGAGAGCTGGTCTACAGCAAGACAGCCAAACAGTGCCTGGAGGAGATATCAGGTAGAGCATCATCACACATGCTGTGGGCTCTGCATATGTGATATTTCTCTGTGTGGGTGTGTGAATGTGCACATGCCTCTGTGCATTAACATTTGTCTCTTGTGATCTTGATCATATGTTTAACCTTCATCTGCTGCTCAGCATCTATTTACCCAGAGTTGACCTGCAGTGCTGATCTACATGTGAGAGGACAATGCATTTACCCTCTTTAGGAAATAGAAGAATTGGTTTAGCTGACATTAAGATGGTTGTATTACATTATGGATTAGCTGCACTACCTAACATTAGAGAAGGAGCAGGCTGCAGGCTCTGTTTCAGTGCTAATGGACGATAGTTAAAGGGTAGCTGCAGGACAGAAGAGGTTTTGAAGGCTACTGCTGTGGATAGCACAATGCACTGGTGTCGTGCGATTGGTGTGTGAGTGTATTTTCCATGAGTATGTGTGTGTGGTGACGTGTTTTGTATTTGTGTTTACTGGGGGGATCCCTGTTGCACACTGGTTTCATGTAGCGAAGGGAAAAGGTCAGCGGACAGCCGGACACAGGGAGCATCTGCAGCTCTCTGTTTACATCCCTGCGGGCTGACATCATCTGTTACAATCCCAGTGCTGCATCACCACCAGTCACATGACACATCATCGTCAGTACAAACACATCATTTATTGTTTTCAGTCTCAGAAGAGGAACAGATTTTGCAAATTTGATGTCTATTTTTATCCAGAGCCCCTACAGTTGTGTTAGTTCAGATATTTGAGCCGTTTCTAGATGGAGGAATGGACGGACTTCACATAGAAACTACAGTGGAGCATGAAAAGTGGGTAAAAGAAGAGTTTTGAGCCTTAAAGCAACAGAGAAATTCATTTAGTAAAGGTTGTGTTGAGAGAGAGACATTGAAATCACTCAGAAATGGAAACATTTGCTCAGAAAAACAATTTACCTAAAACATTGACTTTGAATTTCTATTAAAGAATTATCAACATGACAACAACAAAGACTTTGCATTAAATGTGGCCGTTTACATTGATAGTGGAATTAGATGGAAATGAAGGGTATGTTCTCCTTTATTTTGTACATTCTGTATGTTTAGGGTTAGGGTTATGATCCTGTCATAACACCTGTGCAACCAAAAAGTACTGGTTAAAATAAATCCCACTGTTTGTTTGTGAAGACTGAAAACATCTTTACTGCCCTTTTAATTGTAGTCAGCGGACATCTGTGCAATGGAGCAGAGAGGTCAGGATCGAGGGACAGTTTGAGGGAGTTTCTAACCATAAAGTGAAATTCCTGACAAGGAGTAAGATGAGAGGTTAAGGCAGGCAGCTCACCATCAAAACACAAACCGCTGGCACAGAGAAATTCCATTGTTTCGAATGGATTTTGCCGGGCTCAAATGAAGACTTCGGTGTCAGAACTCCTCGTATCCTGTTTTACATTAAAGATCATTGTCTTTCTGGCATTAATCAGGCAATATTGACTGGATTGTGAAGTCTGTCTGAAGCACAGTTCTTTTGTAAGTGATTTAATGTCCAATCAAAATTTCTGTAAATGATTTGGATTTTACATTTTTAGCAGAAAATGCCCCTTAGTTGAAATGTTGGATATGGCCATTTGGAATGAAACTTCATCCTTGTAATAACAGGAAATATAGAGGTTAACTCGGACGATAAATCAAGCAAACAGTGAACTCAGTGAAAAATAAGATGTCAAGTTCAAAGTGCCAGTGTGCACAAACAACAGCGTGTGATTGCTGGTTTGGTTTGTCAGGTCGGCAGTGACATTCCAGACATTTTGCTCTGGTCTCGGCTTTTACGAAACCCATCATTTGAAGGATAAAATTAGACTGCGGCGCTGACCATTCCCTTTGTTTGAGGTCCATTTCAAACACTTGCTTTTTGTCGTCACACGTTTCATGGTCGGTGCACATCCTCCTTCTGTCCGACTCTTTCTCCATAGAGGGGCAGAAAGGAGTCTCTAAGAGGGAAATTCAAGCATACGCACACCGCAAATACCACATGACAAGCCTGCTCGTATTACATATACAGGCTGAACCAATGTCAGGGGTGACAATGTCCAAACATCAAGGCAGTACCATTATATAAAGTCTTTGTCCACATGTTGATTTCAGATTTTGTAAATTTATTTTTAGATGGAGAAAATAAAAACAGCTGAGGGTAAGATCTGAAGTACTGTGATTGATTTTTATCTGTTCAGCTGTTAATTTTGGATTAAAAAAAGCACAACAAATGTGTGATGAACTGATAGCTGCAGACTAATATGTAATTGAGTGTGAACACATGATAAGGATAACCTTGATGATGGTTTTCGGAGGCTTCCAGTTCCTAGCTACTAGTAACCAGCATGAAAATATGTGTGGAAGACAGCTGTGACTAATAAGGGCTAATAAAGCCTGCATTGATTGATGGGGATATGTCGGTTCTGTGGTCTCATTGTTGATCCATGATAAGCTGCGGGCTCGCTTTTTTAGCTCCTCGAGATAGCATTTAATTAAGTCGGCTGGCTGGCGCGGTGCAGCAGGGGCTGCGAGCTTACAGGTGCACTGTCCAAACAACTCACTGTCATACTGTGAGCAAAAAGATAGAGGTAGAAAGAGAGGGTGAAGGATAGTGTGAGCAGGGGAAAGATAAGGGCAAGGAAGAGGAGGGAAGTGAACAGAAAGTGAGAGAATGAGAGGGATTAAGAGGAAGAGCGGGTGATAAACAGAGAAGGAGGGCTGAGAGAGAGAGAGAGAGAGAGAGAGAGAGAGAGAGTGCTGCAGGCTGCATGCTGGAATGAACAAGCAGACCGAGAGCTACGTGAGCCTGTTCGCCGGCTTCACCAGCCGTTCATTCTCCGCTGTGAGGAGAGAGGGACCGTCAGAGAGTCAGAGGGGAGGCAGGAGAAGTGTGGCAGTAAGGTGGTAATTAAAGGAGAGACAGAAGGTGGAGGGAGAGAGATAAGAGTGGATGAGGAGAGACTGTCATTTAATAGGGGGAAGAGATAAAGGGAGTGTTGAGCGCAGGAGGAAGGGAGAACGTGTTTGTGAGGGAAGGGAGATGTAGCGACTCATTCATCCACGCCCCTGACTGTGGTGGAGGAAGAGAAAGGAGCCAAGAAGACAGAGAGACAGGAGAAGGAGTGGAAAATGAGTGTTTGTGTCATGCTCACCGTCTGACCATGAGTATGTTCTGGCTCAAGGATGGATCTGGACTCTACCTACATGCCTGAGAGGGAGGTTTTCTCTCCGCTCTTCGCCTTGCGCCTGCTTTCCCTCCATCCCTCTGAAGCCTGGACCTCAGTAGGGAGGCGTGGGACATCTCTCTGCCTCCTCCGTCCTCCGGTTCCTCCTTCCCTCCATCTGCTCTCTCAGTGACAGCCAAGATGTGAAAAGGAGACAGGTAGATTCGCTTGCACACATAGTTTCACTCAGCGAGCCACCAGAGGCGAAAAGGTAAGCCGAGAAAAGGGAGGGGAGCAGAGATGAAGAGAGGAGCGGAGTTCTCGGTGTACCAGGGGGGCAGCCCAGCTCGCCGGCCTCCCCAGCCTCTCCCCGACAACCTCAACCTGCGGATCAAGCAGCGCTCGCTCACAAACCTGACCCTGCTCAGCGACGGTGAGCAGCGGGTTTACGCCTTTGAGCTCGACGAACCGCCGTCTCGCCTTTCCCAACCTCAGAACTCTTCTGTGTACTCCTCCACACAGCGGGCAGGAGGTAGCCTGCAAGGAAGCCCTAGGAAGGAGGCAACCGCAAGGGGCGGAGGTGTGCGGGGCACCAGAGCTCGATCCCTGTCACTCTCCCTCACTAAGGTGCTTTCTCAGTCAGAACACTCCCTCATCCCGGTCCCTTGGCGATGCACGGGCGCAGGCGGGCGGCCTCAACGAGCGTCATACAGCGGACACCCACGGGCTGAACCAGCACGGAGGTCTAGGGGGGAGGGCGGGACGGATGAAGAAGGCAGCAGCGGCCGGTCAGACGAGGAACCAGCAGCAGGAAGGGGTGGTGGGAAGCGTGGGGGCAAGGAGAAGGACGGAGGGTATTGGGCGGAGGAGGAGGTCTCAGGGGGAGGTCCTCGTGAGGGAACAGCTCAGCTGGATAAAGAAGTGATTCTCACCATGCTGGGCGACCTGGAGCAGGCGCTGCACACACAACCTCGCCCACCACGTAAGTTGACACAGTCAGTAGAGTCCAGGAAATGGCCATGTATGTGGAAGGTGTTACATACCTTAGATACAAGTAATTTGGGGATTACATGCCTTCAACATTAAGGGATTACTCTGACAGCACCACAAATTGGACACTTTGTACAGGAAGTAAAATAACTGGGGTTAAAGTGAGGTTTTGGTTGTTGAAAAAAGCGAACTTGAGCAACGTGAGTGTGTCAGAGCAGAAAACGCCTTCAATAAGCTGGTTATTTTCTTAATCCTCACCATGGGGAAACCTATTTCTCAGAGCACACTATTAGCATTTTAAGACATTATTTAAAAGCAATTTGCGCGACAAGGCTGTGAAAGGACACACACACCTCCCTCGTGCACGGTGTTGTTAATGTGTCCTCGCCCACAAGATTTACACAAGCAGCAGCAGGAGTTGGAATTCATGGACAGAGGCAGATAAAAAGATAGCTTTTTTTACTCTTACAAATCCTTTTTGTCACACTGTCACAGCCTACACATGAACCACTCTGCTGTGGGTGCAACATTGTTAAGTTCTGCACTGAACTAGCAGCTAGAGTCAAACCTATAGCTTGCCATGAGAGTGTGGTTTTTGCTTTTGGAATGAGCACCTGTGTACAAACCTGGCTTTGACGTGAGAGGAAAGGGGATGTGGGAGGGGGAGGTTCAGTTGATAAGATGGATCGTTTTCTAGGTATTAGTGACGGCAGAGACTATTATTGTGACTGTGCAGATAAAGATGCACAGCACAGCAGGGCGAGCTTTGGCAACGAGCAGATTATCGCTGTATTCCTATAAGCAGGTGGAGGCATGATGCAGCATAAAGCAGAAATACCTTGAGATATAGATGCTGAAAAACCAACACCTCACCTACTGATAAAGCACAGCCCCCTCACTGCCTGTGAGTCACACTGCCAACGTGATCAATACCTTATTATAACACCGTTAATTGCGTGTGTGAATGCTTATCTACAAGCTGTTTGTGCATACAGGTGCTTTTAATCTTTTTGCCTGCATGCATGCCTCCAAGTGCGTGCATTTCTATGCGTGTGTTGGAGATCTGTTCAGATAGTTGCAAAGCCATTTACATTTTTAAATAACTCTTTCATCCCGTCAAAGTTGGCTTTCACAGTATCCAGCTGCTGCGGTGGCAGTGTGCGCTTTTAGCCTCGGGGAGCAGTTGTCGTTGATACGTATTAACAAGCTCTCAATGTGCTGCAACGCCTGTGAGGGAATACATTCAGCAACAGGGCCAGAAGATTGCGTGTGGAGACATCTATCTGTGTGTGTGTGTGTGTGTGTGTGTGTGTGTGTGTGTGTGTGTGTGTGTGAGAGAGAGAGAGAGAGAGAGAGAGAGAGAGAGAGAAAGCTGCAGTAGCCACACACCAATGACTGACAGCCAAAGCTTCATTAAGGCTGATTTGCAACATGGGTAGAGCTAGCATACAGTTATGTCGAGTAGTGTGTTTGTGTGTGCCGGCATGCATGTGTGTGTATTATAATTAGATGACTGGGATGGTTCCCTAATAGTATTCGGCTGAGGCGAGTGGCATCAGTACCAGCTAACATGCATTATTGAAGAGAGGGGGAGAGAGAGTGAACTGGCGCTGAAGCACCCACTGGTACAGTGTGTGTGTGTGTGTGTGTGTGTGTGTGTGTGTGTGTGTGTGTGTGTGTGTGTGTGTGTGTGTGTGTGTGTGTGTGATGCTGGAGTGTGTGTACAAACGTGTCAGTCCCAAATGGCAGTTATTTGCATTATCTTGTGTCAACTCTCTCGAGCAGTGTTTGTTCCTCACCACATAGTGTGTGTGTGTGTGTGTGTGTGTGTGTGTGTGTGTGTATGTGTGTGTGTGTGTGCGTGTGTGTGTGTGTGTGTGTGTGTGTGTACCTTACTCCCTTCCATGCCCCTGGTCTCAGTTTGGCTGCTACACAGCGTCACAGGGCCAAGAGCTGGGCAGCAGCTTGAATCCAAATGAATGCTTTGTGGCTTTCTCACCTCTCTGTACTGTTAGATGGTGAAGTGGAAACACCAGCTGTACATGTGAATAAGCAGCCACTGCATTATGATATTAGGAGTTAGGGATTGAGCTAGAGCTTAATCGATTAGTCGATCAAAAGAAAGTATATTGGCAACTATGTTGTTAACTGATTAATCGTTTCAGTCAAACAAAAAATTTCAAACAAATGGTGGCTTTAACTTCTCAAATAAGGATTTGCTGCTTTTTCTTTGTCATTTATGATCGTAAATGAAGAGTCTTTGTGTTTTGGACTGTTGGTTTGACAAAAGAAGCAATTTGAAGATGACATCACTTTGGACATGAGCTTTTTTCATTAGTTTTTCGACATCCTTTACTCTTAAAGATTCATCAATTAATCATGAAAATAATCAACAGATTAAACTATGATTAAAATAATCATTGGTTACAGCCATGGATTAAAGCTATGGTCTACGATTTGAAAGATTGATCATTATTATTAACATTATTTAGATGGTGGTTATGGCCCAATAGTACGACCTACACAATGTGAAGAGCAAAAGGAACCAAATAAATACATAATACAAGAGGTTTGTTTGGCCCTGAGCAGGTAATCTTTCGTCTTTATTGTGGATTTTGTGACACAGATAACTTTTATGCTGATGCTGGCTTATGACTGTGAAAGCTGCTGTTAGTTTTTTTCTGTGTTATTAGATGACGTCGAAACAATTTCTGTCTCTGCATTATTGTCAACACTTGTTTACTTGTTCAACAGAGACGTTAGCCTCTATGTTAGCATTGTAAGCTAAAATTGCTATCATGTTTACACCAAATCAGCCTATTTATTTGCTTGTGGCAGCTAAATGAAACAGCAAGTAATGCAAGTAAGATGAATGAATGGTTGAATGAAACCCCTCCGCTTCGCGTTGGGGTTTTATTCATCCTGTCCGGATTTATTTCTCCATAACAACCTCTTGCCTGGTCACTACTCAACTGTTTTGCTAACCCTCCTCCCGATCTTGTCCATTTGTTTTCAACGAAGCCTTTGCTGAATCAATATGATGGATTATCATATACGCATTACGATGTGTGTATTTGTGTGTCTTATCTGTCATAAACAAGAGATTACGGTTTACGGGGCACGTTGGTGTCGCGGTCTGGTGCTACTCAGACAACAGCTGGGACACAGCTGGTCCGAGGCTCATGTAGGTTTAGTTTTCAGCCACAATATGGAGGCGATCGTTGTGATTAAAGCTAATGGCAGCATCTGTTAGTCTCTTGGCCCTCAATAACTTTTAGAAGTGGCTAACTTAGCTGTTGATAAATAGTAACTTATTACCTAACTAACGTAACATAGCTGTAACATGCTAATGACGTTATGCTAGCTTGGCTGTGGAGCTTAGCTGTGGACATTGTAATGACTTACAAGATTTACGTTAGTTTCAACGTGCGTTGTAATAACTTTACCTGTGAATCCAACATCGTTACTCCGCTTTCAAAGCTGGCGCTGTATTTGGTTTCTGCCGGCCGGCTTGTTGCTTGTTGCAGGAGGGGGTGTGTCGCGGGAGGCTCCGAGGGGAGAGCGATACCAGCTCGGAGGGGAGGGATTAAGGAGCACAGAGGGGAGGGGTGTGTGTGTTCACATATGATGACATATTATGACTTTTGGAATGTTATTAACTTTGTCAAAGGGTCACTGCCTGGTCAGGTATAAGGAAAAGATTGTACTTTGTTAAGATAATAACTTTATTTAACTAGATAACTACATTCAGTCTCGAAATGTAAGTTACGTAAGGGACATAACCCACAGAATGTATGAGATGTCACTCACAACGTAATATGTGAAACATTACAAATGACATAAGTTACGCCATTTACTGACCGGGCTGCTGTATTTGATGCGTTGGGAGCGAGAACGGGCTGGACATTTTTCAGTTTTAACAGGGGGATGGAACCGGTCTTTTTGATTCACCCGCAACTAGCAAACTGACTCTTTTGGTTTCAGAGCCATGGAAGGGAGGTATAGATTCTAACTTGGGACGTCAGTCAGATAAATGATCTATGAGTCAGGCAAACTAGACTAACAGATTCAACTAAACAACCCCGCATGAAGAGAGGGAATAGTAGGTTAACAAGGGGGATGCATTTTGGTCATTTTGTTAACAAGGGGGATGACATCCTCCCTCATCCCCCGTCAAATTGTGCACTGTCTGCTACTCTATTTGATCCACAAAAGGCTGCTGAGCTGGTAAATTGCTTACAGGCGTTGTTTATGGAATGAATATTCATTTTCTAATTCAAGCCTCCAATGTGTGTGCGCATGTGTGTGTAAAGTGTTGTTTTGGCCGTGGGATGCTGTTGTATTGCCGAAAATTCTGCTCGCCTCTATACTGAGCAATGCAGGTGAGACCTCTGCTCCTGTACCGCATCGAATCGCTCACACACTTGCACTCAAAAAACATAAATGCACACACACGCCTTGGGCTGCTTCTCAATGTTGCATGAAGTGTCCGTTCTTGTTGGAGACTCCAGGGCCAGATCTCCTCATATCATTTTATAAAGGGGCTGTAATTGGATCTTTTTGGAAGGGGCCCTGGTGAGGGGAGAGGAGCAAGGAAGACACGAGAAAAGGAAGAAGAATTACAGAAGAAAGAAAAAACCTCTCCATTTCCTGTTAGATTCTTGGACTGGATGTCCTTTCCTTAAGGAGCTGCAACCTTCTGAAAAATGACAATATCGTACTATCCTGTGCTTCAAAGGAGAGTTTTGGTCTCTTGTGATCCTATCAGTGCTGTTTCAGATGTATTCCATCCTGACAGGAATAGATTCAGGGCACGGAAGCTTCTGTTCATCGGCCGTGAGCACAATTTTGTCACAATGACTTAATGTATTTCTAGTAACTTTTAGAACAAGATCATATGTTCCTCTTCGATTTGTAATTACTGGCCACGGAGCGAACATCTGATATGGGGTCAGAGGTTAAGAACATGAGGCATCACCTCAACCTCACACAACCTGCAGACTGTTTGCTCGGCAAAGACAAAACATGACCTCAATTATGCCAGACTGCTCCTTACCCTGTGAGGTCACTCACTGCACTATACAGTATAATTGAGGTCAAATTTTGACTTCATTTTGAAAAAAGATTTTTTGAATGCGGACATTGTAGTGTTTGGATCTTTCTCGAACTGTGAGATCTTTCATCGTTGTTACTTAGACTATGTTAACTGGCACTGAATATTGTAATTGGTAGCAGGTAAAAAAAAAATATACCTATCTGCTACTGTTTCTAGCTTGATGTGATTCAGTGATATAAACTTTATTTCAAAAAGGGCTGCAACTAAGGATTATTTTTATTGTTGATTATTTTCTTGATTAATCAATTAGCTGTTTGGTCCATAAAATGTCAGAGAATGGAAGAAAAAAGGCGACTAGTGATTTCCAAAGCCCAAGATGACATCAAATGTCTTATTGGGTTTCATATTCAGTTAAATGTTCAAATTTTAGAAGCTGGAATCAGAGAATTTTGACTTGTATTAATTTGATTTGATTAATCAATTATCAAACTAGTTGGCAATTAATTTAACAGTTGATAACTAATTAACAAAGTGTTTCAGCGCTAATTTAAGCAGCTCTTTCTACAGGAGAGACATGGCCGACAGAGCTGCATCAAACAGAACAATTGCAGCCTGTAAAAGAAGTGAATAGATTCACTGTCAGTGTCACCAAGGCAATTTTCTGCACATCCATTGTACATAGTGACTCTAACAATGCGCATTTTCACTGAGGATACACAAAACAGGAAGAGTGGTGTCAGTGTGCCACATCAGCTACACACTGGTAGTGTTGTGTGAGCCTGTTCAAATCGAATCATTTTCAGTCTGTGTGTAGAAATGCCAGAGACATAATGCAGAGCACAATTTTGCACACTGTGAAGTTTAGTTTGAATGAAATGTATACAGTCTGCGTTTTTACTTGAGAGTTTATCCAGATGCCTTGAGGTCAACTCTGAAATTCTATAGTTATCCAGGGAAAACCAGCTTAGCTTATCTGCTTGTTTTCAGTACCAACCTGCCATATATTCCTCCATATAAACACCTCATCTCTTTTCTCCTCCTGGCGCTGAGTTGTGCCGCAGGAGTAACCGGGGGCCTTTACAAACCTCCAGCCTACCAATACTCCCATCTGCCCCCATTTGCCCCAGTCAGTGTAATCACAGTAGCTTTCTGTCAGTGTGTCTGCTCACAGCGCTGGAATCAGCACACGGTGACAGAGCACAGCTTCTCGCGCTCATCTTCCCATCACACTACATTGTCGCCTTGTAGTACAAAATCTGCCGGCTTATTCACCAGTTTCCCTTGTGAGAGCACCTTAGAACTGGAAAGCAGTGTGACCGGCATCCATTTGACTGTACGTCTCATGCCACTTGTTAATTACCCATTCTGTGGTTCCTGCCTGCAGATATAGGCTAACTTGACAAGCTAAAAGAGAGGCTTAATTGGAGCAGACAAGCAGATACTTTGGTGCGCCCACAGCTCGCACTCATGAAATGTTGCCCACCCTGTGCTTATTAGCAGGAGCTCTCTCAGAATGGGCCGAATGCCTGCGTGAAACAAGCACTTCATCTGGAATCACTGAGAAGAACGTGTAACATATGAAGTGCGTTCAGAGCTGTGTGCTGCTGTAGGGCAGGGTAGGAGGATGTGGACTGAAGCGGCAGCGTTTTCTGACAGAGAGGCACAGGAGCTCTGACAGAATTTGCTTTCGCAGGCACGACTGTGTCCCGAACTAACTGACAGAGCGCATGGTGTCATGGCACGACATTTCTGCTTTGGCCTGAAGGAAATATGTCAGTACTGCGTAAAATAATGTATCTACTTTTTTAGACTAAAAGAACTGCGTGTAGTGCAGCCTGACAGGCAGATTCATTGTATAGCTTCCAAATTGTCAACATGGGGTTTAGGGACATGCAGCCATGCTGGCTGATTGGACATCCAGTGACATCCAATAAAATGCTGTATGTCAGATGTCCTAGTCGCTTCCTATATTGTGTGTTTATGCGTGTGGAGCCTTTGTGTGTATAGGTGACTGTTGTCAGTAAATCCTTTAAAATGTGTGTCCCCAGGAGAGGATCCTGAGACAAGACGCATGAGGACGGTGAAGAACATTGCTGACCTGCGGCAGAACCTGGAAGAAACCATGTCCAGTCTACGGGGGACACAGATCAGCCACAGGTAGGCACACAGATGAGACTGCTCATTACGCACAGGTCATGCTTAGTGAGTCTGGTGTGGTATTTGGTTAAGAAAACTTGTAAAAACCATGCAGACAAAGAATTTGTGAGGACATTTGTGTGCCCATGTAGATCTCACGAAAGAAACAAGAGTATAGTTATTTGCCATTTAAACCCCTTGTCCACATTTTCCCAGCCAGTCCTGGATTCAACCCATCAACCCTGCAGCCATAAGCTTAGTGAGCTGTCAGGGCTTTAGCTATAGCACAAGCAAAATTGAAATTCACCCCATAGTTAACATAGTTTAATGCTTCCGCTTCCTTGTTCTTCTCGTCAATCTGATTCAGCTGTGGCATTTTTATTTATGAGGTTTTCAATAAGCTCCACCAATCAGAATGAATTTTTAAAAGCACTTTAAAAGTTTAACCCAAAGGACTTGTTTCAGGGTTGAAGTGAATTATTCTACAAAGCCTGGCTAAAGCCTCTACATTATATAACTGAGACAATAGTGTAATGTAACACCTCCGATTGGATCATTTATAACTCACAAAAGAAAAACTTATCCCATCTGCTTCTTAGGTGGTTTACTTAACTATTTATACTTTTACTGGCATCAGATGAGTGTAACTGTGTGTTATGTCTGACCATGACTGCATCATTTGCCTGTTTGGCTTCAAAGATTCGACCGGCCACCTGGCTCACTGCAGGCATCATGCAACTTCACTCAGACACTGCTTTAGAACTAAATCAAATGCAGACAAAAAGGATGTGGCTGCCAGTAGCTACTTTAACACACCCACACCTGTTTTAAGAGACTTATAATACAGTCACAGCTATAGTTTACTGTCCGTCTGAACAAGAAAAGTAAAGTTTGTTGTAAAGATTCTTGTATTTGGTTTGTTTGAGTGACTCTGCTCAATTAACAACAGATGAGGGCTTTAAATAAGGTCCCTGAAAGTCACAAGTAAGTCAAGCCCTCACTAACTACAGTCTTTATATTTATATTTAGTTAGCTAGTTAACCTTAAAGTTCCCATTAAACGACTCGTGGAGTGCTTCGTGCTTCACCATAGTTAGGGAGAAAACCAGAAAAGCAGAATATATTTTCTCTATGAAATATGATCCAGGGTTACCCAAATCAGAAAATAAATTATGTTGCAATTAAGTTACAATGTTTTCAAAATAAGAGAGCATTTGTTGGACGCAAAATTAGTATACACCCTCTAGTGCAAGATGAGTTATCAACATTTTTTTTTTTATTGTTTTTGCCACCTTTTTGCTATTGTTGGGCCCGCTACTGCCACATTGGAGAGATATTGAGCAAGACGTAATCAAAAACACATAAGCATTGATTTTGACGTCATGGAAAGTTTGAGGCTGCATTTATTTTTTTTCTGGCCACTCGGGGGCAGTGCAACAAACTGTAAACACAACACTGACCTATTATTAAGTTGATATAGAGAATGTATTAGTAAATAGTGACTTATTTACACAGCCAGCATAGACAGAGACAGATCCATTTTCATTCTTTTAGCTCTGTATTTCTCTCCACTATCTCCTTAGGGAAATATCTAGCTATTTAGCTGCAAAATGCATCACTGTGTTTACCATCTAGTCGCTTATAACAGATCTGCCTCAAGGGACTTTACAATCTGTACAGTATTGGTAGTGTAATGTACTGTTTGTTTTTTAGAGCTTTTTGGCTGAATCCAGCTGCCTGCTGCATCTCCAACCAACACAGATGGTGTTGAGAGTTAACCAAGGCAATAAACTTGCAGGCCAAAACAATGAATTAAAAGATGCTTAAACACCCCATAGAACTGAAGAAAACCCATATGATCCATTGTAATCATTGGTCAGCTTTAAGAAGCAAAGCTGCAGTGACTACCTCTGATGTTGCCTGCTGCTATAGATAGTAATGTCTGAGTAACCCTCAACAAGAATGAGCACATGTTGAAAATGTAAAGAATGTGGGTTAAATGTCTTTTTCCTGCAAAAGAATTGTATCATCTCATCCGAGAGCCGCAGCACATATAGACCTGCCTCACACTGACAAAATGTGTGTGGTGAGTCTAAAGCGAAGACATGTTTTACTTCCTCAGTGCGTCATAGTCAAAACAAAAGACACACACTTTACAAAAGACCCACACATGTCACGACCAAACCACTGAAAATAACCAAAAAGAAGAAGAGTTTCTTTTGTGAGCACAGTTTTGCATCTCAGCAGCAATCATCCCAGTCAGTTTCCTCGTGCATCCGTTGTCCTTGGAAAATAAAAGCAGTTCTGATTTAGGTATTTCCAACTCACCCTGCGCAGTTTATCACACTGATCCGACAGCGAGATATGTCTCCAACTATTAATGATGTTCCC
Source organism: Pagrus major (assembly GCF_040436345.1). Classification (NCBI taxonomy): domain Eukaryota; kingdom Metazoa; phylum Chordata; class Actinopteri; order Spariformes; family Sparidae; genus Pagrus; species Pagrus major. Next base: position 7,139,433 of record NC_133228.1, read on the forward strand.
TCTATTACCATGCCATCTTCTCCACATTTCCTGGAGTTAATTAAAAACAGGCTTCATCTTACTCACCAGCTGGCACACGTGTAATGACATTCTGGAGTTGATGGACAACCAAAACCTTGAAACGCTGTCCCATCTGTGACCCATGGGCAACGCAGAGAATCAAACAGTGAAGACTGCAGCTCAGGCGAAGACAAAATGATAACCATTGGTTTCTGTCAGCTCCCTAGGCAGTGGTTCTCTGCTCGTCCCTCTCCTTCTCCCTCAGTCTATTATTTTGTGTGTTTTGCCCCATTTGCAGAGGAAGATGGTGGCCAGGCTGCCGACAGCCATGACAGATGGCAGTCTGTGTGTGTGTGTGTGTGTGTGCGTCCATGCAAGTGTGTGTGTTTGTTTTCTGCTTCTTTTTTTCTTCAGAGGAGTCTCAGCCGGGCGCGATCAATATAGCGCCATTGTCTTACCACCACATTTAATCCAATGGGAGTTGGGGTGGGAGGTGTTTGATTGGTCTGAGACTTCCAGGTCTCATTCACTTGCATCAGACACACAAGGACAGTCAGCATGAAATATGTGCAAAATGCATCATCATACCTACACATTAGCATCACATAACAGTGCGTCTGTGTGTGTGTGTGTGTGTGTGTGATTCGGAGCAGTGAAGCAGTAAGCACTGGTTTAAGATGGCAGCAGGCCCAGTGAAATAGTGTATGGGCTACTGCACTGTTTTCACCCATTAGATTTAATGGGAAAAAGAGGAAGTGGGCTCCTGAGTGTGTGTGGCTGTGTCAGGTCTGTTTATTTTCTGAATGTAAGGATAGCCTCAGAGTATGCATACAAATTCTGTCCATGACAAAAGCCCGGCCAGACCGTTCTAATCTCTCCCCCGGATAAGAAACGGCTGTAATCACCATGAAGCTTTGAAGCACCTTAAGTAATTAATCACTGTTACGCTCGAGCAGACATGACCATCATATTCATCACTGTGTCTTTCTCTGTCGTCTCTCTTTGGGATTCTCCCTCTATACCTGTTTACACCCCATTCATGCAGACTGGGTGTTCAAATGTCCAGCAGGAGCGCTCAAAACATAAAAATGCAGTCCACCACCACAACAACAGCCACCATAGATTCCTCTTTAATCAGCAGTTACTATGCTTATGCTACGTTCATTTTTCCTCACAATAAATAAGAAGTCTATTTATCTGTAAGTGCTGGTGTTCTATTTGTTTTGATCCTTGCCACAACCATGCACCCGATGCAGTGTTCCTGTTACTTTTCAACATCTCTTCTTAAAACAATAATATGTATCTTCTGCAGCTAGGGGGCCCTTAACAAAATGAATGAAAACAAAAGACTTGAATGACGTTGTGAAGTAGCGTGGGATTATGGGATTGTTGTCTTCATTGTCAAACAAAGACTATTGCTGCCGACAATCTATCTGATGTGACACAGGCAGAAATGTGAACGGACGCGGTGATGTAATAAAGTTTTATTCAGGTTACATTTAGTTCTGCTCTGTCGGATCGTCCAATGTTTTCCCCAGTTATTATAGCAACAGGCAAGAAAATAAAAGACACCTTTACCTTCAGTAAAATTACAGGTATCGCTAGAATTTAACATTGTTGTAAGTACACAACTACAAAAACTGCTGCAAAGGTCTAGTCATTTTAGACATTTTAATTCAGAAATGTTACATATCATATCTTTAAGAGAGAAATGGAATATCAAACGTGCCCAGATGCTAACCAGGGTCACCGCATTTCATGGTCAGCGCCATCAAATCCTAAATCCCCAAGATGTCCCATCATTTTTCAATGTTAAGTGGCTTTTGTAAATCTTTGGCCTCTTTGTTGTTCCTTGTCAGGCTTGTGTGTCCCATCGCCGCACACAGATCATTGCTTGCCATGTACTCCTCACTCCTACATGGAATTTTTTACTTATGCTAGAAGGAAAGATAGTTATTGTAATCGAGGGTGTGCTTGTTCTTAGTAGTAATGGAGCAGAAAAGCTGGAATATTTACGAAACTAAGGTACAATATAATTAATTTAACAGTTTCTCTTGGAGTTTTCAGTGAAATGTAGGGCATCTGTCACATTTGGATGATGTTACTTGTCACATGACCATGAAGACAACTTGTGTACAGCATTGTCATTTTCTGCATTTTGGCAGCTTCTGAGAAGGAATACATTTAGGCAGATGTTTTCCCCATCTGTGTTTTGATTAAACTGAAGTGCAGAAAGCCAGCTCTACACAAATACAACCCCAAACACCAAGTCTAAATACATTCTAAAATTTAGAATAGACTTACACCTGTAGTTATATAGTCTTTAGTCCTGTTCACTGCAAGAATTCATAAAATATACTTCTGTGGTGGTTATGTAGCTCACTAATATCTGCTCTTTCCACCATTAATCGTGTATCATTATGTGCCGGGCCTCTCTGCTACATTTCCCTGCTCCAGAAAGACACAGAAAATCCACGTTCATTATGAAAATGTAGATTAAAACTGACTAAAACCTACAACCGGCCCACGGTGAGGTGCAGCTTGCTGGAAGCTGGTGGCAGCTAATGTTACCTAAAATGACTGACCAAGTTGAAAAAGCTCTATGTGCTTGAGCTACAGTTTCATGAGCACTGAAACCATGTCCCTTTCTTATTGAGCTGACCTTGCTGCTTTGATGCGGCAGTCATCATGGCAGCTCAATTCACATCTGTAACATTCTCCAGAGATCCAGATGTGTTGGGGCCTCCCCAGACAATCTTTATTGATCAAAAAACACATTTAATTTCCCTCCGCAGTTTTTTTCTCCATCCAGACAATGAAAAATGGTATTGATTGACATCTGAAGGGAAGAACAGCTCCATGTGTGAAGAAATGCTTTGATTTTCAAGGACGAACCTGGCACAGCAAACAGAAAAGGGAAATCTACCCAGCTCTTGTCTCCCTGTCTGTTCAGGCCTGAGGGATCCCTGTCTAGTCCTGGGGGGATTCAGCAACCGCCAGATGACATTTGAACATAATAGCTTCACCCGGGCGAGTTTGTTTATTTTGTGTTTACATTTTGAAGACAGAAAGAATTGGGCAGGCTAAATTATTCATTGCTTTGGAAGTGAAGAGATAGCTGTTGGTCCTATGTGCGTGCATGTCCAGGATTCTGAAGCAAGGCCGAGTTTTTTTCTTTTGTTAATTTTCATTTAGCTGACGCTTCAAAACCATACAGTGAGAGCAAAAAGTAAAAGTCCTAAAGCACCAAAATGACAAGTCGTAAGAGTAATGATGGGTCAAATTCAGACACACTTTTCAAACCCAGCCTGACAATGTTCAGACTGAGTGGAGAAGTGACATGATTCAGCTGGAGGAAGGTAATACAAGGCACTTCTTGACAAGATGAGTTTTCAGTTTGTGATGGAAGACGGAAAGTGACTTGGCTGTTCTGGCTGGAGTGTGTGTTGCATGGGTGTGAAAGATGGTTGTGTTGGCGATTGGGCGGGGACAGTTTCTCAGGGTCCAGATTGAAGATCTGTGATGTGATGGCGGTGAGCAATTACTCTGAATTGCTCTCAACCTAGAAGAGTTTAATATCTGCCAGTGCTAATGCCAGTCTCACCACACACACACACACACACACACACAATGCATAGTTAAGAGTATACTTCTACTAACAATACCAAAGTACAATGTTCAAATATTACAGTCATGATGCAAAGTGGTGATTCTTACAAAAAGTGCCTGAAAACTTGATTTAATATTCACTATGGAGTTAATAATCAAATGTGTTATAGAGGAAGTTGTAACTGAGTGTATGAGGGAGTGATTTTGCATGCAGCCATTAACGGTCTTTGTTGTGATTTAATTCTCTCAGTTTATGATACAGAGTGCACCCGAGTTAATACAAACTCCCATAGAGCCATAATGGTGACATTAATAGTTTAGTCCGAAGAAGAGTCTGCACACGAAACACAGCATCTGGACCTTTTCACTGTTAAACCAAAACTTGTATTAGTCTTCCAAAATATAATCATCTCAATAACTCTTGAGACTAACCCTACATTCACGTACTCCTCAGATGTTGCCTACGATATAGCACTTAGAATTTACCTGACATCTTAGTAAAAAACTTGTCTAACTAATCCAGGTCAGTCCATGTGGACAACAACAGTTACAACCTGATACCATATTACACAATTTACATGGAAGCAAAAAATTGATATGCAAAAAGTGAATTAATAGAAAGTTTACTTTTGTCTGCCATGGTTCTGAGGTTCTGAGACTTCAGACTTTCAGGTGGTTTAGTTTGGATCGTTACTTGTAAGACAGCAAATAATTGCTAGAAACTTTAATCTTCTGTCATAACTAGATAATATTCCAAAGGTAGACAAGAGGTTTACAATGATTTTATGAACTTTCAAAGGTTGCTCCTCTTCTTTGCCTTCAAAGGGCAGATTGGACCGCCATCATAAATTTTACCTCAAGCCTACAGTACCAATTAGTGCATTTTGACAGAGAATCTGAGATGCTGCTATTGTACATGGGTTAATTAGAAACTTGGATCTATGGTCAGGAGTAACAAGACTATGTGGCTGTAAAATATGAAAGAACTTCTTTCATGAAGAAATACTGTTGTTAATATTGTACATGAAGTGTGTGGAGAGCCTTTGAAGTGTTACTGCAGAATACCATCTTTACTGAGATCAGTGAGTGAACCTTCAGGAGAAACACGCGTTTAACTGTTAAACTCTCAGACCTCGTTAGCAGCAGTGGGAGAAAGTTCCTGCGTATTTATATTTATCATTGCTCAGCAATAACCAATCCCCTGCTGTCTACATGGATTGTTCTCCTACTGAGCTCTTGGCTAAACACAACATACTCTCCCTCTGTCTGGATTTATTTTGGATTGGTTCTGCTTTATACCAGATAGTGTGATGATGCAGAGATTCTCATAAAGCAGCAGGGTTTGTGGGAAATGTGGTTTTCATTTTGAGACATACTAGTATGGAGTGTGACATATATTATAGAATTTATTATAGTGTGTCTTTTAATTGAACCTGTGTGTTCGTATGTGGTAGGTTGAGTGCGTAAAATATCTCGGCACCTTTCCTGTTCTTGCTGCACAGCCATATCCTTTAGTTTGCATGCTCATTTATCTCAACACCTACACACACACACAGTCTCTCTCAGTTTATCTGTCTTTTTTTCCCTGCTGCTGCCTGGAGATAAAGATAAGCTGATTTAGCAAGCTACATTGTGTACGAATGGTTAAATGATTCTGATTTCTATACCATGGGAAATTGATTTCTGTATTTTCATATTCCACTGTGATTGCTTGTCAGATAAGTAGCTGGGGTCTTTTTTGTTTGCATTGTTTGTTTGTTCATTTGACTTCACGGCACTCTGACATGTCTGTGTCTTTGGGCTTGTGTGCCTGTGTGTTAATCTGAGGAGGTGTTGATAGAGATGTGTTGTGAATATGGCTGGCATCGCTGCCCCTCTCATGTTGGCACTTGGCATCACAGGGGTGCGGCGTTCTGCAGTTCCTCAACCGTCACACACACACGCACACACACGTACACACACACGGCTGACCTCACACCTCTCTCGCTGCTATGTGTGAGACACTGCTCCAAGATGTCATTGCTTTTGTCACCTAATGATGGCAGGCATCAAAATAGGTGCACGTATCCAGCTACTGCCCTCTTCTTCAACTGCATCATCAGATACAGTCTTCCCTTAAAATTATTTTTTTACCTGAACAGAATCTCCAAAAGCAATATAACAGCATTTTAATAGCAAATATGCAGTAAACTGTGTGTTTTTTTGTAATGGCTACATCTGCACATCGTTTATAAATGTGTACTGGCAGATAATCAGTTTATTAACATTCAAACATCATATCTTTATATTTGAAAATCAAATACGATAGACAGTTTATTTCAGCGTTGGCATCTAAGCCCACAGGCACATGTTAAGCCTCAATCTTGTTTACACTTGCTCCATGTGTTAGTCCTGTTTCCATGGCAATATATATTTAATACAACACACCGTTATTTTGATTGCACAGAGATGTGAGCAGAATACACATTAGCAAATTATCCTAGAATTTAGAGCAGCTTTGTGGTTATCTGTCAGGTTTTTTCTGTCTCTGCTACATGTGAATGTAGTGCACTCTTTTTCCCAGCAGAGAGAGCTCCAGCTAGGTACCACTGCTGCCATGTTTTGCTCTCTGTATCCACATACTGTACAGCCAGTTTCAGGGCTTGGTGTGTGAGTGGCCATGAGTATATTATTTTGTTTTCTGTTGACTCATGCGCAGCATTTCTGTCATTCTGTTGCAAATTTGAGAAGAATTAGGAATTTGCTTTTTCTTTTGTTGAAAAATATAATCTTACAGGGCATTCTTTGAAAGATTGGATTATTGTGTTGTACAGAAATTCCTTCAATTAGATCCTTCGACAGCATTAGAGAAAAAACATGATTGTTGCAGGGCCAATGGAGAATCCTGACAGGGCTCTATCAGGTTACATTTCTTGTCTTGGCTGCTTGTATTTGTTAACATTTCACTTATTCTCACACTTAGACTGTTCTCTCTCTTTCACATAAGATCTCACTTTCTCAGGATGCTTTTTCATCCCACTGTTTCTTTGCTAATGGTGACATAACAATTTAAACAACCTGATTGGAAACGACAAAATCAAATACAATTCATCTCTAAAGTCTACAAAATTTTGTGAAGATAAGTCACTATATAGTCTGTCTTTGACATGAAGACTGTAATAATTTTATATACTGTTATGGCAATTTAGTAAATTTCATGGTATTTTAAAAGAACAGTTTTGTGTGATATGACATTAACAACTTTTTCTGACATTTCAGAGGTTTATTTACTTAACTCTACAGACATGCATTTGATTCAGATTTTATTTTCTGTGACATTTCAAAAGTTTTTCTAAAATACACTTCAGAGCTATCTCTCTCTCTCTCTCTCTCTCTGACTCTCTCTCTCCATCTCTATGTGACGTGCCGTCATGGTCTGACATATATTCTCATGGGAGCCTTCACAAGTTAACACACTGGAAGAAACAGCACTTTAGGAAAGTCACACACACATACACACAAACACACACACACATAAAGCAATGTTTGAGGAAACCGCATGTGATTTGAAGGGAGTGGCACTCAACTGAAGCAGACAGCTCTGTGCTGCCAATGTGACTGATCTTTTCACCTGAATGATTTGCCCTTTGCTCAGGAGCACGCTTGATATGATGCCTTCAGTGTCTTTTTTGCATTAGAGGCAATTTTCTTAAGACCGTCTGAGTCTTTCAGGAGGGTAAGCTGTCAGAAAACACCATGCTGATAATTATCAGCTTTCACTGTATCATATCCGGAGCTAGAATTAATTCCCTTATTTTCTCTCTCTACTCTTCTGTCTCCACAGTACACTAGAAACAACCTTTGACACCACGGTAACCACTGAGGTCAATGGGCGGAGTCTACCAGCCCTCACCACACGCTCCTCCCCCATGGCCTGGCGTCTGGGCCAATCACAAACCCCGCGTCTTCAGGCAGGCGACGCCCCCTCAATGCCCAGCAGCTATGCTGCGCCCAGGGCGAGCACGACGAGCGCTGGCACTACCACAGGGCGCTACAGCGGGCACTCGGACCCCTCCAGGTTTGTGTTCAGCGCCCCCCTGAGGCGAGCGGCAGCAGCAGCAGGGGCAAGGGGGGCGGAGCAGGGGGAGAAGGGAGGAGGAGGGCTGGAAGGAGGGAAGCAGATGGAGGTGGCAGGGTACATGAGTGATGGGGACATCCTAGGAAAGAACGGCCGGATGGATGAGATCACCAGCGGGTAGGATGAGTGCAAAGCATGTTAGCTTCCTTTGATGCACTGACTAATTATGAGTTCCTGCTTTAAAGGCCTAATCAATAATTTGACCACATTATTTACAGGTATATTTGCATACAATAGAGTCAAAAAGTCTGAGAACACTAGTCAAGACACTTCTATTTTTTATTTGTTTAGAATATAATACTTTTTTTTTACTATAAATGATAATATCAGCTTAACAGTTTGAGTGAAAAGTTGAATCTTGAAATGTCCTTAAATCTCGGAATATCTTAGTATGTTGCTTTAATGACAGTGTGCACTCAAGCTGGCATGGACTCAACAAGTTTGTGTAAAACCTGATGGCTCATGTTATAGTAGCAGATTTTGCACAAACTCGTGGAGTACATGCCATCAGCACAGCAAAATGGGGATTTACCATATACTGAGATATTCTGAAATTCAACTTTTCACTCTAATTGTTTGGCAATTGTGACTATTGGTCTTAGATTTTTTTGACCCCACTGTGAATAACTGATAAGTTTGACTTCAAGATGAGAAATCAGCATTTTGCGTCTACTTGTCAATCATACCTGAAAATAGTTTTTCCTTGGCTTAAAGGTTTCCCATAATGTTTTCTAGTAAACACAGCAAAATTATGTTCACATTTAATGTTACTCACCAAAATGTATTATTGCATCTAACAATTTTTTTAAGCGCATGTCCTTTCTGATAAAAAACATTTCCAAAGCCATTTTTGTAAATATTCTAAATTTTGCATTGTTTGCATGAATGTTTGCTTGCTAGCAGTCTTCTTATGTGTTGCCGCATTACTACATTTCTTGGTGTATTACTGCCCCCAACTGTTAATCAGAGGAATATCATGAAAGAAACAGTATCATCATAGCAAGTTTTAAATCTTATTTTCCAATGTAGGTCATAAGATAAAATAAATGTCAATCAACAAGCGAGGGTAATTGCAGGTACCAAACCTATGTTTAGAATTTTGGTTGTGGGGCCTTTATACTGATGACTGGAGATTTATGTCTGTGTTTTTTGTGAAATGCAAAATATTAAGACCATATTCTTAGACCACTGGACAAAATGGACCTCCTGATTCCCTTTAGTAAATCATTTTTGGTCCTACCTAAAACTTGTTTAAGACATGTTAGCATTTGCTTTAGCCAGGTAAAGCTTTGGTTTGGCAAAGGATTTGGTTTGATTGAGGTTAGGGTAAGTATTTGTTCATAGATCATCTACCACCTGAAGTCACTTCCAGTTATCACCCACGCATGACATATTACTAGATAAAAATGCGTTTTCTGCCTTTTTATGCATTGAACACATTACTTACACATTTGAAAACCCACTCAGGTACATACGATTTTGTAAGACTAGTAAGAGTTACTTTCTGAGGCAGAAGACATCAGCTATAAGAAAAATTGGCCTTATACATCATTTATACTACTTGATGTAAACTGCTGCTTGAAAGGCCATCTAAGTGACAAATTTCCATTCAATCTGGCAATGCATTATGGCTTTAGTCCAAAAAACTGTGAAATTCACGGTTAGCTGTGTATTCATACAGTCACCAAGGCCTTCCCCATCTTTCTGTGTGCATTAATACAAATCGCCTGCTGATGCCCACCAAGGCTATCATAGTTTTGTCATGCCTTGAAAGGGAAGGTTCAGCTGGTACATGTGCGTTAACCTTGTGGGCACCTCAACACACTGACAGATTACCTGAATGAAAAAAGAGTAGTCAGTTTCTCCCACAAAACATCACGACAACGTGTGTGCGGGCTTCTGACCTTCATTCACTTAATAGTACTAAATGCCTTGAGCAAGAGGGAGGTGTGTTGGAAAAGGAATCCACACACACACCCACATGAACACACACTCCCATGTGGCATCGATGCATTTAAGATTTCATGAAAAAGAGTTTTGGGGGGTGGGGCGGCTGTGAGAGGCAGTTGAGCGAGGAGTGATGGAGTAAAGCATCTGTAGGATTAAAGACGTGTCAGGACAGAAAATGTAACAACACGTCGGGAGGGATAGGTGATTAGCTGAATTATTAGCTCAATTAGCTCAACACTAATGATCTCCATGTCCTATCAGCCGTGTCTGATAGCTTTCTGGCTGTAGCCTCAAATCTTACCATTTATTCCCTGCCTCATACACAGAAATACCTGCATGCACCTTTTTTGCGAGTTCACAAAATTGTATATACAGTCTAAACATTGCTCATTAATCAGTATTATCTCTAATGGTTTAGTTTAATTAATCTATTGTTAAAAGATAATGCATAATTCAGACTTTTTTTTATACCAACTGAGAAACTACTTCCTCTAATTGACTCTCCTCTCACAGATACCTTACAGACGGCGGCCTTCATCTGTATGCACGGAACACAGGCCGAGCGACAGACCAGGCCTCTTCTCGAGAAGTATCCCAGAGAGGGAGCAAAGAGGTGCAGGGCGACATAGACAGGTAAGAATGGAGTCTGTCAGTCACACGCGCTGCTTGTTTTGCTGATGTGTGTTTGATATAGGCGTGGACTGCACCCAGGTCCAGCTGAGATTCATGCAAGAGACACTGTTTACATGAAAGTACATTGTTATATCCAAATTTGCATACAGTGTGAAAGTTTTGAATTCTGCACCTGCAGTGAGTTCGACAGTACACATTTAAATGGCTTTGCTTGTTGACATTCACTCTCAGCTGTGGCCAGGTGGATGTTTGCAAGGGCAAATCCACCAGACTATGCTGTGACTGCTTTCCAGTCAGTGATGCATGTGCGCGAGAAAAGTGGTTCGCTGTGATGAAAGTGGCAGAAAGGTTGTGTCAACTTTCTCAAGCAGAAACTGCAGGCACTTCCTCTTAGAGCCAATGGAGTTGAGTCAAAGTTACTGGGCAGTAAAGCATTAATCCTGTGACCTAGCTAACAAATTAGCATGTGAAGATGGAGAAGTAATATTAGCAATTAAGCTAAAGACATTTGTACATTTGGTTCTTAATTGAAAGAAGAGAGAAGAGAAGAACGGTATTGAAGGCTTTTCTCGATGGAAAATGTTATTTGCTCTTTGGTAAGAGTTTGATTTACCAAATGGTTCCACTAGCGGTATCTCTCTCCTACTGTTGATCTGATTGGTTGAAGTTAGCCTTTGATAGACAGTGATAGACAAATTGTTTATCCAATCACCTGTCAAGTATCTTTTGGAAGTGCCTGCCCTTTTTCAAACAGTTTCCAAGGATGACTTGCCAGATGGTTCTGTGCAACAAAACATGGGGTTCAACATGTGAACCCTTTGTCTGACACACAGCATTAAGGATTGTGCAGATATCTATTAATCTCTCAGAGTTGTTTTTGTTTCAATTCAAGATACAAGGTCACAAGGTTACAAAGGCAAGTTATGAGAGAGAGGAAATGATTGCGTATTGACAAGGTGATATGGACGAAGAGCTTTCAGCCTGTGACAGTATCTGGTTTTCACCAAATATGTCAAATGTTTTCATAATAACAAAAAAGACAAAAAGCCTCATATAAAAAGTAGAAATTAAGGTCTTGTCCTTCAGAGGTGACTGGCAGGGCATACCCCTACTGCAGGGACATCCGAGATTCAATGAGGTGAAAAGGAGGAGGCATTCTATCGATTGAACGCTGTCAAGCTAAGATTGTGATGACAGGTCCTCAGAGGGGCTGCTGGGAAAATCGACTGATGCAGTGACATTTCACAGTGTCGCAACTTCCAACTTCTGCCAACGCTTTAATGAGTGGCAGTGTTTAGAGGAGTGGGAGGCTTGGAGAGCAATCAGATATGGCTCTCAAGAATTAGTTGGCTTTTGTTGTAGGGCTTTAGATTAGTCAAGTGCTGTTAAAGACACACTAAGCCAAGCTGACAGCCCTCAACAAATTATTGTAACTCAAAAATATTAATATAAAGCCACATTTAGGTGTGAGATATTCTTTTTTTATATGGAGGGACTTGAGTTTAAGGATTCTACTGAGGAAAAACAAATGTGTTTAATGTGCGTGGTAACATGAGGCAAATTTAAGCAGGGTGAAGTACGACTTGCAGACATGCTGATGATATCTGTGTCTGTTTTTGCTACTCGTCTATATAATCCGATTGTTTGACAGCCCAGACGATCCTGTTGTGTCTGGGTTACGTGCTTGGTCTCACAAGCATGTTCGTCACAACAAGTCAGTCAAGCCCATCAGCCAGGGGCGAGTCTGATCATATCTGTGATCGGCCGAGCGTCAAAACACGCTAGACCTGACCGGAGGTTCAGAATAGGCGATTAACCTGACCTGCCTGTCAGCATCAGACAGATCTGCCAGTCAGACGTTGACACTCAGGCAAAGGGATGGATAGGATAAGAATAACTATGAACCCTGTGAACTGTCTCTTCCATTTGCCAAGTCTTAGCTTCACCCTGCATGGGTTTTATCTCTGCATTTGAATATTTTGCCTAAAGTGTCTCACACCTTGCCTTGACATAAATCCCAAAAAAATCAGCTTTTCTCAGCTGAAGTCTGTGTTAGCACTCTGGGCCTCCGGGGTGATGAGCAAATATTGATGCCTGCTTCCCCTTAAGATGCCTGCAGGCAAGAATCTCCCGATTGGATCAGATTCTGAACCTTCAAACCTTGTTTTCCTTCCTTCCTTCCTACATTTCCCCTTACAAAACTACATGAATGTACACACACACACACACGCACGCAAGAACACACGATTTTAATGCATCCCCCTGCCTCCCTCTGACATGTGTGATTGTCAGAAGCCGAGCTGTCACTTCCCGCTGACACACGACAAAGCTCAGGGGGGAAATTCATTTCCGAAGCGATTGCTCACCGGGCTTCACACCTCTGCCTGGCTTTAGGTCGCTCCGTAGGACAGGATCTGCCTTCCATGATTGGTTCCTTCTTTATCCCAAAGCATTCGTCTTCTTTTCCCCGTAACCCCCCTGGCTTTAAGTGAAATGAGTAGCGGATAAAGCCCAAGTTCAAACAATCAGCTTGCTGACTTTGAAGAACTTTTTATCTTCTCAAATGCAAATGCTGGCATTCTAGGAACAACAAACACCAGCAAAGCATTTGTCTTTAGATTGCCCTGGTGTCTTTAATATTGAGCTATCTTTATGATCACTGTAAACTAACCAAAATAGGAGGTGGACTGCTTCTGTAACTGGCAGGTTGCATCAGTCATTTTTTTTTTTTTTTTTTTGCACATCTGCTCAATTGATGCTTTATTCTGTCCCCCTTGTCCAAAGAAAAATGAAGCAAGAACACAAGGAATATGGCAGTAAGTAGCTGACTAAAGAGGAAAAGCCATCTTGAACAGGCTGGTAAAGTGTATCTTCAATTGATGATGTTCAGGAGTTATTTTCTGATAGAACCTGTAGTCAATATTTTTCAGAACTCAATATCAAATGCCTCATTTAAATGGAATTTTCCCTCAACATCTTTCACCAGTCTACAGAGAAGGAATAAGAAATTGTCAGACTCTGAGAATTAATGATCAAATATAAACTCTGACTACAGCTTAGATCTAACTACTGTAATAGTCCAACTTTAGAATAAGAAAGACAATCTATTAAACCAATCAGCTCTGTTCACTTTATCGCAAAATGTTTGTCTTCTGGAAGACTGTAACAATTCAAAAAACAACTTGCAGTAGCAGACCTGTGGCAGAGCTGGGATGTGGTTGTGGTTTCTTGCTCAAACAACATCACTGTTGTATGTGTCTAATGCATTACAGACAACATGTTGTAAATTATAAGCCATGTTTTCCTCTTTTTTCTTCATTTGATGCAACTGGTCAGCAGGTGTCGCATACTGTATGTCTTTTACTTAGGCCTTTCGCATTCCATGAGGAATATAGGCCATCAGTGTAAGCCCTCCATCCTCTCTGGTCTCGGGCCTTTTAATCCAGTTGCTACCATGACATCCCCTCATCTTTGATCTCTTGTTCTTTGTTTTATTACAATATGGCCGAATATAAAACATATACAAAATAGCCTAGAAATCTAGAAGAAACACAGATAAAGCTTGATAAAAACAAACTTCTAAGAAACATCTAAGCAGAACGTCCTCAGACGATCATCGTTTAGCGACTGTTAATGTTGACTGAAAAGTTTTCTGCAGTCATACAAAAGTGAAGCTGCTTTTGTTTGCGTTCCAGAAGGTTGTCTCTGTGGATATACAGTAGAAGGTAAGGCTTTGTGTTACACATAATTAGTGTGTAATTAACGCCTTGGCTGCAGGAAGTGTGCATAAACAGAAATATCTACAATGGCCATTACTGTTTATATAACAGCCTTTACACTAAACTTTTCCAAAAGTTTTACAGGAAGTCTATTTTTTTGTTTGCTTCTGGCAACTGGACAAGGGGTGATAGCGGGATCTAAAGCAGAGTTTGGGAAGAATTATTATAATTTTTTATCAGTAACAGAAATAATTACTCAGCATTAAAGATCTCCTTCTTCTCTTTTCATCTGTCTCTTGGATTTTCTCTCAATTATGAACAATAATTGGGAAATTACACACATGCAGCCACACACACTTTTTAATGCACCATGACAATCAAGCATAAACACACACAAAAGAACACATCCCTCCTGTCCCCTGTTGTCCCGCCACACTGGCAGTCGTAGACACAGTTCCTGGAAGGCAGAAAGCGGGAGTTGGTCTGTGTACATAAACTAAGTTCCCATGAGGCTCGTTATATTTCACGCTTTGCTCCGTCCATAACAGCTCCCCCGGCTGCCACCCATGGCAGCTTCACCTGAGGAAATTCATCTAAATGACTCATCAGATTGAGACACACGGCCAGCAGGTGACTAGGACCATCTGGGGCTAGAACAGTGTGGGCTTAGGTGTGCTGCGAGAAACCTTACATGATATATGCACTTGATGTGCCTATAGGTGGTATAAGATACTGCTAATCTCCATTAATTGATCAGTTCAGCTATGTGGGTGTCCTGTTCAGCTGTAGAGGAAGTGACGCATTATTTTTCTGGAGGTGGTTTGCTTGAAAGGCAGAGGAAAAAAATCAGAAGTCCAGGTTGATGTGTCTTTGAGCCTTTTCAGACCTGGCATTAACATCCATCCTGAGTGATCCAGTCACAAGTGGACAGCTCTAAGTCCATAAGTTCACACCTGGCATTAGACTGCGTCTTGCCAAGTCAAGTGATCGCTTGTGATTGGATCTCACTTCCCCACATTTTCCGAATATATACAGTTACTGTTCATAAAGTTAGTTAAAATGGCCAAATCAGTGTTTAAACAGTTGGTATGATGTACCTTAGACAAGGAAGCAGACAAGCCAGTACAGCAATGTCATGACAAACTAACATATTTTAGCCCAAAATAGCCAAATTTACATGGAGGCATGAATGATTAAGAATTTGAGGGAGCCAGTTTTTTCTCACTCAACAGTTCTCAAAATTGCAAGATTTTTCTCAAGGGAGTCTGGGGATATTGTGGTTACTAGTTTGGATCGGTTGAAACAGAAAGTGAGTTCAAAAACATCTGCTGCTGACATTGGCAGGTTAAGAGCACGAACATTACAGGTAGCCACATGTGGATTAAACAGTGTAATCAATTCTGCCTGTTGTTGTGCCTTTTTGTTGTTTTGTGGAGGATGTCAGTTGAGTAGGTGTCCTTCATTGTGGCCCAGAATACATGTGCATACTCAAGGCTAAAAGAACATGTTCACGTGCATCCCGGACCACCTCCAAATGTGGTCTGAGCGATCGGATCTCAAATGCATCCTCAGTGCGTTTGGGGGCCTTTAAACCTGTCCATTTGTGATGGGATCACTCAGGAGGGATGTTAATACCAGGTCTGAACAGGGCCTTGGTCATCACTATGGGTGTGAAGATACTGAAGTACAGTACAGAGAGTCAGAGAGACTTTTGGCAGTGTTCCTGAAACTGACCATCTGCCCCAGAGCAGCTGAACAACAAAAGCTCAGCTTCCTCTTCTGATCAGTCAGTTTTAAAACAATGGTGAATTCAGCCGCGGCTAAAAGCCCTTCTCTAAAAATACCCTCCTGTCATGCAACATAGATGAGCGCATGCTCGTGGCTTTACTGTCAAGAACAGACGCCCGAGGAGAGTGTTTTGACACCGACAGGCTTCCCGTTCTCAGCAGAGACATGAATAAGTAACAGGGCCTCGCTTTTAGCTTCCCGGTGTCTCGTGTGTGTGGCTCTCTCTCTCGTTCTCTCTTGTCTGAGGGCTGGACGATGGCAGCTGGCTCGGCGTTTTTTTGTTATGTGAAGCTTTTGGGGATTGGAGACAAGTCTGTGTGTGTGAATGTGTGTTATGGTGTTCTTGCTTGACAAAAAGAGAGCTTGTTTGTGTGCATGTCCTGGACTACATTTTAAGTGTGTGAGTGTGTGCGCAGATTTCTGCATATGTGCATGTGTGTTGCTGAGCAGCAGGATCCCGGCTGTCACTCCGCAGCACACTGACAGTCGTGGTGAAGCTGAACGGCTCATCAGTGCTGCCGTAAGCAGCGAGGAGATTTGGAGGAGAAGGTTTTTGCCATCAATGACAGTCGTTATATAAGTTCCTGTGTAGTTCATCTTTGCCAGGGGCGCCACTTAGGAAGAAAATATCCTCTCTCACGTTGCACCTGAAAATACAGCTCCTCAACGCTTCTGCTTTCTAGCTTTGAGAAGTTTTCTGGCGCCCGTCAGTCTCTCTTCTGTCTCTCACACGTTTGTCTTTTTCCACCTTAATGAAGAGCACACAGGCACACTGACTAAACTTAGAAACTGTGATGGTAATTGGGAGAAGTTTCATCGCCGATTTGAGTACCCAGCTGTTTCTGGCTCTTGTGTGTGAGTGTTCATGCAAATGTGGGCGTCCTCACTTGTGCAGGTGCTTGCATACAGATAGATTTCCTCTCAAAAAATTGCAATCCGCACAAACACACACACTAATTAGCCATCTTTTCATTCAGAGAAGCTCGTGGGAAAGTTTGCATGTTTTTGGAAGCTAAGTTTTCCTCTCATTTCTTATTCTCTGGCACTGATTCAACTGTGTCTTCCATACTGGATGCTGCTCTCTGTATTTATCATTAATCTGAATATTTCCTCCAGGGGAAGCTTGATATTCCCGTTAATTACTGTACTCACTGAATTAATAAGTGAAGTCAAGTAGTTACAGAATGGGCAGTGATGAAATAAAAAGACATCCTGCCCTACTTTGTTTTTGTGAATGTGAGTTTTGCGTCCAACAAAGCCTGTCCCACTGCTGAAGATGTTTACACTCAAATGACCGAAGGTAGATTTTCTCCAAGCCTCAAATATACACAGATGCTGTTTGCCAGGCTAAGTAGTGTATGAGTTTAGCAATTCTGCATCTATTTGGGTCTAAATTGTCTAAACTGTTTTGTGTTTGTTTGTGTGCGCGCTGAAATAGCTCCCTGATTATTCCTCTAGATGCCTTATCTTTTTAACAAATTGACTGAGATATAACTTTCATATTGTATATCACAACATGTAGAAAAAATGTGTCTTCTCAATATCTGTTCATTTGCATCACGCTTGGTGAACGAGGGCTGACTTTATATTTGCGGAGTGCTGTCAGTATATTCTGCTAACCCTCTCTGAGCCTGACTCTCAGCATGATCTTTAGGCCATATGCCTCTCTGACTGTGAACCACAGCTCTGTCTGTCAGGGGCAGGTTAGTCATCTGCTAAGCCTGGGAGGTGAAAGACAGTGCTCCTGAGAGCCCTCTTTTAGATATTATTAAAAAGCTGCAATCAAAGGGGATCTATGTAAGAATGTATTAATAACTTTCTTATTGGCCATATGTCAGTGGATTGTAATGTGACATGAAAAAATGAGAGCTTCCCATCTCTCTTGGTTGCCTTTACAAGCCTGTCAACACCTCTAGGAGCCTCTTCATTCAATTTCTACAGTGTAAATCATCAGATATGAACTTCAATAATTATAGTTTGTGTATTTCATTCATTGTAAACACAACACAGCACTTCAGCCATATGGTATGCTACACTTATTTACAGCTACAGTTATTTTCTGTCATGTAGTGAGATTAAATTAGCCTGCTTCTGTTCAAAGGTGAAAAAACAGCCTACCAACACATTTTAAGCTCCCTAATCAACAAACAATATATTATATGTTCATTTGTCAGGTTTAGATGTGCTAGTAGATGGATTTTGTTACCTACACACATAGCCAGGCTAACTGTATCCCCCTCGTTTCCAGCCTTAGTATTGGTCTTTCATCTAACTCTCAGCAAGAAAGTAAATGTGTGTGTTTCCCAAACTGTCAAATGAGTTAAGTTGGAATTCTTTGTCAGTTTTCACCATGCTAACATATAAATATCCATATGTATATTAGAACAGTGATGTGTTGAAACGTAGTAGACGAGACACTTCTTTGTGAGGAACCACCGACAGCCAATGTTGAATAATAATTCACAAGATATTAAAATATAAAAGAGATTCAGCTTGACGTTCATGGTGCCGCAAGGTTCAACTTCAGGAGCAGACACGCACATACAGATGGCATCAGACACACAAAGAAGATGTCCCAGGTCCCATAGGTGATCTGTCCACCTGGACTCTTCAGGTTGGACCCTGAGGGTGACAAGGCTGAAGGGCTGATGCTGGGTGAGGTCAGGCCAGCCTCTCTTTGCCTGTCTTCATAACAAGTCCCATATGGTCTGGTTCTAGATCAGCTCACATGGGTCAGTTCAGCCTCAATACCTGCCATATGTTTTGTTGTATGGGAGTAAAGGGACTCTATGAAAGCACTCTATCGAAAACAAAGCCCTCTCCAGCGTCATAAATATTCTCTCTGACCCTGAGTTGGTATAACTCATTTCAGCATTAGAGCCAAAGCATAAAAATGTATTGTTATTTAGCTGAGTTTCTCATATTCCAATAAACATTGATGAATTACACCAGGTGATGCTGCGGTGCGACATGTGTGACATCATAATTTTGACTGTCAATCATTATAACTAAACTAATTGCAGAATGATTTTGATAGGGTAAGGCTAAAATAAAATGTATTGACAAAAACTTTCATAACTGTTCCTTTCCATTGGTTACGTTCTCTTTCTCCATGTTTCTTGTGTCAATCTACAAAATCTTTAAACAACGATTTCTATACCCTCTGTTGATGCAAATTGTCCCAGCTGTGTGACTGTATGTGATTTATGGGAAACATTGACACCACAATGATGACTCACGTTAAAGAGACACAAAGGTGACATCAGAGGGTAATAAGACGTTTATATCCCTCCCTAGTGCATAATTCATGTGCTGAAGAGGTCACACATAAAGAATGTTCAACACCACATTTATTTGCATTGTCAAGGCAATACAGCGCTTATGCTTATTTTTTAAGATTTAAGGGAAACAGAGAGGGCATGGTGTTAAAGGCTGCTATGAGATTTAAAGACATTTCTACCTGGAATTATTTATCTTGAGTATAAGAATGGAATTATAAGATGTCCATAAATGGGTCAATATGTTGTGCCACAGAGCTACATTATAAGTAATGTGATGTAGAGATAATGGGATGTAATGTTAGACGAGAACAAGAAGGTGACCGGCGGATCTTAACAGTGCAGTGATGTAGTGCTGTATTAGAAAGAGAATGATTCTCTCCATTAACCCCAATGGTTTCAATATATCTCGAGTCTTTAACATGCTGTGTGGTCTCAAACTTTTAATCGAATAAGTTTGTCTAGTTAAGAGGCCGAGTGTGTACAGAGGGGAAAGCTGCAGCTTATTTTACTGTTGATGCAGAGCTTGTGCCCCTGAGAGTTCACCCGGATTGGGAATTCATTTAAAAAGATTAAATTGTCTGCATGTTTGTGGAGTTGGAGCGTCTTCTTTGTTATGCAGTTGGCACTAATTTGTGATCAAAAGAAAAAAAAAATTAAATGAGTGCATCAGCTATTTGGCTCATTGTCCTTCTATTCATGACTTTAAAAAAACAAATGGAGCATTTGGAATGATTCTCTTGGCATATTTTTTGCAAGAGTAGATGATTTGTGATGGTCTTAAGTCTTTGGTGTAGAGACACTACATTTTGGTATTACAGTACCAGTGTGGAGGTAGATAACAGTTCTGCTGATAGATTGAGCCAGGATGCCTTCAACAGTGTCTATAGTGCTAATACAGGATAGATTTTAGGATAAATAGTCTCAGGGGGACGTCTGCTGCGGCTGCATCAATTCATTTGGTTGAAAATTTCCGAGGATACGTCTCCATTCATCATCTGACAGGCCTAATGAGTTTGTGAAGATAAGAATCGACAAAGCTCCTATCATTGTTAATTCACTTTACTGCCATGGAGCCTGACTCTGTTGTGGATTATGAAAATGTAATCTTGTTAAATGACGAGTGTTACGGTGTGATAACGGCAGTCAAACATTTATGAAGCTGCACAGGAGCCATTATTGTTTGTGTTTCTCTTTTTCATCAGTAAACAAAGACCTATCTAAACATCAATCAAACCCGTTTCCACTACATTAATCTGTTTCTAACCTCAGGTCATTTGCTTTTTTGTTGTTGGACAAATAAATTGCAACTTTCATAGCCTAAAAGAGATAAAAGCCTAGATGTATCTTCTAGTTAGGTGTCTAGTGTCAGGACATACATACAGTTGTCAGCTAATTGTGACATGTCTGTCAACTTTGTCTCCCATAGAGACAAAGGATGGCTCATTGATTCTGGACACACGCCAAGATCACTAGCAGAGGGATTCAAACCTCAGCTGAGGGGCTTGGGAGAGCTGCCACTGTGCTTCAGTTGTAATCCCATGATCTGAGAAAGATGAATGATATCCTGTGCCAGAACAGTAGATGATGACATGTTCAATGCTCAGTTGCATTGTGGGTAATTTGAACACAAGGTTTAAAAAGGATAAAGAATTCATGGAGAAAAAAAGGCAAAATTTCCAGTTCTGCCATATCCATTTTCACATGTGTTTATATATACATATATACATTACCCACAATGCAATTTAGCCACTGAGTGACATCACTGGAGGCAATTTATCAGATTATATCCTTCCTTTTGGAGCCACAAAAGTCTTTACACTGCTTTTTTGTCATATGCAGTAGTCCATCAGCACCTGAAAACACACTTTAATGTGTAAAATTGGTGGAGTTACCCTTTAGATAGTTCATCCTTTATCAAATTTGTAAGTGATGTAATTGTTTCTTTCAAGTTTATCTTATTTTCAGGCATACAGTGCATTTCTTTGTCCTAATGTCTCCTTTCAGGCCACAGGAGGAGGTTTGCGGTTGGGCCGGCAGTGGGTTGTGAGCACTTATGGGGGCTGTTTGTTTACACATTCACCAGCAGTTTGCCATAGATGCGAACAAACCCCTGCTGGCTTGTATTAGCTCTGCTGGAAACCCCTCACTGCCAAGCGGCTAAAGATTTTTGTTGTCGTCTTTGACTGCATTGCAGTAGTAAGTCTGGACGTCTTTACCAGCCCAGGCAGGCAGCGCTGACGTCCTGCTGTCTGTCACTGCTTGGCAACAAGCACATTCGCAGCCCGTCCCTCCAAGGTCACTCTGTTCCTTTCATTAATTGAGTTGTGCTGAGCTGAATTGGATTCCACAGTCAATGACAAGTCGGATTACTTTTTTTTGTCAGCATGCAGAAGCATATTTTTTTTCCTGACACAACACCTTGAAATGATTATTTATTTTATTACAACGTCTGCTTTGCTTTACTCTCTGTCACCCTGTACCCACAGTAGTGATTCATCCTGTATTCAGCTCTTTGCTAAGAAAAAGGACTTTCCGGCATTAGAGACAAAGGTTTTATTGTGATAAAAAGAAGGATTGCATGGTAAGCATGAGCAGTGAAAAGATGACCCAAAGGAGAGGATGAAGCAGGATGTTTGTGATCTCTTGGAAGAGATTTCTTGATATGCAAGTGGCGTTTACTTTCCTCTGACAGCAGACCTCAGGAGATAAAGACGTGACACTGGGCAGCTCTGTGTGACCGTGAATTAGGATGGCACCGATGAAGTCTTCCTCGAGAAATAAAGGCGAATAACTCCAACAGCTTATCATCCTCTCCTTGCTGTACTGCCCGCCATTAGGCTCTTTCGGTGCTTGAGAGTCATGAATAATGTCCCAACACGAAGCTTGTATGGACAGACTTTTCTGAGCCTCTCACGCATTAGGAATGAGATCACTTCCAGTCAGAGGCATTCGACAAAAGATGAGGCACAGTCGGCTCTCGTCCAGCTTCCTCCTTGATTTGGCTCGATTCTGCATTGTCATCCTCCTTTAATTAACCCTTGGTAGCCCACTGCTGACGGCATGTCTGATTGCCTCTCCAAGGGCTGACAGGCCCATCCTGGTGAGGAGGGGAGGGGAGATGAAGAGAGAGGAGGGGGAGCCAGCAGCAGCAGCAGCAGGGGGTGAAAGTGTAAGAGTGAGGTAGTCCTTTCTTTCTTTGTCTCTCGTTCCCTTTTCCTCTCTGGACTCCGAATCATCTCTCAGAGCTTGTACACTAGCTTCTCTGCCAGGTGGGGTTTTGCCTCCTGTGGTAGTAGGCGCGGTAGGGAAACAGACCAAAGACAAGACGACAGGCAGCGTCCATCCACACAAGAGGTGAGTTGACAGCAAAGCTAGGAACTATTCTACACATACAACTTCTGTTGGGAACCTGTAAACAGCTGATTGATGCCACTTTGTGCTGCGTGTTGGAGTTGAGTCAGACTGTTGAGTTTGTTCTCTTTGTGTGCTCCATCAGAGTCAAAGAGAAAGTGAGCCAGCACTGGCAGCAGAAGAGTAAAGTCATGTGTTAGCACTGCTATATAAATATGTGTATACTATAAGTGTGTGGGAGAGAGAGAATGCATTTCAAAGTATTGTGTTGGACAGATAGTTGTCATGGTTCTTGGAAAAGGACATCTTTGTTGTGGCTTTTCTGTTTCCTACCCTGCGCACTTTAGCTTGTGATGTGTCACTATGACTTTGTGATTTATTATGGAACCTGAAGCAATCATTCAGAAAACACAGTAACAACACATTGTTTAAGTTTTCATTTTAGGCCTTTATCTGACTTATCTGACTTATTATTTTTTGTTGTACTCTTTGACCATGTGTTATTTTATGTGTAATAAGTGACAAAGTCATTGTAGACTGCATGAAGGATTAAGGTCTATATAGAAAATTAACACATTTAGGCAGACTTCAGTTTCTACAGTATGAACATCTCAAGCAACCAATGGAAGTACCAATCTCCTAAGTAAACAGATACAGAAATCCTTAAATTAGTGCAATTTCGGTCTCATGCTTATATTTATAAACACCATGAAGGTGCTTGTGCTGACTTTCATAAGACCTTGGCATGAGCTTTAGTTTAAAGGCTATATCTCTGTTGTAAATATTTGTTCATTTAGAAATTCTCAGTCCAGACTTTAAACCTCCAGTTTACTGTCAATCAAGCCGCAGGAAAAGCCTCTCTCTTTATTCTACAAAGACGTTTATTTGTTCACAAACACTTATTGCAGTGTAGACGATCAAAGGATGAGGAAACAGCAGTTCAATCACATGCGTTTTTCTGCTTTAGTTGCTGTCAGATGAGAAGTCTTTTGTTCTCACTGTATTTTCCAATTTGTCTGCAGGATTTCAATGGGTTTTAAAAGACAGGTGTTTTCAGATAGAAGATTAATAAAGTGCTCCTTTAGCTGAAACCAAAAAATTGATTTAAGATTGTCATAATAATGATCCCATGTCGATTAAGCCATTCATAAATCAAAACTGGTCCCAGTGTCTTCAAATGCCATTACGTGTACAGGGTTTTTTTTCTCTGTTTTGTTATTCAAGAGGTCCTCTGAGTTAGTGTTGCATTTTCTCATCTGCAGACATCCCACCTTCATTTCCTTCAACACCATTCCCTCCAAATATTTATCAATCCCCTCATCAAAATCTCATTTATCTCCATGATACAGTGTAATCACCGGTGTTATCCTTTGTTCATGCTGCTAATGACATTTTCTCCTCTGGGCCGCTAAAAGAACAAGACCCAGCGTATTGAATACTGCATGAGATAATGTTTGCATGGTTGAGTGAAGCCACAGCCGTGCATTCATAGCATGGGAGCAGCTAAATGCGGCAACGCAGGAGGCAAAAAATCAAGGCCTTGAAATAGTATCTGCAAAGAAATATAAACATTTGGAAGGTTAGATATCGATTTACATTGTCATTGTCTTTGTCCCACCTGTGACTCATAAGCGCTCCTCAACCTTGTTGGGTTTCATGCCTTGCTAAAGGCACCTCAGCAGCATCCGACAAAGAACAGGAGAGTCATTCATATAGATTTTGCCTGCTGAGATTTTCCCAACGGGCCCAAGGTTTTGAAAAACAGGTCATACCTTTTTATAGCACTAGTTATTATACAGTTCCATACCGCCCCTGCTACACACTGACTGATAAAAGGTTGCACTATGTAGGGCATTACAGTCTAAAGCATCACAGTTGTGTTTGTCCACTGAACAGAACCATCACAAGGGAAATACAGCGTGTTTTCTAAAAGATTCTGAGGGGGAGACGATGACTTGTTTCGCACCATCTGCCCATTTCTGCGCTTATGAAACATGGGAGGGAAGCCAATATCCTCCACAGCAGTCTCCTTGCAAGCATTCTGCTCTGTACATTGTTGCTCATTGTTAATTTAAGATGTTATGACACAAAAGTCCGGCTCACCCTCCCTTGCTGTAGGGTTATTGAGTTCGGCTGTGCCATTTTTAAGGAGAAGTGGTGACGTGAATGTGTGCTGGTCTGGGGGGAGGAGCTCGGTTAGTTCTGTCCTGTCAGTGCAGTCGGAGCTGATCCAGAGAGTCGGCCCGATAAAATATTCAGCCTGTTACAGTCAGCGGGTTCTCAGGAGGGGGAGCGCTGTATTTTTGTTTTCTTTTTGTTTTATCAACCTTTTATCCCAGGAAAATCCACAGAGCAGGGATGCTCTTTTTCAGTAGTCCCCAGCGTCCCATTCATCCAGACAAAACACAGTCGTCTATTACTGTTCACTGAGCAGCTCCACTGGAGCACTGATGGTGCAGTAAGAAAGGTTTTCCCTGCCTTATCTGAAGGGTTTATGGGGAAGTTGATCAATATCGATGACTCCACTACTACCTCACCTTGTCTGAGGGTATCTGGCTTTCAGAAATTGTTTTCTGACTCCTCTAGTGTGAAGTTTCAAGGTGCTCCCTATACTTTGGAAAAGAAAGCTTGTGCTTTTTGAGCTTGTTTCATAACCACTGTCCTCTGTGATCTGACGTCTTATTTGGGCGTTTGTTTTTGTTTGTCTGGGTCTTTAGAATTTAATTTATAGTATATTGTCAAGTCATAAGCATTAAGATTTCAGTCCTGGTTTATTTGCTGATATTTGTTGTTGCTGTGTGTAACAGTTAGTTTGGTTTACTTTATCCCCCAGTTTCTGGGGGCAGCAAACACTCATTGAGAAGTCAGTCAATAATCAGATTTTTTACAGTCATCCAGTGAGCAACCACAGTATGATTTAATGATGCACATAGGCTGAATAGTTTTCCACACAACAGCAAGTCACAGTAAATTAGTAATATATAAAACTGATTCAGTGTTAAAAATTCCCCAAAATGACTGTCTTGTTTTATAGACATATTTTAAACAAACAATTGTGATCAGCACGAACCTGAGCAACAATACACTGCATTTCCTGTAAATGCTTCACAATTAAAGCCACTCCATATTTTGTCATAGGAAACATAGGGTTCACATTAGCGGTACCTGACATCTCCTACATATACAGCTGTAAGAGAGTGAACAGTAAACAGTGAGGCTGATATCAATGAGATTAAAGCAACAGTAATTATTGATTACATGCTGCATTGTTTCCTGTGAATCCCTTGTGCATGTCAAGGCAAAGCAATTTTAAAGCCAGTATGTAGTGGGTATGGCGGACCCCGCCACTAACAATGAAAACTACTACTTTGAGAGATAATCACAACATGCAAAACAATCGAATGGTTATTGCAGAAAATTGCTGACCATAATTTCGTATCAAAAATAGACTTTGATATCATATTTCATTGCCAGCGTCTTAATAAAGGGTAGTGGACTGTGTAAACACCAGGGACAACAGTGTCAAAGTCCAAAGTCTGATATATTGTTTTTTACTACACCAAAACTCAAATACTTGAAGTCCCCAGTAGTGTATCAATGGTGGACATGTATTTTGCCCTCTAGCTCTGTAACTATTGCTACATCATTATCAGAGTCTAAGAAAAAATGTTCATACCTCCACTGAGTGCCCTCATGATAATCTATCCATTGTTTGCATTTCAATTAAGCAAGCTAGTTTTGCTTTTCATCGTCTTCCATTGTACTAAACTATTTTATCAAAGTGATTTTGCTGAAAGACTAACATTTACAGAAGAGAATGCAAAAGCTAAAGGGCATCTTTACTGTGTGATTATGACTCCACGAGCTATTCACTGTGACTCATTATGTTAATGAAGCAAGAATTACCCCAGAATAGTTTTAATCATGTTACCCACAGTTCAGACTAATTCTCCAGAAAGAAGATTTCCAGCACTGCACTAGAGAGACCACCCTCGGAGGAAAGAGCGATATGTTGCTGCCAGGGGAAACTGTGCAAGATTATTCTCAGGTTTAGATAAGAATTGGAAGTCAATGAGCTTCTTCACAGCCATCTGCCTCTACTCGCTCATATTACCACGACTAACCATCCTCTCATTGCTGTTTCGCCATTCTCCTTTTTGTACTAGCCTACCCACGTAAATGAGCAGCACTTCATTTTATCAAGTTCAATTTGTCTCAGTTTGGAGGAAATTAACAGTGATGTGGAAAAAGTGATCCTTATCTCACTTTAAAAGAAGCCTGAATAATATTTGAGATGTGCAATTAGACATGAGGAGCAATCAGCACTCGTAAAAGACCATCTGTGTTTGCGTTCTCCTAAATTTTCTCTCTACATCTCACTCTTTTTCATCTCTTCCATGCTCTCAGAAACAATATTTTTACACCATATAAACAGAGTTATTCTTATAG
This sequence comes from Pagrus major, assembly GCF_040436345.1. NCBI lineage: Eukaryota > Metazoa > Chordata > Actinopteri > Spariformes > Sparidae > Pagrus > Pagrus major. Next base: position 7,166,330 of record NC_133228.1, read on the forward strand.
AGAGGGTTTTCTGTATATCTGCAGGCAGAATCTGTGTTTTCAACTGCAGCTAAATCACTCTGGACTGATTCATTTTGTTGAAAGCATTAAATTTGGCTCCATCTGCCCCTGTTGTCTGTCACGCACTGAAGGCTGGTCTCGGAGGAAGCTGCAGAGTGCACTGCGACTCCCCTGTCACTTCTGAGGAAAGTATAGCTGAGCAGAGGGCTAACTTTAAACCAGATTGTCAAGGTGACCCGGCAGCCCCTGTCATCACTGAAACTTCAAGACACTGCCCAGCATGGACCACACATTTAGCCTCGACACTCAGATATATTCCTCAAACTGTCGTGCTGTAAGATGATGCCCCCCTCAACTCAGAACAGATCCACGGTATCAGCAAAGACAGGCTTAAGTGCAGATGAGAGGAAATGATTAAAGGGAAACAAGCCAGGCATGGTTCAAAGCCATCGATTTCCACAGGCTTTGTTTGTAAAAGCCTTGTGTGAGCAGAAACACACCCACTAAAACACTCAGTTCAACTTCTGTTTGATATCAGAGCTCGAGTCGCAGCGCTCAACAGCAGCCTCTTTTTTATTAAAGGACTGCAGTAAAGGAGTAGATACATGAACAGCAGCGCTCAGACTGACAGCAAGGATGCCATTTATTTTTTGTATGACAAGCTAGACTGTGCCTCAAACATCCATCTCTGAGGCACTTTTCCGATAATGGGCTTGAAATGAAGGAAAATGAAATCTCCGAATGAAAGATTAAGCAAGGATTAGGTTCGATGTTCAGTAACAGAAAGGCCTGTTTCCTGTGCTTGTTTTCTTTTTTTCTTTTTTTCTTTTCTCTTCTTTTTTTTGCTACATGACTGAGGCTGATTTGAACATATTACAAATAGCTAAAACAGTCCATCCTAAAACAAAGCCTGCAGTTTGAGTCAGATTTTGGCTGTGAAGATAAATGCAGCTCATTTTAAATCAGTCATAAGAGCAAATCAATTTTGCTCTGCACCAGTGGACAACTGGGTTTCGAGGTGTCTGCTCTGCACCACATGCATTACAAACCCTTTACAGGTGTCAGGTGAATATTAACTTTTGCATTCAGAATCTAGCAACTGACCTTTACATCTCCACAGAGACTGGTTGTTTCACATTAAGAGGTTTGTACACTCTTAAGACTATTAACACTCCCTTTTAATAAAAGGATACAATACAGCAAATTAATGGCATGCCTGTTTTAAGCATAACAACTCTTATGGTTATTGATTTTTTTCTCAACAAACTTTAGAAAATCAATACTGCCATTATCTTCGGCGGACAGCTCCTGTACACGTCCGCACATCTCCCGCTCGCCCACACTTCCCTCCCATCCTCCTTTGTGAGCCTTTTAGAAAATGACTCATTATTCTCTCATTTCCAGCCTGCCTTCGGGTTTCATCCTTGTCTGCCATGAATTATAGATGGCGAGCCTGAATTGACTTGCTGGAAAAAATTGTAATTAGCTTCTGGAAGTTGTTTCAGATTTTTTATGTCAAAAAATCATTTCAAATGCAGGGCGTCTTAGGGATCCATCAGACTGAAAATTCACATCAAAGTCCTATAGGATCTGCTGGTGAAGGCAATTGTTGGCTGTTTGTATTAAACTCTTTGTAATCCGTCACTGTGATGCCGATCACAGCGTGTGGTCGTATTGACTGTCATTGCTCTCTGTTTTCATTATTCCTTCATGATTTAAATTAAACCCTTAAGGATGTTTGGTCAGATTTGTCATGCAAATTAAGGGTGGAGTCTCACACACACATAGAAATACCCACACTACATAAAAGCAATAACACATACAGATAAGACTTGACATGTTGGCATGGAAACCAATTAGTGAGGACTCTGTGTGTGTCTGTACTGTACATGTGTATGTGAGCTGTCACAGCTGCAGTGCTGGCTCACTGTCATGTCGTGTGTGGGGGTGAGAGAGGAGAGGACAATGAAAGAGAATGAGCGTTAATATATTATTATTGAAGGTGATTTATTGTGTATGATAGCTGAAAATGGGTTTGCAGATTAGAGAAACATGTTGCAGGAGTTTTCAGAGCTATTAATTTTGGTGTAATTAAAAAGCGTGTGTGTGGAGATGATGGCTGTTCGATTCATACGCTCCTCATTTAGGGGGCTCTCGGTGTCTGTCAGCCTTCCACAACAGCTAAATACTGACATGCTAATGAAGATCCCTTTTATTCCTCCACACACTCAGAGTTAATGAGAAGCTTAACGATTAATGAGCCAGTGCCTCTTTTTTCTCCAAAAACAAAAAAACTCAAATACCCACAAGTCAATGGGGCCCTAAAAAGGAGCACAGCTGTTTGAAGAGACAAATTTGGCAATTACAAATGATCTGCAAGTCTGCTAGCCGAGCTAGTGATGGGAGACTGAAAATTATACGTGTGCTTCATTCCAGCTCTTTTTTCTGCAATCCTTTAGTGACATGTTGACTTAAGTTTTAATTAGAGTAAGAAGCTGATGGAGTGCAGGTAGTTTGCATGTTAGTCAAGCACAGAGAACTGCTGTGTAAGGTCAGAAGAATGCTAATACTGCTATATTGCTCCTGTCATTACTACCACTGCTATATTTACTTCTAGAAGGTTTCAAATCAAAAACATACGTGGACCTTAGTGACGTCAATTCTTCCTTCTCCTCTGTTCCTCTCCTCCTATAGTTGGGACGACAGCAGCTCAGTGAGCAGCGGCCTGAGCGACACATTGGACAACATCAGTACTGATGATCTGAACACACCGGCCTACTCTGCTGTCAGCTCATCACGCAAAAGCAAGGGAGCACAGGTAAGCATTAACCATTAGTACCATTCCTCATCACCTGAGGTCTGATGTCACTCAGGGTCAATGAGGACCTTTAGCCACGGTAGCATTGTAGCTTCATGAATAGCAGTATTGGGTTGTCTGTTGGTCAGTCCACCACTTTGGTGCAGACCAAAATACCTCCTCTAGCACCATCATCAGGTCAAAATTTCAACTTCCCTACACTTTGGTTTATAACCAAATACAACCCCTATTCCAGAAAAGCTGGAGCACTATGTAAAAGATAAATAAAAACAGTCCAATCATTTGCAAACCAACTGGGTTTACTGATAAGAATTTTACAGTCCATGTAGTAATATCGTTCATACAATCATGTGTTTCACAGGGTAGTGAACCTTGTCCCATCCTTGCTTGTGAACGACTGAGCCTGTCGGGGATCCCTTCATACCCCATCATGATACTAACCTTTTACCAATGAACCTGCTTACCTGTGAAATGTTCCAAACAGGTGTTTTTGGAGCATTCCATGACTTTCCCACTCATTTGTTGCCCCTGTCCCAACTTGTTGGAACGTGTTGCTGGCATCAAATTTAGAATAAGAATATATATTTACAATGTTATTGTACTGTTTTATTGTAAATTATCGCTTTCTTTTTTTATTTATGCTCTACACAGCGTCCCAACTTTTTGGGGTTGTACCTGCAAAACTACTGACACACTCATCAGCCTCTGCTGTACTTTTTGTTTAGTGCTAATTAGCAGATGTTAGCATGCTAACACACTAAACTAATATGTTTAGCACGGTAAACATCATGCATGCCAAACATCTGCATGTTAGCATTGTTATAGCGAGCATGTTGCCATGCTAGCATTTAGCTCAAAGCACCACTTTGTCTAAGTGCAGCTTCACAGAGCTGCTAGCATGACTGTAGACTGCTGGTCCTGTTGCCTTTACAGCAGCTATTAGGTGGAGTTAAACAGTACCAGTAGAAGGCTAAAGTGACTACCTCTCAAGCAAGAACTTATTTTCAGGCATATTTATCTTGCTTAATGGAGTACTTATTTCTTTTCACACCTTTCACAGTCAAAATGGAGCTTTACAAAGTTGGATGATGATGTCAACAGGGTAATTGGGCTTTTTCAGTTTGGGGCTTGAGAGTCTTGAGTTGTTTTGTTTTTTTTTTTGTTTTTTTAAAGAGACTGCATTAGAAACTAGAAGTGGGCTTATTGGCTGGGAGGGTTTATTGAAATAGTCTATTGTGTAACATAATGGTTGATGTACATACAGTAGATAGTATTTTTGTAGGTTGAGTACTGCTTTAACACAAAACATGAAAGGGAAGGTATACAAAGCATTTACAGATACTGACCACTAAATAGATGGAAACAAATTGAAATGTCAGCTCTGACTAAATTCATTCTTCAAATGAGTTATAAGCATTTTGGTTTAGCATGAAATCAATGCCAGTCTGAGTGTGAGCTCTGACATCACAGCTGAGGGAATTAACTGCAGACTGAAGGCCACCGCTCAGCTCTGCTCACCGGCTTTTTGCTGTATTCTGCCAAGTATCTTTGGCCCCTCATCAAATACTCAACAGACTGCGCTCTTAAGAGACTCTGGTGTTGCTAGGGAGACTGGCCATCTGTTAAGGTAGGGTAGTTATCACTGCTGCTTGTGTGTGTGTGTGTGTGTGTTTGTGTGGGTGTGTTTGTATGCGTCCCAAAAGAGAAGATCTGGACATGGGTGATTCCAAAGATAGCTACAGCTTCACAAACAGACACACACCCTGCTGCTCTGTTTGTTCACGGACTTATATCTCTTTGTGGCTGCTGTGTTTAAATAGTCTTTCTTATAGGATCATACCAAAGATTTTTTAGACTATTATTATAAACTATTTTTTGTGATTGTTTCAGTATGTCAAGAAAATATAAAACCCAAAGACATTTTAATATATGGTACTGTAGTGATGAGCAGGTACTATTCTAAAATGTCCCCCACTGGTGCATTTAAAATCACTCCAACATTCACATTACTGGACTGTCTATTAATATCTTCATGTGCTTTGTTTGACACCTTCCAGTCCCAGAGAGGAGGCAGGTCCAAGCATGCCGAGCAGGAGGTGAGCAGCAGCTGGGCCGGAGCCGAGGACCTGAAGAAGGTTGAGGAGGAGCTGGACGCAAGCATGGACCCCGGCAGCGGCTCCTCCCGCTGGAAGCCTTCCTCATCCTCCTCTTCCTCTCAAGCCCAGGGCCAGTACGAGGAGGCCGGTCAGAAGGCCGCCGCGCTGGCCCAAATGTCCCAGACAGGCTCGTGGAGAAGGGGCATGACAGCCCAGGTGGGCATCACGCCACCCAGGTCCAAGGGAACCTCTGCTGCCCTCAAAACACCAGGTAGGACACGCAACATATATTTTTATGGTAGAAATAAAGTGCACTAGTACACTTAGTGCGAGGATGGGTTTGTTGGGGTCGCCTCAAAAGAGATTTGTCTTTGATACAAGATGCATCAGTGAGAAAAAGGTGACACATTAAATGTTGCAAAAAGGGTGGAAAAGTTCACAAATGTGCAAAAAGCATCTTGGCCCTGATACAGACACAGCTGGCATTGAAACATTAGTCCTTTAATAAAGTTTTTATTGTCTAAATCCATGTGCTTCAGTACACTTGGGACCTTATATCTGAAGTCTGTCTTTAAAAAAGCACTTTTAACATATAGTTTTGCAAGTGAAACAAACTATCTATAGCCACAAGGTACCAAAAGAAGATAAGTGTTTTTCATTGTATAGTAGTTAAATTAAACAGTACGCCATGTAGGACATTAATGAGATCATTTGCACAAGCTGTGTTGTTTTTCTCTGATACAAGTGTGTCAAAACCGATTAGTGATGAAACAAGGTCCAGTTTTCTTTTCAATTAACATGTGAAGCAATAATATTCTTTATGTCCTAATGTACAAACATCTACGTGAAACTGCATTAATTTAAAAAAGGTTAACTTGTGGTCCCTTTGAGTTTAATTTCCTTTCAGATAAGATTCTTTCACGTTTATTTTATCGTATTCCATTAACAACTTTGCACACATTGTTATGTTTTCCTGGAATAACAAGCGTTCAGTCTATTTAAAACTTTATCAAACAGGTCATGCTTCATGAACAATCTTCAATATCTTTTTACTGCCTCAACTGTTAAGGAGTCCAACAACCTAGAAACTTAACTAGAGCATGTAAAATCTTTACAGCATGTCGAAATCTCTTTAGTGAAAATGTATATAATGTGCTTCACTTTTTTTACTCACAGTGTATTGATTTTGGAAGAACAATGTTTTGGAAGTTGGAGTTATGAGTTGCAGCAGATTTACCTGAAAACTGACGATTTGATGATTTTCCTCCCTGATACCTGTGCTTGGCAACTTTACAATTGCTCTTAAATTTTCAGTCCACTCAGCAAGGTTAGCAGCTGTGTTGTAGATAAGTATTGGTTTTTGATGCAGCTGGCTGTTGGCCAAAATGTACACTAATTTCCTACCCTGTGGCACCACAGGTGATAAAAACAAGCACTGAGCCAAGAATCTGCTGAGGCTAATGTTTTTGTATTTGTGCTAATAAGTGTTTATGCAAATTGACAGGCAAAACTGATGATGCTAAGGCCTCGGAGAAGGGCAAGGCACCTTCAAAGAGTTCAGCTGGCATCCAGCGTTCACCCTCAGATGCTGGGAAGAGTAGTGGAGACGAAGGTAAGAAACCTCCCTCTGGCATTGCACGCCCACCTACCACCGGTTCTTTTGGATACAAGAAGATCCCGGGTCCTACTGGTGCCCTAATCACCTCCAGTGGTGCAACACTCACCAGTGGCTCAGCCACCCTCGGCAAGGCACCCAAATCCTCTGCTGCCCTTGGCAAAGGCACTGGCATCGGTGGTGTGCGTAAGACCAGCCTGGATGGCTCGCAGCCTCAGGATGATGGCATTCTACTCAGCTGCAGTGGCTCCAAAGTGACGCTGCAGTACCGCTCTCTACCCAGACCGGCCAAATCCTCCAGTGGGGTACAAGCAGGGCGCAGCGGGCATCGCTCTAGCTCCAGCAGCATCGACTCAAACGTCAGCGGCAAGTCAGCTGGAGGGGCAGCGACACCTGCAGGCGCCAAACGCAGGGACGGGAAAATGGGCTCAGACCGTTCCAGTCCCATCACCATTAACCAGACAGACAAGGAGAAAGTGGGGGTGTCAGACCAGGACTCAGCAGCAGGACTATCCACCTCCCCCAAGTCCAGCCCCACCTCCAGCTCTACAGGCCAATCAGGCCTCAGGCAGCCAGGCTCCAAGTACCCTGACATTGCCTCTCCGACGTTCCGCAGGTCAGACACACAAAAACATGCCTACAGCTTGTGTTCTGTCTTTGTCCCTCACCATGTGTGTTTCTATGTGAATCAAACATTTCATCACATACTTCTTCAGTCCCTCGATTATTAACAATATGGGATGTTTCTTACAGTGCAATAAGCATGCCTTTAGGTGTTCTATGTCTTATTTTATCAAGATTCAGACAAATTCATCGACACATCTATTTCAGAATTAAACAGTGTTTTCACTCATCATGATGAACTGATGTTTGTGCTGCCCAGTGACGTTTCCCTGATGCAGGCTGTTCCCCAGACTCCTGTAACAGATAGGGGCATTTATTGAAGATGTCATCTGTAGTGGTAGAGTCACACCATGGCGAAAAAATACTCTGTCATCTCTATCAATTTTAGATATGTTTGGGTGCACAAAATGAATAAAAGACACTTAATAAATCATATTTCAGCGCCTTCATAGAAAAATTGATTGAGTGAGTTTACTCGGCTGCACAGCCAAGGGGTGCCATTACGTAGATTGTTCCCTTGTGTGTGTGTGATAGCCACTCCAGATGAAACATATCTTTATCCCAAAGATGAAGGTCTGATGGCATTCCATGCAGGTCAGGCAAATCCAGTTTAGCAGTCTTGATCAGAACAGACAGGAGACAGGAGTTTCTCGGCACGCCAATCCCTGACTCATTAGAACCATGCGTACGGCAGGCGTGTCCAAACATCCGTCCCATCCAATCCGTCAAGTCAACCCGTTTCATCTGCATGTCTTCAAGCTTTTCTTTTTTTTACCTCAAGACAGCGTCACCTATATATTTTATGTGGTTGCGATGACAGACTGGGACAGACGCAGTATGAGTAGCAGACTGTCAGAGCATATGTGGGAGGCAAACAGAGTTGAGTGGCCTAACAGATTAGGTTATTTAAAGTCACAGGGTTGAAACGGGCAAAGCTGTGGAAGCAGATGTGTCGATGTAAATTACTGAGAGTTCACAGCTGAAATGAGGTGCAGTTTGCTGCGAGGGATAAATGTGTGCTCAGTCTTTTATCTGTAGTTTACAGTTGGTGTTACAGTAAAGATGCTGGGATGTTTTACTAACTGGTTTTCACTCTACCTCACTGATCCTTGAGTTTCTTGATGCGTGTGACCAATGCAGTAATACAGGTTCATATGTTAGATAACCTCAATGTAATCCACTTTCTCAACCCCAGAGTATACCAAAAGCTTTCATTTTCCAGTATGGATCTTGCAGATGCTCACCACTAGCCCTTTGAGCATTTCTAAATGACTGCACCCACCTCTCTACCCCCAGATTGTTTGGCACCAAAGCCAGCAGCAAGGCCAGCTCTCCGGGCACGCCCGACTCTGGCAAGTGCCCCTCATTACTGGGCAGCCCCCACGGCACGCTGGCGAGGCAGGCCAGTCTGGACTCGCCCTCCTCTGGCACGGGGAGCCTGGGCAGCGCCGGCGGCCTGAGCGGTGGCAGCAGCCCACTGTACGGTAAAACCCCAGACCTGTGCACTGACTCCCCAGCCTCCAGTCCGGCCTCTGGCCTCTCCCTGCCCTCCAACGCTCGGCCCTGGCCTGCCTGTAGCTCTTCAGCTGGCAGCAAGGACACACTGAGCTGCCAAAGCATGACCAGTCTGCACACCAGCTCTGAGTCCATTGATCTGCCGCTGGGCCACCACGGGCCCAAGGTCACACGAACCGGCAGTGTCAAGTCCACCCTGTCTGAGGGGTGAGTAACAGGGAATACGATTGGGCTGAATCGTATTCATTGTTTCATTTGACAACAGAGACAAAAAAGTATATCTCCCTACCCTCAAATGTAGACATACAATGCAAAGGAAGCCTTAATAATAATGAAAAATAAGAAGATTGATAATAAGAAAAAAAAATTCACTCATCCAGCACACAGTTTGTTGGATTTAAGTTTATTTTCTGGTGTGGTCTGAAAATAAGAAATCTAAATTCAGTAGATGCTGTAGTTCAGTTTAGTAAGAACATACATGAAGCCGTCCTTCTGGTAGTTTCCCAATATTATATCAAAACATGTAGCTAATGAGTGTTTCTGGGATCATTATTAATAGCATTTAACACAGTCAAGAAAATATTAATTGTTGGTCCAAAGTCATGCCAGAAAAGTACCACAATAAATTTCAGATCATTTCAGACGCTCACTTCCATGAGAAGACTTTATCAGGATGTTTCCATCGTTTTGTCCCCACACTCTGCATGCAATACATCACAGGACACAGAATAAAGAGGGCACAAGTTTACTTTCCCTTACTAGCTTAGCTGTATGTCTCAAAAATGAAACAATTGATTTAAAAATTGCCTGTGTTTTATATTTGTTGTGTGTTGTATTGTGATGCATTAGTAATGTCTTGTTTTCTCCATTGTGTGTGTCTTTACATATGTGCGTGTGTGTTTGTGTGTGTCAAAAGTTTGTAAAATGTGACAAAAGTCTTTTTCTCATGTATCGTAAAAAACAAGTGTTCTGGTGTTCATCTAATTCACTCATCCTTTGTGTTTTTAACAGCATGCCTCTTGACAGAAATACGCTTCCCAAAAAGGGACTGAGGTACAACACATCTGCAGCCAGATACCATTCTCAACTGTTATTTTATTCACTCACATAGATCACACATGTGCATGAAAATAATCATTCTGATATTATGTGTACTTTGCATGTTGATGGACTTGTGGCATGGTGTGGCGGCATCTATAGCAGTGATTCCCAACCAGGGGTAAATGTACACCAAGAGGTTGAATGAGGCTGTGTGGAAAGATTGTGAAGAAGCTTAACCAATTTGAAAAAACTGAAATTGAAATGTAAATAAAACTAAGCAGTTCTAAAAGTTAGCTGAAATTGATGGATATATCTTTAAAATAGTTAGCAAGCTAGTCATGGATAAATGGTGAAATGACTTAAAAAAATATGGATGAACGGTTAAAAAAGTGGTGGAATAGCAAAGAGTAGGCTAAAACATTAGCTAAAAGAAGGCTAACAGATAGGCTACATTGATTTACAGTATGTAGGTAAAAATTATGGATAAATATTTTTTATCAAAATAGTTAGCTTAAAGTAGTGAAAAAACATTTGAAACAGTTAACTAAAAGGTATCTAGCTCTTGCTCCTATGGGGTTTGAATGCACCTTTTTTTTTATTTAAAAAAATGACAATGACTACAATAAGAAAAACATCTGACAGGACTGTAGATAAACATTTATCAAAAAAGGTTGGGAACCACTGATCTAGATTAGCAAATGTTGTCATTATCTCAGCAGCATTTACAGCGCGTGATCAAATTTCCTGCATAAATTAGTAAATTACGCAGTGAAGAAATAAAAAACAGTTTCATCTGTTCTGTTATATTTTACATGACTGCTGAGATGATCAGAAAGGCATGTGTTGATCTGTTTGTTTGTATGTCTGCTACTTTGTGCATCCTCATCAGATTCTCATCTCATGCACTGTCAGAAATGCAGTAAACACAGCTACCATGACAGAGCAGTTCTTCCTCAGCTCCCAAAAATGGACCAAACCTCCTGATAGCATTTGCTCCGTTAGCCGAGGGGGAGAAGTAGAATGGATACTTTGACTTTAGCTGGGACTAAAGGGACTGAGACAGAAATACCATAACCCATTCATCACAGTGGCACAACCTCTGCAGGGAACAACTTCTCCAGCCAATTATGCAGTAGTGCTGCAGAGGGGTTGGATGGGGCATGCTGGTTTCAAACCATTCTTTCATTTCAGCCACATATGGTGCTTTTTGGGGGCCTAAAAGCATATGATCTTATACCATACTTTATGCCAGCTGGATGTGATGTTCAGTGCGGACTGCAGTGTTTTCTTCTTCTCAACAGTTTTTTTCTGACAACAAATTTTTACGGCCGTCTGTTCACATCTGAAACCAGGCATGATCTTTAGATTTCCTACAAGACTAATAATCGCCCCCTTTAGACAAATAAAGAAACACGCTGGTCCTGCTTAAAGGCAATTTGTAAGCACTAAGTAGGCAGAGTCAAAAACTGACCCTTGGATTTTTCAGTCAGTTCCATTTCAACTCCAAAGAGCAACGAATGCAGCTGTGTCACACCATTCAACACACTCTTAGACACCCAATCCCTGGTGGGGAGAATACGAAGCACATGCATGGGGGACTGGAGCAGGGTCAGATGTGACAAGCGTAGTAATGGGGGCGTTGGAAGGAAGACAGCGCTGAAAAGGGATGAGTGCAAACTCAATTATCATCCTCAGAGGATTAAATATGGCCGATTGTCATGCCTGCGATAAGGGGGCCTTGTGTTGCTGAGCCACTTTAGAGCTGGGGAGAGAAGAGATGAACGGCAGTGTCAGTGTGTTTGGCAGCTTTGAGCCGAAGCAGTGTGTGTATACAAGACTGTATGTGTGTAGATGCATGCATGGGAGCATCTGTGCTATGGCTGCACGTTTTTTACCATTTGCTCACATGCTCTATTATGTAGCTCGGCACTTAATTCATCACCACAGAGCGTTACTACTGGGACCTCCAAATGTGTCTCTTTTTCACCTGAAGCTTACAGTGTCTGTGTGGGTTTCAGGTACCCTCCGTCCTCCCGGCAGACATCTCATGAGGAAGGGAAGGAGTGGTTGAGGTCCCATTCAACAGGGGGGCTTCAGGACACTGGCAGCCAGTCCCCGCTGTCTCCTCCTGGAGCTTCCTGCACCACCACTGGAAAATACCACTACTCCAACCTGTGTAAGTGTATAGTAGGGCTGGCCGAAGTGGGAGTGTTTTTATGTTTTCTGGGAATATTTATTTGTCACTCTTTCATAATATGTACTGCTTGTTTTCTCTTTCTGATCTTGATGATTGATGATGATCTTGATGATTCAGAAGGACACAGTTTTTTGCCTTTTAATGACTTTAAATAGTTTGAACCATGTTTGTAAATTTCTTAATTGAAATCTTTTGTATGTTCCTAAAATGTGTGACAATACTGTATGTGAAATGGGATATAACAGTAGACAAACTCCCTTGGAAACAAACTGTGACATTTATGATTAAATGAACATTTTTTTTCATGTAGTAATTAAACATATATTTAAGTTTGGCACATCTGCAACATTATTCAATGATATCCAGCAGTAAATGGGTTCTTTTTCCTGCATGAATGAGTGATTACTGATGCATTATACACATGCGAAAATGTAGCAGGGGTAAATTATAACTCTGATTTTGGTGTTCTGTTCCTCTGTGCAGTGAGCCCCACTAACATCAGCCAGTATAACCTGCCACCAGGCAGCAGCAGCATGAGCCGCTCCAACAGTATCCCAGCCCAGGACTCCTTTGACCTGTACGGAGAGGGTCACCCACTGGGTGGCAGCGCAACCTCCCTGGAGGATCGACCAAGGGCCATCAGCCGCTCCGGCTCCTTCAGGGACAGTACTGACGAAGGTAGGAAGCACTCTGGGACACACTCTTAAACACACTGAGTGCACTGTGTTCCAAATATGAACTCAGTACTATGGAGCTGTTAATAATAATTTTAGGGCCACATTCACCAAAGCAAAGCCCCATCAGTCATTTTAATACCAGATTTAATGGGCTCGTGCTGTGTTCATACTGTGAGTGACTTGGCTGATGGCTCGCTCTGTTCAGATCTTTTTGTGGCTGATGTAAGAGGCTCTGTGATTGCTTCCATATAGAGGTCAGCTTTTTAACAGGCAAATCATGTTTTTTCACTGCCTCCTCATAACTGTTCACAACTCCCATCGTCTGAAAGAGTAACCATAGCTATAAAGTGCTAATCAGTCAGCTGGGTAAACAAGAATAAATAAGACAGCAATTAAGATGACTTTTTATAACACTTGATAATAACCATCATTAATAAATTGTCAATATCTAGTTGATATATCTTTGGTTAATAGTTATTTCAGTGTTAACAAACAATAAAATGCTTTATGAACCATTTATTAAGCAAATGTTTATTGTAAAGTTGCTATTGATGTTTATAAGCCTTTACAATTGAAAAGATGGAAGATGGTTTGGTCACATAGTCATCTAACCGATGCAGTTTTAACATTCAAGTATTTTTCTAAATCTTTTTTGTTACTCATTACTCTCCATATCTGCTTACAGTCCATGGCTCTTCGTTGTCTCTGGTTTCCAGCACATCTTCACTGTACTCTGCGGTAAGTAGCCAGCTTTCCTTCCTAAAGGACAGTAGAATTAGTGTTACTGTCAGGTGCTGTATATGTAAAACTAGTAAATGATTGTGTAAACACTCCATTAAAGTTCAAATCATTAATTTTATCAATTGACTGTATGTAATGTGAAAGGAGTTGATTGTAGTGATAGATGTATTTTAACAGCTAGCATTTAACAGCTAAAAGACAGATATTTCAGTAAAGAGTTAACTAGAGACCAAAACAGAGCTTAAAGCAAAGTAAAGTATTCGACTTTTATTCACAAGGTGGCCCAAAACACAACTCCAAAAGAATGCTAATGCTGCTTTGTGTCTGCTAAATGTGCAGATATGCAGCTGTTTGATAGCAAGTTTGCCATAACAAGCGTCAATGGTGTGTTTACAACTTGTTTTGCTGTCCCCAAGTGGCCAAAAAAAAAAATCAGTTAATGCCGCTTTAAAGCTGTACTGTCTTATTTTATTTCATTTCACCCAACAGCAGCCTCGAATTCTTAAATGTCTCAACTCATTCTTTTAAAACTCAGTCAGACAGCTCACACGCTACAGTAGGCTAAGAGGAAATTTTGAGGCAGTGAGATTTTGCAACGTGAGGTTCTGTGCTAATTTAAAAGGGCTGCATGCAAAAGAGGACCAATTTTAAGACTTGAATATCCAGATTTTTCAAAGCCTTCAACTCTTCCATGCAGAGAGGCTTTAAATGTCACACACACTCTCTTCCAATATTTTTTGTCTTGTCCCTTCTGTTTCTGATGAGCTAAAAAAATTACTTTCCATCGCTGTATGCTTCTAACTTTGGCAGATAAGACTCTGGACAAGTGTTTGGTTTCTAATAGCACAGGCAGCGCTCCAGTCTTCACGTTCAGTGAGGCAGCAGATTAGTTTGAGAGAGAAAGATCGATTACCACCCACCTCCGCCTGTTTCCAATTGCACTCACAAAGTTGCAGAGTAAAGGGCTGGATGAAGGATGGAGATAGTTTTGTTTACAAAGTTTTCCCTCCGGTCAAATGTATTTGTTTGTTTTGTGGTTATCAAAACCATTTTCTTATTTTATTTTCTATATGATTTTATGCACTTCAATACCAGTGATATTGTCTGTCACTTTAATCTCATTTGATCCAAATTTGGTTTAATTCTCACCGTCTATGCATTGGCCATTTTATCACTTTCCTTCATTTCATTTTGAAAAGATGCTTGAGTGAATATAACACACAGAGCCAATATCTTTTTTAATCCTGTATGCTTCTTCCTTGCAGACAGAGGAGAAGGCACACTCAGAGGTAAGGATGGGTGATTTTCCATCTGTCTGCATGTCTGCTTCTCTTCTCCACCTTTCCTACTGCACATTCATACAATTTGCATCTTGAAGCTGCTCAGTGGAGCTACAGTGCTGCACTGTTGGCCACTGAGCAGCTCTGCTGATGCAGGTGGGGGTTAAGTGCCTTGCTCATACATCTTACCTCAAGGAGTTTTTCATATTTATTTTCAATTAGCTGATTTTATTTCTAAAAAATTCACATCACAACTTCCATGTCACACGCATGTTTTGCTGCCCGTTTGTTGACTCCTGGCTGTGTTTCAGTGTCTGTCTGTCTTTATGTTTGTGTGTCTTTCTGTTGCACTGCACCTACAGTCAGAGAAAATCTGTCTGTGTCAATCAAAGCACAAACAGTGATATTTATTCTGATAAATGTGGCCCATTATGGAGGATCGGTTTGAACAAAAAAGTACATAAATACAACAAAAGTGATAGTGGATAAAATGATTTCAAGTTGTTCAATAAAGCAGTTTAACCCCATGTTGCATTGCTTTTTGTTAGTAGTAAACCTTTGCATTGATTCCATCTTGATAACTACAAAGCCTTACTGTGCTTCATAGCTTATACAATATACTCATTATGAAAACTTACACTATAGTCTACATATGTAATGCATGCCCTGCCCTTTGGCTCTTTTTGTGTTGGGTTCGTTCAACAATCCTATTCAGTTTATCGCTGATTCTTCTTTGATTTCCTGATTTCTGGTTTGAGTTTCTGATTTCTGTTTCTTTTCCTTTTTTCCCTGTCCTTGTTTATCAGTGCTGTAAGCTCAAGCTTGGATCAGACAGTAATGGCAAATATACTGTGGGGTTTGTTGTAACCATGCCAGATGGGTGGAGTTTAGCACTTTGAGACAGCTCACACAGTGCAAACTGAAAATCATGCACTAAAGTCACTGTGGAGTACCACAAGCCAGTTCTTGTTCTTTCTCCTTCAAATCTCATTCATATTTGATGTTTCCTACTTTCAGATCCTCAGACAGGTGACCTACACATGACTCGAATTTGTCTTCATTCACTTGAGACATGTGCCGTTATGTTGGCACAACAGCAACTTGGCTCAACAGTGTTGGCATGGAGGATGAGAAAGAACAATGAAAATAAATTATTAACAGGACTTGATTGGAATCCTCAAAATCTTAATCTCCTAAAATGTCAAAACTGTCAATGAAATGTGTTGGAAAGAGGAGAGAAATATGTCCTTTGTCATATGGATTATCTTCAAAAACAGACATAAATAGAAAAGTTCTGATGTTGACTGCCAGAAATTTGAAACCAAGCATGGAAATATTCAGTGTGAAGGGAACCAAATCCTTTCTTGTGACTGGCCATACTTTATTGCAGTGTGTTGTCCACTTTGGTAAACTGACACATCTGGCACTTAGCTTGTTTTAGAAAGATTATCAGGTATTTGCAGATACTGTTTGACCCAGGACAGCAATACTTACCTCTGGCTTCCCTGCTCAAGTCTAACCATGAGAGAACCAGTGCTGTGGCTTGTGATAACCTCTTTCCCTCCAGCCACATCAGTACATGCTGTTTGATGGAGGCATGCAACATGGTGTTAATGTTTACTCTTCTCTTTTCAATCAAGGGCCAAACAGTCCTAAATTCCACGGTAATCCCCCACACTTTGTGTTCACACCTCACCCCAGTGTCTTTTTACACAGTTGTACTATGTAACCGCAGTTTTTACATCAAAGTTATCTACAGTACAACATGGGAGTTGCAAGTTCAACGTCTCTTTGCATTACAATCATAGTTACGTTCCTTATATATTCCTCCAGGAGCGTTAACTAGACATTTACCTCTGTACTTTCTTCCCTAACCAGCAAATCAGAAAGCTGCGTCGGGAGCTGGACGCCTCTCAGGAGAAGGTGGCGACCCTCACGTCTCAGCTGTCTGCCAATGTGAGTTTGTTTACTTCAAAAGGCACCGTCCAAACAGTCGGCTCATTTGCATTATAACCTGCTGTCAGAGAGCTTTTATGGGAAGCGTTGCCTATCGAAGCTCTGGAAGGAATATAAATCTTTGGGACGCCCACTAAATCCTTTTCTCTGTGTTTGAAGCCACCCTGCGTGTATTTAGGCTCTTACTTGTTTGATTTTGTTGGTGTGTGTGTTTCTGTGTGCTTTTCCTTAGATGGGGTGTTTTCTTGTGCGTGTTTGTGTGTCTACGGTACAGAGAGGATTGTCTCTTTGCTTTTGTCTCAGCCGGTGGGGGTTTCAGCGAGAACAGGAACCTCTCCCAAATTCACCCAAGCAGGGAGAATCAAATAGAGGTAGACGGGCGTAGAAAGGGAACAGGGAGATGAGGATAAGTGAATCTAGACTCAAGTGCGTCATGCGTGGGTGAAACGGAGTAAGATATAGAGACCTCCAACCCCAAGACGGAGCTGTCTTTGTGCTCAGATGCAGATAGATCGACAAGCTCCAGTGTGTGACTCGCCTCATCCCCCCCCTCCAAACCCTCAATGCCAAGCACCTGATCAAGCGTGGAGGCAGACGGGGTCTTTGCTTCGGTCCGACGCTTTGATCACAAAGTTGTGCCGAGCTGAGACTCAAGGATACATTGCAGGAAAACTTGAGGAATAGTAGATGAAGACGTAACTCTGTGTAAAAGTTATGCAGGGACAGTCAGATAACTTTTGCTTTGTTAAGGTCATGTGGATTTACTCGACAGTGAATCTCACACAGAGCTTCGCATTGACAGTATAGTCTCAGTGGGATGATCCTCCATTCAGTACATTAAAGGGGAACTCTAAAGGGGAGTACAGGGGAGTGTAGTTTGCACATACATTCTATGTATATTCTTTTACAGCAATGTACAAATTGAGAATTTTGCTTCTTCACAGTTCAGTATAGTTATATTAAAGTGAAAGCCTGCTGATGCAGCATCATTATGTATAGTGTTTGAGACTAGCAGGATTTTCATCATCATCATCATCCTGCAACGAAATGAGAAAGAGATGATGTAATTCTGCTACAATCTGAAGCAGAAAAAACATTCATGGACCAAGATCAAGTAGTAGGCTGGGTGAGAAGAGCAATTTACGCTTAGCCTTGACTTACTGACTTTTGTAGCGTGTTTTTTTGTGTAGCAAAAGTATTTATAAAGAATTAAAAGACACAATTTCAAAAGACTGCTAACAGGGTCACTGAGCATCAAAACAGCAGTGGAGAAGGCTACCATTTTCATGCCTCACTGTGCCAAGCCATATGCAAACACTTGAACAGCAGAAATCCATATGTGCTTGTAGCTCCTACTCATGGGAGCTGTAAAGCACATATGGGAGGTGGGTAGACAGTGAGTAGGTAGTGTGGAGGCTGGTGGGAAAAAAAACTACTGGAGCTGCATCACACTGTATCTACATGATAGCATGGTGGGCTGCTTGTGCTATAAGCTCATCTCATCCCCACCTACAGTCCGAAACGAGACACCCACTGTGATGTTGATTAATCATTTATGTACCAGAACACATGTACAGAAACCTACACATAGATATTTGGCTAAACAATACAAGTGAGCCTAAACATGCATGCACAAAACAGAGACTCTCATAGCACACATACTGTCATTGACAATGCTCTGTCTTTTTCACTCACACTGAGGTTGTGATGTGCAAGGATACGTTTCAGATTGTCACCACAGAGAAAAAAACTGGTATTTTCAAAATGTCAGCTTCTCAGGAAGAAGACAGTATCTTTCTTCCCCAATGTGATATTATGTAACAATAACTTCTTTGCCATTTAGTCTGTAATATGCTTATGTAAAGGTGTGTTAGCTAAAAGGTCGTTTCAATTGGGTTGTGACTTCAACTTGCATTACATATTTGACCTTATCTTGTGAATTTAGAAAAAGCATCAAGCATCCAAATGCCAAAATGTTCTCAACCTGCAGATCAAAACTGAAGTCAAGTCATATTTTAAGGGCACAGAGGGAGGATCAGTATGTGATTTGAGTGATTTGATGAGGGAAGATGGCAACTCCATTGTTAGCAAAATGCCCAAATTGTATAACCTGCCATCTCCCTCTCCATCCCCTCATAGCATAGAGAGGGGTGGGCTTACTTTACCTGGTTACTTAAGGATTACTTACAGCTTTTGATCTGATTATCTGTTTGTAATTTAATTTGGATCTTGATTAGAGTGTGCAGGTGTGTCAATACCCTCAGCATGCTCTCATAGAAACTGACTCACATTACAAACATATTTGCTGTCGCGCTGTCATATCGAATTAATTACGCTCCACAGACGTCATTTTGATTAACTGCGTGTTTGCTTTTGGTTTTGTTCGATCAAAATGGAGCGGAATTAGTAAAACCAACATCCTGTCAGAGGGATTAGAAGAAGAACTGATGCCCAGTTGGTGGGAGTATTGTACGACTCAGTATTTTTTCTTCCCCCAGTCTATGTAGGGGGATACAGCCTGGTCTGACATTAAATTGGGTTTAAAAGTTCAGACAGGCACCCCTCCTCCCCTCTCAATCTCCTTCCTCTTTCTGCTCACCCTTCACTGTGTCACCCTGACCTTGTCAGCTCTCCCTTTCTGCTCAGCCGGCCCTACCCTCCCTGTCTTCTTATTCTACTCCTCCTCCCTCATTTTGGCTGTATCCCTCATTATCCTTCTTTTGTCCCCTCCCCTTCTTGCTGTAGTGTTTAAATAATGTAGCCCAGCAGTAGGTGCTGGCTTAGACCACTGTAGTCGTGACTGTGTCATCCGTCTTGCACCAACACATAATCCACTTGAGATGTCATCCGCATCTTTAGCGGTGCCGCCTGGCAGCACCAACACCGACAACTTCTGCTCCAGTTCACTGGTTTGGCCCACCGTCAACCTCTACCCCAGCGCCCAGGATCAGGATGATGGTCAGAAAAACTGGGGTTCAGGGGCTAAGTGTGGCCGCCTGGGCCGGGCCCCAGGAGCAGGACAGATGGGTCAGCCGTGGGACGCGTTCGAGTCTGGTCAGCGTCTCCTACAGGGCGGACAGGTGGGCAGGGAGTGTTGAGCTGGAGCTCACAGGTGGAGTTGGAAAGAGATGTGGAGCTGGAGAGATGAGTTGGAACAGTTGGCATTTCTAAAGGTCAAGACCTTTGCTGATTCAGCCAGGGACACAGAGTGGAAGAGGCAGTACAGGGTGCTACTGTGTGTTTCTGTGTTTCTAGATTTACGAGGTCCTTAAGTCCTCAAAATGTAGAAAAATAAGTAATTTTCTCATTTTGATGCTTTTGGGCTGGGTTGCAGATTTAAGAACAGATGCTGTTAATTTAAGTACATCAAAGTTCTCACAAGTTTAACGATGCAAATTTGTATGTGTGTGTGTTTGTGTTGAGCAGAGATTGTCTGATCTGTCTGGGCACGCTGCCCACCTCTGTGTGACACACCAGGCCTGACAGGTGTCTCAGGGTCTCTAGCTAAGGAGGGAGGATGAGCTGGCAGTATACACACACACACGCACACAGGCATGCACAGATTTTACAGATTTGCACAAGGAAACACAACCATGAACATAAGGCTTCAGCAGACATCCAGACATAAACATATATTCAAAAAACACATGCACTAACAAATCCAGATACACATCCAGACACACGTACAGCAGATGGCGGAACTTCGCCAAACATTTGCCATCCTTCAGCATGTCGCCTCTGCATCTTCAGGTGACAGAGGAAGTCAAGGAGGGAAGACCTGTGTGATCTGTGTGTCTCCACATCTTTCTCTCAGCGCGGAGTCTTTTTTTGATAAAACAAAAGTGAATGTATGATGGTTAATTCACAGCGAAGATGCAACAGCGAAGTCATATAAGATGCTTCTAACAAGTTCCCTGTTCCAATAAACCGTTCTGAACATGCTTGATGTGAACTTGTCCTTGAAATCTGAGAGTGACTGAAGCTGAAGACTGTCTTTGTGTCTCTGTGCAGGCTCACCTGGTGGCAGCCTTCGAGAAGAGCCTGAGTAACATGACCTGCCGCCTGCAGAGCCTCACCATGACTGCGGAACAAAAGGTACAAGAGCTTAGTCCTGAATGCTGAAATGCACTGCATATGAACTCCATGGTGAAGGGATTACAGGGAGGAGAAATGATTAGAAACAGGCAACCATTTGACACTAG
The DNA here is from genome assembly GCF_040436345.1 of Pagrus major. NCBI lineage: Eukaryota > Metazoa > Chordata > Actinopteri > Spariformes > Sparidae > Pagrus > Pagrus major. The sequence goes on from NC_133228.1 coordinate 7,187,092, forward strand.
AATAGTGCAGCTGAATGTAACAATGTCGAGGTCGGTGGTTCTGGATTAATGGATATTTTTATCTTTAAGGTTCAGTTCCTGACTCATGTGAAAGGTTTCCTACTGACATTTCCATTTTCACACACGTTTTTTCTGATTAACGTTTTAGTTGTTGCCCCGAATATTTCTCTAACTTTACTCCCAACTTTAACCAAAGTTGTTTGACGTGCTTAAACTACCAATCTTTTTGCTTTACAGGCAGGTAAAAGTGTCCAGATCTACACGAGCATGCAATGGTTCAGCATATACCATGAACCTAAGGCCCAAAAACCAAATTAAAGCCACTGTATTCCCTGAGAATTCTTCCACATTTGTCTCCTCCGGGGTCTATTTTTCTATATTTTCTTACAAGTCGACCTTTGACTGACAGGAGGTTTCAGAAGAGCACATAGCAGCAGTAATATGTTCAAAGATATATCCCTACCCCAAATTATGAATGCTTCCCTCTGTTCACACATCCACACACACACAGAATGCTGACAAGCCTTGGCAGCTTCTTAATCCTCTATAAATTAAAGCAGACTGGGATCTGGTGGGATGTCTTTGTTAAACAACTTTTAATTAAAGAAGAAACCCTATCTGCAGCCCTCAGTGGGTTTTCGGGCAAGGCAGAATAGGAGACTCCCTCTATCTGATCGTGTTGGTTCAACAGAGTAGAGCTTTTTTCATTCTGAGCAGGTGGTGCCGGGGTTGGGGCAAATCCTCCGGGAGACTCCCATCTTCTTCAAAATAACCCACCCTTCATTTTGGCTCTCATTCCCTCCCACTGATTGCACTCTAATTGCCAAATTTAAGAATTTGTTTCCAGTGACGCTGCTCTTCTGTTGATTCCACACATTTGGCCAAAAGAAGAGCAGTTTTTGGTGCATCATCCTCAGTTTAAAAACTCACTCTCTCTTTCCAGGAGTCTGAATTGGTTGAGCTGAGGGAGACGATAGAAACGCTGAAGACCCAGAACACCGATGCCCAGACTGCCATCCAGGTGGCGCTCAATGGCCCGGACCACTTACACAAAGGTACTAAGGAACCAGCAGGGGGTGTTGGGCCAAACTCAAATGATCTGATGTTCTGAGGCGGCCTTAAATGCCTTTCTGTTCCATGAGTTGATGCATTTTTAGCTTGATTGGTCCCCGGGGGAATTGGCCCCTCATACTTTTGCTGCATAGGTCAGTTTTAGAGAGCCTTGATTAGCCATGGAAACAACCTGAATCAGATGTGTAATCAATTTTGTGATATGATCTTTTCAAGTATTCAGCCTCCTCATAGCTGCTTATTCAAGCTGAGCTCACACCACATAGCAGTAACATAACACTTAAGTATTCACTCTTAAAACTTACAAGAAAAAGCCAATCAGTGTATTTACATTGAGGGATTATGTCTTCATATAGTTGTTTTAACACACAATTCACAGGAAACTATGCCCACATGTAAGATAGATAAATGTATAGATAGCTAGATTTTTGTATTTCATTATATTTTATTGATCTCAAACTGGGAAATTCTTGTGTCACAGCAGCCGGATATACACATTAGATATGCATATCAACACTAGCAGAGAGATGGAAAAACTATAGCTTGATGCAGAATTTAAGAATAAAACCCTAGCATGCTTTATAAATGAGATGTATATCTATAGAATATCTGTAGAATACACAATATAGTAAGATATAACCAAGTGTAATTTAATCAGTCAGATATCAGTCTCACTATTCACTCTCCTACAGCTGTACTGGAGCTGTATGAAGTAACTGCTAATGCTAACCCAACGTTTCTTACTGCTACTTATTTACATTAAGTTTTATTTGTAAAACACAGGCTTTTATTTTGAAGTAGCCACAGGAAATGCACCACATTTATTTCACTGACATTAGTGATCATTCATTAAAAATATGTGTGGAAAACTACTCACCATTAAAAGAAAGTGAGACTGTTAGGCTGTGCTGTATTTCTAACTCAACAAGTGTTTGCTTTAATATTTGACACCACCAAAACATTTTGGTATAGCCATCAACCCTGTAGGTCTTTCTCGTCTTTTCGGTGCTTTAAGGAAGATCTTGTCTGTCAATTCTAGACCTGCGGATCAGACGGCAACACTCGTCAGAAAGTATGTCCAGTATCAACAGCGCAGCCAGTCACTCCAGCATGGGCAGTCTGGGCAAGGACGCTGAAGACAAAAAGAAGAAGAAGAAGAGCTGGGTGAGTGGAGAAACTTAAGAAACTGCCAGCATTGTAAGAGGAACACTGCAAAGAAAGATTGGAACAGATATACAACTGTTCTTCTGCACAAAATGCCAGAAAATCTAAAAAGCAATCTGCCGGTCCCTCCCACGATTATGCAACTCAGGTTTCTTCATCTCAGACCTATCCATTTGGTTGCAGCAGACATCACGAGCCTTACATTTTTACATTTAGTTTTCTAGTCATTGTTTAGGAGGTGGATTTGGTGGTGAAAGCCTCCTAATTCAAAAACATATGAATTATTCAGTAGCAGTAAAGCTAGTTTGAATATACTGTATATGCCTGTATTTAGAGATTAAATGTCTTCTTGACATAGATAAAGGCATTTCCATGGATTAATGAAATAAAGCTTATTGTACTGTTGCACCCACTGAAAGAGCTTCAAAAGCAGCTAAATGCCTCAAAAGTAAAGGTAGAATGTGTTGGATATTCTAACTCGCCCTAGCTTTTGGAACCACAATACTTTTTTAATACAGTTTTAATGCTTTGATTTGTATTTCCATTCTTCTTTCTTCTTTCATCCTTTGTGAAATTGGTGTTAATGTGGGTGTTTATGTAACTGTGTGCAATTGGTCCAGTTTCAAACCAGTACTTACTTTCTTACTGTAAGTGTTGTTTGTGTCTGAAGTTGGAGGCAGAGCATGTTGGGACTCCCATAGGTCATCTGCAAAATCCCTAAAACCCCCAATCATGTCTTGCTCAACACCATCAAACCCCTGTTGCTTGGTTACAGTGCTGAGAAGGTGTAAGCTGAGTGGCTGAGGTACCATCCAGCCGACAGTGCTACCAGAGGGTCAACCACCCTGCAATTATAGCTTGAGACACACTTCAGATTCGTACACAACAGCATGTAAATTACCTTGGAAAGAAGCAAAGTGGCCACTAACATCATGGATGCTGAAGTTCAGCTTGAAACCAGAGCAACAGCTGCCCAGAGGTTAGAGAAGTGCTGGTTGAATCTCTGTTTCAAGTGGAAAAGTCTGGACAGAAGAGAAACACTCTCACTTGAAAGTACTTAATCCCTCTGTTACTCAACTGGACATGGCCAAGTTTGAAAGTGTAAGATACATCTTTATTTTCCAAAATATTTCACAGAGTTCATTTTCAACTTCTGTTTCCTTTTGGGAAAACTTGGTTTCTTTGATGGCTAAAGTGTCCAAGATGTACTTGCACCTGATTCAGGGATGCAGTCGAGCCTTGTACATTTGCTTTATGCAATGCCAATCTCCTATTTCCATTTCTACCAGGCACTGTGTTCACAAATACCCACAAATCAGAGCAACAAAGCCAAATTATCTAAAAATGCAATACACAACCACAGAGCTCAGTCTCTTCTCTCTGATTTCACTGTTCTCTGCTTCACCATGCAATAGCAGCTCAGTGTCCCTGGCTGGAGAGCTGTTATTTGCTGCAGCCCCCTGAGTCAGACAGATGACATATTAGAAGTTCCGTCCCCGCCAAAGAGCTCAGAGCCAGAGCCAGTTTTCAGTCTCTGCTGCAATGCAAAACTCCTGCCCTTGAAATGCATGCTAACAGCTAAAAAGTTCACCACTGAGAGTGACACCCTAGCCTGCTATGTTAAGTGAGACCCCCAAAAAATTCAAGTCAGGCTCATGAATACAAATCAATTCCTTATTTAAGCAGTAATTAATTATTCATTTGCATAAATTGTGCCTCGATGCATGCATGGATGGAGACGCGGATAGAGTTGAGCTGAGGTTACTGGGGAGTAAGTGAAGAGTGAGCAGAAAAGCAGCAGATCATGCTAACAGAGCGGCACCAGAAGGATGAAATAATGATTAGTGTCAATAAGGCTGGGACTTTGTGCCGGCAAGCATCTGACCTGCTGAAGTAGCTTTAAAGGATCAATTTGTAAGATATGGCCAGAATTTTAATTTAAAACATTTAGTAATGAACTAACATTAGTTGTAAAGAAACAACGGTGTTGATGCTATGTCAAAAATTGTGAGGACTTTCCATTGATGGCTCAACATGTAACACTAACATTACATGAGTGGTCGTGTATGTGGGCCAATCTGTAAGAAGGATTTATGTTGTAAAATCCATCCTTTCCCAGAATGCACTGGGCGGTGAAACTGTTTGAATTTATTTACTTGAACTTGAATCGTGTTTGTGTGTTCTGTTTAGCATGAGGAGGGCCCAGTTGAATTTATCCAACATCTTGTACTACATACTTTTTACTGTCTATGCTTGTTTGGTGCTGTAAACTGTAGGTCTTGCAAACAAGATGCACTTTAAAACAATATTATATATTTTTTTGCCAAACTCAAACTGTAATTCAGTTACATGAAGTAACAACCAAACTGGCTTTGTTTTGCAAAAAAACTACAATTCTGAATTCACATATGACAGAAAGTGTCATTGTAGGAAATATTAATCAATATGTAATGAGCAAAAGGGAAAAACTACTTTTACAGGATTTATACTGAAATCTCATGGACTCTTTCTCAACGTTTCTTGCCTTTCATAACAGCTACCATGTATAATTGATTAGTGCAGCATGTCCCCTAACTTTTAAAAACTTGTAATGTGTCTCCCTGTCATGCCATTAAGCATTTAGGAAAAGCAGTCATTAGGTGACAATAAATATACAGTATATTGTAAACGTAATCATAATAGCAATCTTTGTTATCCCTATCTGCGCAAAGACAATAACTGTGTCAGACACATTTGCAGCTTTTAGCTTCAATCACTCATCAAGAGCAGGAGTGTGTGTTTGTGTGGCTTAACGCTGGGTGTGTTCTGCGTCTTCAGGTGGCTGATTCCATCCCGGCTCAGGTCAGTGGCTCCCAGAGTGTCTTCTGTATGTGTGCTGTGGTTGTCCCCCATCCTCCCTCCCTGCGCTCCCTTATTCTTTCCTCTTTCTTCCCCCTCTCAGAGCAACCTCTTCTATTCCTTTTCTGGAAACGTCGGCATGGATAGGGCAACCCTCCCCTCCCCTGCCCCCTTGTTCCTTTCTCCTCCCTCCCCTCCTCCCTTGTTCATTTTGATTGCCTGTTCAGCCTTATTTTTAGGGTCATTTAAAAGCCTCATCACCTCTTCTCGCTTTCATTTCCATCTCTACTTACGGCCTTGCTTTTTGCCTCCCTCTCTACCCTAAACCAGACAGTGACCATTGCTTGGAAACAGCACGGCGTGACTTCCTGATCTGGCAGGATGTGATGTCACCAGAGCTGACGTGTTGTGACTGTAGAGATCGGTGGGTGGCGATATTGACGTCTTTGGCCTTGTGTGTTTTTGTGTTATCTGTTCTACAGTTACGCAGCTCCTTCAAGCAGGCGTTCAGCAAGAAGAAAACCAAATCCCAGTCGGCCCATGACGAGATGGAGGAGATGACCGACTCGCTGCCATCCTCGCCCAAGCTGCAGCACGACAACAGGCAAGGCAGCATCGCCACGCTGCGCTCTTCGCCCTCCACCACAGAGTGAGTTGTTACACGTGCATCCACTCTTTCATTCACATATACACAGGTAATTCTCTCCCCTTGTACATACTTGCATCAAACTGAAAAACATGTACAGTAAGTTGTTTTGTTCCTTCTTCTTCTTTAAGTCTAAATTTTCATCACTGTTATGTTTTTCTTTCGTTCAAAAATGATCCTTTAATCCTCACCTCACTGTTCTTTAATCTCTTCTCCCGACCTCTCTTCATCCTTTTCTTTAACGTCTCCCCACCTGCTTTAGCAAGTGCGTTTGCGATAGCAAGTCCTCCCCCATTTGGACGCCAAAGAAAAAGCAAAACGGTCACATGGTCTACAAGCACAGATCTCGGTAACAGGCACTGTATGGCATGCTCCCAGGGAGTGTGTGTGCAGTGGGGTGTGTTGGTGTGACTTTCTTCTGCATCTTAATGCCATAATTAGCTCAGCATGTCGGAGGTTGGTTCACTAACTGGACCATGCCCTCTGAAGTGAAGTAGCAGTAGGTTGATTAAAGGATGAAAAAAATAAAAAGTAGTGATTTTCTGACTCATACCAGGAAGTATTGGCTCTGTGTCACTGCCAAAGGGACAACATGTGGCCATTTTGCCAACAAGCATGCACGTACTGTACACATCTGCTGAGCCATGTGGCAGCTGGTGAGATCTTTTTTAAGATGGCATTACTCAGGGGCATGTGGACATGAATGTCACACAGTGAACTTCATGAGTGTGACAGATTCTTGTGCAAAATAGCAAAGCATCTAACTGTAGTTGTTGTAATCTCTGCCTGTTAAGTATGAAAATAACAAAATCACAACAATGGGACTGCTCCCCCAGCACCTTCTGTATATCTCATGCTGAAAGAGGTCTTCAATATAACTGCAACTTTTATACTATGGCTGTTCATTGTGCGAGCAAAGCATTGTGGGATTTGATCATCAGATTGCTCGGCTGGAAAAATTAATGAAAATCTGAAAATGGGAAGGATTCGCTGTCCCAAATGTCCCAGTTCCTCATTCACTTCCATGTCGTACCTGCCTCTGCAGTTCACATCACTGACTCCAGCTTCCCTCTTAACTTCAGCTCTGTTTCCTTTAAGTGTGTGTTATTTCTCTCTAGTGCGTGTTTGTGTGAGTGTTTGGCATAACCCTCGAGGTGACCCCCTCCTCCTCCCTGTGTGTAATCCCGGTTGCAGGCTGTGCGAATGCACCGAAGCTGAGGCTGAAATCGTCCTCCAGCTGAAGAACGAGCTGAGGGAGAAGGAGCTCAAGTTGACAGACATCCGCCTGGAGGCGCTTAGCTCCGCCCACCACCTGGACCAGATCCGAGAGGCCATGAACCGCATGCAGGTGAGATCACACTCTGCGGCTAAACGCAGGCCAAGTTTGTGCTGACTGACCAGAGGGCATCTATTTATGTTTGACACAGGTCAAAGCAGAGAAAAAATTGCTGAATTGCCTATTTGTCAGGAGATCATGGTGGTGAAGAACTCACATTGAAATATCAAATTCAAATCGTCTTTAGTTCTGTTTGCCAAGCATGAATTATGTCTTTGCCATCAGTCATGTTTACCCTTCTTTTATCTCATAGAGAGATAAGTACATTTGGTTGTGATTCAGACTGTCACTGTGTCTGTCCAATTTATTTGGGCTGAGGTGCTGTGTTTCTCCCTAAAGGCACTGGAGCATGACAGCTACCAGTTAGGAAGTTAACAATGCATTTAGTGGATGGCTGACAGGGCACCAGCGGGGCACCAGGAGGGCTGAAGGCAAACTAGCTGATTGCACATACACATACAGTATAAACACACACAAACACACACACTAACACAGAGTCATTTATACGTACTTCATTTTTTCACCTAACTGTTGCCAGTAGTTCATGATAATGTTATAGCCCTTCATTCTCTCCAGGTGGTCAAGAAAACCTGACAGCCCCTTTTCAACCCATAAGTTGGAAAACTAAAAACTAATATTCCCAGTCACCTCTAAACCCAGCAAAGATAGTTCAGTACAATGACAGTGAGGAAATAAGTTTGTTTTATAGTATCAACATAATAGATATTATGGGGGGAAAAAAACTGCTTAGCTTATCTTAGCTTAACTCAGCTTAGCTTTGTGTAAAGTCAGCGAGACATGCTTTATCAGTAGGTAACAAAATCCTCCTGTCAGCACCTCTAATGCTCACCAATAAACATGTTATAGCTTTGTTTAAACTGTACAAGAATCTGTTGTGAAATGACAACAACAACATTTTCACTTCCCTCCTCCTTATTTTTTCAGCCTGCTCTGAATGAGGTCTAGATTAGGGGAGGTTATTTAAGAGGATGTGAGTTTCTGTATTGTTTGTCTCTGATAAAGACGTACCTGGTGTCGAAACGTTACCTTCAATAACGTTTTTTGCCTAAATCCATGTGCTCCTAGTATACTTCGGACCTCATTTCTGAAGTCTTACCTGACATAATTTCACTGTTTGTTTGCTGGACTGTTTCTTGGTTTGGACCAGTAACGGTCGAGAAATTTTCCACCATGTAACGTCACCTCAGTTTTTGTATGGGTTAAACATAAAATAATTATTGTATTAATTAGTTTGCTTAGTTAAAGAGTGAGGAGGTGTATTTTTTCCCTTTGCACAGAACCAGGCTAGCTATTTCCCCCTCTTTTCTGTTTTTATGCTAAGCTAAGCAAACTGGCTGCTGCTTCCAGCAACAAATGTACCTTTCAAATTTCATTGTGGTTTCAACCTTCTCATCTAATTGTCAGCAAGAAATTTAATAAGTATTTCCCAAAATATCATTTATTCCTTAAAGGTCCAGTGCAAAGGATTTAGTGGCATCAAGCAGTGAGGTTGCAGGTTGCGACCAACTGAACACCCTTCGTCCCACCCTCCTTTAGCGCCAAAAACAGGAAAGGCCCTCTTTAGAGCCAGTGTTAGGTTTGTCCATTCTCTACTTAGTCTCAGCTGATAATACACAAATTAAAACATAATCATGAAAATTATATTTCATTTCTGCCTATAAAATCCTGTACACTGGACCTTATAATGGGAGAATATAGGACACTGTGACTTGCCAGATGGCTTTCTGATTATCACAAAGCACACTGAGCTGTATCACCTCCAAAAGTAGCAACTAATAAATGATTTTCAGTGTCTCTTTCTTAAAGTCAAGGTGAACACGCTTCAGGAAGGTGGAATGAAATTGTTTAATTGCCCATGAGGCCGAATAGGAAGATAGGAAATAAAGTTTTCTCTCTTCAAATACACATATTAGATTTATTCATATAATTCCTATTCATGTATTGCAATGAGATGCCACCCATCAGTTCAAAGAATAATGTTCAGAGGTGCTGTGTCATTTCCTATTCTTAAAAGAGGTACATGTTCAAAGAACATCACCATAAATGTCTCCGTTGAGTGGATCTTTGTAGATTTGGATTGCCTTGTCTGCCGAAGCCTATAGTCTCCGTTCAGATCTGGGGATCATGTTAGGCTCCTTATCCGAGACTTACCCTTCAGTACAAAGAGAGCCTTGAAGATAAAAATGCCGCTTACAGCGCATAATTCCAATAACACTCATTCAGAATAACAACAGTGGCCAGCGTAAATGCAGGAAAATGACCGTCAGACTATTACTAAGTCTTTTTTCATTCTTTTGTCATTATACAGAACGAGATTGAGGCTCTGAAAGCGGAGAACGATCGTCTCAAGTCCAGCGGTAACGCCACACCAACAGCCACACCCATCAAGACGGCCCGGCCGCCCTCCGAGACCTCCAGCACGTCCTCTTCCTCCTCGCGTCAGTCTTTGGGGCTGTCGCTCAATAACCTCAACATCACAGACACCATCATGTCAGGTCAGTTCACTGTCAGCTCTGGTGTCTGCAGCAGCACATTGATCTGAAGTGTCTGTGTAGCAGTAAGTGTGGGAGTGGTGGAAGTGAGTGAAATAGACATAGTGCCTTGAGAAACTAAAAATAATACATCCCTGAATGCTTTTACCAGCCAATCAGGACTGAGCGTTCAACAAAATACCCCAGAAATATTTTCTTGTTTTGGGACAAGTTTTTTTTTCTTTCAAAGCTGTTGGCAGGTGCATTCAGCTAATAAGAATTAAACCTCCGAGTATGGCATTGTAAGTGGCATGTTCTTATGTCTCGTTAAGCTGTAGGACGTACTTTATGGTCTGCAGCAACTCTCAAGGCAGAAGTTTTTTCTGTGGCATCAAGTTGGATTAGCTCTCTCTATACTTGCCTCAATAAATGTGAGAGAATTGTGTTTGCCGAGAGAAATGATCCGGAGGAGCCGCATGAAATTATGAAATAGCTGCTCTCTCTACAGCGAAGGCTCACAACACAGCAGGAGCCTGTTACACACACACACACACGCACATACATACACACACTTGAACACGCTGGAAATCTCTCCAGGCCTGCTCCGTTTGAGAAGTCAAAGAGTTCCATCCCTCTCACTTGTCCTGTAATTAACATAGAAGGCACAACTCTCTCCGAGGACTCGGGCCCTCATTAATTGATGGAGGGATGAGCCGAGAGCAGTGACGCGTGGGAAGACGAGTGGGCCAACGGGCCGTTATCACCCCAACACAGAGCCCACAGCTAAGGGAAGCCAGCCGAATACAAAGTACCCCCTACCCTCTCCAAAATGGAGTCTGGGAAAAAAGAGAATGAAGAGAGACTTATGGTGGGAGTTATCAAAGGTTAAAGGTGACAGGAAGCTGACATATAAGTCAAACACACAGCTGCAGATGGACTGGAGTGAGCTCTATTTGCTGCAGTTTTGTGAAGCTTGTTGTTAAGTAGTTGCTCATAGTTTAAGCTGCTATAATCATTATTTGTGGATGGATCATATATTTTACTTGCATATGAAAAGTTTGACTCATTGTAACAAACCCACAGAGAATTTTCACCTGACACTGCAGTTGCCCTCATCTCCGGAGAGTTGTAGCATCTTTCAACTCATTGTTTTGGTTTTCCAGTCAGCAACATTACTATTTTAGCACACTCTCACCATAGTGCTGTTTTTTGCAGAAAGAAGCAGCTGTTTTCAGACAAAAAGTTTAAAAACCCACTGTTTGGTCCGCACTTAATGATACACACGCTGACAAAGTGGCTAGCTAGTGAACATGGTGCATTTAACAGCTAAAGAGCTACTTATTTTCCTCAAGACCTGGTGGAGACCAAAAATTGATCAAAAAGTGAGTGAACAGTGGGCTTCCAGGTGGCCAAAATGATGATGTGATGTGACGTTGAGGAAAAATGTTAAAGGTTGCTGATAAACTATCAATTGCAGTTTGGTCATAAAGGGTAGGGATCAGAAACTCAACAAGCTATTGCTGCTGATATTTGTCGCTTTGAAAGAGATGATCAAGTTGTGATGTTTGTGAACTGATGAAAACAACTCTGTTGTGAGTCTGCCTTCAGTTCTGTTGCTGTTGGTGGAGAATGGCACAAATATCAAATGTTGCAGGTGTTTGATTTATGCTTAGTGGTTCAAATATACTGTGTAGTCACATACTGCTGAAAGGTGTTATAAGTGTCAGTTTCAAGGGAATGAAAAACATGTATTTCTTCAGAGAGCTGTCTCTTCTCTTGGTTACTTTGTGATTTTGATAACAGAATGCCAATTCTCTTACTGACTACATGTTAAAAATGAATCTCTTTCTGTTGAATGACTTTCCATCTTATTCTTCTAAAAAGTCTTTGTCTCTCTCCCTCAGATTGTACTGTATTTAATTTCCAAACACACACCAGATCTTACATTAACATTCTGAGCACTCTCTATGAAAACATTGATTAAATGTAAAACTCATTATCACATGAAAGAAACCCATTAGCTATCCTTTACTTTGGGGTCTGTTTGTCCATTTCCAGCTCTAATTTGCCAGCAGGCAGAGTTTGTTTATAATGAATCAAATCTCTGACAGATTAAAGTCGGGTGTGTTTCCTGACAGAACGTTTTGTTTTCAGATATTCTGCTAGATGACGGCTACGAGGGAAACCTACGCAAAGAGGGCCGGAGTGTGCGGATAGTGGTTACCATCAGCAGTGGCCCAAATAGAACCAAGGTTAGTGGAAGATGATGTCACATTATTTCTCTTTTTCTCCAGGTAAAACCACTTTAATCTTATTTGTTCTGACTGCTGTTTTTTAAATGAACTTGTTTGACAACTCCTCAGGGTATACAAACCCAGGATTACCTGATTGGGTCTATAGGTGTGAGTGGGAAGACCAAATGGGATGTCCTGGATGGAGTCATCCGACGCCTCTTCAAGGTAAACAGACCGTTGCTCACAAGTTCACGTCAGTTATTCAGGCACATGTTTTTTTTTCACTACAGACACGTTGACTTATCATAGCAGGAAAAGCACAGGTGCAACTTATAACATTAATGGTGGTTCCAGTCCATTTAGGTTTGTTATAAAGTCAAAATGTCTGCTATGAGAAATGTTTAAGATATTTTATGATGGTTGAATTGTCAAAGTACAGGCAAACACACAAAACTATAAGAATTAAAGGGCAACTGCACCAACTTTGCACATTAATGTGTGTTTACAGGTCTGGAGGAGTACTGCTGCATACTTATAGCCTTTTGTGTCTCCAGAGGAAGCTGCATGTAATCAGATGAATTGCCTACAGTGATGTCACTCAGTCACTAAGTTGCATTGTGGGTAATGTAAGCACAGTGTTTAAACAGCTTATGAACAAATGACAAATACACATAGCAGAACCAGAGATATCACCTTTTTTATTACACACATTCTTCTTCCTTTTCAAAACCTGGTGTCCAAATGACCCACAATGCAACTAAGCTACTGAATGAATCACTGGAGGCAATTTATCAGATTACATGCAGCTTCCTCTGGAGCCATAAAAAGGCTTTATGCTACTTTTTTCACATATTCAGTAGTACTCCCCAAGACCTGTTAATACACTTTAATGTGTAAAATAAGTTACCCTTTTAGTTATCCATTTTGTAGCATATTTTAATGATAAGGAAAACAAATGCTACAAAGCAACTACAATAAAAAGGCGCTGAGACTGAATCAATTGTTTGCATTTGTCTAGTTTTAATTACAACAAATACTGTAAATTGAAAAAGAGCTTCTCAGTCTCAAATTGAAAAGAAAAAACAGGGGAATGAATGCACTCTCATTACAAACACTGTATCCACAGAGCCACACTGTCATTTGTATTTATTAAAGGCATTTTATTCCGCTCGAGTGCCTGGATTTAGATTCTGTAATCCATCCTACCCATAGAAGAAGGCAGACTTTTTCATCTTTGAAATTAGTTGAATCTTCTGAAGTTAAATCAGCTGAATGTGTGACAGGCGCATCGGAGGAAGCCACAATAAAAACCTCCTGCACACTGCTTCCATTACTGCCTGTATATTCATTTATTTACAATGCTTTGGTAAGCTCAACTTTAATCAGGTATATTAAATCATAGAAACCGGCTGGTTTTTGATTTTGTGTGTAAATAATTTTGCGTCTGTCATTTTGTGTAAGATTCACTGACACACAGCTCCACTGTCAGTTTGAAAACATGTGCAAGAATCGCAGTCTATATTTAAGCACAATCAATAGTGCAATTCTTCAACATCCTCTCACCCCTCCCTCCCTGCAGGAGTATGTGTTTCGGGTGGACCCTCTGACCAGTCTGGGTCTCAGCTCAGACAGCATCGTCTGCTACAGGATGGGCGAGGTGGTTCGCTCCCACGCCTCTGAAGTGCCTGAGCTGCTGCCCTGTGGCTACCTGGTGGGCGACAACAACATGATCAAGGTCAACCTCAAAGGTATGGCTGCGAGGAAACATGGAGTTTCTATTTCAGGATTACAGTTGATATAGAAACCAGGATGGGATTCTCAAGTAAAGTCTTTTGTAGTGGTTGGTAGTGAACTAAATGTATTTTATTCCATTCTTTCCCTACTGTCTTCCCTCTTCTTTTCTAGGTGTGAAGGAGAACAGTATTGACAGTCTGGTTTTTGACACGTTGATCCCTAAACCCATCATCCAGCGGTACCTCAACCTGCTGATGGAGCATCGTCGGATCATCCTCTCAGGACCCAGCGGCACCGGCAAGTCCTTCCTGGCTGCCAAGCTGGCAGAGTACATCATTTCCCAGATGGGGCAGGAAGTGACGGAGCACAACGTGGCCAGCTTCAACGTGGACCAGAATTCCAGCAAGGTGGGATCACTCTCACCCAGTTGGCCTTTTCTGGAGTACTTATGCTTTAGTTTAGTGTCTTCTTACATCCCCCAGAATACAACAACCCAGAGGAGAGTGATGTGTGCATGAAAAGAGAATCACCAAACATATTTAGTTTATTTTTCATTGGCCAACTTTTGTTTGTTTGTTTCCTGTGATCACAAAAAGCAGTTTTTCATTGAGATAAGGACTCATTTATTGGTTGCTGAATTGGAAGTGGTTTTGGATTGATCACTGACTGCCTCCTCGGTGGAGGTCTGAAAGCATTTTCTAATTAATTTTTTTCTGGTCTCCCACCTCCCACTGTGTCTGCTTAGAAAATTTCTGCCCGTTAGACAACAGTAGTTGATGACCCTTGGTCTATATTCTGCTTCTGAGTGTGTGTAAATTGGTCTCTCTGCTTCCTTTATGCTCCCTGTATGATTACTGAATGCTGGTACAAAATTGTAGCTCTTTACGTTTGGATTCTGATCAACTGACTCTACAAGCTGGCATTTTCCTCTGATGCTTTTAATCATCCCTCAGCATAAGAAAAATATACAAGCAGTTAAATAATGGGCCTCAAAATGTGACACGCATCACCAGTGGATTTGGTTTTATGTTAAGCCAAAAAACATTGAAATTTTACCCGGTACCCAGTACAGCAGTACATGTCGAAGGTTGGCTGCTAATAAACTCTCATGTAGATTGTCTACCATAATGAAATATCAGCCTGTGATTTAAATGTTAAACCAGTCTTTCATTTGTATTTAGGTTGCATTTAAAACAGAGTTTAAAATGAATAAAAAGGGAGTACAGTTGGGTCTCTTATGTTGCTCCCTGTAAACTATTATGCGTCAAACCTCTTCTTGAAATATTTTACCTTCAGAGTATTGCATCCAAATGTAAACCTGCTGATGCTTTCCTCCCCAGGACTTGCGTCAGTACCTGTCCAACCTGGCAGAACAGTGCAACTCTGAGGAGACGGACACAGAGCTCCCCACTGTGGTCATCCTGGACAACCTCCACCATATCGGCTCCCTCAGTGACATATTCAATGGCTTCCTCAACTGCAAGTACCACAAATGGTGAGTCAGAATTACAATGTAGTGAAAAAATCAATAAATTCCTCCCTATCTCAGATATCATACAGTAGCAGTTAACACATTTGCATTTTTCTCAGTTACTTAGTTATTCAGTCAGTTATTCAAGCAGCTCAGTTGTGACTGTGAATCATTATGATGTGTTTGTCTCTATGCAGCCCTTATGTTATTGGGACCATGAACCAGGGAGTGTCCACCTCTCCTAACCTTGAGCTACACCACAACTTCAGGTTTGTGACAGACACTTTGATTTATACAGAAATGTCACTGTCTGAACTGTTGGCGCTGTCTATGCAAATATAATATAGATTATAATACAGCAGTGCTGTGGATTTAAAATATTCATCATATTATGATGTTATATTGTTTGTAATGGTTCCAAATGTTATTGGCTCCACAGAGAAATTACTTTTATTTGTTTTGCAAATCTAACATCTCACCTGCCAGACAGTGTGTTTGATTTCAGTTCTATGTCACCATGTTGTTTCTCACAGATTGTAAACTAAAGGCGTTCTTCCACAGGGAGGGCTGTAATTACATCTTTTATATAATTAGCCTCGTTAAATGAAAATGAATCGACTATAATGCATGTTCTGAGTGAGGATCATTTCTGCTTGGCATGTTTGACTAGCTGATGATTTGGCAAATATAAAGTCATTAGAGAAAGCTCATCATGAGCCAGACGTTAATTTAATATGAATATGAAAACTGGTTGTTGTGCTGGTAGAAATGCCTGAAACAGCCTCATCATCTCTAATATGAGCTGCTTTTATGGGAAATCTGGTTTAACGTTGAGCTGATTTATTTGGTCCACCGCTTCTGTTTTACCATTGATCATCTGTCCCCGTGTAGGTGGGTGCTGTGCACCAACCACACTGAGCCGGTCAAAGGTTTCCTTGGCCGATTCTTGCGGCGGAAGCTGATAGAGACAGAGATCGATAAGAACATGCGCAGCAATGACCTGATTAAGATCATCGACTGGATCCCCAAGACATGGCAGCACCTCAACGGCTTCCTAGAGGCACACAGCTCCTCCGATGTCACCATAGGTCAGTCTCACACAAGCACACACACATCCACTGTCTGTCTACTAAACACATCAATATTGAGTCTTTGATTATGTGTGAATGAAACATTTAGTCAATAAAGTGATCGGGTAAGCCTGTTTAATACTCTTACCTCCACTTTTTGGCAACAAGTGCATTGCAACACGTGTGTCGTCAATCTAACAAACACTCATCATCTGGGCTCTTTTGTCCCTACAGGCCCCCGTCTCTTCCTGTCCTGTCCCATGGATGTCGAAGGCTCTCGGGTTTGGTTCACTGACCTGTGGAACTACTCCCTGGTGCCCTACCTGCTGGAGGCTGTCAGGGAAGGGCTTCAGGTACGTTCTAGCTAAATACGTTTAATGAGGGTTTATTTGTGACTTTTATTGCTCTTTTGTTTTGTTACAGAGTCAGTAACAGCAGTAACAGTCACTGTAATTTACAATAAAACTGCATCGTAATGCACAGAAAACACATACATCAAATTTGACAATTTCTGTTTGCAACTATTCTTAACCTCCAGGACAAAAAATATTTATATTATATTCATATTTACACTGCTTCATACTTCTATTCCACTACATTTCAGAAAGTAATACTGTAATTTGTACTCCACTAGATTTATTTAACAGCCGTAGTTATAAAAGTCTCATAATACCACTTTGTACCATAAGAGGCAACAGTGTGATAGTCGTGTCAGAAGAGAAGAGAAGGGATCCAAGGTTGTTGTCCAGGCAGACTTCAGTCAGCTAATAGGGCCACTTAGCTGCACGGCTAACTGAAATAATAAGCTAATGGTAGCTAGATACAGCCAAGCATAGCTAGCAAAGAGTAGCAGTTATTGGTTGGTCTGGTGATATACTGCACCCTGTAGTTTTGGAGCTACCTTCTAATTCTGGCCATATTTTACAAAATTCACCTTTAAACTAGCCAAACGTATATCAAGGTGATGAATTTAGCTCCACCTTACATTACAGTTACTAATTACCTCTGCTTCCACTTTTACTTAAAGCTGCTGTAAGCATTGGCATCATTTTAGCCAACTTCTTCTCTCGACGCGTTCCCCGAGCAGACTGAACTGTCGCTTATTGGAGTTCTCTGTCCCAATTGGATAAAGTGGGCAGGAACCAAACATTCTATAACAGTGATTACTGTTGGAATATAGAGCCATTTAGTACTTACTTTAATAAGAAAATAATGCTTACAGCAGGTTAAGCTAATCGGCCATTTTGTTCATGCACTACTGTGACTGGCACAGCTGTTTAAATGACACGAGTATAGTGATGTAACTGAGAAGACAATGATAAGCACCACGCACTCTGATTTTTATTTCATTTCACACATTTCTTTGTCACATCACAAGATGCACATACAGTATATGAATAAATATATATAATATATGTAGCAGGTGAGCTTGGACTCCTACTAGTCTCTGTCCATAACCCACCACTTAGTGCTGGTTATTGAGTCCATCATTCACACCTGCTTTCCCTCTCTGACACACCTGCAGCTCTACGGCAAAAGAGCAGCGTGGGAGGATCCATCCAAGTGGGTGAACGACACGTATCCATGGAACGCCGCCTCACTGCAGCAGGAGGGCCAGTCGCTGCTCCAACTGAGGCCAGAGGACGTGGGATACGACGGCTACAGCTCATCCAAGGAGGGAGCCTCGTCTAAGCAAGTGTCTCAGAGCGACACCGAGGGAGACCCACTGGTGAGGAAGACACACGCAAAACAATTCCAGTGATTGTTCTGTCATGTTAAGTAGCTTCTAGTGCATGTATATCATTTAGGACGAGCAACAACACAGGAGAATATGGAAGGACTTGAATATTAAAAGGAACATGAATAAAAATAAATATCTGTCCTCCACATGTGAACTTTGAACCAAACTAAATGATTTAAGTCAATAAATCAATAATACATGGTGCATATTCATGAAGTTATTCAATTCAAGGATGCTCGTTTCCATAGAAACCTTGGATGATTGACCTTGGTTTATTCCAAGTCAAAAACACAATAAATAGATAAGCTAGTCAAGTAGCTAGTTGGTATTAACTCCTGAACATGTGGACACACACACACACACACACACACAGGAGGATGAACTATTCAGGGATGGGAGAGAAAGAATGAATTTCCATTTGGTGGGTTATTGCAGCCCAAGAGGAATTAAAGTTTAGCCATCCAAAAACAATGTGTGTGTGCGGTGTCCATCCAGGCGAGACCACTTTGAACACAGGTGTGCCGAGCCTCATTTTAGGAACACTTAAAGCAATGCGCCAGATGCAGCAGCACTTCTGCATTATTTAGTCCATTAGCTCTGTAGCAGGGATGAGAAGTTCTGCAGTTTTATTGTGGTGATTTACAGCAAGGTGTTAAAAGTGCTTTTTACTGCATGTAAAGTATAAAGACTAAGTTTGTGAGCCAGTGGACTCTTTATAATAGGTGTTTTAAGTGGTGGGTGGTCTACTCACTAGGTTATATTTCCCATAGAAACAAGAAGCTAGGTCAGAAGGAACACTACAAGAAACACCAAATTACGTGTGTAATGAGAGAAAATGTTGACATCTGAGAGGCAGTGGTTCCTTTTACACTTGGAAATCTGAGCTTAAGTTATTCATCAAAACAGCAAAGAAAACAAACATTAACCTTAATTGATGTAATTACATTCAGAGCTGTTTTGTATTTAAAGGTATATTTTATCACTGCTACGCTGATGATATTTAATTATGCTATATTAAATTTTCTATTTTACACAACTGCATAAGTGCTATTGAAACTGAATGACTGATAATTACAACTTAATGCTGACAAAAGGTCTTTAATTGCATCCCTGCCAGACTTGTTCCTAATGTGCAGGACAGCCTTGGTGCCTTCTCTTCATCTCTTAAATCCACACTCAGAAATTAAGGTGTCACTGTCGACCAGCCACTGTTGCTTGACCAGAATAGTTTGATTCGTTTCCTGTTTTTCAGTTCACAAGTTTTGTGCTCACTTCGGAGCTCTGCATGATCAGTGAAATAACGCTGCCTTCGTCTCTTCTTGTCAGCACAGTTTAGGATGCACTCGTCTTATTTGAAATCACTTTTTGGGAATTGTCAATGGACAAAAGCAACTGGGGGATAGTTGATCCATAGAGTGTGAGTAGAAAAGGTTCTGGCAGATTAAAAGGTGCAGTGTGAGTTAACATGGCCTACAGGATGTGTCTGCCAGACTTGAGAGATCTTCTGCAGCCTTGTATTATAAGTAGGTCTCTGAGGACTTCTGGTCAGGGACTGTTGTTCTTCACTTCAGGCTGAAGGAGAGCTGTGGACACTGTTGACACCTTTAAAACTAACCTGTGCTAATTATTGAATATTTTTTGTCTCTATTTTTATTTTGTTCTTTTAATATGTCTCAGGCTTTTGTCTCAATTCTGTCTTGTTTTTTATCTTTCATTTTGAACTATTTTGTGATGTCTTACCTAGAAAGCTACTATATACAGCCTAAATAAAGTTTACTTACTGAGCTAAATCCTCACTACCACAAACATATCTAACAAGAGGAAGATACAAAAACTCAATCAATTAATCAATCATTGTCCAAACGATTTGCTACATTGTGTCATGTGACTTTTGTTACAAGCCACAGAGCAAATCGAACAATGTTACAGACTTTAAAGGTGCAATATGTAAGATTTGGCAAATTCATACTCATGTCATGTCATACAAGGAGATAGGCAGCATTTATACAGATTAAGGCCCCAAATCACACAGAGACTCATGAAGCGTGGGCAAAATAGCGTGGTGTACCTGTTATCATGTGTAATTAATGGAAAACGCAGTGTGAATCTGCACCTTGCACTGAAAAGTTTAATTTGAATTCATTTTTGAATGTTTTAAACTAATATTCTTACATGTTGTAGCTTTAAGTTGAAGTTTCACAGAGAAAAATTAACAACTTAATGATGTCTGCACTGTCTGATGTTGGCATGCTTTATAACATCTTCTGTTTTCCGCCCTCAGTCTGTTACTAAGGTATTTATTTGTCTGTACATTGCCTTTTTTTAGATGAACATGCTGCTACGGCTGCAGGAGGCCGCCAACTACTCCAGCACGCAGAGCTGCGACAGCGACAGCACCAGTCACCATGACGACCAGCTGGACTCCTCGCTCGAGTCGGCATTATGAGACCAAGAGTCGCTCTGGGAGACGCCGATCACTCAGAATGCCTGGGGGCCTTTGAACCCCCGTCGCTCGCAGCCTCCGCTGTGGTGCACAGATGTGTGATATATATGAAAAGTTTTATCATCCGAAATGGTATACACACCATTTGAAAGAAAACACATTATTTTTACATAACAATGGTGCAATATTAAATCAAATTATTGTATGTTATCAACAGCCAACTTGGTCCTCAGTGGTCAAAATTATAAACAATCATACAAGTTGGATCTGTTATATTAAATAGTGAGGATTTTAATGGAGGTGTAACATTTTAGAATACAACTTTTCATATCAGGGACAGTAGTTCCTGTGAAGACGGCTTTCAAGGAGTCAATCACGTCTGTGCTCAGCCAGGATGAGCCGCAGATCGCTCCATTATTCTAACTGTGGGCGTCAATCCTACAAAGTGTCAGAACAAAAGAGAAAGCCAAGAGTTTGACGTGACAAAACTGGATTTTTCTTTTCTTTTTTTAAATCCCAGATGTATCTTCAGATGTTTACAGTGGGTGGCAAGGTTCTATTGTTTATGTCTTTCCTTGTTTACAGAGGTGCTTCTCACACAGTCACACACACACACATACACTCATACAAATGCACTTAAACACAGGCAGCAGGAGGACACTTACCTTTAATCAGAGGCTTTAATTGGTTCAAGCGCCCATGTGACCAACAATCCAGCTAGCCAAAGTGTCCTTGAGCAAGGCACAATTTACACCACCTGGGACCCTGATTCTAAACCCATCTATTGAGGGAGGCAATAGAAGAATACTGTAGTGAGTGTTTTCCGGTGATGTAACGCCCTCTGGTGGTCACAATGGAGGCTCACAGCTTTTAGAAAACAGATTTTCTCTCCACACGAATGAGATTCATCACAGATCCGTTCAGTTTGTGCTTCAGTAATGTCTAACAAAGTCATCAGCCAGCTGTTTAACCGGGCTGGCTCCTCACAAGTTACTATTTTGTTTGAGCGTAGGGCTAAGGGACACTTTTTAATCTCATTGTTCTTTGCCTATTGTGAACAAAAAGACAATTCTGCACCTCCATGAACGCACCAGATGTATTTGATTTGAGACATTTGTAAAGCCTCTACAGCTCAAATAGGATCCCAAGAATTACATTTTCATAACATGCACATACGGCTCACAGCCCATCAGTTGAGCCCCGTGGTGCTGGTCTCCTGCCCTGAGCCTCCTCAGTGTCAGGCACTGCCAAGCCGCTCCTCGCTGCCCTGCATGCCAACAACAAGCACAACGAAAGCGCATTGTCTGTGTGTCATCCAGCCACATTGCTACTGTGAAGGAAAAAAATGGTGCCAACGATTCCCTTTGATTTACTGCCAAATGTGCACACACACACTCAATACACCCACAGAGACCTTACACCACAATGCACAGCTGACCATGGTTGTAAACTTCGATTAAGTTGTTCTTGGCCTTCCACACTCCACAGCCTGTTGTCACTCCTTAGCTTCGAATGCACCATGAGAGCAGCAGGCAGCGCCCTCTGTGGGTCATCTATCTATTGATTGTTCACTAAACCCCTCCATTCGATTGACCAATCGTTAGCAACTGTAACTCGGTACAGCAGGTCTGTCAAGCTTTTCTCATATGCTAAAGAGGTGTGCCTGGAGATGTAGTCTGAGGGATGCTCATCATTTATAAATATACAATATAGTAAAGTATTGAGTGTTTACAGTATATGTGTTAGAGAATATTATAAATGCAAAATGAAATTGACAGAATGGCCATAAAGGATCATTTAGCTCGGCAGACCGGACTAACATGTTCAGCTAAACATCCCCTCTGCCTCTGCGCTCTCTGCCAGTAGGGGCTGGAGAGGAGGTGGCAGGGTACCAAGAAGGATGCATTTTGGTTATTTTTGCTAACAAGAGCATATTTAAGACCCTTTTATGAGATTATTGTTACAAATGAGTCGGCAGGAAATATTAAAAAGTCCGCCAGAGACAGCTGCATTTCCAACCAACTCATGGAGCTAACTTTAGCTTAATTAGCTAGTTAGTTAAAGCTGATAAAATCTGTCAGCAGCTGTTGTCATTTCAGCGGACAAAACTGAAGCCGTCAGCTAGAAACAGGAGGCCTGCTTTTGTTAACTTCTGTCTAAAATCAGGCACCTATTGTTTAAAAGTGACAGTGGCAGATATGTTATTGCTGAAAATGGGAGAATGGAAAGCTTGACAGCTGTAGCAGTTAACAGTTACTAAGAGGGGGGAGGGTTTAGTTAACTGTCAACTGCAAAAAGCTGAATTCCTGTGAAGTTTGCATCAAACCTGCATGGAGAACAGAGCAGGAGGGGTTTACTGCAACAGGGAGATGCAGAAAGTAACAGGAATGCAGTCGACCAACTATGAAAAAATGTGATGGTTTTCACTCCAGCAGATATGAATCAGGCTATGACACTAATAAATCAACAAATTATCAGTAATATTGAATTGAATGATGCAAGCCGACGTTTGATAGTCTAGTCAGCGTCTCCATGAGGAACCAAAAATAACCCAGAGTATTTTCAAATGCAAGTTAACCAGATCAGCCTCAGAGCTGACCAAGGGAACAATGATACTGGTGCTTTCTCACTGCCTTAAATGCGCAAAAGTTTGGGAGGCATCCTCTGCTCCCATTGGCTATAGTGAGAAGATGATGGCTGATGATGATAATGATGATGATGATCTGCTTCCTGCTACATCCAAGAAGCTGCTTGTAGTCATAAAAACAGCCTCTTTCTTTTTTTTTTTTCATTTTTATCCCTCTTCCTCCAAACCGCCCTTTCTTGTTTCTGACAGTTAAAAGTATAAAAGAGTTGATGCTGTATTTGAATTTAAAACTGACCAATATTGTAAAAACAGTTAAAAAGGGGTGGGGTATTTTTTAGTTGTTTTATCGCCCAGTTGAGCTGGGCTCACTTGAACTGACAGGAGCACAACCAAACTGTTTTGGGTTTTCTAGCCTGACGAGCATGTTTTGAAGCTTTTTAAAAGGGGGATGCATTGAGAAGAGACCTTTATCGTTATGTATGCGTGTATTGGACGGAAGCCATTTTGAATTTTGATTGTCCTCTCTTTGTTTAACGAGTGGGTTGGTTTTGCACACTTTGAGGTGGGGGTGGGTTGTAAATACTTAAGTCTTGCACAGTGAATCAAAGATGCATTCTGCCCTGTTGATGTTACAATATGCTTAACCCGCTGAGTAAATTATTGTACTTTGAAAACAGAGAGAAAAAAAAGAAATGCAAAAACTCAACACGCTGTCAGAAACAGGTGTGTGTCTTGTGGTGATTGGATGTTTTGCCTATGCAGGAGGCATACGGTGTACAGTAAGAAACTGTTTTTTAAACTCACTAAAATCACAGACTGAGAACAAAAAATAGGCACTTTTCCGGTTATCCCCCATCCTGCCATAATATTCTCTGGATCCTCTCCGTCTCTAGGAATGCCTGTTGTTCCTTTAGAAGCACTTCCTCTCTGGACATTTTAACCCAACCGCCACGTTAGGCTCGCCAGCTGTTTGAGTCACCGAAGCTGACCTGACACCGTACTGTATACATTTACCAACAACCAACAGGTGCTACTGGTCAGTCAAAACCCACCAGAGACCAAGAAGTCAAGTTGTCATAACCTCAGGACAATCCTATCCTCTACAATCCTACCTGTGTTCAGCTTCATAGGTGTCTCTGCAGCTGAGCCTCTGATGGTTCGCATATATATCTGGCCAGCTTTGGCCAGCCTTGTGTCTGCAAGGGTATGAACTTGCATGAAAAGGGTGTAGTTACCGTGTAAGAGGTTGCTCTTTTGTTACGGTTACACCCACGTATCAAACCTGAGCGTAGATCAACAACAATTCACCCTCTCAGCTACTCTACACTCCTGTTGTAGGCCATTAGTTCCCGCGTCAGCAGAACGTTAACACCGTTAACAGTGTACACCATAGTCTTGATGATCAACTGGTAATTTTTCACCACTTTACACTTTGCAGTTACATCTCAGTTGAAAACCATAGCATTTACTCTGGTTTGAGAGAAAGTTTTCTTCTTTTTGGGTGAAACATTTGTCCTTAAATGTTTTATATTTTGTACATTTGTATGTAACATATCATGTAAATAGACAGAGACAGTGATTTAACTCATCTGGAGGATTTTGTAGTCTTTGTAAAGCCCTAATAAATGGTATTTGGTGTCACACGAGCAAACAACATGCTGAGCTTTTGTCTTCAATGTGTGTGTGTGGCGTGTTTCGGACCTTTACGGTGTGGAGTGGAGAGGCATCAGAGGTAGGTAGCCAAAAGTGTACCCGGAGAAAAGTACTATTGTAGCAGTATACTTTGCAACAAGCACTGTAGAAGTAAGTGTTCACATTAAAATCACAGCTTGAGTCAGAGTATATAAGCATCTATTGACAAAGGAAGTTCATAGGTCAGCGGTTCTCAAATGTTTTCACATCAAGGAGCCATAAACTGATGCAAATTATATCACAAACCCTATTTGATCAAATTGTGTCAAGTTTCCACATCTGGTAAGATATTTGCTTATAAATGTGTTATTACATGAAGTATAGGAAACCCATGACCAAAATAGGTTTGTTATACATTCTGTTATTATGTCACTTATATATGGAATTATAGTGGAAATAACGTATTCCCCTTTATGCTGGAACACCCCCAAGGACCCCCTGGGGTCCCTGGAGCTCACTTCAAGTACCAATGTCAAAGCAATGTCAAAAAAGTGAAAATAAAGTGTCGGTAACAACAAACACATGACAAATCAAGTAAAATGTTTCATATCTATATGGTTTGAAGAAATTACTGTGTGCAATAGAGATAATCCCAATGTAATTCGTAGCATTGAGCGTCAAATGTGTTAAATCCACTCTCCCAGCTCAAGTGTCGGTGATACCATTTGATCCCCAAGTGTCCACAGAGATACTCCTCAGCTTGAGAACACTGAATCTGGAGCTTTGTCTGTCAGAGTGAAGCTAATGTTAGCTCAATCAACTAAACTGTAGAGCTGTTGACAGAAGCATGACAGTTTATTAGTTTTTTAAATATGATTTAAATATAGAAATGTGTTCAGACACTGTACCACCAGCAGTTTTCATTAATACCATTAGCATCTGTCAGTGTGAACATTGTGTAATATGTAAAATGTGAGTAGTTAGTATTTTTTCTGTAGAAAACTTGCATGTAAATGACATCAGTGAGGCAAATAAAACAAAAAAAAAGGTAATGGCCGAAACACTCTCACAGAATGCAAGATTGGGTGGACTAAAATGTGAACTGATCTTTGGTCAGAAGTGCTGTATTTAATAAAAGACAGTGCAGATAAAATGGAGGTAATAACAGCTTTACAAACGAACATTATCAAAACTTAGCGTCAGGTGTATTTTATTTTGAAAGACTACCTGACGTGCTGTGTGTTCTCTTCCGGGGAGCAAAGATGGGAGCAGGGGCGACTCCCGTGACGGAGTCTGAAGACGACCTGAAAATGTTTAAAACTAAAGGAGACTCGGTGTCTTTACCGAAACACTCCTACTGGTTTGACTTTTGGGCGTTCGTTGTCTTTGACATCGCCTTTTTCTTCTTCATGTATTACATAGTCCCGTAAAAAGGTGAGTGGGAGCAGTCTGGAGAAGTTTCTAGCTAACGAGAGGGCGGCTACGGAAGTTGCTAAACTAATTAGCTGTCCTTGTATTGTTGAAGTGATAGTTAATTAAATTAAGCTCTGAATTTGTCCTATTGTATTTCACTTAAACTAAAGCCACTTAAAATCCGCTAAGTACTCCTTAAGTACACCTTTAACTACTGTTGCTCTTTATGTGGAGTTGCTACATCAAATATTAACTTACATACATAAACAAATATTTATGTATATGTATGTATATATATGTATATATGTTCAGTTTTCATCAGAGGTGACCACAGATGTAATTACCATGTAAACACTGTCAGTTTGCTGTTATAATAACACAAAGTAAAGCAGCTAATCATCATGCTTGACAAGCATGTTTGGTCATCTTACTTGGAAAATGACCCAAACTGTCAAGATGGTTGCCTAATTCTTATCTGTCTGCCCACTTATAAATAAATAAACAATCATATCAGCTGTTATTCAGTGTGCTATACAAAGTAACAGTGTTCCCTTGTCTCCATGATGCAGTTTTAGTTTTCAATGTGATCACTTTTCTTTAAGGACTCTGGAGCCTGGAGACATGGAGTGCTGGTCCTGTCCTGCTTTTGGGAACGTGCTAACGAGCTTCGACTGAATCTAACACCACATTTTTGGAAATTACATCCTAAAGTTTCCACTCCTTGGATCCTGGAACTGCACATTTTATACAAAGACACAGATTTGAACCACAGATCTCCTTCCCTCAGCAGATTGTTGCCAGTTTTCGTGGACTGTCTTTCTGCATGGATGGATGGATTGGGAAGAGATATATTTAAAGTATTTCTATTTATAGGTGGTGATTGAGTCATCAGGTGTTGTAAAATGTACCTGCTTTAAAGTCGCTATGAAATGATTCCAAATGTCACCACTGTGAATGTCGCTCAGTAGAGCAGTCGTGCTCAGTGTTTTCAATTAGGTAACTGTCGACGAAGATAAATTGTATAGAATTCTATCTTAAAGTAGTTAAGTTTTATTTTTTCAAATTTGCTTGTTATCCTGCTCAAAACTAAGATCCCATCTCACATCTGGAAATGTTTGTTTTGTCCTAATAAGCCATCTGACCAGCGCTGTGGGGTGGGTTGTGTGACGACGGCAGAGAAACAAGATTTTACTTGAACACCATGAAGAACAATGAAATGACGAATATCATTCCAGCACACTAAACTCTTTAAAGTTTGCACATGGGAAATACTGCAAATAAAGAGTCTTGTCTACCTGCCAAGTGGTTCTATTATTTAAAACATCATTCAGTACAATATAAGGCTGAGATACACACCATACACAACCTACAGCCATTGATACACTTTATTTTTTAATACTGCCTACTGTGTTGCTGTCCACATGGATTACCTGATGCCAAGCTACAATCTTCATGTTCAGCATATCATCAGCTGGCGCTATTTATGAGAGCCGATTTTGCATTGTTGCTGTTTATTCTTGCTGAACATACAGTATTTGTGCATAACTTATTACTTTTATTTTATTTTTTTTTAAAACAATTTACAGTGTGTTTCTGCTTTATAAAGAGCTAACAACAAAGTGTTAAAACAACAAAAACCTTAATCTGCATCTGTTCCCTAATCTACAAATGATGTAACTGGATTTATTATAAATAATTCAATGAAGTTCTACAAGTGACCCGTAGAGGGCAGCAATGGGCATCTGCTGCGTCTAGTGTGCCCTAAATGTAATCAAAAGAAGAAGAAGCAGGCTAACAACCAATGCCCTGCAGCACTCTGGTTGTTTAAGTGACTTTTCAAAGTGACTGTTCGTTGCCTCAGTCATGGAAACGGTTGGCAGTGCCTACCAAGTGGAAAACACAGGTCGGTTTTATTGGAGCGTTAAATAATTCGGTCGCAGCTAACAGCGAACTAGTTAGCTGCCTTGTATAGTGTCGTTTTTTTGTAGCCCCGGCTAACAGCAGTGGTAGCTAGTAGCTAACTTTACCTCACGTAAACACAGCAAAACGTGAAATGGAGGCGACATTTACCATATTTAGGAACTTCAACATTGTTCTTGAGTGAATTGAAGGATTTAGTTCCCCTTGTGAGTGGGACAGGGTGTAAGCCAGTCACACTTCCCACTGTTAAAGCTATTTGCAGTAGCTAACTGAGCTAAAAACAACTCAATGATAACAGTTGTTGCTGTCAGCTCATGATGTGTGAGAGGAAACTCTTGGTGCAGTACATCACATACGACCTGTACAGTGTTGAAACAGTCAGATACATATATTATTAATCTAGAAAAACTAAACGCAATGAAATGCAAGGGGCTTGTAAACGTAAACACAAAACATGGCTGGGAAGAGAGCTGTCATATATCTTCACAATCATTTTCAACACTTAGATTTAGATTTAAAACGTGTTTTTTATCTGATCATTTTTCAACTGTGCTATGAACCTTAGTTTTAGCTGTAATGTAAAAACAGCTTTGTACCAACAAATTATCAATTCTGTTTGTTGTGTAATTTGCATGTTGCATGTTGTAAACTAGATTGACACTTAAAGTGTTCATCCTAATAGTCACAACAGACCCTGTGTACAAGGTAATGTTGAGTTTATGAGAAAATGCACATAGGGTTTATTAGGGATGCTCGATATATATCGGACTGATGAATTATCGATTATCGGCAGATCATGAAATTATAGCCGATGACTAGAGCCGATAATACAAAGCCAAGTTGCTTTTGTTGCCTTAACAAGTGCAGCATTTACACACAGTATTGGGCGGTCTGCACCTTTAAAGTTGGTTTGTGAGATGCCAATAAACACAGCGAAGAAGAACAACATAAACACTCGCACCTGTAGAGCCAGGTGATGTAGATGAGAGCCTCACATGCTGTCGCTGGTGTGGAGATCTTTTACATGTTCAGAAGAAGACAACATAAGTGGCATTTTCAGTAAATGTTCTGCAAGTGTTTGGAGAGGAGGGAAAGAGTCTTTGGGTTTCACCCAACAAATCTTATCAGAGCTGTGGAATATATTAAACCATCTTTGCTCAGTACATCTGAGTATTAACACTCGTGTGTATAAACTACAGGTTAGGTTTCCATTGCTACGTTATAATAAAAAAAAAACAATGCTACATTGACATGTAATGAGAAGACACTTGTTCATATGTCCATGTCTGTGCAGATATATTCCTGCCGCTGTCATCATTGAGGCTGCTGATCCCTCCTCTGCGGCTGCTCTCTGCAGCGATGTGGCAGGTGGCTCAGCGGAGAGAAGTTCTCGATTATGAAAAGCTCGATGAGTTTGTGACGCTGGTGACGGCAACGGTTCCAGACCTGCTCAGCCCAAAGCAACGGGGCAGACTGCTTCTCAGACTGAGAGCGAAAGTGAGTCAGTGGGTTGCATGTGAGATCAAGTTACAAAACTTCATGGGTTAAGCCAAGATCGTGCTGTAGGGAAACCTCTCTCTTCTGTCTGCATCTTCAGATTATTCTTGAGTTGTGCAAAAATGAGGAAACAGCCAACATGTCGACCGTACAGCCTCACCTGACACGAATCCGCCCCCCAGGACACACAGGAGTAAGTAACAGCAGTGTCTTCACATTTAAATTATTGCAATTCCCAGAAATTCCAGATCAATGTATCTGTTAGAGTATTCTTTTAAGAAAAATAGTCTTAATTCTCGGATTCCAGCTCCCACATGTGGATATTTTCTGGTATCTTTACTCTTCTTTGACAGTAAACTGAGTATCTTTGGGTTGTGGACATTGAGGGCGTCGTCTTTGTCTTTGGGAAACACTGATCATTAT
Source organism: Pagrus major (assembly GCF_040436345.1). NCBI lineage: Eukaryota > Metazoa > Chordata > Actinopteri > Spariformes > Sparidae > Pagrus > Pagrus major. The sequence continues at coordinate 7,216,804 of NC_133228.1, forward strand.
CTTTCACCATTTTCTGACATTTTATAGATCAACTCAGCGATTAATTGAGAAAATAGTTGACAGATTAAAGGCACACCATGCAACTTTTTTACAGGCTTTTAAACAATCTTTGCAAGAGCTGATGAAAGTTTTATATGTACTTGAAAGCCATAAGTTCACATTTGTAAACATTAGAGCAAAACAGGCGTGTATTTAGATTTATGGTGCGGTGAGAACAAAAATAGCATATTGTCCACGTAGATGTCCTACAGCTGAAGAATATAGGACCATCTAACCAAAACTGTTACAACACAAATTTACACAGTGCACCTTTTAAATAAAATAATAATAATAATAATTACATATTAATCATAGTTGCAGCCCTACAAGTGTTGTTGTTGTTTGGAGATGGTCTCAGTTACAGTGATAGTGTCTTTCAGAGCGGAGATGCAGAGGTGGATGCTGAGGAGGCCATTTTCGTGGAACTCATCCAAACACTGCTGAAAGACCCGGCAGAGAGGGAGCATTTTTATCAGGCAAGGCAACTGCACATGTAACTGTCCATCTAAAGAGTCTAATATGTTGTTTGTACCTACACCCTGTCACAGTTGGGTTTTTGATTAGCTGTGAACTTTGTGCTTCTCAGGAGGTTTTTCCCACAGAATACGGTTCCAGCTACGACACCGACATGCAGCTCCTTGTGACGGAGTTTCTCTCTAAACTGGAGAAACTCCTGCCAGTACCAGACCTCAGTCAGGTAGGAAATGACATCACACTGCAGCAGTCGCTACTTTATACCGCTTAAAGATGGTATTTGGTGGACTAAAACATAAACAGTATAACTAAAATAATTTAATTTTAAAAGCTCATCTAGCTTTTTCCCTTCCAACCTCTTTATTTCTGATGATAAGTAAAAATAGATGTTTAAGAATTAAAGAACATTTGATGTTTTTTTGAGTGCTGTGCTTTGCAAAAAGGCTCTAATATATTGAATTTAAAGGTTTTCATCATCATGAAAAATGAAGAATTCTTTACTGACCTAACCATCTTGGTTGGGCTGTAGTCACTAATAGCTTCAGTGCGGATGATTATCATCTTGAGGAGTAGTAGTAGTCATCACGTTGTGGTGGATGGAATGTTGTCTGAAGTAAGTGCCTGAGACCTTTGGGCAAGAAGCACCTCGTTCTTGCTGACACGTCAGCTTTTGTCCATAAACAGACGGTTTCCTGGCTGACCTCTGCCCCCTCTGTGCTGAGGGAATGCTGGCAAGCACTCTCCAGTCCAGACGACCTGAGGTCTCTCCTGCAGCACCACAAATCCCTTGAGAACCTCGGAACACAAGGTAAACCAGATGCGTCGGTCATTCCTGTGAGCCCTTCCTCTCATCTACTGAGAGGTATTTTTTGTGTGGATGGAGGTCTTTATAAAAATGGCTAGTGCGGACACGTGTTTTCAAATGTAGGCCAAAAACCACAGCCTCAACCTGCCATCTGAACCCAGCGATGCTGCATGCAAACACTTCGCTTTATTTGAGTAAAACGTAAAACAGCAACTGGTATTTTCTGTGTATCCATAGCTACCACTGTGGAGATGTCCACCCAGGTCTTTGCCTGCTCCGAGTGTCCGTTCTTCCACATGCAGGAGTCCTACCTGCTGCAGCACATGGAGCACAGTCACCCTGAGCAGTACGGCAGATTCCAGAGGGCCACAGAGACACCTAGGGCCCCCGAGAAGAAGATCCAGCGTCCTGAGTTCCCAAAGCCTTTCCCCATACACGACAGGCCTGTCCCCAACATGTGCCAGGAGTGTGGCAAGTCTTTCACACGCGCCTCAGACTTGACTCGTCACCTGCGGACACACACGGGGGAGCGCCCGTACACCTGCGATGAATGTCAGAAGGGCTTCAAAAACTCCTGGGACCTGACCAGACATCAGCGCATTCACACTGGAGAGCGACCCTTCCTCTGCTCCCAGTGTGGCAAACGGTTCACGCAGATGGGGCTGCTCAAGCTGCATTATGAAAGAACCGCATGTGGCCAGACTTGCAACCCTCCTATTGAGTTCACACAAGAGATCGTAGTAGTAGAGGAGACATCACAGAAAGGGGGTGCTCAGTTTAAATGTCAGAAATGTGGCGAGAGCTTCGGCAGCATCCTGGAGCGGCTCAGGCACAGGCAGAGACACGTAGTGAGGCGTCAGTACAAATGTTCCCTGTGTGAGAAGATCTACAGCCGAGCATCAGACCTCAAGAGACACCAGATGAAACACACCGGCGAGAGGCCATTTGCATGCGAGTGTGGGAAAAGCTTCACGCACGTGTGGCTTCTGAATAAGCACCAGCAGATCCACACCAGGGAGCGTCCGTACCCCTGCACTGAGTGTGGGAAGAGCTTCACGCAGCTCCAGATCCTCAACAGGCACCTGCTGACTCACAACGGCCAGCGTCCCTTCCAGTGCTCCTACTGCGACAAGAGCTTCACCCAGCTGGCCAGCCTCACCCGCCACGAACGGATCCACACAGGCGAGAGGCCGTACCTGTGCACCACCTGCGAGAAGACATTCCTCACACACGGAGAGCTGGTGAGACACGAGCGCAGCCACAGTAACCTGAGGCCGTTCAGCTGCCCACAGTGCCCCAAGAGCTTTAAGACCAAACGAGCTCAGAGCGAGCACCTCAACACACACACAGGAGAGCGTCCATTTGCATGCGCCCAGTGCGGGAAGAGGTTCGCCAAGTCGACCTCGCTCGTCCGGCACAACCTGACTCACACGGGGGAACGGCCCCACCAGTGCTCCCAGTGCAGGAAGACCTTCCTCACCTCTGGTGAGCTGCTCCTCCACAAGCGGATCCACACAGGAGAAAGACCATATCCCTGCTCCTACTGTGAGAGGAGGTTCAGGTGCTCGTCTGACCTCAACATGCACGTCCGGACACACACCGGGGAGAAGCCCCACAGCTGCCTGCTCTGTAAGAAGAGTTTCTCTACGTCCACAAGACTGAAGAGACACGCCCGCACACACATAGAGAAGGGCATCGTTGTAGAATCATTTAGTCTTTGAGCTGACAGCTGACGGTGTGGAAGATGTTTTTTGTTGCTTTATCTTAAAAAATAAAAACTTTCTTTTATCAATTGGATAGTTTCATTTTTATTTTTTATTGTTGTGATGCTCTTCATTAAAAAACTATTTTAAATATTGTTGTGTCTGGTTTGGTGAACACAGGAATGATAATGTTTTGCTACTTGTAGATGCTCTTTTGAAGTGACTTTCAGAATCTCAAAGGGGAGGCCCTCCATTTCTAATATGTGTCAAATGGAAATTGTTAATTACCATAAAAACCTAAACCTATCCATTTACTTTTTACACCCAGGGTAAAAGTGCTTTAGGTGAGAGATTCTCAATTATTTTAGCTTGCGACCCTTTGAAATAAAGGATTGCCTACTTAAAACCCATTGTCAACAGATGCATGCTGTGTGTTATGACCAAATCTAGCACCAAGTGATTATTTTGGATAATTTGGGGGCCTGAAGAGGTCAAATGATCCAGTTATACACTAAAAGTGGGAAAATTTGACAAATCTCAGAAACATGCTCATAACTCTGTGTGCATTTCTTATAATCATCTCAGGACACTTCAGATTCCATTTTCAACCTGAGGTGGGTCTGACCTCAGGGAGAGGGACAGGGGGTAGAGGGCATTCACCACAGAGAACCAGTGAAGGGAGTCTGAAAAGGAGAGCAGGAGCACCAGTCGACTTGGATAATAATTGAACAGTCTTTCTTTCAGTCTCTGTAAGTTACATTACTTCTGAAATGTGGGTTGCAAAGCTAAACAGGCAGGTTGAGAGGATGTTGATGATGCCTTTGAAACAATCCTGGAATTAAGTTTATTTTGGTAGATAACATTTAGTAAATACATCCCAAAAGGTGAATGATCAAAGAGCAAGGCGGAGGTGGAGAATCTGGAAGACAGTGACAGGAGATTAGTGATAAGGCCAAGCAAAGACAAAGAGCAGAACAGAGCAGAGAATAAAGGTCAACAGGAGCTCCAGGAAGAAAGAAGACCCGAAACAAGGCCAAACTGTCCACAGAGGAACCAAAGATAATGACAATTTTTGGAATTGATGAGAGTAAAGAAGCAGAGGCATGAAGTGAAGCTTTTGGTTTAGAGACGAAAAATACGAATGAAGTGGAGAGGGAGCACAAAAATCTGTGATGAAGCGAGAAGGCCAAAAATTTTAAAGATGGCAGCACTGATCAACATGTGGCATTGGAGGAGGAATGCTTGGGTATCAAAGGTGAGTCTTGCTCATTGATCTGTGTTGTGTTGGATAAGTTGTCATGCAGGGTCATTAGAGGGTCAGGCTTGCTACACTTCCTTTCCACTGTGTGACTGATTACAGGTTTCTGTGTTACCTGATTAAAGATAATTAGGGTGTTACACTCGAGAAAACCATGAAAGGAACGAGGTACAAGAGCAGAATGTGTTTAACCCACTCAAGGCTGAAGAACACGAAAGTGTAGTTGACCTGAGGCTGTAATTACAGCTCTATTTAGAGCAGATTGTCTCCTGATCTTTTGTTTCAGGAAATTAGATTATCTGATGATTGCTGGTATCAGTCATGTAAACACAGGTTGTGTCTGAATGTAGGACAATTCTTCAACTTTTAAGCCGTGTACCAAGGAAACATTATAGAGAAAACATTCATTCTAGTAATCATTTACAGCATTTAATTATATTTTAGATATCGATAAAGAACAAAAGTGGTCACGAGATAATCTCACTTCAAAAGAAAAAATCCCTTCATCACTGTGACCACGTGGTTATCACATGGGTTATAATTATAGCGAGGGTTCAATATTAAAATTCCCTCCAAGTTTCCCGCCGGACCGCTTATCTACAGGGACTTCCTGTCCCACCCACATTCTCGTGTCGCTTCCGGGTGGCCACACAAGACTCATCCAGCGAACCGTCGTTACCTTAACGTTGTAAACAAAAGTTACTAAACGGTTTAGCTCCCGCGACACATTGAACTAAAAGACATGCATATCAAAACAGGTAAGTTTGTACAACTTTTCGACTCACGGGACCGAAATTCCTCACTTTCATCGGTGTTATTTTGTTGTCTTGCCGACGGTGTTAGCAACTGTGCTAGCGGTATCGACAGCAGCCTGCTCGCCGCTTTGAATGGGGGGTTACGAAACTAAACTTCGGCTAACATGCTAGCTAGCTGTTATTTTCATGATAAGGTGCGAAATAAAGCCATCCCCTCGACGACAGCTTTTGTGTTTGAGATATATTTGAATTGAAAGCTTCACGTTGTAACGACAGTCTGATGAAACCGTCGAGTTTTACTCGCCGCACCATGACGCTGCTAATCAAAGTTTGCTAACACCGGTGCTGGCTCGTAGCTTTTTGCGGTCTTGTTAGCTGCCAGCACCACTCGCACGAATCTGAACATGCTGTTGTTTCCGAAGAGACGCTAACAAAGCAGTCAAGTTGCTCCTTTTGTAAGAACTTGGTGAGTTTGTACAGTCAGCTAGTTTGTCGAAATTTCTGTCACGGTACTTCAGACGGACTCTCTTGATTTAGTACACTAACGTCGCCTCAGTCGTCTTCTTAAAATGTGGCGCTGCCGAGCGGGCACACTGTTCAGGCCGAGTGTGTTCATTCTTTAATCATATGGAGTTTTACTCCTCGTTTTGTGGCCAGTCAAGTTCTTGAAGCCTACAAGTCACCTGTTGTGAGTTTCGTCCTTATCAGCGAGGCGGCATTTCCAATTACCTGCCTTTTTTAAAGACAATGAGCAGTAATGACTTCATCTGCCCGACTTATGCCATGTGGACAGAAAATGGTTATACTAGAACTAAAACAAGTTATTTAACCAACCATTCTTTTGTCACAGTGCCACCAAGAATGACTGAGTGACAGATTGTTGTGCAACACTGATACCAGACCAGTAAAGGTGATATGTAAGCTGTGACAGGCTGTAGCCAGTAAGATTTATTGTGTTATTCTTGTAATTATACAATTTCCTTAAATATTAAGACAACGTGAATGTATTCTTGTTGTTTACACCATTGAAAAATCAGATTTTCTTTTGTTATTGATCATTTAGTCTATAAAATGTCAGAAAATAGTTTGAAATCCCCAAGTTGGGAAGTTGGGGAGAGCCAGAGGCAAAGTTTTAATTTTGCTTCTTTGATGCAATCAACAGCTCAAGCCCCACATTTTAAATTTACAACTACATAAATGAGGGAAAGTTAGTTGATTGTCACATCTGAGAAACTGGGACTAACTAAATATTCTTAATTAAATGAGTTCACCCTTAAGATAGATAGGGAAGTGGTCTATAGAAGTTGTTGCAGATGATTTGTCTATTAATTGACTGATTGATCAACTACATGATTCAGCAATATAGATGTCCTCACACTCACCAGGCAATTTGAGCTTTGCATTTTGTAATGTTTCTGCTGTCAACAGAACATACTCCAGATGAGATGTTTTCCTCGAGCTGTTCCATCCTCTTAATTTAGCGTTGGGTCATTCTGTTCTTTTCTGCACAGCTTGGCAAATATTCAGCAGCAGCCAACTGTTGTACTGAACTAACCTAGCCCGGTGAAGTCATGTGAAAGTGTGTCCTCTGCTGCTGATGTTTGCTTATATGAAACAGCCAAGCTCAAAGATCATTTATAAACCAATGCCGCATGAAGCACCTACTCTGAGACACAGACCATTTTTACACCAGAATCAGCACATATACACACAGGTTTTTTTTTTTTTTTTTTTAAAAACCAAAACAATATGTGAACAAGCTCAAAATATGCGATTGACATTTTTCCCATTTCCAGTAGACAACATACTGGAAAACAGAACGGTAAAAAAAACAGCATGGAGACAAGTGTTAAGGTGGTTAGTGGTTTTGTAATATCTTTTACTTCAGTCTCTCTTTTAAAGTCAACACTGACTGAACAATGTTCGAGCATTGCTTGAACAGAGGCAGCTGTATTTATACTCCAACATCCCGGAACTTCAACACAAGTCAGAGCATTGCACCAGAAAGGGGGTGAAAATTACCACATCCATGGGGATGTCATGTTTCCATCACAGCCAGTCAGAGCTGGAGGGGCTAAAAATACCTCCCGATTACTCTAGAGCCATTAAACTTGGGAATTAATTCTAATTGTACCCCTTTCTACTGAAGACACAAGCCAGATGTTAATGGGGAGTTTTTTCCAGTGTGAAAGAGTTAATAGCGTGTTCATCACTACGTTTGTGACACAAATGAATGTTGTTAAATAAGAGCAGGACAGTAATATGTTATTAGGCTTAGCCCAAATGTTCTCCGATTCTCATTGTTTCATATGACACTAAGATACAAGTATATTGAAACGGCATGCAACAACAGCAGATATGTAATGGACATGTCCTCTTCTCCCTTTCAGGTACATGGGAAGCCAGTAACACTGTGTGCGAGTCCGATACCCTGTGTGACCCAGCAGTCCTTGTTTCAGCCACCAACTCAGAGCCACATATTCGCAACCGCCGTCTGTCTCCTGGCTCAGGCAACTGTGGAGGCGGTGGGGGTGGAGGTTGCATCTCTGGTGGTGAGCAACAGCCCCGACAGCTTTCACCTGAAGGCGACCTGATCGGACCCGGCCACACACACACCTTCAGCTTTCGCAGGGAAAAAGAACGCAAGGGCCAGCAGCACAAAGGCCGCAGCTTCCGCAGGGAAAGTCAGAAGGGGGTCAGCCGAGCAGGCGAGCGGCCCCAAAAGGTTAACCAAAAGGAGAGGTGGGTGGAGGACAGTCTGTCACTGCTCAAGCCCCCGCCTGCCTTCCCGGTGCAGGACAGCCCCGCCAAGCTGCAGCCCGCCGTCAGCTACGCATCCAAGGTGAAGGCGGGGGCAGCAACGGGGACGCTGGAGGAAGACCGCCCCGCCATCGGCGTGCTGCTACAGAACCAGTGGGGTCTCAGTTTCATCAGCGAGGCGAGGCCGGTCACAGAGGGCTCCAGCACTCGCCCCGCTGCCAACGCCCTCCCCCCTCAGCCCACAGACGCCGAACAGACAGCAGACCCACAGATCGACACAGTTCTCACAGGCCAGCCCCCCGAAGAAACGCCTACTCCAGTCGCTACCTCCGTCATCCCCACCGCACGCCCAGAGGTGGACGAGAGCAACGGAAAGCTGCTGCTTAGTTGTCGCCATCTAGTGGAAGCTTTGAACTATCACAGTAGAGGTGAGCGCTAAGAGGAGCTTTGAGAATAACCTGCCCCTTTTTTCTGTTTGATTGGTTTTATTTGTGTTTCATCTCTAACATTGTGTCTCTTGTTTTCTCTCTTCAGAATGGAATGCCATCTGCAACAAACAGAAAAAAGGTAGGTTGACTCCAAGAGTAAACCAGTCAGTGCTGTCACGCCACTTATCAGGAACAAATCATTTGCATCTTTATTGTTGTGAAACAGCCCTAGAAGTGTGAACCACAACATGTTTTAACATTCTGTTTAGTCATGTCTATTTAGGAAACCACCTAAACTGTTAGTTGTGCTTTTTGAGAATGAAGTCCGGAGAGTCATTATAAGTTAAGTTTAGGTTCTTTAGTTTAGTCACTACAGCTATGTCTAAGGGTGAAATACCAACTTTATGAAGTAGGTGTGTAACATGGTACAAATCATTAATCATTGTGCAGTAAATGCAGCTAATCAACTTAAAGTTAGAGGATGTAAACAATCAATGTTACAAGCTTATTGTGAAGAGTGGTGTGACCGGCAGTCCTTGTTGATTTATCTGACATGTGTATTGTCATTTATCTTTGCTTCAGACATGTCTCACTGACATTATTTTGTTTTGCAGTTCCAAAAAAGGTTGTCTGGTACAAGGAGACCCAGGATCACCCAGCCTAGCAGTGTGACAAACCCAAAGCATATATAAACATACACAACACACACCTACATGCACATGAAAACATGTAAAGACGGACACATTTTTGAGTCCCGTTCACACACTGCACTCAGGATGATGTCTTCACGCAAAGCCACACTGAGACACTTTGGACTAACTCCTTTGAGATCTTACAGCAATGGACTTTTTTAACGCCTTACAGAAAGCCTGCCTTAATTAATCAGACCTGTTTTCATCGCCTCTCATTACCATTTTAGCTTGTATGTGTAGAGCTGGTCTTTTTTGTTTGTTTTAAACAATCTGAGGAGCTGTAATTTAATTTCCCCCCTTTTTTGAAAGCTGCAGTTTTATCAAACTTTTCATGTCCTCTGTAAAGCGAGCGGTCAATCAAGCACTTTGTTCTAGAAAATCTGTTGTGACCAATCCCTGTGTGCGAGAAACCCTCACCAGAGTGATGTATTTCCCCCTTCTCCATTGCAAACAGAATGTCTGTCTTGTACCTGCTTGAGTTTTTATGGTTAATGTATGCAGAGGACTTGTGTATCTGTGTCTTCAGTTTACAGAGGGGTGTAGTCAAAGGCACAGTAGAGTTCACCCGTCACATCTTAATGCTGTGTTCCCTTTTTTTTTTTTTTTTATTTGGTTCCCTAATCGGGTGAATGTTACTCATGAATCCATAAGGGATCTCACCATGTTCGGTATGTTGATTTTTGAAAAGAAAATTTATTGAATAAAAAAAATTACACTGGAGAAAGAGGAGGAATGTAAGTGAAACAGTATTGCTTAATAAAAATGAATAAACTTGATAAGTTCCAGCTTGTCCTTTTTATTATCAGTTCGCATTCACTGCTGTACACACCGACAGTGGAAAAATCACGTTTCTGTTAATGTTTCCCTCGACAATTACAAGTGCATAATAACTGACAAGCTATTTACAACCCAACATAAGCTGTAAATCTTTGCTACCAAATGATAGCCCCAGAGGTTTTTATAGGGAAATGCTGCATTTATAAGGTTTAAATGTAGAAGTAGAGGAACAACAAAAGTGACTCCTTATCAGCAGCGGCCCAGGCAGAGCTGATCTCAGCATCAAACGTGCAACCTTGCAGATTTTCTTTCCTCTGACCAGAATTGTGTAGAGGTCAATAGTTCACCAGAAACCTAAACGGGTAGCAAGAGTCTCCAAAATGTAATCATCTGAATATACAATACCCTCGCTGCTGCAGTATTTGCTGCCACCAAAGATTGTAGATGACTTGTGCAACTCTAAACTATAAAGCAGGGAAGACAGAAAAAACTTCTCAAAAGAAAGTCTGACTCTTATGAGCACAATAGCTATTTTTCCCAGAGTTGAAGTGTCCCTTCAGACGTCGATAGAAAAGTTCTACACCAGCTGCCATAACAGACCTGCTGCAACAACATCTGTAGCACCAAGATGTTGCTCAGTCCATTAGTCAGTCTCTCCACGTCACCTCCACCTCATCTGTTCTGTACCTAAAACAGGAGAAAAATTCATGTCAGCATCGACACATAAGGAAGCAATATTCATGTGTCATCTACATTCTGGAAACTTTTTTTAAATATACCACAGGCACATTGGTGAAGACTGTTTAATGATTAACAGTAACGTCTTTTAGCAGGGTGACCATGAAAGCACCTTGGATCCAACTTTGTGGACCAACATGCTTCATCATTAAATAAACAGCCAGTTTGGATTTTCAATGATAGCAGAATGTAAAGAACAAGTGAGGTGAAGTCTACCTTTGTGTAATCCACGAGTCCTCCAGCTCCGTCACCTGACCGGACCTAAACATCTCCCAGCCGGCTTGAGCGATCATTGCTCCGTTGTCTATGCAGAATCTGTGGAGTGAACACTGTTAACCAGACTGAACCTGGAACACAATGTCTTAATATGGACTTTTTTCTACTGAAGCCTCTCAAATAATATGGCTACTTTTTTTTAAATTACCTTTGTGCATGTTCAGCCCCTTTACCACCACTCACACATTATTCCTAAGTGTTCTAAAAAGAAAACTGATAATTTCCCGTTTTTAAAACATCACCTTCCAACAATACCTTTATTTTGACAGCAATAAAAGCTGATTATTCTGATGAATTTTCTCAACTTAATGTATTTTAATGAAATACATGAAAAGAACATCTAAAACATGTCATGTATTGAAATAATTATCCCGTAAATTAAGATGATACGCCAAATATTACTTGTCAGACTGGAAATGCCTCTAAAACAACATTTACACCATCATGGGACACCCACACTATAGAAAGTCTGTTGGTGGGTGGGGTGGGTGTTTCTGTACTGATTTGTGTTTGCGTTCTGGATCTATTGTCATTGTAATGTCAGTGAGCGTGGCGTGGAGCGACTGGTTTACCGCTCATCCGTGGCAAACAGCTTGGCTCCTCTCTCCTTACACATCACCCCCATCATCTCCTGCAGACGCAGGTTACCTGCGAAAGAAACCAGAGGACATGTTCTCTACAGGATACAGGACTCAGACAAGGACAGGTCACATCTTCTGATAATCAGGACTTGTTCTCTTAGTTCAGAGATGGTAGAATGAAACTTTAAGGCACACTTCATGAATTCCTGAGCATCTTGTGATCAAAGTCAATGTCACACAGTAAAGTTAATTAAAAACAAGCAGTAGAATAACATCACTTCATTGTGGGTCTGATGCTTCTTAGTCTCATGAACTTTTGATAATCATAAAGGAGACAAATGTAGGAAGAGAAGGAAAATAACAGGGTTGATCAGAGCATTTAGCCAAAAACTAGAATTGAAATGTATGTATTTTTTTTAATTTCATGTCATGCCTGGTACTCCATAAAATGATATTTTTTTCATTTCGAGAACAATGTAAACTCTTGTTTCTTAAATTTCCTCTAAGAAAGCTGAAAGGAATCTTTTGTGTGGCGGCTGCTCTGCTAACACGACAGCTTCTCTGGCAGTCTGGTGATTATCACATCCAGGAATGACAATATTTGTGTTCTGACGGGAAGTCTTTTTTACAGAACTAAAGTGGGTAGCTTGTTCCTTCCAATGCAAAAACAGCCTTTAGACTGACTTTGTGATTCCAATCCATTGCACAACTGTTAAAACAGTGTACAATGCAATAGTGGGGGAAGACAGTGCACACAATCTCCTCTGTTGACTGATAAACTTGTAAAATGGCAGCTCTAGAAAGTAAACCTCACTCTCTCACGCTTCAGGACACTTACTGTTGATATTCCAGGTTCCTGTGACATTGTAAGTGTGGTACTGTACTGTACTTACTGGAAATATCTGGACATTGGGCAATGGATGATGAAAAACACATAGAAAATGACCCAGAAGCACAAAGAACATCACTACTTGTTTTTTACAGGGCTCCAATATTTAACAACCCTGAGTCCATAAATTAAAAAAAAAAAAAAAAAAAGCTGAGAGCAATGATCCTGCCTGATCATTTTTGACAGTGTTTAATTGAACACAGCAGAAACAAAAGACGTTCAATGTTCAAACTGATAACCTTTTTTTAAACATACAGTCAAGTTAAGACTCTTGCCCTGAGCTCATCTGAGATGGACTGCTGAAAAGTATAAAAGTGTGCTGTGGTCTAAAGAGTCTGACGTTGTTTTTGGAAATCATGGTCATTGTGTCCTCCAGCTAAAGAGGAAAAAGGAACATCCGGATTGTTTCCAGCGCAAAGTTCAAAACCAGCATCTGTGATGGTACGTGGGTGTGTTAGTTCCGATGGACCATAACTTGCACATCTGTGAAGGCGGGTACAAGACAGGCCTGACTGCAGTCAACAACTGTCTCCCATTGAAAATGTAGAACAGTATGAAGCACAAAATACAACAATGGAGACCCAAGACTGTTGAGTCATGTATCAAGTTTGGAAAAGAGTTTAACTTTCAAAACTTCACCAATTAGTGTTGTCTGTCACAATGTCGGGGACATTTTTCAGTTAGCAAATTCAGAATGAGTGTATATCTACAGAAAATATAGTTTACCAGTTTGAACATTAAATGTCTGTTTTCAGTTGAATATAGGTTGCAAGGGGCTTTCAAATGATTGTGTTCTGTTTTTATTTATGTTTCACACTGCGTCCAAACAAATCAGGGTTATAGACTGGATGTTTCCTGAACACATCCATCTCTGATGTACTTACAGCCAACACCCCCGACGATGAGGACCTCTTGGGAGCCGCAGTGAGCCATGGCCCTCTCTGTGATCTCCACCAGCATGGAGAACAAGGTCTCCTGCAAACAGACCATGAGTTCATGAGCTAATAAATCGATAAGTTAATCAATCCTTTTCTTTAGCACACATGAGAGTTAACAGACCAACTTTGGGTTTTGGACTGTTGGTCAGTCACAACAGTGATCATCTAAAGAGATGAAGAATTGGACTAAGGGAATATTTTAAAACTATTTTCTGACATTTTATAAATAAAACAAACAGACCACGTTGTACCCCTTTATAGTTTGAATTAGGCTTTAATCTAAGGCCAAGATGGCTTCTATAGATCTTTATCTTAACTAACTGAGCAACAGATCCTAACTGATAGTGTTGGTTAGTACCTGCAGGGAGAAACATAGGTCCTCTGGTGTACACTGACCAGAGCTCAGCATCTTATGAGAAGCTTCCTATGCAAGAAAAGAAAAACAAACAACTGTTAGGATCATGAACCAAAACAATGATGTAGTTGTAGACATCAAACTGAAGCCTTGAGTATCAGTATCAGTAGATAAATAGTTCCTTTCACCTCAATGTAGGATAAAATCCCAGAAAATGAGACGTCCATTCCTTTTACTGTATATGGCAGCTCCACAAACTGACTCCCTCTAACAGCAGGACAACAAGCAAAGTGCAGTAGTATCAGAAATATCATTCATGTAAATACAAACATGAAACACATTCCAAACAGTCCAGAGAAGAGACTTTGTGGCTGTCACTCACTTTTTGGCCATCTGCTCTATGTTGTAACCTGGACTGGGGTCATTGGAAATCTGAATGGAGAAACAGTTCCACACAAAGTATTTAACACACATCGATCACATCCGTCTGTATAGTTGCTTTAATGAGAACAATAATGTTACACACCTTTATAACTCGTGCAAATCTGTCCAAACAGTTGCCAACTGCGATGTCGATGGTCTCCCCAAATATTCTGTATCGTCGCTCTGAGTATGCAATAACCTGCACAGGTAGACATGGAGACAAGTCTCATTACACTTGTACCTAATACATGTATAACTCAGTGTATGTTAGAGCTCTGCAAACACTTTTTTAATGACAGCTAATCATCAGGAAGTGCAGTTCGGAGGCTCTGTGCCACAGGAAACTGAGGCCGACATACAGAAACCAACCTGTGTGTTCCCTCCACTAACATACAGCACGGTGGGGTTGTTGGCTTTTGTAATGAGTCGACCCATCTCAATGTGGCCGATACAGTGGTTGACACCAAGGAGCGGCTTCCCCCAAAGCTGTGCGACTGTACGAGCCACCAGAGCCGTCGTCACCAAGGGGGCACCCATACCAGGACCTGTAGGAGAAGAACAAGTGAGACTGTCACTTTGGAGTATAGCAGACATTATATCCTTGTTTGAGGGAGAACATCACATCTGTCAGTTTGTTGTTGCCTTACAGCCGCTGATAAACGTCAAGTCAAGATGTTTTATGGACACTCATATGATTACTAGGCTGCATATGCATCAATTAACTTCCACTAAAATATAAAATGATATGAAATGATAAAAATGTCCTTTCTTTATCCTCACCCAAAACCCTATGGGTGAAATCAGTCAGTAAACCTATTTAATAATCAATAATAGACAGCTAATGTAAGTGTTGCCTGGTTAATGAAATGACATGTCTAGGAAGAGATATCATGACTTTATCAATACACTGTAAATATATATGATCTCCATTTCATCAGATCCTGAAGTATCACAACATTTAGGTTTAATCCTGATAAAAGTACAATCCTTATTCCATCAAACACATTTTTTCTACCACAAGGTGATGAGCCAGGATCTTGTGTTACCTTTGGTGTATGCCACACAGTCGATGTCTGCAGGCTTCAGCCCTGCCTGCTCCAGCGCCTCCTTGAGGACGGTCAGTACGACAGCTCGGTGGTGCCTGGCAGTGTCACTTGGCATGAACCCTGATGGATAAAATAGTACGTTGTCAACTTTGATTGCAACATTGTTATATGTTGATATATATCGGCAGTGATGCAAAGGTGAAATTAGTGGTTTAGCAGAAATGTGACTTACCTTGACCAGGAGGGGTAATGTAGGTCCGTCGAGGGTTGGAAAGCACTTCTCCATCCCTGATGATCCCTATGCCGATCTTATTGGCACTGCCCTCAAATCCAATTACGACAGTCATGGCAGCTAAAAAGTATTTTTAAAAAGGAGAAAAGCAAGCGAAGCATGCCGTGAAGATTAATGTATTCTGTCTTTGCATGGAAGCCAAGACCCTTATTGATGCAGCAGTACAGTATCTGTTCCAAAGTGTATTCGCCCTTTAATTATTCAGTCTCTCTTGGAAGCCCATTTCTGATGAAGGAAAACCCCCCACAAAAAATGTAACATGATTAAAACTAGATTGTCAAAAGTGAGCAAAAATGATGACACATTAAAGGGGCACTGCTCCAATTTCACACATTACATGTTGTCTAATATTAGTCATTGCCAGCTCCACTGTGAGTAAGAAGGGCCTGACTGACGGGCATCATGGGCAGAAGGCAACTAAACTTTCCTGAATCAAATATAACAGCAGTCACTTTGTCATAACTGTATGCAAGTGTCCAATGCGACACAGTGTCAGGCATTTGCTGTCCACACTAAATCCACTAAACAGTGGCTAAATTGCATTGTGGGAAATGTAGGCACCAGGTTATGAATAGTGTTCCACTGGGTAAACACTGCACTCTTATAACACTGTTGGACTCATTAGGCACAGTTAAACAACAAATGATCAAAATGGATACAGCAGAACTAGATATATCACCTTGCACTTACATTACCCACAATGCAACTTAGCCGCCACTGACATCATCATTGAAGGCAATTTATCAGATAACATGCAACTTCCTCTGGAGCCACAAAAGGCTTTATACTACTTTTTTTTCCACTTTGCAGTAGCACTCCCCCAGACCTGTAAACACACTTTAATTTTTAAAATTCATAGAGTTACTTTTTAATTATTTACCTATTTCTGTTTTAATGATCATTAATATTTTGTGTCTGTCAGAAATGGGCTTCCATTTGTTGTTGTTGTTGTTGTTGTTGTTGTTTTGCTGATTGAGATGTCCTTTTTGGCAATTATGCATGTTCCAGTGTATCCTAACTGGGCATATCAATTTTGTAGGGTCTTGTTGATAAGCATGTATGTGTTTGTGTGTACAGAATATGAATATGTTATGAAATATAAATTTGCTGTAAAAACTTTTATAATAAGATATAGAAATTTGGTCAATGTATATATGATGTATATTATAAGCTATGTATGTATATTTGTATGTGTCTGAGTGTATGTATGTACATAGATGTGTGTGCCTGTAGGTATGTATATGTACAAGTGTTCAGCACATATGTATACATGCATATAAGGGTGTGTATGTAAATATATTTATATATAATATGTGATTTATTAATTGTACATATAATATACTGATTTTTTATAGTTAGATGGGAACGTGCGACTAAATTGATTATGATTAATTACTGAGTTGTGGAGAGGAGGTAGGTTTAAATAAGTGTATACTTTTTCCTGCTCCTTTTCGGGCATGTCAGTGCTTGTTAATAGAATATACTTTGTAACATGCGTCTCATTTTATTTTGCTTATTTGTTAATTGAACTTTTTGTTTTGTTTTCACATGTCCGAAATACATTTGCATTCATTCATGTAAACATTTAACTGTCACAATTAGACATTTAAATTCAGAACAGAGGCACAGTGCTACATCTAGGCTAGGAGACAGAACATTAGCCTTTTATACAGTAACCTTCACAATACATACCTAACCCACATAATGCTACATTATACGTTACATATTGTTCATATTTTGAAAAACCAAAGTTAGGCTCCCTGTGTAGCTGCTATGCTAGCAGTGACAGCATACGTCATAAGTAAAACTAGCTTGTATTACCGCTGCATTGAATAACAAGAAAGGTGCAACTACCTTTTTACTTCCCTTCGGTTGCTCACATTAACCCAAACACCTGGTAGTTAAACTTTTACTGCAATTATTTAACTGCCTCGGCTAACTTCTGCAGCTCAGCTACTCCATGAAGCTCGGGGGTCCCAAACACTGACAGCTGTGGAGTTAGCCTGAACAAAAGGCCTGGTGAATAGTATCTAACATCAGCAGCACTTCAGGATAATGGTATGTGCATTATAAAGGCTAGCGCTGCGTGTTTATGTCAATTGAAAATTGAGAATATATATATTTTTTAGATTATTTAAAGTATTATTTTTCATCAGGCACCTGTTTAGGCAGTCACCACGCACAGCAAGCACGTGGCCAGAAATCTTTGCTGTGCTTTTTGTGTGTGAGTGGTTGTGTGTGTGTGTGTTTGGGGGTGTGAAGCAGAAGCACAGACTGGTCTCTGCATCCTGTTGTGAAAGTACAAGTAAGCTAATTTGCATCTCCTTTTCCTGAAACGCGTAGCCCGTAGAAAATACGCTACCGTTATTTAACATTTGCATTTATTGATTAATCAAATGAGCTCCGTAGGAAGCTAATTAGCCGCTGGCTGGTTATTCTCAATTCATTCTGAGAGCAGGCCGTCTGCTGCTGGCTCTGGGCTCTTTGTCACAGCGGAAAAGCTAGCGTTAGCATAGCTTGTTATAAACCTGTTGTCTAGAGAGCTGCTGTTGGTTTTTATGTCTTCTCCATGCATGCTTGTTACTTTTGCGTCCAGTGGGTCACAAATTCATCCGTGTTTTGCTTTTAGTGTACTTGGCTAACGTTGTGCTCCTCACAGCAACGACGTGCAACCAAATAAAGGCTCAGTGCGCTTCCCCTTTGTCAGAGACTTAACTTAAGCCTTACGAAAACTCATTCGACTTTTGGCCGGCTGACAAGTAACACCTACAAAACAAATGCACGTGTAAAACTGAGGTATTTTGCAGGCACTCAGAGCTCAACATGTTTTTTTACAAGGAGGGATGCATCGGTAACACTGATACTGGTGCTGATATGGATCTTATGACGGTGTTGGTACCCACATAGGTGTTCAGACATGCTTGTTGGAGGTTGAAAACTGAAGTTGGTCTCAGACTTACAGCTGAAGAAAATGGTCAATATTCGTATTAAAAAAATTCAAATAGATTGATATGTCGGCCAATGTTAAGCTTATTACAGATAAATATGAGTTTTTATTGGCCAATGAGTAACAAGAAATCACAGAAGGGAAATGTCTTTCTCACAGCCGGCCCAACTGAGAGCAATGACAGGTTTATTTATTTTAAAGGTGCGAATTTGTAAGAATTATTTATCCAAACATTTAAAAACATGTGGGTTGCAGATGTATGTACTTAAGTTTGCATGCTATCCAGCATCCTGTCTTCCAGCAGGCCCCCAGAAAGAGCACCAGGCTTTAAAGGCAGTTGTCTTAGTGGCCAAACTGTGTAATTACAGCGTCACATGATGCACTGCAGCCCAAAAAGACTTTTTCCCAGAAGCCAACTTTGTGAAAGAAGGGTCTGTAAAATAGTGGATACATTCTTTTTTGAGCATCACAACCCCCGCAAAATGAGTCATTTCACTGTCATAATTTGAGCCATTCAGTCCAGTAAAATTTCTGAAGTCTAGAAGAGCCACGCGATTAATTATTTTCTCCCCATTCAAGTTAGCCGGTCTGAACTGGAAGTCAGCTGGCTCGGTCGGTTGTGTGGGCTGCACAATGTGGAAGATCCGGGTAATTTCACAGCCGGGAAGTCAAGCGTTTTTAGCTTCAAAATACCACTGATAAGCTTTCATAGGAATGAACTGGGCTCCACCTCCAAGGCTGTGTCCAGATGTAATATAACATCCTTGTCTTCCAGCGAGCTGCATAGCTAACTAGCTCACAGCAACAACAGTTATCAGCAGTTAGCGGTTGCTCTGGTGATCAGTGCCCTCTATGTGTTTTGAATGGCCTTAAACAGGAGGCCAATTCTTACATATGGCACCTTTTACCTAAAAATAAAAGATCCTGCTCATTACATGTCTTCGTCACAGTTCTTGAATAACAAAATGGATCCCTCTAAAATATTTTTTTCTGTTACTGTTAGTTTTTATTTTAATTTAATACAATCTTTTGTTTTAAACTGCCATCAACGTCAGAAAGCCAGCATGGGTCAGTCTCCAATAAGCAATCAGTGACTCTGCATAGAGATGTGTTGGTGACTGAAAATAACAGATATGTGTTGAATTAGAATTAATGCAACCATCAACTATTTTCATTATCAAGTAATTTTTGGAAAATTTAGTCCTTAAAATGCCAGAAAGCAAAGGGCAACTTTTTTAGAACCCAAGTTATCTTTAGATGCTTGAGTTATCGGACCAACAGTACGAACTCAAACTGAACATTAACAGTTATATATAGAACAGGAAAACGTTTGAGAAGCTGAAAACAGCAAGTGGTGTCCATTTCTGTTGCCATGTTCTCTAAAACAATTATAGTTTTTGATTCATTTTCTATCGATTGAGTAACTCGATTCCTCTTCTGTTTTTCTTTTCCAGCGGCGCGGGTGTTGTTGTGTGTGCGTGTTGTGTGTCTGCGAGGTGTGCTTGCAGTCAGGGCAGGTTCAAGCATGAAGAGAGGCAAGAAGGAAGAGGTGGCGGCTGCAGACGGGGAGAATGACACAGGCTCTGGTACTACAGCAGGCACTAATGCACATTCAAATACATACCGTTCTTCCAAATTTTGTGTGCGAGTTGCCACTTTAATGACCTTGTATGTTTCTTTCATCTCACAGCTTCTGCAAAGAAGGTAAAGAAGACTAAGGAACCAGAGGCCCCAATCCTGTATGAGGATCCTCCTGACAAACTGACCAGCAAAGATGGACGCAAAGCCAACATGAAGATCACCTCCTGGAACGTGGACGGGCTGAGGGCCTGGGTGAAAAAGAAGGGTCTGGATGTGAGTCTGCAGTGACCTTGAGAAAATGAATTGGTCTAGTTCAGTTTTGAGACTAGTTTTAATGGTTAACACATTTGTTCTTCCTTCCAGTGGGTACGTGAGGAGGATCCAGATGTTTTGTGTCTGCAGGAGACAAAGTGTGCAGAGAAGTCCCTCCCTGCTGACATCACCTCGATGCCCGAGTACCCTCACAAGTACTGGGCTGGGTCAGATGAAAAGGAGGGTTACAGTGGGGTGGCCATGCTCTGCAAGACTGAACCTATCAAAGTCACCTATGGCATTGGTGAGTGGTGTCTTTAAATTCATATTCAGCAGTGAGTCCACTAGCCAAGATACTTTTATTTGCATTTGTATTGAAGATGTGAAGTTGTTTTCAGAACATCTTAGCATTTGTTAAGCCCTCCCTTTGCTTTAATAATGAATTAATGAAATCTATAACCAAGGAACTCTGCTATAAAGGAGTTATATGCTCGTGCTGGAAGCCAGTTGTTGGTTATGAAATGGAGTCCGCTAACATAAACTAACATTTACTGTTGCTCTCGTGGTAAACAGACAGTCCTTCACAAAGAAATCCACAGTCCAGCAGCATTGAACAACTTAAACAAATTGTCCACACAATTGTATCGGCAACCGAGAGAGGGACGGTCTCATTTACAATCTGTTACATGACCAATAAAAAAAGTAATACATAAAACTTGTGACAAATTGTTACATATAGCTCCTTTAAATGGACTCATTTCTTCTGTCTTTTGTGAAAATAGTGGACAGCTGCAGAGTATAGCAGACAAATGCAGTCTATTTCTCAGATTTTCCATTTATAAACCAACACCACAAGACATTTCAGGCAATGTGAGCTTGCTTTTCATCCTAGTGATCTCATAAAACTGAACTGACAAGTAGCTAACCCACCACCACCTTTGAAATCTTTGCGTTACATTAATGCAGAATTTGTACATCTTTTATTTTTTATATTTATTATAGTCACTGTTTGTTTATTGTTTGTCTTCAATGTATGCACCTTATTCACCAAGACAAATTCCTTGTTGGTGTAAAATCCTTCTTGGCAATAAATCTGTTTCTGATTCTGAGCTGTAACGAATTATACATTTTCAGTAACTTGCATGACACTGCTGTAGAGTGACTTAGCCTTGCCTACAGTCTTTATTCGCCTTCATTTCCATTATGAATACAAATCTACATAAGGAATTCTTAAATTAAGCAATGAATTCAGGTGAGGTAAATCCATTCAGTTAACAGGGCTGCTAGATAATAAAATATAATCGAAATTGTGCAAAAGTGCAATATCCAAATCAAAGAAGCTGTAATTTTTCGATAAAGGTAAAATGTTTGACAAAGCTGCATTATAATGATTTTTTTTTTACCATATCATACAGCCCTAGTTGTTAACATGTCCTCCTCTACCAACCCTGCAGGCAAGGAAGAGCATGACAAGGAGGGCCGCGTCATCACTGCAGAGTTCCCCACCTTCTACCTGGTGACAGCCTATGTGCCAAACTCCGGCAGAGGCCTTGTGCGCCTCGATTACCGCAAAACCTGGGACGTGGACTTCCGGTCGTATCTGAGCGAGCTGGACATGCAGAAGTCTGTGGTGCTGTGTGGCGACCTCAATGTGGCACACCAGGAGATCGACCTGAAGAACCCCAAGGGAAACAAGAAAAACGCCGGCTTCACTCCTGATGAGCGTGAGGGCTTCACCCAGCTGCTAGAAGCCGGTTTCACCGACAGCTTCCGCGAGATCTACCCTGACCAGACCCACGCCTACTCCTTCTGGACCTACATGATGGGCTGCCGTGATAAGAACGTGGGCTGGAGGCTCGATTACTTTTTGCTGTCGTCCAGCTTGCTGCCAGGCCTGTGCGACAGCAAGATTCGTAACAAGGCACTGGGAAGCGACCACTGCCCCATCACTCTGCACATAGCTGTGTAGGTCACTGTCAGGTGTGTAGGGCTACTGCCTTGCATAGCCTTCACTGTTTTCTTAGTACTTCCGTTCCTACTTGGCTAAAGCTATCATGTATGCCAGAGTGTGCTCTGTTAGAGTGAGGTGTCGCCTGTCTGGGCACATCGTCTCATGGCTGAAGCACTGCCCAAACTCTTTCAGTAGGCTCAGCAGTAGCTTAGTTTCCACTTCAGTTTTCACAGGAAACTTTCATGAAATGACTTCAACATAATTCATAATACCCATTTGTCTTCGTCATGTAACTGAAGTTTGTATGTAAACCCCATGATGTTGATCTAAATTCTGTCAAGACCCAACACTAAATACTGTAAACATGTCTAAGCTGATGTTCAACAGTGACCTGTGGCTGGATGTAGAGCTGTGTGACGTCTGTCTGTACTACTGCTGACCTGAGGCACAAGCCTCCATTCCACAGAACCTGCAGGAATGTCCTTGTTACTGTTTGACCTGAAACCACTGTTCCAAAAAAATGTAACTTGTTCTAGCACAAAAATGTTTTAAGCTTCTTTTCCAAACCAGTGTTAAATTTTCTGTTGTAAAACTTGCCCACAATAAAGACTGGATTTATGTAAAACTTTCTACTGCTCATTATTTGAAGATGAAGATGGAGCCAACATGATTTGGGGAAAAAAAAAACACCACAATGAATCTGAAAAACACATTCCCCTGCTCAGTGCTTTAATGGAAACGCAACCTGGAATTCAAATGGAAGAAAAATAGCACATTCAACATGAACCTGTTCCTGCAAGAGAGTCTCTATACTTTGTAGTTCACTGCAATTGCACAATATAACGTAAAAATCATCCATCTACAGTAGATTTTGTGTCAGTCTAAACTAATCTATAATCTTGTACTGTTTAATCCCCAAAATATTAATCTCTGATCAGTAAAGTCAAGTCTCGACTATGTTAACTTCATGATATGTGTCCGCTGATGCATTTTCAGATTATATGACTGCCGGAACCCCTTCCCACATTCCACACACAGGTATGGTTTTTCCCCAGAGTGTGTTCGCTGGTGTCTTTTCAGTCGGTTGGCGCTCAGAAAGCTCTTGTCGCACTCTGTGCAGGAGTATGGCCGGACTCCGGTGTGGTAGCGCAGGTGGATGGTCAGGTAGCAAGACTGAGTGAATTTCTTGCCGCAGTGGGGGCACTGGAAGGGCTTGTGGCCTGTGTGGAAACGTTCGTGCTTCAGAAGCTCGGCATGGGAAAAGAAGCCCTTCCCGCAGTCGGAGCAGAGGTACGGCCTCTCGCCTGAGTGAGTCAGCTCGTGTCTGACCAACGTCGCCTTATAGACGAAGCTCTTGTCGCACTGTGAGCAGCTGAAAACGTTTTCCCTGGTGTGGCAGCGCTCGTGCTTCTTCATGTTGCGTTCCCTCTTGAAGCTCTTACCACAGAAGGAGCACATGAAGGGCATTTCCTCTGAGTGGATCTTCATGTGGCTCAGCAAACCCCCCTTGTAGAGGAATCCCTTCCCACACTGCGTACAGGTGTGCGGCCGCTCCTTTTGATGGATGCGTTGATGTGCGGTGAGAGCTGCCCTGTAGGCGAAGCTCTTTCCACAGTTGCAGGTGTGCACTCTTTCTTCTTGGTGAGTCTGCAGGTGCCTGTTGAGGTAGCTGGCACAGGTGAAGCCCAGGTCACAGTGAGGGCATTTGTAAGAACGTTCCACCTTGTCAGCATCCTCGCTGTGGGTCTTCAGGTGTCTCACTAGCGCCGACCTCCAGGCAAACGCCCGGCCGCACTCCGAACACAGGTACTCTCCGTTCTCCATGTGGGTGCTCTTGTGCTCCCTCTGAGCCACCAGGGACTTGAAGAACTCCCCACAGATCAGACATTCGTACTTGCGCCCCGACTTGTGCGTCTGCTTGTGCCTCTCCAGTGACTGTTTGAAGGAGAACCGCCGTCCGCACTGAGAACATAGGAAGGGCTGCTCACCTGTGTGGATGCGTTGGTGGGCTTTTAGTAAGGATTGGAACTTAAAGCTTTTGTCACAGTCAGGACAACTAAAACGTCCCTCCTCATCTGCAAGGGGATGAAGGGAAAGTTTGTCGTCCTCAGCCTCAACAGAGTGAACCTTGTCAATGTGCTGCTGGACCTGTGCTTCCTCTGAGTGGTGGAAGGAGCACTTGGGACAGGAGAAGGCAGCTGATGAGCCGTCTGCAACAGAACCTTAAGGAGAAACAAAGTCATTAGAGACTGGAGCAAGATATTACCACTGTGCTAAGAAACAGCAAAAACTACATGCTTGCATTTTGGAGAGATTAAAATGAACAGTTACCTTGTAATTTTTCCATAAATAAAACAAAAGATCAAAGATTACAATTTTCCTAAAATAACTGACAGACAAGAAGCATATTCTCACATTTGAGAAGCTGGAACAAAAGAATGTTTGTCATTTATGCTTGAAAATTCACAGAAACTTGTAGTCAATAA
Source organism: Pagrus major (assembly GCF_040436345.1). Taxonomy (NCBI): domain Eukaryota; kingdom Metazoa; phylum Chordata; class Actinopteri; order Spariformes; family Sparidae; genus Pagrus; species Pagrus major. Next base: position 7,241,250 of record NC_133228.1, read on the forward strand.
TCAAAATTCTTGCTGAATAATTTTCTGTCAATCACGTTATCAATGAATTGTTTCTGCTCTAACAGAAAATATCAGAGATAATTAATAAGTTCCAATATCAAACGTGTTCCATATATCCAAATTAAAAAAGAAATAAAGCTGCCTATCAAGTCATAAATATGTACAAGCCAAACATGTTATGTTTAAGCTCTCATATCTCTGGTTATGCATGTATATGTAGTGAGAAGGATCAAAAAATGAACACTTACTTTCATCATCGTCCTTTGATGAGACCATGGATGACCCATAAGAGTGCTCTGCACTGTTAGAGAGATAAAAAATAAATAAAACATGAGATGCTCCATTTGCCTGATGTCACAGCCACCATATATTCAACTTAACATAATACACAGTATATTTCTCTGTGATAAAACCGTAATTACATAAACAGATCAAAGTGGTTAATAAAGACAGATGGGTTTTACCAGTTGAAAGGCAAAGGCTTCAGCTCTGGAGGGCTCGCTTTGGGGATCTCCTTCCTCCTTTTAGTGGTCATGCGCTTCTGTAAATTTATCACCTGGATCTTCATGGTCGGTTTGCGTTTGCGCCCACTTGTGCGGACCTTCACTAACGAAATGACTTCGTTGTCAACTTCAGGGGCAGCGCCTTCAGGCTCAGAGGGGGGAGGCTCACTGCACTGAACCTCTACACTCTCCAGATCACCATCTGCATCATGATCTGCCTGCAGCTGGCTGTCAGGCTCAGTGAGTGCAGCAGTCACCTCACTGACATTTTGATCCCCTTCAACAACCTCTTGGTCATCATTTTGGCTCTCTGTTGGCTTGTTTGCATTGTGATCATCAGTATGAGTCTTCAGGTGCCTCGCCAGTGCCAGCTCCCAGTTAAAAGTCTTGCTGCACTGATGACACGTGTAAACACCGTCTTCCATGTGTGTTTGCTTGTGCTCCGTGCGGGCTGACAAGGAGTGGAAGGTCTCCCCGCAGATGACGCAGTTGTACTTGCGACCAGTTTTGTGTGTGTGTCTGTGCCTGTCGAGGGACTGCCTGAAAGAGAAGCAGCGGCCGCAGTCATCGCAGCGGTGGGGGCGTTCTCCAGTGTGGATAACCCTGTGGGCAGTCAGCGATGAAGCAAATTTAAATTTCTTCTCACAGTCTGGGCAGTCGTGAGGTCCCACTGAGGCTTTGTGTTGGGAGGATGCTAAATCATCCGTGTTAGCTTCTGGAAGGATGATGTTTGTCAAACTACTTTCAGATTTGTCTTGTATTTCCTCTTCCCCCGCTTCTACTTCTTCTTCCCTGTTTGTCTCATCAGGAAGCACTACCAGCGAGTCTTCAGCCACTGTAATAGTGTCTGTTACTTCACAGCAGTCTGCTCCCATCACCATCTCGATGTCTGTGCTTGTGCCCAATTCAACCTCTGCGTAATCAGTCACTGTGATTATTTCAACTGCCACGTCGTCAACAAATGATACAGTGTGTGTGTCATCACCGAGGCCTTCCAGTGGCTCTGATCGGTTAGGTTGTTCTGTAAGTTTTGTCACTCTGCTCGAGAGAACTGCAGAGAGGGAAGAGAGGATGCTGTCGCCCATGCTAGAAGGTGGCACTAGACAAAGAACGAGAATGATACATGAGTTATTGTCTTCAGTTCTGTCTTCAACAGTGAACATGAAACATAATAGATGTGGTAACGGAAAATGACCTACCATGCTGCTCTAAATGCCCGAGGTGTTTGTGATGCTGGAGCAGAGTTTTCAGGTCTGTAGGCTCAGAGACTGAACGCACACACTCCTCCAACACAGAGCATTCAGCTCCGAGCCAGGAAACAGTCTGTGGGGAAAACATATGAAAACACACATCATGCCAATTCAATCAAAAAACTTTAAAAAACTTCAAAAACAGGATAGCACAACTTTAGTTTGCAGATGAAAGACAATTTTAGAATATTTTACTTTTTCTAAAATTGATTTGTTATTTAAGTACTGCTCTGCACCTACCCTGTACTCCACATACTCTATTAACGCTTTACATGTGCATTTGATTAGCAGGAAGCTATATTTAAGTGTCACTGAACATTACATTACTGCTTACCTACTGGTGGGATTATCAGTGCTGTCATACTGGATGTATATGTCATGTATAAATTGTGCCGAGAGGTTTGTGTGACAGAAGTTTTAGTCTGTGCTGGTAAGGCCGTATAATTAACCTCCTACTTTACCAGAGCTCATTATGTGCTACATGCGTCCTGTATGTCTGTCACTTATGTGCTGATCACTCCTATTTCACTCGTCCCCAAGTACTAGGACTGAAAAACACTGCTTTAAGTCATTTCACAGTAATAACTTATTGTCAAAATAACACCTCTTACCTGCTCGAGGTCAGGTACTGGCAACAGCTGAGCTAGCCGAAAGACGAACTCTGAAAACAGTGTCTGCAAGTCGCTGTCATACTGAGGTCCATACTCAGCAGGGAAGACCTCCTTTGAAACCAACAATGGGTAGTGATACAAGTTATTTTACTACATTATACATATAAACCTAAAGTCAGCTACTTAAAGCTACTTAAAAAGACATATGTAATGTCTGCAAGAGGGTCTTTTTTAAAGGTTTAAACATATTTCCAAGCACTTTGTACCACCTGCCAGATTCTACAACAACTGAACGTGTGCAACAGAACTACATTTCATACAAATTATAATCAATCATGGCGAGTTGAATTTGGCTCCACAGAAGAGTAGTTGATACTGCCTCACCAAGAAGAAGTCTTGTCTCTCTTCAGGATCTTTGAGCAGAGTCTGGATCAACTCAAGAAAGTTAACCGCTACCTCCTCTTCTGATTCTTTTATCTGCAATGTAGAAATAAAAAATGACACATATTACAAAGCCACTACTGGATAACTGCTGAAGTGGTTTTGATAAGTGTGTTGCCCAGCCAATACCAGCATATGTTTGCATTTGATCTATAAGGAGGCAGAAATTATGTAAAAATGGCTGTTGATGGAGTTTTAAAATAGCCATGTGAAGTGAAATCTGCTAATCTAGACTGTACACACTTACATCCACCAGGTTGGAGTGTTGCGGTTTAATCTTCTCCAGATGATCCATGATGAAGTCAGGGTCCACGAGCGCTTCACTTCGGCACAACTCTAGAATATACTGATGAGGAGAAAAAGAACACATTGCCATTAAATATACAATATAGCTCACATGTCATTAACTGTCTATAACTACATATCACTGCCTCTGTCTTAAAAAACTCAATACATCAGCTATCAATGCCTTGTGTTGTCTACTGGCACCCACCCTGGCTCTTAATCCCAGGTTAAGCTGCGTCCTGTGCTTGTGCATGAGCAGCTCTGGGACCATGTCCATCACCAGGGCGACAAACTCTGCCACCTTCCAGTAGTTCATGACATCTTGTTTCTTCAGAACCTCCCACATGGAGGCTGTCATGAGCTGGAGAGGTGGGACCAGGAGGCGCAGCGATGCCAGAGGTAAGGGGTCACCTGGGAAATACAAGAGCACTCAGACTGAAAGGGAATAAAGCTGACCCATCTGTCATATTTATCCTAATTCAACTAATCTGGTATGACATCTGTCTACTTGATACATGCCAAGTTAATGATCAGAAAACTGGACTGTACTGGGGCTGATATCAACAGCTGTTTTCTCAGTTATTCCTGAAAGTCATTCTTGGACTAATGTGGTGAATTTGTTTTGAAATAAAATGCTTTAAATCTTCTTAATTACTCTACAGAATTATCGAAAATGATTCACATGATAAAAGAACAAACGAATATGAGGACAGTAAATGTTAACAGTACAGTTCAGCAGCAGGATCCTGCTGGCAGAGTGCTATTGTGTATCAGATATACAACAGCGATGTGTTTTGAACGCAACCTTACGAGAAACACAGAGTGCGTGTTCACAAACAACAACGTTGCTCAAACCCAGTTAGCTCTACTTCCACCATGCTTGTATAGTCTGTAAGTTACATAGAGAGCTCACAATGTATTCAAAGTGATTTACAGTGCAAAATAAAACACGTGAAGGCAGCGTTACTATCCGAAGCCAATAAGCTAGCTTTCAAAGCTAACTTAGAGGTAGTAGCACTGTTAAAAGTCAAAATTAGCTGAACTGTCGCTAACTCAAAGTTTCCCCACATATCTAATCGTAATGCTTCTTGTCTTCAAAGCAAACAAACCTTTGGAAAGGGCCGTGAAGACAGCCGAGTCCATGTTTCCACACCGGAGATGAAGATTTGATCAACTAGCTGTGGTGAACCTAGCTGAGGTTAGCCAGATAGCCTAGCAACCCAGCCACATTAAGCTAGAAAAGAATTGTGACAGGATGATGAGAGGGGGCGGAGGTAGCTATCAGACTAAATCTACAAACCATTTCCTCCAAATGAGACCAGCGATCTAATTAAATGTATCTCAATCAGAACAAGCAGTTATAATACATGGTTCAACTGATGTTTTCAGAGGCTGCTTCTTCTTCTCTGTTTATATTAAACAGCTCATGACATTTTTGTAGTTGTTATCGCCACCTGCTGGAGGTTCTTTGCACTGCGGTCTCAAAGAATGAAACAATAATGCTCTGTCTGTCTTTCTAATGGCTTCAACAGTGTTAATAAATAATAATTACTATTTTATGTGTGTTTGGTGTTTTCTGCTGTGTTTCCAGCTCTCTTCTGCGGTTTTATAAAACTTTCCTTTTCCTTTATTTGCGAGTTTTCAGTCTTTTTTTATTTGTTCTGATTTAAACCATTGGTAGGCTATAACATTGGATTACTGCTGTATAATGCTGTTTTCCCACGTGTTTTGTGCCCTTGAAGGCTGCTTTCCGCCTTCATGTCATCCAGCAGGTATTAAAGCCAGCACACAGCCCTGATAATGCCTGACTGGCTCGTATTAAACGCCAGTCTTCATGGAGCCCTCTCGGTGTGAGTCCGCGGCTCTGGAGCGGTTACCTTTCAACAACACCGCGCTGAAAAGGCTGCCGGTGGAGGACTCGGAGGAGCCCGGCTCCCGGACGGTCCCAGCGGCATGCTTCTCCCGAATTCGAGCTCTCCAGCCCCTGGTCCGTCCGACCGTCGTGGCCCAGTCCCAGTCGGCTCTCTCTCTGCTCGACCTGACCGAGCAGGACGTGTTGAATAATCCCCTGAGCCCGGAGTACCTGAGCGGCTCCAGGCTGCTGCCGGGCTCCGAGCCGGCCGCGCACTGTTACTGCGGGCACCAGTTCGGCCTGTTTGCGGGTCAGCTGGGAGATGGAGCGGTGATGTACCTGGGGGAGGTAGAGTCGGGCACCCATGGGCGATGGGAGATTCAGGTGAAAGGTGCCGGAGTCACACCTTACTCCAGGTAACTCATGCCGTCTAACTTTAAGAAGACAACACGTTTGTCAGTTTTCAGGTGCTGGTAGTTTACCTCAGTATTTCCATTCTCTGCTACTCTGTAGAAGCCCATTTCTGCCAGTTAAAGGGAAAAAAAGACATTTCCACGGTAAGTCACAATTATGAAATAAAAAAGTAATAATAATAAGTTAAAAAGTCGAAATTTTTAGATTAAATCAACATTTATCTTATAATTGACTTTTTATGTCATGATTATTATTTGATATCTCATAATCTATTGTTTTCTCATAATTTGGACTGTTTATCTCATAATTAATATTACCTACCATGGGAATTTATTTATTTATTTATTTATTTTACAGAAGCTTAGTTTTCATCAATTATTTATTGAACTGGCAGGAATGGGCTCCTACATACGCCACTTAATTTTGTAGGCCAATAATACAGTATATTCTTTACTCTTTTACTTGCTTTTTACTTTGCACATTGTATCAGAGCCAAAGTAGCACATTAAATAATTTTATCAGTAATATCAAAGATAGAAAAAACTCTTATTCCGATAATCAGGAAATACTGAACATCGGATCCGCTAATTGCCAAAGCTGATAATCAGTTGGCCCATAGTATACAGTATATAGATACATGTAAAGACATTCATAATTAAATTTTACTTTTACTTTGACACTTAAGTACATTTAATATCAGATACTTCAAGACTTTTACTCAAATCATGTGTGACTCTCACTCTTACCAAAGTAATATTTAAACACAATATCTTTACTTTTACCCAAGTATGACTTTTGGGGACTTTTTACAACACTGACCATCAGATCTACATCAGAAGCAGGTTAAAGCTCTGTGACAAAATGATGTTGGAGGAGGTTTTCTCGCACCAAGTGAGAGTATTTCAGCAGGTGACACAGCCAGTCTTTCACAAGTCTTTTCTCACCGGAGGCATGTGAATGCATTAACCCAAGTTGAGCTGCTTAAGAGCTTAACTGCTTGGCACACATCAGATGTGTCCCCCGTTGCTCAACAACTGTGTGATCAGGAGAACCAGTACACATTACAGATTTGGTCTGTAAAAAATACAAAGTAAAGTGAATATTTGGAACTGTTCATTATTCTTGTTTTTTATATTTACAATAAATCTCACCAGTCTCACTCAGTCTTTTTAATGGAATAGTTAGATTAATGTACCTGGAAAGCACAAACCATTGCAGGTCTTGTTTTGTAACAAAATACAAGATTCATAACATTCAACATATTATTCAGAGTTGAAAATCAGACACGTTACAATTTCCTCAGAGATGGTGATGGCAGGAAGGTGCTTCGCTCCAGCATCAGAGAGTTCCTGTGCAGTGAGGCCATGGCTGCCCTGGGGATACCCAGCACCCGGGCAGCCTCCCTGGTGACCTCTGACCTCTACGTCAGCAGAGATCCGCTCAACAGTGGCAGGCGCGTTCCTGAACGCTGCTCAGTCGTCCTGCGTCTCGCCCCTTCCTTCATCAGGTAGGAAATATTTCTTTTTTTTTAAACTTTGGTCATGTGCTGTCTCTGGAGAGTTCATTATCTTTCTCTGACTTTTGTTTTAGATTTGGATCTTTTGAGATCTTTCGGGGTCGTGATGATTTCTCAGGCCTGCAGGGTCCCAGTGCAGGGCGGCATGACATCCGCGCTCAGCTGCTGGATTATGTCATTGAGACTTTTTATCCTTGTATCCAGCAGACTCATAGCAACCGGAAAGAGAGGAATATGGCTTTTTTCAGAGAGGTGAGTGTGATACAATCTTAAACTCATCTTAAACAGTGGCATGCTTAGTGAGATTGGTTCATTTCATGCTGATATTCTAGCATTTCAGTCATCGGATTGTTTATCCCCAGGTGATGATGCGAACCGCAAAGCTAGTGGCCCAGTGGCAGTGTGTTGGGTTTTGCCATGGTGTCCTTAACACAGACAACATGAGCATCTTGGGTCTTACTCTGGATTATGGCCCCTTTGGTTTCATGGACAGGTAGGCTGCAGAAAGTCTGCACTTATTTAATTGACCAGAGCGCCGTCTATACTTTTGCATTTAGCAATTAGATCACTCAGAATATGAAAAACTGATACTTCAACTCCACTTAAATGTTTGTAGAAGTAAAATTACAATATTTCATGCCATGGTGTGTCATATTCTGTGTCAGATTTGATCCAGATTTCGTTTGCAACGCCTCAGACAAAAGAGGGCGCTACTCATACCAAGCGCAGCCATCTGTGTGCCGCTGGAACCTGGCTCGCCTGGCGGAGGCGTTGGGCTCTGAGCTGGACGCAGCTCAGGCAGGGCCTGTCCTGGATGAATTCATGCCCACGTACGAAGCCTTCTACCTGGGTATCATGAGGAAAAAGCTGGGCCTTGTCAGAAGAGGGGAGTCAGAGGACAGCGAGCTGGTATCAGACCTGCTGGGCCTCATGCACAACACTGGTACAAATGACTCATGGAAGGAAGTTGGACATGGAAAAAACTACTGAGCCTTCACATATATTTTTTTCTAGTTATGCTTTTGCAGTCTTGTGATTTTACTCTAACATGTCTTTGCAGGCGCAGATTTCACCAACACCTTCCGCCTGCTGAGCCGTGTCCCTTGGCCTGAGGAGGGCGACAGTGAGAGGGCCACAGTGGGGCCAGCAGTGGACCTCATCCTACAGCAGTGTGCCTCTATTGAGGAGCTAAAGGTGGCTAATAAGCCAACTATGGAGAACCGGTGAGGGAGTGTATGGTGGTTGAATACGTGTGTCTCTTCATAAAGCAGCTATAATAAGAAGATCAAGTCTCCAGCTGCCCCACCATATACTCCTAATAACAGTGCATTCAATACTAGTTGAGCAGTACTGGTTTTAGATGATTAAATCTCTCTTGTCATCATTTCTGTCCGTTTTTTCCATTTCAATGCTAGCATTATGGGGAAAAATCTTTCCAAGACAATCTGTAAGTTAAATGTGTGGGTGTTTTGTAGCATTTGGTAGGATTAATGTTTTTTTTTTGTGGTCACCATCAAGCATTTTCTGCATTTCTAGTGAACTGGCGATGATTCTGTCCATGGCACAAACCAACCCAGTCATGTTTGGGATGGTGGCAGACACGCCAGGTGTGTCCCAGCAGCTGGAACGGATGGGAAGGCTAAAGGAGCTGCTTGAGACGGATCAGGATGAGCTGAAGGAAAAGCAGCGCGAGGACTGGATTCGCTGGGTTAGCAGATACAGGTAGGAAAAAAGGAGGACTCTGCAGTTCCCTTTATATCTATGAAGCATTTTAGCATCTTTCAGCTAGTTGTTTTGGTTTTACTGCCCACAACTTTACTAGTGCCAAATATATATTAAAAAAAGGAGAAGGCGAAGTATCTGAATACAGGCTATGTTCATTCCTCTGTGGATTGAGCGTTTTGATATTTTCACAGTATTTATATAGCACCTAGCTTTATTATCAAAAAAGACATTAAATCTCACTTTCAACAATATAGGACCTTTAATATACAGTACATTGTATGTTCTTTAATATTATTGTCATATATGATTAGTATATATTTATGCATATATGTCTTTCAACCAATTTCTTTGCACTGAAATACCAGGAGGCGTTTAGCCAGGGAGTGCGATGGCACAACGGACCTGTCTCTCATCAAAAAGGAGAGGCTCAGTGTGATGAACAGCACCAACCCCCATGTCGTCTTGCGCAACTACATCGCTCAGAATGCAATTCAGGCTGCAGAAAAGGGAGACTTCTCTGAGGTTAGAAGACCTATAAAAGTTTTTTCCACATCTCCATTTTGATCCATTAAAGCCGATCTAAAAAGCAACAGAGAGTTTAATAGTGTATCATAGGCTTTTCTCAGGGAAATTGGTCTGCAATTGTGTCATAAATGACGAAAGAAAATGATGTTTCCTGACACAGAATCAATAGTAAGACAGGCAGTGCTGCACTGGATAACTTTGAAACTATTCCCTAAAGGACAACAGTTTTTTTTAAATAGCAAAAATACTGCTGACTGGGCTAACCTCAGTGTATGGCTCACTTTCAGCTGTATGAATTTGGTATTTTCAGTAACGCTGTATGGGCATATGTCTGTGCACATAAAAAAGCACATGGCTTCAGAAACTATGAAGATTTGGTAGTTGCATTACCTGCTAACGGTAGCATTACCAGTCCTCTTAGTGACTTTACTGTCAGCAAACACATTCTTATATATGGAGCAAGAGAGAGGGCATTGTATTTGTGAAGTTTATATAGCAGACCTAGTTGACAACACTGTAATTTGAGTTGCCCATTAGGTGGAGACAAACAGCCATCAATGGTAAAGAACTCTGTGTTGCATTAATGGACTGAATTGTCTCAGTGGAGCTATGTGATTCTTTGTGTTTTTATGATATTTACTTAAGGGAATTGAAATCCTATTTTCAGCCTCAAGGATTAATTGTTGTCATGTGTGCTTTGTCCTTCAGGTCAACAGGGTCCTCAAAATTCTTCAGAACCCATACTCTGATGCCTTTGAGCCGGAGCCTTCAGATGGACCTAATGCGAATGGACAGACTGCTGCCTATGACAGGAAACCTCCTGCCTGGGCTCAAAGAATTTGCATCACCTGATCCTCGTAGAGCCTCCCTGACAGGTAAAGGAAAGAAGTCTGTATCCACACTGGAGGACCACATAGTCTTCAGAGCAAACAAGATGTCGGTAGTGGGTACTGTTACTGCGACTACTGTTGCTGCTCTCGGCCTCCACCTCAGACTTTCTTTCCTGCTTCCTGAAGGGAGGTTGTTATGTAACCCAGTGTGTTCCAGTGTTTAACAGTATGGCGATTAATCCATTCTCTTTAACATCTTTCAACACTGAAGATGTTAAAGAGTAATAGACCAGCACCAATAATTATTGATTGATAAATATTATTAATAAATAACCATGTTCAAATAACTTGGTTATGTTTTTAAAGATACAAACAAGAAGTCAATGAATTCACTGATGAAGTATGACGGCTCAGATAACCAGTCACACAATGACCTGTCTGGGTCTGAAACACCAGGAACACACTGACATCAATTATTAACAGACATGGGACGTATAAGGTCAACATGTCAGTAGTCACAAATATGAGAAATTCAAATTGTTTACCATTAAGGAATGATTGCTGCCATTTGGTTTCTGAGAATGTCTTAACGTTTAAAATAAAAGATCAAGTAGTATGTATTTATAATAAAGTGTGAGAGTTAATATGTGGTCCTACATGAAAACATTCTTTACATGAGGATATATGTGTTTGTTTGTGTGTTTGAAGTCGCCAGGGCCCAGAAAAAGGTGATATCACACATTTTTGTGCAACCTTTGAATCAAAATGATCGCAGTAAGTTTGTTTAGCCAGGCTTCTTTCATTTAAATCTTTTTCTTTTTTTTACTTTACTTATAGCTTTTATATAATACAAAATTGTGCACAGAAATATTGCATCAACAGTGCTGATTCAGCCAATGGACAAAAAGAAAAGGAAAAATGAACCTTTTTTGAGAGATTATTAGAATAATCGTAATCTTAGTGTTCATTCTAAAAGTAATCAAAATAAATAAAGGTAAGTGCTGACATTGGGCAATGGGAATAAATAAATTAATTAGCAATTAGCAAGGCACACATCACCAGACAGCTAAACACTTTTTAACTTGACTGAAGTGGCTACGTAGCTTCAATGATGAGTAGGCAGGACGTGCGTGAACTCCGTTTATTGAGGATACAGCGTTTCATGCCAAGCTGTTTTAATCATGTGAAACTGTAAATACAATAATGAAATAATGTAAATAAATATTATATAATGCAATGAAATATGAGCAGAAATGTTTTTTATAATCACAGATGAGTTAATCTACTCACACACAAAGCTGCTCCAAGCTCTACACAGGCAGATGAAACCAGATGAAAAAAAAGGAAGCCTCGAAACTCAACCATGCGGTCCTCTAGCCTTTTGCAACTAATCATGAGACTCGATAGCGGAAGATCATGTGACCTGAACAACCAATGAGGATGCGAACATAAAAATGTTGTGGAAAGGCTGCATTCTTCCTAAAGACCACAGGAGGCGCTATAACACTTTCACAAAATAAAACACATGCAACATCACACTCCCCGCCTGGTATTTAACACAATACCACTATGAAAGATAAACACTAGGGGAGTAAAACAAAGGTTCATGTCACCTTAGGGAGACATAAGCACCACCACCTCTGTGATGGGTGGCGAAGAAAGGTCTTGGAGGTCTCTCCTCTGACGACCTTGAGCCCCACTTTCCTGACCTTGCCATCGCTTGAAGGGAAGGTTTTTGTGACCAGCGCCATAGGCCACTGGTTCCTCTCCACCTGAGGATCACGAAGAAGCACTATGTCTCCTTCCTTGATGTTGGGGCGGCTCCTCAGCCACTTGGACCGACTCTGGAGTATCGGGAGATACTCGCGCCTCCACCTCTCCCAAAAGATGTTGGCCAAGTGCTGGACTTTCCTCCACTGCTGGCGGTGTAGATCTGCATCGACGAAGCTCCCTGGAGGAGGAGGAGAACTACAAACCTTCTGGGAAAGGATCATGGCTCGAGTAAGGAGCGATGGAGCACTCACATCTGTAGAGATAGTCGTCAGAGGTCTAGCGTTAATTATGGCGGACACTTCCGCCATGAATGTAGACAAAACCTCATGAGAAAGATGAGATGGCTGACTCTGCGACAACATGGAGTCCAGAATCCTCCTGGAGATCCCAATCATCCTCTCCCACACTCCACCCATGTGAGAGGAATGTGGTGGATTAAAGATCCATGTACAGCCCTCTTTGCTGAGGAACCGGAAGACGTTAGGCTCCTTGTCATCTCGAAGGAGTATTTTCAGCTCCCTACATGCTCCCTTGAAATTTGTGCCGCAATCGGAGCGTATCAGCTTCACCGGACCCCGAATGGCGAAAAATCGTCTAAGGGCGTTTATGAAGCTCGATGTATCCATGGCCTCAATCAGCTCGATATGAACTGCACGCACACTGAGACAGGTAAAGATCACTGCCCACCTCTTGCTGTAAGCAGCACCTCCACGTGTGCGTCGGGTAGAGATAGTCCAAGGCCCAAATACGTCAATGCCTACGTTGGTGAAAGGTGGCTCTGTGCTTAACCGGTCTGAAGGGAGGTCGGCCATCTTTTGCTCAGCTGTCCTTCCTCTGAGCTTGGTACACGTCACACACTTGAACAAATGTCTCGCAACGCACCTCTTGACGCCAATCATCCAAATGCCATCAACGTGTATCGCTCCCTCCGTAAAGATCCGGCCTTGGTGCTTAACTCTCTCGTGATAGTAGCTGATGAGCAGACCACCGATGTGGCTGCGACCAGGGACAATGAGAGGGTGCATTTCTTCTGTCTTGAGAGTTGAATGACGAAGTCGACCCCCAGTTCTCAAGAGTCCATCACTGTCAAGGATAGGATCCAACTTCCTCAATGGACTGCTCTTCGGGATGCCCAGTCCTTGCTTCAGACGAGACATCTCAGTGTGATATGTTTCACTCTGGACACATCTAATGATAACCTGTCTTGCTTTCAGCAGATTGTTGGATGTATGGATCTTTGAACATTGATGCCAACCTTTACATTCTGTTTTTCCTTGTGTGCTCTTGGTTCTCATGGTCTCAGCGATGTGAATCAGAGTGGCGATAGCTCTGATGAGAGACTGCCAGGTTGAGAACCTTTCAAATCGCTTAGAGTCCAGATTTATGTCGGTACATGTCGTGAGGTGACAGCGCACTTCTACATCAGAGTCTGGGTTCACAAGGCCATAAGATGTCTCCATAGGTGCATCTTCTTTCATGGGTAGCCGCAGGAACTCGGGCCCGGTGAGCCAGCTGGTGTTTGACAGAAGCGCAGCAGGAACTGACCTAGTTGCTACATCTGCTGGATTCTGACTGGTGGATATGTAGTGCCACTGTTCGGGGCTCGAGAACTTCCTGATGCGCTCCACCCTGTTACTGACATACACGTAAAATCTGCGGGTAACATTGTGAATATAACCCAGCACGACTTTGCTGTCAGTGTAAAACTTCATGTCATCAATCTTGACATCCAGTTCTCTGGACACCAGCTCCGCAATTTCGACAGCGAGGACCGCAGCTCCCAGCTCGAGCCGTGGGATGGTATGGACAGACAAAGGAGCTAATTTAGCCTTCCCAATGACAAATCCAACGTCCAAATCCACCTTCAAGTAGACCACTGCAGCGATGGCCTTCACGGAAGCATCCGAAAAGACGTGCAGCTCTACGTGCTGAGCGTTAGAAATGGATATACTTGTGTAGCAACGAGGAGTCTCAAAGTGTTCGAGAGCTTGTAATGAATCTCTCCAAGCGATCCACTCTCCTTCCTTATCTGCTGGGAGGGGCTCATCCCAGTCAGTGGTGCCTTGGGTTAGTTCTCTCAGCAGAAACTTTCCTTGAATAGAGATTGGCGCTACTAGGCCAAGCGGATCGAATAAACTATTCACCGTAGCAAGTACACCTCTCCGTGTGAAAGGTTTTTCTGTGCTGGAGACCCGGAAGGTGAATGTGTCTTTGCGCAGGTCCCAGTTCAGTCCTAAACTGGACTGCATTGGAAGAGAATCACTCTCTGGATCGAGTTCTTTCAAGTTCTTGGCGTACTCAGAGGCCGGAAACGCTTGCATGACTGCGGGACAGTTGGATGCAATCTTGTGGAGGCGTAGGTTAGACATGCCCAGCATACCTCGCGCCGCTTTGAGTAAGCTGACAGCTTCATCTTCTGATGGCAGTGATGCGAGGCCATCGTCTACATAGAACTCTCTATGTATGAACTCTCTTGCTGCAGAGCCAAACTCTGGTTCACCATAGAATGCAGCTCGTCTGAGGCCGTAGGTGGCCACAGCCGGAGAAGGGCTGTTGCAAAATACGTGAACCCGCATCCGGTACTCAACAACCTCATCTGTAGGGTCATTATTCTTGAACCACATGAAACGAAGAAAGTTTCTGTGATCTTCCCTCACGAGAAAACTATGAAACATCTGTTCGATGTCTGTGGTGACAGCAACCCGTTCACGTCGAAAACGCATCAGAACTCCCAATAAACTATTGGTCATGTCTGGCCCGGTCAACAACACATCGTTGAGAGACACCCCGAGATGTTTTGCGCTGGAGTCGAACACGACTCTGATGTTCCAAGGCTTGCGCGGGTGGTACACTCCAAATGTGGGGAGGTACCAGCACTCTTCTCCTTCCGCTAATGGTGGAGCCAGCTCTGCATGATGCTGATCGAAGATCCGTTGCATGAAGGCGACAAAGTGTTGCTTCATCTCTGTCTTCCTATCAAGAGTGCAAGAGAGGGATTTAAAGCGACTCTGAGCTTGCTCCCTGTTGTTAGGCAGACGTACTCTTGAAGGACGGAAAGGAAGAGGAGCTACCCAGTTGTTTCCTTCGTCGATGAACGCCTCTTTGTCCATTAGTTCGATAAACCGTTTGTCTTCAATAGAGGGGGCAATCTCATTGTCCTCCTCTGTGCGCTGGAAGACATTACTTCCCAAAGAATCGCCTTCAGAGCGTTGAACTGATATGCGAGCGAGTGGTGAGCTCTGCAGACTGTGAGGACTGTGACACTTCTGATTGCTCACAGTGGGTTTCTCCTTCAAAGTGAGATGGTTTGGGCAGGGCGTGAAGTGAGAGTGGCATCCATTCTGAAGGACGTGAGTACGGAACACGTTTACCTCTTTGGGTTTGCGTGCTGTGCCTAAACAGGCTTCCCCAACGATGACCCAACCGAGGTCCAAGCGTTGGGCGTATGGCGCACTGTTAGGCCCGTTGCGCTGCTCTCTCACTTTGTGGACTTGTAGAACATCACGCCCGAGGAGAAGGAGGATCTGAGCCTCAGGATCAAGTGGAGGAATGTGCTTGGCAACAGAGTTGAGGTGAGTGTGATACTTAGCTACTTCAGGAGTAGGTATCTCCGTCCTATCCTCAGGGATGTAGTTACACTCTATGAGAGTCGGGAGGTTTATGCTGAAGCTTCCATCCAGAGTTTTTGCAACGAAGTTTGTGGCTCTCCTCCCAGACATCTCAGTGAGGCCAGCACATGTCCGAAGTGTGTAGAGTGACTCTGTGCCCTCCAGTCCAAAGAGGTCAAAGAACTCAGATCTAGCGAGCGATCTGTTGCTCTGATCATCAAGGATGGTGTAGAGTTTCACCGTCCTGTCTGGCTGACCCTTGGGATGAACTGTGATGAGGCAAATCTTTGAGCAGGAGCGCGGGGGATTACCCTCTCCACAAACCTCCGTACACTTTGAATTCACAGTAGGAGACTGCCCACCCTTCTCCTCCCCGCCGTTCTCTGACTCAGGGGTCTGGCTAAGCCATGGGGCTGGTCCAGGATGAAGAGCCGCAACATGTTTGTCACTGCTGCACTCTTTGCACTGTACTGTGATTTTGCAGTCTTTGGCATAATGTTTGCTTGACGAACAACATCTAAAACATATGCCAGCTTCTTTAAGGTATGCCTTGCGTTCTTCGATCGTTTTGGATCTAAAGCCTCTGCAGTATTTAAGGGGGTGAGGCTTTTTGTGAATAGGACATTGCCTACTAACATCTGGCCTAGCACAAGGGGTCCCTGTATCATCAGAGTCAAGCATGGGAGAGACCTCTGTCTTGTGTGAGGAGATGAAGCCTCTGGAGCTATTCATCTTCTTTACTGTGTTATTTGGTTTCATTATTGTGTCTGCTGAAGAGGACAGAGAGAAGCTTGGGTCGTTGCGAATGAAGGCCTCTCTGCAGACGAATTCAACAAAGTAGGAGAATGGTGGGAAATGTACCTGGTAATGTGCTTTGTAATTACTACCATGAGTGATCCATTTTTCCTGGAGACTGAATGGCAACTTCTCTACTATGGGCGTCAGACCTCTCGCAGTATCCAGGCAAGCTAGTCCAGGTAGGTTCCCCTCTCACTGTGCTGATGCTAGCTCTTGTAGCAGGTCGCCCAGCTCTCTGAGCTTTTGCGGCTCTTTGTTAGAGACCTTGGGAAATTTCTCCAGTCTGTCAAAGAGAGCTTTCTCTATCATCTCTGGCGATCCATAACACTCATTAAGACGAGTCCACACCATTCTCAGGCCTTGAGCTGGGTCGCTGATGTGTACAGCTCTAATCCTCTTCACATGCGCTGAAGACTGTGGACCCAGCCACTTGGATAGCAGGTCGAGCTCCTCACTTGAGGTAAGGTCTGTTCCTTCAATGGAGTTTAGGAAACTCGACCTCCATGCCCAATAACTTTCAGGTCGATCGTCGAATTTGGTGATGCTGGAGCTAAGCAGTTCCCTACGAACGAGGAATCTTGCAATATCACCAAACCCTGTACGGTCAGCAAAGGGAGTTTGAGGAGTCTGCCTGCTGAAAGTAGGTGTGAATGGCTGTTTTGGCCTCGTAGTGTAGAAGTTATGAGGGTCATCATCAGGACCTGGCTTCAGCATTGGAGTGGTTGAGATACGTGGTCTGGTGTCTGTGTGACCATCATAGAGGTTTGGAGTTGCACTGTTCAACTTAGCGGGATTGTATAGTTGAGGCTGACTCTGTGGCGGCTCAGTGAGTACAGGGTTACAGCCTTCCTGTGAATGACGCTCAACATACTCACTGGTCCTTTCCTGTGGCAATTGAGGAGGAAGGGCCCCGATGTTGGAAGCTCTGGAGCCTTTTTCTAAATCTTCTGCTGTAGACTCGAGAGCTTGGGCTTCTGCCTCTGCAGCTGCAATCTTTTTGTCTAGCTTCAGTGTAGCTAGAGCAGCCTCCATCTTAGCCTTTTCTATTAGCAGTTCATTTTCTTTCTGAACAAAGCATGTGCAGGCACGTGCAGCTAAGACTTTAGCTCGCGCCTTAGCCGCTGCTAAGCTAGCAGATGAACTTCTTGAGCTTGAGCTGGACTCACTAGAAACTGACCTGGCAGCAGCACCCTGTTCCGCTGATGAGCCTGCCTTCTGTCCTTCTTTGGGAGGCGCAGCATCCATCTTGAAACGTACAGGGAGATCAGGCTGGCACTGCTGAAGCTTCTAATGAGGAGTGCTTCTCTTTTCGTGAAAGTATTTGCCGTGCAGAACCCGCTGAGTTGCTGTGTTTTCACTGTTCTGGCACCTGAGCGCGTAGCAAGGCACACATCACCAGACAGCTAAACACTTTTTAACTTGACTGAAGTGGCTACGTAGCTTCAATGATGAGTAGGCAGGACGTGCGTGAACTCCGTTTATTGAGGATACAGCGTTTCATGCCAAGCTGTTTTAATCATGTGAAACTGTAAATACAATAATGAAATAATGTAAATAAATATTATATAATGCAATGAAATATGAGCAGAAATGTTTTTTATAATCACAGATGAGTTAATCTACTCACACACAAAGCTGCTCCAAGCTCTACACAGGCAGATGAAACCAGATGAAAAAAAAAGGAAGCCTCGAAACTCAACCATGCGGTCCTCTAGCCTTTTGCAACTAATCATGAGACTCGATAGCGGAAGATCATGTGACCTGAACAACCAATGAGGATGCGAACATAAAAATGTTGTGGAAAGGCTGCATTCTTCCTAAAGACCACAGGAGGCGCTATAACACTTTCACAAAATAAAACACATGCAACATCACAAATTAATTAACCCTAACAAGTAAATAGTAATAAAATCAGCCATCCAAATGAAAAGCCAAGGCATTACATAGAAAACATGATACCAATAGAACAAAGGTCGCTCAAATTACAATAGTCATTCATAAGTGAGGTGTACAGCTTATACTTTAATATTTAAGTTTACTGTAGTTGGTTGACCAAGCTCATTGCATTTGGGATAAAGGAACCCTTGTAGATCTCTTGTTTGTCAGGGGTATTCTGTAGTGCTGTCCTGAGAGGAGCAGCTCAAACTCAGGGTAGAGGGGGGCTGTTTTGTGTTTATGATTGACGTGGCTTTCCTGTGTACAGCTATGCTGTAAGATCATTGAGTTCCTTCTGTTGGTGGCTTACTTAGCTTCCCTGCTGTCAACAATACTTGTCAGCTTGTTTCTATTTACAAAAGTCAAGTGCACAAAGATATTAAAAACAAGGACGCTCTCTTTTAGGGTAACATACACATTTACCCCTTCAGTTTCCTCATTAAAAACAGTCTCTGATGAGCTTTCTTACATATAAAATCAACATTTATCAGTGAAACTTAATTTGTCAACTAGATATGCTCCCAGTTTGGTCACACAGTATCAGTGATACTTACTGCTTTGTTTGAAATAAGTTAATTTGTTTGTTTCCAACATTATTGAACAATGACCTGGACTTTGAGCATTGCTCTAGCTTGGACACCTGATCAAAATAACCAGATACATAAGGCAAAGTCATCAGCATATTTGAATAGCTTAAAATAGTTGTTGTGCAGTGTCATCATTCATTGGTGTACACCGAGAGTATAACGAGATAAAAAGCAGGCCTATTGGGCGCCTGTGTTTAAGACAATCTCATCAGAGAGAGGATTTGCCTCCTCCGTCAGCGGGGATTCATTTTGTTTTGCAGTGTAGAGTTTCCACTGTTATTCCAGTTGTTCCACCGTTACCTGGGGATATTGACCTGGGAAGACAATGCCTCTGCCTGTTTTGGTTGCGCAGTGACAGATGTGCTTCCTTTGTGCTGTAATTCTACCTTTGTTCGCCCGGGGGAAAAATCCAGGCCTGTGGCAGGCCAAATAGCAAAGTGAAAGGGATGGTGTCATTTTTCTACAGCCATTACACTGTGCAGTCAGAATCTACTTCAGAATGATAAGTTTAAGGGAAAAAAAAGTTGTCACTGCATGTTAAATGATACCATCAGAGAGATCTGAACTTATACAACAGTTACTAGTGTTTTTGTATTTGCTGCAGAATGGATTGTTTGACTTAAATGCACACCATGTTACATCAATCATCTAGTTCTTTTACAGACATTTTATTGGCCACACTACATCTACACCAGCCCATCAAAAAGACAGGCAAACATTTCCGTAGTGTCATACTACTGCATGACATGGTGGGAGGATATTTGCCTTCTTTCTATTTCGGTTTATCTGAATACTAAAACAAGAACTCTACTGTGACAGTAACACATAGTGAAACTAATTATGTTATAAAAATGACCTGCCCAGTGTCTCTTCTTTCAACCTCACAGTTCTGCCCCCATACCCACCTATCGCCCACTTGACTGTACCGGCTCAACTTGTTTCAGCATGTAAACAAAAAGCTGATGACAGAGTTGTTTAGTGCATCGACAGTGCTCTCTGTGCTCTCAGTGCTCTGCATGCCTGGGGAGTGAGCTGACGGCAGCCACATCAACTCAAAACTGAAACTGTTGCTTCATTTGAAGCTTGCTTCACTCAGAGGATGGACGCAGAGCATGAGGATCGGTTGATCACATGACCAGCTCAAAGAACAGATATGGCTTCTGTTCCAGAGCTAATCTTGAACATATTGTTGGAGCTGGTTGAAAAAGATCTGGAGACTTTCCAGTTTTTCCTTTACAGTAAGGCTCTCGACGGATTCCCTCATATTCCAAAGTCTAGGGTCTATGGGGTTAACAGGCCGGGCACGGTAGAGCTTTTGGTGCTAACCTATGGCTATGACGGTGCTGTTACTGTCACAGTGGATATACTTACGAGGATGAAATTCAAACTATTGGCTGAAACCCTGAAGAAGAATTACGATGAAGGTAAAGCATGTTTGAAACGTACAAAAGTTGACTGTTTGTAGCTTGGCTTGTCACTTAACTGCTGTCTCTTCTCTTTGTTTCCTTATCAGTTTCATGCAATCAAGTTGGCACAGGTAAGCTGATATGAAGACACACAGGCATGTTTACAAGTTCAAATCCATATATCCATGTACAGTCACAAGATTAAGGTTGAACCGTATTTAAAACGGAAGTGGAATTATGGTTTTGTCAATGTATTCTTTGAACAGAAATTGACCGCCACGCAGTCCAAGAAAAACTGAAATCTACCCTGAAGGAAAAGTGCCAAAACATTTATGAAGGGAATGCAGATGAAGGAGATACTGTCTACCTGAACAAAATCTACACTGAGCTGCATGTGATCGAAGGAGCCTGGGGAGGCTTCAGTGAGGAGCATGAAGTCAGACAGCAGAGGTCCAACCATGTACAGACAGATGAAACTTCCATTAAAGCTAGCGACATTTTCAAACCCAAGCCCAACCAAGACAAGCGAATCCGAACTGTGCTTACACAGGGTATACCTGGAGTGGGTAAAACTGTCTGTGCACAGAAGTTTACCCTGAGCTGGGCAGAAGGAAATGAAAATCAGGACATCACCTTCCTCTTCCCGCTTCCTTTCCGTGAATTGAATCCAATCATAGGCGAGAAGGACTACAGTCTGATGCAGCTGCTCCATCAGTTCTTCCCTGACATAAAACCCCTTGAGATTTTGGGAACAGGATGCAAAGCTCTCTTCATCTTTGATGGCCTGGATGAGACTCTCCTGCCCTTGAACTTCAAGCACAACAAGGTCTTGAGGGATGAGAAGGAGCTGGCCCCGCTCGATGTCCTGATCACAAACCTAATCACAGGAGATCTGCTCGGCAACAGTCTCATCTGGATCACGTCCAGACCCGCAGCAGCAAGCCGGATCCCTCGAAAGCACATCCACCAGTGGACGGAGGTGAGGGGTTTTGCTAATGAACAGAGGGAGGAATACTTTAAGAAGCGTTTAAGTGATGATAACCTCGCCATCAGAGTCATCAACCATGTGAAGTCATCAAGAAGCCTCTACATCATGTGTCAGATACCAGTTTTCTGCTGGATCACAGTCACTGTAATGAAGAAAATGTTGCGCAACAATGTGACAGGAGCCATCCCCAGCACCCTGACCGAGATGTACGCATACCTCCTCCTCTGCCAGACAGACCGGATGGTAGAAGCGCACTACCCTATGGAAAGCAACAATGTTGTTTTGAAGCTAGCAGAGCTGGCGTTCCGTCAACTGGAGAAAGGCAAACTGATCTTCTACGAGGCTGACTTGAAAGAATGCGGCATGGATGTCAAAGAAGCAACCATCTACTCAGGGGTTTGCACAGAGGTCTTCATGATGGAGGGCAGAAGGAGGAGAGAAGTTTTTAGCTTCGTACATTTAACCATCCAAGAGTTTCTGGCAGCTGTGTACGCCCATCACTCCTACACGCAAAGAAAGGACAATGTTCTTCTTGGATACTTGAAAAGGGTATCTACAAGATGGCTCCCCAAATCTGTGTTCAGTTTTCACAAGACTGCCATCGAAAAAGCCTTGGAGAGTCCGGATGGCCACTGGGACCTCTTCCTCCGCTTTCTCCTGGGACTATCGCTGAAGTCCAACCAGGAGCTCCTGGGTAGAATACTGCATTTGGAAGCAGAGGGAGAGGAAGATGTGGCGAGAACCATCGAGTTTATCAAGGAGAAGATCAAAGAGGAACCAGAGGCCAAACTCAACCTGTTTCACTGCCTGAGTGAGCTCAAAGAGGAGTCTTTGGTGCAGGAGGTCCAGAGCTTTGTGAGTTCTGGGAGGCTTGCAGCCAAAAAGTTGTCTCCGGTCCAGTGGTCCGCTCTCACTTTTGAACTGATGACATCAGAGGCAACAGAGCAGGAGTTTGACTTGAAAAAGTACATAAGATCAGAGGAAGGTTTAGTGAAGCTGCTGACCGTCATTACTTCCTCCACACGTGCTCTGTGAGTTTACCCACATGACAGTAGTGTTCCTCTTCCATGTTGTTTTTAGTTTCTCTCTAAGCCACAAACACATTTAAGACCTTGGCCTGAGCACTCTCTCATCCCAAAATGACAGAAAACTAACAAACAGAAATCTTTGTATATTTATTATCTTTCTAGGCTGAATCGCTGCAACCTTACTGAGAACTGCTGTGAAGCTCTGGCCTCTGCACTGAGCTTGACCTCCTCTCACCTGACAGAGCTGGACCTGAGTGACAACAACCTGAGGGATTCAGGGGTGAAGCTGCTTTCTGTTGGATTTGGGAGCCAACATTGTAAACTAAAGAGTTTAAGGTTTGTAACAAATGTCAGCAGTCTTTTAGAAACCAAATAATTGCACAATGCAACCCTGCAAACAGCAGCAACTACTTCTTGTGGTCGGAAGAACTTGTGGTTTAGGTTTACTGCTGTTTGCTGTCTGTCTTGCTTGCTACTTGTTTGAGAACATTAACAACACTTTCTATTCTGTTTTTAGATTGCACAAGTGTAAATTGGAAGGTGATTGTTGTGAAGCACTGGCCGTTGCTCTCAGCACAGAATCAACCCAACTCAAAGAACTGGACCTAAGTGCTAATGACTTCCAGGAAGCAGGATTGAAGGCTCTGTGCGTGGGAATGTGCAGCCACAACTGCAAACTAGAAACAGTGAGGTTAGACCCTCTTCTTGCGGACAAACCTAAATCACTTGCTTGGACTTGAATTTAATTCCAATGTTTTCATGAAGAAAACAACAAAAAAGAATCTGTTGTTTTGGTGAATATTCCTTTGCAGATTGAACCAGTGCAAGCTGAGAGAGAATTGCTGTGCAGATTTGGCAACAGTTTTGAGTTCCGGCACATCTCACCTGAAAACTCTTGACCTGAGCGACAACAGCCTGAAGGATTCTGGTGTATCCCTGCTTACTGGTGGACTGAGGAGTCCACAATGTAGACTGGAAAGACTAAGGTCAGTGCATCCTGAAATAATGATCTTGATTGTGGTTGTCCCAGTCACTATATTGTAGTATAGCGGGCTGTCAGGTTACTGCATTGATTGTAAAAACAGTGGACAGAACCAACGTGACGTCACCCATGTGTCATGTATATCAACTTTGAAAGACGATGTCAATGTTGTGTTTAGAACGTGTTGTGCTGCCCTCATGTGGACAGTTCACCAAAAATGAAAATTCAGTTGTTATTTACTCACAATCTTTTCTGGAGCTTCACAGTAAAACAACTTTGCCACCTAAACAACTGATGTAGCTTGGGAATTGTTTTAAAATGCAATAAATAAATAAATAATATATGGTATGGTAGTACAAGCTCCACTGTGCATCGAGCATGTAAATTAATGCAATTTTTAACACAGTTTTTACAACTTATGTGGAGTCTTTTAGTGTGACATGACAAAGTGTTTATCATCGCTATGTCACATGCCAGGCTCAGCTGGTGTGGCCTTACAGAGAAGTGCTTCGATCCCATTGGCTCAGCTCTCAGCTCTGACTCTGCCAAGCTCAAAGAGCTGGACCTGAGTGGAAACAACCTGCAGGGTCCAGACATCCAGCTGCTGTGTGCTGGACTAAGAAGTCCAGACTGTAAACTGGAGACGCTAAGGTCAGATCACGCAAGCTCAGTGGACACAACAAAAATAAATATATATATTAATTTTTTTTTACAATTTACAATTTTTTTTACAAAAATAGATATCAGATCAGTTCAACTCCTGCTATGTTCAGGTCATTCTAAACTTTGTTTTGTCTTTTAATATACTGTAGCACATACAGTTACTGACTGGAATGAAACATATCCTCACCTGCAGGTTAAATGAGTGCAATCTCCAGAAATGCTGTGCTGATCTGGCCTCAGTCCTCAGCTCTGACACGTCTCACCTGAAGGAGCTTGATCTGAGCGGGAACGACCTGCAGGACTCAGGAGTGAAGCCACTCTCTGCTGGACTGGCAAGTACAGACTGTAAACTGGAGACTTTAAGGTAAGAAGAAGTAAGATAATCTTTAATTGCAATCAAAAATAAAAAATAATTTCTGCACAATATAAACATAGAAACACCAAGAAATAAGGTAGTAAAGTAAGAAGGGTTGGAGTGTTTTATTTTTTGAAGATCTTTATTAAATTTATCTGCATGACTTGAAAAGGCAAACATTGTATTTGTGGATGAAATGAGAAGACCCTTCCTCCACACAGGCTGTCATTCTGCGGAGTCACACAAGAAGGCTGCACTCACTTGGCTTCAGCGCTGAGCTCCAACCCCTCTCACCTGAGGCAGCTGGACCTGAGCTACAACTACCTGCAGGAGCCAGGAGTGAAGCTGCTCTCTGTTCGTCAGAATGACCCGCTCTGTAAACTGGAAAAACTAAGGTAAAATTTGTATCAGGTATTAACAATATAACTGAACACAAATGCCAAAGAAAAGAGAGCCAAAAGCTTTCTTGAAAATAAAGAAAGTGAAAACCCTAAATTATATTTAGGCCTTGTGAAGATGGGTATTTCAGAGACTATGCAACATGTCTTGTGATTTAAAGTTTCATTTAATGGTTTAGTTCCCTTTATGGTGGTGTTTATTGCCACACAGTTATCTCGCAGTTTGTTTTAGAGCAGAAACACAGGAAACAGAAATCACCATACAGAGGAAGTAAGATGCAACATTATCTAAAGCATATAGAATCATATTTTACACAAATGTAAAATACACATTACATTTTTATTGTGATTTCAAGAATCAGATATTAAGTATTATAAAACATAATAATGTGTGCTTTAATGATTCATATTTGTATATATACCCTCATGTCTGCAGTGTGGACCATAATGCAGAGTGCTACTTGAAATCAACACTGAAAAACTGTAAGTGACTGTATTTTCTATTTGTTATTCTCATCCACTTTTAATTAACTAAACAGCAACAATCTGAAATGTGGGCAGAAGCTTTCTAGTTTTTGGCAGCAGCAGGCTAAGGATCAGGCTCTGCACTCTCGATGTCCCAAGTGTATGCCAAATTGTATTTTAGTAATTATTCCATTTTAAATGTGCCATTTGTAAGAATTACCCAGATGTGGAATCCATACTAAAACAAATAGGGGGGCGGCATTTTACTAAAGTAACTGCTAACTGCTGCTTAATGTAGCTGCAGTTGTAGCTAGTTAGCTCAGTAAGCCGTGCAGCTAGCGGTCCGGACTGGGAGCTCAGAGTACTGGGGAAGTGTTAATGTTTACACCGCTGGCATAGGAGCTTTGAACCAATAACAGGCCAGGGCTATCTGGTTAGCATGCTATCTTCAGTAGATATCTCTGCAACACACGACATAGATGTCAAAAAGTCAAAACTGTTCTTTCTTCACGTTTTGGTGATAATTTTGATTAATTTTTTTTTTGATTGTTTTCAACTTAAATCTTAGCACCTTATAAATAAAACATGTTTGAATCAAATAAATAATTCTGATTACTACAAATAATTTATCTGTATTTGTATTAAAAATTCTTCTGTTGGAGTATTCAGTTTTGATTCTGTGCATATGTTAATGTCATATGCATGATAGCATCTTTCACCCCTCTCACTTTTTGCATTGGCCTGTTGTAGTGTCATTTGTCCAACAGATGGCAGGATTGAGATTTATTTAAAACTGACATTTGCTCTAATCTAGTTTCCTTCCTTCTATCCTTCCTTCCTTTCTTACTTTTTTTTTGGTGGGGGGGCAACTGCCCACGGCCACTGTGTGACAATTTTTTATATTTTAAACCCTCAAACAGGTTCAAACACGCATATCTCAAACACAAAGACACAGTTACATTTGTGTGTTACACTGTAAGTGATGCAAAAACATTGAGATTTTTTCATTACATGTATTAGTAAAGCTAAAAACCAGACCATATAGTTTGAGCATCCTTTATTACTTCCATTTATATCTTGCTTACATGTTGCATTTCACTAAGAAGAACAGACTGGGACAATTTGGGTCAACAGGGGCCCACCACTTATTTTTGCCCTGGGGCATATTGGGTTACTCTGGCCTTGGACCTCGTCATTGTTCTGAAATAAAAATGATTTAAAAAGAACACTGAAACAGCCATGTCTGTGTTTTGTACAGATGCATGCGTGCTGACGCTGGACACAAACACAGCTGCCAAGTCTCTCTATCTGCACGACAGTGGGAAGCAGGTGACGTGGGTCAGGGAGCGACAGCAGCACCCAGATCACCCCGACAGGTTTGAGAGTGTCTCCCAGGTGCTGTGTCACCAGGGCCTCACCCAACGCCACTACTGGGAGGTGGAGTGGCGAGGACGCTGGGTGGATGTCGGCATTGCTGTGAGGGGGATCCGTCGGAGGGCAGGCTCTCACCTCTGTGGGTTTGGCTACACAGACCAGTCCTGGAGTCTGTACTGCTCTGAGGATCACTACAGTGCTCAGCACGACCACCAGAATGTGGAAATACCAGCACCACCGTCTCGCT
The DNA here is from genome assembly GCF_040436345.1 of Pagrus major. Lineage (NCBI taxonomy): Eukaryota > Metazoa > Chordata > Actinopteri > Spariformes > Sparidae > Pagrus > Pagrus major. The sequence continues at coordinate 7,267,809 of NC_133228.1, forward strand.
CCCACAGGGTCGGAGTATACCTGGACTGGCCAGGAGGCACCCTGTCCTTCTACAGCATCTCCTCTGGGACCCTCAGCCACCTTCACACATTCTATAGCACCTTCACTGAGCCCCTCTACCCTGGGTTTGGGATGGAGGAGGATGACTGCTCAGTAACTATTTGCAGAGTGGAAGGTTTGCTGGAACTCATTCCTCGGTCTGCTAGTGCGGAAAGAATTGAGGAATTTTGAGTGCAGGTTGATTTAATGATGTTTTGGGGCTCTCAGAGAGTGGCAGCAATGCTGAAGAGTAATATCTGATGAATAGGGAAAAAAAGAGAATTCCTAATTAACACTCAGGCTGTCAAAATTATGGGTTTTAAACTTATTTTGTGGCTCTCAAAATCAGTTCTGGAAGACAAAAAACATGGACTCAAAAACATGGACACTGTAATTAAAATGTAAATGTGAATTTTGTAGCATATATCATAGTAAAGGCTTCAGTTAAACAGCTGACTGTAAACTTCTATTTAAAATGTGTCAACCTGCACACATTATAACACACTGACACACACTTTTCATATCAAATTCTGCCAGTGAGCAGGGGCAAACATCTTGGAACAGTCTACAGGCATGCTAACATGCATTAGCAAGCAACAACCCTTACTGAGTGTGTGTGAGTCTGTGTGGTTAAATTCAGGACAACTCTCAGTGAATTCAGTAGCCTACTCACCAGACACTCAGGTTCTCTCTCTTCTTTTTGTCCCCTCTCCTGTCTGTAACGTTTTGTTCATGAAGTAAAGTACAGTTCCCCTCCAGCTCCGGTCGGCAGTCAAAATTACAGTACTTAAATACCTGAAAACAGAGGTCAGCCACGAATATCTGTACCAAATTCTGTAGCGAACCATCCAACAGTTCACAAAAACGTCACCAACAAAACATTGTTTTAGTCAAGAGCACCTCGACTGAGACCAAGTAATGATCAAGACCGAGACAAGACCAAGTGTACTGCAAGTCCCGCACTGCGTGACAGACTTACAATAAAAAGTGGAACCTGCAAACCATAGGCACGCCTAAAATTGATCTGAAATATCCACATTCACATGCAAACACCCACAGAAGACAAATGAAAATTCATCTTGGTTCTTTTTTTGCCAAATATATTAGAGTCTGTCCAATATATCGGTTGGTCAGTATTATCAGCTGATATTGGCGTATCACAGATATACTGGTATCGATACATATGTTTCGCAATATTGGTCAGGTTTTCTGGGTGACTTGTCTTCTCATAGAAACCATCATAGAGTACAGTCGAGACAAGACCGAGTAAAAATGTGGCCGAGACTGGGACCTTCAAAAAGTGGTCGCTCCAGAGGACAACGTCAGTATGACTCATCCTTTGGGAATCATGAATGTCTGTACAAATACTCAAAGAGCTGCCTGTTGTGGAATTTTGGCTCGCTTGACCATTCAGGAGAGATGAAGACTCAGAGACACCGATGACTTACGTTGAGATAGTTTATAAAACAAGATCTTGGAGGAGCAAAATAACAGCACGTCTGTCTGCACAGAGTGATGCCATGATAATCCTACCAAGTCTTCCCAAATGCTCAAATTATATCTACAGCTTCAGGACATGGTTATCTGTTTAACAACATAGCAAGGGGGGTGAATGCAGAGTTTTCCCATCTCTAGCCAGAGGAGTAGGAGGTAAATAGGTCACAGACACTAAGTCTGTTAACTGCTAACAGATAGATCGAAGGCCTCCCTTACGAGTTTTACGCAAACAGTCAGCTTTGCCTCGGCATGGTTCGTCAGACATTTGTTTTGTAGACATATCTACAGTAGCTTTGAATAACTATGTTGCAGAGACCATGAGATATAAACTTACAGGGCAGTCTTCACTATCCTTATCCAGAAGTAAACGTCTATACAGGATACGTATGACCTCCTATCGTATGGAGACAGAATGTCCTGGGAGAATCATATTTTTCTCCCACTCTGCCGGTCGTTTTGTTCTGGTTTCAAGGTAGAAATGTTCTCTTCCATGCTGTTTCACATGGAAACAAGCCCAATAACATGACTTGAGTCGAGGTATTGACACTTTGTCAGGCTTTAACAAAGCAGCAAGTATTTTTTGTTTGAGTCAGCCTTGGAATGTTGTTTTCTTTTTAGAGGTGTAGCCCAAGGGGAAACATCTGACTGTAAACGTGACTGGGTACTTTTTATAGCACAGCAGTGTTGAAATGACACAGTTGTGAAAGTTGTTAACTGTAAAGTTACATCAGAGGAGTACAGGAAGTCAGGTGACTGGGTCTGTGGTTCAGACAGCATTTATCATCAACATGAGGGCATGACGGAGGCGTGGCTTCTGTAGGGGAATTTAAGCTCGGACACAAGGTTCATCCAACACGCAGCTAAGGGGTTGGAGAGACAGATTATTGGCTATTACTGGTAGTATTTTACCCTTTAGTCTTGTGAACGAAGTCTAAATTGCCTGGTTTCTCTCATTTGTAAGTGTGTCACCATTTAAGAGTTTCCATTTAACATTCATTGAGGTAACACTTTCTTACCTGTTGGGTATAGATTGATGTTATCTATTGAAGCTAACATGTCACTTTTAAAATCAGGTCAAAATGAAGAGTCTGCTTGTGTTTTGTGGGCTCACCCTGGCATTTCTTTTGAGCTGTACAGAACAGGCTGAGGTAAGAACAAAAACTATGTAAATCTAATGTTTCGCAGGATCAATGTCAATGTCAAAATGTCTGTATTTTGAGTTCATGTACAGTAGATCAAGTCTTACTTTAAACTCTTTCTGTGGCATTTCTAGGAACGACAGACAGCACTTCAATCTCAAGGTGCAGTGCTTGTTATTCCTGCTTACAGTATTCTTACAATTGCATGTAACGGTACAGACAGTACAAGGAAACATACGTTGTTCATCCTCTTGGTTTTCTCCTGTCATGCTTACCTCAGGGACAGACTGCACACAGATTAAGGCTGTCTCACCACGAGCGTCCAGTGGGGTTTATGTCATCCAGCCTCCTGGAGTCAAGGCGCCATTTAAGGTATTATAAAAGACCTGAGACCTGACATGTAATATAACCATTTCTGCCTGTAATTTAACGTTCGCTAGGCCTGTCATAGAATCTGCTTCTTTTGGATGGTATAGTAGTAGTAGAGGCAAAGCAATGTAATATAATGTAAAATCTCCTTGGTCAAAGTAGATCATCACAAGATATGATATTATACAATTAAAGCTGAAGTAGACAATTCTCGGGAAAGAAAATTGATCATTGAGTCTCATTCCCTTGTTGTCAAATACTGACGCAGGATGCTTACTATGAATACTTGAGCTTAAGATGTAGTCGTCTTCTGTTGTATTCTGTTTTTATTTAAAGGAACAGTGTGTGGGAATTAGTAGCATCTAGCAGTGAGGTTGCAGACTGCAACAAACGAAACACCCTCGAGAAAGGCCCTCTCTAGAGCCAGTGTTTGGTTTGTGCATTGTGGGCGACTGTAGAATCATGGGGGTGTATAATGGCAGATTCCATGGAGCAGGACCTGCTCCCTCTGTACTGTAGATATAAAAGGCTCCTTCTAAGGAATTAAAAACACAATGACTCTTAGTTTCAGGTGACTATACACAAATGAAAACAAAATACATTACATTTCTGCCAATAGATCCTCCTATATCGCCCTAAATTCTACACACAGGACCTTTAAATCATGTACATAACTAAAACCAACAAACAGTGTTATGACAGATTTTGAAAATAAAAAAAACTTTGAGCATGCATGTCACTTGTTTACTTAACACACTATGTCATATTTTCCAAAGCCCTGCAGACATGTCTCAGTGTTTAGGTAATGTCTAAATAGCCTGGCAGCTAGTCATATATTTAATGGTCTGTATTTATTTTACTACTTACGTGCTCAGGTGTACTGTGAGATGCAAACAGATGGAGGCTGGACAGTGTTTCAGAGACGCAGGGGAGGGGCGCTTTCCTTCAACAGGAAATGGGCGGCATATGTTAACGGTTTCGGACACCAGAGACGTAAGTATTTCTTAACATCCCGCGTGTGTCATGATTTATTATTATGAAAGAGAATTTCCTAATAATAAGAGAATTGTGTTTGTTGAGTTTAAATTCCTGATAGTTGTGGCAGTTAATATAAATATCCCAGGAGGATATCTGACCACGACAAGATAGCACACAGGACATACAGAGTTGGGGTTTCTAAAACTAAATACTGTGAGGGGAAGCATTGTGTGAGGATCAGTCACTTCTACAATTCACAGGCTTGAACTTTCAGCTGTGCCTGGAATCTTGCCTGGCTTTCCTGCAGGCGACCTACAAATCCTGTTATTGTGAGGGGCCGAACACTTTGTCTTTAAAGTCATGGAAACCTGACAAATGTTTCATGGCTTTGAAAAGGGTTTTGAACAAAGGCATCCTCCAGGTAGTTGCATAAACTGAAGAAGGAATTGTTGAGAAAAATGTCATTCCTTTCCTTGTGCTCTGCTTATTCCCTCAGAGGAGCACTGGCTCGGTCTGAAGAAGGTTTACTCTCTGACCAAGAACGTAGCCAAGAAGTGGATCCTGAGGGTCGACCTGTGGGACCATGAAGGAGGCACCGCTTACGCCCAGTACCAAAACTTTAGATTGGGCAATGGAAAATCAGCTTTCAAACTGCATGTTGGGAGATACAGCGGAACTGCTGGTACTTTTTAACTTTTCTCCACTGTCCCTCTTTTCCCTTTGCTTTTTATAGACATGTTATCCCATGTTTTTCACTTTGATTTATGCTGGTTGGAATATTCCATAACATTTTATATTAAGGTCCTTTCAATAAGCTTTAGTTATTAGGTGAAAAGGCCCTCATAAGTCTTAATAAGATGCTTGTTAACATAAATAAGTCTGTAGACGTGTCAATAATAGCATCATCAACACCTTTTTTTCTTAGATCACAAGACATTTAAAAGTAATTATAAGAAACTTGCTAACAAGATCATTACTGAAGAATCATGAGTTCCACAATATTGTTTATTATAACATTACAAACACATTTACTGAATTTAATTTACTTATCTATTATGTCATTCTTAAATCATTTTTTATTCAGATTAATACTTAATTATGCATGTATTAGCATTTGGCTATGCACTTATTAAAAGGTGCAATATGCCACCTGTTGAATTTATACTCCAAACAAACAGGGGGCACCATATCACTAGAGTAACTGCTAACTGCAGCTAACTATACCTGCTGTTAGCTAGTTAGCTCAGTTAGCCATGCAGCTAGTGACCGAGACTAGGAGTTCAGAGAACCAGGGGAGTGTTGGTGTTTATATCACTAGCACAGGAGCTTTGGATCGGAACAGGGCTAGCTGGTTAGCATGCTAACTTCAGTAGATATCTGCAACACAGTACACAGACATCATAAGTTCAGAACTGCTAAATGCTGTGAACTTGGTCTGCAATGGTGTTTGGGTGGGCTATTCATGTAAAGTGGCATCCATATGAATGCCAGGACACAAGGTTTCCCTGCAGCACATTGCATTTAACAAGATAATCAATGGTATTCACATCACCGGTCAGTGGTTTTAATGTTGTGACTGATCTTTAAGAGTGAAAGGTATTTAATGTGCCATCAGCTTGTGGCCATATTCAGCAAAAGTTACATTCTAAAAGAACCCTCTAAATTCTGAATCCAGCCTTCCTTAAATGGTTTCCAACTTTTGTCTGAAGGTGATGCCATCCGTGGTGCTTATCGAGGCATTGACCAGAATGGCTTCGGCTTCAGCACAGTGGACCGCGACAATGACGGCTGCTCCCCGTGCATCTTCGGTGACATTTCTCAAAAGGAATGTACCTTTACAGACAGCGGCGGTTGGTGGTACAGCAGCTGTGGCTCTGCCAGTCTGAACGGCGACTGGCATGCTGCTGGTAACCACATCGGTTGGGGGTCAGGCCTCCACTGGCGGACCTGGAAATCTCGTGCTCCTTACTCCTTAAAGGGCACCAGAATGATGATCAAGTCTGTGTGAGCAGGCCAAAAGCACATTACCTAAAAGCTTTCTTTTCTAGTAGCACAGTGAGACTAGTATTATATCTTATCACATAATCTTAAAATACTTTTTTGTCTTTAAGGGCTTTTGTAGGGCTTTGAGGAGCCATTTCTTTTACTGTTCAAATTTCTTCATGTCAGAAAAATCATTCTTGATGTAAAATGGAAATTTAGCTAAAAATAATGTGGACATTAGGTTCATGAGGTTTTTTATGAGGTCATCGGTAAGTTATTCCTTTAGAAAAAGAGAGAGATAAGAGACACCAAAAGTATTCACAGTAAGAATGCTGATAATTTGATTTACAGGCATCCCTAAATTCTTGCATTCTTTAAATTCCTTGTTTGAAGCTTGAACAAACATATACAGTAGATAGCATTGGAGGCAGTTAATGATGGATGCTTAATCATGGCTTTTTAAAACTTGTACTTTTACTGTTATTTCTGTTGTGCTAATTCATTAATGAAAAAGAAACATGTAGTGCAGTTTGTAAAGGTTAACAATTCACCGAGTGCACTTCTTTCATTATTCAACACTTGGGTAGAAAGTACGTATTAATTAAATGGTTAGCAGAAACCTTGTTTTGTCTTATGATCTTTTTTATTTCTGTTGAAAAATGTCCCATGTGATTCACATTGACTTCTTCAAACATATATTACAGAATAACTGTTATGAAAATACTTTTTTTTTTAATGATTATTCCAATTTGCCACAAAAATAGACGATTGCAACAACTAACAAAATACATTTTCTTACCTTCCACCAACACACAATCAAGCATGATTAACATTTCATAAAATATTAATAATTCTGTCAACAACAGCACCAGTAGTCTAAATAATGTGCTATTTAATGGTGTTGCGCCAAAATTGATCCAATAAGCTTCACACTAAAGCTGCGACTAACAACTATTTATTTATTCATAATGTTCATCCGTGAATTATTTTCTTGATTAATCCATCGGGTGTTATGTCAGGAAATGTTGTTTACCCTCATAGAGGGGTGAAGAAACCAGAAAATATTCACTATTACTAATTGATTAATCGCTGCAGCTCTACTTCATGCCAAAGTTGACATCATCAAGTATATCATTGTCACATCATGTCAACAGTCTTTGTTTCGGTTCTTTGGAGCCAAAAAACACA